>NC_135424.1:6677500-8017500 GCF_051991245.1 Festucalex cinctus
GTAACTGCATTTCAAATAAAGTACAATAATTAGTCAAGTAACCAAATTACTTGCAATATCAAGTAATCAGTAAAGTAACTCCATTACTTTTTTCAAAGTAAATGTGGCAACACTCAATAACATGAAATGCTTTGTGTAATTTATGTAAAAGTGGCCATTATGTCAGGAAAAACCAAACGCTTTCGACGGCGTGGCCATTCAATCAAGCAGAACTTCATTAATTCAACATAATTAATTGAACAGGCTGTTGTTCCTTTTTTTGCTACCTTTACTTTTCTGCTCGGACGGACATGTTTCACCATTATTGTTGTCCCATCCCTTCAAGGCTCGCGAGTTAATCTGCGGGACCCCGGCCGGCGCCTGTCACATACTAATAATCACACAACTAATTGACTTTGTTGCCCCACTTATCAGCCGCCTCAGCAGGCAGCGCAAGCGGCGAGATGTTTGTTTACGGCAAGGTGAGCCTCATCTCCAAGCGGAGCTCGTTATTTGGCGCTTACGGAGGGTGGTGGAACCGGAGACGACATTAAGAAGACGCGCCTTTTAACGAGGGATCTTTCTCCTTTTTGACGCATGTTTTTGTCACCAAACTCAGCTGCATTTTTTTTTATTAAATAATACTAGCAAATCATTGTATTCTGCTTTTATTCATGTTTTCGCAGCGTCCCAACTTTATTATAGCAATTCATTTTCATCAGTATGGGTTTATTTTGGTGTAACTGTACTTCCGTAGAGGAGGATCGAACTGCTGTTTGTGATTTGTCTTTTGACTGTATTTAACTCGTTCAATCCCAAAAACGTATAAATACGTTTTTTAATACTTTGTCCTTCACTCCCAAAAACGTATTTATACGTTTTTAATAATTTTTTTTAATGCTATAGCAAAAAGAAGGCTTTAATATAGCTTCTGACCTAAAGAGGTCGCTTAAAGAAAAAAAGTCATGCAGTAAAGAATAAGATAAGAAAAACAAGAACAAAGCAAATATTTTAAGTGTATATACAAACAGGTTTTGCATACAAGTAAATACAGTTTGCATCAGTAAATTAATGACAAGAAGTAGGTAAGTAAATATATAAATACGTAGATAAATGGAATACTAAGTGACCTTTTTTTTTTTTCCCCCAATCTTGCACTTGACAAATACTTCACATATATATGAAATATTTGTCGAGAAAATCTAGTACTAAAATTAATAAAAATTAAACTAAAACTGAGCATTTTTGGAAAAAAATAAATTAAAACGAATACAAACAAATTACAACTAAATGAATTTTAAAAAAGCAAAAAAATAAAAAATAAAATAAAAAGCAAAAAACAAAAAACAAAAAAACAACCAAAAAAAACAAAAAACAAATCAACCTATATTGAGAAATTCAAACTCTGTTGTGTGCAAGTGCGGCTAATAGATGTGTCGTGGGGGGTCGTGGTTCAAGCCACGATCAGAACAACACTGGCTGTCCTCTCTCACTCTGTTGCTCTTGTTGTCACTTCCCTTTAAACACTTGCTTGCACACGCGTACACACTCGCTCTCATGTACACAATGGATTTTTCAAAGTTTTTGCAGGCGATTCCTCGGTTAATTAACAGATTAGTGGTGTGGGGCAGCTCTGAAGTTCGAAGGTCAAGACTAAAGCAACTAACGTGTGTGTTGGGGGGGTGGATAATCAGTGGCAGGTGGGCCCAAAATCCCCCCCCCCCCCCCTTGCCTCTTGACTTGTTGCAAAAGAAGCCCCTGGCCGCTACCTTGATGCCCCCACCATAAGGATGCTCTTGACTCTGGTCAGTGTTAGAACGGAAAGGTACCGAAAAAGAGGAAGGCGGACATCTTTGGGCCTGTGTTGACCTCTAGGATCCATTACAAGACATTAAGATATAAAATACAACGAAAAAACAACAACTTCTAAGCGAAATATGGACTTGAATTTACCTCACCCCCCCTCCATTCAGTCCTCCCTTGGTCCATTCCAAGTTCTGCCTGCTGTAGCCGGCCATTGTGAGCTTGTGAATGGGAGAATTTGGGAGTGTCTCTCCTTCTATTAATTTGGAGCGAGCGAGCGGCCGGCCTTTCCGCTCCCCTACGAGTCGCCCTTCATTATTTCCTCGCATTCTTTTGCCAGCGTTCCTCAGCGCTCACATCAAAGACTCGCGAGCAAAATGCCCCCCCCCCCCCCCCCCCCCCCCCAGACGTGAAAGATGTGGCGGCAGGAAAGGAAACCTCCAACGTGTCGGGATATTTAGGCCAACGTTTTGTGCGTTTAAGGTGGAGTAAAGGAGGAAAACAGCCAAAGTCTAATAGCTAACTTTCATTAGATTACAATAAATAAACAAAACATGGCAATAATGCAAATAATGAGATGGTCGTTGTTCAATCATCAGCCATATTAAAAATAAAATGATGACAATACTTGACAAATTCGGGTGATATAAAATTATGAGCATAACATTATATGGTTTGGTTGAACATTTTGATGTTCACATATAGAATGTTTTAGGGATTGACCGATTATTGACGCTGATATTTGACATTTTGACAAATATTGGCATTGCCCTTTAAAAAAAAAAAATCTTCAGGGTGATAGATTAATTTAAAACTGTTCGGGGAACTTCAGGGAACAATTTATTGAAATTTTTAGTTAACTTTTTCTGCAGACGCTGGTAACACTCTGCACTTTTGTTTTTGTTAGAAATTAAAACAAAAGTACAGTAAGTGGAAGTTTAAATATTTCAGTTATTTTGAAAGTTTTGGAAAACTTTATTTATGGTTTTCATTCATTTTTTAAATAAATGCTGATGACGAGGTCCCTGAACAGTGATTTTTAATTGTTTTTAATTGTTTTATTATTTTTTTTAAACAAAGCTGTCTAATAATAATAATAATAATAATAATAATAATAATAATAATAATAAGAAGAAGAATATTAATAATAATATTAATAATAATAATAACATCTTTAACATTTTACAAATCTGAAATGCTCAATTACAATATGCTTAAAGACATTTCAACAAACTTAAGAGTTGGAGTTTGTGTTTTTTTTTTTTTTTTTTTTTTGTGAAAATGTTTGATGTGTATTCTACTTATTTATTTATGCATTTATTTATTTATTTATTTATTCACTCGCCTACTCCTTATTAATTTCATGATGGAAAATTTATTTACTTGTATACGCACTTGAAAATGTTTACTTTGTTCTTGTTTTGTTGCCTTATTCTTCACTGCGCAACCGATTAATGTTTCATGTACAGCATTTTGTATACAGCAATGCCTGTTCTAAAAGCGCTTTATAAATAAAGTTGAGTTGAGTTGAGTTGAAAATAAATATTGGCTACCTGTAGTGTTTCCTAGCTAGAAAAAAATGTCAGCTAACTCCGACCGAGCAATATAAACAATCACATAAATTAGGCCTGTTATTAATAAAAATGTGTTCATATTGAGTGGTAGAATTTAGAAAATTGAATTGGTGGATCAAACCATTTCTAAAGAAAAAGGGAGGTACGGCATTTTTGTTGATAAAATATTCCGTTCCAACACCCTAATACTACAATATGGACAGCAATTATGCTTCATAGAGCAGTTTATTTATTTAAATTGTATCACTGTTTTTTTTTTTATAAAGTAACTTATTTTTCTTTATTTAAAATGTAAGTTGTGACTTCAATGACTTCAAGCCTAATTCAGTGAAGAAGTTGAGAGGGAAAAATCACTTTGCCTCTTTAGCTACGCACACTCAAAGTTTGTCACAAAGCCTTAGCATGAATACTGCTAACAACCAATCCAACACACACATCCCCCCCTTGTTGTCTACTTGGAGACTTCGGGGGTCCAGATGCACCGTTTGGGTTCGAGTGAGGTCTTTTCTTCCTACCCCTTTTCCAAGCAGGTTTAAGGCTTGTAATTATCTTTTGCTGGGGGAGGCTGTAAATTGGATTAAAGTGGAGGGTCTCGCCTGAGTGGCTCAAACCCCCCCCCCCCCCCCCCCCCAGCCCCCCCCCCCCCCCCTCTCCCATGCCCCCGCCCTGCCAACCTCCGCACCGTCAACCCCACAGTCTCCCTGCACACCCCTCCACACAATCTCACCACTTGGTGGGCCACATGCTGATAAAGTGCGGAAAACCGGATTTGGATTCAGCCTCGGCATTCATGCCTCCCTGCCGGCAAAAATGGAATTTTCCGTCAGAAGAGGCCAGTATGCTTGCGGTATCTGTCCATGTGCTGCTTTCATCTGGCCTCACTCTTCCAGAAACGCCATTACTTACGTTATCAGCCGCATGCGACTCAGCCTGACTGGACAGCCCGGACGCCTCCACTCAACACTCACACACAAACGCGTATTGCCAATATCAGCTAGAATTTTACTCAGTGTCGGGTTGGTGGTATCAAACTACTGGTGGTAAGTGGAACTGGGGAAAAAAAATCATTGACGATATGTTCATGTTTTTTTTTAAATATATAGTTAAGTTGGAGTTCACATTTACACTTTTTTTCAAAATTTTAACTCATTTGCTCCCAAAAATGTATAAATACGTTCTATTTTCATCGTTTTTAGTAGGGATGGTCGAGTACCGATACCAGGTATCGGTATCGGGCCGACACCAGCCTTTTTTCAAGTACTCATGGACTCGTGACGCAGACGAGTACAAGCGACCGATGGCAGAGGGGGAAGACGTTAAGTGAGTCCTCCTTGCCTGTGACTGGTGCTAGCTTGCAGCAGTTTTTCACCAAAATGTCACCGGTTTGGAAATACTTCAAAATAAAAGAGCATTTTTGTGTTTTATTTTGAGCTGGAAGACTATTGAAGAGTGACTGTGCTGTTTTTTTTGGTCAAAATTAAAGGAAATATATTTGTTTAAAATATCTTTTTTTTTTTTTTTATTGGTCAAAATGTACTACTGGTATCGACAGTTGGTATCGGTATCGGTGAGTAATGAGGGTCTGAGTATCGGTATTGGTATCGGTCTGAAAAAAAGTGGTATCGAACATCCCTAGTTTTTAGTGTCCCAAAGACGTATTTATACGTTTATTATTATTATTATTATTATTATTATTATTATGCCAGACTAGAGCATACAGAAATCTTTGATGAAGCCTCTCAACTCCAACGACTTGTTGAAGAAGTGGCAGTTAGTACCCAAACGGCCAGCAGGTGGCGGCAGAGCAAAGGAGATCAACCAGGGCCATGTTGGAAAAAAAGCTCAATTGCTCACAATTCTAAATAGATTTCTGAATAATGATGAAACTTTGCTATATACTAATGCTAATCTCTGCAAAATGTAAACAGATACAAATATACTTTTTTTTTTTAATCTTTCTTTTGGTAGGTTCCATGCTTTTATAGCAATAGAACACAATATTTTGTTGGCCTTGCAAAATCAATCAAAATCCAGTAAAACAGCCGGGAGTGAAGGGGACTGATTCTGTGAAAATGCCTGGGAGTGAATGAGTTAATAATGTTGGTCACTAATTTGAAAGTCATTTAAAATTTATTAGAAAATTAGCACTACGATTTTTTGGTAGAATTGCAAATATTAAAACATAAATAAATAAATAAAAGTTGATCCATTGTTTTGAGGTTATTTGAAGTCCTAAAAAAATAATATATATATGATGGTGTGAATATGTAAACAAGAGTGACACAGTCATGTAAAACATGTTCGGGTCAAAGGTTAACGTCTCTCACTTTCATAGCGCAGCCCTCCAAGTAGTATCAGGCTTTCCTCCAAGGTAATGGCAACATGGGTTGAGTGGTCCTCTATTACTCCTATAATGACCTGAAACGTGGAGAGCGGTGACAAGAGAGTCTATTGAGGAGGGTCTTTTTCCCAATTCATGTGAAATGTCAATGCATTTTCCAACAGACGCTTACGAGGGGCTCAGCGGACCCTCAAGTGTTCATGAAGAAAATAACCTTTCGCGGAGACGCTACCCGCCTCTAATGATTTAACCAAATAGCTTTGACATTTTACAGGATGAGATTCGGGGAGGTTGGGGGGATATCAACAGACATTCGGAGTTTACTTATGCCTTCAAGCAAACGGCACGAAATGATGGCGCGAAAGGCCACACAGGGTGAATTGGAGTAACTTATCTGGCTTCTTTGGGTTTTAGTTACCAGTGTGGAAGTTTTTTTTTCTTCTTCTTCTTCTTCCCCCTCCCTCAAGGAAGTCAACTTATCTGTTCTTTTGATGTTTGGTTGCTCTTTGCCACAGAGATAAATGGAAGGGAGTGATTCCTCCGCACAGTGGGAGCTCAGGGCTGGTACTACGATTGTTTGTCCAAGATATGGGCTGTTTTCACTACTCCCTGCCACTAATTCATTTATTATTGCACACGAGAAATATGCTGGGGAGGAAATGTCTGCTGTTCGTTTTTTTTCTTTTCATTTAAAAGTGTTGGAATTCTGACATTTTAGGCTGTTCGGTATTTATTAAGTTTTTGGTTTTCACTTAACTTTATTTCCAGAGTAGTTTACCGTATTTTCCGCATTATAAGCCGCATCTTCAATGAATGACGTATTTTAACATTTTTTCCATATATAAGGCGCTACAGTAGAGGCTGGGGTTACGTTATGCATCCATTAGATGGTGCTGCGCTAAAGGGAATGTCAACAAATCAGTCAGATAGGTCCGTCAAAATTTATTAATAGATTACAAACCAGATTTCTGACAACTCAATTCACTCCCAAAATGAATAAAAAGCTGTTTTGTTATTTTCTCTGAGGTAAAGTATTAGTATTAGCTAGCGATCCAAGATGGCGGGATCTTCTGCCGATCGTGCAGGGTCACCGATAGCGTATTGACAGTGAGACCTGTTGCGGCTCAATACTGATCCATATATAAGGCGCACTGGATTATAAGGCGCAGGGTCAGCTTTTGAAAAAAATTGAAGGCTTTTAGGTGCGCCTTATAGTCGTGAAAATACGGTAACAACAACCACAAATGTTGCAAATGCGCAAAAAAGGCTATAATTAGAATAGAAAAAAAAAATCAATAATAAATCAAATATTTTCTATTTAGAAAATGCTCTTATTGGAGAGATTGCATGTGAATGCTGGAATGACGAATGAAAAAAAAAAAAGGAATTATATGGAATGGCATTGGATGAAATGAAACAGAATGATGTTGGTAAAAATGTGTCATATGTTGGTGGAAAATGTTGAAATATGTGGAACGATATGGATTGATCTTGATAGCACTAAGCTAGTTTTAAATACTGTGATGGTTTGGGTTGGGTTTTGGTTGTTTTTTATTTTTCCTTATGTCATGGTTTAGGGTTAGTTTGGGGTTTGTTTGATTTTTATCCTTGTTTTTCTTAGTTTCAGTCATGATCTGTGTTTTGCGTTCTTGTCCTTGTGTGCCCCCCTAGTTTTGTCAAGCATTGACATGCCCACCTGTGTTTGCCTGCCCTTCCTCATGTGTCAACCAATCAGCACTCTCTGCCACTTGTGTCTTCCCCAGCTGTGTCTAATTGTGTCAATTAGTTGTGTGTGTATTTAGTCTCTTGTCTCCCCTCTGTCCGCGTCGATTCAATGTTGTTTTCCCCCCTGTCATGACACACATCTGCCGGTTTTGTGCCTTGTTGTTCTCCTGTCTTGCATTGCTGACCTCTTGGAGTTCGTTTTTTGTTTGGTTTAATTAAATACCCTTTTTACTTCACCTGTGCCTCCTCGCCCTGCTTCTCTGCATTTGGGTCCACAACCACACCTAAAACCTGACAAATACATGGAGTATAATTCTCTTTCACGTTTAATTTTGACGGTAACTTTCATCTGAGAGCGTCAATTAGCTTGTAGCCTCTTGCTAACTTGCTGTGAAGTGAGTTGAGTGGCCGTACAGCGCCTGTATCTCAAGGGTGAGCTTGAAAATCTTGTCGGGTGACTTGTATCTCAAGGCACCTCTGTATCGAATGGTTGCTATTGCTAAAACACACAAATCTGACGGTGACTTTTGCTGTCCTGTCCGTGTCAGGAAAGGAGGCCTCGGTGTTTATGAGACAGTAGTCAGCACCTCCTCTCGTGTTTAATTTCCTGTCGTGCCGTGTGAAGACAAAGATCAAACGGAGGACAAAGTGACACTCCTCAGAGGAGAGAGCGCCCCCCCCCCCAACCAGAGTACTTCCTGTCCTCCCTTTAAAAGCGAAAACTTATCAAAGCTATTTGTCTGCAACGGCAGCCGCTGATCCCGCGTTACTGATTAGCGATGGACTCGGGAAGCATTTGTATACGGGCAACTTGATTCTGTCATTGACGGATACGCCGTCACTCTCCGCCGTTTAATGTCCCGTGACGGCAACCGCCAATCCGTCAGCCGCCGCCCGCGTAAGCCACTTTTAATTTGGATTTTGACTTCCTCGGGTGTCTCCTCCTTTCGCCGCCTCTCCTTTGCCGTAAAAAAAATAAAAATAAAAAAAAAGATAAAAAAAAACTTTGATAGCTAATCTGCGGCATCCACGTCAATCAAACATCTGTTCGGCATCGGGTCGTCCATGGCTGCGCCGGCTGACCTCGGCGTGACCCGCCCGGTAAGCGGTGAGGCGGGGAAACGGGGGCGAGCCGTTTACGCTCGCCGAAGCCACCTTGGAGAAGGGCGAGCCCATCACACATTAGCGCTGATTGTCCATTTTGGATTGCGCGTACTCAATGTTTGATTTTCTCTTTTTCGCTGCACCCGCCGCACACAAGGGGGCGGTGGGTGTGGGAGGGTGTGATGAAGGGGAGGCGAAATTTCTCCCTTCCAAATGGATTGCAATTTCCCCCCATTTAGCACCTGAGGGTAATTAGCTTGAGGAGAGTGCAGAGTGAGAAACACGTTCATGGAACATTAACTCTCGCACATTCTCCAGTTGCAGGGAATTAATAGGAAAGATTAAAGTTTAAAGAGAGCAAATGCCATTAGCTGGCGAGCTCCTTCATTGGGGGGGGGGCTGCATCCCAGCAGCCGTAATCCAACCAGCTTTTAAAGTGGCGCTTAAAAAATGACGGCACTTTTCTTCAAATTCCACGGAGGTGGTTTAGATTCCGACTTTTTGGGCGTCCTGTACTGCCCACGTGATATGCTAATAGCCTGGTAGCTATGCGCTAAAGTGATGTTCATGTGAGTATTGAGTTGTCTTCAAATATGCAAATTTGCTGCCGAACACTAAGAATTCATTTGTCTTATTTTTGACCTGTGAGTATTATTGTATATTGTATTATTTATAATTACCATAACTCAACTCTAATTTCCATTAGCCCATCTATGATATTTTGCAATCTATGCTAGCATTTAGCTAGCAGATTTTTGCAAAAAAGAAATTACTGTAAATCGTTTGGTTTTCCCAAACATTTTGGTGTTTAAATATACAATTTTTAATTTTATTTTGTTTTTACGTGTCAGTCAACTGTCACTGGGAGTGACACACAGCTCGAAGCAAACACACTTGACATCTTTCTGTATTTGGAGTAATTGTGAGAGTGAGAGAGAGTGAGAACAGGCGGTAATACGATATCACGATATTGCGCTTATCGTCACATCTCTACTGCTTGGTAACACGTTCCACATTAATGGCTCACATTTTGAGTGACTTATAATCTAATGCATTGCTATATCTATAATACAGTATAATAATTAAACATAATATTCAAGGATCAAATGAATTACTTTGTGGCAAAACATATATATATATATATATATATATATATATATATATATATATATATATATATATATATATATATATATATATATATATATATATATATATAAACAATGTTTTGTTAAGTCAAAAAACCCGTTATTTCATTTTTTAATTAAATAAAATCTTACATTACTGTTAATAATTCACTTCCAATAAATTATTGGCAAAAGCAGTTTGTCATTTTTATTTTAAGCGGAGATGTCGGCATCTGTTGAGAGTAACTAATAAAGAAATTTGTCATCTAATTGAGTTACTTTTAAAATCAAGTAATCAGTAGAGTAACTAAGTTGCTTTTTTTCAGAGTAACTATGGCAACATACATTACACTATATGCCGAAACATATTTTGTATTATCATTAGGAATTGTGCTATTAAAAGCACAGTTTAGCTCCTTTACTGTTGTGATGTGAACATAAATATCTAAAATGCTGCATAACATGCTTTTTAGTTAAAATTAGACTAAATTTGCATGAGAATTATACCACACATTTTTTTGGGGTTTATCTTTTACTCCTTATGGCCCCATCTGCGACATTTTTTTTTCTCCTGAAGTAGCCATATGTGTATCTAATCATTTATTTCCATCATACATGGAGTTTTCCTTGGCTTCGACTTTTTCTGCACTTATTCGCCCATTTAGCCATTCATCCATCAATCTATCTACCTTAAGGGGATCGAGGAGGAGACGGCAATTGGCAATGAATTTTTAGAGGCCATCCCACTCACAGATTCCATCACAGGCTGAAAAATTCTGCGAGGGCAAGAAAAAAAAAATGAAATTGAGACATGGTGGAATTTATTGCCCATAAAATTCCATTCTACTATCTGATTTGAAAAGTCCAGTCCTCCTAGCTTGAGAAAATCTATTTCCCGCACATTTTAATAGCCGGCGTAGCAGTCCTCATAATTCATTGGAGTGTGTTAGGCTCACTTTTATTAGATCTGAAACAAATTTTGGTGGGGATCCTATAGGTCATTAAGCATGGAGTAATTTTATCCTTGTTTCCCTAATGATGCCATAATGGTGAGTGAATTTCTTAACTAAAGACCAAAGAACATTGTGAAGGTCAGCTTCATCTGCCGGCTCCTTCAAGCGCTTCTCGCAGAGATTGGAAAGCTCGCACATTTTTGGAGGACTCATTAATAACCTTAAAGCAGAGAGCCTATTTGCCTTCTCGCTCTCCACCTTTTAATTCTCCTCTTTTTCCACATCTTTCCCTCTCACTTTTCTCGTCCTCGCGCACAAATTGAGCATGCGCGCGCGCGCGTGGTTGGCAGAAACGGCAGCGCGGTGACATACAGATCCCAGATGTGATGCCACTATAATTTGAATTTTATGCCTTTGTTATCGCTTTAATCATTTTCTTTATTCGTTTTGTTCCAGCGGTCCGGGAGAGACACCTGATAGGCTAAAGCACCCAGGGAGCCGTTTTTATTTGGAATGTGGTGCAAGGTCTAATTAGAATTTGAATTTTGCTGAGCCTTGAAATGGCTGCTACTTTATCCTGATCACTTTAGATATTGTTCCAAGTCAATCATTTGTCATTGCAAAGCATGCCGGGAAGGGCTCGCCTAATGAATCCGCGCGTTCGTTCGTTCGCCACTTTTTTTTTTTTTTTTTTTTGCTGCCCTGGCGTTTTTGTCCACTTAGGCGGCGTGATGCGCCGACGACGGTGCGCACGTGTCCGTGTAACGACGCCGCGTCCCTCGGAGCGCTGCCAGCGTCGTGCTCGTACGCACTCCCCGCACGTATGGACTCCCTCCTCCCGCTTCTCTTGGAAGTGAGCAAAGTCACGAGGAACTTTGGATGCTTGAACACTGCAAGTGATCAAGTTAATGGAGTCAAAGTAGTATCGAATACTTGACACAATTGCAAATTTAATTTATTCATATTAGTAACATCAGCCCAACATGGCTCGACATTTTTAACTCATTCACTCCCAGCCATTTTCATGTTCTATTGCTATAAAAACATGGAACCTACCAAAAGAAAAACGTCTCTTCTTTCATCAGGGGGAAAAAAAAAAAAAAAAAAAGTATGGTATATTATATCTGTTTTTATGTTTTGTAGCAATTAGCATTAGAATTAGCTAAGTTTCATCATTATTCACAAACCTGTTGAAATTACTGGGAAAAAAAGAGCTTGTTGCAACATGGACCTGGTTGATCTCTTATACTTTGCTGCCACCTACTGGCCGTTTTTTTTCTTTTTTTTGTAATAACTACCATCGCTTTAAGCGACCACTTCAGGTCAGAAACTGCATCAAAGCCTTTATACAAAAACTCAAACAAAAACCTAAAAAAAAAACGTATAAATACGTTTTTGGGAGTGAATGAGTTAATTGTTTGACACAATTTTGAGTGTTTTGGGCTTTTTTTTAAAACAATGAAATCTTGTTTGGCAATTTTTGAAGTTTGAACCAGTGTAACAGTTTCAAATTCTTTCCATAGCATGACATTGATGATTAGAATTAAATGTTCCAATCGTGTATACATTGGCTTAAACTGTTTTTTAAGTCCGGTACAAAACAAGCTTTACTAATTACAAACCTACAACTAATATTAATAAGAATATTTGCTAAGTACTTATATTCAACTTAAATCTTGAGCGAGTACTGATGCAGCCTTATTTTAAAGCATCGGGAATCCATTGGGACTGCTGATACCAGTCACCGATACTTAAAGCGGAAGTCAACCCCAAAGTTTTTTTTTTTTTTTTTTTTTTTTTTTTTTTTTTTTACAATAATGTGTTCTATGTGGCGCCACTAGTCTAAACACAGAATTCTGATTAATATCGTATTTGTGGAAAATGAATTAAGCAGCAAAAATCCACGTGTTTTTATCCCACAAGGGGCGGCCATTTTGACACTGACTGTTGACTTAAAATAACGTCACAGTTGAACAACTGTGATGTCATTTTCAGTCAACAGCAAGTGTGAAAATGGCCGCCCCGAGTGAGATTCAAAACATGTGGGATTTGCTGATTAATTTATAGGCCACAAATGCAATATTAAAAAGTTAATCAGACGGCGCATACCAATGCTTTCCGACTTCCGATGTCAGATTGATGTATCGATGTATGATAATCATTATAGTGCTGGACAGTGTTTCACTATTATATATTGAGAAAGTTGTACTTCCTGTATTTCACTGAGTACAGATGTGAAACTTTTTTCAGAAACTTCTTTTGCCAACTAAAAAAAATAAAAAATCTCACAATTTCTCAGTTATGTTGACATATTTCAAACTTTTTCAAAAATCCCCGCAGTCTGTTGTTGCGAATGTTCCCCACGCCTGTGTATGTGTCGGAGGCTCGGGTAGACGGCGGAGACAACCATCTGTCCTGTACGTGTCGCTATGTGAAGCGGACATGGTAATGTTGTTTTGTCACAGCCTATCTGGGAAAACGCGTGTCCCCCCCCTCCTCGCTTGCCCCCCCCCCCTCCCGCGCCTCCTTCAGATGTATTTTATTACCAGGACGCCTTCCTGTGGACAGATTGGAGCTGACAGGCGTTTAGGTTCAGAAATGTAGCAATAAATGGCATTCTCAGGGTGCTGATGTGCACTTTGCTGGGGTGATCTGATGAGAAAATGTGTGCAACACGGTACAGCGGTGCCTTGGATGTATCTCAAATCATCGTTCCTCATTCAAATGAATGGAAATGCCATTAATCTGTTCCGGTATCCTAAAAGCATATCAGCAATAACACTGATCAACAGAAAATTGTTATCAGAGATGACTTTATAAGTCACTAGATGTATTCTTGAAGCTATTTAAAAAAAAAAAAAAAAAAAAAAAAAAAAAAAAAAAAGTCTTTAGTTTTTTTCTTTTCTTTCTTGCACATCAGCTATTTTAATGTACGGCTTTTACCATGCGTTGTAAGTTATAAATAGAACTTTTCAGAAAACAATTCCACAACTCACTCTGAGTTCACAGTATCTTACATATTATTATTATTATTATTATTATTATTATTATTATGAAAACTGGATGTACTACAGCAAAAAAATAGCTAAATAAATCTAGAAACATTTACGGGCATCTCTGAATAAAAAAATATATATATTAAAAAAAATTGACTGGTGTAATTTTTGTAATGTATTTGTAATAAGAAAAATAGCACTGTTCACTATTGTGCTTTATAATCAAATAGAATATAAAGAATTGTAATTTGTGCATCATAATTTTCATGCTTCAATGCCCGCTGACATTTTGCCCCTTCTGGTCTGTGTTTACAGATCTACTACATGTAGATTTGGTGATGAAACACAAAAAGACTTAATTCATTCTTCACAGAGGATAAAGAATATATTCCTTTATTGTTGTATACTCTGTGTATGTTGTTTCAGTTTGTGTTTAAAGGTAAGTTATTTAAGTTTAGAACCACCACAATATTGATGTGACTTAGCTTAGTTAGCTCATGTGTTAGCATTAAGCTTGAGGACTTTCAACAAACGTA
Organism: Festucalex cinctus; assembly: GCF_051991245.1. Taxonomy (NCBI): domain Eukaryota; kingdom Metazoa; phylum Chordata; class Actinopteri; order Syngnathiformes; family Syngnathidae; genus Festucalex; species Festucalex cinctus. The sequence goes on from NC_135424.1 coordinate 6,691,639, forward strand.
TCTAATTTGGTTTAATACTCTTTTTTTTTTTTTACATTTAGTTTTATAATACATTTCAAGTGGATGTGTCAAAAAACAGTTTGAAGCATCTTTTTTTTTGTGACAACTTCATCACCATCTGTTGTACCCTTTAGCGCTCAAGCTAAACTTGCAAGTTGGGTCACTCTTAAGTTGAATAATCGTGATTTGGAAGCTGCAGAATGTTTTGGTTTTCACGAAAAATGTTCCGCCACCTCCCCGAGATGTGCATGAGAGGACAGTGGAAGACTTTTCCCCTTAATTGCCTTTAAATCTAATCGAAAGTGAAGCGCACGAGTCAGGAAGGCTGGCTTTGAACTCCTTTGAAAATAAAATAAAATTCTTGTGACAAGATGATGGATCACCTGTAAGCCCACCTGACACTGAAATTAGGCTTTTTTAATGACACGCTGCCTCCTCCAAGATGTGAAATTCAAATTGGCTCCCCTGCTCTCCCTCCCTGTCGTCACCTGTCCCTTTGACTCGCGCGCACGCCGAACGCAGGCACTTTGTCTTTGTCACTGGCAGCAGGACAATGTTTTTCACCGGCAAGCTTTTGTATTAACCAATCTCATATGGAACTGACGACATAGCTCATTGAGCAGCGCGTAGTTGTTACGGGAGCGCTTTGCCCGCCTTTCTCTCGCTCACTGGATGGAACCAGGTAGATTTCTTAACCCTCTCCTTTTAGGCCCAATTGCTAATTGTTAGCCGCAAAGAAGGAAGACGATGCTAAAATTGTTTATGAATGATATATTGAGTGCTCTCATGTAAGTCTTATGAGATTCCAGGGACATTTCGTGCTGTTTTTTTTTTTTTTTTTTTTGATGCCATTTTGGCTGCATTGAATAAACATTGGTTGAATTTGCCAGAGGATGTTCATAATCATGAATATGAGATTTGTCATTGCTGTGGAACACAATAAATGTTAAATTTGTTGCTGGTGACAAAAAGTGACCCATAAGAAATCTTATATTTATCCCGTAGATATTTTAACATGCATCAATACAGTAGGTGAAAAGATGAATGATGGAGACCAAAAAATGTTTTTCAGAGTTTTATCGCATTGTAAACTATTGCAAATCAATTAATCTAATTCAAATGGACATTGCAATGTTAACACATTTTTTAAATCGCAAAGGCTTCAATTTTTAAAAACAAAAAATTCTACAAAAATTCTAAAACAAAATAAACTATATATATATATATATATATATATATATATATATATATATATATATATATATAAGTCAAAGTTTTTACAAATTTAAATTTTACCATAATCCAAACCATTAAGAGCAAAACCTTTATGTATAATAAATCAGATTTTTTTTGATAATACATCTTATTAGTTGTTGTTGCACAAAAAACAAACAAACAAACAAAAAAAAAAAAACCTGGCGCTTGAAAGAATAATTGCATATTAAATCGCAATCGCAATATTGAAGAGAGAAAATTTTGCAAAATCGTTCAGCACTAATTTTTATAAATTTAAATGTAATATAACACACATACTTTTTTTTTCTTTTTATAACAAAAGTACTTTTCATCTAAACGGACACTTAAAACTAATGCAAATTACACATTTTATATTTAAACACAAAAATGATTAACCAAGATAAATAATTTCATTTTCAACCAAGGACAATCTGCTAGCTAAATGCTAACACACTGTTGTAATTGTAATTATAATTGTAATTATAATTGTAATTAATTGTAATTATAACACACTGGGTAATTATAAAACCTTCACACATACAGAGCAATTATTGTCTTTGCTCTATGGGAATGACAATTATTACTAGAGCTCAGTGGGGGACCTTCTCTGCCTTTTCTTTCTGTTCGTTCATGTTGTGGCATGACATGTGATTATACTGTACAAAACTTTAAATTCACACTTGCCATGTATATTAATGTAAAAACCCTTTAAAAATATCACTTTTAAAAATCTTTCCAGTTTCAGTATCAGATTGAGCAAATACTGTGGAATCCACGTCAGAACTTACCTGACACTGCAGATGACGTCACCTGTAATCAGGTGTGGCAGCCCCTCACGCACACCCGCATCATCTCCTGCCCCCTCCTCCTGCTCACCCCGGTCACAGCGTGACGCTCGGTCTCAACAGCGGTGGCCGGTAATCCATCCTGACGCCTGAAGGAAAGGACCTGGCCGGCCGCGGGACGCGGGGCAGAGGGAGGCAAATGAAAAATCAATGTTACTGTGACACATTAACTGATTCCCCAATTTCATAAGCGGCATTCGGTGTCAGGTGGAATCTGCAGTGTCGGTGAGCTGCTATTGGCTTTTCACCAGCCGCTTTCCGCTCGCAGCTTGGGTGAGGAAGTGGCTGGAAGAGTTGGTTTTAAGAGCAATAAAACGCCAAAGTAGGCTGGGGGATTCTTGAGGGTTTTTTGGGGTTTTTTGTTTTTTTTCCTCAGAGCTCTCAGTGGTTCGGATCATACATACTTGGTGGCATTTTAGGATTTCACTGAAGTTTGCTGACAATTTTCAAGAAAATCCATTTTTGTCTTTTGCTGAAGCTGTCAGTATGATCTGAGAGAGATCTCTGATTTCTTGCCAAATAAAACTAAAGACACAAGATGAGACCATATTTATTTTTATTTTTCACAAAGCACGGTCATCATTAATGTCCCTCCATTCTGGATTTTTTTTTTTTTAAGTTTTTTTTTCTTTTTTAACAGAAAAATGTAAAATGTTGCATTTCTTTTTTTTTTTTTGGATCAAGTACAGAATGTACAGTGTGATTATTTTACAGTTGTGAAGCATTTTGTGAGCGCACTGTGAAAAATCCGCAGAATAAATACAATAAATGCATTTATGTGTTTGTTTACCTACAAACTTACTTGAAATGTTTGGTCATAATGACTAAAGGTATACTCCAAGATATAATCAATATTTTTTTTCTTATGCAAGCACATTCTACACATGCAACAACCTCAATTAATTATGATTTAATTATGGGTTTGGTCTGTAAACGGTCATAAAATGGGCAAAAATGGTGATCATAATTTTTCACTTCACAAATATGGCACTTTACTGTACTTTAAATTATTTCATTCAATCTCCGGTGTAATAACATTATTTATTGATTGATTGAATTTTTAATTTTTATTATTATTATTATTATTATTATTGATTCAATCTCTGGTGTAATAACATTATTTATTGATTGATTGAATTTGCATTTATTTTTTTATTTTATTTTTATTATTATCATTATTAAGTCAATCTCTGGTGTAATAACTTTATTTTTTGATTGATTGAATTATTTTCTATTTTATTATCGGTTCTCATTGCTGCTGGACATGTAAATTTCCCAGAGGGAGCCAATCCCAAAGGGATCAATAAAGTCAAGACAAAATCTAAGTCTAAGTCTAAGTCTAAGTCTAAAAGCAGATTTCTGTTTTTCTGAGATGACACTGGTCTGCAGAAAAAAAAAAATGCTGCAACAAAGTTGCCAACAACAGTTTCGGATGTAGAATACAAATATTGCATTAGTTTTGTTCTATTTGATCCTGCTATTTTTTCATTTGACTTTTTTTTTTTTTAAATTGACGAAAATCCAATTTTTGTACAGCTGTAAATCATATAAAAAGCCTTTTTATGACCAGCTCAGTGGAATACAGGTAGAGTGCCCCCCCCCCTGAGACTGGGAGGTTGTGGGTTCGATCCCCTGGACGGGTCATACCAAAGAAAAAATGGGGGCGTTAGATCACTAAAATGATTCTCGAGTGCGTCCTCAGGTGATAGGTCAAATACGGAGAACAAATTTCACCTCACTTAAGGTGCATGTGACAATCAGTGGTACTTTAACTTATGTACATATTTTCTTAAAGAAAATAATGTAATTGTCCCACCGTCAATCTACAATAAAACAGACTCTGTGAACTGAAATACTCGAATCACATAAGATGCACACATATACAAATACTGTCAGAGTAGTTAAGTAATATGGGGGGTGGGTTGGGGGGTGGGGGGGGGGGGTGAGAGACAGCCCTCACTGCCTAATCAGTACCCCCTCTCAACTGTTAAATGTATTTAAACACTAAATTAACAACCCATAAAGGGCCTTTGGTGCGCTACATTCAAATTAGAGCCACTTCTTATTTACTGCCACAGAAGTGCAAAAGTGACACTTTGCCTGATCACATTAAGAAAAGCAATGGAGTGACCTTGGCATAATGGAGGTGGATGACATATGAGCGTCTGCGGCCGCCTCGTCCTCAAAAAAAAACACACACGCATTCCCGACACCCTCAGACAGCAGGAGGGGAATGTGGAGAGGAGAGAGCGCGTCATTAAATCATCAGCTAATGGTGTTAGCATCACTTGAGCTACGAATGGCGAAGCGAGGCGGTGAGATTTATGGCAATGACTTGCCGGTGTTGGAAAGCGGAGCAAAGGGAGAAACACTGGAGGTCCTTTTTTTTTTTTCTTTTTGAACAAAAAGTGCTGGCGACGTCGCCGTGGCTGTTACTGTCGATGTTTTTTTAAGCGGCAGTTGATTGTTCGCACATTTTAATGCTTTAATTACACCTCAACATCTGTGCGCGGTGATTTAAGTTTATGGATGTGGAAGCTCTTAATTATGAAGCAAAATCCATGAAGTCATTTCTGATGGCGGATGCAGACAATTAAATTTATTTAAGATTTTCAGCCGAGGCTGTGCGGAAAATGACCCTCAATGCCACGCGTGGCATAATGGACGATCAGCGGGAACAGACGGCATCAATCACGAGCCATCATCGCAAAGTGAGGCGCCGCGTCTGCCGTTCAGCATCTATTGCGCATTGCAAATGATCTCCGGAAACAATGAGAAACGAGAGGACAGCGCCCGCAACGCTGGTACCTCGCATTATGATTTAATACATTTGCTCCGTTCCCAACCTTGCACAACTCAACCGACTTGGATATTGAATCAATTTTCCACATTGAAATGAATTGAAATGCCATTAATCAGTTCCAGACCACCGACGTACATAACATGCCCGCTGCTGTCAAAGTACCCTCGGGCTCGCATTGCCAACGTGACATTCGCAATGCGAGCCCGAGGGCACTTTGACGCTAATTTCAGTCCATAGCAGAGGGCAGTACAGGGCAAAATGGTAGCACCTTGAGATTGATCAAAACGGATTGATTAGTCTGCTTAACATTGACGACCATTGACAAATATATTTGTCAATTTTTCAACAGGGATGGGTGAGGGAGCATTAATGATGGCATTCATCAGCACAGTGAGTCTACTGGGAGGATATTTTGTGCAACCTACCTTTTTTCTACGGCTGATTATAAAACAGAAAAAAGGTAGAATGAAACGTTTTCACTCTATAAAAACAGATGGGTCAAACATTACCCAAATTGGGTCAAAAAGAGTCTGAACCAGCTTTTTGGCTCATTTATTTAACCCCGAAATTTAAATAAGCCAAAGTTTTAGCTTACTTAAAAAAAAGAACCCAACTTTTGGGGTTATTTATTAAACCCCTAAAACTATTTAGGTTATTTATTTACCCCAATTTTTTTTTTTTTTTTTTTTTTTTCATGCCTTATTCATTTGACCCAACTTTTGAGTTGAATGAATAAACCCAAAAAGTTGTGTCGGTAACTGTTTTTAGAAATAGTTTCTTGGTGAAAGGAGAGCGTCTATTCTTTCATTTGGTAGAATGTTTTGTTATGTTATGTACAAAAACGGAACTAAAAAACTCCATGTGGTCATTACTGTCAGACCAGGAAGTACAACTAGCAAAAAATGAACTATCCTGAGGCAGTCATTGTGTTGGGGTATTGAGCAAGAAGGTCCCCTAGATTGCTTCCCTCCTCCCAAAAAAGACAAAATTACATATAAAGGTGAGATTTTTATTATGGCATTAATGTAAAAAACAAAAACAACAACAACAAAATATCCAAAATAAGACACCAGAATAACCTACCAAGCTGTAGGGTAAAAAAAAAATAATCAAAAATCCTAACTTGGACATTTCCCGAAATCATAAATGGAAGCGGTATAGGCAACCTTCGAAAGTTTGCCCCTAAAAATGTGGGTAATTAATTTAAATTCAACCTTCTTCTGTTCGAAGGTTATTTACACCTGTCAGAACTGCCAAAGTCATGGCTAGGGTTGGGAATAAAAGTCGACCAGAAAAAGTAGTCGACGCAAAAATGCATGGTCGAAGCTATTTTTAATAATTAAAAAAATATATATGTGCGGCACCTGGACGTTGTCGGGACGCCCGGAACTAATATTTTGTTCTGCAAGGACACATTGCTGACGGACTCCAATTCACCGCTACTTACCAAGACGCTTCTTAGGGTTTGTTTGTGGTCTCTTCAGACTGAAAAGGGAGAAAATTAACAACTCTACATGACACACGTAATATGGCGGGTGGCCTGACGCATATATACAGCGCAAGACTTCCGGGTGAGGCCACAAACAGAGTTTTTTTTGTTTTTTTTCACAACTCACTTCAAACGTTTATGGATTTGAACGGGATGGAATGGAACTCGGGTGACGGAGCGGGATCTTGGAGCATAACGTGAGTTATTTGGAAACCTTTCTGTGCGTACGTGTGAAGTTCGAACCAAAAAAAAAAACCCAAAAAAACAAACAGTTGAATCCATCCCCGTGTGACCTCCCGTTCAAAAGTTTCCAATGTCGAAACAGAGCAAATCAGACACTTGCAATGTTACTCTGCTCCCATTTGGAAAGTTGATTCCAATTAGCGAGCGCGTAAAACCCGCGCAGATAAACATATCACATATGTGCACGCACCCCCAATCAAGCACAAACTCTTTCAAAAAGCCCATTTACTGTGCAAAATGTGCCCGTTTTCTTCACTAGTGTGCAACTCAACAGCCTTTCCCTCGGCAAAGACAAGGACAGTGGAGTGTGACAAGCATTAAGACACCATGTGTGCCGTACGTACGCACTTACCAGCTTAATGTGCGGGTGTCCATCAAGATGACTTCTACTTGAGGACCGCAGACGACGCGGCAGCTTCGGCTAAAATGGAAGACCAGCAACGGGCGTAAAAAGGAGGGGGAAAAAAAAGAAAAGAAAAAGAAAAGCCCTGCAGGATATTTGTCAGATGAGATCCATTTGTTGTCGGCTGGTCACTGACAAGCTTCCGTGTCAGCGCCACTGATGTGCCTCCTCGCTCAAGTTGGCCTCACATTGTTTGGCAAATTGACTCGTAAGTGCACTTTGCTAAAAGGAACATAACGCTGCACATTTTCTTTGTGTCCCAGACGATCTTTTCAGTCCTTCTTTCCAGATGGTTGATTTAAAAAAAGGAAGAAATTAACTGCCTTGAGTCTTTTTTTTTTTTTTTTTTTTAATGCAATATAGCGGCCATTATTGATGACATCATTATTATGTGCAGGACCTAGGAGTGAATAATAAGCCATGATCTGTCATTTATCCTGTTATTGGCACTGCAAGTTGTAAAGGTTAGGTAATTCATTCTAATGTTTAATGTGTCAGCGGCGATTGCCGACATGGTCCACGTTTAAAGGCGTGATTGTTCCGTTTCGCCCCGCGGAAAAGTGCTTGTCATGAATAATCCGCAAAGACTTTATTTAATCGTCTTCTCTGCTTTCGAGCCATTTGTGTGGGAACCGGTAATTGATTATTGTGCTATTTTTTTTTTTAAATAAAAGTGAATGCTGGAAAGCCATTTTATATATTCATACATGCTGAAAACAGAATGAAAATAGATATGCAATATCGGCAACTATATATGTCCTTACATGTGTTGTTGTTGTTGTTTTTTTCGGACTATTGGAAAGTATGAAAAATAGGCTGATAGTCAAGAAGCAATATGAATCAGGCCTCACATACAAAGACATTTCTGTACAGCATATTCCCCAAAGATGAATAGCTGTTTTGTGGTATGCTCGTGCAGAACAATGAGAAGGATTTCAGGAAAATGGGCTTTGGGGTGGCATTGTGCGCATACATTGTTGAGGGGGGGTTGGCTGGAGGGAGGGGATTGGGGGGGGGATGAGTGGTGGTGGTGGTGGTGGGGGACTCAGCACGCTTGAGCGCATTTAAATTTACACAAACTCTCCAGGAATGACAGTGATAAATGTTACACTCTATTCTACAATATGTTTAATGCATAGGTCTGAGGAGTTAAGTTTTCTCCCCCTTTTGCTACGAGGCTGCCGCTGTACTTACCACTATATGTTACATCGCATTCCCTTCCATTAAAATGCCAAGTGGCAAGAGTGGAGACAGCGGGAGGATATGACACGGAATTTGTTTACCTGTCACCTCCTGCCATCCTTCATTTTTTAAATTTTTTTTTTTTGAAACCGTCCCCCCTTTGTCATGTTGAGTATAGCGAGTGGTGAAGGTTGTTCGCTTGTAAAACACGCTCGTGGGGGAAAAAAAGGAGATTCACAGGGATTGAGACACAACTTGGGGCCTCGAGCAACATCTTTGGAGTGCTTTGGGGGGGATTTGGAAACAATTTTGTGTAAAAACAAACAAACAAACAAACAAACAAAAAAAAACAAAAAAAACAAAAACAATGGGATATAATCCGATCATGGTTAAGGCTCAGATCATCCTAACTTTTGTACCACCATTTAACACCGCTATTAATTAAATGTTAAAAGAAAAAAACCCACTTGATCTTAACTTAAAAATGTTTACAAATATGACATGACCAAACCCAAAAAACAGGTGAGTCGTGATTGGTACTGTGGTGTCATTTTCAGCAAGCCGCTGCTACATAGCTAGCATAACTCTTAGCCATGGCTGCTACATAGCTTAGCGTGACTCTTAGCCATGGCTGCTACATAGCTAGCATGACTCTTAGCCATGGCTGCTACATAGCTTAGCGTGACTCTTAGCCATGGCTGCTACATAGCTTAGCGTGACTCTGAGCCATGGCTGCTACATAGCTAGCGTGACTCTTAGCCATGGTTGCTACATAGCTAGCGTGACTCTTAGCCATGGTTGTTACATAGCTTAGCGTGACTCTTAGCCATGGCTGCTACATAGCTAGCGTGACTCTTAGCCATGGTTGTTACATAGCTTAGCGTGACTCTTAGCCATGGCTGCTACATAGCTAGAGTGACTCATTTATGAGGCCATACTGTGCCGTTAAGCTAGTTTTGTCTCGAGAGCAAACCAATTTTATTTTGTAATTTTTATTTTTCATTTTGCTATAATAATCTTGCCAAGTTAACAGAGGCTGCTGGGTGTGTCAGCGAGGCTGTGGCGCATGTGTCAATCAAATGCTCGACAACATCCCTCAGTCACACCTTCTGTCCCTACAGTAGGCTAACGCTGTCAAGGCACAGTGTGTTTTGAAGTAATGATTAAACAAAATAATAGTCCACTGTCAACTTATACAGTTTTAACATATTCAGTATGAAAAAAACAACACGTTTTGCTTTTTAAACTGGCAACATGTTTTTCTCAACATTATTAATTGTGTATGAATGAATATGTGTTGCTGGACCATTTCCTGTTAGCCAGTCTATGACGTTTCACACTACATATTAGCATTATGCTAGTGGTCTTTTGTTACACAAAATTACAAGGTTTGGTTAAACATTTTGGTATTTAAATATCTGATGTTTAATTCTTCTTAATTCTGTTTTGTTTTTGTTTGACTTCAGCTGTGAGTGAAAAACAGATTGACGCAAGTACTTGGCCTGTTATTTGGAGAATTGTACACGCATGAGAGTGTGAACAGGTGCACAGAAATGGTTAAAAAAGTGAGTTTTCAAAAGATTAAAGCGTGTGGAATGAGTAAATATTTTCTTACAAGTATCTCGTTACCTCACCAGGCCTATTTGACAAATTCCAAATATAGTCCCACTTCGGGGGGTTTTGACTTGGGAGATTCCACTGAAGCAGGATGTTATGCAACAACGATGCCCCCCTCATTGGGTCCTTTTTGGCCCCTGTGACGCTCGGGACTTCACATCTCTCCTTATCGCCAAGGCAAAGTCAGCTGTGACCACAAGACCACACACTCAAACGGACCGCCGTTGGTGACGCATGCGGAAAACTTGCTCGACTTCCCTTCCCTCGCTGTCACCTCTCTTTCACGCACACAGAGAAAGCGAGCGCCACTGGTGTGGATTATAGCGAGTGCACGCAAGAGGAGGGCGCACAAGTGAGTGTGTACGAGTGCAACACCGTAAGAGCAGATAAGATACAGCGTGCAAGCTTGATCTCTCTTCGGGATAAAGTGTTTTGACTCCCAGTTCGCCTGCAAAGACGCGGTAGGTAACACCCCAGTGGGTGTTGGCAAAATACTCTATAGAAAGTGTACATATCAGTTAAGCAGCTAAAGATTACACCACAAAGTACTCTCAAACTGTAGAGTCTATAGTATGTACACCAGACAGAGGGATTTACCACTATATTAAGATGCTGCATCATTTCTTCTTGTTTTAGTAGAAACGGCACCTTGACTTACGAGTGACCTGACTTTTAAAATTAAAAATTTGAACATTGTATGGTGGCAGTGAACTCAACGCAACGAGCAGCAATTACTGTCAAACTAAACACAAAACAAAGACAAATCCACATTACGGATTTCAAACCACTTTGCCTATGAATCCGCATAATGGGAAATGTCATATGAACAGGAATGAATTGCAATGGTTTGATGAATGGATATTTGAACAAAAAAGGTGCAGAAATACATGTAGACAGACAATTTAATTATTCTCATTGGCATCTGTTGTTTAGCCATGCGGTAAAAGAACTTTATTTTATTTTTAGTTTTATTTTATTATTATTATTATTATTATTTTATCATTATTATATACTATTTTAACATTTTGGTGGTGGGGTGGGAGGCAACCCCCATTTTTCATGTAAAATGCATATTAGAAGTATTTATTTATTTATATATTTATAGTCCATCCACCCATCCATTTTCCTGACCGCTTATTCCTCACAAGGGTCCGGGGGTTGCTGGAGCCTATCTCAGCTGGCTTTGTGCAGTAGGCGGGGTACACCCTGGACTGGTTGCCAGCCAATCGCAGTAAATTTATAGTCTTTTAATAAAAATAATTTTGGAGGATTTAATTTTTTTAAATTAGCGGAGGTTCACTGGAATTCTTTAAACTCTATGTTGTCTGTTTTTGTGGAGTACAATATTGTAGAGCGCTATTACAAAAATTGATTTGGATTTTTTTTTTAAATTCTTTTTGGTGGGGCTGCAGCGGATTAATGTCATTTCCATTGATCATAATGAGGAAAGATGATTTGAGATACAAATGTTTTGGGTTGTTCATTGTTAATACACAAACAGATTTTCTGGTAAATGTAAGTATAAATATCAATGAAATAAAATTATTTAAATTAATTTCTCATATGTTTGTGAGAAATTGGCCCATCTGTGTTATTTTATAAATACTGTATTTCCCAACAAGTTTCTGTCCTCAGCAGCAAGCCAGTCAATTGCAATGGGAACGGTGTGCGGGTGCTTTAGTTTTATGGGCCGTGCATCAAGCCTGAGCCAAGCACAGCTCCTTGTGTACCGCAGCAGAGCCACTGTAAAGCCAGTAATATGTAAACAAACAAGCCCAAACTTTTTTCTTTTTTTTTCCGTTTCTGATTTACAAGGCGAGCAGGTGGACTTGGCTGGGGGATCCTTCACCACCTCCAACAGGCCCCAGCCAGCCAGCTCGCCAGCCAGCAATTCCGGCCGCAGACAGCTTGAGCACTTTCGATTTTATACCTCAGCAATTTTTATAGCGTCTTTAGCCGTGCACGCGCAGGCCTCACTATATCCTCCGCAAGCAGAGCGCCCGCGTGAGGCGTCCGCGAGGAGGTAAATAACAACGCGGGCGAAAACAAGTGTTGATGAAGGATGCTAAGAAGCCGCGAGGGTCACGTGGCGGAAACCGGAGCCTGGATTGGCTCGATGGGGCGGGAAGGGTGGTGGGGGCCCTCGTCGGCGCAGATTGAATTGGCTGATGGGACGCCTCCCGCCTCAGATTAAGCAAGGTAGAGTAGCCAAGCCTCCGAGGGTTTTAGCATCTGTGCAGGCTTGCTGTAACTGATACTGGGAAGTTATAATTAAAGGTTCCGAGTGAGGAACCCCGCTCGATGCAGCTCACACTTTCCATCTTCTGCTGCAGGATAACAGGGAGGGAGCTGCTGCTGGGGAAGCGAGTGAGCATTGCTAGGAAAACATTTGCAGACAATGTTTTTGTTAAAACAGCTCCTGCCATCCACTGTATGCGACGCCCCTCATGTAATATATACGATTACCTCTGTTGCTTTAGGAGGACAACTAAACTTGAGACGTCAAAATCTGCTTCAATTTCCAGATATGCACAGCATTGTCATGATCTACTCCAGTCTGCTTTACAAGTCAAAATGACAAATAGAGACATTAAAGTGTCTTTTTTTTTTTTTTTTTTTTTTTTTTTTATTAATTTTGTATTTTAAGTGCCTTTTTCCACAAAAACAGCATGTGGGCTACAACTGCCTTTTCCCCTTCTTTTTCATTTCTGATTTAAATAAAATCAGTTTTTGGATATTAATATTGATTCGATTCGATTAATAAATGAGAATCTCGATTCTTTTACGAACTCTCTGAACTTTTTTTTTTTTAGAATTTCAAAACAAATAGGTGTATTTTAAAATTAAAGAATAAAAAATGAACCATTTTGCAAATCTGAAAAGTTGTTCAATAAATTAAAGTTAAAAACTAGAATTTGTATTTTTTTTTAAATTCATGCCCATATTTGATGATGATGATGAAGCTTTATTACAGACTCAAAGTCCAAACACAAACAGACCAACTTCACAATAAAAAAGAAAAACAAAAATACATACATACCAATACACACTACGAAGCATTATATAAAAGACAACAGTATCAATATTTCCATAATTGGGACTGATATTGTATAGCACGTAGACAGATGTTTGACAAGTGTACAATAATTTCATTATTTGAGTCATTCAGCCGAAAGACAAATTTAAACATCAAATTTCTTAGTGTCGCCTGCAATGTGATAACCGTTTCAGTTACAAACATTTCACTCGCACTATAATCTAAGTTAATTTAACTGCGTAAAATCGATTTGAAACACAGTCACAGAACAAAAAAATCAAGGTACCACTGAATTTTTTTGTATGATCCGTTTGACGAAGCAAAGGATTACAGTTTCACGGCGACGGTGTCCAAACGCATGCATAAAGCCGAACGTGACCAAACAAGCGCGCAAATTGACCACGACGCAACCTTGAGCCGGCCGACACGCGAGCCGGCCGCCCGTCGACGGCGCGCCCGCTCGTTACCGCCTGCACGGCTGACGGCGAGACGCGGGGAGGCGGGATTGAGTTGAGGGTGTTTTTACGCCGGCCAGCTTTGGGCAGTTGAGTTTAATTTGGGATTTACAAGTGACATCGCGCCCCCGTGGCCGTCTTCCTAGCCGGGGCCCGGGTTTATGGAGTGAGACAGCGGGGTCTTTTTCCTCGTGATTAGTAGGCCTGCGAGCGGCCATGCGCAAAGTATTATAGCCCACGGCATTATGTATCAGAGTTAAAAGACCCCGCCCCTCCCCACTTTATCTCCGCAGACCCCTCTCCATCAAGCAACCATCACGCCCCCGCCCTCGGTCACACCTTTGGAAGGTCAAGCCTCTCAGACGAGTCGATAGCTAATGAAGACGTGCGATGCCTCGGCAAAGTTTGCCAGGAGAAAATTTACAATTCAAAAAAAAAAGTATGAAAATAAGAAGAAAACATAATTTGGAAAAGGGAGGGAAAGCGTTGCCACGTGACGACCCTGCGGGCTTATCTCGAGCCGAGGGTGTTTGGCTTAAGCCGGCGCATTAATACACTGATAGCCGACGGAATAGCCAAGCATAAAATGAATGTGAAAGGATGAAGAAACAACAAGAAAAGGCGAGGAAGAAAGAGGATGGAAGTGGTTAGGCCTCCAGCCCAACAGAGCAGAAACATAGAACAAGCACAAGCATTACAGGGAGCCCCTCATTGATAGGACTGTTATTTCCCCCCCCCCACCCCCGCCGCCACGTGCTTTTGTTAACAACACCCATGACAAACAGGAATAAGTTTCAGAAAGTTCTGCACATAAAAAGTGACGGGAAATGAAACACATCCACAAACACGTCCAAATTAATAAACTAATTCAATTACCACACACACAGATCCACTTCCTTTGTAACACGAGCCTTTGCTAAAGCGCTATCCCTTCATTTTATTGATTTAAAAAAAAAAAAAAAAAAAAAGTCCCAGAGGCGCTGAAATGTAGAGCCAATGATTAATGTCCCTCTCAGAAAAAGAAATTATATGGAATAAATTAAACTACTGCAGCAGCAAATTGAAAAATAAGAATGTAAATGAGCTTTGAATACTTAATATCATGGAGAAAAATAGGCAATGAGGCCCTAAAATGATGAGGGATTAGCACAGAAACATGACATTAGCTCTAATGGCAACGAGTAGATTTGCGCCGCTGTCACAATTTAACTGTCGCATCTGATTTTCTGGCAGGTAAATGAAAAATGGGAGAACGTGGGTGGCACTCCAACGGCTTTGAAAATATTGTTCCCGTGCTTTAGCGATAATCAGGCCAAATTTCAGCATTATTCCTCACTTTGCTATCAAAGTCAGCAAAGGCCTGATGTGTGGATATAAGTGAACAGTAGGGATGATGATTGTAAATGTTACACCTATTCAATATTTACGATGCGGAATCCTCATGATTTCGTGATTGTGACGTACAACGGTAAGCTAGCTAATTAGGAAAGACACTTTGCTTGCTGTTGCCAGACACGACTAAGGAGCTGACTAGTTGTGTTGACTGTTTCAATAATGTGTCTCACAAGTCACCAGAGTAAGAAGAACAACAGTTTGGAACAACAATATAGTAAGCTGACAAGCTAGCAGTTAGCTTATCTATGCCGAGGCAATTTAGCACGCAGACTGGCTAACAGTTAGTCAGTTAGCCGCTAGCAGCTAACCTGCGATAACAACAGCCAACTCCTCTCTCTCTCTCTCTCTCTCTCTCTCTCTCTCTCTATCTCTCTCTCTCAAAAACGAAAAAAAACAAAAACACTGGATTAATTAATGGGATAATTGGTAGAATAGTTGATTCTAAAGTGATAAGGTTTCCTTCAAAGATGAAGTTGATGTTGAAATTTTGTCCGATTACGAATAAATAAGAATCAAAGGCTCGCTTGTTGAAGAGGCACACTCTGACTTATTACAAAAACTACGTGTAATTTAGAGATGTAACGATATCCAAACATCACAATACGATATTATCACGATACGAAGGTCATGATACGATAATTATCATGATATTGTAGGGGGGTTGGCGATATTTAAAAAAAGATCACAATATTGTAAAAAAAAAAAAAAAAAAAAAAGCACAATATTGTGCTTTTGTACATAACAGCAATGCATATAAGCCACCAAAAATCTCTAATAACAATATTGAGGCACTTGCTAATGCAAGCACACATTTATCGCTTCACAAGCAAATTAGCTTCCCCTTCATCTGACAATTAGCATAGATTTTAAACATGGAAAGCCATAACATCCCTAATGAAAATTAAATTGCACTAGGCACTAGAGGGTGGTAGAACTGCACAAATGGAAATCAACCTGACTTTTTTTTTTTTTTTTTTTTTACAGATGTGTTCCTTTTAAATATTGTGAACATGACAACGACGATATTGTGGCAGTTTTAATATCACAATATTGCCCTTATCGTTACATTCCTAGCGGAATTTGAGAATAGTAATTTTGTTCTGCTAAATTATAATCATCAGTGTAGCATAGTGCCGCCACGTGATTATTAATTTGCTTAGAGTTCCAAACTATTGAACATTTGATCTTGAATGAACAGACTGCATTTGATGTTTTGAGTTTCGACTATATTTAGCTGATTTCCGCCGAAATATATTTGTATGCATATAGCAGTGACATTGAGTGGGCTGCAAGGGGAAGAGGAAATGGTCTCCTTGAAGGCAATCTGCTCATTAAGATAATGTGTTACTTCCAATTAAACTAACATTAAAATGGTCGCCATAAAGAGCTGGACTCAGCGTTTTTCTTAACTTGCTCTTTTAATTACATCGTTCCTCTCCTGTCATTAAGGATATTAAAAATTCATTAACACGAATAGTCCTGCATGGCGGCAACAAATCAGGCAGAATTTCATCTCGTGTTGTCATAAGATTATAACCATTAGTGATTTCATGTGAAAGGCGTCGAAGTCTCCCCCAAAGCGATGTTTTAGGGCACGCGTGTCAACAGGTTACTGCCAACTGTCAGGTTGTTAAAGCCTCCCATTTATTTGAAAGGTGTTTTAATAAGAGCTTTAATGGGAGGGAAAAAAAAAAAAGAGGGAGACATTTAAATGATGAATGACTTTCGGCGACGGCAGGCTTTATGTGTTGTATTTATCCATTTATTAATCGTACATTTATTTGCGGCGGCGCTAATGTGATTCCATTGCCGGCTGTTATGTTTTCCGTCAGTTATATTTCTGCCTTCTAATTTGTTTTCATCAAATGTGTTTATGGCTATCCGAAACTGTTTTACAGCTTCACTATCGAAGCGTGCTGGAGCCGCTGCAGGAAATGAACGCGCCCCATGAATAACGTCAGCTCCTTTAACCCGAGAGTGGGAAAAAAAAAAAACGAACACCTGCAAAATCTTCCCGCTGCTCACTCGGGCTGTCCAACAAGCTAACAGACACGAGTGCACGGCAAAACGAGGAAGATTAATCAGATTAAAACAAACATACACACTCGCGGGAAATGCAGCAGGTGTTAATGTGCAAATAATTACGGCTTTGGCATGAATATAGGAAAATAATTACATCCAAAATGTAAAACAACAGCTTCAAAATGTTTTGTTGGCACGGAAACGTGTGCCCGTGTGTGTGCGTGTGGCCCGTATATTTCCCTGGTGGTAAATGTGATCACCTTTATGCAAATCTTAGTTGGTATTAAGAAAACGATGCAGAGCTACAAGAGGGAATTATTTGCCAAATGGGAAACTAAATGTGAATATTGCATATTCTTGGCATGCAGGTCACACGTGGATTTCGAATAGCTGCAGACAGTTTTTTATTACCTTATTAATCATGTGGTTATGATTCTTTAACGAGATAAAGACTTGTTCAATGTGAGTTTTCAATTTTCCACGGAAAATACTCTTTGCCAGATTTGTTAAAATCTTCTGCTTGCTTTGTGGTTTTGTCTTTTTAAAATTTGTGTTTTTTAAAATACTTTAGAATTAAATTAAATATATTAAATACATTTAAATGTACTCCCAAACTCAACATAAAACAAACACTGTGTCTTTCAAACAACAACATAGTTTAGCTTTTGGTCTGTTAGCTTAAGGCTAATGCTAACATCAACAATGATTTACATATATTTGGTTGTTATAACCAGCTGATATTTGAACACAAACACATTTTCTTCTTGCGCTCCACAAGGACTCCATATTAAAAATACTTATACTAAAACTAATAAAAACTTAACTAAAACAAAGCATTTAAAAAAAAAAAAATCAAAATCAAAATGAACAACCCCACTTATAAGAACTCAACTTCACATCGATCTGATCAGCTCGATCGGACGATATTTTGCATTTTATGTGAAATTGGTGATCGTTTGTAAAGACTTGATTTGCCCGAGACATCAGATATTATGATATATTTAATGTTTATCAGTGTCTTTTTCTAACAATTAAAAAAATCATTACCATTTGAATTGGCGTCAATTGCACGTGAGTAATTATCCACCGTAACTATCCACCGTGATTGGAAAACTTTTTTTTTTTTTTTTTTTTTTTTTTATATAAATAGGTATATTGCTCCATCTTCTGATCATATCGGTAATCGAATATCATTTTTTCAAACTCGTCAATAGCTGATCAGTGATCGGCCGAAAAATTCTGATCATGTAAATCCTACTAAAAACAAATTAAAACTAACTGAATTAAGATAAAAAGTGATAATAATAATAATAATAATAATAATAATAATAATAATAATCTAACACTATTATAACCCTGATATCAACATGTTCATCGCGATTGCAGGCTAATTACAAACTCGTCAAATTCTGATAATTTTTGCCAGTTTGAAAAACTCAAGGTAGATTTTAGCATTTTTATTTTATTTTATTTTATTTTTTACTACTGGCACACCAAAAATGAATAATGAGTCTTTGTGACTAACTACATGTTTAACTATCAAAAATAAATAATTAAATAAATAAATAAATAAATCCAAACAGTGTCAAACACCTTTTATTATCAATTATCAATTTTTTTTGTACATTATTGAAAAATAATCGAAATGAGCATATACAGAGCATCTAATCGATTAAACATACATACAGGAGTGTGACCAGTGTGTGAACCCTCCACCACATGTACACACTCACTGAAAAAAAAAAAAAAAAAACATCAAGTGACTACATTATTAATAATCCATCAGGAGCTGTTGTAGTATGTAACCGTAGCATGCGGGCAAGCCACCACTGTATCGGTAGCTCACTGAAATATTCATAAGCTCCTAATTAATTGGCATCGGAGGGGTGCCTTGTTTTGTTTCTCAAATGGTGTAAAGTCATCTGCAGATTAAGACTGAAATATTCACAACAGCGGGGCGGGTTGGAAGGGGGGTTGGAATACATGTATTAAAGCAATGGGGGGAACACTCATCCACATTCAAGTGTGATTCTGATGTGGTTTAATGTGTTACTGATGTTAGGGTATATTGCTTTATTTTTTTTTTATTTTTTTTTATTATTTTTTTTGGACCTTCCAGTCCTCATATGTAGGTGTGCATATACTCATTAGTAACCGGGGTTAATCTGTAGTGACTGGCTATCATCAAGTAGCCAAGCCCAAATACGTAGGCGTTCTCATTGATTTAACTTAAAAAAATAAAAATAAAAATCTGATCATGAGAAACTATCAGCACTGCCCCCTTCACTTCTCCACATTATCACTCATTCTAATCATGCTCGTATATTTCAACCTGCCCTCCCCTTCTTCAGCAAAATATGCTATTGATCAGGCGCATTTTCACACACTCGCACGCGTGTTTGTTTGTGTGTGAGGACGGGCAACCCTGAGCTGCTGTTTCACGTAGGCCCGCTCGCTCTCCTTGGCTCCGGTCTGGGGAGTCATATCCCAGCTGGGTTGGAAATCCATCAAGCCTGACAGGTCTATTGTGGCGGCCCGTCTTCTAAGGCACTGACCAGTGTGCACTAAGATATTGCTTTCAATGAGCACACATTCATGAGCAGTGGGTGAAGGCAAATTTGAAATGGTAGCAGGCTAATAATATATATATATATATATATATATATATATATATATATATATATGAACGTTTGGCAACAGCAGAGTGCTGCATTCGCTTCTAGCCCTCTCAAAAACAACAAAAACGTTTGTAACATGTATTTTAATGTGTATTTTAACTCCATTGTTTTAAAATCTGCCTTTGCTTGTTTTTAAATATCTGTTATTAAAGGTTAAAACACTGCCACGTAGAAGCTATTCGTTAGCCTGGAGTGTTCACCATTATGTGTTAGCATGAGCACTGAGCTATGTGTTCATTTGAGATACACATCATATAATTCTCTTGATTTTATGTTTAGTGAACTTCAGTTGGAGGTGGTAAACAAACAAACAAACAAACAAACAAACAAACAAACAAACAAACAAACAAACAAACGCTGCCACATAGAAGCTATCTGTTAGCCTGTAGCATTTCCCTTTATGTGTTAGCATTAGCACTAAGCTGCACTAAGCTATGCATTAATTTGACATACACACCATGTAATTCTCTTGATTTTATGTTTAGTAAACTTCAACTGGGAGTGGTAAAAAAAAAAAGAAAAAAAAACACTGCCACATAGAGGCTATTTGTTAGCCTGTAGCATTTCCCATTATGTAACAGACCAAATGGCTAAGCTATTTGTTAGTTTGAAATACACCTTGTAATTCTCTTGATTTTATGTTTAGTAAACTTCGACTGACTGACACTTTTTTTTTTTTTTTTTTTTTAAATAGTTGCTTACTAATTCTATCTGCCAAACTGGTGTTTGTTATGAAGTGAGTTGAGTTCACTGCTAGCATACAGCATTTGTACGTTGGCTGAGGAAACCGGAATACTCTCCATGCGCCGACTATCAGAGACAATCAAGGGACTAAAGCGCTCCAAACCTAAACAAACAGGTCTCGGCGTTCCTGGGAGAAATGGATGTCTGTTTGAATGATTGCCGCTGTGACAGGCTGGCTATGATAGAATAACACATTGTGTTGAACAAATAGGCCCTTGAGTGCTGCCGGCTCCCAGGGGTCTGTTTATAGCCCCGAGGCTGCGGCTTTCGCAGCGATGGGCCGCTCGCAGCATGGATAGAAGCTGACAACAACATGCTAATGCTCTCTCCATGTGAATGTGTGTTTCATACTGTATTGTCTGTGCCACACAAAGGCACATGATGACTGACTACTTGAGAAATTACATTTGAAGTCACACGAAGGAAATTGTTTGTTTTGTACGGAAGGGCTTCATGTACAGTTTTTCTTCTTCCCACTCCTTTTCAGGCTAGGTTTAGAACAAATTGTCTAGCAGTTGTTGATGTTGACTACTGCCTGAAATAAATGAACAAATGAATGAATGAATGAATGAATGAATGAATGAATGAATGAATGAGTGAATGAATGAATGAATGAATGTACAGATGTCTATACAAATACCAATTATACATGGAAAGTCTTAAAAAAAATATGATACCTTGAATAACAAATTTAAATAATTCATGAACTAGCTTAACTTAACTCAGTTTAGTTTTAGGCCTATATCAAATCTGTTTTTCCCATTCAAATGAATTTAAATGCCATTCCAGCTCCATCCCCCCCCCCCCCAAAAAAAGACCACAATTTTTGTTCATTATGTTTTTAAAACATGTGGAAAATAGCACTGTTAAAATATAATAAAACAGAATGTAAAGAAATAGATTAGTTTTATAAAGTGCAATTAATGTTCATAAGATGCTATGGAATAATGTTAAAGTGAGTAGAAGAGCTTGTTGTAGTGACATGAGGAGCTTCATTAAATATAATAAATGAAGTAAAGTCAAAATACTAAAGTATAATAGTTAGAACCTGCTCATGAAAACATACAAAAATAAGTGGAAGTGGTTTAAAAAAAAAAAAAAAACTGACCTGATTGAGCAAATCAATGTGATATTAGAATTTAGCACATAAAATTTGTCTTAAGTCAGCTTAAAACAAATTTTAGACAATAAATTTGTTTTTAACCATAACAGTGTTTGGGCCAGCAGAGAAGAAGGCCTTGACTGCACGCCACTGACAAAACCGCACAAAAACACGCTATAGCGGGGGAACTCCGTACTAGCAAACGACATCCTTTTGGGAGTGAATGAAAAGGTAAACTCTTGTGCGTTACCTTGTGGCAGCAGTGTATTAGGAAACTCTCCAGCGGGGCTTCACTGGAGCTCAGCGATGCTCACCGGCGCCTTAAGAGACACGCCGCTGCTTTTTTATAAACGTCTCGAATCCGACGCTGCGAGCGGCTAGCGCCACACTGCGCGATCCCAGACGATGTCGCAAGTTTTCGATAGGCGCCATTGTCGGGCACGGCCTTCACAGAGCCCCGCGACACACTGTCCTAACATCTGCTGCGAAAAGAAAACACCCCTGCCCCGCTCCCTTTGACACAGTTTTTGGTGAGGGAAGAGCGGGTACAAAAGGCACCGGTTCTTGTGTGATATCCTGTTAAGGCTGTTCTGGGGCCGGCCAAGCGTGGCCTTGCTTCAGAGAGCTGGGCCAACATCATTCAGCTTCCTCCGTGTGATCCGCGGCACACAACAAACCTTGTGGTCCCACAGCTCAGTGGGCAGGGAGAAAGAGCCGCCTCACAATGTCTTTTATCCATACGTGCATTCACGGGGCATGTGGCGTCTATTTGGCCAACTTTTCCATCAGCATTATTGATTGGTGATCACAAAAGACTTGTTCTTTTTCAATTACATTGGAACCGGGAGAAGTTCAATGCCTGGAATTTATTTGAGGGTTAGTGATTTTTTTTTTTTTAACTGTATTTAGCTAGCTGTATTTAGCTAGCTACCTACCTACCTACCCAAATAACCGCCCACCCACCCATCCATCCATCCGTCCGTCCGTCCGTCCATCCGTCCATCCATCCAAACGAATCATCAAATCATCTTTCATCATTGAAATGAATGAAATACCATTAATCCGTTCCAGTCAGGCCAAAATCATCAACATTTTTCCTCGTTTTTGTTTCATATATATATATATATATATATATATATATATATATATATATATATATATAAATACACAAAACACATAGTATAAATATTTGCTCACCACATAATTTGCAAGCCAAGGGACTCTTATCTCAAGACACTGTAGGCCTACTATGAACCTTACAAACATTTTGAATATATGAACACTTTTGGATTACGTAAAACTTTTTTTTTTTTTTTTTTTTTTTTTTTTTAAATTCTCAAGTTAGAGTTCAGAGTCACTTAGAGTTCAGTGTTGTCCACTTAGTGAATGCTAATTTTCGTCAGCTGGTTGTGTGGTTTCCCATTATATGTTAGCATCGAGCTAGCTGACATGAAATTGTACGGTTTGGATGGACACTTTACTTTCTCACGTCTCTTTTTTTATGTGTCAATTTTGATATAAACCTCAACTGGGATTGCCAATATGTGCCTACGGCCCCTCCGACCACCACCAAACATTTGCACCATTCATACACAAATGTGAGTCAATGTGTGTGAAGTGCCTTGCCCAAGGACACAACACTTGACTTGACAATTATGCTAATAAACTAACTAAACTATTTTTTATATGGTCTAATCTTAAGAATTTCACCAAATGGAATCAATTTCCTGCATTACACATGAATTCATTGTACATTATTTCCTATGGGAATAATTAAAAAAACAAAAATGGAGGCCGAGTCGCTGACCACTGCCTTAAAGTTGCAGTCACTGTAGTCTTTCAAATGTCCTCCTACATCACGATGGGTATTTTGCACTAAAATGATTTTCACATTGAGCAAAGTGTCTGCAATAAAACAAAGGCCTTTGTGCAGTCTACTGGGGCGCATATAGAAGCCATCACCCCAATAGACCCTCTGTTTCCACTGAGCTCAATTAGCCCAGCGCTAACTCTGTATAATTAACACCCCTAAGAGGGTAATCAAACAGAATCTAAATTAATGGCAATGGCGGTGTATTAAGGAAGTGGTGGGGGTGGTCCGAATCCAGACAGAAAAGACATCTCGGGGGCAAACATGATAGAATTACAAAATGAGCAGCTTGCAAACTGTCTTGGCTTTGATGAAGAAACGTTTAATTATCCCCCTGGTGGAGAAGGTCCCCTATTGTCTAAAGCTAATTTGTCCCTTTTGGCTACTTCCTCACCCACGGGCTTGTCAGTCTCAGGTTACCTCCCTTACCTCCTCCTTAGCAGCCCACCGCCATCCCCGCTCGCCAAGACAACCTGAGTTACTAGCGGACAGTATTTTGTTTGTTAAGCGTGGCCCTTTGGGAGAAGATGAAAGGATGGAGAAGATGTCTCCCACCCGGGGAAAAGGATCAAGCAGGTCAATTTCCTCTGACTTTGTCCCATCTTGGCCCACAAAGGCCACCATTGGACCGCACAATAATAGATGGACAAAACATGCCTCCTCAACACACAAATCCTCTTGAAAACGTGAAACGAGAGACGACACTCCCCTCAGATGCGGGGACATCCAAACAGAAAGCGATACCGGCTCGCTCATTCTGGTTTCATCACAAATTTGCAATGTGATGCTCTGAAAACATTGTCATGATTTTGATCTGTGCTCAGGAAATTTAGATGCCGCTTTGAATCCTTGAAGGGTTAAAGTTGCCGGTATGTTCAATTTAAAACCCAAATTCACTTGAGATGTGACACCAAGGGGCCCAAGTCAACAAGGTGAGATATACAAGGGCCATTGGGAGAAAACACAATAACTTCTATTTTATTTTCGTTGAAGTTCAGTAAGTTTTGCGCCATCCAGGCTTTGGTTTCCTCCAGACATGATGAAAGTGGCCATAAGAAGAAAGTGTCTTTTTTTTGCTTAGCAGGACATAGATCTGTCATTCGCATAGCAGTGAAAGGAAAGATGGCACCCAGGGATGAAAACAGCAGGGGACCCAAAATTGAACCCTGTGGAACACCATTTGACAGTGGGGCAGAGTGAGACTCAGAGCAACCAATTACAAATAGGATCTAAACCTAAACTAGTAACTCATTTTATGGCGTTTTAACCCTTAGTGAACATTTTGATCCACGTCGAACTTAACCAATTTTGTGTCAAGTTGAGCAAATTTGATAAATAGGGCCACGGTTAAAATAATAATCAAAATTATTTTATTTTAAGATTACTTTAATCAATATTGCAATCATTATTATTAATCACTCATGAAGGAAAACATCTATATATTTTTTTTGCATTACTTTTCAAAACAAACTATGTAACAGTTTTCATTGCAAAGTGAAACTTTAAAATGAATGGATTATCAAATTTGAATACGTGATAACAAAAACTGACTAAAATCTACCAAGGACAAACTGATGAAAAATGCTATATGCTAAATTATTTTACCATCAATTGTCATGAATACGAAAAAACTCCAAGTCCAAATCTGGATAACAAAATTGTACTTTGTAATTTTACGAGAATTTTGTATTTTTTTTTGCAAGCTTGACTACATGATTTGTTGCTGTTTTTCTTACCCTTTTTAATTTCAAATATTTAACTCTGCAGTTCCCCCTTATTTCACCCAGAACAATTGCTCACACTTTCCCTGATAGTACAATTAAATGCAGTCATATTAAGCCCTGACAGTAGAGCCGGTTCACATTTAAATGCAATTTAAAACGGAGGATTACATGGGTGGGGGCATATATTTGCATAGTGAATTAAAATTAAGACCTAATTATGCAAATAAATGATCAAATGCGACAGTGGATGGGTTTTCAATTCAGTTCATATCTCATTCTGTAAGACAATAGTTACTTGATAGGCCAAACGACATTGCCCGACAATGATGTTAAATATTCAGGTGGTATTTAATTACTAAGGGAAGGGGGAAAAAAAAGTAAGGAGCTGATGAATTACAAGTCTTGCTTCTTAAATACACCTCGACAAATCCTCCTCCCTTAGGAATTAACTTGCCTTTATTCATTTTGCATGGCGGCTTTAAAACAGAAAAAAAAAGTCATGTAGGTCCCGACAAGCAATGAGAGAAACTATTTTTTAAAAGACTGCAAAACAATTTGAACTCATTGAAAACATACAAGCCAATGCAATCACTGTTAGAAAACATGACGAAAACAAACCACAATGACTCCCCCAGCCCTAACTGAGCAATTAATTAACATGTGTTGAATATTTAAAGGTAGCAAACATCTTCTAAATATTAATTACGCCGAGAGGAGGAGCAGCGTCCGCGGCGGCGCAATTCCCCACAGAGCACAAAGCACAAAATGAGAAGCACGGCAACCAGAACCGACTGAACTAACAAATTCTCCGTCTGACACGCAGCGAGCACACAAGCCTCTCTGCCAGATAAAGCATCTTGTTTACATACATAAATAACAGGAGCAAGCGGTCCTTCAACACGACAAACGGAATCTATTTTAGCAGTGTTTTACCCCCCAAAAACACTCTCGGATGTTTATGCTACTGTCTGTAATTAGCAGCCATTTAATACCACGCCATTAAAAGCGAAGATGCATCGCTTTGGTGCTGCTAGATGGTTTTTATGTGGACGACGTCTGTCGGTAGTAAGACTTAATTAAAAAGCCCATCAGGATAAGTACAGATATTAAAATGGATTTAAAAAAAAAAAAAAAAAAAAAAAAAAAGGGAAGGAAAAAATATAACTTTCATTCAAGCTGATCCTCCAGATTTGGGCAATCAAAGTATGTGAGATGAATAGCGGGAGGTAATGAACTGGCCAAACATGACATTTGCTTCGGTGTTAATTAACAAAGTTGTAAAACAGAGTTATCTGCGACGGCAAGCTGTTAAAGAAGGAAAGTGCGAAAAGTGCTACTACTGTTTTTTCTTTTTATTTTCAAATCATTCCTCTCATGATCGAAAAAAAATCACTCATTTGTTTACTTTTTTTCATGAACTTTCCAGTTGATAACAAGAAAAAAATAACACAGCCTATTTATGTATACATATGTGTCATTCTAAACAAGTATACATGTAAAAAAAAAAAAAGACGTACGTTACGTTCAAGAACTAAAGGATATTCTGTGTTTCCCTGTGTAAAATTACAATAAGAAATACTAATGGCTAATGGGACCCTGATTTCCATCTTTTTTCACTGCTGAATAAAAAATAAAATAAAATCCTATTGTGTTATATCTAAAGCTTAAATAAATATGAATAAAGATCATGTATCGCCAATGTTTATGTACATTATATCCAAAATTGATACTAAGACAAAACTCTGGAATATGCGTTTTTTATTTTTTTTATTTTTTTTTATTTTTTTATTGCACAGTGACAATACATTACGTGATTTTTTATTTATTTACTTAACTCACATAATAGCCTATTTATATCCCCTAATAAAATAAAATGAGTTCCCTAGTGTAGTGTAGGACTCATTGTGCAAATTCTGGACTGCATTTGTGTATTTTACCCCCTAAAAATTTGACTTCATAATACCCAAAATACATTGAAATGCAAAAAAATGCTGCAAAATTGCACTTTTTTTTAACCCCCGAATTCTTGCACAAGTGGTGATTTTTTTACATGGGAATTTTGGGGGTTTATTTTTATTTTTTTCCCAACTGCATTTCAATGGCCATCAGTTGCACGCAAATTTTTGATATTACGTAACCAGGCCACTGTAATCTGTACCTCAAATGAACTAAAAAAAAAAAAAAAAAAAAAAGGCATGCAACAGAGTTATCTGCGTCATAGCACTTAGCGGCGCAAGGACAAGGTGAGTATAGGCACAAACAAAGTTGTAAGAAATGACGCCAAGATTACGAGATGCCATCAAATAGCTACTCGACATCAAAGTACGCTATACTTTTTTTACACAGTGCCATCTGCTGAAACTGGTGGGGCACTGCCTAGTTTGCCCCTCATGCTAAAGTGAGCATGTTTATGTACAATTGACTAAAAATGGGGACTGTAAATCATCGAGATAAGTATTGGCAAGGTAACTGATGACCCTTCCTCTGCATTGGAGATCAGCAGAACTGCTCCCATTGGCCTCTTTGTTGCTAGACAGAATTACAATAGACGTTATTGAGCCACTATTCTGTATCAAACAAAAATAAGCGTTTTTCACCACACTGCCATCTGCAGGAATTGGTGGGGCACTGCCTAAATCGCCCCCAACGCAAAAGTGACCCTGTTTATGTACAGTTGACAAATAGCAAGGTATGTAGATGGGCCCGTGAAGCGTGACGCGGTGTCATTGGGGAGGGGGAGGTGGTGGTGGGTGGAACAGGTGGAAGGTAATGAAGAGTATCAGCGGGGTAATTGATGACCCTTCCTCCTCATTGGGGATGTTGTTGTGACGCTTAATCTATGTCATCAGAGAGAGGAAGAGAGAGAGAGAGGGAATGGAGGAAGATGAAGATGGTGAAGTGAGCGGAGGGCTTAGCTGTGCGTCTCCTGCGGGTCAAGTAAACAGCCTCGGTGGGGACAGCTCAGCGTCCGCCGTCTGACCAGCCAGGCTGAAAATGGCCCTTGTCCGCTGCTGCCATGTAGCATTTCTCTCTCCCCAGCTGTTTGTCCTTTGTCACGGACACAGCTTGTAAGACGAAGAGCCAACATATTTATATAGAGTGGCCCGACCTCGCTGTTGCCTTGTATCTGGCGGCCACAAAAAACAGCTTTGTTACTCCTTAACAATTCGCAAGGCGGAGGGGAGACCGCCTTGGGGCCATTGTGTGGCGTACACAAGAGCGACGTACGGCGAAGCCCTCGCTATATCGCGGTGCATCGTTCACGGGTTTGTCATATTTGCTTTTTTGTTTGTTTGTTTTTTCTTTTACCAGTTGAAATTTACTGCCAAACCGAGGCCTAAAACAAAGAATTACACATTCAATATTGATAACAACCACAGAACTTTGTCTTAAAATCTGCTAGCTTTAAAGCTAACACATGGGAAATACAATTGAGGGGCTAACTACATTAGCATTTATGTGCTTCATTATAATTCTTTCATCAACAGATATTTGAACACAAATGGTTTACAATTACCTTGACATTCATGCTAATTTCCATCACTTACAGTATATTAGCATTTTACCTCAAATAAAATAGGCTTCAAGCTCATTAATGCTACTCCCAGTTGGTTTACTATGCAACCAACATAAAATTAAGTATCACGTGTTCTATATCACTCAAATAACTTTGCCTTAAAGACCACAAGCGTAATGCTAACACATGCTACTATTGAGGGGCTAGCGATTAGCATCTATGGGGTGGTGTTATAAGGCTTTAAACATCAGATATTTCAACACAAACGGCTTACAATTTCCTTGACATTCATGTTCATTTCTGTCACATAGTCTGTTAGCATTTTACCTAAAATAAAAGAGGCATCAAGCTAATTAATGACATCACCAATTGAAGTTAACTATCAAACCAAACATAAAATTAAGGATTTCACTTTGTAGATTTATATCAACCACATAAATTTGCCTTAAAAATCTGCGCGCCTAATGTTATCATACGGTAAATATTAGTGAGGGGCTAACTTTAGCTTCGACGTGGTTTAATGCTTTAAGCAACGGATATTTGAACACAAATGGTTTAAAACTTAAAATGTTTGCTAATTTCCGCTACCGCATCTATGTTTCACACACGTAACCTGAAAGCATTTATTTATTTATTCATTCATTCATGCAATTTTACAACTGGAATCCTTTGGTATAGACTGTTATTTTTATATAAATTATTTTACATCCTCTTATGTAAGACACGGTAATAAGTTATTGTACTGTTGTACAGCTGAAGTAAGCTTAATTAAATTAAACTGGCCGACATTTATTTGCTGAAATTATATGCTTTGGTCAACAAATACCACTGACAAATGCTTTAAAACCTGTATTCTGCTAAATTTAAATGTTTTTAAAGTGTGTCGGAAGTATCGAAATACTTAGTAACAATATTAATAATAATTTTACGCAGTATGAAAAATATCCCCCGCAATATGTGAGGGTTGATTGTATTCCAAGAAACCAAGAAAGATGCAGTTTTCCCCTCCAATGACAGGTGCATTGTCCCTACATGCGTCTCCGGCTGGCCGCTTGACCTCCAAGCCAATTAGGAGCGTTCACGGCGACTGATTTGTTTTTGCTGTGTGCGGTGTCTGTCCACTCAGCAACATTTATGAGTGATTAGTTAAGCTTGGCCTGATCTCTATGAGGAACCTGCGAGGAGCGACAAAGCCACATTCACGCGGCGCTCGTAAAAAGGGGGGAAAGGCCAGGGTAGGCTTAGCGGTGGAACTTTTGGAGAGAAAACCAAATGAAGAATGAAGCCAACAAAGACGTTCTTTGACAGCTCCGCTGTGTGTTTTCGAGTGGAGGGCAGGGGAGGCCCATTTAAGAGAAAGTTACAAGATGACACCAACTAATGATTTCAATGTGATACATTTTGGAGAAGGCTAGAACAGAGGTCAGAACTACTTCATGTGAAGGCTACCACTTTGAGATGCACTTCTAAAATAATTTGCTTAAATTATATTTTTATCCATCCATCCATCCAGCCATCCATCCAGCCATCCATTTTCTAACCACATGCTCCTCACAAGGGTCACGGGAAGTGCTGGAGCCTATCCCAGCTGGCTTCGGGCAGTAGGCGGGGTGCACCCTGAACTGGTTGCCAGCCAATTGCAGGGCACCATTTATTTTTCTAGTATTAGTCATTAATTGTATGAATCTATGTGAAGACACGGATTATGTTAATGACTACTCACAAAAACATAATGATTTAACAAGAAAAACTATTCTCTGCAAGTGTTTACATTTTCATTTCATCACTTCTGCAACATTCCTAGGAAATCACAATGATGGTAAATTAGCCACAAATTGGACAAGGAGGACTATTATTTTAGAGAAATATTACTCAAGTAAAAGTAAAAAGCAGTCCTCCAATTACTTGAGTATGGAAGCACTGAGCAAAAATAATAATAATAATAATCACGTACTAACTTGGTGAGTAATTTCTGACATATTTTTTTTTTCTAAACAAAGCAGGAATGTCAACTTCACAAAAATATAAAATGCCTAAATTCAGATATTGCTCAATAGCACGAACAACGATACAACTAGACTAAGTGCAATTTCTGAAGAAATTGCATGGGAATGCTGAAGGCTGAATGCTAATAGCCGAATGCTAAGATTTGAATGCATGTGGAATGCTTATGAAGAGAGAGATAAATTATGAAACTATGACCTCATGGTTACTGGACAATGCACTTTTTACTTTTATTGTGGGAATGCTTCAGCATTCCCACAATAATGTTTTTAATCTTTATAAAATAACTTCAATTAAGGCAAATTTGGTGCTGTAAATAATGATATAAAAAAAAAAAAAAATCAACCCTGTAAAGAAAATGAAATATTCAAAGCCTATTTGGGGCAGCAAGTGAATTCTAAAAGCTATGACATGGTGACATAATATAGTTTTCAGAAAACACTTTGTTTTTTAGCAAGTTTGTATTTTTGATTAATTTAGTAAGTATGCTAAAAAAAAAAAAAAGACTTACTATTAGGCTAACAATATTTATTTATTAGCTGTATCAACGGCCCATGGTGGAAAAAAGGTTCCCGTTGCACTGATTTAGGCATTTCTATTAAATTTCATGTATGCAACATTTCATTTGGTCTATCAAGGTTAAAGCGTGCGATTGCGACCTCTTGGCTAAATGAATAGTTCATTTCGCACCTTGGCAGTCGTATCTAATGAATACTGTTAAACAGCCTAAATGCATTTCAAGCCCCCCTCTGCATGGAAGCGTGATTACAAAGGACGGGTATATCAAGTGGTCCTTTCATTTGGTTAACATGATCAAATTGACTCCCGTGTCACCAGAGATGACACCGGCGGTAATTAATTTCTCCATTAACGCCGGGGCCGATGTGACAGTCATGCAAACGCGGCGAGAGAGCGCCGACAGCGGTGGGATGGGGGGGGGGGGGGCTCGAGAACTCCGGCGAGGCGGAGGAGCGCCTCGGAGAAGTGGGGAGGCGGACGGGGAGGTATCGCATGATCTGTCTGCGGGGAGACGAGCGTCGCGCGTTCAAATAAAATAGCGCGTACGCTATATGCTGAGTTAGCATTTTTCAGGGTGGTAGTGTGATTTGCATATAATAATGAACTTTTGAAATAAAGCCAATAATTAGTCAAGAGAGATGTTAGAGCCTGTGCTTTTTTTTTTGTGGAACTTGGATGGGTGGATGAATATCTTAAAAACCAGATTAAGTACAATTTCTGGAAAAAATTGTGTGGGAATGCTGAAAGCTGAATGCTAAGATTTGAATGCATGTGGAATGCTAATGAAATAAATTGAGAGATAAATTATGAATTTATAACCTCCTGGTTACTGGACAATGCGCTTTACCAACTGTGACACCGAGCAGTATCAGACACCTGGTAATGATGAAAAGTTATATGTACAGAAGTGGCCGTGGAAAGTGATAATTAGAAAAAGTTCAATGTCTGTCCCATTGAAAATGAATGGGGAAAAGTTGATATAGAATGTTAAATTGTGCAAATACTGTAAGTTATGTGGAATCAGACGATATATATATACCCCGGGAGGCGTGAATTTTTGAAGCTAGTTGAAATTTGAACAATGTAAATTATGTGGCAGTTGTTATGCGGCAAAAAAGTGTGGAGAATAAAAATCACAATAACATATGTAAGAATGCTTCATAATTTCCACAATAAATAAATAGAAATGCCATCAATCTGTTCTAGCCTCCTCCGAAAGAAATGAACAGTTTTTCTTTATTATTATTATTATTATTTTTTGTCATTCATTGGACATTGTGTTGCTCCTTCTGGTGTGCGCACTTTGGCCACCTGGGGGCAGTATAATACATACTTGACGATGCACATGAAGAAGAGTTTCACATCAAACTCAGCTGCAGGATATACGTGCCGGTGTTAATGCTCAGACTGATAATGTTACAATGATGCAATAATATTAAATATGAAATATGTTTTAGGAATAAAACCAATATCCATTTTTAGATTATGCCTGGATCCTTCTGAACGATCTCACTATTGTAACATCACAGCCCTCAAAATATACAAAATGATAAGATAATATTTTTTTTTTCATTTCTTGTGTCATTTCCAGCCCATTCGACAAATAATTTGGTGAGGGTGTGAATCCTTTTGGGCTGTGTTTGCGGAATATATTTATTCAGACATGCATCAGAGGAAAGGGAAGCCTCAGATCAAATCACAAGGCTTATGAACTTATTCCAATTCGAGTCAAATCCGTCCCTTAGTGGATTAAAGCACAATGATGGCTCCAAATAAAGAAAATAAATAATAAAATAAAATAAAATCAAATAAAAAGTGCTTCCTATTTTCTATTTATAAGGGCTGATTCTGTCCATGTGTGCCCGCAGGCTGTCGTCTGCTGGCCTTTTTGAGTAAAAGTGAAATCATCCCAGAGCTTTCTCTTGGGGAGAGAGGTAGCAGGAGGGTGATTGTCCAGCATTTTCACCACAATGCCGCCATATGGGGACCAGAAGGATGATCCGCTGGGCTCCCCGCCTGAGCAAAGGCAAACACCCGTCCACATATGCATGGAAGTGGTCATTTCGAGCCAGCGCCTCTTTAGCATAACAACGCATGAAACACAGCAGTCATTTTGTTTCCGCCAGAGGCATTATTGTCGGCGGGCCTCTTGAGGTGCCTCCCTATGAGGCAGGATAAACTTAGGGGCCAGGCCCCGGTGTCAATAACAACAACACCAAAAAAAGTCACTTACATGCTTCCTAAATCCTATCCGAAGATGAAAAGAAAGGAGAGAAAAAAACAGTCAATTTCCTCAACCCCTGGAAATGAGCTTAACTCAAGACAAATGCATTTATTTAAGTGGTTGTTCACTTTGTGTGCTTTAAGGATTGAGTGCTTTATAATTTGGAAGCAATCAATGATAATCATATAAATCAAAAGAATCAAATGAAACTGCTTTGTGTCACATTTTTTTGCTTCAATTTAGTGCAGATTGGGCTGCTCATTTGGTGAGTACAATTTGGACACCTTGCGAAGATGGATACAATTAACGCCGCTTTTTAGGGAGATAAGGGAGAGGGTCTGCTGTGGTGGGGAAAAAATTAAAAAAAGATAATGATAAATAAAGCAAAAAATATATATATTATATATCTATATACAGTCAAACCTCGGTTTTCGAACGCTTCTGCTCTCAACCAAATCGGTTTTCAACCAGAAAATTCGCGAATTATATGTCTCAGAACTCGGCCAAAAATTCGGCTCTCAACCAAACTGAAAAAAGCCGAGCGTACCTGAACGCGACTCACTCGGGAGCCGAGCTAACTCGAATGCCCAGTATGCTTCCTCCGTAGCACATTCGTGTTTAAAGTTCGTTTGGAGCAGACCTGTTCATTGTTATTTACATAAATCTTTTTTTTAGTTTTGCATTGTGTATTAGTCCCTAATCATGGGTCCAAAGAAAGCAACTGCAAGTGGTAAAGCTGGTGGAGAAAAGAGGAAAGTAGTGTGCAGAACTACTGAATTTAAAAAAGAAATGTTTGCATTTTGTTTGTTTGTTTTTTCATCATTTTAGATAGGATATCTAAATAAAACAGTGTTTATTTCTACCCTTTTCTGTTTTTTTAGACTTGGTACGGATTAAAATTATTTACATTAATTCTTATGGGAAAAATTGTTTCGGATTCTGAACAAATCGCTTTTAGAACAGCCTTCTGGAACGGATTATGTTCGAAAACCGAGGTTTGACTGTATACATATTTGCAAACCTCCTTCAAAGAAAAATCAAAACAAATATTGTTTAAAAAATATTGAGAACAAGTTGGATAAAAAATCTACGAATATGCAAAAGTTTGTGTGGTTCGACTGTATAATGGATATACCGACATAAATCCAGAGGATTTGTCCTAATTCTTCAGCAGTAATATTAGTCACTCTTTGCAGAGGATAAAGACTATAGGGTGCGTGAATATTGTTGATGTAGATTGTCTGCACAGTATGTGAGTTGCTGCAAGGGTTTATAACACCACCATAACCATATAGATGCTGATCATTACCGTTCTAATAATGTATTAGCATTAGCATTATGCTAGTAGACTAAAGACTAAACTAGGTTGTTTTAAATACAATGACTGAATATCTAAATTGGGATGCACGCAGCAAAATCTGTATTAATTTTTCATACACACATATATATATATATATATATATATATATATATATATATATATATATATATATATATATATATATATATATATATATATACACATATATATATATATATATATATATATATATATATATACATATATATATATATATATATATATATATATATATATATATATATAAATGCAACAGTGATTTTATTTAAAAAAAAAATAATCACTAAATCTTTTCTTAAGAATATCTCAAACATCTATTCCCATTTATACATTTTTATGCAGCACTCAAGCAACGCTCAGGTATGAGTCGGCATTAAAAAAATAAAAATAAAATAGTTAGCCGGAGTCAGTTCTCCCTCTTTTTATGGCCAAACGCAATGAGCCGATTGGCCATTTATGTCTGGGTTGTGTGTGGCTTAGCGGCGCTGGTCAGCCAGTCGGCGTGCAACTTAAGTGTATAGCGCTATTGTAATAATGACTTGCTGATGGGAGAAGAAAAAAAAAAAAAGGGCGGCAGTGGACCCGAACTGCCTCATCCGAAACTGTCTGATTATGACTCGGAATGGATGAGTTCATACCTCCATTCTGCCACCATTAAAATTTTATTGTAAGACAAGAACGATATTTTGTTGTTTGGCGAGAAAAAAAAAAAATGCATGAGCAGTTAATAGTTTGTGAAGCAAATCCCTCTACTCTACAATGAAACCCCGTTTATCGCACATTCCATATTGCAATAGGTGAAATTCTGTGATATACAGATCACATATAAAATACATAGTTTTACCCCGCCCACACACATTAAACAAATTTAAACACTTTTTTATAAGCAAATTTTAATGCAAAAATGCCATGCATAAAATGTATAGAACTGCACATAATTTAGTGACTGTGTTTACTATTCTGTTGGAGTTCAATAAACAGTTAAAAAAAATAATGCAATAAAAATAAATAAGTAACTAAATAATAAAAATGAATTGGGGATTCTGGCTATCCTTTCTCACATGCGAGGTTATTACATTTAGTAAGCAAAAATCCATTTAAAAAGATGAGAGGCCAGCAAACAATGAACAGCATGGAAACACTGTACACACCAATGAAAATCTACAAATATAATGTCAATATTTTGCAACAAAAATACTATATGTTGCCAATATTTCAAAGCAGTTTAAGTTTTTTTCAACATTACAGTGCATTAGTTTCTATTGAAAAGTGTGGGATAAAGTAGCTGCTGTTTAAAATGGAAAAAATGGAAACTGTTATAATAACCATAAATGATATGCTAATCTCCCGAGAGTGTCAGTGGTGTTTCACGTTATATGTTAGCATTAGCTGACAGCCTTTTACGAGGAAAAATTCTGTTGTTTTTATTTTTTAATTACGTGTTTTGTATATATGATTTATTTGAAGATTATGGCGTTTAAATATATAATGTTTAATTCTCTAACTTTGTTTAATGTCACTTTACAGTAAAAAAGTGAAAGTGACAAATAAACATCTTGAAACAAGCATGCTTGACCGCTTATCTGGAAAACTCCAAGCCAAAACAGTGGCTAAGGAATACTCTATAAAACAGGGGTGTCCAAACTTTTTCCTCTGAGGGCCACATACAGAAAAATAGAAATCCGGAAGGGCCACTTTGATTTTTTTATTTATTAACACATTCATTGCCAGACCAGCAAAAAAATTGCATCATTTGACGTCTTTTTCCGTCAATGGCAGTGAATGAGTTAAACATGGTAAAAAATCAATGAAGCAATTATAAATTGTTGATATAATGTGCAGTTACTTATTGAAAACTGCAAACAGGCACAAGGCAAATAGTGACCCTGTGTGCCACTATAATAGATATGCCTTTCCATTGAGCTGCAGCTGATCCCAACTTGACATTCTGAACCACAACAGGAACAATCGGTCGTCAACTGACCACACTTAAGAACCATTAATCTAATGTGATGTTTTCACAAACTGGACCTTGACACTAAGCAACAAGTGCATGAAACTATTTTTATTTCTGAGACTAAATTATTAGCTGCAAATTTGTGTCTTTGCATAGCTAGAAATGTTTAATCTATCCTCTGTTTTTTTTTTGTTTTTTTTAACAGCATTGAAAAATAATTTTTAGTATTTGCAGCGGGTCGCCAAAAAAATGTATGGCGGGCCGCAAATGGCCCCCGGGCAGTAGTTTGGACACCCCTGCTATAAAAATGTGCTTTTAGTCTCTATCAGGGATTTTCACCCATCACGGGTGAGTCTTGAAAATATACGATAGCATAAACGGGGTTAAATGTATTTTTTACCGTTAGCCTTAAATTCTGTCTCATTTTTGCTTCCTCCTGCAAACTGACACAGCAACTAACAAGCAAGCAATGTATTAGCAATTCATCCATGAATCTGCTGAATGGCGGGATTACTGACCTTCCCTATTGAAACCAGGAGTGGTCATTTTCTCCTTCTGTAAGCTCAACCTTGATTCTTACTGCGGCGAGCCGATAGTAAATCATGACCCGCCGTCGAATGAACTCCGCTATAAGGCGACAAACTTAGTGGAAGTATTTATCGGGGCCGCGGTAATGCACTGTGTTTAAGCCACATCCAGTGAAATATAGGCCCCGCTTTTAATATCCAGAGGGTGAAGCGGGAGGCAGTCAGGTGCTTCGCTATAACCAAATGTTACCGTATAAAACAAGGTGTCACGCCGTGATTTGACATGAATGAGATTAGATGGAATTTGTTTCTAAGTGAGGGGAAATTACAAGCCTATCGGGGGCCGCACGCGCACACACCGACGTGCAGGCAATCCGCGTGTGCTCACCCCCGCCGCGGCCCGACAACGGCGGTGTAGTCGGGCATGAACGTCGACATGAACAGGGAATGACCCCCGCGAACCACATCCGTAACCACCTTGAGTGCCGCAGGAGCGGGCGGGCGATGTTGTTTTAAAGGTCAGACCGCGTGTGAGGTCACGATAGCGTACACGCTACCGTGAACCACTGTCAAGCGGGAAGATTGTACTTCAAACAAACACGCATTTACAGTGTTAGCTCTTTTTTTTTTTTGTGTGTGCTTTTATTTAAAAAAATACAAAATCTGGGAGTAATGCATATAAAATATATTTGTGTTCATTACTTCAGCAAAATATTTTTATTTTACCCTAAGGTTGAAATAAATATCCTCCTGACTACCAGGGGAAAAAAACTATTGTCCAATCATGTTAATTTTGATATTCCCCAATCTTTGTGAAGTAACTGGAATATTGCAAAAGAAAAAAAAAAAAAAAAAAAAGTTTTTATTTTTAAGCTATGATGTGTCCACTACAGGGGACATTTTTTAAAACTTAAATGCTAGGCTCAAATACAGTTAAAATAATTCATACAATACTTTGTCGTGTTCTTAAGAGTCTTATAGAACACATGCTAACAACATTTAAAACCTAAATTTGTTCAATAAAAAGTGTTATACACTTACTTTTCCTCTTCCCTAAAAAGTGCTTGCACTGAGGGAAGCCATTTTCTTTTATGATGCAATCACAGGTAGCAAAGCCCCACCCCTACACATTCGGTATCATAGGAAAGCTCTGAATGTCCTCTATAGAGCACAAAAAGGAGTGAATTCAATCATATGCACTTGATGGGAGATATTCAGGTTTAAAAAGGTCCACTACAGAGGACAAATTTTAATTGCTGGTAGTCAGGAGGATATTCAGAAAATACACAAAAAAGAATAGCAAAACTCAAACTCAAAATAACTCAAAACTAAAACAAAATTAGTGCCACCATTTATAATTCAGAGACTGCTCAAGTTCCACATACAGAATATTACCATTTCTCTCAAGTATTGTTCACAAACCAGTCTAAGTCTGTGACAGTGAGCACTTCTCCTTTGCCAAAATAATGCATACAATAATAAAACAAAACTGCACCTTTTCGAGTGGCCTTTTATTGTGGACAGTCTAAGGCACACCTGTGCACTAATCATGGTGTCTACTTAGCATCTTGATATGGCGCACGTGTGAGGTGGGATGGATGATCTCGGCAAAGGAGAAGTGCTCACTATCGCAGATTTAGACTGGCTTGTGAATAATATTTGAGAGAAATGGTAATATTGTCCATCGATCCATCCATCCATTTTCTTAGCCGCTAATCCTCACATGGATCGCGGGGGTGCTGGAGCCTATCCCAGCTGGCTTCGGGCAGTAGGCGGGGTCCTCAGCACTGGGAGGCGGCCGTGCTAACCACTCATTCACCGAGCCGCTGGTAATATTGTGTATGTGGAAATAGTTTTATATATTTGCGTCCATCTCGTAAAAAAAAAATGGGAGCAAAAACAGAAGTGGGTGTAATTCCGTCGTGCCCTTTTGCATAGCAACTCGCCCAACACTGCTAATTGTCCCTTGACACGTTCGCCCTCTTTCACATGAGTTTGCAGCACATCAGGATGACACCTTTTGAAAAGTGACCTCCACCTTTAACTCCTCCTGGAGAACAACACGTGTCAGCAAGCGCCCCCCCTCCGCAACCACCACCACCCCACGGGCCCTGTCAGGGGGTGAAGAGGTTAGGCGCTCTGTGCCCGGCCTTCTTCGGGACCACCATAATGACTGCTAATTACGCCGCCATCTGCGGGGTGGCCTGTGTTATGTAGACACCTGTTCATTAAAACGCAGGGAGAAACTTTCCCCCTTTGCTGCATGCTCACAGCAGATGTGGGGGAACTCGAGTCACATGACTTGACTCAGTTTTAGGACTCGGGACTAAGTCTTGAAAGACGTGTCTTGACTTTGACTTGGTTTTCACAAGACTTCACTCAGACTTGATAAGTCATGCCTGTTTACCGTATTTTTTAGACTACAGTATAAGTCGCTCTGGACTATATTTTGTACTAGTCAAAAGATGCATTGTGAAGAAGAAGACAAAAAAAAGTCGCTCCGGTGTATAAGTCACATTTTTGACCAAGTCCCTTGAGTAAAAGTGAAAGAAGACCAAGAACAGTAGAGCATAGTTTTGGTGGATTTTGCATGCTAATGACGGTAATGGTAACACAACCAAAAGAAATCACCAACTGCCATAAAGTAGGCAGAAGAAAAAATAGAACAGGAAGAAAAATGAGTGAAGAAAAAGAAAAAGTATTTGTGACAAGATGGCTACTAATGTGTGATATAAACAAACGATAGCTTGCTAGTTTAGCATTAGGGATGTAACGATATTCCGCTTCATCTGACCATAGGCGTGGATTTGAAACATAGAAGGGCCAAAACATGCCTTATGAAAATTAAACTGCACAAAAAAAAAAAAAAAAGGTAGCCACCAGAGGGTGCTAGAACTGCACAAATGGAAATCAACCCGACTTTTTTTTTTTTTTTTTTAAACAGGTGCTGCTTTTAATATCGTGACATGACCACAATGATTATATTGTGGCAGTTTTAATATCGCAATATCACGATATTGCCGTTATCATTACATCCCTATTTAGCCTGTAGCTAATTAGCTAGTTAGCTAATCTATAGTATTTATTTGACCAATTGAACACATGCTAACTCTCTTAGTTGTTTGCAAATGATCATTTCAAGACAGTGTTATGATTACGTATTATTAATGTTACCTTGAATTTGTCAAAGAATGATGGCTGGCACTCTCGTAGATATTAAATCATAGTCGGTACATTGACTTGCGTGTTAGCCTTTTTCGACCAAGCCGTGCTACCTGAAAGATTATCAAAAAAACACAAAAACCAGCTCATATTAGGCTACAGATCCATGTTCAAGCAATTTTGAAACCCTTAATTCTTAAAATCATGGTACACTTTTTTTTTTTTTTTACACTTTGTACCATGCCTCGTGAGGATTTGATTTTTTTTTTTTTGTCACAGTAACCAACAACTTGTTTAAACCTCAAAGATTTGCACATATGCAACAAACTCTCACCAGTCTCACTGTTGAATCTACTCAATCTCGTTCCTGCACCAAACGATGCAAATGTTAAAGTACCCGATGCCATCATGCTTCCAAACGTTAAATATCAATCAAACTTAAGAGCATTGCAGGAATCGAGCGGCTCTGCGGCGCTAATGATTGAGTGAACTTTGCGTGACACTTTTCCAGCTCTCCAGGAGGCATCGCCAAGGTTAACCAGGCCATCGGGCGGCATTAAGAGGCAGGAGGGGAGGGTGGTGCTGTTGTTTGGAGCAGGAAGCCAATAAAAAGCTCTCAGATATCTGCTGAGGGGGAGCGCAGCCTGTCAATTGTGTGGCCCAAAGAGGTGATCTGCCATTACCGACTCTCGCAAGACTAATGAGAGCCATTGTGCTGCCAGCTTCTTGAATTATATGTCGATACTCATTCGGGGGATTGTGTTTTACTTGGTTTTGATGTGGAAACAGTTGACACATTAGTCTGCTACTTTGCGGATCTTGTCGCTGCATTACAGATCACTGGGAAGTTGAGGGCTACTCACTCAGGCGCAAGACTACCTTCATAAAACTAGGACTAAACAATCCGTGTTTACTATGGAAGCCAATGCCAATGTGGAGTAAACATATTTGGCTGGCGAGTATGTTCGAGCATACTCGCAAATATGTTTGAACATACTCGCAAATATGTTCGAACGTATCGAAATATGTTCAAACATACTCGCAAATATGTTCGAACGTATTGAAATACGTTCGAACATACTTGCAAATACGTTCGAACATACTCGCAAATACGTTCGAACATACTCGCAAATACGTTCGATCATAGTCGCAAATACTTTCGAACATAGTCGCAAATACGTTCGAACATAGTCGCAAATACGTTCGAACATACTCGCAAATACGTTCGAACATACTCGCAAATACGTTCGAACATACTCGCAAATACATTCGAACATACTCGCAAATACGTTCGAACATAATCGCAAATACGTTCGAACATACTCGCAAATATGTTCGAACATACTCGCAAATACGTTCGAACATACTCGCAAATACGTTCGAACATACTCGCAAATACGTTCGAACATAGTCGCAAATATGTTCAAACATAGTCGCAAATACGTTCAAACATAGTCGAAAATACGTTCGAACATACTCGAAAATACGTTCGAACATACTCGCAAATACGTTCGAACATACTCGCAAATATGTTCGAACATACTCGCAAATACGTTCGAACATACTCGCAAATACGTTCGAACATACTCGCAAATATGTTCGAACATACTCGCAAACACATTCGAACATACTCGCAAATACGTTCGAACATACTCGCAAATACGTTCGAACATACTCGCAAATACGTTCGAACATACTCGCAAATATGTTCGAACATACTCGCAAACACATTCGAACATACTCGCAAATACGTTCGAACATAGTCGCAAATACGTTCAAACATACTCGCAAATATGTTCGAACGTAATTGTAGGCTACATGCTACAAAATTAGCATAGCTTCCCATCATGCCACGGGGTATTATTTGCGCATGCGTGAGTGAAAACAAAACCCAATTTTTTAGGCATTTGGGCCACATTACCAATTCATTAGAAAATTAAGTAGACAAAAAACAACGTTCATTCGTAACTTTTACCATTTAGTATGTCTGCCGTGCATGATTTAGGTTCGTCATTTTTCAGCAAGCGCAATACCCCATTGCATTATGGGGTGAAAAATGACGAACCAAAATCATGCACGGCAGACATAACAAATCATAAAAGTTACGAATAAACACTGTTTTTTTTTTGTCTACTTAATTTTCTAAAGAATTGGTAATGTGGCCCAAATGCCGAAGGTTTTGTTTTCACTCGCGCATGCGCAAATAATACCCCGTGGCAGTATGGGAAGGTATGCTAACTTTGTAGCATGTAGCCTACAAGTACGTTCGAACATATTTGCGAGTATGTTCGAACATATTTCAATACGTTCGAACATATGTGCGAGTATGTTCAAACATATTTGCGAGTATGTTCGAACATATTTGCGAGTATGTTCGAACATACTCGCCAGCCAAAAATGTTTACTCCACATTGGCAGCTCTACGCTTCCGTACTCTACTGGTATCATCGTTTCAAAATTTAGCGAAGGATAAAGTCTGTCATGAAGCGTTTATTCACCGTAACATAGTCAGTGCAAAGCAGTCTTACTTTGCTTTAGCATCCAGACACATTTGTATGAAAAAAAAAATGTTTCACTTTAATGTTTATACAAACAGATGATTGCCACGCTTGGCATATTTGACCATTTCATCTGCTCGTTTAACCCGAGACGGTCCGACGCGGCAATCATAAAGCGAGAGCCAATTAGGATGTTGACGGATTGAGTTTGGAAGACAAATTTGGGGATGTGGAAGGTTGACAGAGCCGCTGCGTCTCTTTCAGTGTGTGTGCAGCTTCCAATTAAGTATGAAGAAGCATATTTTCCTCCTCTCTCTCTCTCTCTCTCTCTTTTTCTCTCTGCGGGATCAGAGCGTCTCCCTGACGGATGAGTCGCTAATGAGAGCAAATCTCGCTAAATCCTCAAGAAACGTGATGAATGAAAACGTGTTCAGCCCGTTCATTTGTTGTGTTCACAGATGAGACCAAACACAACATTTATCTAGTCAACAAATTGCAGCCCATCATTGTTCATACAGCTCATTAATATATGCTACAATTCTCAATACAGTTTTTCCACCCCTTTCTACCTCAGCTTAAATTTCGTATAAGTAGCAATAAATGAGCAGACAAATTAGCGAAGCTATCTTCCTCATTATTACACCCCGAACCCGCACCATATGTAGCCCTTTATTAGCAGCAGCAGTAGGTGTCTTATTCTCAAATTTTAAATTACCAAGTCTAACCTTAATTGGTTACGGACGTTGTTTAGCGGATGGCGTCGAAATCGGGCTTGGGAGAAGAATCTGACAGATGGCTTAGTCTTATGACTTGTATTAACACCTTCCACATTTAATCAAGTGTTAATTGCTTTTCTAATACATAATGGGAGCACCGGAATGCGCACGGTAATGCAAACAGATTAGCTTGCGGGCGACAGATAAGCGGACGTCCCATTCAATGTCACCTTTACGTACCTGCAAAATACCATACAGAGGATACACGACAAAAAAATATTCTCAGAGCTAATGATTTAACTAGGAGTGCAA
This sequence comes from Festucalex cinctus, assembly GCF_051991245.1. Taxonomy (NCBI): domain Eukaryota; kingdom Metazoa; phylum Chordata; class Actinopteri; order Syngnathiformes; family Syngnathidae; genus Festucalex; species Festucalex cinctus. Next base: position 6,735,280 of record NC_135424.1, read on the forward strand.
TAAATGATTAGTGTTTATCGATGAATCTGTCAGTTTCTTCAATTAATCTATGAATGGGATTAAAAAAAAAAACATGTTTTAATTTCCATTCTTTTATTCAAAACAGGACATTAATTCCAATAAAATGCACAAACAATTATGATTAAGTTTGGTCTGTAACATGTCAGAAAATTGGCAAAAAGTGTTGATTATTGTTTAAAAAAATAAGTAATAAAAAAAAAGTATTATGGTAACCCATTTCTTGGTACCTTTAATTTAAGTATGGGTCATTTTTACCCCTTGTTGGATCAGAATCCTCACCTAACATGCTGTGTAAGATCCCTCGATCCAATGCACTGGGTATGCTCTTAAAACTGCTGGGTCAAAAATAACCCATTTCTGACTAGAAAAAAAAAAAAAAAAAAAAAAAAAAAGACCAGCCACAACTTGGATCAATTTGTCCCCATCTTCTGTTGTTTTATACAAACCAATACATTTTTTTTTGTACAAAACAACTCAGGAAGTTGGGTTGTTTTGACACAAAATAAGCCAAAGTTGAGTTAAATGGACCCAAGTAGTGGGTAAGTTCAATTTGTGACCAAAACGGAGTTATTTTTGACCCCACAAATTCCAAGGGTGTATAATTCACCCAGCATCAGCTCAGTCTTTTTTTGGACCCAGCACTAGTTAGCTATTTTACCCAATTTGGGTTAATTTTAACCCAGCAGGTTTAAAATTGTATGCAGTGTTATCCTCACATTAGAAGGCAAAAGAGTTTAGTGACTGTCGTGTTTCATTTTTTTGTGTTTTTATTTGGTATGTGGCCAAAATGGATGTTGAGGTAATTAACTCATTCACTCCCAGCCATTTTCACAGAAGCAATTCCGTTCGCTCCCGGCTGTTTTACTGGATTTTGACTGATTTTGCAAGGCCCACAGAATATTCTGTTATATTGCCTTGAAAAACATGAAACCCACCAAAAGAAAGATTAATGTCTCTTCTTTCATCAGGAAAAAAAAAGTATGTTTCTATCTGTTTCCGTTTTGCAGTAATTAGCATTAGAAGAGAGCTAAGTTTCATCAGTTTTCACAAATCTATTTAAAATTGTAAGTAATTGAGCTTTTTTTCTAGGTGGCCGTTGCTCTGCTGTCACATGCTGGCCGTTTGTGTAATAACTACCATTTCTGCAACTGTTCTTTGCAGCGGAGAGACTGCATCAAAGCCTTCTGTATGCTCTAGCATAAAAACAAACAAACGTATAAATACGTCTTTGGGACACTTACATTTTAAAAAAACGTATTTACACGTTATTGGGAGCAAATAAGTTAAGGTTGCATATTTAAATAAAAAATATATTTTTTGGTGTAAGACAAAATATTGATGTGTTTTCCTAAGATTATCCTAAAGTAAAAAAAAACAAGGCCAACTACAGTAGCACATCATCATTCTGTTTTATCTGTGTGGCTTGTCCTCAAGTGACCATAATTGCTCTGCTAACTTCGGGGGAAGTACTTTATTAAATTAAGCCATCTTTAAGGTCAATATACTTCTGTAATGAGTTGTCTCTTTTGATCATCAGAGGTGAGCTTGCATCCCGCTCCTCATTCTTTTTAATGGCCGCCGCGTTGTCGGCGAACCGCGCGCTACCGTTGTTGTTTTTTGTTTTGTTTTTTTTTTTCTTCTATTCCGGCTTAGGCTCAAGTAATGCTTTGCATGCTTAAAAGCCATTTCCATAACTAAGTGTAATTTCCCCTCGGTTTGTTCTTGTTTAATGAGGTGCAGTCTTGTTTGTATGCCTCCCAATGTCACCAGAAAAGTCGTTCAAGCGACGACCTCCGAATTAAATCAAACGGGAATCACCATGCTGTCGTATTTAGCCAGAATATTGGTTTAAAAAAAACAAACAACAACAACAACAACAATAACGCCGTGCTCTGGTCACTTTTACATAAAATTTGCTTGGCTTTTTTTTCCTTCTCTTTCCTGTGAAACTCTTGAGGGCTCCTAATGATGGAATGTGTAAATGACTTTGGGGTGGATGCGCTGAGGCGAGCAGTGATGGCGTGGGGAAAGCGAAAATGACCAACATTGATTTATCCTGACTGTTCTCTTGTCTGCTCGCCGCAGTCAGAACACCTCGCTGCATCCCATTCCCTCCCATTATCTCCCCGCGATCGCCGCAGTCCAATGACTTTCCTACAGGGTCATAAATACTTCCTCGCGGACCCCATACTGCTTGCACATCATCCGCCCCCCCCCCCCCCCCTCAGACGCCGCCTAATGACAGCCAAAGACAAGACAATGCATCCTGCGCCTGCACGGCGGCTGCCAGGCCCGGCTCGCATACATTACACAAGCGGCTGGACGAGGTACAGCAACATGGCGAGAGGCCGCGGACGTCCGCCGCGCTTTGCATTTAAAATGGTACATTAAGGCAACATGTCGGAAAAGTATCGCACATGATTGATGACTGTAATGATCGTGTTTTTGCGCTGTGAAAGATGTTTTTTTTTTTTTTTTTTTTTTTTTTTTTTTTTTTACATCGGTGTTTCCAAACCAACAAGAGTACACAGCCAAGGACTTCAGTGCAGTACCGAGTTGAACCACAAGAAGAGCCACTGAGCTGCACTAGCAGAGATACAGCCTAATTAACAGCAAGATAAGAAGATGTGAAGTGAGTATCGTATGCTCCGTTATGCTACGTTCTCACCAAATCCGAAAAGGCGCGAGCGTTTCACCGCGTAGAATGTCTTCACAACGATTGCTGCTCATTCGCTCTTTCGTGCGCACCGGAGCGGAGGGGGCGTGTCCCTTGGTGAACAAGGAAGTGGAGCCCTTTAGCGCGTCAACAAAAAGTGAGCACCGCCAACTACTTTCTTTCCAGGGACTAAACAGCCGTGGCACTATTTTCTACTTTTTTGAGGTACGTGATAGCACTTTCGCTTTTTTTAGTGGCAATCGGGCGGCCGGCATTTGTGCTAAAAATAGCTTCAACATGGATGATAAACATTGCGGTACAGTTCATTAGCAAGTAAACAGATTTACCAGCACTTGAATCTACCGTGAATGGAGTTGTCAGAAAGCTGGTTTGTAATCTATTAATAAAGTTTGACTGACCTATCTGACTGTTTTGTTGACGTTCCCTTTAGCGCAGCACCATCTAATGGATGCATAACGTAACCCCAACCTCTACTGTAGCGCCTTATATATGAAAAAAGTTTTAAAATATGTCATACATTGAAGGTGCGCCTTATATATGAAAAAAGTTTTAAAATATGTCATACATTGAAGGTGCGCCTTATAATGAGGTGCGCCTTATAGTGCGGAAAATACGGTACTTCTTTGCTCACCATTCTGTCCCGGCTGGCCATGTTGTTGCGCTCGGGGTGACAATAGAGAGGACACTGTGTGTGACGTGGCCCGTACTCGAAGCCGATTGGCTACCAGTAGGCGAAACGCGAAAAAAGTTAATTTTTTTTTAAACTTCGACGAATATGCGAATGTGCAGAATTTCGTCACAAATGTGCGGATCGCCATCTCTCGCTTTTGGTGAGAACGCAGCATTAATGTAGCAGTAGTTGAAGGTTTCTAATTACAGTAATATCTATACCACTGATCTGAATATATGACTGGATAGCCGATAGGCCAAGACTTTTGAAGTCACGAGGCCGCCATATTGCTCCTCCCAAGAAACATTTCCCGCCATACGATCCGATACATTTACAGTCTCGAAATTGGAGAACATATGAGACAGCACTTCGTAGAAAGAGCATGATTTATGATGTTTTAAATTTGTTAACATACATCAACGCAACCTGTCAATCAAGTGCTTTCCTGGTAACAGAAGAGCACATGTGAGTCAAACGCAACCTCAATTGGAAGGAGACCGTTTATCAGACACAATGACTCCAATTAATTATTTTGATGTGTTGGTCATCCAAATCAATTAGAGAGTAGCACGTAATGAGGCGCCAGCATAAACAAATTCCTTTTCAGTGCAAACATCCTGCAGGGCCCTATTAGTGTGCAGGCCACATTAAAAAAAAAAAAAAAAAACATTAGAAAGAAAGAAAGAAACGTTTGGTCGTTCTTTTTCACTGGGGGTCATTGTTTCGCACATGATTATGTGTACAGTCAACACAACAGCTAACGAGCAAGCAACCAGCAAACGCTTTTCATTTGGTCGTTTACAAACAGAAGCGTATGAATTAACGACCTCTGACCAACATTTTGACAAGAACCTTCGTTATGAAAATTAAGGGAGAAGCCAAAGAATGGAAAAGTAGCTAACGGGCGAAAAGGAAAATTATTGTGGCTGTAATTGCTGTCAAGCTAAAGGATCATCTACAGTCAAAATTAATAATGGGATTAATCTGTGATTATTCTTATTTTTATTATCCTTCTTATTGTTCTCATTCTTATTACTATTATTATTGGTACTATTATTTTGTAATTTCATCATATAATAATAATAATAATAATAATAATAATAATAATAATAATAATAATAATAATATTGCTATTATTGTCATTATTATTTTGTGATTTTATCATATAATAATAATAATAATAATAATATTATTGTCATTATTATTTTGCGATTTTATCATATAATAATAATAATAATAATAATAATAATAATAATAATAATAATAACCAATCACATGTCCAATTCGTCCTGACATTCAATGATGTCAGCATTTTTCTTCCCACTGATTGGTTCATGAGAGCACAAGTGAACACGTTCAACAATCAACAATTTTGGTGAGTAAGATGTATTTTATTTTTTAATGCTTTCTCGTGTTATCACAGTAGATAAATATTGATTTTAAACTGGTCTAATATGATACAGTTGCGATTTTATGTAGTATTGTTTAAGGATGTAACGATAACAGCAATATCGCGATATTGCGATATTAAAACTTCCATAATATATCATCGTCGTCATGTCACAATATTAAAAGCAGCGTTTTTATTTTAAGTCAGGTTGATTTCAATTTCTGCAGTTCTATTGCCCTCTGGTGGCTAGTTTCTTTTGTTTTTTTTTTGTTTTTTTTTTCATACGGCATGTTTTGGCCCTTTTATGTTTGAAATTCCCCCTATTGGTTAGATGAAGGGGAACGTAATATGCTTGTGAACCGAGTCAACATGTGGACAAACTCAATGTGTGCGTGCATTAGCAAGTAAGTGCCTCAATATTAAGTTATTAGAGATTGTAGGTTATTTATATGTATTGGGATAATGTACAAATGCACAATTTTGTGTGTGTGTTTTTTTAGTATGAACTATTTTTTTCACAATATTGTGACCTTTTTTGTATCACCAACCTCCCCACAATATCGTAATAATTATCATATCGTATCGTGACCTGCATATCGTGATTATATCGTATCGTGATATTTGGATATCGTTACATCCCTAGTATTGTTGGTGGTATTAAGAATGGGATTCGGTCAGGTAGCAAATTCCCAGCCCGCCACTGTACTGACATCATGGCGGCCGTGACGCTTTTCAGCGGCCGTCACGGAGCAGCGCCGGCTTCATATTGTAAAGCGTAACATACGAGCCGGCGATGAGCATATTCTCGGCGTGGGTCCCACTCGGGAGGGGACACGATTGGCTGAGCATTGCTCTATGGAGTACGCCCTCTAATAGAACGGCGTGTTGGGGCCCGTCATTGCGTGCGACGAGGAGGCCTGCGTGGTAAATGAGTGTTTTAGCAGGCATGGCTAATGTCTGCGAACCTGCAGTGTTTAGCTTGCTGTTAAGGGCGACATTAGCGCGCGCGCAAGACATGGGATGCCGATCCAAGCCTGCAGGTCCTAACACACACAATTGTGTTCCCTGCCTCATTTCATGCACCATAATCAAGGCTGTGTGCTTTTTTTTTTTTTTTTTTTTTTAATGAGCTTAGCGCTAAATCTCGCTGTGTGTCACCCGTGTGCGTCGATCACGCCCCTGATGGCAGCCTGACGCAGTAGAATGTATCTGCTTTACCTCATCAGAAGAATATTGGATTTTAACTTCTCTCAAATGTATGCAAGTGCAGACAGCGTTTTCTATAAGACTCTTAAGAACACATTCAAGTATTGTTTGAATTATTTTAACTGTAATTGAGCCTAGCATTTAAGTTTTAAAAAATGTCCTCTGTAGTGGACACGTTATAGCTTAAAAAAAAAAAAAACTGTATTTGAGCCTAGCATTTAAGTTTTTTAAAATGTCCTCTGTAGTGGACATATCGCAGCTTAAAAATATAACTTTTTTTTTATTTTTTTTTTCAAAAAATTATTTTGCAGTATTCCAGTTACTTCACAAAGATTGGGGAATATCAAAATAAACATGATTGGCCAATATTTTTGAACATCAATAAAGAATATAGCTGGGGTGTGAACAATGACTGCAGATTTGTTTTTCCGAAATCTTTGCTATTATCAGCGTGAAGGGGCCAAAAAAGATGCCATTTTAGTTATTATATAATTTCAAAATAATTAACTGATGAATCAATTATGCCAATTTTATTCTGCCAAATGTTGGAATTGCCATGAAAAACGTCCGTCAGACTATAATGAAGAGTATCTACAGCATGAAGTATATCGGCAAACCACTTCACAACAGAGTTAACTGAGCAAAAACTGTTGCAGTGTTTCCTCAGATTGCAAAAAAACAACAAACTGACGCAGAGCAGAGGAGAGCTGGTGTCTCGCGCAGCACAAAGTAGCCTTCCCTCTCGTTTACGTGTGTGTATCGTGCGCGCGTGTGTAGCCCCGGCGCTCTCCCGAGCGACAGAAACCTTGTTGTGATTTATGCAGGCCCGCAACCGAGCGCTGGTTACGCGGTAGCAAGACATCGATCTGACAAAGCAAAGCAAACAATAAAGAGGCGAGGAAGATGATGTGCCCAGTGGAGTGGAGAAATGGAGAGTGTACCTATAAGAGCTAATTATCTGAGCACATAATTCTTCAGGTTAAGACAGCGCCGGCCGGGGACGGCGGCCCGGTCTCCACGAGGATCTGCAAGGTCCGCACAAGCACAAGCAACACTGCCATTTGTCAAGAAATACGACTTCAAATGCGAGAAAGCGCTCCCTTTTATGATGGAAACGCACACAGCTGTAATGTTATCATCGTTGCCCCTGACCAAATCGCAGGTCATCGTTTACAAAATAAAAAGGGTTCTGAAAGTATTCAGTGGAACGTTGATTTATGAATGACTGTATGGGCATGAAACTTTTGAAGAGAAATTACTTATACACACTATTTTCAGTTTGTGCTGTACGGAAGCGTCTTGCATTCACTTGGAAAAAAAAAAAATCTCCTGTTTTTCTGACTAATGTTTTTGGGAGCTTTGTTTTATTGGGTAATTTTTTTTTTCTGAATATTTTTTTTATGACAGAAAAAAAATATTCAGAAAAGCAGAAAAAAAAAGTTTAACAAACAAAAACGAAGAGGCAAAAATGAGCTACAAACTAAGAAACCAAAACAACAAAGTCCAACCGCCGGGTAAAACGAGACAAGGCGCAGAACAGAACCGCCAGCACGACAGAAGGAAAATGACAATGAATCGACACAGACAGAGGGGAGACAAGAGACTAAATACACACAAACTAATTGACACAACGAGACACAGCTGGGCAGGGCACAAGTGGTAGAGGGTGCTGATTGGTTGACAAATTAGGAAGGGCAGGCCAAAACACAGGTGGACAAAATCCTTGACAAGACGAGGGAGGCACACAAGGACAACTAAACAAAACATAGAACAGAAAAAAACATAAATAAATTGAGTACAAAACAAAATAGGAAAATAAGTTTAAAGCTGTCTCTAATAAGTTTTTTTGGTCATAGAATATATATAAAAATATTAAGTAGCAACATTTTTCCATTTGTTTATTTACCCCTGCAAAGCTCTTCAAGGCGGTCTTTTTCATTTCGGGTATTTATTTTGTAGCACCTGCGACTGATGTTATGAGCTGCGAGGTTAAATGTTACCTCAACTTTCCACAGCTCACAATCCACCATACAAATATCATCTCTCCAGAATAATAACATTTGCAATTATTGCTTTCTATCCAAGTCGTTCTCTGCTCCTGTAAGCAGAGATCTTTTAATTAGACACCAGCAGCAAAAGCAAGCAAACACTCCCTGCGAAAAAAAAAAAAAATGAAAAAGAAAAAAAAGACTGGGGGCCGCTGTGTGCTGGCTGCCATTAATAACGTGATATAAAAGCAAAGGCAGACAGCCTCTGACACTTTTAGTAGTTGGGGAAACAAGATGTAATCTGTGCTCAGTGCCAGGAGCGGAGCGCGGCCGAGGGATAAAGTACGAGAAAGAAACAACACAAAACAGCGCGCGCATCAATTATGAGAACATTATCTCTGCAAGGTTCTACCCGCACGGACAATGGGAGGCCCGCGTTTCCGAAAGACGGACGTGTGCCGTATCCGTGCGCACTTCACTAGTCATTCAAAACATATGAACATTCAAAAGGAAATGAATCAAAACCTCTGCTTGTTTGTGTGCTTTTTTTTTTTCTTTTCTTTTCTTTGCAGCCTTTTTATGTTATATTGCGGCATTTTGTGTTGGCCGCCAGACGACAGTGCAGGGGATGAGGCTCTGGTTAGTGGCACCCTTGGCACCCATCTAAGCTTTGGCATAATGCTGGCCACGCTCCACTGGCCCCGAACATGCTGAGGTTTGAATCCAGAAATGCCTTTGTGCAGCACAGGCCACCAGAGGCGAGCTGGTGGGCTGATTCAGACGCTCCCCCTTGCTGCGTGGCACCAGTCGGGGCCGCACTCGTTTACCCGTGGATCACATCACTGCTTGGACAGCGCATGTACATGAATAGGACATTGGATCATTTGTAGGGCGAGGAATCATATTTAGGAACTTCAGTTGAAGTGGATGCCTCCAAATAAGGGAGTAGAAGCATGTGATTTCCTCCCAGCCAATCGGGAAAAGAAAGAGAATGTGTGATATAGATACAGAAATATACTTTCCAGAAATTTTTATATATAATGCCACTATAACCCCATATTGTTGTCTCCATCAAATGAAACAGCTTTGATCACTTTTTGTAGGCATAAAAAGCAGGATTAAAGAGGATGTTAGAATCCGTAATCCAAAAAAAAATAAATAGGCTGGGCTGAAATACTTCCTGCTTTCATTCTTCTTCATTTTTACGTTTGCACATTGGCTAACAAAATAGTGTGCTGCCATCTAGTGGACCACAGTAGAATTACACCGAAAAAATAAGCGGTCAACATAACAGAATACAGTGTTCCCTTGCTGTAACGTGGTTCACTTTTTGTGGCCTCGCTGTTTCACGGATTGTTTTTAGCATTTTACAGTAACATACTAATTTTATAAAATTTATGAAGGTTTGAACATTAGGAATGTTGAAACGAGTAAAATGTGAGAAAATGCAAAATGACTCAATGAGAAAAGTGTATAAAGTGTGTGGTGAGGGGTTTTAGAGCCTTAAAACATTTATAATAAAAGTAAAACATAAAGCTATTTTGTGGATTTCATTTATTGTGGGTATTTTTTCGGAACCTAACCCCAACGGAAAATTAGATTTCTTCTTCTTTTTTTTTCTTCTTTTTTTTTTTTTAACCACACATTTTGCGTGTGAATGTTCATATATTTATTGTAACTTGAAATATATCTCTGTACTGTATTAGTGGTACATAAAAAAATAAATAAATTTAAAAAATAAATTATAAAAAAATAAAATAAAAACCTCTGTCCTTATAATGAACAGCACCAACTAATTTGGTACTCTAAAAGTACTGTAATGTTGGCCAGCCTGGACATCTATTACACTGTGTTAGCATTAGCACTTGTGCGGAAATGTATTTTTATTATTTTTATTTATTTTTTTGTTGCAACCATACCATCAGCATTTTAAAAACGCACGTTAACCTCAGCAGCCTTAAAAACTTCTGTAAATCATTCCTTATTGTAGCATTATAACTGTTTCTGCATGTGAAACTTGACTCATTTTTGTGAACATTCTTTTCACACATGCATAAGGTCTGCTTGTGTCATTGTTTGTGTGTTTGTTTGTTTGTTGAATATACAGCATGAATTCTAATTTTGGCAGCCCAGGCTGGCCACATTAAGCATGCATGGCAGTCTGGGATGGGGTCCAGCTGGAAGCCTGCACCCCACCAACAAACCAGCAATAGCTGAGTAGTTTCTTATTTCCCAATGGTGTTTGGAATACAAATAGAAAAAAAGAATTACCTATTCAGTGGTAAACATGTGGAATTGAAACTTTTTTTTTTTCTTCCATTCCTGAAATATAATGACACCGTTGTAGATTTAAGGTTTTTATCTCATCTGTGCCAGGAATTGCTGATAGGAGAGAGAGGGGAGATATGTTATATTTGGATAATTTCCAAATCCTATTATGATAATCTATTTTCTCCTTACACTTTTTTTTTTTTTTTTTTTGCTAGTGGGTTTCTTAGATGCTGGATGTAGATCAGCCAAACTGGAAAAAAAAAGAAAAAAAAAAAGTGTCAAAACGGGTGAGTAGGCTACTACATGCAGACTGATTTTAAGACGTGAGCTACTTTTCCTGGTGAATTTATATCATTATTATAACGTGTTTTGTAAAAAACAAAACAAAAAAAACAACAAAAAAACCACACCAGGATCAAGACTTGGTCATGGGAACAAGCCTTAACTATGTCTGGGTTTAGTCCTGGTTTTGAGCCTCGTGTCCCCAGTCCCGGCAGATTTCGCCAACCCCATTGTTTTGTGCGGTTTTTATGCAGGTCCCGCCCCGGCATCCCGGGTTGTTTTTGACCCACTCGGTAAGCCAATTGTTTGGGCCATGTGTCTGTCAATTACACTACTAATCAAACTACATCTGATTGATGTGTTTTTGTCATACCAGAACCAGAATTACTTGCTGTTCCCGTATCTGACAATCATGTGAAATGTAGTCCAACACAAGCTGATCTTTTCTGACGGCAAATTTTCAATGTTACAATGCGGGACGGCGCAAGGTAAACTCGCCAGATTGACTTGCCAGAAAATACTTTCTGGTGAGAATGTATTGCATCTTTGATTTCAGTTACATTGAAGAGTGCCAGTTTTTAATTCTGAATATCTGGTCTCCCTACCTATATCTACTGTAGATAGATATAGATCAGTTGGATCACAAAAAAGTTTAATTAGCTCACTAGTTAACTAGATGGATATATAGCGCACTGTATAGCTAGCTAGCGAGATAGCTATCTCACTTGTTAGCTAGCGAGTGAGCTTGCCAGCAACAGATAGATAGATAGATAGATAGATAGATAGATAGATAGATAGATAGATAGATAACACTTCCTGTTCAAGTTTACTCTCAAATTAAACCTAAAACCAAGATAATTTCACATTATATATTTAAAACAAGCACATGTTTAGCTATAGGATTGCCTTTCAGAGCACTAGCTTAATGCTAAATGTTAAAACAACGAGAAACAGATTCATAACCAGCAGATATTTAAACGTAACTGACGAAGAAAGACTTGTAGACGGACAATATGACAATACTTACAGGAATATATTTTTTAATCTCTGTGAAGAATGACTCATTTTCTGCTGAGGATTTGTGATGTCTTCTATGGCTGTGCACACACATTTTTGCTTTCAGTGTTATTATTTATTATTCATTTTACATGATGATTATTCAATAACTGATATATTTGCTTATCAATTGTCATATTTGTTGTTGTTGTTATGGGGGGCGCCATGGTCCTTCTTGCCTGACCCCCCCCCACCCCACCCGGGGGCCCTGCCGTCACATGACTGCAGAGCTATTCAAGTCTCTCGTCCCGCTGCCTTTTCCAACACGCCTCCTCTCGCCCTCATTGGCCTCGACTGTGTACAGTGGCCTTTCTCTCCCACTTCCATCAGAATCCCATTTCCCGCCGCGGCCTCGGAGCCCCTTCCTCCTCCTCCTCATCTGACTGAAACTCGAGCCTCCTCTCGGCCGCAGTGGCCGGCCCGTCCGTGATGGATGGCCGCACCTCAGGTCCTCTCGGCCTGTCCATCAAGCCCGGCGATTAAAACACTCGGAATGACCAACATTTTTCTCTCTCCTCGCCAACCCTTTTGTCCCCCCGGTGCCACGGCGGCCCTCTGCCCCCTCACCTTTCTAACCCTCTCCCTCCCACTTGAAGTGTCCCCAGAAAGCCGCAATCCATCTTGTGGAGAAAAAACATCATTTATTCTGTACTTCCCCGATAATTTACTTTTTCTCTCTCTTCCCCTCTTTTCGTCTTTCCTGTCCTTTCGGCCCTCCCTCCTCTCATACTACAGGAATTCTCCATTTCCCTATAAAATGAAAATTCATCTGGAATTACATCTTATGTCATCATTATGTTTATTAAGCGTGGATGATGTATATGAGGAGCTGCGGTGTGCCGCTGAGTGCTTAATGATGCATAAGATTAAGCCGAGCCTCTCAGCTGTGCTGAGACTCCCCTCTGCTTCCCAGGCTGCAGACACACGCTGGGGGAACAGGCTCCAAACGGCCATCAGGTGAACAGGGGGGAGAATTGAAAGCCGACATTCTCTCTTTTTTTGTGGCAGCAGAGGGGGAGGAGGAGGAGGAGGAGGAGGAGGAGGAGGAGAAGAGTTGCTGAGGGGAGAGAATCGGAGTGTTGGAGGCGACTTGACAAAAACAGAAATAAACAGGTTTCTTGTCATAAGGGGGGAAAAAAAAACTACAATCCTGCCTACTTGGAGTGAAAATCTACAGCAAAGGGTGGGCAAAGTCAACATAAGGCCCACTCCATTCTTTAATCCAGCCCAGAGAGCATTTACATTCTCAAGAGTCCTGTAAAATTTGTTGCATTCGTTTTGCCCCCATGAAAAAATAATAATAATTTTTAAGATTTAAAAGTATTCCTTTTTTTTCATTTATGTATCATACACATGATGATTTTATGTATTTATTTGGAAAAAAAATGTCTCTGTGACTACTTTATTTTTAGATACAAGTATACTTTTATTTTAATGTAGTTTTAGTGTTGACTTTGCCAAGTCTTGCTTGTATTCAGTGTTTACTGTGAGCACCTCAAAATCAATTAATATTACAGAGACATACTTTTTGTTATCTCAATTCTGAAAGACTTGGCCCATTATTATCTGGCCAATATCCATTTCAAAAAAATATATGTGGCCCGAAGGTTTGCCCATTCTGATCTTAAGGGTGTCCAGAAAAAAAAAAAAGAGAAAAAAATAGATGTTTAAAGATTAAATTTTAAGGAGACATATGAACAACAGTTCCCATGTGTCTCCAACAATTATGGAGCAGCACTTAAAAAAAAATAAAAATAAAAAAGTGTATTTATTCATTTATTTATTTATTTTTTATTTTATTTTATGGGGACAAAATAGTAATTTACTCCAAGCAGGAAAAACTTGAAAATATTTACAAATGAACGATTGACCTTTATGACAACAATGTGAGTTAGCACAACAAAGCAAGTATGTTGTTTTCTCCAAATCAATTATCTGAGTTGTTTGCACTTAAATCTTGAAGTTGGGTTCAAAACAAAGATTTTGTAAACTCTTACAGTATTTATTTGTTGTGAAATTCAAGAGTTAACTTTCACAAAAACATTTAGTTCAGTTGCCCATCTTAAAATTTAACTGGATCGTTGCCTTGAAATGTTACATTCATTCAACTTGTTTTTATTTTAAATATTTTTAGAAACCGCATACAACATTACTCACAGGCAATGATAGTTATTGAAAATTTGTTGGGGACCTTCTCTTCCTTTTCATCTTGCTCATAATTATACTGCATCTCTCAGCATGTAGTACTACACTGAAGGCATGACACGACATTCTGTCTACTCTCAAAACCCCATCAAAAACGATCTCTTCAAAATCCGCGATACAGCGGCGGGTCACTGTTATCTCCCTCCCCATGGTGTCACAACGTTGACCATACTTGACAAGCAGCGGGCGATTTGCTTCCAGGCGTCCGTGCAGTAGCAACCGCAGCAGCAGTCGATGACAAAAACATTATCCTTCTGGTGCTAAACAATCCAATAAACCTCTCCACGGGGAAGAACTTAACCTCTCCTCTACTCCGACGCTGCCTTTCATAGCACGTGACGCCTGCCACAGTAAATTCAAATCATTAGTCTTCTCGCTTTGCCATCGCACGGGGGAAGGGGAGGTGTGTGTGACGAGAAAAAAAAAGAAAAAGAAAAAAGTCTGCCTCTATTAGTAATGGAGACCTCGTCAGAGACCTTCCACGGAGAGCCCTGCCTTCCCAATTCCCACAGGAAAAATCCCCGGCACAAAACTAATTCTACTTTTAATAATCTGTCATCAGGACCAGAGGCAGTCATAAATTATGTGGGGGAGCATGTGCGGGAACGGGCCACAAGAGGGAACTCGTGGAGGAGGAGGGAGCCGGGTTGCGGGGGGGTGGAAATCACAGGCTGAGTTTGACAAACTTTGCGGAAAATAAATAATAACTTGCAAAGGGGATTTGTTGTAAAGTCCCGCCCGTGCGGCCTGCTGGGATGGCACACCTGTCATGAGCTCTACTTCCTGCCTTTTTCTTCACATTCTCACCCTGACAAACCATCAGCATTTTTTTTCTATCTTCAGATTCAGGTGCACAAGGAAGAAAGTGTTCCCCCTGGTTTATCTAGGTTCATCATTCTCAATATTTTTGATCGTAAAGTGTTGACTTTTTAATTATTTTTTTTTAAACAATATACACACTGTACATTTAAAGTTGCATTCCATGTTTTGCCGATTGTGCTCTACATGTGACTAAAAAAATGTCAGGAAAAGCCTACTAGAACAACTCAACTTCATTTGGAGTTAATCAGATGCACTTCAAATGAAATCATTTGTGCGGATTCACAATTAACATGAGTTTGAAAGTTGATTGCTCACCAAACATAGCCACATCCGCAATGATAAAAGGGTGTGCACACTTGTGCAACCACTTCTTTTCAGTTGTTTATTTTTCCTTCCCCCTTCTATTTTTTTTTTTTTTTTTTTTTAATATCACAAAAATCTGCCATTTCAACAGGGGTGTGTAAACTTTTTATAGCCACTGTGTATGCCTGTATTGTGGTATGATCTGTTTGTATGTGTTGCTTATCCATTTGTTTAAGAAACAGTTGGTTGAACGCAAATACTTACCTTTATATCTACGCTAATCTCGGTTAGCCCGTATACAGTGTTTCGCATTATAAATTAGCATTAAGCTAACAGGCGCTCGGTAAATGAAACTATATTGTTAAAGTTTAACATCTTGCTGTTTAAATACACATATACATAAGTTTAATTGTCTTCCTGGATGTGTCAGTTTTATAGTAAACTTCAACTAAGTGTTAAATAAACAGCTTGCTCCTATTTGGGGTGCTAGCAAGAAAGTAAGAACACATGCTAAAGAAAACTTCAAACTTTTAAAAGTTAAATGTGTTTCAAATGTGTGGGCTTTCTATATGGCATCAATAAACGGGTTCACTGTGATGCGTAAAGTCGAATTAACCTCCTCCACTGGTATGTAAATCAAAACTACGCACATACAAAGATGCCGATGAGCCGCTATCGATCCGGCTTTTACGCCGTGTGAGCTCGCGTATATCTATGAAGACATCTTGAAGCCATACATGACTTTGTGTGCGTGCGTGTGTATTGTTGTTTTTGCCGTGGGCGTGCCGGCTCGCTCGTTGTTCCCATGTCAATATTTGCCGGAACGACGTTCATGCTTCATAATCGGCTCCTTCGATCAAATCGTGGCTAAAGGCCCCAACGCGGTCAGGTAACGCGGGTGTTTGGGGGCAGTCAGCTGATGAATATTACATCCCCCGCCCCGAGAGGAAGGAACTGGATAAAATAAAGACAGACAAGAGCTCTATTGATCGGAACGATCGAAGACTTACAGGATCAGGTCACATCTTAAATAAAGGGTTACATTTTCATTAGGGAAAGTGTTGGGCTATTAGAGGTAAGCTAACAGTTAGCCTGTGACGTGTTGTTTGTTTAGTTTTTATATTCTCTTTATAAAAGTTACTACAGTGATTAGTGCAAGTTAAATCTAATGAAAATATTTATTTAATTAATAAATGAATAAATAAATAATTATTTAGCACTCATTTGCAGAGTTCTCCAAAAAAGAAGCTAGCTTGCAGGCTTCAAGCTGTTTATTTGTCACTCCTCGCCAAAGTTTACAGTAAAACTGACAAATAAAACAAAATCAAATAAAATTAATCATTATATATTTAAACACCAAAATGTTCAACCTAAACATGTAATTTTGTAAGATGAAAGTCTGCGAGTGCTAACGCTAACATGTGAAATGCTATATAGGGCTAACGGAGATTAGCACGAGTATTACGGTAATTATAAACCTTCAATCGACTACTTCTTTAACACACACGGAGTAGCAACAGATACAGACTGTACAAAAAAAAAAACTTCACAGGCATATATAGTGGATATAAAAAGTCGACACACCCCTATTCAAACGGAACATTTTTATCAAGAAAACTCATTTCAAAATAATTTCCACCGTTAATGTGACTCTTTATAATCTGTATAATTCAACTGAAAAAAACCCCCAACATATCCTTTTTGAAAAACAAAAAAACTTGGACACCAGAATTAACAAATCATATTCAAACCCATGTTAAATGCAGCACATGACAAAAGTACCTCTAATTAACATTAGTGATGATTGATACCACTTTTTTTTTTTTGCAGACAGTATACCAGTATACCAGTACAAGTACTCACCAATACTTATACCAAGTACTTACACCACTAGGATTTATGTTATCATACATAAAATTTTAATTTACACAATGACAGCTAATTCTGAACAAAGATGCACATGATGATTCGCGTGTATGCTTACATCCGCCCATCCCTAATTAACTTCAAATAAAACTCGGCTTTTCCTGACATATTCGTCAATACAGACCATAAACTAGAAAGACAAAATCTAAAAAAAGAAACAAAGGAAAGGCATTCGGGGGGAAAGAATCTGTCCCTATAACGTTTGCATGAAGAGGTCACACCAGGTTCCTGCCTACTGAAGAAAACAAAGTGCTAAACGGCGACTTCTAAACACCCGCCTACTTGCGTCCGATGGAGCGCAACATAAAGATTGTAGCTGGAGCATGTCCCGTGAACAAAAAAAAAAACAAAAAAACTGAGCAAATGCATAGATGCAGGCCTGGGATTTCAGGCCCCGCAAAGTCAAGTGCTCAATTTTCTCCCCACTCCGCGGCGATACCAGAGAAGCTCAATCATCCGGGGACGGTAATATGAATCAAGGACAGCTCACTCACTCTCAATTGCGGCCCGGGCCTAACTGGGACCCCACGTAAAGCGCAAACTGGGTTCTCAATTCAAATGGGAGAGTCAGTCGGACTTTCCAGCACGTCTGGAGCCTGATAGATTACCTCGCGCTGTAAGGACAAAGGGAATGAAGATGACTACTCTGCCAAAGCTGGCTACAGATGAGACATGCACGGCTGAATGACCATAGTGCACCTCGCCCATTTGTCTATGTGTTCAAGCTTTGCACAAGCTATGACAAAGGAGTCCCCGCACTTCACTATTGACGTATCGTCTCCGCTTATGGATGCGGGAATATCTACTTTTCAACTCTCATTTGCAGTCTGACTTAAACATTCATCAACTGGAAACGCCATTAAAGTTCCAAACATTTTAGGTCTTTATGACACATGGGGGCCATAAATCAACTTTAGTGTCCTTCAAGATTCTCGAAAAAGTGAAACATAATGTGAGTTGAAGTTGATGTAACTGCTTTTGTTTAATTTTTTACCCATTCATTCTTTTCAACCCTTGATTCATCAATAGTTTTGGTTTGTGTTGAGTGACAAAATTTGAGATGGCTTCGAATGGACCGCCACTTAAAAAAAAAAAAAAAGAGCAAAGAGCAATTAAGCTACTGTAAAGTTCTCACACATGGGCAAGGAGTACCACAATTGTGCCCAAATACAGCACACCCAAGTGGATTTCTTAAATAAAACACTACACTAAAACTAACATTAGCATCGACGCTAACGCAAACATCGACCAAGGGAAGGGCAGAGTCACGTTCATATCGTAATCTTACTCATTACAAGTCAGTGTAGCATCAAAATGAGTTTGTTTAAGGTAGAATAGCTTCCTATTTTTGCTTTAAGGCATCTCATTTTGCAAGCAAGCAGCTTTTTTTCCCCTAACAAAGCAAATTTACAAGTACTTCACACTACAATGAACTCTACGCATTAGCCACTATGCTAGCGCTAAAGCTGATATGAGGAATAAATTCAATGTTTTCCTGTTTTAGTTTTGGCTTGTGGCAAATAAAGCTAGCATAGTTTCTAATCATTAGCATAATTATATGTGCAGTTTGTTTAAGCACAACACACAAATATTAACTTTTATATTAGCAAAATGCTAGTGTGAAGCAACAGATTGGTAAAAATGGGTATCCATTTTTTTTTTTACACGTACTTTATAGAACTGTGAACCCTTGCATTAGCAACATTAGCACTAATGCTAGTGTTTAATAACACATTACAGGTTTTCTGGCTGGTCAACAAAATGTGATCCATAATCACATTCAAGCCAGATACTTTTTGGCGCATGGAACATTTTCAAGTAATTGACAAAATTATCAACTATAACACTAACTAGTTAAACTTTACATTTTTA
This sequence comes from Festucalex cinctus, assembly GCF_051991245.1. Taxonomy (NCBI): domain Eukaryota; kingdom Metazoa; phylum Chordata; class Actinopteri; order Syngnathiformes; family Syngnathidae; genus Festucalex; species Festucalex cinctus. The sequence goes on from NC_135424.1 coordinate 6,753,969, forward strand.
TTTTTACTTCAACTTGTATTTTACACTTATGTGTTTATGTTTATATGTTCAAAACCAATAAACCAAATCAAGCAGCTAGCTATTAAATGGCTAGCTAGCCCAATGCTAGCGCTAAATAGAAAGTAAGGATAATTTTCCTTTTATGTCTGTTTTAGTTTGTTTGTGGTAAATCCAATTAATGACAAACATCTTGAAAGTATTTCAGTCAAGTGTTTTTGGAAATTATCTTCAAATTATCTTCAAACGTGTTCAGAAACAAATCTCTGAATTCACTTTTCAAGGTCTTTAAGGTTCAATTTGTACACAGTGTTGCTTTAAGCACCTCATTTTGCAAGCCGTCTACTTTTTTTCCCCTTCTTCTTTTTTATGCAGCCGGCACGCCGTTCCTCCGAGATTAGCCTCCGTGTTCTGGAGGCCGGGTTCACTTGTATCCGAGCCACGCTCGTATATTACAATGCAGCTCAAGTGGCAGCAGCGGTAAGTCATTCTTTTTTCTTCCATTCCGCCTCTGCATATTCCGCAAAGCCCCCACTGCACCGCACTTAGAAGGTCACCCCTTTCATCAGCTATTCTATTTGCATTCCAAATCGTACGTACATGAAAAATGTGCCACCGGCTTCCAGCGGCTTGCGGGCCCCCATTCGCAGGCAGATTAGATAGAATTTGCCGTAGCAACCTTATGCGCGCTAACCTTTGCAGATGGCCTCGCTATTGTGGGAAAAATGGATTGCCTAATAAACCATATCATCCGACATATTTGCCGCTTGGCCGACTAAATAGAGGCTGTGTTTTTTGAGCAAATTCCCTTTGTCAAATTTGTCAGCGTTTGTGCTGCCGTTTTGGGTTTGGGCCACAAAGAGGAGAAGGCGAGATCCGTAGTGTCAGGTTAATGTGGTGGCCAATTTGAAGAAGATTTTTTTTTCCACAAGATGTATTATATCTTCTTTTTTTTGTGGGGAGGGGGCATTTGTTTGTCATCTTCCTCTTCTGTCCAGACTGTTAGATGTGCAATGATGGATCATAGCTCCAACTGAGACTCATAAATAGCTTGTTTAGTGCTACATTTGTGCTGCATTAGTCCACTTTATTGTTTCATCGACTATTTTGAGAGTCTATTGTTACAAACAAAACAAAAAAATGTCGGACTCTAAACTAATTTCTCAAGCATTTCAAGGCACAAATAGCTCAATTTTCTTATACATGAGATACATGTTTGCGATTTAAATGAATGTAAATGCCTTTAATCAGCTCCAGCCATATTCCTGCCTGGATGATAATGATAACTGTGCGTTCCTGATTGGCTATTTGGGGAGATGTCAGCTTCACTCACACACATGGATTTAAAAAAAATTAAAAAAAATTATCGTAAATACTGAACAGGCTTGACATGTAAGATTATTGGCTCTGACTTTTTTTGGACACAATTATCGGGATAAATGGACTCTTAACACACCACAGACATAAGGATAATCTTATAGGAGAAAGAAAAGACACAAGGTAGTCGGCACTTGATGTCAGTGACCAGGAAAGAGCAAAATTGGGGCAAAAATTGTCCAATTGATTGTCTTTTGGTGATTACCCGGCCTTACAGTAGTTGTGAAACTCTTCTTCATTTGTGTTTGCAGGACTATATTATACGCACACACCAGAATAATTATTTACATTCTACATAATTATACATGATTTTATAAAGTTTTTATAAAGTACTATTTATTTAAAAAAAAAATCAGATTTTTGAACAGATTAACTCATTTGCTCCCAAAAACGTATAAATACGTTCTATTTTAAATATTACCATGCTCCCAAAGATGTATATTTTTTTTTTAATGCTAGAGCATACAGAAGGCTTTGATGCATCCTCTCAACTGAAGAGAATGATTGAAGCAATGGTAGTTATTACAAAATCGGCCAGCAGACGGCAGCAGAGTATAAGAGATCAACCAGGGCCATGTAGCAAAAGGCTCTTTTTCCACACAGTTGTAAAAAATTTGGGAATAATGATGAAACTTAGCTATAATCTAATGGCAATTGCTGCAAAACGGAAACAGATAGAAATATACTTTTTTTTTCCTGATGAAAGAAGAGACTCTAAATTTTCATTTTGTAAGGTCCACGTTTTTATAGCAATAGATCAGTCCATCAGTAAATCAGTCAAATTCCAGTAAAACAGCCGGAAGTGAAGGGGATTGCTTCTGTCAAAATGGCTGGGACTGATTGAGTTAATGACATTTCTGCTCATTTCAATGGGGAAAAAAATGATTTAAAAAAATTCCAAAAATTGTAACAAAGTCCTGCCCCCTTTTTGCAATCCACAGTTATCATTGCACTCAGTGAAGAAAGAAAGCAACTCTCAAAGCTGGCAAGGCCTTTTTCCCCCACAAATGTAATTTCGCCACTCAGCCCTAATTCATGGCTCCCAGAAAAACCTCTTTCATCAAACTTTGCATATGAGCAGCCAAGTGATGCACAGCCTCTTAACGGCATGCTTTGCCTCCTTTGGAGAGTCGGCCAACCAATCCATCTTCCTGAGTGCGCTCGCAGCCGAGGAGTGGGCAACCGATGCTCCCGTCAGCGAGCTACTGCGGGAGATGGATTGGTGCTCCATCGCCCACCTCCGGTCCGGTACAGGCCCAGTGGCACAATCTGGACCTTAGTCGGCGGGAGCCTGTGGGGGGTGGGGAGGTAGCAGGGAGAGGGTGATGTGGTCCAGTCAGTCATGTCCACATACAGAAGTTGGACCGCCTGTTTGTGTCCCATAGACAGCGTGTAGCCTGTCAAGTATCTGTACTTCTACTCAAGTACAGAGTCTGAGTATTCCTTATGTTGCATATGACGTAATCATCAACTTCAGCGTTACGAATCCATCTAAAGTTTGACGTAACGCACGCCTCACTTCAATGAGACCGTCCAACCTTCAGACGGAGCAAAATGTTGTCCGCTCATCCTCGGGAAAGTTCCTTTTAGTTCAAGTCGAGGTTCTGCGCTCCTGCACCGGTTTACGGGAGCAATAACTCACGTTATGCAAAACATCTCTTGTAAAATGTCACTTTGTGTTTGTAATTACTTCCGACCTAATAAGCACAATCTCTGAGTTATGGCGGCCGGGCCTTTATAACCTTGGTCAGCCTCGTAAGAATGTGCTATGAATATTTTTCAAAACTTATCGGTTGGTGCGTTACTTTTGGAGCATCGGACCAAAATGGGAACAAAGTTGAATTGTAATAATCTGTAAGCGTCTTTTCTTTAAAACGACTGCTTCATGATTTTGCAAGTGTTTGCCCACTATATCACATAACACTGCACTAGGCCCCGCCTCTAAAAGTCACATCCCTGTTCACAGACTATATTGTGTATAATCATTTCAATATTTTTTTTTGCACATAGCTTGTTTTTCTTTTGCTCAAATACTTTTAAAAAGTGTGTTTTAATATATATATTTTTAAATATGATTTCAGATTTTCACCAATTGCAGGCAGGTAGTGAATATACCCGCACGATAAACGGGGGTTGACGGTTTTAATGTCCCGCTATAGTCCCACCCTCTCGCTCCATATTAGCACTGTCACTCATTCCGTCTCGTTAATCTCAGGGAGCGCCGCCCCACTGGATGACAAGGCAAAGAAGGAGAGAGCGGTGCGGTGTTTGGTTACAATCTATGAAGGCTATCATGTGTTCCGCACCTCTTATGCAGCCACCGGACCCTTGATCAAGAGGAAAAAAAGTGGGGGGTCAAACTACTGGAGGATGTTGGCATGGACACCTTAATAGGTACACCTGCAAAAGTCTTTGAGTTCTGTTGTACGTCTTTTATTTTGTGCTGAGTTTTTTTTTCCCCATTTCATACTGTGCCCCCTTTTAAAGAAGCAGGGATTGAGCCGTTTTTCCCCTCTATTACTTCCTTATGTTTTCTTCTTTTTTTATTGCTCCCAAAAACGTATAAATACGTTCTATTTTAAATATTATCATGGTCCCAAAAACGTTTTTTTGTTTTGTTTTTTGTTTTGTTTTTGTTTTTTAATGGTAGAGCGTACAGAAGGCTTTGATGCAGCCTCTGAACCGAAGAGCACTCTTGAAGCAATGGTAGTTATTACAAAAACGGCCAGCGGGTGGCAGCAGAGTATAAGAGCTCAACCAGGGCCATGTTGCAAAAAGTTTGTTTTTCCCCAGTGTTTTAAACAGATTTGTGAATAATGATGAAACTTAGCAATGGTATATTCTAATGCTAATTGCTGTAAAACGGAAACAGATAGAAATATACTTTTTTTTTTTCCTGTTGAAAGTAGAGATTCTAATCTTTCTTTTGACAAGCTCCATATTTTTATAGCAACAGAACTCAATATTCTGTGGGCCTTGCAAAATCAGTCAAAATCCAGCAATGTCAAACTTGTATCGAATCAAAAGAGAACGTGACGCTCTACCTAATATCGTGTCCAGCCATTTCCATTGATAAATGACATTTTACTTCCAATCCAGCCTTGTGGGCTCTCAATGATGTGTTTGATCATTTTCATTTAGGGCCTCTTCCTGCCGTACAAGTGGCCCATCTCCGCTCCTACGGGCCCATTGAAGGCCACATCCATAACCTGTCATCTGATATTTCATTCCCATACGGGCGCCGTCAACCTACAACGTAATCGATACACAGACACACAGGCCTCCTGTGTTATTACAAGGAGCGGTGGGGGGGGATGTCTGCTCAGCTTCCCGTGCCGTTACACAGTTCAGGCTTCCAATTAACCTGAGCGGATCCCCACGCCAATCACGGCGGGTGCCTCTATCGACAAGCCGCATGAGAAGAATAATGTTGTTAGGACGATGTAGCTCGCGGTAGGAGGGCCGCCGTGCTACCATTCACGCCCGCCACCCGCGCACGCGCGCGCGCACCCCCCCTTCGCTTCCTTCGCCAGTGCTGACAGGGATGAGTGTGGAAGTCATTTATCACATCCTCTCTGGTCACTGAAGGGCCAAACGGCGCTGCACGCCTCTCGCGTCTTTGCTTCATCGAGGAAAAAAAAAAATAATCTGAATATGTCAGATTTGGAAAACAAAATGCGGCAGAAAGTGTCATATGAGGATATAGACGGATGCGCGCTAAAAGTGTTATTCGGCCGCTCTTCTTCTACTCCTTTCTGATGTTCTTTTTCAATTACAAAAGCTATCAATATTTGACAAAGAGCAGGAAACTATTCCACAAACATCAACTGGAGGAGCACAGAATCAATATTATCGAATAACATGAGAAACATAAAACAAGTCATATACATATATCACTAATGTGATATTAATGTGTGCAGGCATGTTTCACTAGTTCAAGTTGTGTCGAGTTTTGCTTGGGCAACCAATAAGAAGACAGAAAAATGCTGACATCATCACTCTGTGAGGACTCATTTGAAATCTGATTGCGAGAAGAAAGAGTCCCATTGCTAATAAAAAATAAATCCGGTTCCGAAGGCCTTGGGCAGATTAGAATGACATGGTAGCACATACACAGCTCAATTTTCATACTTGTAGAGAAGCGCACGTGCGCTTGGCGTAAAAACGGCCACATCTTAAAGTCTAGTCTACCATGTTTGGGAATTTGGCAGACCTTGCTGGGCATTCCGGGGAAACTAGGGCATTTTTTTTTAAATGCTCTTGACAATTTGTTGACAAAGTAGACGAGACTTAGACCAGGTAAAACCAGGTCTAAAATGTGGCGCAGGTGGTGTAACGTGATTTTGGTGGATCTGATCGAGGCGCACGTAGACAGACTTCATTTCGTTTGTAAAAATCTCCGCCATGTAGATTGCACACACCTCACCTGCGCTGAATTGAAAGAGAATGAGGAAAGCCACTTCAACTGGCCAGGAGTCAAGTCGGCTGTGTTCACTCCCACAACGGTACAAAAACCTAATTCTAACTGTGACCGTCTACGAAAATGCTAATGCTAAAATGCATTTAAACTATTTGCACTAGACTTGCGCTGGGCACAAAAATAGGGCCCAAATGCTGAAAACTGATTGAACAAAAAAAATTACATTCACTAGAAACAGCGCAGGCAAGAAAAAATCTGCTAAATGTTAATTTTTCATGTAATGGTTGAAATTAGCAAATGTGGCTGTCGTTTTGATAGTTTAATAGTTTTAAATAGTGATAGAATTATTCCTTATAAAATGGATCTCAAGGACAATATTGACCATATGTGAGTTTACGATTGTGTATTACTGTGTTATTGGGGGGAAAAAAAATACCAAACCTCTAATATAAACAAAAACTGATTGCAAAGTGTCACAATTCACACTACAATCACACGCATATGATAACAAAAAACATTCTCTTCTGCGAGCGTGTTTATTGTTTGCACGCAGCGACGTGTTTTATAAATCCTCCCCAAAATAGATAAGTCGGAACCCGTTGGACCGGGAGACGAGAGATCGATCCTTTTTTTTTTTCCCCCTTCCCTCCCGTGTCCCGCGACGAGAGACACCATACAAATTGAGACTGTATCTAAGCTCCACCAGCACTCAAGTGTGGCCTATAGGAAGATTTCAGCAAGTGATTGAGAGCGCGTTTAGATGCTCAGGGCCAAACTCTACAAGCATTGTTACATCTACAAGGCCAACGCGGTGACACAGTGCCTTCCGCGCACTCACACGAGCGCTCCTTCTCGGGTATTGCCCCCACTGGCGACTTGGATATCGATTATTTTTGCAGGCAAACTCAGTTCAAGGAGCACGATCATTAAGACAAATGTAGTTCCTCGCAATGACAAACGCATGAGAGGCCGCAAATTCTCCGGCACTTTGTGCTCACTTTGTGACTTTAGATGAAGCGTCTCACAGGAATGCACTATTTAGGAACACAAGAGAGCAAATTGCAATATTGTATATATATATATATATATATATATATATATATATATATATATATATATATATATATATATATATATATATATATATATATTATATGTACACCAAAAATTAATAAAATAAATAAATCCAGAAGTTGGCTATAGCATTTACTTTTGATTAATCACCTAACCCAAATGTCCAAAAAAAAAAATATTTAAATATGTTGAATTATTCCACTGCATGTCATGCACATGATGTACATTAATGCAAACGGTTGGCGATGATCAATTTTTCCTGTTTAGCGGCAGACAAAGCTCCGACTTGAGGATGTCATTTCAGATTTAATGTGTCCTCCATACCTTTACAACTTTCCATTTGTTATGTTTGGCCATCCCATTAGTTGCCATTTATTATCATTAGCCTGATAGAAGCATCTTCCTCGCCGAAGCAGGAGTCGAAGGGGGGGGGGTTGTACATTTTCACATTAGACAGAGCTTCACTGGTGCGTCAGATTAATGTTGCTTTCACAAAAGCAGAAAAGGTAGGCGTAACGTCAACTTCACCGGCAAACTATCACATTATCTTGTCTGCTTATTTATTTGTTCATTCTCTTGACGGCCAGAGATAATCTTTTTTTTTTTTTTTCCCTATCATATCATGTTTAGCGCCTCTTTGCTCCTGACTGACTATTACAAAGTGTAATTGATTTAATTAGGTAGACCTGAACGATCCAATGAGATTCAATACCGGAGTCATGTCAAAAATTCAGCGTATATAAATCTCATACAGTAGAAATATGTCAAAATATTATTATGCTGATTGACAAAGCAGGAAGAAAAAAAGTAAGTAGACCATAACTGCATGGCCTTCCAAATTGTTTTAAACAGTTCAACAGAATTTCAATAGGATTTAATGTACCTATGGACAATTAATGGTAGAGGTGACAAAATTAATCAAGTAATCGATTATCAAATTAATCGACAACTACCGTCAAAATTCAATGAATACCAGAAAGCTGCAACTTGAAAAGTTTAACTATGACTGGAGTGTCTTTTTATTAAACAAACATTTATTTTATTTATTTTTTTAAGTAAAAAAACTGTAATTAAACATGACGGTTGGGTGACTTTTGAAGCTTTTTGTTTCAGCTTCAGAGCCCCTTCAAAACATCCCACGAGTCAACTTGAGAGCTTCCAGTGACTAATACAAATGTTTGGAAAAAGTTGAATCCTTTTTTTTTTCTCTTTATATAGTACATCCCGCTGTTATGCTATCATAAATAATGTAGATTAATGGCCAGAGTCAAAACCAGTGAGGATAATCCGCTTGGAATACATCACTGTCACGGCTCACTGTTGAATATTGCATTTACACCCGGAGCATTTTTAATCACGGCAGGCTCCACATGTTAATTATGTCTCTGGAATTAAAAAAATAATAATACAAGTGAAAAATGGCAAATAATTACGACTTTTGCAGAGTTATGTGGACTTTGAGGTGGACTCAAGCAACTGAATTTGTTCATCGACTTCACAGAAACTTTTTAAATTGATTAAAACTATAGAAATAATGCACTTTTTAACTCTTTTACTGCCACACGTTATCAAAAACAACGCCCCAATGCCAGCGGATTTCGAGCATTTTAACTCATTTTTCAAAGCAAACAGAATATTGTGTTATTTTGCTACATATACAACCAGGGTACCACATGAAAGATCGCATTCCATTCTTTCATTAGAAAAAAAAAAAGTGTTTCTACTGTATTCCGTTCTTCAGTAATCACCATTTGAAAATGGGTAATTTGAGTGACATTGAGCGAAAATTGAAAAGAAAAGATACATTTTCTCCACAACAGTGACTTTGATACTAATATTTTTCGTTTAGTGACGCTTCGTCAAATTAGTTTTAATAGATTTAGGCTTTGATCATTAACGTTAGCCTTAAAAACGTTCTATTTCATCCGATTGCGTCATGTTTCATTGGAATTCGCAGCTCTAGTTAGGGCCCGAGCAGCTACCGCTGCCATCTGCTGGCCATATTTAGTGGGTGTTTTTGATTTCACAACCCATTGACCCGGCTGCGCTGCACTTGGACATGCACTGACCACTGATATAGTCACAAAAAAAAAAAAAAAAGTAGTTGACGTCACTTAACGTTTATGGCGGCATACGTCGTGATTTTACTAAACGTTATTACATGTTTTTGGCGGTCAAAGAGCTAAAAATGAGTAGACAGTAGAAGGTGGAGAGAATTATGAACAGTTCAAAATTAGCAGTCAGTGCGAGTTCAAAAACCTATATTAAGACTTTATTCTTATTACATTGTAGCTTAATTTTGTTAAAAAATTTCGACTCACTAATAGAAAAAAATTCTTTAAAAAATTATATTATTCTTTTTAACCATAAGCTTGTGCTTTTATTCTTGTAGAATTATTTTTTCACTTCAAGTATTTTTTATTTTTTTAAGTGGTAGTCATGAAGATGACTAATTCAAATCAGACAAAAACATCCGTCCATGTCCTCCTGGAAGAGAGGACAGAAATAAAGTGTTTCTGTCATAGTGCTTAGCGGATTCCGTCCTAATAATGCCGACGCTGGGACGTCTTCCTACTTTATGGTGGTCGTCAATGAAGCCAGCCATCAGCCAATCAGAGGTCACCGTACGAGGAAGACATGAAATTGCCCTCGTCAAGTCCCTGTAGCGTAACATGCTAATGCAGGACAATCACGCGCTCATTGCTGCCTCTTATGGGCCATGTTCTAGTACACTCTTTGTTATCACTAATAAGACAGCTCAGCGCACTAGTAGAATGACTGTGTCCCTTTTTCCACTAGTGCTGCCATTTTTGGCCTACTAGTACACAACTGTGCTGCCCTGGTTGCACATCTAAGACCAACTAGTAAGCATGCTGCTCGAACTAGTAGCCTCGCATACCCAACTACTAGCAAAACCATGTCCACTAGTAGTTTTCCTCACTAGTAACAGATAGCACTCTTACAAATGTGTATGGTGAAAGGCAGTAGTGGAAAATTGTTCCTAGTAAGACACATCCATTATATTTTGTACTTGTGCACCGAATTGTCTTACTAGCTAGAACAAAGTGTGTACTAGTAGCGTGTATGGACCTTAAGATGGGCATGGTTAACAAATAAATGGTCAAATAGGCCTCGTGAGGCAATACTGTGGACTAGTTGACAACTTCATGCTACTAGTACTAGTAACCTTGTAAAATTTGACTAGTTGGCATTGAGCACTATTAGTGGTACTAGTAGCGCACAGATGTCAACAAAAATCTTACTAGTAAGACCGTCATTCTACTAGGGCACTGAATTGTAAGGGCAAAGTGTGTACTAGTAGCCTACATGAACACTAAAATATGTATGGATATCAAATAAGTGCTCAAACGGTTTTCATTATTGATATCCATGTATTTGTATGCACTAGTAGGACCACTTTTGCAAGCGAGGAAGTGAGGAAAAACCATGAACTAGTAGACAATTTTATGCTACTAGTACTACGAGTGACTTTATACAGTTCTGCGATTCGGTATGAAACACTTCATTAGTACTAATAGCCCACAGATGTCAACAAAAACCTTAATATTAAGAAAGCCATTTTACTAGGGCACTGAATGTTTTCACTAGTCAGAACAAAGGGTATTAATACTCTCAATAGTCAACTGTTTGAAGTCCATGCACTAGTATACTCACCATCCTCGATAGTATGACAGCTCAGTTTTGTTGTACTAGTATGCCAAAAATGTCCTACTAATGCGCAGAAATGAATGAGAATGTCAAATTTCGTATTGCTAGTGACAACAAAGACCGTACTAGCACTTTCCACATCCTGCGACTTGCGCTTGTGAGGAGCCCCCCCCCCCCCCATAAGAGTCCCAAATGAGGATTGATGTGTGGCCCTGCCGTTATTAATATATTGATGGCACTTGTCAGCAACATTACAAATAACATTGTTTTAATCCATATTGATACATTAGCGCAGGTAATTGATGGAAATCCAATGAAACTCCCTAATTTTCTTCCCTTAGACGCTATTTATCCACCATCTGCTCCATTTAGAGCTCCCCTGGGGAGAGTCGTGATGGTTTGAAATCACTGCTGATGAGATTCCGCCGTACTTACCCCACGTTTGGCTTCTCTTTGAGCGGTCGAGTTCGGCAAGGAGCAGTATTTTTTTTGTTGACTTGGACCTTTTTACTGCTTTGAGATTCTCCCCCACAACTCTTCAAAAGCCAACAGGTGCATGTTCCAATGGCAACTTGTGCAAATGCGGTGGGAAGACCTTCAGCCTTGAACACTACCCTAAAAAATATAAATGGTGAAAGAAATAATAAATAATTAGTGAAAAATTATATGTATACACATTTATGGCCTGTACAGGTTCAAGATTCCCCTCATGACCACCATTTTGTTTGATTTAATTTGGTCAATCTAAAATCCGTTTTAGTAGACATGAATGTACAAAAATGTAGCAACACTCATTAGATTCAGAATGAAAGAATGACATCTTGGCTTGTGGTTATTGCTGTCAAATGTTAGCTTCGACCCAAACAGTATGGAAAGGTTAAGCATGAGAGAGGCTGTGAAGACCAACAAGGGGAGGTGTGCACAGATAATCTGCGCGTAATCACGCTAAGCGTAGGTTGACGTGAAACGAAGCGCGGCGCTATCCTTGACCAGTTCGCGTTGGCCAGCGGTCCGCAAAGACGAGAATGGATTTATTGCTCGCAGGCCAAAGGTAACAAATACATGCGGAGGGAGTGTCCACAATGACGCCATTACCACAAGATGGATTCTCAGGCCACCATGTGATGGGGTTGGGAGGGCAATAATGTGGAATAGATTGCTTCCATGATGATTACTTTTATATTAGCCTTATATATTGCTTAACAGGGTAACTTTGAAATTAAGGCAAAACAGGTGCTTTCATTTGAGAGGCTGTCACATTTAGCTAACAGTTTAGCTAGCTATCCGTCTTTCTATTTACCTCTATCTAGCCTGCTTCTATTTTTCTTGCTTGTATCTCTCTCTCTCTCTCTCTCTCTCTCTCTCTCTCTCTCTCTCTCTCCCCATCTATCTATCTATCTATCTATCTAACTGTATGTCCATCTGTCCAGCTGTCCGTAACAATCAGTGAAATGCAGTTTCTTGACACAAGGTTCCTCATAAGATGAGGTTACAAGGAGGTGACTCGCAAACTCCCCTGCTTGAAATCCTTTACTATCAGACTAAAAAAACAAGCCTATATGTATATTTGAAAGTGTTCTGTAATAGATTTTTAATGTGCATTTGTCTATGCCCCAAAGGCTTGGATCTTTGACATTTGGAATAATTGTTGTTGTTCACCAGGGGAGGCTTGTGAATAGCGCAGGGACAATTGGAGTAAATGACTGTGTCAGCCTGTTTATTTGTGACATGATTGCCCGCGGCGGAGCCCGGGGACAGCTATTAGAGGCTGCGGCCATAGTGATGGCGAGGAGGAAAAAAAAACAACAACCCAGCAATCAGCCAAAAGTTTGCACTTAATGCGACAACTTATCAGCCAAGTGCTCCCCCACTGAGAAAATGAGAGGGAAGGGAAAGGAGGCAGGAGGACATCACAGGGATGGAATTGGAGACATTGTTGAACATCATAATCACAATTACTCAATGTGGCTGCCGTGTGAGAGGTCACACGTGTATTCAGTGCCTCCGTCTCCCCCTCCCCAACACACACACATATGTTTGGCCATATTGCACAAAGCTGTCTAATCCATGTAGGCCCGAGGGGAGACGCAGAGCACAGGGCGTCCGGCTCCATATCTAATGACATGATGCTAATATCTTTGCCTGTGGCGTGGCTACAAGTGCAAGTGAAGTGTACGCGTGTGATTCTCAGCTAGTAAAAAAAATTACATGTATTTGTATGATTTTTTTCAGAACAGTATTGTGGCGTACAAGTTCCTACACGACATACAATAGTAGGCAAGCGTCAGGAAGTGTTATTCATTTGTGTTCTACTCTGTAAACAAATAGAGTGAAGCTCAAACTATGGCTAGTGAATGTCATAGTTACTAGCAATATGCTTTTTGCACAACGTTAGTATTGTTATTGAAAAATTAAATAACTGAAATTAAAATTGGAAAAACATTTTCGTTCAGGAATAAAAATAAAAAATGAAAATGCTTTTAAAAAAAAAAACTAACGCTAACTGAAATGACATCTCTTACGTTTACAAAACTAAAAGTAGTTCTTGTGAAAATGCTCATTTTTGTCTTTGTTAATATTATTAATATTAATATTAACATGAGTTTTCAGGGTTCATTTTAAGATGTAGTTCCTTTACTTTATTGACCATTATTCATCTTAAACTCGATAAACACTACATGTATTTTTTTTTTTTTTTACTAAAATTAATACTAAAACTAATTTTTAAAAAAACTATAGAAAAAAATTGCAACAATGGGAAGACCCGTTCGAGGGTGACAAGAGTTGAGAACCACTGATCTAGAGGACTACTAAAATAACCTTAGTTTATTTAACCTTTTTTTCTATTTTATTAAATTAAATCTGGAAAAAAAGTAACAAATAACAAACAATAATTCTGTAATCTATTGAGTGTTTTTTAGGCAATGAAAAGAAGTACTTCAATGTAACGGGCAATCGGCTCTAATGGACGACCTCTTCCAACTCGGTTAAATTGCGGTTCGACTGTATTTAAAGATGAGGAAGCGTCAACTGTGTCAGTTCCCTGTGAATGCGGTTAAATGGTGTGATTGTGTTTGTGTGTGTGCGTGTGCATGCAGGGGGCTAAAGAGGTAGAGGGGTGGGAGCAAGTATTTTTTATTTTTTTAAAGATTATGCTAAATCAGGGCTAGTTGCAGGTGGGGGGTGGAGTCAAGGGCCAGACAAAGACGGAAGAGGACGCTGCCTCCGCTTGGCATTTAAATGGGCGAGAGAGAGGGTGAGAGATGGATGGAGGAGAGCAAGGGAAGGGAAAAACAACAAGAAAAATACGAGAGAGATAAACACACACACACACACACAAAAAGCGCAGAGTTTTGCTGCCGCGGCAGACACTTCTTGTGGCTCCTCAAACAGATGCCGAGGCAGATGGCGGCGAATTGCCAGAAGATGGGCGAAGAAGAAATGAGAAAGCCTAAAACGGGCCCGTGGAGAACAGGCATTAAAATATTTGGTGTTTGTGTGTGTGCGTGTGTGCGCACAGGGTCCAAGGGAGAGGCTGTTAAACAGTATCTCAGCTGGGAGGACTAAAGAGGATGGGTGGAGGATTCTCAGTCAGAGATGGAGCTCGCGATAATAATCACAGGCGTGAAATTACAATGCTGATATTTGTTGCACCCCAGGGTGTAGTGTACTGCCGTGTGGTGGTGAGCTCAAAGGGCCCACACATTACCTGACACGTGCGGACCTGACCACACCCCCAGCCCCGACCCCGCCCCTCCCATATACGTACTTACTGCCCACTCACGACCTAAAGTTTGTTTTTCAAAATACCGATTTGCAGGTATAATGTGATATCACAAATACAGTGAATACCCATTTAGCGCGGAGAATCGATTCTGAACTGAACTGGTTGCCAGCCAATCGCAGGGCACACAGAAACGAACAACCATCCACACTCAAAAGCACACCTAGGGACAATTCGGAGCGCCCAATTAACCTGCCATGCATGTCTTTGGATGGTGGGAGGAGACTGGAGTACCCGGAGAAGACCCACGCAGGCACGGGGAGAACATGCAAATTCCACCCAGAAAGGCCTGGACTCGAACCCGCGTCGTCAGTACTGGGAGGCGGACGTGCTAACCACTCCATCACCGTGCCGCCCTACTCTTATTATTATTATTATTATTATTATTATTATTAATAATAATAATAATAATAATAATAGTAATAATAATAGTAATAATAATAATAAAATCGACTGGTTGACTGCTAAAATGAGCTGCTGGGAAAAAAAACAAAAAAACAAATTGGGATTCATACAAAAAATATATAATTTCATAAAAGTAACACACTGACATATTTGCATGTTACGTGAACCCGTCAAGTGTTCCAATTTCGACTCCCTAAAGAGGTTGATAGTTAAAATGAGCCTCTATAGTTGTCAACATGAACTACTACCGTATCCTGGAGCCTCTTCTTACATTTAATAGGATTTCATACAAAAAAAAAAGACATTTTAATGGGTGGAAAACTCCTGTACAATATATTGGGGTATGTTGATATTATGATGTATTAATGTCACAAGTAAAAGATGGCCCAACTCTCACCATCAAAAGAGGTTCTTCGCTAAAATGAGCTGCTGCAGTGGTAAAGATGAAATACACGACTGGAGAATTTGTCACCACCTTTTAAGAGGATTTCACTTTTTTTTTTTTCTAATGTACAGAAACTTGTAAGCAGTATGTGAAAAAACTGATTTTGGGAATATCAGTAAAAAGTGAAACCCCTGCTGAGAGCCTATTCTTAAAACAACATAAGAGTATTTCATTAAAAAAAAAATAATAATAATAATTAAAAAAAAACAAACTTTGTATAACACAGTTTTCACTGTTTTTCGTCCTTAAGTTAAGACTAGTTTACCTGTTCTCACCTTTACAATTAAGTGGTTAAAATTTGAATAAACCCGTTTTGTCACACTGTATGAATTTAAAAGTTTCATAACGACTAAAATCCGACTTTAAAATTGGATTTGATGTTGTCACTTTAGCGCAGTGGAGTTCTCTGTCCTGCCCTCTACCTGCCGTTTAAGAGTTAAGCAGCAAAGTGACCCGAGCTCTCGTCGGCAACGTGCCAAGCCGTGACAAGATGTGACACCACATTTTGGCGGGCGCGCTCTCGCAGGGCGGGCGCAAGAAGAAGCTCATTTTCATGTCCGTCATCTCCCGCTCCTGCCGCTGCCTCGCTGAAGGGCCCACTCAGCCTGCCTCTATTACTGCAGCAAAAGTGAAAAGTAGATGTGTTGTCAGGCCAAAAGTGATAATGGCAGGGGGAGGGATGATGGAGGTGGGGGGTGGGGGGGGGACGGCGAGTGATCCCAATTGCCCTGCTTTCAGCCGCTGCCACCCCAGCTCCCCCGGCACTAAAGGGTCCACTGACAGATGGGACGGAGCACCGTGGGACAGTGGTGAGTTGGCACAAAAAAAAATATCACCAAATATGTCTTTTTTGTGTGTGTCTGTGGTGCAATCAAAACCATACTAAACTTCCTTTTTTTTTAATTTATTTACTTTTTTTTTTTTTTACAACACGTGTCAAACTAAAGGACCAACCTTTATGTAATTTTATGTAGCATGAAAACGCTTTCAAAATTCTTGAAGTTTAATTTGCTCCATGACCAAATTTTATTGCCCAATTGAAATAAATGGAAATTCCATTAATGCATTCCAGGATTCCTGTCAAAATAAAACTATTTTAATGAGGAAAAATATCACTCCATATTATTGTAGTTTATAAAAGCATATAATGCAAGGTAATGACATAAAAAAAAGAAAAGACAAAAAATTGCTTCAATTCAATGGACATTGTGCTGCTCCTTCTGCTGTGCACACCTTGGCCACCTGGGGGCAGCATAATACGGAAACAAAGTGTGTCCCAAAAAATTGACTTCATTGTGGGAATGCCTCAGCATTCCCACATATGTTATTGTGATTTTTATTCTCCACACTTTTTTTGCCACACAATAACTCCCACGTAATACTTCTGTTCAAATGTCCTCAAAAATTGACGCCTACTGGGGTATATATCGTCTGATTACATATTACTTACAGTATTTGCAAAATTTTAAACATATCAACTTTCCCCCATTCATTTTCAATGGGACAGACATTGAACTTTTTCAAGTATCACTTTCCATGCCCACTTCCATATGTATAACTTATCATTATGACCAGGTGTCTGATACCGCTTGGTGGCACCAGGAGGTTGTAATTTCATAATTTATCCCTCAATTTACTTTATAAGCATGCGTTCAAATATTAGCACTGAACTATTAGCATTCAGCTTTCAGCATTCCCACGCAATTTCTGCAGCAATTGCACTTAGTCAATTTTAAAAGTAATTATCTTGAAACCTACTAAGTTTAGCTCAATAAAATCGAACAGTTTGGGTCTTGAGCATCATAAGTTCATTGTGAATATAAAGATATAAGATCTTGATCTGTTTCTTTATATTTTGTAAAAGAAAAATTGTGGTTATCTCAACAAGAATTGCCAAAAATTTCTGACCTGTAAAATGATGTCCACTTTTGTAGATGGAAACAGTGGATATGTCAAAAGTCCTCAGCACACTGTAAAAGAAAAAAAAAGAAAAAGAAAAAAACAACAACTTGTATTTCTTAGGTCTGAAACACTCATTTAAGTTGGAAAAACTTCTAAAATCTAAATTATTGACATTTACAGCAACAATGTTTGTTAGTGCAACAAAGCAAGCACGTTTTTACTTTACATCGTTAAGTTGGGATCAGTAAGAAAACTCTTATTTATTTGTTGTGAAATACAATTTTCACAACAGATAAAACAATAACTTAATTCACATCAAATGTTATTGAAGTTTGTTGGCTTGAAATTGGCACCGCTACGTAGATGCATTTTTCATCATGAGTTAGCATTAGCATGAAGCTAATCGACTCAAAGTTATGTGGTTGTTTTGAATACACAATGCAAAATAATCTTCATGTTTAGTTTGACGGTCAACTAAATGAAAATATCAAGTTCCCCCATATTTTAAAAACAATCAACATTCTCAACCAGAACAAAACATGAAGAAAAATATATCGAGATTTTGTCGAAGTTATGTAAGCACCATTCTAATCTTTGCCTCTCAGCAAACGGCGAGATACCCCAGGGATCTCTCAACCGGGCCCAGTGAAGGTCATTACAATGTCATCGCAAAGTCATCCCATCCAAGTGGCGACTATTGCCCTCTGGAGGGTCGGCACGGAAGGACGAGACGAGGAAAAAGGAGACACGCTGACAGACAGCTGGGGCTAAAAAAAAAGTGGAATGTGGAAATAAATGCAGACGTGGAGGTAATGTACAAGCCTGCCTGTTAGATTTATACCGCCGAGAATTGGCCGGTAAAGATGCACTTTGTCTTCGGAATATGAAAACAACCCCTGCGCTCGGGCGCCTTCCCAGCAGGGAAATTGCTGTTTTTACATTTTGGAATCATTCTCCCATAAGGGATACGGATAACAAATGAAATACTCAAACCCGTTGTCTGATTTATTCCTTTTATTATCCACAAATATCAAACTGGCAGTCAAAGGATGAGTCGCCTCATTCAGAAGTGGGATGGGTTGAATGGGGGGGGGGCTCAGAGCCAATTGGGAGCAGACAGCCTTGCATAAACAGGCCAAGAAATCATGTGGGAGGTCGAATGTGCTAGACGGTGTCCAAAGTATGGCTTGGGGGGCATTTGCGGTCCGCTCCACCGTTTTTAATTGGCCCTCCGAACATTTGAATGAAATAAATGTGACCTTCATCGAACGGTTACGTGAAGAAGTTGCAATGCTGAGAGATAGCATACTAGTTTTAAAATTTAAAATGAAAATGTAATAATAGCTAAATGGTGTTTTGTTTAGTTTTTTAAATAAAACAAGCATTATGAAAAAAAATGTCACACATTATTTTAAATTTGAAACTCTTCACTTAACAATACATCTGAAAGTAACACATTTTTATATTAGAAAAATATTTTAAGTAGAATTTTACAGCATGTTTTAATTTTAATGATTTCAATTAAAATGAAAATTTATCCCATGAGTTTTTTCATTCAAAATTGTAAATAGATTACAATGTTCTAAGATATCACACTACTTTTTAAAAATAATATTACATGGTATAGTATCATACATCATTTTAATTTATTTTAAAATATTGTTTAAAAATGAAAATGTCACGCCGGTTTATTTTAAATTATTTAATAATAAACAAACAGTAAAATGAAAATTGTCATATGATTTTTTTTTTACTTAAAATTGTTGATGAATTTAATTGGAAAACAATGTTTTAAATGTTACAAGGCCTCACATTTTATTTTACATTTTAAAATAAAAATTTGAATTTATCTCAATTTTTTGTTTTGTCATTTAAAATTGTAAATAAATGTAAATGTTACAAGATAAACTATTTTTTTGGAAAAACATTTTACGTACAATATTACACAATCTCAGGTTATATTTGTATTTGTGAATGTTACTGAAATCACATAAATTCTTTTTTTTTTAAATTATTATTATTATTATTTATTTATTTTTGTTTTTTAATATCACACCAACTTATTGCTTTGTCAACTATCTCACCAAACTGAGACTGTTGTTCAAATCTATTTTACTACTAAGCATATTGAAATTCAGCAAATATTCTTATGACACGTGTGAGCGACATTTATTGACACAAGTTTACAATATAATGTATATTAAAACAGGTAAAAGCTGTGTTGGAATCTTTACATTAATAAACTGAATATATTCATTCATTACTAAATATTGAATTTGATTTATCATGTTGACGCCATACATCCCTCTGACCTATGATTTTTCTCAGTGAAAAAAAAAAAAAAGTTTCACATCTCTGTACTCGAACCTTCACGTCATGCAGAACGGCTAAACCGAAAAGTCCCCGCAGTATTGCCGCAGCCTGCCTTCTGCGTGTAATCCACATTAAATCCACAGGCCACATTTGAATAATTGCACGCCTGTTCCACCTCCAATCTTCATGTGACCCCCGACTACATGGACGTCACATTTATTTATTTTTTCCACGACTAGGAGAGCCAGATGCCCACTTACGACGGCGGCGTAACACAATGAGCCTCATTAGATATTAGTAATTGACCATTAATGAACTCCTTTCGATAGCTCACTGAGGAATACGCGTGGGGGCCCCTGGGGAGCGCTTTGGAACAGGGGGCCCTCGTGGCATTAACATACTCCCAAGGCTACAAGAGGCTTTTAAACGGCCAATCAATAAAGAGCATTAGCTCATCTCTCGCCGTGGACGTGTGTGGACAAGTGAGCAGTCAAAAGGCCTTTTCTTTCCAAATGATGGATGCCGGGAAACACAAGCTGGCAGATCATGTGACTACGGAAGGAAAATATTACCAAAACCCCCTGTGGTGCACCCCCCCTTCCCATTTTGTTGTTGTTGTTACTTTGCATAAGCAAAACAACATCAACAGCATAAGGGAGACTGTAAAACAGTGCAAGAGAAGGGCGTCACAAATATCATGTGACATTTACAGTACACGACGGCGCCGAGGAGCCGGGACCTTGCCGGCGCCGAGCGGTTTTATTCTTAATTTTCTCATTTGCGTTATATGGCACAATGAAAAGGATATCATGGCGTACAAATACCATACGCCCTTGAAGGCGGCGTCATAAACGGCCCGAGCGCGCGGCGGAGGGGAAATTTACGGCTACTGCGTCGTCACAGCAAAGTACTCGGTAAAAATTTCATTGTAACTTTCAGGGAAATAAATAAATGTGCCCCTTGACCTTGAAGAATTGAACCCCGCCCCTCCCCCACCTATCCAGCTGCCTCCATGGAGAACAGGCTAAAGATAGGTGTCCCACCTTCACTTGCACTTTGCCCAGGCCCCCTGAGATTTGTGTCGCGCTTCCCTCTCTTTGTCTCTGCTAAGACCGCCGACAACCCCTTGAGGGAGAAAGATGGAAGAGTGCAGAAAATAGTGATGCACGATTGGAAATTAGATAAAGGGAATTCAAGCCTTTGGTTTGTGTCTGTCTGACTGTTTCTTAAAACTGCTGGGGCAAAACTAACCCGATGTAGGTGAAATAGCTAACCCAGCACTGCGGCCAAGCCAATGTTGGGTTAATCCACCGCACTGACCCAACATGTTGGGTCAAGACTTTGATTCAACAAGGGCTAAAGATGACCCATAGTGATACGTTCAAGCTACTAAGAAATTGGTTAGCAGGTTAAAAGTACAGTACTGTTTTTTTGTTGTTATTTTACCAGCATTTTAGAAGAAGTAACTTACATATAAGTTAGTCTCGTCATATTGCCCCCGCCCGCTAAAAAAAATAAAAAATTACGCGGCTCTAATACGCAGTCGTACTTACCCCTTGTCAAGCGGTTGCAAGAATAAAAAATGTTCTGTTACTTCAAATATATCTCAATTTTAGTGCACAAAAAAACTGTGTCCAAAATGGCAACATCTTCAAAACAAATAACAGCAATAATAGTAATAACTTTAGTCGTAAGGCTGCTCGATTATGAAGGAAATATTAATCACAATTAATTTGACAATAATTGGAATCACGATTTAGACAATCTTTTTTTTTTTTTTTTTTTTTTTGGACAAAACAAGAAAATGTTTCAACATGTAAAAAATATTAAGACAAATACTGTACATTTCTTTAAAATACGATATTATGCAAGTCCCTTTTGGACCAAACAAGATTGATTAAATTCATTATTTTAAAGGGATACTTGACTCATTGAGCCAATTTCAGCAGTAAAAAAAAGTTCATATTTCGTCTACAATTAATGCGGTAACTTTTAATACCTTTAAAAAGTATTTTTATTACATGCTGTCAACTGAAGATGACATCACCTGTGCTGAGGAAGTAGTTAACAACCAATCATGACTCAGTTTGCTGAAAACAGGTGAACCATGATGGGTCGTTACCTACTTCTTCAGCACAAGTGATGTCATCACCAGTCGACAGCAAGAGAAAAAAATAGTTTTTAAAAGTATTAATTGTACATGAAAAATAATGAAGTTATCAAATTAATTTGGGACAAAATATTAACTTTTCATTGCTGAAAATGGTTCAATGAGTCAAGTAATTCCTTTAAAATTAAAAAAAAAGAAGTGCAAATGTCTAAATTTAAACAATGTTTTTTTATGATTATGCCGATTTTGTAATTGTTGAGTGGAATACTTGCACAGCCCTACTTAGTAGTAGTCTTTAGGTCATGTGACGTTCGCAATGCGAGCCCGAGGGCACTTTTTTCATATTATTTCAGTAGTAGCAGGTGGCAGCGCAGGATAAAATGTGTATAAATGTGGTGTTCCGATCGATTGGCCATCGATTGTGATGGGCTGGCTTCCGTGGAAAAGTCCATGATTGGTCAACAACACCTGTAGCTCATACTTTTGAAGCCTGCAGCTGAATTAGAGACCGGCATTATTAAAGCAATCATTAGTAGGCAGCTGTAAAAGGGGATCAGAATCTTTAGCATAAAAACAAAACAAAAAAAACCAAAAAACTGATCAGTACACCCCTAATATAATGTATATATAATACATTCGGGTATACAGTGTATTACACCAAAAGTCAAAAATATTAAATAACATTTCTGAGGGTGGAAACACATGAAATACAAAACCTGTGA
This sequence comes from Festucalex cinctus, assembly GCF_051991245.1. Taxonomy (NCBI): domain Eukaryota; kingdom Metazoa; phylum Chordata; class Actinopteri; order Syngnathiformes; family Syngnathidae; genus Festucalex; species Festucalex cinctus. Next base: position 6,776,187 of record NC_135424.1, read on the forward strand.
CTAAAGTTATACTGACAATCTTGTAAAATTTGGGTATTCTTTTTGTGAACAAAAGTGAGCAAAGGCCCGCTTTCCAGATACGCACGTCCTGCCCCTGCTCTAACGCCACACACTCGGAATTCAAATTTACAGCGTTCTAAACGAGACGCTTTCAAACATTTTAATAACCCCGCCGAGTGACGACTTCAATTAGCTTTTATGAATATTTTCCTTGAGGAGCGCCGTCATCGCCGCGGAAGGGAATTTAAAAAAGATCATTTAACATTGCGCCGCCATTATTCTTGAAAATGAGGAGTTATTTTTACCCGCCTCATCGTGCGATTAGCTCCCTAGGTTGATTCGCACGCCATTAAATGACCATCTACGGAAAATGGCTGCCATTTGATTGAGAGTAAAATCAGCGTTTGTCTTCCGGATCGGCTGACGAGAGGCGTTCCCGTTCCTTTATTGACTATCTATCGCTTGATTATGCCATCGTAAGGTGTCTCTGTCAATAGCGTGACATGCGAGCTGGCACTTGTACGCGCCAAAAACGGCTTTTTACGCCGCAAAGCTATTAAACAAGTCATCCCAACTCCACTTTGTGGAGGGTGAATGTGGGAGTGCAGCAGAGTGTAATGGCTTTAATCTGCCTGTTGTTTGTCTCATGGGCATTAAACACCATCTTGATATGAGTGAGACGACAGTGAACACAGGAGGGGGTCGTCGTAATATTTAATAGGTCATCAAAAGGAATGAGGGCTCGACTGCTGACATTCGCCGGGATAGTTAGGAGAAACCCCGGGAGTTGTCACATGAGTCATTAGCGGAGCGCCAGCGACTCGCTGGCGACGTCGTTCAAAAGAGGCTGGAAAGTCATCATCGAGTAAATGTGACAATTCAAAGGAGCCCCATTAGCTGGCGTGAGATTTGATTTGTGTTTCCACCCTGAAAATAGACTTCATAAAACTCTATTAGCTCAATTGGGAATGAGGCGGCGCCTAGATTGATAGAGATGGATTGGATTTCGCTTGCAGCGGTTCACTTCAACGTTGGTCAAAGGCTACAAACTGTTATAGTAAGTAAATCGTGCGATTGTTGTAGAAATTGTACATGAATGCTGAAGAGTTGACGAACTGAAATGCTGCAGAATTGCAGGGATGAAGAATTTAAGATTTCAATTTTGGATGACTTGAATTGGAAGAGGTTGGGGAATAGGCTATGTGAAATATCTTAATTTGGTTGTGAAAGTGTTGGAATTTAAGGATTATGATAAATAGTTCCGCATATGTCTGGAATGAGGTAAATATGTTGAAATTGGAATGATTTGAGTCGGTCAAGAACTCTGGAAGAAGAAGGTAAATGTGTGAACTCTCTCTTTATTTGGACAGTTTGCTGTGACATTGTTGAAAGTTCGGCATTCTCCCTCAATAGGTTGGGTTGCAATCACGTAATTCCGGCGGCGCACGGAATTCAACTGGGGTCAGGAAGTATGGAACGCGACTATGTAAAAGTGTTGGGTGAGCCTGGACGTAACTGACAGGCTCTAAAAATAGTAAAATATGTCGGATATGATCCTTACACTCTGAGGAAAAGACACTTTTCCGAACTCGTGTCGGATTTGCCTGGTGTGGAGGGAATCGACACTCGCCCTCCAGACATCGTACTACACCACTAGCCAAATGAAGCGTATAAAAGCCTGGAGGCTTACAACTATTTCCCGCGTCTGCGAACTTGGATCAAAAAGATGACTGCCGTCTTGTTTTTGTTCGGGTGAGTAAATGTCTCTTTTCAAATGTACACAAAGGTACTGGCGTCAGGCTACAAGCTAGCTGGCTAACTGTTACTTTCCCTGCTATTTTCTACGTGTTGCTAGGTTAACCATTCTCAGAAGTCTAACGTATTTTGTGGCCATCCTGGAAGAAGGACCTCAATTTAATAACCACTGGTTGTGATAGCTAACGTAGCCCAGTTTTGCTAAAAACAAAGACACGGCCACTTAGCATGGACACACAAGCTGTAGAACAACTCCACATAGTTTAGCACGGTTAGCTATGTTTAGCTATTGAGAGTTTTATTCAGCTATGTAATTACTATAAAATTGTATCCTTACCTGATCGCTGCATATACGAGCATTGCCCAACTTTGCTCCTCTGGATTTCAGACAGAAGTTTTTAATCCAAGTGTGCTGTCTTCTTTCGGTACTTTTTTTTTTTTTTTTTTTTATTCACCTTTATGGGTTGCTACTTCTGGCCCGCAAAAATAGCTTTTATTTTTTCCTCGATTAGACCAGTTGGCACAGCACAAAACGTCGGCATTTTCTCAGCTCTTTCCTGGGAAAATTACTTCGTGTCCCCCATCTGGGATTGGGCGGTTGTCGTGACGTCACCCACCTATTATTGCGCACCTGCAAAATGAGATGTGGTGGTGGCACCCTCACGACCCCATCTCTAGTCTGTGTGTCGTGTATTGAATATATAGTGTTTCCTGTTTGCTGAGGTCTTTTTCCAAACCCATACTGTGCTCCCCTTTCAGGAGTCCAATTAGGGATTGTCCCCCCCCCCCCCCCCCCTTATGTTTTTATTTTCATTTGCGAAAATAGGCCATTATAAAAGTGGTGGATTCTGCATCTCACTATTGGTCATTTTTTCTCTATGGCTCTTAGATAGACAGGTCCAATGACAAAGCTTTTGAGATTCTGATTCCGTAATAAATAGTTCCCAAGATGTCCTGATAAGCTAATTAGTTCAGACCAAGCACAGGCAACTGGTTGGCAATACAATGAAAATGGGTGGATGAGTCGACTTAATTTTTATTTCAGAAATATTAATCAAAACACAAAATGTTTCTTGGGTTTTTCAGGGATGTCGGAACGACTTAAAGGCATTTCTATTCATTTCAACGGCTGTAATGAGCTTGCCAATAGAACTACTTGGTTTGATCCAGAACGACCGAATAAGAAATTCCATTCCCGTCTCAAAAGGATCGCTTGTGAGGATGCAAACAAAACATTTCAGAGGAGAATTCAACTGTCACATTCGAGACCTCTCAAACTTTTCCAAACAGCAGCCCGCCGCTTACATGCCCCCCACACATCGATTCCCCTTCCCAAGAGGCCCCGAACCAATTTCTCTTGTTTTCAGACTCGTCCCCTCCCCACCCCTCCTCGCTCGAACCTGCAGCGGCCGTCAAAGACGCTCATCCATCCACCCCGCGTGACTATGACTGATCTGGCCACCAAACGATCAATTTGTATCCCTTGCTGCTCTTTCTGCGTCTCCCGTCTCTCTGCGCTCACTTCATTCTCCTGCCTGTTTTCTTGATGCGCGCAATATGATGAAAAAGCGAGAGTGCAGACGGCGTTGACACCCGAGCAGCGCCGGAGTAACAATCCTATCAGCGTTTGACCTTGGAACAACGCCTAATTCCTGCGTCCATCTATCTGTGCGCGTCACACCAGAAACTTTTCACTTATCGAAAGCCGCTTCAGCATCTCGTCCATATCCTTGAGATCTAGCTTAATGTACTAGTGCGCTCTTTGTCCTCACTAGAAGACAATTCAGCGCATGAGTTGAACGCTAGTACACATGCGTCTTACTAGCAGAGGTAAGTCTTGCGTCAAAACCGACGGAAGGTCCGTCGATCCTTCAATAGCGGATGCCCGTTGAGTTGACGATTGACGGGAAACTTTGAAAACTGACGGACTGAGCATGACGGAAGTATTTTTTCGTATGTCAATGTAATCGTCAATAACCAACTGACAGACTCCCATTTCATATTTATTGGTACAACCGTACACCACGCACACAGAAAATAACGTGAAAATGCCACAGAGAAATCAAAGCGTTCAAGTTAGGCGAGGTTAGCGAGTGGCAACATAAGATGGCCGCCCGTGGCTCTACTTCTCGCTATGGCGACAGTGTTTTGTACTTCCTGATTTTTTTTGTTTTCGTTTATTTTGTCGTATGTATGTAGACTGTAAAATGTTCTTGTCAATAGTTTATTGGAAAAAAAAAATAAATAAATAATACAATTGTTTTCTATTTATTTGCGGTGAAGTGTCTTCACATGCTGCAGACGCTCGTCACTGCCTCCTATAGTTTAGGAGAATATAGACTAAATCTGGGAAAAGCCATATATGAAAGGTGGCAATCCGTCAAACAACAAAGAGAGGAAGGAGAATTCCAGAACTGCGAAATGTAAGAAAATCTCATGTTTAATATTTAATATGAGCTTAATAAAGATTGTTTATTTGAAAAAAATAATTTCACTCACCAGTTCATCATGATAATAATGACAGCGTAATGGACTGAAGGCCCAGTGAAATTTACTGATGGTCCTAAAATCACAGCTGTAAATTAGTGATGACGGATTGACAGATTGACAATTACAATTTTGTTCTGCTGAAATAATGACGGCTGGACGATGAGTGAATTTTCGTCACTGTGTTGTTTTCATGTTTATTTTAGTCATTGATGAAATTTTCAGTCAATTGTTATCGTCTCATGAATGGCTTCTATTTTAGTTTTTGTTTAATTTTCGTCTGAAAATAAATGTTGCTGACGAAAATTATGACGAAAAATTTTCATAGACGAAATTATCACTGTACTAGTAACATTTTTTTTCATTACTTTATGGTACCAGCAATCCAGATTATGATAGCCTTGAACAGCTGGACACACATAAAAGGTGAAATCTGATTGGCCAAAAAAAAAAAAAAAACACAAATGCTACACATACTATAAAACGACTGTCGAAAATAAGTTTTTACAATTTCACGTAAATTGTAGATGTAGGCCTGCACTTCTGAGTGTAGAGAAGGCCTAGAAGGCCCTGACTCCAGAAATACTGTATTGTAAAATCAAATCTATGGCGTAAATTCCGAAACGGTTTCCAGGCTCCATTCAGGAGCGTGCATCTCTCCTCCATTCATTAAGCCGTAATTGGACGCGATGCTCATCCCGCAACGCGGGGATTCCTCGGAGGCACGGCGCGGCGGCGTGTTGTGGAGAAGAACCGTTAATCCGTCCTGTAATTGCGGCGAGCAGACGGCAGGGCCGCCTTCGTTCGCGGAACACATTAGTCACCAGACGGGAACAATAGCCAGCGTGCGCAACGCACGTTGCTGCTAGCATATGCGCCTTTCCCTTTCAGGCAATTTGTAAGGCCGGCTGCTGAAGACAGGCCGAAGACCGCGGAACAGCTGGAGCCCCTCCGTGATTGATAAACGCACAGGCGACAACTTCAGACTCCCCACCCACCCCTCCACCAATGGAGACAAAGGCGCCACAATGCCGCCGTCAGTGCGCCGTGTCGTTGAGTGCGGACCACCGACCTGGCCCCGGTCCTCAGCTGGAGGAGTCGAGGTGCCAAGAGGGAGGTCGGGACCCTAACTAATTACCGTTTTATGACAAAATGCTTCTTTTGTGGTTGTTATATAATTGATTTACCTTTCAGGGGGAGATCATTATTAAGTGGCTCTAGGAGGTTGGGACTGAAAAGGGGGGTTGAGAACAAGCGCACACGTCTGCAAACTTCACAACAAGCAGTTTGGCAGTCAATGAACAAAACAGTTCGAGAAGTAGTTATGAAAGCATTTGACTGGCTAAGGCTGTTCCGAGCAATGAGAATATTTGGCCAGCTAACGTCGCGCTAGCAACAAACTTGAACACCGGACCTCAAATAAGAACTAGCTTAATGCTAGCTAGGATGAGGCTACTATTAATGTAGATTGATTTTAAATGGGACCTCTGTTCTACCATTGGCCAGGTTATACGGCACGAGGTCATTTATTTTAAGCTAACAAGGTTAGCATTAGCATGTGTTGACGCGCCAGTGTAGACTACAATCCGACACGTTTGAATGAGATAATAAAATATGGCTTTGTAAACATATGATTAAGACACTCAGTTTACTCTTTGATCAAATTGGATTTGTTTTCATTCGTTAGATTGAAAAGTCCATTTGTAACCCATTTGGGTTGCAACAGCGCTGCACCGTATATGGAATATAGCGTAAAGCTAACAAAAATAGCATTGATATCACAATGTTATAATCCTTCAAGCCACAGAAATTTCAACACAAATTGTGCAGCGACACATTAGAGCTGCACAATTAATCAAAAACTCCAATATAATATCAACAAGTAGAATATTTATTGTCATATATTAAAATCTTTGAGCCCAAAGAGTGGAAAAACAGCGGCTCGTACGTGCATCGAACACAGGTAAGGCTAGTCAAGCAAGCATCTATCGCACATGATTAAATACAGATTAGGATATTGTATTGATCCGTATCAACATCCGTCCCGCCATGCGGGCGGCTTCTAACAGACACGTTCACAAGGCTCATTGCCTCGCCCTTGTAAACTTTTGCTTCGTTTGTGACCCATGCAAGGGCAGGTCAGCGGCTTTGTCACGGTCGCTGTGGCGTGCTGAGTTTTTGTTTTTTTTTGTTTTTTGGGTGCTCGTTGACCTCCTGCGCAGATATGCCATTTGATGTGATCATGTTCGCCAATTAAGATTATTTTTTGTTATTTGTTATCACTTTCTATTTATTTCGGTTTTGTTTGCCAATAAAGGTTATTTTTTGTTATTTAATATCAATTTAATAAAAAAAAAAAAATCATTCTTTAAAAATAAAAGAAATGAAAGGGGACAGACAGACGTAAAACTTGTGATATCTGCCCCTAATCAACACAAACAATAATCAAGCCAAAATAAATAACAGCAAACAGTCAAGACGCTTTCATGGTAACAATTAAACAAAATAATTTATCAGCATGACCTTGTGCTAAATATATTTTTCCAATCGTTGTGCTTTTATACATTTTTTTTTAAATACAAATAGACTGAGATGATTTGGTTTTATAATTCAGATTGTTCCACAAACTGACAGTCAAATACATCGTTCTTTTTGTTTTGTTCCGTATTTAGGTTTGGAAAAAATATCTGTTCCTCTTAATTTTTACTACTTTCCCTTTTTTTTTTAAATTTGATTTGTATATTAATTGGTAAAAATTTCATGATAGGCTTTATACATTATTTTAAGACGGTTAAACTCCATCAATTCAAGTTTTTAGTTGTCTAAATACTGGATTAGTGTGGTCTCTGTATCCACATCCGAAAGTGACACGAATAGCCCGTTTCTGTAAAAGAAAGATGGCTTCAGTGTAGGTTTTGGCTGCATACCTCCACACTTCAATGCAATAGGTCAGGTATGGAACAATCAATAAATTATATAACAATAAACAAGGAATTCTTGTTCAATGATTATTTAACCTTGTGTAAAACTACTACAGTTTGTATTCTATATGCGCTTTCTATGTTAAATGTTCATCATTAATGAATCTCATTCCAGTTTTTTTTTTGTTTTTGTTTTTCATGTATGGTCCAGACATCCTCCTTCGTGCGACAAAGTGGATTTGAGGCTCATCCATTGCACGGAGCGGGTCCACATTTCATCTGCCAGGACACACCATGAATGAATGAGTGAATACTGATGAACACGCAAAAAAATAGATGCACCCCATCTCTTTCTCTCTCTTTTTTTTTTTGTTCATTTTTGTGGCAGAGGTGGAAAAGAGGAGGCGCCCTTTCGCTCCCCAGGGAGTCGGGGGCAGCCTCCTCCATATTCACTCAAGTTCACAAGGAGGTATCAATCTCACTTTGCGACGACCAGACTTCATTTGTTTGTGAGCACGGCGGCGCTCACGTGACGCTGACTATTCTTCAAATCCTACTTAAAGTACAAGTACACACACACACACACACACACAACTAGATTGAGTCAATCATACAACACAGTATAAATGATTTGGTTTCACGTGTCACATGTTGGGGGGTACAAAGAACGGCCATATATATATATATATATTTTTTTTTTTTACAAATTCAAAACCTAGGTTAAGGTTTTACTGGTGAACAAAATGAACAGATTCTTGCAAATCATGCAGTTTAGGACATTAACTTCCATCACCCAACTCAACTCTAGAGCACTTTAAAACAACTACGTCTATTTTCTTAAGGTGGAACACAGAGGAAGCAGATACAAGGAAAACAGCAGAGGCCCTAGAATTGAACCCTGTGGAACACCATACGATCTAGCAAAAATGTTTAGTAATATAATGGTGCCTTGGGAAGAAAATTTAATTTGCAAACATTCGTAACAAAAAAAAAGTTCTAATTTGTATTTTAATGAAAAAAAAAAAACAGACCTCCATAATATTTTACTTAATAAAAATATACAGTAATGACACAATTCAATAGCATTCAGTTTCATACCCCAAAAAAAAATAAATAAATAAAAAAAAATAAAAAATTGGACATACGTGTTTTCTACATAGCAGCGACAATATAGTTCAGTGAGTATTGTCAACGTGTTGCTCAGCGCAACATTCATGCTATTTAGTGTTAGCATTAAGCTAGCTGACTGAAAGGCTAAGCTACGTGGTTGTTTAGTTTGACAGTAAACTTCAACTGAGAGTAACAACAAACATCTTGCAGTCTCTCTTTTTTGTACAGTTGTTTGCGAGCCACATCAAAGTATTGTTTTTGTTCGATTTTCTTGTCCAATCAGATTTAAGATCTATGTCAAAATAATCTGCCCATGCAGGGCCTTTCGGATTAGTTATGCTGGTGCATGTAATGTAAACTTTATTAGTGATTGGACTGTTTCTTTGGCCAATCAGAATCCAACTTGAGGACTTAAGTTTTTTTTTCCATCCTCCAGAACATGTTACAGTGAGTATTTTTGTTTCAATGTTAGCTACACACATTTATATTGTAAACCAAGGACATAGTCGAGACATTTTTAGGTTGTTAACTCATTCACTGCCATTGATGTGTTTATCCGTCAATGGCAGTTAATGAGTTAAGTCAATTCCGTTCCCATTGACGTGTATATCCGTCATTGGCAGTGAATGAGTTAAGTCAATTCCGTTCCCATTGACGTGTATATCCGTCAATGGCAGTGAATGAGTTAAGCTCTCTCTATTTTGCCGTATTGGCAACTTTCTCGCCACCCGTAATGACGCCCGTGTGTCAGGTCTGCATCCTGGCTTTGGTTTGGTTTTAGCGAGCCAATGGGCCATGCAGGCCTTTTTGTTCCCCCCTCGGTGGCGTGTCTGCCCTTACATGTGTTCAGTTGGGCCTACTTTACCCACACTATTGATTGCAGGTGATGTTCTGGACCGGGTCCAGCTGACCTTGAAGCGGCGTTAGATGCATCATTGTCTGCGCCAGGCACCCTCCCGAGACCGGCCGGCCCGCCGCGATTCCACATATTGCGCCACTTCACACGACTTTTATTTTTTTTTTTTCCCCTCCACTCCCGCTTTGTGCTAATGAGAAATCTTAATATGCAATCATGTTAACATTGGCTGTAATTTGCGGCAGGGTGCATCTTTGTTTGCGCACACACCTCGCAGCAATTGATGGATATCCAATGAGACGGCGAGTGGCTGCCAAGGGGAGTTAGCTGGTGCGGCTTGTGACACATCGCCGAGGCTGGCGGGAAGTACGCCGCCTTAAATTAATTAACAACGGACCTCTTGCAGCCGCTCACTTCTGTAAACAAACATTTTAATACGCGGTAATTAATTCAATCTGCCAAGCTCCTCTGCCCCCTCCCATAGATCTTCCTTCGGTGTTACTTGGCCCGTCTTGTTAAAGAGTTTATTGTGTGCAAAAGTGGGACGAGGCAATGTCCCGTCACTCCGAGGAGCGAGACTCTTACCTCAACTCAAACCATCTTCCATGAAAAGATTATTTCAGATGTTTACATGGTAGAACTTTTCAGTTGTATTTTTTTTTCTTTTTTTTTTTTTTTTTTACACAAAGTACCACTTTGAATTTAAAAAAAAAAAAACTTGGAGAAAAGTTGGAAACTTGAAATGAAATTTACAAAATTGATGGTTGACCCGCAACAGGAAAAGTTAAATATCGTTCTTGAAAATATATTGTAAAAGCATAATTTTCGCTAAAACAACACACGGATATTTACTTGTGTAAAATCTTGGACTTAATATGAAATCATCAAATAGAAAGTATATTTAGAATCAACGACTGTTCTAAATATATCCGTTCCAAGCTTTGAAGAAAAAAAAGTAGCAGAAAAATGCCATTAATCGTGATTAATCGCGATTAATTACAGAAAATTGTGCAATTAAAATGTATCACTTGACAGTAGAGCTGTCAAAATTAATTGATTCATCAACAAGTAATCAATTAGGTATGTCACAAAAATTTAAAATCTTTTGCTTACACCCTTCGGTTGTATATTTATGTATGGATTTTTTTATTTTTTTTTATTTTTTGACCATGTTGAATTTGTTTTAATTTGCCAATGAACCGAATAATTTTTTCATTCATTCATTATCAAATTAGTCGACAACTATTTTAGTAATCGACGAAACATCAATAACCAGCCCCCCTTTTTTTTTTTTTAATCATACTTATATGAAGTACAAAATAAACACCAACCACTGGTTAACTCTTTGACTTCCAAACATTATCCAAAAAACAACCCCGACAGTGACAGCTGATTTTGAGCATTTTCACTCGTCTTTCAAGGCAAACAAAATATTGTGCGCTACGACTACATAACCATAAAAAAGTTTCTACCTTATTTCGTTCTTTAGTAATCAACATTTGAAAATAGGTCATTTGAGTGACATAAGCGAAAATAGAAAAAATAAATAGAGAAAACAAGCTTTTTGTGATGATACGTTTTTTTGCACAACATTGACTTTGACACTAATATTTTTTGTTTTAGTGACACTGTGAATTAGATTTAAAGTGTCAAAGACTTTGATCAATCACGTCATCGTTGAAAATGTAGTTCATCAGCTTCGTCATGTTTCATTGTCATTTCGATTAAACCGTCAGCCCATTGAAAAGAGATACAATGCTGCCATCTGCTGGCCATAGTTAGTGGGTGTTTTGGGATTCCACGACCCATTGACCAGGCAGCGCTCCACTTAAAAGTTGCACTGCCCATTGATTAAAAAAAAAAAAAAAGAAAAAAGAAAGAAAGAAAAATCTTAGTAAACATCAACTAACGTTTATGGCGGCATTAATTAGGATTTTAGCATACGCCAATAAACGTTTTTGGAGGTCAAAGAGTTTAATAAACAGTAATCAGGGAAAAATGCTTTTGTAATACACTTTAATCTATAGAATATAATAGATTCTTGAAATATTTGATAGTGACAGCACTATATAATAATGCATATAAAAAAAAATGCACGTAAATAATGTTCACGAAAAACGATTCAACGACATTAAATGCAAATGTATTGTACTTAAACATAGCAAAAACTATCATTTCAACATGTATATCAACTCGAAAAGTAATAAAGTAAAAACCCTCGTCGGCCCTGAATATGATTTGACTGCTGTTTACATCCACTTTACAACATGAGCGTGTTTGTGTTCTTATAAGTTTAACGCATCATGCTTTTCTTCTTTAAATGTCCCGAAAGATCATCCAAAAAAAGGGGATTTTCATGATTAAAAAAAATAAAATAAAAAATAAAATAAGGATGAATAATGGGAAAAGAAATCATATGGAAGGCATTAAATTGAGTTTACTGTAAGTAGAGAATCAGTTCGAGTAGATTAAGAGCAAAATTGGGAACTCCTTAAATGCAAATGTGAGAAAAGAGGCATTATTGAGTCAAATCTGCAGGCGGCGTGGACTAAAACACTGCCACATGGATTAAGATTTATTCGGCCCAGATTTCTTATTCAAGATAAATAAATCTCAGCACTCCAAATAAATCCCTCAAATTATCTACAGTGGCTAGTTTTGCATTTATCAGCGACCAAGAAGAAGGCGGGGGCGGAGGGGGGGGGGTAAAAATATGTTGCATGAGTTTATGGAAATCCACGTTAGCAGGGGGAATAAATGTGGACTCAAGGGGCATCGCTGCACAGGTAAGCTGCTTTTGGAGGCTTCATGTAAATCCTAAAAGTCCAAAAGTCAATTACTGGGCCATCTCAAGCGTGTGTTACTTGAAAGACTCTGATGTTTTATTGAAGAGAGGCTTTAATTCATCGGCCTTCCCTTTCATGCAGCTTGGAGAGCGAGCGAGAGCGAGAGCGAGAGCGAGCCGCCTTCGGGTGCCCAGTGTCAGATGTCACACACGCACGCATCGAAAAAAAAAGAGAGCGAACACACACTAATGCCCAAAAACAACTCTCAGGTGGTCTGCTTCACTCCACTGATTACAACACACACACACACGAGCGCACACACAACCTTCTCAATGTAGACCACACAGACGACGAAGAAATTTGACACAACGTCTCTTCCTTCGCTGCTGACCTCTTAAACGGCCAGATGACAATTTTCACAAAGAAATGCGCAAATTCAAATTTTTTTTTTAGTACACTGTAGTATCTGTGATTTGTGTCTATTCTTGACCACTAGTGGAGATATTACAATGCGTTCTAACTAGCAGTGCTAGGCTAACAAAAACTAGCTAAACATGTTTGCATGTTTACATCCCAAATTTCTTTATTTCTATATTTATTTTTTGTGAGTCGACAACAGTCCATGTAGAAAAAAATAATAATCACTTTAAAATCCACCAATAATAGCTAAAAATCAGTGATTTCAAATGAGATATGTACAATTAAGTCATCGGTGCAGTTAAATGTCAAAAAGTGTCCTACTGCACTACGACGAGGACAACCCTACACTCACAAAGATTTATTGTATATTTAGAAAAAAAATAAAAAATAAAAATAAATAAAAGTCCTGTATACCAATGCTAACCATGTAAAAAATAAATAAAATATTTTTTTTAAAAATGGATCCACATTTTGATGACAATTTTTGGCCAATTTTCAAAAAAAAAAATAAAAAATAAAAAAAAATATATATATATATATATATATATATATATATATAACGATACACAGGATTAAACATGTATACCAGGGGTGTCAAACTCATATTAGCTCAGGGGCCGCATGGAGTAAAATATATGACTAAATGTGCCGAATCGGCAAAATAATGGTATATAACTTAAAAATAATTGGCTAAAATGGCAGACTGAGTAAGTTAATCTCATCCCTTCAATTCCTATTTTTTTTTCTTTTCTTTTTTTTCTTGGCATCAAGATTACACCAAAGCAATACTTTTTATATTAAGGCTTCAGCCTTAACATAAAAACAACGAATAGGTGAATTTTTCAGTTCAATTATATGCAGATTTTTGAGATTTTTGGGCCATCGCTAAATTACGAAGCTCAACTGTAATCTGTTGTTTAAAAAAATAAGACGAATGCAAATGAAACGCGGCAACACTTTGCCTGTATGAGTTCCGGACGTGTTAAATCTACCTGTTTTGCATAGATATAGTTCCCAGAATGCATTGTGTGGCACAGTTAATGAAGTTATAAGGACGTTAATCCCTGTCATATGTATTTGTGTTAGCAGTAATTGAATTTGTCTTGTATTTAACACGTTTATGTTGGTCTATGATTTAAAAAAAAAACATTTTTGAAATTTTGAACATTTTGAAATTACAAATTTATATATTTGATTGTGGCTGGCTGATTAATTGGACATTACAATTTTTTTTTTAACTTTACAAAGTCATCTCGCGGGCCGGATCAAACCCCTTTGTGGGCCTGATCCGGCCCACGGCCCGTATGTTTGACACACCAAAAAAAGTGCAACAGAAAAAAAAAAATAAAATCATTTATGCATGTAAGCAAAATTTCAAATGCAATGTCAAGTCAACAGGATGATGATGTCGCATAACTGAAAAAATGCCTGAAACAAGGTGACAAAAATGGTTTAAAGAACAAATTGTCAGTTTAACACCATAATTGGGTCAAACTTTTTTCCATCAAGTAATACCTAAAAAAAAAAATAATAATAATTGAAGTGCATGTTTCAAATGTCATTTTAATTACATTTTTGATTCAGCGATACTTTCGCATACCACTGGAGGGAGCCTTTGTATAGTGGGACTAGTACCACACTTTGAGAATTCTTTTTTTTTCTCAACATTTTTCAGAATAGAAGAAACAAACGCAACAAATTCAACAGCTAAAAAGAATCTCGTTACCTCAATTTAACCTTTGCGGATTATCATGACGTGAAAAACACTTTTAAATCAAGGGCATTGGTATTTCTTATTGATATTACAACAGTAAGTTAAAAATGAGGCAATATGCTATTAGGCTAACCTTTTTTTTTTAAGTTGAATAATTGTTTAATTTATTTATTTCTCACTGTAATTAGCCCAAGTGTGCTGCTCATGCCCAAACGGAAATGGGGTGCGCACGCATGAGCGCCCCCCCCCCCATCCGTCTCCTCCTTACCCCTCTCACTCCCATCTGTCAAGACAATAGGACGTGAATCTTTAATCCGTGAGCAGCCATCGAGGAGGCGGGAATTACAAATTACAGATGTTTTACTGCGCGTTCCCTCATGCCGACATTTGCGCACGGCCTGCGAATGTTTGCGGGCAGAAAAGGTGTCGCTCGCAAATGTCAGAATGCGGAAAAGAGGCGAGCGCGCTTCCATATGACACCGTCATCATTTGGTAATTAAACCCTGGCTGGCTTTTAAATATGAAAAGCTGGCAAGAGGAGAAAATTATGATGATGATGATGGTGGTGATGATGATGATGCAGGCTGTATTTGCGACAAAGCGTCACGGGAATCGAGCGGGAAGCATATGCCCGCTTTTCCGGCAGCCTGTGAGAAACTTTTGTCAACAATTTTTTTTAGAAGCCTCCAAAAATCTCATAAAAAGTGATTCTTAACGTTTTCTGTAATGATTCATTCACATACTTAACTCTTTTGCTCCAAAAAACGTATAAATATGTTCTATTTTAAATGTTTTAAGTGTCCCAAAGACGTATTTATACGTTTTTTTATGCTAGATCATACAGAAGGCTTTGATGCAGCCTCTCTACTGCAGGGAACAATTGAAGCAATGGTAGTTTTACAAAAACGGCCAGTAGGTGGCAGCAAAGTACAAGAGATCAACCAGGGCCATGTTAAAACAAGCTAATTTCCCCACAGTTCTAAGCAGATTTGTGACTAATAATTGAACTTGGCTATATTCTAATGCTAATTGCTGCAAAACGAAAACAGATAGAAATATACTTTTTTTTTCCTGATGAAAGAAGAGACTCAAATCTTTCTTTTGTTAAATTCCATGTTTTTATAGCAATAGAACACAATATTCTGTGGATATTTCAAAATCAGTCAAAAATCCAGGAAAACAGCCAGGAGCAAAGGCTTCAGTGAAAATGGTTGGAAGTTGAAAATTGAATCTTAATGCTAATGCTAAGAACTATTAGCATTTATGTGGTGGGGTCAAAACCTTTTTAGCAACAGATATTTGAACAAAAAATAAGGAGCAACACACAAACACGGACAACAAAAAGAGTACTCAAAGACATATATTCTTTATCCTCTGCAAAAAACAAAACACATTTTACTACACTTTTCTGAGGAGTTGTGACATTTCAGCTTCTTTTTCATTTTTATGTTGTTGCATTATTTTTTGGATTATTTTAATTATTTATACTATTTTTGTGTTTATTACTTATTTTATTTTATATTATTTTTATATTTATTATTAATATATATATATATTTTTTTTTTTTCATGATTTGTTGCATTAAACAGTCATCTGTGGGCCATTTTGGTACCCGATCGGGACTTATTTTTAAAGTTCAGGCTACGAGTGAGTGTGACACCATATAAGAGGAGGAAGAAGAAGAGGAGGAGGAGGAGGAGGAGGAGGAGGAGGAAGGTGTAAATGCAGGTGAGATGAGATAGGAAGTGATTGTTTGCAGGTTGGTCAACATTTGTCTGACCTCTCCGACAGACACGCACGTTTTTGGCCCCTCAGGCTCCGGACAGAGTTGACGCCAATAAGACTACACCGCCACAAACTTCCCTCTCCTGCCTGTCCGAGCAAAAATCATTTTTCCTCATCGTTGTCAATGGGCTGCTCTTACTGACTGGTCAAAAGCCATTTAAAAAAACAAAACAAAAGGTGGAAAGAAAAAAAAGGGAAAAGTGCTCAGTGGCTCAGAGAAGAGCTTAGGTTCCATTACAGGCAGCCCACGCAGCTTTATGGGCATTTAAGCCCCTCCATTTGGGTTCCTCCCTTTCGGATGTTCCTGTAGACCCCCAGAGTGACGCCAATGGGAGGAGGATGCAGCTTACTGAGGAGTTTTGGCGCTCTCTATGTTTGTAGGTTTGTTTAATATACGGCCTCAGATGGCCACATTTGTTTACTGGTAAATGGAATGTTATTAAATAGGGCTGGGAATCTTTGATTATCTCACGATTCGATTCGATTACAATTTTTGGGTCTACGATTCGATTCAGAATCGATTCTCGATTCAAACGATTTTCGATTCGAAATTATTTTAATTGACAAATGGTTTCTGCTTCAATGTACAGATATGCACAATATTGTCATGATCTACTCCAGTCTGCTTTGCAAGACAAACTGACAAATAGAGACAATAAAGTGTCTTTGTTTTGTTTAAACATTTATTAATTTTGTATTGTAAGTGCCTTTTTTCCCCACAGAACCAGCATGTGGGCTACAACTGCCTTTTTCCCTTCTTCTTCATTTCTAATTTAAATAAAATAAATTTTTGCATATTAATTTCGATTCGATTAATAAATGAAAATCTCGATTCTTTTAATAATCAATTTTTTGGCACACCCCTATTATTAAGCACTATTTTTTACTTAAAAAAAAATATTTTTTTGTGCAGAGGAAAGGCTAGAACGGATTAATGACATTTCCATTCATTTCAATGGGAAATCCTGATTTGAGATTTGAGTCTTTTGAGTTGCTCAAAAAACAAATGCAAAAACAAAGGCAACACTACATTCTTGTTTGAGTCTTCATTCATGTGCATAAAAAAAAAAAAAAACATCAAAATTTAGCATCTATCACACCTCCCTTCTCATGCAATGGCCTGTTCCATTTTCAACTTAATCCCGGAAGTGAGTCGCAATTAAATTGTTGGCTCGTTATGAAGAAAAAAAAAGTGATCCCAGTGGAGCGGAGAAGAGGAGAAAGCATGATGATACTAATAATTATCTACTTGTGTTTCAACTTTTTTCTCCCACTATTTTTTTGCACTGCAGACATTTTTTTTTCCCTCTGAAATGAAACATTCTCTCCCAACGATCCACTTGAATTGTTCCAATGAATAATAATGTTCACGTGCCATAAAGATTTGATGTCAAAAAAAAAAATACCTCAAAAGTACTGCGCAATCGACTTTTTAAGCACAGCATAAGCAAGTGTAGGAGTATTTTAGGTATAAAGTTTGCCACCGTATCCATTTGGAGTCTTTGGTCCAGTGGCGGTCTTATTGCCACTGCTGAACTTCAAGCATTATAAAGAATCTTTTAACACAAAATGTTTGTTAAATAGCCGATAGAGAAGCTATCATCTTTTAATGTTGTATTATACGGCCTTCGCACGCTCCGCCGTTCTTGTGGACATTGTAATATTGCATTTTTACTGGTTACTCATCTGTTAATGTTCCAGTTACTGAGGTTTATCTTCTGCCTGGAACTATTTTCTGCCCCTCCCTGGCACCCACCCCCTTTCACACTGTTAAACACACACGCACGCACACAAAGTTTGGTCTCAGCATCTCTGAGGCACACGAGTGAAAAAGAGCATCCCACTTTTATGGCTACATCACACGTTAGCTCAGAAATTAATGATTGTGAGAGTCTCATAAAGGACATTATTTACCATGTCATTGATAGTTTGATATCACGGATGGCCTGTTGTGTATTTCTGACACTTCAACATCAAATATTCATATGGGGTTATGTGATTGGTGATAGTCTTGTGTCACATACAAAGTAAAAAAGAAGTATTTAAAAAAAAAAAAAACTGCTGTAATTTTTGTCCAAACTTAAAAATAAATAATTAAATAAAAATCACTGGGTCAGACTTGTTTCCTCTTTTTTTTTTTTTTTTTTTTATGTGTGTGCCTAAACCGTTTAGTTGTGGATGAGCGGTCAAAAAAAAAAAAAAAAAAAAGCTCCAGACAACCCGGCGAGGAGAAGCATGACGCCCATGCCGGGGAGGGCGCGCGGGAGGCCGGCCAGACGTAGTGGGCTGCATCGGGGGAGACGCACCATTAGACAAGGGGAGAACCGCGCCTCGCTCTGCCGCTCGATCAGGTAGGAAACGCCGCCTCGCCTCTTCCGTCACACTCGTCTTACTTGCGCACATGCGTTTCATAGCAAATTACAGATATTTATGGCATGCATTCTATTTTGGGGATGATAACTTTTACTCTATTAAAAAAAAAAAAAGACTAACTGTAAATGTGACGTCGTGAAATTCGATGTAAATAATAATAATAACAACAACAACAATAATAATAATAATAATAATAATAATAATAAATGAATTATGATTTTACTGATATGGTTTAACTGGAAAAACATATCTCACAATCCTCGTTGTGTGTGGGGGGGGTGAGGATGGGAAAATCAATGCGCAATGATGTCATTAATTACACCAAAATTAAAAGCAAGTGCAAAATCAATCAGCACTGCCGTCGAGGACTCAAATCGAAAGGCAACGGCATGCATCACGTGAGGCGTTTGTGTTGTTGTTTGCGGCCTTTTTTGGGGGGGGGGATTCAGCAGTTGATTTGAACTTTGACACACAAACTTATACTGACATCAGGACAAAATATTAGGAACACCTCTCAGGATAATCAATCAATACTTGGTTGCAGGTGTGCGTCATGTTTTGGCCCGCGCGTGAAGTTTGCTCCGTGGATGTGAACAGCTCGTATAACGACATGGAGATAAAAATAAATAAATGGCATAAAAAAATAAATAAATAAATACATAAACATCGAATGAGTTGAAATGTGCGTCGCAGCTTTTTAAAAACTGAGCACGTGTTTTCTCTTCTCTTATTCGCATCACAAATCGATATAGAAAGGGGGGGGGGGGCATTCATTGTGCATGTTTTTTTTTTTGTTTTTTGTTTTTTTTTAAATCGAAATTTAGATTTAAAAAAAAAAAACACGGTTGTGATTTGTTAATTGATCGCCAAGTTTGTTTTGGGTTGGGTTGGTTGGTGGCCTGGCAGAAAAAGTCAGGGATTGGTTGCAGGGAGGGGGGTGAGGGGGGGGGGGGGGCACATTGGGGGTGTCGTGCGTGCGTGCGCGTGTGTTTGGGGGGCGAGCAGCTTTAGGGCAAAAGTGCAGTGACGTGTGAAATTACAGCCCATGGTGCTACATATTGTACCAGAAGCTGCTAACACCCCCAACACCACCTTCAAACCCCAAAATAGAAGAAACTAAATGAAATTATTATTTTTATGTTATCATTATCCAAACCCCATTTGTTTTTGTTTTTATTAATAAATACTGTTGAATTATTTGCATTATCAATTATAACAAACTACAGTATAACTATTGCCAGACATATCTATATATCTGTATTATGAAAAATATTACTATCTTTATCTTGAAGATGCATTATTTAGTGACAAGCACATAAATGAAATTATGTATGAAATATATTCAATAAGCGAACAAATAAACCACTAAAAATGTATTATTCGTAATTGTACATATAATAATAATAATAATAATAAGTTCATAGTACAGCTGCTGCATTATTAGTGACACATTACTATTGTTTAAAAAATAACTGTTATTGTATAAACACATTCTTACAAATTGTTTCGTTGATAAATCAAAATATTTGTCTCAAAAAATCTTGACTATTAATCTTACCAAACTATGATTTAAGATAATGCAAATAAACTACATATTAAATGCATTAAAATAAAAACTATATGTACAGTAATAGCAAAAACACGAATAATAATGCAAGTTGAAGCTGTTTCATTCTTTTAAAGTTAATCGAATTGATTTCCTATTATTTATATAAGTACCGTTCAAATACAAATGGACAATTATGTCAAATAATATTTGTCATTAAGTGTTACTGTTTAACTGCGTATTGCATTGAATGAGATCTGATTTGTTTATTAAGTCACAATTCAAACACGATCCAAATTCAACAAAACTGCTCTAAAATATTGTGTACAAGGCCGATCACGTGCCATATGACGTGACGTATGCACCCCCTCCCCCTTTCTCTCTCTCCTTTTTTTTTTTTTTTTTTTTTTAAAACCCTTTGTTGTCCTGACGGATTGAGACCTAGCGGAAGAGATTAAGCAAAGGGGTAGAATGGGGGGGATGTGGGGGTTGTTTTTATTCCAGCTACAGTAGGTTTCCTCGCGAACTTTGACCCGGCCGAGAACGCAAGTGAGTCGCCTGAACGGCTGAATGCATGCGGAGCGGAAAGCTGCTGTGTGAGCGCCATCTACAGAGCGCCTCGCGTGAGTGGATGATGATGATGAAGATGATGATGAAGACGATGAGAATGACTCACTGCAGGCTGCTGTGAAAGCCAAGAGTTTGATTTAGGGCCATTTTTATTTCTTTTCTTTTTTTTTCTTTTTTTTCCCCCAAACGAGTCACAATGCTCTCATAACACACATTTGTTGCATTGTCGTTTTTCCTATCTAATTGGTGGCCCTTGTAGAATAAAGTTAACATAATGAAGAACACAAAACATGTAAAAATTATTTTTAAATGAAAATAAAAATCTTGGATCTTTTTTTTTGTTTGCTTCCTAAAACAAATAAATTGTTCTCGAATGTAGAAGAAGTGCCATTGATTGATTTTTTTTTTTTTTTTTTAAGAATATAAAAAGGATGAACACGCCAATTACTTTCACGTCATCAAAAAAAGTGTACCGCAAGTGTCACTGTTGGGCCCATTACTTTTTCATCCATTTTGTTGGATGTTATACTGCACCTGACAGTTAAAAGCTTCTCTGTGCAATCACCTGGACACATAATGAAGTACAGAATTTAATTGGAGGGGGTGATATGATTTTCTTTTTCTTTCTTTCTTTCTTGACAAATTATTCATGTGGACTTTTAAGCAGATCTCATGCCAAAATTATGAGTGATGTATGTTTCAGTATACAAGTCGTCAAAGAGCCACTGGCCTACAGTTTTGAGTTTTTTGGACCCATAATTGAATTGAATTATTATTTATTTATTTATTTACTTATTGATTTGTATATATATAGATTTATTTATTTTTATTTTATTTTTTTAATACAAGTCAAGTGCCATATTTGGTCCTGTTATGTATATTTTTTGTATATGGGACATTTTGGGGATTTTTATTTATGTATTATTATTATTTATTTATTTTTTGCTCACATCAATTGTATGTTATGAGTAACATTTGTATTTATTAATACAAGCACAAGAGTCACTAACGGTCCGAATAAATGTACTTTTTTTTTTTCATAAGATGTCACAGTCAACAACCTATTTTTTTTATCAGTGTACTCACATTGATTACATATCACAAATACATATTTTCAAATAAAAATAATCAAAAAGTAAAGGACACTTGGTCCGATTAAATTTTTTTTTTTTCATTTAATACATGCATGTCCCTGATAGGAAAACGGTACCCAATGAAACAGCTGAAACACTTTTGTTATTACATTACATTTTGCATGTATAGTATTTTTTTTTTAAATACAAGTTACCATATAGAGGCCCTTGATTGAAAAAAAATGGTACCAATCTGCACTGAAGAATATTAAAAAAAATAAAATAAAAAAAAAAGGAAAACTATTTTCTTTTTTTTTTTGGGTTGGTTTTTTTTTTTTTTTTTTTGGTTTTGTCTTTTATTCCCCCCCTAATTGTTCGACAAGTGTAATTTCCTACTAGTGCAGGTTGTGTTGCGAAAGCAGCACTTGAAACATCAAAAACAGCCTTTTAATTCCTTCTTCAAAAAGTCTCATCATTTGCCATTCCGTCTCCCTCCTCTTCCTGACTGTCGGATGCTCTCGTTTGAGCTTGCATCTTTTTTTTTCTTTTTTTTTTTTTTTTCTTTCCCGCCCCTTCTCTCTTTTGCGTGGGCGAATCACAAAGTGTTGGAATCTATTGCCTTTGTCTGACAAGTCATCCATCTCTATGCGGAGGGGATCTGTGGGATGGAGTGATAGAAGAAGAAGAAGGAGGAGGAAGAGGAGGAGGGGGGGGGGGTGAAGGAGGGGAGTGTGTCTGTGGGACTTTTAGAAACAGACACACAAGCGAGTGTGGCTTCATTCTCAGCCCAAAGCTCAAGCAAGCAGGCAGGCAGGCAGGCACGGTCCATTCCGGAGGAGAGGGGGACCCGCTTGTTGTCATCTCCGCCCCCCTCCCCACCCTCCCCCTCGCCCACCCCCTTGTATTTCTTTTTTTTCCTTTTTTTTTTTGGCCGTGTTTCTTCCTCCGCTCCAGCCACCGGGGGGACCCCAGCACGCCGCCGCCGCTGACGCCGCCGCCGCCGCGTAAGGATTTCTCGGCTGCTCGTCGGACCCGCGCGGAAAGTCCACTTCTCCAAATGCCGCAGCCGCACGCCCGGGTCATGCTCTGCACCTGACAGACCCCCACCATCAATAACCCATACCCCTTATTCTGTTTTTTTTCTTCTTCTTCTTCTTCTTCTTTTCCACGGACGATTTCTTTCCTTTCTGAGAAGAAGCGGAGAAGTTCAGCAGCCCACGCGGACTTTAAATCCGCCCGGCGGACTGTTTGTTTGGCGTGTTTTTTTTTTTCTCCCCTTTGACGGCTGCTGCACCATCGAGGCGAGACGGCGACCTCAGTCGATTACCTTTCTTTGCTCTGCTATCCCATGGATATTCACTGCAAGGCAGACCCCTTCTCCGCCATGCACCGTGAGTCTTTTGAAAATATCGCAAAATACCGCAAAAAAAAAAAAACGTATCGGGATCATTTGGAAAGGGATCGCGTTCGGTTTGCCTGGGGAGAAAAAAACAAACAAAAACAAAAAAACACTAAGTGTAAGATGTTTTGAGGTTTCTTTTAGAGTCTGTGTAATTAAAAAATATTTATTATTATTATTATTATTATTATATATTGTGTGCGAATTGACAAAAGTCAAGATTCTGCCGTTCTTATAAGAAATATGTGCAGAGAAGGAAAAACAGTCAAAACAATTTATTGACAAAATTATAAAAATGTATAGCATAATTCATTTTGCTTGGTATTTAAAAGGGGATTATTTCATTTTTTATTTTATTTAATAATTGTACTTTTTCAAAACTGCCTTTTAGTGTGATTTGAATCCCTCAAAAAAAAATAAGAATACTCACGTTTTCTATATACAAATTCTTTCTTGAGCACCAAGATACAAATTCCACTTTAAAAATATCTAAATAAATAAGGCTCTTTTGTTTCTTGATTTTATTTTATTTTATTTTTTTAACTGCAGCATTTGAATACAAAGCTTTTATTACCTGTGACATCACATTATGGAGCACCTTGTGTGTAAATGCTGCCAAACAATTTCCAATTCCTGTGCTAGAAAAAAAAGAAAAACATTTCACGGGATATTAAAGAAAAAAAAACAGAGAAGCCCCTGGCCTGCGCGTCAATTATTTATCCGCGTTTGTAATATGAGTTATCAAAGGTCATTTTAATTATTTACCATAATCGTGCAGGGAAAATTAAACAGGTCGAAACGTAATACGCTGACATGTGTTGCACCATCTGATCTTGGAAAATATTACTACAATGTGGACTTACTTTTACGCACGCATTTTTTTTTTACGCATAAACAGCGAAGCGTGCGAAACGAACTCAGGTGCGCGATCTATCTTCAGGTATGTAATGTTATGCTCCCCCCTCGGTGCCGCTGTTGTATCCCACGCAGGGCACGGCGGCGTGAACCAGCTCGGCGGGGTGTTCGTCAACGGCAGACCCCTCCCGGACGTGGTCCGGCAGAGGATCGTGGAGCTGGCGCATCAAGGGGTCCGGCCGTGTGACATCTCCAGACAGCTGCGGGTCAGTCACGGCTGCGTCAGCAAAATCCTCGGCAGGTAAAAAAAAAAAAAAAAAAAAAAAAAGGAGCCACGCGCGACGTGTCCAAACATCAATCTTGCATCTTGCAGCTCCATTCCATCCTCAGCCATATTATGATATATAGAAGGCAGCTTTTATTATTATTATTTTTGCTTGCACACTGATATTTTTTTTTTACTCACAAAGCTTTTCGAAATGGGAAATTAAGACTTTTTTTTTTTTTTTTTTTTTTGGTAAACGCCTGCTTTTCTGTCAAATTCTAAACACACGTGAGCACGTGAGGTAATATTTTGAAATATATTTTTTCCCAGCTATCAGAAGGCATTTCAGAGGTATTTCAATTCACACACACTGAATGTTTGTCAGAAACATTGCTTTTTATTATTTTATATCTTTTTTTTTCTTTTTTTTAAAATAGGAATAATAATAATAATATGGTGGCATGTCATGCATGCACACTTAATTAAACCCACTCCCACTCAGCGCCATATAAAACTGAATTATTTTATGTATTTATTTTTTTTATTGTAAATCCACGCACTAATGTATTAAAAAAATAAAAAATAAAAAACGCTGCCTGCACTGGATCGTTGACGACATTAAACGTGCGCTGTGTGCAGGTACTACGAGACGGGCAGTATTAAACCGGGCGTGATCGGGGGGTCCAAACCGAAGGTGGCGACCCCGAAAGTGGTGGATAAGATTGCGGAGTACAAGCGGCAGAACCCGACCATGTTCGCCTGGGAGATCCGGGACCGGCTACTGGCCGAGGGCGTTTGCGACAACGACACCGTGCCCAGCGTGTCCTCCATCAACAGGTAAGAAGTTCAACGTTGATTGTTATTATTATTATGCTTCCAAATATGGAGTCTGGAGAGAGAGAGAGAGAGAACCCCCCCCACATCTGTCTCGATCAAAGCCGATCGATAGCCTGTAAGCAGGTCTGCAGGCGGCGGGAAATGCCCCACAAAACGCTTGAATAGGCGGAGTGCACCGGGACATGTCACGTGGTCGGCACGTCGTCTCTCTATTGGACCACATTTGCCTCCTTTAGACGCCATTATTGTCATAATGGAATGAGCAATGTGATTATTATTATTATTGGAAAGACACGTTTTTAGAAATGTTGTGTAAACAAAAATAGATTTTTTTTTTCCCCATCATAAATGAGGTTTCCTATTATTAGATCATATTTGTTACCTATGAATTATCTGTAGTTTTATATGGAATATATTGATCTTATGTAATAGTTGCTATTCCTTCCAAAATTATGTTTATAGTCTTATTAGTATTACTATAAAATGTCTGTCTATAATATTTTTAAATAAACATTATTTACATAACCTTATATGGTCTTGCCATGAATTGGTCATCATTCCTATATTATGTATCCTATAAAATAGTTATTATAGGTTAAACCATATGTTAATTTGGCAAAACGTAGCATATAGCTTGTATTGTGACCACATGGTTTATGAGGATTATTGTTGGTATAATGAAATAAGTTTTTTTTTTTTTTTAAATATAAATTACACATAATTGTAACACTTTTATGATACAGTGCATATGCATTTGAGGTAGCTTCAACTATTTTTTGCAGTAAATTATTATTATTATTATTATTATTATTATTATTTAGTAGTAGTAGTATAGTAGTAGGACATCAATATCTTTAAACTTATTTATATGACAAATTTACATTTTAATTATTGCTATAATAGTATAATTCTAATATTTTATAGATTACATTTATTTAATGTAGCTGAAAATGATTTTATTCCTACCATTCCTTATTATTTTATTTCTTATTAATGTAAAGAAATGCTATACTTATTCAATGATATTTTATTTAAAAAAAAAAAATATCTATTTGAATGATGCGGCTTTAAATAATTCCCATTGCGACCATAAATGGGCTAAAGTGCCTGAAGAGCGAGCGTGATGACGTTAGTGGCGGTGATAGGAAGAGGAAAAAAGTGCCCTTGGAGGAGAGTTTAACTTTGGTTAGGAGCCACTGTTCCAGAGAGCTGGTCATCGGCATTACATTTTAATGAGCTGAGGAGAGTCTCACAACACGGACAACTAAAGGTAGAAGACCAGAGAGAGAGAGAGAGAGAAATTTTGAAGCTTTTCCCTTCATTACAGTATATCTATTTTGATATCTAGTGACTATATTCTATATTTGTATACTGAGCATATGTGGGCCATATTTACTTTTGTATTCAACTTTTCAACATCCACGACGAGCCACATGAAACGTTTGGTTAGCTTTGCAGTTCTTGACGTGCGTGCGTGCGTGCGTGCGACCTGTTGCTTGCAGCTGCTAAAATAGCCTCGACTATGAGTGTTAATAATTGACAGTATGTTTTTCTAACTTGCCAACAATCTCTCATAATAGCTGCTGATGTAAAAAAAAAAAAAAGAAGAAGTGGGTTGTTGTTTTAGCGAGTGTGCAAAGGAGGCAGCAGAGAGTCGGTGGTCCTTGCGGTTGAAGGGGGCTGACCTCTGCTCTCCTGACTAAAGAGGACATCCCGCCTTTAAACACATTTTCCCGCCGTGAATTATTAAAGATGACAACCGGGGCCGTGTTGCATTCTGTTAGCCCGCAAAAGCCACGTGCTCCTTAAAAAAAAAAAAAAGCAACTTTCAGTCCTATTGATCCCCATTTTAATATTTCTTCTGGGGATTTTCCCTCTTTCCACACCAGCCCCGAACACAAAAGTCGTTAATTCGCCCCTTTCCCGAATTGCTTATTCAATAGCGACAACATGGAGTGGAAAACAAAGTCCTTGAATTTATGAGTCTCCCCCGAGCCATGCGGTCAGATAACCGTTGTGGTGAGATGTTAGAAATTCAAATAAAATATTGATGTGTGTTTTCTGGAGGAGGCTGCGGGGCCTTTTGTGGAGGACACATGAGACACATGAAAAGAGTGTACATTTTTTTTTTTTTTTCCTCCTGAGGATGTTAACCCCTCGCTGGCCGGACCCCCCCCCGTAATTCTCTTTTGTCACACCTGTCGGGCCTGGGCGCGGGATTCCCGCCGCCGACTGTTATTCAACGATCTCGTGCCCGCGTGTCAATCAGAAGATTATCGCGGTCACGGTGCGGTGTAATGCGATCGGCGTTGACAAAAGAGCTTGTGCAAATCCCAGCGTAAATGTGTGTTTGCCTAAAAAGAATTACAGCGATCCTCGTATTAAGGCTTGTATGAAAGCCGGGCGAATCGTCGGCGTGGCCTCGCAGGACGACAAGAGAGAGAAAAAATAGCAGAGAGGTGAGCGAGAAACAGACGGAACTGAGAGGTACAGTTATTCTCTTATTCATTTAATGCGCTAAAATAAATCCATCAGTGTTGATTAAAATATGTCAAGTAATCTACAGGGTGCTCCAATAGTTACAATTCCTTTTTCTACATCATTGTCGGTATCATTTGGACAGACGTGAGGTCAAACAAAGTGTCGTAAAATTGCTGCCCAGCAGTTTTTCTGCAGCTAACTGCAATTCGGCGGCAGCTTGAAAAGATTTACGGTCATCGCACTGTTCTGACATCAAGTCAAATTTATGCTTTTCCAACGGCAAGTTTCGCAAAAAATACGAACTCTCAGTGAAAAGCCGAAAAGCGGAACTTCCAGAGAAGGCAGTTGTGCAAAGTTATGGAAAGTTTATCCAGAGGAAGAAAACATCAACAAACGCTCAAGTGAGCGGATTTGGTCGTATTCGTGACGCTTACTAACAATCTGAATCGGGTGCTGAATACTAATTTTGTTGACATCGTCTTCCAGTGTAACTCTCCGCGCAAATGCCTGCTCGAGAAGTTCGGCGTTTTCATCGGGGATTCTGCCGTGTGGTTCGTCAAGAACAGATTCTGACTAAAAAAAAAAAAAAACTTGCCATGGCAAGTAAGCTTCTCAAACTGGAGCTGACTTACGCTCAGTGATTAAAAAATAAATAAATAAATACATCTTGCCAGTCTTGCAAAATGTCGACTGGCCAGTGATATGCTTACAAAAGCTGCAAACCAAGCTGTCAAATTTTGATAGCTTCACATCTGTCCAAATCAACAAAATAGTCATTTTCTGGACCTTATATATATATTTTTCTTTCATAATAACAACCTGGTGATAAAGCAAAAATTCACAGATTGTCTGGATTTTCGGGATCCCACAAGAATAGACCGAAATATCAGAATCCCATCTCCACATTCGGAACCAAAACGACAACAATCAGCAATGACACATAGAAGAAAGTTACAGCTGTAACTTTATCCATTATGAATAGGAATTTTGTGACTATTTTAGTGAACAAATGTTCTTTCCCGCCTTGCCAAAGAGAGTAGAGTAGGCGCAGGATTCCGACACAACAATTTAAATTCAAGAGTTTTTGAAACTTTTTAAAAAAATCAATTTTAAGACCAGCTTCCCAATGTTCCCAATATCTCATGTTGTCAAAAAGTACATAAAAGAAAGTCAATTTTAAGAGTCCTGACTGTTCTGCTGATGTTGATTGCGCAATTTCATTTGGTAAATTTATGATTTATTACATTTATTATTGGTTAATTTATTTTCGAGATTTTGTACTATTTTGCAATCATACAATCAACATAGGTAAACTTTTTTTTTTTTTTTTTTTTAAAGACTTTCGAAAGATTGATTTAAGGCATTTTAGTGCCAATTGTTTTTAGATTTATGGATTCGTCGCCTTTTAAGATTTTTCTTTTTTTTACCTAAAAGGAATACTTTACTAATTTAGTCTTTTTAAGCAGTAACAAGTTTAATATTTGGTCTATCGTGAGCTGTGCTAAGCCGCGATTGGTTGTTATCGGCGCCATTAATAGTGATGTCATTTTCAATCGACAACAAATTGCAAAATGTGTTTTTAAAGGTGTTAATTGTACATGAAAAATGATGTTATGAAACTCATGTTTGACAAAATATTAACTTAATTATTTAAAACTCGCGAAATGCAGGCAATCAACTCACACTGCGTCGATTGTGAATTTTAACAAGTCGGTGGGCCGCAAATTGTTTCCTCGGCCGCAGATTGGACACCCTTGCTCTCGCGGGTAGATATGAGAGAAATGGATGTGGGTGGGAGAGAGGAAAAGAGTCAGTCGGGGGGAGGGAGATTATTAGAGTTGGCCAGGTAGAGTCAGTGAAGCTGATCATTGAGGTGAATTGATGTGATTTCATGCTTTGTTTGCAAGATCATTCAGACCAAAGTGCAATGAAGACTTTCCCGCCACATCGCATCGTCCCGCCGGGTGTGCGCGGGGACGGACTTCATCATATTTCCAAGCTCAGAATCCGGCTAGATTGAAAGCACGTTCTCGAGAGGGGGCAGCTCCCTTTCGAAGCTTCGCTCACAAACCCAGAGATTGGCCCTAAAACCCAGAGATTGCCTATTTGGGATGTCGGAATGGGGAGGACACGAGCGGGGCCCTCGGACGGACCGCGGCGCGCTTTCGCATGCACGGGGGGGCCTAAGTGGACATGATGAGCTGTGTTTAAAGCGTCCCGGGGCGGCCCGGGCCTGCTGTGAAAATCTGCACGCTCGGGAGGCGCCATTGATTGATCTTGAATATGTGTGTGTGCGTTGTTCACTTTACCAGGATTATCCGCACCAAAGTCCAGCAGCAGTTTCACCCGTCCCCCGACGGTTCCGTCACGCCGCTCTCCACGCCGGGACACACCATAGGTGAGAGTTGGGACTTTATGTGGAATGAGCAGAAAAGCATGGTTAATATTCACACTGACACTGTGCTGGGATCATTCATTCATTCGTGATCGTCCCAAAACACTGTTTACTTTTTAATGAACTATATCATATAGTCCACTGTATAAAAAAAAAATCCTTATCACTGAATAGGGATTTTTCATGGAATTAACTCATTTACTCCCAATAACGTATAAATACGTTTTTTTAATGTTCTAAGTGTCCCAAAGACGTATTTATACGTTGTTTTTTTGTTTTTGTTTTTTAAATGCTAGAGCATACAGAAGGCTTTGATGCAGCCTCTCAACTGCAAAGAACGGTTGCAGAAATGGTAGTTATTACACAAACGGCCAGCAGGTGGCAGCAGAGCAAAGGCGATCAACCAGGGCCATGTAGAAAAAAAGCTCAATTACTTACAATTTTGAATAGATTTGTGAAAACTGATGAAACCTAGCTCTCTTCTAATGCTAATTGCTGCAAAACGGAAACAGATAGAAACATACTTTTTTTTTCCTGATGAAAGAAGAGACTTTAATCTTTCTTTTGATAGGTTCCATGCTTTTATAGCAATAGAACACAATATTCCGTGGGCCTTGCAAAATCAGTCAAAATCCAGTAAAACAGCCGGGAGCGATCGGGATTGCTTCTGTGAAAATGGCTGCGAGTGAATGAGTTAAATGAACTAGCTACATATGTAGTCTACTTCGATAAAAACACTGTGTTCAGAATCATTCATTCATTCTGTTCCCTATCATTATGGATTATTAATGGATATTTTAGTGGTTAATTTAAGTGTGCATTATATTCAAATTAAAAATCCACTCTACAGTGGATTCCCACTATTCACAGCGGATAGGGACCGGTCCGGCCAATGAAAAGTAAAATCCACATATATTGACGGCCATTATAATTGCATTGCAAGTTTTTTTATTATTATTATTATTTTGTTTACCCCAAAAATATTTAATAAATTGGAATTATACCAATAAACATTTTCCAAGAAAAACTGGGGCTGGCTCGCCCCCAAAAATTAAGAGTTAAAATAAATATATATAAAAAAATAAAAATAAAAATAAAAACATTGAAAAAAATGTTTATTTGTTTTTTTAGAGGCCTTTTAAATCCATTCTTAAAACTGTTGGGTCAAAAATAACCCAATTTGGGTCAAAAGTTTGGTTCAATTTGACCCAACTTCCTAGTTGTTATTTACAACACACTTTTCTTAACAAAATTTCGCCCCGCAAAATGGGTTATTTTGTATAAATTGACCCAAGTTAGTGGGTAGATCCAATTTCTGAGTTTCCAGCAGTTTTAAACGTTGTATAGTCCACGATATAAAAACCCTTGTTAAGAGATTTTTATATTGTGGTATATCATATAGTTTCGTAAAACTAAAACAAAGAGAATTTAACATTATGTATTAAAAAGAAGCACAACATTTTGCATTAGCGAGGTCTGCTAGCTTAATGCTAACATGCGATGCAAAACACCACAACGGGCTAATGAAGAGCATCAGTGTCATAACTATTATTATTTAGCATCCATCCATCCATTTCCTTAACCGCTTGCTCCTCACAAGGGTGCTGGAGCCTATCCCAGCTGGCTTCGGACAGTAGGCGGGGTACATCTTGAGCTGATTTCCAGCCAATCGCAGTATTATTTAGCATTTTTTATTCATTTTTATTATAAATATCTGCACACAAATGTTGCAAATTAAGACATTATAACAATTCTCGCAGTTATAAATGATCATTTACAGAAAAAATATTACTGCAGCTTACTGAGCAGTTGTCTTCTTGGTGTACATCTATTTGTTGATCATATTTCTCAAAATGAAACATGGAGTACTAGTTTTCTTCTCCCCACTCCCTTTTAGGCAAAAATACATTTTTTCCTCTTTTTCTCTCATTTTTTGTTAATCTTATGCAACGACAATATGAATTGTTGTTCCTGTGTTCAACTGTGTTGCCTGAAATAAATGAAAATGAAATGGCAAAAAAAAAAAAAAAAAATCAGTACTACAATAGTATGCATTTGATGCACAATATAGTGAATCGGAGGCGTTCCCAACACAGCCTTACTAAACCTGTTTTGTCTATCAGTGCCCAGCACGGCCTCCCCACCTGTGACCAGCGCCTCCAACGATCCCGTAGGATCCTACTCCATCAACGGCATCCTGGGAATCCCCCGCTCCAACGGCGAGAAGAGGAAACGAGACGAAGGTGAGGAAAAGCCGATGCGCGGCCTCTTTCGAATTCCCTCTCATCTTCCTGTCTGTCTGTAGTTTTTTTTTTTTTTTTTTGTGGAAGATGGCGTTTATGACAGCCGGCCAGGCCGAGTATGTTTAAGTGGCGTCTCCAGTGACTTGTTATGATGTACATCAGGCGGGGCCTTGCGGTTCAATCAAACTTTTTTTGTTGTTTTTTTGTTTGATGCCCAACTGTATTTATTTTAGACCACGCTGAACTGTCAAACATTGGCAATTATTTACGCAGCATTTCAGCTCAACTTGCCGCACTGATACATTCAAAGATTAAGCGCAAGGCAAACCGGTCCGAGCCGGATTTTCTCAATGTGGACACACGCTGCCCGAGGGCTAATAGATTATTGGACGTGCAAACAATTGGCTTTTTTAATGCCTGTGAATTAACATGTCCCCAGTGGAGACCTGAACAGGTGTAGCAACAGGGAGACGGTCGAGCAAGAGCATGCGTGTTTGTGTGTGTCAACACTTTCTGAAGAACACTTCATTTAAAAAGAAAAAAAAAAAAAAAGGCCAATTCTGTCTTTTATGTTTCTGTCTCTTTAGTTCTCTGGACTGGCAACCACTTGGATGGGAGGAAAATAGGACATTGTAAGTTGAAGCTACATCTTTTTTTGGGGGGTTCTAGCAGATAACGGCACTTGATGTTGTTGCTGTTTTCTTTTTTTCTTTTTTTAGAATTTTATTTTTAAAACTTTTCAATTATAACAATACAGAATCAACATACATTTGGTCATCAATTTCACATTACAATTTATTTTTTTGATTTATTTATTTTTATCCAATCGGTCTGCGTTGGAGGATCAGATTGCAGCCATCTCCTAGTTACTGCCTTTTTTGTGGCAGCCATTATTATCTTTAGCAAATATTTGTCCCGGTTTGGAAGGTCAGCTGTGATATTGCCTAAGTATATTGTTTGAAAAGAGAAGTCAATGGTTCTTTTCAAAACTTTATTAATTGTGTATTTGACCCCATGTTGCTCTGTTTTCTTTCGAGGAATGAATTAACTGAGCTAAAATTAACGGGAATGGGTACATTACATGTATTAATGGCATGCTGGTCAATATAATTCAGACTTGGGTAATTAAGCAATTGTGCATTTCCACCAATGGTGCATCGTGTTAATGACTGAAATTGCTCACAAATTAGTAGTGTTGTGTGTTTAGCTGCATGCAAGTTTCTACCTTAAACTGGATGAAAATGACCAGGTTAGGACGGGTTCACAACTGAGCGGTAATCATTTTAAATGAGGAAAATGATCATAAGATGAACTTTAGGGACCAGGGTCAAAGGTGCATGTATTTTTAAATTTCTGCAAGGATATATATGTATGAAATAAGTGTGACAATTTGCACGAGGCCCCCCCGAATGCGCTTCACCCAACACGGTGACATTTAAAGGAATTTGCAATTCTGCAGAGAGGAAGCTATTAATTCACAAATTAACACCCTCCCCGCTTTTCCCTCACTCTATCGTGGATGTGCAAGCTATCGAAAAGACAAAAGAAATAGCCTTAAGGGGAGGAGAGAAGAGAGAAAAAAAAAAAAAAAAAAAAGTCTCAACCCTATCTGCGGAGAGATTGGTTTGCATGTCTGCGAGCAGCGATACCAATTACGACGACGCTGGGAAGAAGGTGTCCTTTAGCCCCCGCCGCCAGCGCCGCCGCCGCAGCCGCCACTCCACTCCAAATCTATCCATAGCCAGATTTATTTGTGTATCTCATTACAGGAAATGGAATGTTGCTCCTTGCCAAATGCATTAAACGCGAAGTAGGGAAATTAGCCCGTTGTACTCGCGCTCTCGTTCTCAGTCATTTAAACCTGCCTTGGGAGTGGATGCCAAGAGGATTAGGTGACAACTGCTGTGCCATTGTCACACGTGTCCTGTCGTGGTTCACTTCCAGGGGCTCATTTCAAAGAATTAATACATGCAGAGTTATATATAGTGGACAATATGAAATAGATTAATCGGAAATAATATATTACTAGTGGAACTCTTTGGAGCTACCTGAAAGAATCACTGCCTAAATACAGTTCACTTGTATTTAACTTTGTAGTTAGCAAATATCGGCTGGGCCGATTATCAGGGCTGATATTTGGCATTTTGATGAATAACAGTAGCTATCAGCCTAAAAAAAAAAAAAAAAAAAATCTGAAGGTCAAGATCAGTTTAAAACTTTTATTTAAATGTTTAGTTAACCTCATAAAAGATGCTGATGGCCTCTTTGAACCTTTTGTTTGAAATTAAAACAAAGACACATGAAAGTTTAACATTTCAGTTATTTTGCCATTATGGAAAGAAATAATTTACTGTCGAAAACTAGAAGAAGCTACGGTAGTTACTTGCTATGTTTTCATTTAAGTTTTAAAGACATACTAATGACAAGAAACTGTTAATAATAATAATAATTAGCATATGTCGCAACCTGGGGAAAAAAAAAAACATTTCGGACTCTCTTTACTTTACTAGTAATGTTCAAGTTTTTTAGAACTGCTAGTATTCAAACATTTATTAGGTAGAATTTGTATATAACTTTTAGGTGCAATTTAAAAGCAAAAAATAAATAAATAAAATAAAAAATAACAAATAAAAAATAAAAATAAAAATACTAATAATTAAAAAAAAATTAACTTTTATATAGTGGTCCTGGGTAAGTTTCCTAAAAAGTAAACAAAAAAATATCTATATAGTGATCAGTGAGTAAGGAAGTTATTTCAACTTTTTAAATATATTTAAGAGGACCTTGAGCATGACTCAAAATTGTTATCTGGTGATGATGGCGTAGGGAAAGAAGTTGATATGTCGCAAGGTAATTACATTATTGCTCAACAACAACAACAACAACAACAACAACAACATTAGTCATTCACTTGCTGTATTGGCCGAATTCATTTTGGGATGTGGTACCTTGACTTAGTAGTTTTTCCAAGTTGCCAACTAAGAAAGTGACAAATGTTGTGCATTTGTGTCTCGTGGTACGGTTCCAGCCGGTTCATATAAAGAAAATCAAGTTGGGAGCTAATTAAAACAGGAGACAGCTTGATGTAGATTTACCTTCGACTCCAGTACTTGGGCCAGGGCGGGTTGATGTGACCTCAGGTTTGGCTCGGCACATCCCGAGTGGAGTCCAGCGGAGCTCTCGGGAGGACAGGCCGGTCGGGAGCTACAGCGATAAATCAGAGAAAGAACAAAGGTCATAACTTGCGATTGTAGCGCGGGCGCAGAGGAAGCTGATGAGAAAATGAAAATACGGCCTGGCGCGGTTGTTAAGTCGTGACATGAAAGAATTCAGGAGACTGTAATGCAGGAGCCGAGCCCGACTGATTACAACGGGTCGGTGTTTTGATTTGTTCGCATGCGATATTGGGCCGTGTCGGATGATTGTACGGCGTGTGTAGCTTTTAACACACGCGACCCCGCCGGCCGAGTTTAAATCAGTTAGCGTGTGGCTTTTAACCTGAGCCTCCGCTGGTTGGCTAGCCAAGCCAGTCCGTGACAATGAGTCAATAGCGGGAGCGCTTTGGAAAATAAATGCACCCACGGCAAAAGAGAAATAAATAGCATCACGGGCGCCATGATGGGAGGACGGGTGGGGGGGTGGAAGAAAAAAAGCGCAGGTATGAGAGGGTCCGCAGAGCGTAACATGGAGACAAGAAGCGGCCGCCGCGTTGGATGAGGACACAAAAGGGTCCCCCCCCCCCCTCCTCCTCCCACTTCTTCTTATCACCGTCGTCTTATTTGCGGGTCTTGTGCGCGTTAACCATTTGCATTCCCGACACGGCCCGTCGTGACGCAGTTGTAAACAGTGGCACCCTTTACGATACAAACACACATAAATATATATATCTTCATATACGGAGAGGCAATTCGCCGGATGGGGAAGGAATCATGTCAGGGAAAAGTCAATTATGGGCAGCGACGCTGAGAATTAATGGAGCGACGCATTACTCAGCTTGAGGAGGGAGAAAAAGGCGAGGGGAATAATTATGTTTCCACAAAAAAACTCTAAAATGCTAAACGGCGGGCTGGTTCAGGAGAGCCGAGCAAATGGGAAGTCGTATAAAAGCAGGACAGGGGTGCGCTGTGTAACTGTCTGCATGGGAAATTTTAATTTCCTAATTAAAGCCCCTGTAAGGTCAAAATGTCTTCTGAATTTGACACACCACAAAATAGTTTTTGTTTTTTTGTTTTTTAGGTTCCAATGACGCAGAGTGTTGAAAATCAAAAAGATTGACCAACAGTAGTGAGGACATTAGGATTTGCTGGATTAGACTTGTGCGGGTGGTGCTATGCATGGTGAGCACTTAGGAGAGGATAGGAATAGATCCTGCCGGGTCGTCACAGGGCCAGGGCGACTCGACGAGAGTCGCTAGCCAGCAGCTAGCTCACAAGCTAACAGACGGGCAGTAGGCTAATCTTGGTTAGATGGACATTCAGAGTGTAGGCATAGCTAGCTAGCTAGCTAACTGCACACTGTAGTGGTAGAAATAGGCCAGGTAATAAGTTCCAATCAATTTCCTATATAGTGGAAGACGAGAGGGACTCATGCAAAAAAACAAAACTAAAATAAAATAAAACAGGAAAAGTGAAATGGTTAAAAAAAAAAATAAATAAATAAATAAATAAATAAAAAATAACATCTTATCTCCACAAATGGACATTGCATAGTTGTGAGTCGTTTTCCGTCTTTTTATCTTCCAACATGTATCGAGACACGAATCTGTAGTTACTTTACTTTGCATTTGAGACTTACATTTATTCCACACTTGCTTGGTAGAATTTTGTGACGTTGTCATAGTCAAAGCGCTCCGTAAGATAAAAACTCTAATGAGTACCCAGAATAAATATTATATTCATGGTTCATTACCTTTATAAGACCAAAATATTTACATATAATAAATCTGAAAATGTGTATTGTAATGTAGACAAATTTATTGCTTGTGTTTGCTCAAAAAAATAATCACAGGAAAAAATGCAATGAGATTATTTTTTCAAAATCCTTCAGGCTTATTTTACAGGGGTCCATAAGGTGAGCTTGTTTCAAATACAAATTCGGTCTTTGCATCTAAAGCAGTCGTCTAATTAATAGCTTTCTACTTTTCTTCATTTGACATTGTGTGTATTAGCCTACTTCTATTTAGATTAACATCCAGACTTGAAATGAAATAAAAAAAAATTAAAAAAAAATAGCGCGTCAGTGTAAGAATCAAGCAGCATCTTGACGCCTGCTGACAGTCAGTAAACTGGCTGATGGTGCTAAATCGAATTAATAAAGCTCTTAAACACGATGTAACATAACAGGATCTTAACAGCCCAGGCAGTGCTGCCTCTCTCTCTCTCTCTCTCTCTCTCTCTCTCGTACCGTTTCACCCTCCCCCCACCGTACCCACCGCTCTCATTTCCGCATCAGAGGTTTCATAAATATAGCTAGCTTACAGGGAAGCAGTGTTCACCCTCTGGGTATACCACTTTGTTTGTGCTCCCCTCCTATTTCTTCTCTAAATGTGTTTGAAGGAAAAAACAAACAAACAGAAAAATCAACAAATGATCCACAATTTGTGATGATGCCGGCTATCAGCGGAGGACGGACGCCGAAAGGCCCCGTGATGTGGGAAAGATGATTTACAGTGAGGCGCTGTGTAGGACTTCATTTGCCTTTCAAACAAGCTGCCCGCCTGGATCTCCCTCTCAGTTATCTTATCAGAAGAAACGTGGAGATGAAAGGAGGACATAAGAGCGCCGCCGTGCCACCGCAGGACATTTACATGCCCCTTGGGGGACAAAGCAAAAACAGAGCGACGTTTGATAGCATTGTGAGGCGGCCACCTCGGTTAGCCGTGGATCGATGCGGGTGCAAATTTCAAACGCGCCCGGCTAATTGCTTTTTCGCCACGATTTGGCGGTTTATAACATCTGCAAAGACGAGCCGGTGTTTTGTCGGTGGGAGGTTGAAAAACCGAAAACATCCATCTGCTCCGCAGGGGTGATCAAAGGGGGTTATTAACGCGCGTTGCTTTAGGGACGCCGTGTGAAAGTCTGTTTTGACATGTCTTGTTTTTATCTGGGCTTATCTCCTCGCACGCCGGCGTTAAGACCGAGGAACACAGTCAGCTGGTGCTGTGGGAGTGATAGCGGGGATACCTGCTGAGACACCCAGAGGGATTGCAAAAGCCGCGGAGAAAATGAAACAGACCAGTCAATGAGACGCACACGCACGCGCACGCACGCGCTGACAGTTGGGCTTCACACTCCACTTGACACGCTGACTGTCAAAAGGATGAATCTGATTTATTGCAGCCATCTTATATGATATATGTCAAACATCAGCCCCTAATGGGGAATTCTGAAAATGCATGATTTACTATTAATTCCACTGAAAGGCCGAGTCTGTCTCTTTTTTTTTTTTTTTTTTGTCATGCTACAAAATTGTCAATGGCTTCTCAAGAATAATTGGCAAAATTGATTAAAAAAAAAAAAAAAAAAAAAGGAAAAAAATTCCCTTGAGAATAGAAACTGAATTGTCCACATAAATTGGACCAACAAAATGTCTGCTCAGTATGGCGAGCATTCTCTGACCCTCGCTACTAAATTTGACACAAGTTGTCGCGATTATAGCTAACCGCTCTTTTTAAATTACGCCAGCTTGCAGGTGTCTGCAAAATTACCAACACCCAATCTAACCCGCCTCTGCGTAGATTTAGCCCACGTTAGACTTTCGCCTTTCATGGAAACAGAGTCTATGTCGTAAAAATGTTTTCTACTATTTGTGTTCCTGATTATTTGTATGTAACATAAAATTGACACACTTTGCGGTGAGACGTCAGTTCCGCCTCACCCACTATACAAAAATAAACAAACACATTTGAGTTCCTTAGAGTATTTGTATTTCCTAGCCCCATTTCTACCACTACATCGCGACGTTAGCTAGCCAGCTATACTAAATCTTACTTGTATATATACTAACATTCACAGAACAACTTGCGGTTCTTATATAAGCTTGTTAGTTAGGAGGCAACATCACAGATGAGCCACCAACAGAAAGGAGTTCCCAAAGCCTGTTAGCTTGCGAGCTAGCTAGCAGTTAGCACCTTTTGTCACGACATAAAAAGCCACAGAAGCCTTTCAGAGGATATATTTAGTAGTTTCATACACTCTAAAAAGAGTTGGGTCAAAAATGGACCGAGTCACTAATTGGGTCAATGTGAACCAATTTTTGGGTTATTTTGTACAATCCCACCCCCAGACCACTAAAATGAATAAATAAATAAATAAATATAATTTCAGTCTGTTTATATAAAATAACAACAAAAAAATGTGTTAAATTGACCCGGTTTGGGGTTTTGTGTGAACTGTAAAATCAGCTGCGTCAAAAATAACCCAAATTGGGTCAAAAAGGGAACGGCCCAAGATTTTGACTTATTCATTTCAACCAAAAAGTTGGGTCAAATGAATAATACATAACACAATTTGTGTGATTTTGTGAGCCCTCTAAAAACAGTTGTAACAAAAATGGAGCGAGTCACTACATGGGTCAATTTGACCAAAATTTTTTTGGGGGTTATGTACATCAATCACACCAAAAATTGGGTTGTTTTATAAAAGAAAGCACCACCCCCCAGCCCCCCCTCCAAAAAATAAAATAAAATAAATAATTGACAAAACAATCCACAAATCAAATTGAATAAAGTAGTGGATCAGGCCAGTTTTGAATTGTTTTTTAATTGGATTATTGTTGATCCAAATGTTTTTAGAGAGTGTTAATAATTTTGTCAACCAAACATGAAGAACACATTTTTCACTATTTTTTTTTCTGTGTATTTATTTAACCCAACATTTTAGTTTCATTGATTAACTGATTTCAATGGTTATTGTTGACCCAACTGTTCTCAGAGTGTACATTGGAAACAATGTCTTCATTTTTCTTAATTATTTTAATTTTTAATTTTAATGCGTCATTTTATAGATTTTTTTTTTTTTTTTACTCATTCAAAATTGGCAATGTTTTTATCAACACTCTTCTGTGGTCCAAGACATTTATTTTAATTTTTCCAGGGACGATAGATCGCAATAGTTAGCAAAACTACCTGAGTAAACAAAATTGTCATGTTTTTTGGTTAAGCTCTTTCTTTCTTTCTTTCTTTCTTTCTTTCTTTCGTGTAATACCGCAAACAAACCAAAAACATAACCTGTTTGGTGGATGCAAGGGAAAAAAAAAAAAAAACACTCTCCCACGTGTACCACAAAACACAAGTCAATAGACTGTATTTTTCCCGTAAAACACAGCCATCACGGCCTCTATTCCGTCTACACATACACACACTCGCAGCCAATTGCCGTCCTCTATTGCATTCCCCCCGTGGATCTATTTCTTGGTGCGAGCCAGGTTCATCCCCTGGCCTCAGCCATTGAAAAAAGGTCAAGCAGCCGAGCAGAATGGCAATAACGCCCCTGAAATGGTACCATCAGTGGAACATGATTGATCAATTGAATTCCATAGCACAGAAAAATGTGGGATTAAGTAGAGTATTATACGCACAATGAGTTGAGGCATGGTGTTCATTCCAAGTTCATTTCGCCTCCCTCCTCCGCTGGCAGATCAGGCAATCAATAGTGGACTTGCATATCATATATCACCGCCGGCTCGCCCAGGAGAGAACATAATCTGCTGCAAATTTAGAATGACAGATTTGTACGGGAGCTAAGCCCTCATCCGCTGTTGGCGGAGGAAAGGAGGGAGGGAGGGAAGGTGGGACGCAGGGCAGTGGAGTGGAGGTCCTTGGAATGCCGGCTGGACGCGTTACCTACAGTTTTTTTTTTTTTTTTGGTTCAGACGTGATGAGTGTGCCTCGGCGGTGGTAGATGGGGTCAAAGATCAGGAGGAGGAGAGGGCTCATTTGTTTATATAGAGGGTGACCGTGTGAGGAAATGCATATGCTTGCCCTCGGCGCCCCGTCGTCTTTCGGACCTCACTCCATTCTGCTTCCCGGACGACAGGCAATATGCGCTGGCGGAGTAGAGGAAGAGGGAAGGCGAAGACGTTCAGGAGGAAATAGTAGCGCTAAATAATGGCTCTCCATTTCCCGCTGGCACAATGAGAGGCTGTGGACGCAATCGCCAGGCACGCTTTCTTGGGACATAATTCAGGATTACCTCTCACACGTACAGCTGAAAGGCTCTCATACACAACAGTAGGGATGTAACGATATCCAAACATCACGATACGATATTATCACGATATGAAGGTCACGATACGATAATTCTAACGATATTGTGTGTGTGTGTGTGTGTGTGTTGGGGGGGTTGGCGATATTTAAAAAAAATCACAGTATTGTATTATACAAAAAAAAAAAAAAAAAAAAAAAGTATAATATTGTGCTTTTGTACATAACAGCAATGCATATAAACCACCTCCAATAACATTGAGACACTTACTTGCTAATGCAAGCACACATTGATCGCTTCACAAGCAAATTCGGTCCCCCTTCATCTGACAATTAGCATAGATTTGAAACATAGAAGGCCAAAACATCCCTAATGAAAATTAAATTGCACTAATAATCTAGCCACTATAGGGTGCTAGAACTGCACAAATAGAAATCAACCTGAGTTTTTGAACAGGTGTTCCTTTTAAATATTGTGAACATTAAGACG
Source organism: Festucalex cinctus (assembly GCF_051991245.1). Classification (NCBI taxonomy): domain Eukaryota; kingdom Metazoa; phylum Chordata; class Actinopteri; order Syngnathiformes; family Syngnathidae; genus Festucalex; species Festucalex cinctus. Next base: position 6,817,750 of record NC_135424.1, read on the forward strand.
AAGATATTGTGGCAGTTTTAATATCGCAATATCACGATATTGCCCTTATTGTTACATCCCAACACAACACTGGAATGCTCTCACACCGACCAAGGAAGGTACTACTGAAACGCTCGTACACAATGCAATACACACTCCTGGAACTCTCATGTATACTACCGAAATACTCTCACACAATGACTGACTTTCACTATTGATAACTATTGAAACATTCTCACTCTACAAAACTACGAAAATGATCTCACCTTGATATTTTTATGATATTAAATACTGTGAGATGCACACAAATACTCTCACACACCCAAATGAAACAGACATGAATGAAAAGCTCTCACGCACAATACTGAACCACTTACGTTGAATGTGAAATGCTCTCATACGCACTATTTAAATGCTCTCATATCCACTACTCGTAGACACACACTACATATGCACTATTGAAATTCTCACATCCACGACTGATTTTTTTTCACCTTTACAATTAGAACACTCTCACACACATTACTCAAATGATCTTACTGTTTTATTCTCACTCGTACACTGTCACACAACTACGAAAAATACTCTCACACATGCCTAATTTTTCTTCACATGCACTACTAAAACACTCGTACACAACTCAAATGCTCACATGAGAATGCCCCAAAAACATTTGTACACACACGACTGGAACTCTCTCACATAGGGTACTCTATTTCACTCAAGTACATTACTGGAATGTTCTCATACTTCATTACAGTTTTCTTCTGTTGGAATGCACTACTGAAATGCTGTCACACGCATACAACTCAAATGTTCACATGCACACACCAATGAAACACATACACACGCATGCACATAACTGAAACACTCTCACACATTCCCCTCACACACTTCTGAAATGCTCCCATGAGCAATACTAAAACATGTATTTCAGTACACTACATGTGCATTTCAGTGTATTATATGAGGCTATTTCAGTATGATGTATAAAAGGATATTAGTTGCGCCTATGAGAGTATTTCAGGTGTGTGTTGGTAATCCTGAATTATGACCCTGACGGCCCCACAAACTCCCCCCCCCCCCCACCCGCTCCCCGAAACACGGGCTCTCCTTTACAAGTATATATTTGCGCTGAAGGTAATCCATCAATTACCATAGACCTATCACATGATGACCGTGCTGATGGCGGCCGCCGAGGAGAGGTGGAGGACGCGGGAGCTGCCTGAGTGTGCGAAACAGAGACGAGGTGGATAAAAAAAAAAAAAAAAAAAAGGCAGACATGCAGGTTGTTCCCCATCACAATTTACTGCTGCTGCTCCTCATGCCATCACTCTCGCTCCCGTTTTGCTCAAAAACACGTTTGCCTGGTGCTTATCTCACAAAGCCTCCTGGGATATGGGAGGTTGAAAGCCTCTGTTTAAAAAAAAAAAAAGAAAAATAGATCCTTGTGGCTGGGGGTTCAGTAGCCTGTCACTGAGGTGGTACCTTCAAAAGCTCCGCTTTTGTACCCTTGGCTTTTGGGAACATACGCTGAAGAGGCAAAAGTATCAGGAGCATGGTTTGGCCCGGACACATTGGTCCTCCCTGAGGTTTGGTTCGCTTCACTTTTTGGCCAGTTGCTTCCAAATTTGGTAGCCAAGAACTTGGCCTGAACTTTTTCAAACACATCCAGGATGCAACCAGGTCCTCTATAAATTTCACAAACGAATGTACTGGAATTAGGGATGGGTGGCGAGGCTCGGTGGTAGAGTGAGTTGTGAGTTCAATCCCAGGCCGGTGTGATCATCTCGAAGCATCCTTGAGCAGGATAATGAACCCCAAGTTGCTTCTGATGCCGCGTGTGTTCAATGTTCAATTTGTGACTAGCGTCACTGTGAGATTCAATAGAAGAGCAGTTGGCACAATAATTTTACAGTGCTAACAGCAAAATATTTTGGCTGACTTGAACAGTAAAACAGCACAGAGAAAATGAGGGAAAATTAATTAATAGTGTGCCAAGCTTTCATCCAGGTCAAGGTTATCCATAAAGGCTGAATAGAAGTAAATGGACTCTTTTTGTTTGTTGACCACCCCCCCCCTGTGATTTTATTTTTTTCTAAAATTTCCCAAAGTGAATTCGACTACGACTAAGCCATCTCAAAAATGACACTCAATCGCACATTGGGCGATTTAGCATAGCGACTCCTGTGCTAGCCTTTAATCACATTCTGAGGGTCCTCATACAATATGTTGTATTGTATCACTTTTTAAAAATCCATAAATAGGAATGTAACCGGTGTGGTACGTACTCTGCTTGCGTATATTTTTTTTACCACAAGTTTTTTTTTTTTTTTTTTTTTTTTACAAAATGTGTACAGTATTTCTCTTACTGCAAGTGGGCGGCTGTGTCTGGCTCGCTTTTCACCCAGAAATAGATTTTTCACCTGTGCACAACAAGTCACTCTGATACCTGTCCTGATGTAAAACTTTGTCCTTTACTTGGACTCTTAGGCGGCTCCGACGGTTCCGGCCTGGGCAGTGACTCTCAGGGCAGCGTGGAAAGTTTAAGGAAGCACCTGCGAGCGGATGCGTTCACCCAGCAGCAATTGGAGGCCCTGGACCGCGTGTTTGAACGCCCCTCCTACCCGGATGTCTTCCCCACTTCCGAACACGTCAAACCCGAGCATGTGAGTCGTTTGCATATTTCGGCACGACTCGAATAAGATCTTCCATTTGCAGCCGCGTGGAAAACCTACAGCCTATTATAGTGGCTAACCTTTATTTACATGAGTCCCAGAGTTAAACAACAAGCGACGATTAATTTTGCCGTGCGAACTCTACGCGGGTGCCCAGGCAGCCTGAGCGCTGCCCTAATTGAGTTCATTTTCATCTCTGTGCGATCGCTGGGAATTACAGCGCCGATAAATCAGGGGGACAGCCCCGCAGCCTGCTATACAGTCCCTAATGCAGCTAATTACCAAAGTGATTTCTACGGCAAGATCAATACCAAAACGAATTGGAAATGACTTGCAATCACAAAGAGCACAGGAGAAGGTATTAAAAAGGCGGGAGGAAGGTGGAGGAAAGAGAGAACGGGTGGGGGCTTAAAAATGGCATCAGAAATGGGTCGAGAAAAATCAGTTTTAATTTAAGACAATATTAATCAGGTTGCTTTGCACTCTTTGTGTGCGCCTCCTTCCTTTTGGCAACACCCCCTCCTTTTCCGAAACCGCTGAAAAGGTGGGGTACACTTGCTATTAAGGGGGCTTGTCTGGTGTCTGCGTCACAGCATTAAAAAGCCATTTTGAAGAGGCCCGGGCTCAATAGGCCTCATCCCTCCCACACTTCTGGCAGCCATGTGGTCGGGTCATTCAGGCCCCAGCGCGCTCGCCACTCGCCCTCCGCCCACCCGGGCCCCGCCCCGCAGCTCATCTGCATGACAAAATGGCCCTTGTGCTGCCGAGGCCCGGCGGAATAGACAGGAACATCCAGCCTAGTGCCGGGGAACAGTTGTAAGCAGACAATTAGAGTTTATCTGGGATAGAGGCGGACAAGGCCGGGGTCAGCGGCTCGCCCCTGAGGGACCCCCGTCCCATTGAGACAAACAGATGCCCTCTGATATAAGCACTGTGCGCACACACTTATCCCCTTGAAGAAGAGGCCGGCCAGGAAGTGTCATCACAACAACTCAAAGAAGATCAATCCAATTCTTTTCAAGGCAATAACGGCATACCGATGCGCCCACCTTCAAATGTGAATTCAAGATGATAAAATGTTCCATCAACACACTTTTCGGTGTCTTAAAAGGTAAAGCACAACAGGCATTTTTTGGCGGGTACTCTCCTTTAAAAAACCACAACCACATGTCTCTCCTGCAACAAAGCCCTGAATGTCTCCTCCCTTGACTGGTCACAGGGATGACTGCAGTGGAGCACAAAGCGCCAGCTGACACCCCGTCCTTTCACTCTTCTCCCAATCCCTCTCTCATCCCGCTCTGCCTCTACTGCCTGCCTGCCTTCTTCCTGCAGACAAGGCCTAATGCATGCATACATCATAGGGTCTCGGTAAAAGCACAGCCAGCACAGGAAGGAGTGTTGTCACAGGAACTATCCGGAAGGAATCACAATAAGAGATCCGAGGATGTCAAAAAAAAAAAAAAAAAAAAAAAAAAAAAAAAGATCAGAGGATATGGCATGCCAAAATAAGGCTCAGCGAAGTCTAAAATTTACATCACGATATGAATTGAATCACATCATGCTAACGGTAGTCTGTTGTTGTTTTTTTAAATGTAGACAAATAAAAATAAATATACAGTAATGTAATTTTGAAATGTTTCAAAAACTTAGTTGTGGTGCAAAATAGTGCGAACATAACATTATAGATCAATATTTTATATATGTTACACATTTGACCTTATAGCAGCAATTTGACAAGATTTCTCAAAAACAACAATGAGAAAATGCTGACACTGGTTGGGATGGCCACTTGAGAACAACAATGTTTGCTTCTGGAAAAAATATCGTTTATTGATATAGAATAATTAACAATAACAAATAATTTAGGTGGCAGACGTGTGCCAAGATTTGAACTCCCTCAGTTATAGTTTGAAATATAACTGAATATACACAAACATAAAAAAAAAGTGAAGTTACTTTTGGCCTTTCCAAGGTCATGTGACTTCTGGAATATTCCAAATTTTCCAGAGGGGGTAACCCCTTTTAAACAATAGTACTTAGTGTTGTTATTAGTAACATAAATATGGAAAAAAATATACATTTCTAAAAAAATTCAATTATATTTCATGAATGAATGAATGAATGTCTAATTTTCGGAAATAGGGACAGCCAATAAATGCTGTTTCTCAAGTGTTCACTGTAGTATAAATTAATCTTTTCATTTGCATTAATTAAATAAGTAACACGATAAATGTGCTTAATAAACAATAATAATATCTTACAATTGATTTCATTGTACATTTACACATTTTATTTCCCGGGGCCGCAAATGGCAGCGATTCAGCGGCCAGTTTGAAATGTGAAATGAGCCTTTTGTTAATTGTATTTGCTGTGCACCGGCGCAGGCGAACGAGTACTCACTTCCGTCCCTCAACACCGGCCTGGAAGACGTGAAGCCGAGCCTCTCCAGCAGCGGCAGCTCCGACCTCGCCTCCAGCGTCTCCCAGAGCTACTCGGTTGTGACAGGTACATTTTGACCGCCACGCCATCCACTGTGCACAGTAAACCAACAACATTAACCTGCTATATCCGTTTATAGCCCCCCCCCCCCCCCCCTTCTCTTCTTCAATCCCCCTTTGATCGTCAAGCCATACAATTTTCCGAAAGCTCTTTTTGTTGTTTTCCCACTGACGTTCCAACTCATTCCATTTTCCATTAAAGGGGCCTTTAGTGTGCACTATCAAGGTAGTAACATCTGATGACTAAAAATAGTGTTTATGGCTCGCAATAACACGGCATGATAACAGTGATAATTAGCCATATTCTTGCACATTAGAGATTAAAGTTTAAAGCTTAGGAGATAAACAACTCTTTCCACGAGTGACTATTCCCAACCTTTCACTCCTACGCGCATCAACCTCCCTACTGACTACCTCTTCCTTATGGCAAACGCATTTTCCAGAGATGCTAAAACGTTACGACCAGATGAGCCATTTTTCTTTCACAATACATTCAACGTCGATATGATCTGAGCCGCTAAAATCCGACACAGGGCGCTTTAGCATGCTGCCGGTGTTGGAGCGGGATCGGGCCGCTAACAGATTGAGGGAGAGCACTTCGCGTAAGAGACAGCTGCTGTTCTCACTGTGACACCCCGCTTGTCATCAAAGGCTATGATAGCCTGCTGATTGACAGCGGCTGCAGTATAACACGGTGGCTGGCTGCCTGGTCTCATTGTGAGGGGAAGACTCTAATAAAGATTAAGCGCAGGGACAGAACTGCAAAAAAAAAAAAAAAAAAAAATAAAAAAAAAAGGAGAATTGCTTTTAAAGATCTGCGGAAGAGGTGTCCAAACTTTTTACTCTGAGGGCCCTATATGAAAAGAATTGGGTAGAATTAAAACCTATCCATCTATCTAATAACTAACAACTATATATTATTTAGAGATTATAGTTACACTGGTGCTTTGAGACACGTTTAATTCATTTTGTGATCATGAACGTAATTTCAAACAGTCGTATGTAAAATCATTGCACCCCATTAAAACAAATTTCATTCTAGACTGCCCCAGAAAATGTGTTGTAGTAATAAAAATATCACTGTAATAGTGTACTTTATAAAAACTAGGAGTGTCAAAATTAGTGTGCTAATTTTGAGTTAATTTAAAAGTTCTTTTAAACGCCACTATTTTTTTTTTAATGTGCGATTAATGGCCGCCCCTTACTTGTGAAGCATGTACTAGGGGAATTCCAGTCGCAATGCAGCAGACACCTTACATCAAAATTTAACACTAATAAATTTAAAAATAATGCATATATTCGTGGAAATTGGGGTCAAGTTCTGTTTTACAGTTTTAAAAAGGTGCAGAATTTCACAAGTTACTTCATGTTAAAAATTAGATACCTCTTAATATGAAAAGAACAATGTCACCAATGTCTAACAAATGTAATTATGCCATCTAGTGGCAGAAAAATGACCTCAAGACAAATCAATATCACTTTTTTTTACAGTACAGTACATATTTTTAATTTTAACACAATTTTATGAATTATTATGGAATCACTGTCTCAATGACTAAACAATGCTGCCATATTTCTATTAGTTTAACATTTTTCCACTTTTGTTAGCAAGAGTATGATACTTAAAACATATATATAATATAAATTTAGAAGATATAAAATGTGTGATTAAACGTGACTTAACTATTGAAGCAATTATTACGGTTAAACATTTTAATCGCTGACACCCCTAAAACATATCCATAAAATAGAATTAACAGAATGTCAACATTTAAATAATTTGTATGACAAGATTAATTAATCGTGGCTCTATTTGATGTGTACAACGAGTAACTAAAACTTTTACTAATTTTTTGTCATTTTTCACAGAGGATAAAGAATGTATGCCTTTGAATGGTTGTGATTTGTCTTCATGTGCTGATATACCATTTAAGTTCAAATATCAATTCCACTTTAGCACCACCGTATTGACACTGCTAGTTAGCCTGTCGATAGCGTTTCCCATTATGTGTTAGCATTAAGCTAGCAGACCTAAAGGTGACATTATGTGATTGTATTAAACACTCACGTCATTCTTTTGTTTGACAGTCAAATTTAACTCATTTACTCCGCGCCATTTTCACCGAAGCAATCTTGTTCGCTCCCGGCTGTTTTACTAGATTTTGACGGATTTTGCAAGGCCCACAGAATATTGTGTTCTATTGCTATAAAAGCATGGAATCTATCAAAAGAAAGATTAAAGTCTCTTCTTTCATCAGGAAAAAAAAAAAAAAGTATGTTTCTATCTGTTTCCGTTTTGCAGCAATTAGCATTAGAAGAGAGCTAAGTTTCATCAGTTTTCACAAATCTATTTAAAATTTTAAGTAATTTAGCTTTTTGTCTACATGGCCCTGGTTGATCTCCTTTGCTCTGCTGCCACCTGCCCGCCGTTTGTGTAATAGCTACCATTTCTGCAACCGTTCTTTGCAGTTGAGAGGCTACATCAAAGCCTTATGTATGCTCTAGCATGAAGAAAACGTATAAATACGTCTTTGGGACACTTAAAACATAAAAAAAACATATTTACACGTTATTGGGAGCAAATGAGTTAATTGGAGATGACATTATTGTATATGTTTCGCAGTGCTAAAAAATGGACAATAGGCTGTAAAGGTTTTGAAGGTGGTTTCCCATAATAATGGTTGCCTATGATGTGTTAGCATTAAGCTAGCGGAATAAAGGTAAAGATATGTCATTAGGCCCCACTGTATGCTACCAGCTGCTAAAAAAAAAATGGACAACGTGCAGGTAATGGCAGGTGCAGCTCAATAAGTAGCTTGTTGTCTGCGTATCACATAACCGCAGTCTAGATTGCATTGTGGCTTCGTGGAGGTTTTGATGGCTGCTGGTTAATTGAAATATTGTTTGATTGTGGCACAAGAGGTTCGCTTTGCTGAGAATAATATGCTCGGCTTTGTTATTAAAAGTCCCATAATTGTGCAGCGGACATGTGTGTGTGTGTAAGGGAAGTAAAGACGAGGACAGCATGATTGAAAATTGCATCGGCCCTTCTCAAATGATCCTTGCGGCCCCCCAGACCTCAACCCAGAAAAGAAAGACCCCCTTTTTTCTTTCTGAGTATGTGGGAGGTGGATTTGCCGAGAAAAGTTGGGCCTCAGGAGAAGAAAGGTGTGCTTTTTTTTTTTTCTTCTTTTCTGCCGGACCCTTCCTATGAAAGCGGTCTCGCTCTGGGGAGCACACGCATAGCAGGTGGCCTCCAAGCCACCTGGGGGGCCCAGGGGCCACAGAATGTAAAGGCTTCATGATAAAACTCAGTTTGGAGTCAACAAACCTCGATGCGGTCGTTTAAAACATTAGACGGAGATATTCCTTTCGGATGGCTTTTATGACTTCATCTTTTATGCAAAGATTGATTGGCTGTACGTAGTTAGTGCATGATATTAGCAAATCGGAATGTACGCCAGCCAAGGCTGGAGGGGAAAAAAAAAATACTAAATTACCTCGCTCACTTAGGCTGGCATCCAATTATCAATAAATTATTCTCCCGTACTGGAGCGGGAGCGATGAGATTATATTCATTCTTGAAATGTTTTCTGCTCCTAATTAAAATCCACACTGTTATTGATCTTGTTGATTTTTATGTCCTGGAATTTGCATAATCTATTAAAGATGAATGATTAATGAATAGCGGAGGTTTGTCTTCCAAGGTTGCAATAGTAATGGTGTCCTCTGTTTACCTGAATACTCTATGTGGAAGCAGTGGTTTGTTTGGGAAGTGGCGTCTTCCCTCGCACATAAAACTGCACCCTGTGTACATGCGGAGAAATCTACTCAAAGAATTTAGTAGGGCGGACCAAAAATACCAAAACATGGCATTTTCGTGGCACAAAATTAACATATATTTGAGTCTTTTGTCTCTGTGGTGTGTCTCTGCCTTTATTGAGTGTCTGAACATTTGCAGGATTTGCTTTTATTGTAGTGATTCTCAATTATTTTTTGCATGGAAGAAGAAAATATTTCACATTTTTACGTGGTCTCTCTATATGGCAGATTTTTAGGTATAGATTGGAAATGCAATCCCTACGATAGCCGAGCTTAACTCATTCACTCCCAGCCATTTTCACAGAAACAATCCCGTTCGCTCCCGGCTGTTTTACTGGATTTTGACTGATTTTGCAAGGCCCACAGAATATTGTGTTCGATTGCTATAGAAAGATTAAAGTCTCTTCTTTCATCAGGAAAAAAAAAAAAAAAGTATGTTTCTATCTGTTTCCGTTTCGCAGAAATTAGCATTAGAAGAGAGCTAAGTTTCATCAGTTTTCACAAATCTATTTAAAATTGTAAGTAATTGAGCTTTTTTTCTACTTGGCCCTGGTTGATCTCCTTTGCTCTGCTGCCACCTGCTGGCCGTTTGTGTAATAACTACCATTTCTGCAACCGTTCTTTGCAGTTGAGAGGCTGCATCAAAGGCTTCTGTATGCTCTAGCATTAAAAAAACAAACAAAAAAACGTATAAATACGTCTTTGGGACACTTAGAACATTTAAAAAAAAACGTATTTATACGTTATTGGGAGCAAATGAGCTAATTAGCACAACATGAATATGTCCACCAACATCAAACAAGTCGAAAAACCAGAAAGTGGTTTGCTCTCCAAAGTTCCTTGGAGTGCGTTTAAGGTTGAAAAGCTCACTTGAGAGAAGATTACTGCAGCTTTGTGTGAGCACATCACTCAAGACTGCTGCTGTAGGTTCTTAACAGTCCATTTCTATGGTTGATGAGGTCTGTGGACGAGGCGTTGCTTGCGCAGCCGAGACAGATGTTAGAGAACTCTATAGCATCTCTGGTCTCACAGAGATGCGTTTGTTGGAGAGCAAGGTCCCAAAGGACCCCCGAGTTTATCTTCCATCTCCATCATCAAGGCGTGTGATTTGACAGGCTCCCTTTACCCAGGGCTCGGCCTCGTCTCCAGGACAATAAGCAACACCGTGTCTGATTAGTTTCAGAGTTCACTGATCTTGAACGAAGCGTTGGTATCGGTAAGTTGTTTGACAACGCTTGCCGTTGAGAAAACATTTGAGAAAACAGAAGCTTCACAGTTCCACGTGGGGATGTTTGAGATGGCAGATAACCCAAGCTTGGCAAGCTTTATCAAAGTTTGGATTCAGTTGGGTGTCTGTTCTGTAATTGAACCGCAACTTCCATATTTCAGAGCGGCTGCGAAATCAAGAATGGGGTTATGCTAATGAAGCTCAAGGTGAATGTTACAATCATATCTGACGAGAGAACTATAATGGCTAACACGATCTGTTAAGCGCACAGATCTCTGAAATGTGCCCAATTTGAAAGCGTTAAAGAGAATACATAATGAGATCAAGACAGAAGAGTGCGTTATTGCAACAATCCTTTAAGCGGACTGCGCGTTCTTATACAGCAAATGTGAGCGACTCAGATGAGCCAATTAAACGTTGGGCTCGCTTGTTAGAATATAAGTGCTTCTGCCGTGTATTCTTGTCAACCACGCAGTAATGATTTGATCACAACTACTAAAAAAGGATGTAATTTCTTTTGCACATTGAAAGCATCTATCTAGAAAAAAAAAATAGCTCTTCAAATTACCGTATTTTCCGCACTATAAGGCGCACCGCATTATAAGGCGCATCTTCAATGAATGACAATTTCACACTTTTTCCATATATAAAAGCGCTACAGTAGAGGCTGGGGTTACGTTATGCATCCATTAGATGGTGCTGCGCTAAAGGGAATGTCAACAAAACAGTCAGATAGGTCAGTCAAACTTTAATAGATTACAAACCAGCTTTCTGACAACTCCATTCACTCCCAAAATGAATAAACAGCTGTTTTGTTATTAAGTATTAGTATTAGCTAGCGATCCAAGATGGCGGGACCTTCTGCGCATGCGAGTCACCGATCGTACAGGGTCACCGATAGCGTCTTGACAGCGAGACCTGTTGCGGCTCAATACTGATCCATATATAAGGCGCATTGGATTATAAGGCGCCTGGTCAGCTTTTGAAAAAATTGAAGGCTTTTAGGTGCGCCTTATAGTGCGGAAAATACGGTAACTAACAAATGATATCAAGAATTTCCACATAATTAAATTACTTTCTTTAGAAGTGGGTATTCCGTCAAAATTGACGAAAGGTCAATGACGGACACCAAATTATCTGAAAATTGATGGAAAACTTAGCAAATTAACGGACTAAGCATTGACGGAACTCAGTATTTGTGCATCAATGTAATTGTCAATAATCAGGTCAGTATTGACGAATAGACTCCCGTTTCGTATTGGTACAACCATATACCACACACGTTCGCTGTTGAGATAGAAGATATCATGAACACGCTGCGGAGAAATCATTAAGTTCAAGTTAGGCGAGCTTAGCGAGTGGCCGGTGGCTTCACTTCTCGCTACGTCAAAATTCATTGACGTGCTCACCTCTGCTTTCGTTAAGAAACAAGCAATTCTATTGGTGTAAACGTCCTTGGGTTTGGTAATCGTAAATTATTATGGTTAATATCAATACATTACTAGGATTGGGGCCAATTTGGGTTGAATACAATTTATTTACTCCGGGTAGTACTGTTTATTCATATAGGTTTGTTCTTAGACTTTTCAGTTAACCTTCTACGAATGTTTTTGGAATTTGGTACCTGGATTTTGAACCCAATGACCTAATATGATGTCGTGATTGTCTGAATAAAATCTATAACATGCCAAGTCGTGCAAATTCTACTTGATTGATCACGTTCATTTTACCAGTCAGATTAAAGTGCTGTGAATTCTGTACATTCACTGTTCCAGCTGCACAAAAGGGAAGCGGAATGGATAAATGAGATTTGGAACGCCCACTGAGGGATTCTATGGGAAAGCAGTCAGTTGCATTGCCTGATTCGCTGGCATTAGGTTGATAGTGCTGACAGGGCTGTCCCCCCCCCCCCCCCCCCCCCAACTCCATAGAGCAGCCCTTATCTTAATGAGGAATCGCAACACACAGTCTTGTTGTAAAACAACAATGATGTGGGGAAGCAGCTAATGAGCCTATCATGGTGTCGGGAAAGAGCCATCCCTCCCCGCAGGCCCCAGCCAACAGAGGAGGCTCTGCGGCAGACGCGGAAAGAGTCGACACAGAGCGTACATTGATTGCATAGGTTGGGAGAGGCAAAGTCGGTGGAAATGAAAGACGCCGAGGCTCATCAGCCAAATGAGATCAAAGTGCAGGGTTCGGGGCTGCCCGCGAGCCAACGGCTGGCTGCGTTATTTGTTGGGAGAAAGCAGCCGTGAGATGCTGCTTTGGGAAGTCCTTTATGTCTTTTAGTTTGATTGACCAGGCGCAATGTGTTGTTGCAACGTTTCACCCGGTGTATGTTTCCACTTAGTTGGAAGGATGACTGCTGAAATGGCGAGGTACGCTCGTTTATGGAGGATTGTCTGGTGTAAGCGTATAAAATGTAAAATCGTTCAACGCCAGGCAAAGTAAAGTTGTTTCCAAATGGAAAATATACAGTGGAGAAGCATCAGACTCTCCCTCACCCATCACTGTTGTAAAACGTATGTGACAAATCAATGGCGATGAGCCTGATTGTAAGGCGGACGGCCAGTTTGACGCGGATATATTTTCGAGGGTCGATCAGGAAGTTATGTGCAGGCATATAAGAAAGATGCTGTAGAGCAGTGGATTCTCGGTTTGTCAAGTCAAGTCAAGTCAAGTCATCTTTATTTATATAGTGGTACTAAGTAACAATTAGTGTTGTCAGATACCATTTTTTGTCCCCCGATACCGATACAGATACCCAGCTTTGCAGTATCGGCCGATACCGATACCATACCGATACTTAAGGCTTTTTTTTCCCTCAACATGAAAAAGCTGTCCTGCCATTGGCTCAGAGCATTCAAGGGCCAATAGGATATCTTAGATCGGCATGCAGTGAACATGTCACATATCAGTGAATGTCGTGCACCAGCAAGACACAAGATGCTGCATCCAAAATCCTATATAAGCTTTGGAATGAACGGTATCGGCATGTTACTTGTGAGTAGTCACCGATACCGAATACCACTGTTTTAATGAAGTATCGGCGCCTCTGCCGATACCAGTATCGGTATCGGAACAACACTAGTAACAATAGATGTGCTCGGGCTCACTATAGAAACACTGCTAAGTACAGTTCAGTTGTATTTACCCTGTCAATGACTTGTAATGGTATGTATAAATAAATAAATAAATAATCATTTGAATGTTGGTTATTATGCCGGTTCTTATTTGCTCAGTATTTTTGTAGGTGGTGCTGAGTGTAAAAGATTTGAGTTTGGCTTCTATAATCACAGTGGCATACATTTTTCCATGATCGATAGATAACAGTTGAGAGGGGCGTGGTTTCATGGCATTCAGTGGAGATAAAAGTTTGTCATGATTTTGAAGTTTCTATTCATTTTTTTTATATTATTTTATTTCAAATTTGGCAGGTTTGTTTACAACACAACGCATTTATTTTCATTTTACACAGACTTTCAGGCCGATTTTTTAAAATTATGTATGTATTTATTTACTTATTTGATATAGTCGTCCTATAAAGCTATGCAGGTGTCCCTAATGAAGTGTCCCACGCGCGTACTGTATGTGTGCATGTCCGCATCACATCTGGAAAATTTTGTCTTTCCACCCAGCGGATCCTCCGCCATCACATCCACCTTCCATGTGCTTAAAGCGGGAGCCCCATGAGGCATCCTTTGCCCCCTTCACCCCCTCCTCTGCTGGGGACTCGTCCCTAGCTGACATCTTGTCCCAGCAGTCGAGCCTCTGTGTAGATGCCTCAACTCCCGGCTACACTTGCTACAGCCGCTATGCCGGCCAACAATTTATAGCAGGTACAGCTTTAAGGCCCCATATAACCAAATCCAATTTGCATTCAATTATAATAACTAACCCATTTATTTGAGATTTATCTGTATCTGCCAAGGAGAAGCATGCAAAAAAAATATCTTTGCTTTTTTTTTTTTTTTTACTTTTGTTTATACAGAAGCAATACAGCTTCCCGCTCATTAACACTAACTACCCTCTCCCCCTGTTTCACCCTGCTTTTCTCCTGCTATGACCTCTTGCTTGTCTCTGGGCTTAACAATGGGCCTCCTGGACCTTCTTGCCTCGTGACAGGCCCAACGTCTGAGGGGGCGACAGGAGGCCAAATTGGGGAGAAGGTTAGGGAGGGGAAGGGGGCTGGCGCGGAGGCACAGGGCTGACGCTAGGCCCTGTTTTGGACCTGTGGCTCCGTGTCCTGTGTGCCCCCTTCATCAAGCCAGACCCGGTGCTGTCACATTTAATTAGAGGGCTGAATGTGGAGGAGAGATCAGAGAGTGCTCTCGGTGGCCTGCTGTCAGTTTTAAAGCCGCTTACAACGCTGGCTTATTAGCGTCCGTGATGAGAAAACGTCATCATTTTAAACGCTCGCTCTCAAAAGTCACGTGCACGATTGCCCTGGGATTCACTGATGGTGAGCTGTCCAATGCGTGTTCTCACGGGGCAAAGGGTTCAAACCCAGTTAGGTGCAAATCTGAGCTACAGAGAGGCCGTGCACGTTTTAAAGTATTTCTTAGTAATATTAGAAATAACACAAGTATTCCTGACCTCTCACTCTCGTTTGTACAGTTCTTCAGATTTAGTTGATTTTTTATAGTAAATCTGACACTTAAAATCAATTGGTTCGCCAATAGCCCTTCAAAATATATATTAAAATATATTTCCTGCCTTTGTGGCAATCCGCTTCTTCCGTGATAATCGCGACATGTTTTTATGGTTCCTGTTCGTGTCTGTTAAAAATAAATAAAATAATGTTCGTGTGAAACTAACACCATTGTGTTCAACCAAACCATATGATTTAATCTATAAAAGTCCACTGGTTTAATTTAACTATATTAAGGCAAAACAGAACTTTGCATAGCTTTACAGTAGCTCTTCAAGTAGACCTCAGTACTGGCTGACATGTACAAAGGACCACCACATACTCCCATTTTGGCACCCGTGGATGCACCGTTTCATAGATTTTATTTGTATTTTTTTCAATGTATCCCCCATTCTTGAAAATGCTTATTGATAGTTTATCAGTGTTTTTTTCTGAATTTTTGGGGTTAAAATATATATTTTTTCTTTGTCAAAGAATTTACCGGTATATTGGCAGTAAATAATACACAGATTTTTGATAACCGTGAACCAGTCTCTATCCCCTGCAAGTAAATGTACATTGCAGGTACACAGAGCTATAAAAACCCAAAGCAATCTTTTCAAAATCTGTGAAAAATGTACCTACTGTTGTGATCATGTCTTTAAAATGGCTGCAACATTTAGCATGGGGGTGAAAGTGAGGTCACGAAATTGATAGCGTTGCTTCTTATGTATGTGATCACTTCTTCAACTGAGCAAAATTTTGTTTCTAAGCATTGGTCCTTTGATAACTTGTACGTTGGCTGTATATTTCGACAGATTTCGCATTCTATTGCTAGCATACGGTGAGAGAAAAAAAAATGATACAAAGTAGAAATAGAATTTGTTCATTCACTCCCAGCCATTTTCACAGAAGCAATCTCGGCTGTTTTACTAGATTTTGACTGATTTTGCAAGGCCCACAGAATATTGTGTTATATTAAAGTCTCTTCTTTCATCAGGAAAAAAAAAAATATATATAGTATATTTCTATCTATTTCCATAGTGCAGCAATTAGCATTAGAAGAGAGCTAAATTTCATCAGTTTTTACAAATCTATTTAAAATTGTAAGCAATTGAGCTTTTTTTCTAGATGGCCCTGGTTGCTCTCCTTTGCTCTGCTGCCACCTGCTGGCCGTTTGTGTAATTAACTACCATTTCCACAACCGTTCTTTGCAGTTGAGAGGCTGCATCAAAGCCTTCTGTATGCTCTAGTCTAGCATAAAAAAAACAAACAAACAAAAAAACGTATAAATACGTCTTTGGGACACTTAAAACATAAAAAAAAACATATTTACACGTTATTGGGAGCAAATGAGTTAATTTCTCGACTCAATTCATTTACTCAAACATCTTCGCTAAACATATTCCTTGTGTGCGTCCTTCCAGGTCGAGACATGGCGAGCACCACCTTACCAGGCTACCCGCCTCACGTCCCCCCGACGGGACAAGGCAGCTACCCAACCTCCACGCTCGCTGGAATGGTTCCAGGTGGGTGACACATCCTTACTTGTACAGCACTTGCTGTATTTTGAGCATCCTTCAGTTAATCTTTTCAAAGGAGTATGAGGTCAGCTCTCCTTGTGCATTCTTGTCTCCGTGACCAAAAAAAAAAAAAAAAAAAAAAAACAACCTCTGAAACCCTCCTAACACGTTCACTAATGCGAAACCAGAGATTGAGGCAAGCTTGTTATAGCTGTGTTAGATTGCGGTTTGCGTCTGCGGACGAGGACATTAGATGAACTCAATAGGCGATCACCACAATCAGTGGCCATGAGATAGGACAGTTCCTCTCAGTTACACTCCAGCTCCCAGCGCTCATTACCCTCACCGTGTCCACACGGCGCACTCTCACCAGCCCTGTCGATAAACAGCGCGTTCGCTCCTCTCTTCGCCTCCCCGGACACCCGGGGCTGCCGAGCGTATCTCTTTCCCCTCTACTTAACCTGCAGTTCAGGTTCATAGCAAACAGTTAAGGGTCAAAACACAGAGGCGTGGAGGGCCTGTAAATATTTAAATCACTATCTCTCTCAGGGATGAGCTCCGGTTACACGACAAGCTGGGGCGGATGCGGTACACAACGTTGTGTGTAGATCGCGGCCTCGAGCGCGTCAAAAGGCGGCTTGATTACTCATACGTCATTCACATAATCAAAGTCGATAGCTATGAGGAAGCCAGAACAGATGACAAGAATCGAGGTTTTGGTCCAACAACAGATCCATATCAACACAAGCCATGATTGATTCCGGTAAAAGAACAAAACCAGTTTCCATCAACAACTTCATTCGAGAGGATAATCGAAATATCTAACCTTGCTCTCGCAAGATGAATTCTCACGGTATTTGTAGGTTCGCAAATTCCGGAGAATACCATCTTGTACCACTCCCGCAGACCAATCACAGAGCGACGTTGTGTTTGGGGGCGGGATATGCAACTGTGACGAAACCAGGAAGCCAGCGCCGACGACGGAGCTAACAAACAAACATAACATGGACGAATGGACGCTGCAATTAATTCTGTTCTCGCAGAATGACTCACCGTTTCCTTGTTGAATGTTGAACAGCGAGGGGCACTTCGTGCTTTTCCCTCCTTCGACATGAACAGAGATGACATTTGGAAATTTTCACCCATGGGCGTGATTGGTTCAAACAAACGTGTAGAATGTCGCATCGTCCAATCAGCTCCGATTATTGCACAGAATGTCCCGCCTTTTCCGACGAAATTACTGCGGAGCGGTACCAGATAGATATTGCGAAATATCAGGTTGGAACGGGACCTTCAACGGGGTACCAATTGCTTCGAGAATTTTATTGGATACCGAAATGCAGACCCAAACTGACACAATTGTTAGTCATCGGCTTTGATACACTTGTGGAGGGTGGAGCTCGACACCGTGTCCACTGATAGGTCGAAAGGTGATTAGCCGTCATCTTACAAGTTGCAAAGAATATTGAAGTAGGAAAGGCAGAAAAGGGACTATTAAAAATAATAATGGTGTGCTCTAATTCTGTGTTTAGTAAATTAATGACACTATTTACATTAGCTGACAGTTTTCACAATTCCAACTACAAAAGTCTGATCTGGGTTGCTATACCAAAGCAAAATTGTACTGCTTGCTGCAAACGTGTCAAACTCGGTGCAGCCTATAGTCACCCATAAAACAGAAGCTCATGAACCAAGGTTACAAAGGACAGACAGATTCTTTTAAGGTTTCGATCACTGCTTAAAAGAGAGACAAGGTCTTCACTTTATCACAGGGCCATGACATAGATTTATGAGGATACAGTAGAATGTTGCACAAACTGATAAAGAACACAAATGTGTTCTAAAAGCGCTTTCGTGCGAGTTCCTGATTGTTGATCAATAACATACCGTATTTTCCGCATTATAAGGCGCAGCTTCATTGAATGACATATTTTCAAACTTTTTCCATATATAAAGCGCTACAGTAGAGGCTGGGGTTACGTTATGCATCCATTAGATGGTGCTGCGCTAATGGAAATGTCAACAAAACAGTCAGATAGGTCAGTCAAACTTTATGAATAGATTACAAACCAGCTTTCTGACAACTCCATTCACTCCCAAAATGAATAAACAGCTGTTTTTATTATTTTCTCTGAGGGAAAGTATTAGTATTAGCCAGCGATCCAAGATGGCGGGACCTTCTGCGCATGCGCGTCACCGATCGTGCAGGGTCACCGATAGTGTTTTGACAGCGAGACCTGTTGCGGCTCAATATTGATTCATATATAATGCGCACTGGATTATAAGGCGCATGATCAGATTTTGAAAAAATTGAAGGCTTTTAGGTGCACCTTATAGTGCGGAAAATACGGTAATTCACAGCATTTGACTCTGCCAATTCAGCATCCCAATGAAACATTGCATATGGTATGACCCATTTTAGGTCCCGACCATCAGTTTGGGAAACTTTGCTTTCAAAAGTAATAGGTGTACATTATCAGTCAAAAGTTTGGATAAATCATTTGAACTAGAAAGTGCGTCCAATCTTTCATTTGTAGTAACCACTCTCAAGGAGCATTGTGCAAATGAAATAAAGGAATATCTGCATGGGAATCTATTTATCATTTTAATAACGTTTGTTTCTACTGATGTGTTGTTCAATAGGAGGCGACTTTTCTGGAAACCCTTATTCTCATCCACAATACACTACTTATAACGAAGCATGGCGGTTCAGCAATCCAGCATTACTAAGTAAGTGATTCTTGTATGTGTAGTATGCTCCAAAGTACAATCGAGTCCCCGTGCCTGCACACAATTCTGCTCTGGATACGATCGTGTTTTCCAACGGCTCGTTCTTCTGTTAACTTTCAGGTTCCCCTTATTATTATAGTGCCGCATCCCGTGGCTCCGCACCTCCCACTGCTGCCGCTGCCTACGACCGCCACTAGTTACCATGGAGACCAGCTCAAACTGCAGGGCCACGGCTTCGGCCTCCATATTGTCCCCGTCTGAGAAAACACTGAGGTCAAAGGGAATTGCGAGGAGGGGGATCCTAATCGAAAAAAGCCACCAGGTCACGCGGACAAGAGGAAAGTTCAGCAAGGTGGATGCCAATGCGTCAGCATTCCACATTTCCGACCATAAGAGTCAACGCAAACCATCACGCCCTCACTGTCCCACAGTCCTGAACATTTCCAGAATGACTTTTAAGAGATTATATGAATATATAGATTATGAAATATAAATTGAAAACGCGTGAAGATTCCATGTGGGAAAAAAACAAAAACATTGTGGGTTTTTATTTTTGCCTCTTTGTTGCTGTTGTTGGTGTTCTTTTACTCATCCATCCTCGCGATCCTTTTACATCACGAACTGCAGTATTTTTCTGTTCTTAAAGACCCTGTAAAGTGAATTCAGAGATTTGGTTCTGATTCCATTTGAAGAGAAGTGAAATTATGTGAAAATATTAAGAACTATGTAGCACTTGATTGGTGCGGTGAACTCTTTCATAATTTCAGCTGTACAGACTTTAATTTAATTTTATTTTTTTCCGCTCAGTGATGCACTTTGGCATCTGGAATGAGTCCTGCCTCCTTCACTATATAAGACCCTGTACACCTTTGTTCATCTCAGTAGCGTCATTGCGAGTTACTTACAGTAGTTACTATCACACATTAGCTAGTTAGCGAGCTAGCTAGCTATGCCTAAACACCGATAATGCATCTTACCTGTATTAACCCATGTTATTTAAATTCTCAAGTGGGGATGTGATGCTACAAATTAGGTTAGCTTGCGAGCTAGCTGGTAGCTAGCGCCTATTAATGTGTCGTGGACAACCTAAATGGGATATATTCCAACCACCACAGGGTTGAAGCGAATATACAGTACTTTAAAGACTCAAACATGTAGGGATGTGTCGGAGTAAGCTAGATGCTAAGCAAAGTAGCATCACTAACAGTCATGTTATTTGATTGGCAGTTGAGTGGGGCATGTTTTTGTCTTGATTATTCACAATTATGACACTACATTTTTTTTTTTTTATTCTTCGCAATTTTTGTAATCGTTTGATTTTGGCAGGGTTATTAACAAACGGTTCTTTGGTGATGTGTCAAATTTAGAAGACATCCACCTTCACTTTACAGGGACTTTAACAGGAGACACACAGGGAAGATGGTTTCATAGCTTGATGGTAAAGAGAATTGTGTCGAGAGGCTCCCGTTTACAGTGAACGATCATCCGTGACTCTGGTGCTTCTGCTGGCCTTTCCTTACTTGCTGACCCCACAAATAAATTGCAGTGTTATCTACGGATGTGGCAAACAATCATATGTAAATTGTTTTTCAAAATAAACATGTCGACTCGGAATTTTGAATATGTTAAATTATTTTTTTTTTCTGTCACAAATTGTAATGTAAAAAGAAAATGCAACAATTTTGAACGTAGTTGTCACATTTTGCTAATATTGCAGTTATGTCCATGAACATCCTTTGCTCCTTTTTTTGCACTATAACCTAAGTCGGTTTATTTCCCAATTGTATGATTCAGAAACTATTATTTTTCTTTTTAACAAGACAGACGTGGTGTACGTAGACATCAGTAGAAGTCAGTCAGTGGACTTTGTAAGCCATAGCTCCTTGGCTACACTAAAAATTTCTATTCAGCTACTTGGTCATACCACTAGATGCCTACAGTTGTGCATACCAACTGTAAATTAGCTTCGACGTATGCCTTATAAACCTATTTGTTCGACGCCATGCCACGTCAGTAAGACATTCACACCGCTGTCTTTGCCTCACTCTCGCTGTGGACTGAAAGAAAATACTGGTTCTTTTTTTTTTTTTGCCTATGTTGTGAATGTACTTTTAACTTCATTTGCCAAAGACTTAGTTTGATATTTAATATTTTATTTACAGCGTACGTGTGCATAAATGAAGCAGTATTATCTCCGAAAACATACTGGTCGCTAACAACGTGACGCGTGCGACGGGGGCGAGGTGAAAATCCGGCGACTCTTGTGTTCCGCTGCTTTGTAGGATGATTTGTGAATATTGTGAAGACAATTCTTCTTTGTAAATACTGTCACGCGTCGCAGTATCACACGACTGAAACCGGCTCCCTTTGTAGATAAAACAGACCGATGCATTTGACATGTGTGTCTTAATTGTCACGTTGTGCTGTAGAGGAAGGCGCAACTGCCGTGCTGCACGCCGTTTGTAGCAGGCTCACATCGCAAACCGTAGGCTGTCCTTGTCATTCACGATGCCATGATGATGTTTTATGTCACTATGCAACAAGTTAAATGGCTTTCTGTATCATCTTTTGTTGTTGGGCTAACGCTTCATGAAAATGGTTGAGGCATCAAAGTCCATTCGTTTCAAGCGATTGGTTCGTCCGTGGCAACAAAAAAAAAAAGAAAAAAGAAAAAAAAAATTGACACTACTGCTGTCCCGTCAGCCATTTATAGATGTTGTGATCACTTTACGGTCAGCTCTCAATGTATAGACACGTTCATCTCATTCGCTCCTACTAGTAAACCCATCTACTGTACATCCTCTGGTACCATGATGATGTCAGAGAAACGTACTGCTCCTGTAGGGAGCCGCGCTGGCTTATTTCTGTCTACATGCAGCTGAAAAGGAGCGAGGGCAGAGTGCACGCCGCCATCATTTGGACGGGAATCTTAGCTGCGCTAAGTGGAGCACCTCTGAGGGAATGGCTCCGTTGTTAAAGATGATACAGGAGATGTGTCATGGACGTAAAAAAAAAAAAAAAAAAGGATTTCTGAGGAGAAAAATCTATATGGAAAGCCCTGTGGCCTCAATCATTGCTCTGTTTCACTTCTGTTCCAATTCCTTTTGTGCACATGAGAAATAAAATTCTTTTATATGTCAATCGCCGACTCCCGCGTCTCCTTGCGATTAACCTCAGTCGAGCAAAGATTCAGATTCCAAAGATTCCAGGTGAAGGCGCCTCTGCTGTACTTAATTCATTTATTGAGAGCTGTTTTTAAAACAGATTTCCGAACCTGGTCAGCCATTTTAGATTGTACTGACGTTACCCCAGAAAAGCACACCGTACGTGCATACCGTACGTTTATCGTCAATAATCTATTACAAACATGATGTTCACACACTATAAACTTGGTTCATTAAACCAAAGTGACGTCTGTTTTGTCTCATCTCCAATACAAATTGAGTGAAAGGGGGTGTGGTCTAATGCGGAAGTAGCTACGTTTTTGAGGGACAGTTTTGACAGCGGCAGTGGAGAAACACATAGCTATAAAAGGTGTTTTCATTGGTTGTTTGGCTCCATGATAAAAGTGGGTGCAATGATTAATCCGCAACTAAATGATTATCAATTTAATTGACAACTATTTTGATAATTGGTTAATTGTTTAGAGCCATTAATATTGTCCAAATCCTCGTAGTTTTCAGCCTCTTAAAAGTAAATGCCAGATTTCAATAGTTCTTCATGAAAGTAGACATTTTTTTTTTTTCCAAACTAAGACAATGGTGAACATCAGCTTTAATTCTGGAAAATAATTATCAACATTGTGCACCTAATTTCTGTCATGTTACAGACTAAACCAGAAACTGAATCTTAATCATGTATTTGTGAATTTTCTGCAATATAAATTTGAAATAACACCAAAACGAATGGAATTTAAAGGTTTTTTTTTTTTTTATCAAATTCCCTTAATTATGAAAAATTGAAATTAAAATAATGATTAGTTGCAGGCCTAATATACATACACCTCAAGAGAATGCAAAAAATTGGTTCTAAATCATAACTGTTAACGGCAACATGAAACATGGAAAATAAGCCAAAACTCACACGCACAGCAGTATGCATGAGTTGATGTGTGCCTTAAAGGGGTGTGGCCTAGTGTGTGACATTAGAGGCTCTTTCTTTATCTCAGGTTGACTATTTGGTTATTTCAATGTTGATTATTTGGCTGAAAATGGACCAAGGACCACCCGTAACTTGCACCCGTAACTTGCATTTAGCTTATAGCATAAAAAAGCAATACAAGTAAAACGAAAAAAAAATCGTCTGTAAGTACATCAAGTTTTGCATTGGACAGCGCCGATACATGTTCATATATCGGTTTCACTGTGTTGAAAAGACTCCATTTTGATTTCAATTTCTCCACTTCCTCCGCCTATTGTTTATTTCATGGATCCCCCGTGAAGCATCAAAATCCGCCGTTTCTGTCAGCCCCTAACCGGCCGACGTGTTTGTCATTCAGGCCTTGTTAAAAGATAGCTACACCCACAAAGAGAAACGCACGCCAACGCGCTCCCTCTCTTCTCCCAGCTGAGAATTCCCAGTGGTAAAATTATTCCATTTAGATGGGAACTTTTTTTGTCACTACCCTGTCTAAATTGGCATATCTGGCTCTCTGGTAGAAACCAATAAACTGTGAACCCCGGATGCATCCGTCAGTCAAGCTCTTCTTTACTTTGCCGGGCCACATGACAACAACGGCGCAGCCGGTGGAATCGGGGCGCACTGATTGGCTCTCATCAGTTAGGCATTACGGAAAGCACCTGTCATCCTCGGGGCTTCTCAAAGCCGATGGCGGAGGCCCCGCCAGAGGGGCCGCTGGGGCTCGCATAAGATTTACTGAAACGCTGCGCCCTCATTGTCAACTTGGCTCCCCGAGACCCTACAGCGAGGCCTCTTTGCCGTGATTCATTGCTGTCACTGGTGAAATATACGCCGGAGCGAGAGCATTCTAAAAGGGATGTTGCATGTACAGTATGGAAATCGCTTGTACTGTAAAGTCAGTTGAACGGACATGAATGTAATGTACAAAGAGTGGCTCATCATGAGGTACACTTATGCAACATGTCAAGAAGACACTTTACAGAGATTATATTAGACCTATCTGTAGACTTAATATGAATTAGAATTTTGATATGTTATATATTATAGAGGACCAAAACTGCCTACATTCAAAATAAATAATTGAGTAAATCAATAAATGACTAAAACTGAAAATAAAAATAAAATAAAATTAAAAATAAAAAAGGACTAAATAAATCACAAAATAAATAAATAAATAAATAAATAAATAAAAGTGAAAATAAAATAAAAAATAAATAAAGGACTAAATAAATAAATAAATAAATACATACATACATACACAAATAGGTGACTAAATAAATAAATGGCTAATAACTAAATAAATGACAAATAAATAAATAAATAAATGACTAAAAGCGAAAATAAAGATCAATATTAAAAAATATAATTCAAAGATTAAATATAAATGTATCTATATATTATTCTTTTTTGGCTCTTTTTATTTCCATTTCTATTTATTTTTTTGGACATAATTTTCTAATTCTATTTTTATATCCATTTTTATTTTTACTTTTATTTATTTATTTATTTATTTATTTAGTCATGTATTTATTTTTAATATATAGCCTACAATAAAAGACAATTTGATCCATATCTCAAGACATGGGGTGCAATACGATTCAAGGACAGTACATTCAAAAGTGGAATGATTCCATTTAAGAGTCTTGACGAAAACCACACGTTGCTGTTTTTCTGATTTCACTATCCTGATTACTACAAGAGTCACTTGGTAAATTAGTTTTTTTAATAGAATGTTTTTTTTGTTTTTGTTTTTTTTAAGTAATAAAACCCTACTTATCAAGAGCAAGAGCTAACTTTATTTAAGATTTTTCAAGGATTGATTTAAGACTTTTTTTTAAATCAGCAGCTAATATATTGTAGCTTCTGAAATGACTTATGAAACTCTTCTTCATTTATTATTATGAATATCTGGATCATACTGCCCCCTGGTGGCCAATGAGCCACTCAATGGCAATAAGCGTTGAAGCATGAACTGTTTAATTCTTTACATGTGATTTAATTACTATATACCTGTTTGCTTTTACATCGTTTTCAATTAAAAAAAAAAAGTTGTAAAAAATTTTGCTTTTTTTTTTTTTTTAGTGGTGTTGAAATCATTTAATAGCATTTCAACTCCTGTCAATCGGCACATACGATTTGATAAACAAATATTTTGAGGAAAATTCCGTACTTCATTGCTTCCCAGCAGCCAATTATTAAAACTCTGGTGACTACTGTGTAAAAATTCTGCACAATCAGCTTATATATGTAAACATCCATCGCAAGGACTGGAGGTGTCACATTGTTTGGGGTTGTCGTGGCGGCGGTGGCACGGTGACGTCCCGTCCTCTCTCTGCACGGGAGCCTGTCGACGGCCTCATCATGTGGCTGTCATAGTTGACGCTGGCGAGGCGAGAGGCTAACTCCGCTGTGTCAATCAATGAGCCCTCATTAGAAGCGGCTTTAATTAGTGGCGGCGGTATTGTTGCAAAAAGATGCCTTCGTTAGCTCTGTTAATCCCCAAATGGATTGGTCGGGGAAGAGGCGACAGAGGAGTGTTGCTGTACAATGATGTGACTCAATGTGCGTCGCTTCTTGAAATGAAAGCAGATTTGGTGCTTTTGCTCAAGTGAATACTTTGAATGAGAGACAATACAAGAGCTTTATCGAAAAATGTTGCAAAGTTAAGCATTGCAAAGTTTTGAGAGCTTTTATTGTAAATATATTATTGTAATATATTATTGTAATATATTGTAAATATCATATTTATTGTCCCTGTACTGCGATTGGCTGGCAACCAGTTCAGGGTGTACCCTGCCTAGTGCCCATAGGAAGCTGGGATAGGCTCCAGCACCCCCCGCAACCCTTGTGAGGAGTAAGCATTTCACAAAATGGATGGATGGATGGATATGTACTGTAATACGTTCTTTTTATTTACAGAGGTGGGAAATGAAAAGTTAAAATGGCGGAAAGTAAGTGATTAAAAGTTTGCAGTAAATTTCTGTCCTTAATATTTTTATACTCTTTTTGGAAAAAGTTTGAACATCTGTATTTCTTTTGTTTTGAAAAAGAAAAAAAAAATAACATAAGATACACAAGATACAAGTTTTCAAAATTTAAAACATCTGTATCTCAAATAACTTTCCCCTTTAAACAGAAATGCCATATAACTAATCCAGAGATTCAAAACCACCAGTAACTTTTGTAATAGCATCAAATATACAGAAGAACTGAATTTACTTTGAGCCTTCACGAAAAAGTGCAGCGATTAATCGATTAATTTGATTAACTATTAAATTTTCAAATGAATTGTAATTATTTATGATTATTGAGATACTGTATTTGAATTTAAAATGGTGCAAATTTAATATTCTCAACAGTAAATATTCTCCGATTGATGTTGTCCTTATGACAGCAGACAAAAATCAAAAATGCAATCAAAAATGAAACATTTGCTTTTTCTTTGGGAAATAATGGGCAACATTTTTGCCAATTTTCTGACATGTTACACACCAATTGATTCATATATGCATTTTCTGCATCATATTTTTTAATATAGGGATGAAAATGAAAACATGGTTATGTTCAATGCATCAATTAATCGGCAAAGTAATCGACAGATGACAGTAACCCATGATTAAAATGGTTATTAGATGAAGCCCTAATATATCCATCCACATCCATTTTCTTGACAGCTTACTCCTTACAAGGGTGGCGGGGGTGCTGGAGCCTATCCCAGCTGGCTTCGGGCAGCAGTAAATATAAATAAATATATATATGTAAACAATGGGATGCATGTACGTACAGTATACGTATTATGCTCCAACCATAAAGATTTGTGTTGACATCAATATAAATCATCATCGCAATAAGATTATTTCCATGCAGTACAGTTACGGCGCACCAGTCCAGGCTGATGATCCCGATCCTGACAGGATGATGATTACAGGGTTATTTTCACTGTCGGCGGGCGAGACCATCCAGGCGACAAGAACATGACTTTGTGATGTTTGTAATGAGTGAGCATTGATTGATTCAACACAGCCTGAAGAGATTTTTTTTTTTTTTCCCCCGCCATGTTCAAACTCAGAGGGCATTCGGTGTTCTGTGTGCGTTTCCCCCCAACTGCAGCTCATATCGCAATTAGAATAATGAGCAGTCGGTGTGCACGCGTGCAGTTGGTGTGTTTCACGACTGGCCCCTCGTCTGCCAGCTATGTGCTATTATACCAGCTCCCATCCCTGTTGGATCAGTCAGCTTCGCGGCGCAATTTCCCTTCAGGAGCTAAATTATCGTTTTGAATGGCCGTTGTGCAACACATTGTGTAATTAAGTACTAAATATGCCTCGCTACCTGATTATAGCGGCGCAAAAAAGGGTTGAAGAGCTGCTGCTGGGTGAGAGATTGCGTTTTGGTATGCAATAAGCTGCTGGCACGGATTGGAGGTACTCATTTTTACGAGTTTTAGTCTTTTGGAAAACTGGATTGTTTTTGTTTTTTTGTTCAACATTTGTCAACAGTCAACCATGTTCCTTTCCGCCGATGCACTTTCACACCGTTTAAACAGCAGAACATGTTTTGAACAGTGACACAGGTGCTGCTGTAGGCTTCAGCTCACATACAGAAACACTGACGACACACCCAAGCCCACCAAGCCCCGCCTCTTAAAGATGCTTGCAACTTTTGTTGAAAACGTTTTTTTTTATTTTTTTAAATACATTTAATTGTGTTTTCAGTGTGCGGGAGGGTAAAAACCATGTAAATGCTTGATGAAGCTTAGCGATTGTTGTGTTAAAGTCATTTTTTCTGTATACGAAGAACTTTTCAAAATGAAAACAAAAAGAGGGGGGGGCTCAGAAAAGGGGGGGGGGGGGGGCGAGTGGGGAGCCGGTTTTGTTCGACTGTTTTGGGTAAAACGGCAACAAGAGCATCCAGGCCTGCACAGGCTGACGAAGGGATGAGTCAAAGAGGCCACAATCAGCAACCCCCACCACCTCTGACTAGCTCCTCCTCCCGCCTTCCTCTCCCCACACACACACACACACACACACACACACTTTCCCCAACGCCTCACCCCCCCACCCCACCCTCCCCTACCCAACACCCAGTCACTGTCAGGCCAAACACATGATGAATTGCCCTGTCAACAGAATTCATTCAGGGACCAATTAATTCAGCAGAAATGAACTAGAGCCATCAGTCGCTGAAAAACTCGCTGCAAAGAGAGCAAAGTAGCCCCACTTCACAAAACGAGGAAGCAAGGGAAAAGGGAGAAGAAGAAGAAAAAAAAAAAAAAGCAGGAACGGGGTGAGAGGCTGGAGAGCGCCCAGGAGAACGAGAGGGCATAGCAGAAGAGAGAAAGAGAGAGCGAGAGCGTGCTGGAAGTTAGTCTGACAGAAATTGGTCATTTAATGCTTTAGCGCACTGGAGACAGCCCCTGTCATAGACGAAAGCATGGCAGGGCCTCCCCTGGTATTTTATTTATTAATTATCTTATGCAGCGAGGGGCCTTTAACTGTCTCAGTCCGGCGCCGTCAGCCCGACTCGCTGTCATTTTCTCTCCACAAACAGATCCTTTAACACCGTGCTCCAGGTTAATGGAGACAAAGCCCATATCCAGCCAACCTTGCCTCTCCCCGCAAATACAGTATCCGCGCGGGCCTCAGCCAGGTAATTATTTCCTGAATATGTCGTCGGGATGCTAATAAAGCGCTCTAGAGGCGGCGTGCAGAACACGTCTGACCTCTTCAACTCGCCGCTTGATGGAAGCTACATCTCCCGAGCAGGGCGGCAATTATTTACACTTTAACGGGAACACAGCGGAAATGGGAATAAACTGTTACAAAGTCGGACAACATCTGTTAGAGTGCGTTTTACTATTCAATAAGATTAGCTATGAGCAATTGACCGTTTCCATCAATGCCAGGAAAGACCAATGAAAAATGATCCTGACCGACTGATTGATTTTTTTGTCCCTTCCATGATAAACACATACAAGAAGAAACGTTTGAAGCAATTTTACCAGATAATGAATACAGTGAAACCGGTACGAACTAGTTTGAGTTACGAAAAGTCTTGGCATGTACACTGAAGCTTCAGTTCTCATCATTGGCTGCTTTCGTCACATAGTGATGGTACCTTGCTATTTTTTTTTTCTTCTTTGCTCTAAATTAGCCACTCAGTAACCCTAAAGAAAGCGAAAATTGCTAGCAATAGTGTTATTAGGAAGCTTAATTGTACTATTGAAAAAATAAATAATAGCGAAAACTTGACAATGGTGTTTGTGTTTTTGTAAACTCGCTGCACAGTTTAGTTTGGCAAAATCTACCTTCTGTTCTATTGGATAATATAACAATAAATCATTTTCTCAAAACCAAAGATGCTCGACATAGGTACACACAAGCACAGGGACAAGCTAAAAAATAAATACAAAATTCTCCGCGAATGTAGCAGAGGCAGCGAAGAAGTCCAGATTCTTACACAGTTAGCAAAGGCTAGCTAGCAAGCTCAAGTAGGCACCAATCACAGCCAGCTATAGCAGTAATAAAGCTTCATGATGTATTGTTTTTTATTTTCCTTTCTTACAACTAAGCATGACTAAGCAACCTTGTTTTACTAGCCCAAAATGCAATGCGGTTCTGAAAGCATACAGTAAGATGCACCATCGTTATTTGCTACTGAAAACATGTTGTGTTTTCATAATAAAGTATTCT
This sequence comes from Festucalex cinctus, assembly GCF_051991245.1. NCBI lineage: Eukaryota > Metazoa > Chordata > Actinopteri > Syngnathiformes > Syngnathidae > Festucalex > Festucalex cinctus. The sequence goes on from NC_135424.1 coordinate 6,847,670, forward strand.
TAAACCTATTCTTATATTAGACAATGTTTATTTTTAACCACACACAAAACAAATACGATAATTCTAACTTTGTTCTGCGACTAGAACGGATTAATTGTATTTCTATTCATTTTAATGGGAAACACTACCTCGGTTTACAATCTTTTCAGTTAGAGAGTCACGGAACGGATTTAATTTATGAACCGATGTTTCCATAGCAGTAGGTCAAGCTTTTTCTATTTCTTCCTCTACTACAAATGTTTAATATCAGATGTTAAAAATCGGTATGCTACAACCCTGTTTTAGCTAAACCTCACTAAGCTAATGTCACGTTGGCTTCCATAGCGCTGCAAACTAAATATACTGGAAAACAAAAAGTGCTTTTCTATTGCAACAAGGTTTCTTAAAGCCTGTTAATTCTTGTCCAAAAAGATATGATGCTTTTTTTTAACATTGATTTTCTTTGGTGTATTTGACGCTAATCATCCACAACTGTCGCAAACATCAATCAACCTAATACCTTCTTGTTGGAGGTAAAACTGCGATGATGGCCACAGAAATTGAGCAAATAGCCAAAAGATAATTATCCTTCCTCCTCCGGATCTCAGGTGAAATTAGTTGATGTCGTAGAGACCAAATTTAACAGTTAAACTGCTTGGCCTCGGGCCGTCTTCCTGATGGCAACAAATTGGCGGCGTGAAGGGCGATATCAACACCAGCTAATTAAGGTGTCGTGTGATTTTGGGCTCCAGATCAAGAATGTGCTGAATCATCCCGCGGGTGATTATGAAGTCCATATGGTCAACGTCCAGAACTGTACGCTGGGAAACACTATCAGCCCTCTGCGCCGCTTGGCCTTTGCCAAAAGTTTGGAGCTCGTCTTTTGTGGCGCTGCTGGGCGGTGTTCATCAAGGCGTGTGAATTATTTACGCCGTCTTTTCTTTTAAGCCCGGGATCCTCCGGTGGAAAACACGGGATGAGGAGCAGCTGGGAGGCTGCCCGTGACTGGCCGCTCCTCGCTTCTGACATCAGGAAGTGAAATTCAACGCTGTTTCCACTGACGTTCATTGATAGGTTTGTGTACCTTGGATGCCCCCTTCTTAATGTCACCTGCTCTCATCGCACGTAAAAAGGAACTGGCTTGTAGTGTATCGTTTGTGGACCAGTTTTGGGGAAATTTTATGTATCATGTGGAGTGGAGATCTGTATTAACTCATTCACTCCCAGCCATTTTGACAGAAGCAATCCCGTTCGCTCCCAGCTGTTTTACTGGATTTTGACTGATTTTGCAAGGCCCACAGAATATTCTGTTATATTGCGAGAAAAACATGGAACCCACCAAAAGAAATATTAAAGTTTCTTCTTTCATCAGGGAAAAACAAATGTTTCTGTTTCCGTTTTGCAGCAATTAGCATTAGAATATAGCTAAGTTTCATCAGTTTTCACAAATTAAAATTGTAAGTAATTTAGCTTTTTTTCTACATGGCCCTGGTTGATCTCCTTTGCCACCTGCTGGCCGTTTGTGTAATAACTACCATTTCTGCAACCGTTCTTTGCAGTTGAGAGGCTGCATCAAAGCCTTCTGTATGCTCTAGCATAAAAAAACAACAACAACAAAAAAAAACGTATGAATACGTCTTTGGGACACTTAAAACATTAAAAAAACGTATTTACACATCATTGGGAGCAAATTAGTTAATAGTACTAATATCTTTGTAAAGGTGTTTCTGTATTGGATCTGATTAGGCAGTAGGGGTACTTAAAGTCAATCTTATCAAGGTTGTTTTTATTTTAGACTTACATTTTGGCGAGGAGAAATTGCGAGTAATTACACCGCCGCAATAAACCCAATTCTTCTCTCCTCATTTCTCTCCATTTACTGCAGAGCTAAGCGCAAACGGCACAAACGGACCAAATAGACAACAGTGGCACAGCAGCCAAGTGAACTTGACAAATGGAATACAAAAGCTAACAGAGAAGAAAGAGGTGCTTAGGCCGCCTGTCACAGGTAAAGTGCTCTCCTGATTTCTGTTTACTCACCACGCTCCAAACTCCGCTTGTCTTTCCTGCGGCTTACTGAAGTGAGGCTGTCTGCAAATCAGCTGCTCGCCTTTTAGCAACGCGCAATCGCTAGCTTGGCGGTTGAACGTCTTAAAGCTTGTGAGATGCGAAGTTTACTGGAAAAATATGACTTAAAATGTTCATTTTCAGGATCCAACTGTACAGTTAGTAGAGGTTTTATAACGGTGACACTTGGGACTTTGGAACAAAATATTTCAAGGACAGAACGGTGGTTTTCGTATGTTAACGTTCAGTTTTCAATATGTTTTTTTCCACTGAAATGTTACAACAGTTTTTGTACATCATTTTGTTGTTCATACAGTTGAAATGGTCCATACCAAACTCATCCACCTGCCTGCATAAATGTGAATCATTTCCTGGGATTGAGCACCGATCGCGAATTTATTCCGTGTGAACATGGAGGCGTCGGCCATTTTGATGAAACCGATACTATGTTTACTTTTCAGACATGTCCTGTCTTGGTGTTTCTTCTGTCTGTATTTCTATTAAATTACATTTTGTTAGCCATTTTTAAGGTAATTCATGCAAAGTACAAAAATGGCGATCTCGCCAGGATATACGGGAACTCCACAAAAATGACATATCTGAGTGACCGGTGATTTAAGATGGTTTGGTGAAGAAGATGGTAAATCGCAGACAGCTCAAATAGGAATTGGAGCAGAATCTGAAAATATTGGATTACCCTTCCAAACCTGCGCCATCAAGATTGTTTTATAAAGGTAAAAATGATGATCATTTATGTATTTAATATTTTTCCATATTTTTTCTTAGTTAAACTATTTTTATTCTCAATGAAATATTTTTTTAATGAATATTTTTGGTTGTCTGGAACGGATTAATTGGATTTATATGATCTCCTATTGGAAATATTGCTTTGGGCTCTGAACAATTTGGTTTCAGTCAGTCTTTTTGGAACACAAGCCAAGGTTAAATGTATAAGTAACTTCAGTGACAAACTGCCAATCTAATCATAATTGGCCATAGTTAGCTAAAACATACCATAGAATATTAACAACTAACACGGCAACTCCCTTTTGTCCTCATCCAAAGTCCATTAAGACATAAACATATAGGAAATATGGAATTTAAAAAAAAAACGTGAGGAATCCTGCTGAGGACGCGAGCATGCAAGTTGCGAGATGTGCTGTAGAATATAATTAATTAAATGAGACTAATTAGAAACATGAGAGCAGGTGCCATGCTACGAGCTGACAGAGACGACAGCAAGACAACATGCCAGTGCAAAAACACACACACACACACTGAGGCACACGTGCATGCACACAAACACACAGCTGCGGTTATGAGGGTGTATCGTGACAGGCACGGGGACTAAAGAACTTTCTGCGTTTTGTCATATGAAACCCCAAAGGAATACTCATGACAGGAAGCAGAGACCCAGGCACCGTGGGGGTCTCTTTCCTTTGTCTCGCACGTTCCCTTTATTATTTTTTTGCCCTGCTGTGGTGTAAGGAAGTTCAAAGATTTTTTTTCTCTCTCTCTCCCTAATTATTTCAGCACTTGCTTGCGACTGCAGGCGGTGGAAATTCACAAAAACTCTTCACCAACTACAGCGATTAAAGTGCGCCTCATATAGAGACGCCAGGCGGGGTGCATTTAAATAGAACACTCTTAATTTGATCGCACAAAAACAATCACGTTATAAGTAATATTTGACATTTTAACAACAATATTCATCCTTTCTAGTTATTGATGTGACCTACAAATCGAGGAGACAAATATTTGAAATGTGTTGAAATTTGTTTAATGGCCTACGTTTGATTCAAGCATCATGTTGCTCAAAGTAAAATGCACAGACATCTGTCATTTAATCTAGGTATTAATATCTAATCATCTAGATGTCTCAGCATCTCTCAGATCCTCACAGAGGATAAAGAATATGACTTAAAATAAATGGCTAAATCTGTTGCTGCACCATTTATCTTCAAAGATCGGTTGTTTAAAGCCCTATTTTGATGTGAAGAGCAGGGCTGTTGGAGTTTCCTTTCCATTGGTATTTTGCCTGACTAGATAGTGGAGAGATAGAATGGGGATTTTTGCGATATTGCGGAATGGAACATAGCAGATTCCCAGCCAGTTGAAGCAGCTCCCCTCGTTCCCATTCAAATCAGGGTGGTTAAAGCGCACGGTCGTTGCGGAAAAAGAAATGGACTCGCTGGGGTCTGTACATGAGATCGGCGTGGGTAAAGGCCGTTTATAAAGGTCCAATTTGTCCAATTTATTTATTTCTACAATGATTTGGTGGAATTGTCTGCGGAGTGCCGAATATGTCGGTCTGCTCTTCAATCAAATCCACCAAAATCACATTATACCACCTGCGTCAGGAGCTAGACCTGGTTTTAGCCAGTCTAAAGTCTACTTTTTGTCACCAAATTACCAGATGTGGCGGTGGCACAGCAGCTCCATCAGCTCCATCACGTTCCGTCCAGTGAGGCGTAGCGCAGTCTACCAAACTCACAAACACACTCAACTAGATTTGCCCTGGCACCAAAAGGAAGAGCCCTGTCGACAAAAATAGCGTCCTGTTGACATTAGCATTAAGCTAGCAGACTAGAGGCTAAGTTATGTGCTAGTTTTAAATACACAACAGCTAATTCACCTAGCTTTATGATTAGCTTTACAGTAAACTTCAACTTGCAGTTCCTTTAAGTTTCGCTTTTTGAAATAACTGTTTACCATTTGCCAAAGTGCTTTTTTGTGAAGTGAGTTGAATTGTGTTTACTACCACCATACAGCGCTAACAAGTCAAAATAAAAAACTGTCCAAATGACATGCGGTATTTTGCAAAACTAGCTCTCCCTTTGTGAAAGGCATAACTTGATCAAACATCAATCAAAGCGAAATACCAAAAAATGTGCACAGAGCACCCGACACAACCACCAGAAGGACCATGTGGTCGACGTGTAGCCCACATTCTGCGAAGTGGACAGCTCAATATCTCGCCTTCGTGTGGCTTGTCAATGAAGAACCAAAAAGGCAAGACGGGAGGAGAGATGGGAGGTGGATGCGGGAAAGGCTTTTTTAATTATCTGTGGTTGGGCCGGACTGTGCATCATCATTAGGGAGACTAAATAGCAGTGGTCACTGACTCAGGTAGTGGTAAACGGCACAATTAACAGGCTGAGGAGGGAGAACTGTATTCAATTTGAAAGCCTTCTCTCCTAATCCATCTCCAGTGATCAGCGGTGCTGCTGAGCTACGCCCTTTTACATTCAATTACATTAATCAGGTTATTACCTTGCAAAAAGTCAACGTTTTAATCAAGAACTGGCAAAGTAGGGCAGCGTGTTGCACGTGCGGACGCGCCGAGTGATGACGCTTAAAAAGTATGGCTCGGACTCAAAGGTGACTGTAGAAAGGGTACCATTTTAATATTAAAGTGAATTGAAAAGAAAACTTTGTTTACAAAATGGGAAAACTTTGGGGGGGGGATAAGGCTGAAAGCCTTTGTGGCAATCTGCTTCTACCTTGACAATCGTGACATGTTTTTATGGTTCATGTTTATATACTGACTGCAGTTAAAAAAAAATAATAATAATTATAATACAGTATAATAACTAGGGATGGGCGAGTACCGATACCAGGTATCGGTATCGGGCCGATACCAGTCTTTTTTTCAAGTACTCGAGTACTCGTGACGCAGACGAGTACAAGTGACCGATGGCAGAGGGGGAAGACGTTAAGTGAATCCTCCTTGCCTGTGACTGGCGCTAGCTTGCAGCAGTTTTTCACCAAAACTTCACCGGTTTGGAAATACTTCAAAATAAAAGAGCATTTTTGTGTTTTATTTTGTTAAGACTATTGAAGAGTGACTGTGCTGTTTTGTTGTTGTTTTTTTGTCAAAATTAAAGGAAATATATTTGTTTAAAAATATCTTTTCGTGATTTTTTTTTAATTTGTCAAAATGTACTACTGGTATCGGCAGTTGGTATCTGTATCGGTTAGTACTGACGGTCTGAGTGTCGGTATCCGTCTGAAAAAAAAAGTGGTATCGAACGTCCCTAATAAAAACTCAATACTTTTTTTTCCGTTTGCGTGAGATAAAAATGCACGCAGTTGTTCAAATTTAACAAGGAAACGGTAATTCTGCGAGAACAGAATTAATTGCAGCATCCATTCGTCTGCTAGGTTTGTTTGTTTTGGTCATCACAAGTGTTGTGCACTTAACCTTGAAGGTCCCACTGGATGGTGGTTCACATGTCAATAACTATGTGGATGTAGTCCCGAGATTGCCGGATGCGACTGTGTAAACACCTTCTCTAACACGAGCTGCGATTCATGTACGGCTGGAAACAAGTTGTCCAAATGTATGTAGCGTTTTCCGCTAGATTGGGGGTTATTTTGTTGTTTTTTTTGCACTGGAGGAAAAGAAAGTCAATTTATATGAATATGTGCTTACTTCGCCACCAGTTCAAATTGCTGACTGATTGCTGACTGCACACACAAAGTGAATGTAATTTAGTAGAACCTCTGGCTAAGCAGCAGTTTCTCAGCCCTTCTCTCGCTCTAATAGGGAGAAAATCAATTGCAGGGTGTCTATGACAGTCAAGAGATGCATGTTTTTATTGCCTTCATTTATTTATCTGTTTTAGCCACCCATTCGCTCGCTTTTTATTTTTGTCTTCTTTTTTTTTTTGCATTTCGCCTCATTAGGAGTTGACCCAAGGATTGGGTTGTGAATAATGGAGGGAAATTCCTGTTGTCGGCCCCGTAATGAGAGAAGACAAGAGGTGAGAACAGCTCAATAGGTGAGATAACCACTCTTTGATCCAAACAGTCATGCAGAACCTCGACTCGCCGCATCGTCAGAAAATGTACTCGCTTTTAAATCTTCCCAAAGAAACTTTTAATAGAGGGGGAAAAAAACGTATGATTTCATAAAAGAATGTAGTAGTGCCTTGACATAGATCTGAAATCATCTCTCCCCATTGAAATGAATGGAAGAGCTATTAATCCATTCCGCAAAAAAAAAAAAAAAAAAAACAACAACAACCATCATTTTCGTAATGTGTTTTTGCAATCAGGAAAACCGCACTCTGTAATTTTGTACTATTGTAATAAAAGAGCTGCGATTGCCTGGCAACCAGTCCAGGGTGTCCCCCGCCTACTGCCCAGAGCCAGCTGAGATAGGCGCCAGCACCCCCCGCGACCCTTGTGCGGAATCAGCGGTCAAGAAAATGGATGGATGGATGGATGGATGGCAATAACAAGAGACATTACATAATCAGAATCGTCTTTTTTTTTGGCCAAAAAATAAAAGTAACTCAGTTATTTTACTAATTACTTGATTTTAAAAGTAGTTAGATTACAAGTTACTTTAATAGTTACTTTCACAAGACAGCATCACCATCACTTAACATAAAAATGACAACTTGATTTCGTGGGAAGTGCATTTTTTTTCCCCACAGTATTGCTTAAAATAACGTTTCTATTAAAAATTAAAATAAAGAGTCTTTATGACTTAACATATACATTACTGTATTTTTAGACATAAAAACGAGTCTAGATTTCTACTGGTTTGTATATAATAGTCTTTCTAGACTTCACTTATCATTAATCCATCCATCCATTTTCTTGACCGCTTATTCCTCACAAGGGTCGCGGTGGGTGCTGGAGCCTATCTCAGCTGGCTCTGGGCAGTAGGCGGGATACACCCTGGACTGGTTGCCAGCCAATCGCAGGGCAACTTATCATTAATACATTTTGTAAATATATAAAAGATAGCAAAAAAAAAAAACAGGACTTTTGACCTTATAATTTACGTCATTGGTTATAAATGTACCAAAAAAAATAAAAATAAAAAATAAAAAATCACACAACCTGCTGGGACTTTGTAAGCATGTGCACCTCTAAATGATCCTTCAAATGGAATGTATTTATATTAAAACTAGATAACACTTTGTCGATAGCATGGATTGTTACAATTGATAGACTGTTTGTGTTTGAATATTCGTTGCTTAAAGTGTAAATAACACCGGTAATGTAGATGCTATTTGTTCGTGTGTCATCTTCGGGCAAAGGGTTGTTTTAAAATACACAATATTGAATTCTAATTTGACAATGAACTTGAACTGGCAGTGAAAATAAAGAGCTTGAAGACTTTTTTTTTTTTTGGGGAAGAATTGTTCATTATCTGCCAGACTGAATTGAATTGAGTTGCGTTCACTGCCAACATACAGCACTCAAAACTTTGTCACTTGTTAATGGCTTATTGTTAAGCTTCCAATTAATATAAAGTCTTCTTTTCGAAGCATTTTACTTTTGAATATATTACTTCTGACTTCGTCGCGTACCAACCAAATCTGTGCTAACAAGATCTAAAGATTTCAACTTAAGATGTCTTGTTAAACTGAGACCGTGTTCCCCAGCGGACAGAAATGTTAAACATATCTCCACCCATGACAAGCAATGTTAATCCATTTGCTGTAACGAACTAGCATGTGTCTAATTAAAATATGCCTTTTAATGATACGCCCTGACGTCCCGCAAAACACTGTCACGCCTCTCCTCCTCTAATACGGGAATATGCTGATTGCTTCAGTAACACTGAGGGGGGGCTCCGGTCCCAAGGCTGCCGCCACCTCCTATGGGACCCGCGAACCCTCTTTAACAGCTGCTTCCTGTTGGTGGCCGGCAAAAAAAAACAAACTAGAGATAGATTCAAGGGCTGACACTGTTTGATTTCATTTGCCAACGGTTTAATCCAGCGCCTTGGCAAAAGGTGCCGTAGGTGAAGAGAGTCCGACCCGATCTGGTGGCAGCTCATTTCGAATGCTGCGCTCACAAAGCCCAGGTGATAAAAGCAATTAAAGCCCGCTAATTCAGCAAATCGGAAAAGGCCAGTAGGTAATTACGATACATAATGAAATCATCGCGGTTCCCTCCGCATTTCCGCACGTTTGCGGGTTTTTGTTTTTGGTTTGGTTCAGTTTTGACGGCCAGCGAGGGGACAGGTCCGCGGTGGGTGGGGTCTGCGGCAGGGCTTTGGTTAATGGGATCTCTCTGGACAGATGAGGTCCATTAGGAGGTTAATTTAAAAAGTGAATGGAGGACATTGAGGGAAAGGTGATGGGAGGAAGAGCACAATTGCGCTAGATCACAGAGTTCAAGGAGAGAATGAAATTTATATTCAAATCGGCAAGCTAGGCCTGCTAAATAGCAGGAGCAGACAAGCTAAATTAAAAAAAAACAAAAAAAAACAACTTCCACACCAAACCAACAACTAACACCATTTTTTTTCGGCATTGTTCACATGCATGTACTACAGCCACTGACTCCCAATTTCCATTTCTCCCCCCCCCCACCCTGCCAAAAAAGCTGAATCGGATCTGGACTCATTGGTGTGTGGATAATGAAGGGGTTACCAGGAGCTGGGAGAGACCCAGTAATTCCCCCTCACCGGGGGGACCGGGTTTTTTGGGTGGGGTTTGGATGAGTAGCCCTGCTCCGTGATGCATGCACTCATGTGAGCTCGTGACAGCCTCAGCCAAATCCGAGGCCTGACACTCACGCCGCATGTATTACCCAGATACAGTACACAGTTCGCTTCCAATGATACAAGGCTGATGAAATTCTTGCAAAATTCTACTTGAATATGCAAAAACGTAAGCTTCTGTGTACTGCGTATGAAGAATTAGGCGGGCAATAATTCATTTTATTTCAATTAGTCATCCAATATGAGTCACGGGATAGTCAATGTCCAAAAAAATAATAATAATAAATAACTTTTTACACCAGATAGAGTCGTCAAAGTATCAGAATTAGCTTTAAAAAAAAAAAAAAAAAAAAAAAAAAAAGAAGAATTAGCTTCCTCCATTTTTTTTTTTTTTTTTTTTTTAAGAGAAACTCAAAACACAAAAATTTGCAACAATTTGTTCTATGTGCCCCCGCTAGTCTAAACACGATGTCAAAGCCTTCGGGCTCACATTGAGAACATCACATGACCAAACGTAGAAAACAGTTGTGATATTCACAATGCGAGCCCGAAGGCACTTTTGACATCAAATTCCGTCAACAGCAGACGCCGGTGTAGGATACAATGGCGGCATCCTGATATTGATGAAAACGGATGGATTAATATGCTTAATCACTCGCAGCCATTTTCACTGAAGCAACCCCCTTCGCTCCCAGCTGTTTTACTGGATTTTGACCGATTTTGAAAGGCCCGCAGAATATTGTGTTCTATTGCTATAGAAACATGGAACCTACCAAAAGAAATATTAGTCCCTTCTTTCATCAGGAAAAACTGTATATTTGTATCTATTTCCGTTTTGCAGCTAAATGTCATCATTATTCACAAACCTGTTCAAAACACTGGGGGAAAGAGCTTGTTGCAACATGGCCCTGATTGATGTATTGTACTCTGCTGCCACCTTCTGGGTATTTTTTTGCAATAACTACCATTGCTTTAAGTAACCTCTTCAGGTCGAAGGCTGCATCAAAGCCTTCTGTATGCTCTAGCATTGAAGAAAAAAAAAAAAAAAACATTTAAAAAAAAACATTTAAAAAAAAAACAACAAATATACGTTTTTGGGACCGTGGCAATAAATTGTACATTTTACTTGGCGAACATTGGCCAAGGTAGTGAATGTTGATTTCTCGTCAGAGTTCGTTCAAGGCTGCAAGCGTTCGCCAGACGTTCACTCACAGTTTTAACGGTTTTTCTTGTCGCAAGAGAAACTGTCGTGACAGGAAAAACTAATCGGTGATCATTAAAATGGTTGGGCAAACATTTGCGACCTTGAGCGAAACCTGACAAAAAAATAAAATAAAGTCGGAAAGAACAACTTGAAAGCCGTTTTCAAAAGTTAGTGTTTTCAGTAATTGTCTTTTCAGTTGAAAATGCAAATATACCCCAAGTGAAATTTAACTAAAAGACATGGAAATAAAATCTCTCCCTTCCTCTCTTTTTTTGCTGAGTTCATCACCCTCCTCCTACCATATACGTGGGAGTATCCCAGCTCAATATAAGGTCATCGAAATTAGCATATCATCTGGCAAAATGGTTCGGCAATGTGTGGGCGTATCCCTTTGGGGGGGTCACCTTAAACATCATTTTTTAAGGCACCGTAAGACCCCCGTGTTCTCCAGGGTTACACATCTCCACTTCATTATGATGAAGATGTGAACAACTATTCAAAACGGCCGACACTGTCGATAGGCATCGAGTCCCGGCTCTTTCCAGTTTGTCTCGCCGTCTCTCTGGACTACCCGCGTGAGCCCCCCCATCCATCATCTGAATACTGCGGGCCTGAATCATTGCAGATCATTATAGTAACAGAGAGCGTACTGGTGATTGGCTGTGATTGCGAGATTACAGGGATCTGAGGGGTGATCCATCACGCCGGGTGGCACGCTAACACCTCTCCGTGATGGGGTTCACCCCGGGGGTCAGGGCCAGGTCAGCGAGAGGAGCTCCCCTCCACGGAAAATCGCTCCAGCTGCCAAATGCTCCAAGTGCAGGGTCTTTTTTTTTTTTACCCATTTCTCAATTTAGATTGAACTTGTAATCAGCAAGCGTATAGATTTATCGGAATGAGTTGATATATGGAGATATAAGCGTGCTGTAAAGTTCTGGGTGGGAACTTCCACTGGTTCTTGTATCTTAATGCTCACGATATTATACTAACAGTAATAACCAGACGGCTGCATTTGCTCAGTTGAACTGTTTACTGGATGCCAGAAAGACCGAGTACACAGCTGCGGAGCAGATCTATTCAGAGTCGTCCCTGCACTTATACTGTCTAGGCCGCCCGCCCACATGGGCGAACGGCTTAGCCTCCCCATGTGAGAATGGTTGGCCTGATGGCCTTAACTGGTTTTGACTGGATACGTATGTCAGAATGCAGACAGATAGAAAGGCACCAAGCAAGGCCAAATAACAGCGACACAACGGCCTAGCTCAAGTCATCTATCTAGTCATGAAGAGCCCTAACCTAACAGCGTGCATGCTAAAATTGGGTCCAACGCGACCACTTCTCTCCGAGACTTGTGCCTGAAAAGTGGTGCACGAACAACGTAGCCCGAGGCTGCGTGTTGTCATCCAAATGAGATAAGTTTATTTTCCCTCGACCGGCATTTGTTCCATCAGCCCGTGAGGTCCCGAGCTGCGCTAGGAAGCGGTGGGGAGTCCATCGCAGCACCTGCAAGCTCTAGCGGGGTGGCCCGCTAGCAGAGGAAAAAAAAAAAAAAAAAAAAAGACTTTGGCTGCTGCCCAAATATCTGCCTGCGCCTTCTGTGCCAAGGCACAAGCCTTAGAAAAACCAGGAGGCGACAATATTGTGGAACAAATGTCCTCTAATCTCAGCCTGCCGGTCAGGGGTCCTGGATGCTTTCCTCCTCATTGTCCCGTGCACATTTTTTGCTGCTCCCAAAAGGTTAATGCGACATAACGCTGGTGTGGTAATGATGTTATGGGTCAGTTAAACATCCTGTAAAGTGGATTCAGTGATTTGCCTTGAACTTTTTGATCTTTTGCCACATTTCTGGATTAAAGATATAAAATTTGATTTTTGATATTTTTTATTTTTTGTCAAGAATCAGCACCAAGTAGGAAACAATTGCCAAGTTGGACAAAATTTATACGATATTTTAAACAATTGTTTTATTTTTACAAAGAACTGAAAAGTGGGGCATACACAATTATTCACCCCCCTTTTCTCTCAGTGCAGCCAAAAGTTACAAGCTCGAGCTGATTTCAACCATTTATGACCTTGATATGAAATGTTCCTTGTCTATTGTAAAACTGACTTGGTAGTGGTAGACCTACCACCTTTCAAAGCATTTTTTTTTCAGCATGTTTTCTAGTTAACCATCCTTCATATTGCTTCCATTCATTCATGTGATCAAATTTGAATTGTCTTTAAAGAACAATCTTGTTTAAAAAAATAAATAAATAAATAATGTAAATACTATACAGAAGAAAAAAAAAGATACTGTTAAATGCTTAATGTGCATGTGCACATGGTAAAATTCTCTGCAAGCAGTAATAGATGTTGGTGTCTTTTTATAAGCTAGCACACACAACATTGCCCTGTGGTGTGTGTTATTGGAAAATTTCATTTGAAATGATTTTCCTGATCACTGGCTTATCTCTTGGATTCCTTCTGCCGCCAGTGAGGAGTTTAGCAATTTGAACAAAAAGAAACAGAAACCCAGTCAACTACACTCACTCAAATTTGGTTTTACTGATCCAAAAACTGACTTTCCATTTTTTCGTGATTGCTTCTCATAAATAGCAATTAAACCTCTGAGCGCGCATAAAGAACTGAATTTGAATGTTTATCCCTGTTCACTTTTCTCCACTTGAGTTGACTTTTTTTTTTTTTGCAAAACAGTCACTATTAGCTAACAAACGGCACGCGAGTGTTGATTTCAAATAAATGAGCAGTTGACCGGTGGGTGGAGAGCGTATCTATGGCAACAGTCTGGTCCCCAGCTGTCACAGAGACGAAGAAGATGGGTGCCATGAGCGAGGAGACCACTTAACCTCAGCTGCTCCGCAGCTTAGGGGAGTCAAGATGCTGCTGAAGCCCGCACGGAACCTCACTTAATATGTAGACAATAACCCCCCCCCCACACACACACACACACACACTCACACTCACACCCCCCCTAACAGCAGACAAAAGGCTGACTTCAAACCAGCTAGTGAAAATAAAAGACAGCACAGAGGGGAAAAAAAAAAAGAACAGCGCTGCAGTCTCACTTCGAGAAGCTCGGCTACACCAGATGGAATGTGGGATGCGAGTAAGAAAAGCTAATTAAATCTGGTTTAACTGGAAAAGCAGTTTAATTGTTTACTTCGGATACGGCGTTGCTATTTTCTGGCAGGATTTGATCGCAGCGGGAACCATCTGCCAAAGTCGCATCAAACTTGCACGAGAAGACGGGAAAAGCCGAGAAATCAGCAGCGTTTATTTCAGTTCTGTCGCCGTTATTGTGCAGCAGGTGACGAAAAAGAAAAAAGGGCTGCTGCAATGTAATTAAGTGTATTACAGTGACTATGAAGAAAGGTTGGTAAATGCATGTAGCCTATATTAGCTGTAGAAAAGTCTATACACTATCCGTCTAGTGACACGTAGAGTTTTTCAGCCAATTTTTTGCTTTGCCTTGAAAGATATGAGCGCTGTTTTGTCGCAGTGAACTCAATTCAACTTCACAATAAGCAACAGTTTGGCAAATATTGAACAAAACATTAAAAACAGAGGCTTAAAGTTGTTTCATAGCAATTGCAGTTGAAGTTTACAAACATAAAACAAACTAGGTTTGCTTTGGCAATCTATACTTAGCTTGATGCTAATTTTTTTTTTTTTTTTTTTTTTTTATTACAAGCCGCCATTGACATGCTAACGTTAGCATTTCAAAATGTCATCAATAGAGTCTAATATAAATCACAAATTTGAGCTTTGTTATTATCACAAAGTTCCAACTCTGTTAGCTCGCAAGCTACATCGTGGCTAGTGCCTCCGACATGGTGTTAAAAATATTATACAGGGACTCCAAATAACATTTGATCATTCTTAACCGTCATTGTAGAAAAAAAAAAAAATAACCACCTGATGTTGATTAATTTAATTTATCTGCTAGCTAGTACAAAGATTTGAACACCACTTTTGTCACTAAACATTGTAAAATCTCCCTTTCTTTGGCCAGCATCACAATATTCCTCCACAAGTGTTGTTTTGTGACAAGTCTTTTTTCATGTCTTATTATAAAAAATAAAAATAAAAAAAACTGAAATATTGAATTTGAAGGCGTTTTATTTTAAAGTTCTGTGAGCATATAAAGTTATAAATATACATTTTTTAGGTAGGTCATCAGCTACAATCCAAAGGCAATGAATTCTTCTAAATGCCAATTTACAAAACAGGACTTGTCAAAATTGCCAGACTGTTTACACGTAATTTTTGCACAGCACACCCTAATGCAATTAATTAAAGTCCCTGATGCACTCGGTTAATTAACAGCTCAATTAGTTCAATGTTTTGCGCAGAAATGTCCGTTTCTCCAATCAATAGCATGACAAAATCTTTTGTTCCTTTTTGTTTTTTTTACAGCATGGATCAAACTAGCAACATTCTTTTTTTTTATTATTAGTTTGACCTAATCATCCCACAAAGTAATAAATTAATGATTGAAATTATTTATTTTGTGCTTATACATAATGTCAGAAATACATGTTTTAAATATAACGTGGCAGGATTTGTCAGGACTTGTCAGTAAATGTACAAAAATATTCTGAAATAATAATTTGGTAAGCAAATCAATGAGCATTATTATACAGGGTAAATCCATCATTTGAATATTTGAGGAACTTCATATCCTAGAATACATTGCAAATTGAAACAAACACTTTTCAAAAATATTATTCAAATGGATGATATTAATATACGACTGCCTGAAACATTTGAATAGATGGAGCGATTAAGCTACTTGGATGCTCTTGCATGTGGGCAAGGAGACTTCAAGCCGCCGAATGCTATTTAATTTACTGAACGGGACAAACGGTCAAACAAAGAAATACAAAATAAGAGGAGATGATTTAGGCCACTACTCCCGCCCAGATGCTCACACGCAAAATCCAACTCCTGATGTCACTTACTAGGCCACACCCCTTAAAGGCACACTTCCAACATAATACAGTACAGTACAGTGTGTAGCAGAATTCGGCTTTATAAAATCTTTATATTGTCTTTTATAATATTTGCTTATAGCTCAGTGTGCGATTTTTCTTAAAAATATGCAACATAAAAAATTGTGATAATTTTTTAAGGGGCTGGAATGGATTAATGACAAAAATGAATGTATTACTGTACACAAATAAACTAGTCAAAGCAGGAAAAAAAAAAAATGTAAACATGCCCATTTTTGTCAACTGCTGTGCAAAAAAAGTCAAGACGAGAAGCTTTTGAGCTGACAAGGTCGAAGTGTTGCGTGATTTAAAGGGAGGGGCGAAGTGGTGGGTGGGGTCTAATGGACGAAGCAAGGTAGAGATGTGCCTGTCAGTACGTTACCGTGCCATGTGACGCATATTGCCACTGACAAGAGGTTAGCGGGTCAGACAGGAAGGCCCGTTGCTATGAAGGGGAAGTGGCCCGCATTGTTCGCGCGCCCTCCCAGACTGCGCAGAGACGGCCTAATCGGACTTCGGCAGAGCGAGCTCATTCAACAGTCGCTCTTCCTGAATCGGACCGTCCCTTTTGTCTGCCTTTCTCTGTCTCAGCGACTTGCACTTTTTTGCAAAACCTTCAACACAGAGGGCTGCTTTTTATTCATTGTGAGGAACCTCTAAGATCAAATGTGGGTCGAAATGTAATTATTACGATCTTTGGTCAAACCGTTGCCATTGCTTTTATAAACCAATGCAGAGATTTTATTTATTTATTTATTTATTTATTTATTTATTTATTAGTGAATGAGGTACAAACCATACGCTACACCCTGAAAAGTTGAACATGAAAAATGGAGTAAGGTGAAAATAAAAAATGGCGTAATGAAGCTCAAAGTGCAATTATGGCGATAGATCGATAGATATTAGCTAGCCGATAGATAGCTAGATAGCGTAGATAGCGCCATTAGCTAGCCGATAGATAGCGTAGATAGCGCCATTAGCTAGCCGATAGATAGCTAGATAGCGCCATTAGCTAGCCGATAGATAGCTAGATAGCGCCATTAGCTAGCCGATAGATAGCTAGATAGCTAGCCGATAGATAGCGCCATTAGCTAGCCGATAGATAGCTAGATAGCTAGCCGATAGATAGCGCCATTAGCTAGCCGATAGATAGCGCCATTAGCTAGCCGATAGATAGCGCCATTAGCTAGCCGATAGATAGCTAGATAGCTAGCCGATAGATAGATAGATAGATAGATAGATAGCCAGATAGATAGATAGCCAGATAGCCAGATAGCCAGATAGATAGATAGATAGATAGATAGCCAGATAGATAGATAGATAGCCAGATAGATAGATAGCCAGATAGATAGATAGATAGCCAGATAGCTAGCCAGATAGCTAGCTAGCTAGATAGCTAGCCAGATAGCTAGCTAGATAGATAGATAGATAGATAGATAGATAAAAGCCAAAGAAAAAGCAAAATATATTTCCCTAAAATGTTTGACTTCAGGGTCGTTCAACTTAAGAGGTTATGGCGTTACGCCATTGTCGTCCTTATCCCTCACTACGCTTAATCCTGTGCCGCAAATTCCCCCGTGTAGTTTTGCATGCATTTGAGAGCGTGTGCGCGAGTGTGCGCGCGTGTCTGCATGTGCACGTGTCTTTGCCTGAGGCCATCCCAAGGGAGGCTTCACCGGCTTTAGAGGTCAAATCAGTTGTAAGTCTATTAAAAAGGCAAGCGTACACATTCTCGCCGTGGCGTGTCATTCAGGCGCACTTAATTTCCACTTGATCAACAGTTACGTCGGAGAGGGGAGCAGTAAACCGTCTTTGTGCTCGGGCCGCGTTTTTCAACCGTGCTCCCCTAAGAGGTACGTGGTCCTTGAGTAGCGTAATGGTTTGGATGTGGACACTGTTTTCTACTAAATTTAGATTACAATAAACTCCCATTTATCTTATATACCTTCTAGTAGGTGAAAATCCACGATACTTTTTTTTTTTTTTTTTTACTTCACACTTAAACTTCCTAAAAATCACCTGAAAGTGTAACAACAATGTAAACATATTTCAACACCCGGGGGAAAAAAACTGAGAAAAGAAAAGTGCATCATCAACTGCCGTTCTCTTTTCCTACATTTGAGCATGGGTTGGTTACAGATATACTACGGTTTTACAAAGTCACGGTTTCATAACCGCTAAAAGTTTTTTTTTTTTTTTAATATGTTCAGTGAGCCCGCTGACTTTTCCCCTTTCGGGTACCATAGCCTAGTAGAGGATGCTAAATGTATTTTTAAAAAGTAGTTGCTATCAACGGCAATACGATATCACGCCACTAATCATTCTTCAACAAAATCAACGCTGCCTTGAACTGAAGAACATTTACAGCTACAAGCTATCAGCTACGAGGGTTAGCATGTTTACAGTCTGTAAAATAAATAATACAGACTCTCTGCCAAGTTAGATGACTAGCTAGCTAGCTAACTAGCATCTACTTCACAAAACAGAGTAGCCAACTCATTTTCTGAGTTATAACTACTTGTATTTTGCTAATTTTGTTTGATAATTTATCTTAGGAGTGAGATAAAAAAAAAAAAAGTTCAAATACATTCAAATACATTTTAGACTAGTAAATTGCAATACCACCATACCATATCATCGCAAAATTTTGCTTTCAATGAAAGTTACATGTTTTCCACTGCTCATTCTAAATTCGATCAGAGATTCCACAAGAATCCCGAGGATGACAGATTGCTGCTGCAGTGTGGATGACTACTCAACAGAAGCCAAGAGGGGAAAAAAACAACAACAACAAGACTTTCTAGGCTACACACAGCTTGCTGTTTAGGCATTAGGCGGCGAGAAAAGACGGAAGACTTCAAATAGGCCTGTTTATTCACAAGAAAATGAAAGATGCATTCGGGTTGGCAGCTTGGAGGACACTCCATTCATCCTAAAAATGCCTGCGGGTCATCGAAAAATGTCCCAGCCCACTTTTCAAACCGCAATCATATGTATTCAGGTTCTGTCTCGTAAATTTATCTGCAAGTGCTCGAATGTGGTCTCTTGAGAATTTTAGTAGCATAGAGTATATTGGTATGTTAAGCACTGTATTATTAAAGAAAATATTTTTTTTTGTAGTGGGTTTTCAGTTTATTAAGAAGTTCGAGGTGCGCAATAAACAGTGTAAAAATACACCATTACGAGGTACAGAAAAATAAATAGTTGTTGATAGTTTTACCCCTTCACGCACACAGCAGCAAAACATTCTCTGCGGGAGCCATGCAGCATTATGTGGCCTCAAGATTGAAAGTGTTTTTGATGATGAGTAAAAATAGTTATACTAGATAAATCCGAGTCAACTTGTTTTGTTAAAAATAGGTAGCTATAAAACTTTGCCTATTACACAACTTAGGAGTTTTATTTATTGCATTACTTGTGCATTACTCACGGCTATTAGATCTTTGAGAAAGTTTGGGAAGATGTGGCAAATGCAAATTATTAAATTTTTAACGTATTAAATTAGCATTTTAACATGATTTTGGGATGAGTTATGTTGATGTTAGCGCACAAACGGTAAATGACAGCACTATGAGGTATTATATAAGACTAACAATGCAGTGTTTGAATTATTTTTTTTTTTTATTATTATTATTCCTGCTGAAAAGTAGTGGTTTTGGAGATGCAAGGATGTCCCTGGGAGGCATAAATGGACAGTAACATCAACTGATAATAAAATAACTCACATATTGAAATCATGCAATTGAACCATTACAATTACAGGCATTCGGTAAGCTCCAAGCAGTTTTTGTGTCCTGGGGCAAAGTGACGCGAGAAGAGTGTAACCAGACTCTGTCAAGATTAATTACCGGTGATTCCGAGTGTAGCTTGCATTGCTAAAAAATTTAATTCGCTATTGATTTGACTTTTAAATGGTAAATGTCCACTCCTATTACCATAACATGGATGCGGGGCAGCCAATACAAGAGCACGAACACTTGGAAAGGTCATTTAACTTTTGGAAATCTGCATGTTTCGATAAAGAGTAGGTGACCAGAAGAAAATAAATAAATAAAAAAAACAATCTTAAGACCCCTGTTTGGCATGCAGCAGCAGCAGCAGCCTGTCGGGGTGTCTGAGGTCAGTAGCACAGTTGTGACCTCTGAGGGTCTATTCCTCTGACAGACATTTGTCACTCTGCTGAGGGAATGTGTGCCGTAATAGATTATTGACCACCTCAGCAGGCTCATCACACCGCACAACTCGCAACGCAGTGAATGCCACACACAAGCTGGCTGACACGGCACCAAGATGGAGCCGGTTACCGAGTGAAAAGCCAGCACAAATGTCATCCAAAATGGCCATGAATGGAAATCGGCACAGCGCAGTCCCCGAGAAATTCTGATGAAAGTAAAGGTCTCGCTTCCATATTTTGTTTGGGGCATTTTCGAGCATCCTTAATTGTAGGATAATTCATCTCGGAGCACTAATTTACCCCCTGCCGGTCTCTTTAAATGCTGGGCCATTCTGTTTACCAGCTTCCAGAATGATAAAGGCATGTGTCCTCAAGCCAAAGAGCATATTTACAGCCATATTTCTCAGCTTTGTTCCCCCCCAACGTGACGGTTTGGGGCATATGAGCCCATATGGGGTATTAGTTGAAATGGGCATTGTTTCAACTTCTATGTATTCTTTCTTCGTCCTTCAAAAAAAAAGTTAGATTACCGTATTTTTCATATTTCTCCTGTCGTCTCTCAAATCACGTGTCCACATTGAACTGAATGGAACTGTGATATATATATATATATATATATATATATATATATATATATATATATATATATATATATATATATATATCCATTTTCTGTACCGCTTACGCCTCATAAGGGTCACGAGGGTGCTGGAGCCTATCCCAGCCGACTTTGGGCAGTAGACGTGGGACACCCTGAACTGGTTGCCAGCCAATCACAGTATAGCATACTATTTTAGTAGTATTTTACTTTATTAAAACAAACAATAATAACACTAATAGAAGTCGCTGATAAATACATAGAACATTTTTTCTATGCAGAAATTCAGCATATAGTATATGCAAAATTACCGTTATATTCATGACACATACGGTATATATATATATATATTATATATATATATATATATAGCTACATTATATATGCACATATTTATACATTATAATGTATAATCTATATAAATATAGAAACTGTATGCATATAATTAGATATATATACACATTTATATAAACATATGTAAATATGTATATGTAAAGTATATTTATATGTATACATAAATACATACAGCACGTCTAGGTCTATATGTCTATGTGTAGCAGACATGGCATTTTTGATTGGTTGTTACATCTGCGACGTTGCAACGCTGTTCACCTGTGATTCAAATGTCCAACGGCAGCAAAACTAGTGGCTGAACATTCGCCACTAATGAAAACAAGGTGACAAATAATGACTTGGAACACAGCATGTTACAATTACTACAGTTCGTCATTTAACTGATATAATTTATTTGTTATTAAATTTTTGGCCAAAAGAATGCAGTACAGTACAGTACACAAACTCCAATGCACTGTGAAATATTTTGACGTGGTTCAGTCCAGCAATTCATATAATAACTACCTGCTGTTCCGAGTCTCCGGCCTTGCTTGTCTGTCATGCGATTGGGGGACATTTAGGCTTATTTTGCCATTGCTTATTCAAGCCACAGGAGGCCTATTAATTTCAGCAGGCCTTGTCCTCTCCAGGGGCGATCGCTATGCCCACAGCACGTGCGGTCCCATTGTTTGGACCCATTTACATCTGTGGTCAATGAATAATGACAGTTCTGCGGGGGAGACTCCAACACAGCCAAACACACTTCACAAACATACCGGCAAGCTAAGAAAAGAGGAAATAAAAAGATTTCCCAAGTGGAGGATTTTCTAAAGGGGAAAGTAACACTGCAGAATTGCTATATTGTCTGTGATTATTAAAAACTGCACAGAGGCAAGCAAAGCTGGAAATTTCCTCTTTTTTTTTTTCTTTTTTTTTTACGTGGTGCAGTGTTCAGAATTCTGCTGCTGTGGCTTCTGGCACTCTCCCAACTGTTTTGACCCATTAAATTAGCCACATTGGCTGCGATGGTGCCATGCTAATGCTGTGGGCGTCTCTCAATCGGGTGCGCAGGCTCCTGGCACGCTGAATCTCGCTCTGGCTGTGCCACTGCTTCCACACATCATAGAATATTAACCCTTTTCTGTTCGCTGACAAATGTACCAGATGGCGCTGCACAAGAACAGCTGTCAATTTCAAGGCAGCTCCTCTTCGGTGGATTCTTTCCCCCCCTTTTGCACTTTGGGACACTGCGAGGATTTATTTTTATTTTTTTTAAAAAGACATAATAAGCGAACTGATGCGCTGTTTCTGTTTGTAACGAATCACATGTTACAGCTGTGTGAGAGGTATCATTCCTCACTGGGAAACCAGAGAGGTGTCACTGTGCAAGAGCCCCAGCGAGCTGGAATGCACAGACACACGAACACGAGCGCTGTGGAAGCATTTGAATGTACAGCACCGCGAGGTCTCCCCCACCGCCGGAGCCATCGCAGCAGTCACGAGATGAGGTCCCCGGTGCCGCTTTGCTGCCACTCGGAGTAAATTAAAACTGAGGGCTCCAAATACATTTCTCATTGTGGCCCTAAAGCACAGGAAAGTTGTATTTGGCCCAAACGGCGGCTGGGGAATTGCACTCCAAAGCGCAGTCCCAGTCGCCTTATTTACATGATAAAAGCAGGAGTCGCTCCCTGCGCTGCACTTTTATTCATTTCTTTACCAACATCACCTCTTGTCCATCAAGGACACAGGTTGGAATGATTGTGGCAATATAGATTTCGTTTAACAGACTCCCTGGGATACAGGGAAGAGAATTCCCTGAGCTTTCCCCCCCACCTACTGAATATCTTACAGTCCTGGTTGGCAGGCAAATTGAGGAAGGAGATTTCCCATTTCCAAAAGAGGCCAATAGGACTGTGCTATTTCTCAAATGCCCTGAGGTAACATTTCCAACAAGTGATACTCTTCTGGCTTTCCGGAATTGATTTGCACTGTTTGGTAAAAACAAACTCTCAAGAGGACTTAGAAGGGCTAAAAGTCGATCTGATGCTGCTCTATGGATTCTGCACCATCTGACGAGGCCAACATCTGAGGTGGGCGACCTTCTCAGAGGTGTTGCTATGGAGATTTGTGCATCAACTGGCCAGGGCGAGTTTTTGAGGAGGACACACGGACGCGTGATTGATGGTGGAAAGCGATCTAGAGATGTTCTAGTGGTTGTTTTCAAATGTAATTTAGGCCCGCTGATTTCTTGCATGTACAAGCCATGTGTCTCTCTGCACTGAATTTAAAGGGAATGAGGGGAGCCGCTTCGTTGGGCTGGGAGTCAGCTGGGTTCCATACCACAACAATATGGGCCGGCTTGGACTGTGCATGAAAATAGGGACCTACTGTATGTGTTAAATATTGCCCACTTGGCATCCATTGAGGATTGGTCATCCTGGAAGGCAGACTCCTCCCCTATCTGAGACCTCTTTTCAAGGTTTGTTCTTATTGGACCCATACGAGTTCTTTCAGTTTTTTCGTGCCCTTTTTTTTTTTTTTTTTTAGATCAGGGGATGTTAATATTTGTCAATTATGGGTCTGTGAAGCCTTTTGAGACTCTTTAGTGATTAAGTATTATATAAATGAATTTTACTTGACTTGACATGTCTTCAAGATTACAGTCTTTGAAGGAAAAAAAAAAAAAAGCTTTTATTTTTAAGCTATGATGTGTCCACTACAGAGGACATTTTTTTTAAACTTAAATGCTAGGCTCAAATACAGTTAAAATAATTCAAACAATACTTTAATGTGTTCTTAAGAGTCTTATAGAACATACTAACATTTAAAGCCTAAATTTGTTCAATAAAAAGTGTTATCCACTTACTTTTCCTCGTCCCTAAAAAGTCCTTGCACTGAGGGAAGCCATTTTCTTTTATTATGCAATCAAAGGTAGCAAAGCCCTACATATTTGGTATCATTGGAAAGCTCTGAATGTCCTCTATAGAGCACAAATGGAGTTAATTCAATCGTATGCACTAGGTGGGACATATTCAGGTTTAAAAATGTCCACTACAGAGGACAAATTTGAATTGCTGGTAGTCAGTCTACTTGATTTTTAAGTCCTGAAAAAAATAAAATCTCAGCTTTTGAAAAGTGTGTTCTACGGGGTGTCTCATAAGTTTCCATACATAGTTATTAGATTTCCGATACTGTGAAAAATAAGTTTAAATAAAGTGCAATGGATTGAAATCATGCTGAGGGCCAGCTGAGAAAGCTCGGTGCTCTTGAAGGGCAACAGGAAAAGGTACAAAACAAAAATCATCCGATGGAATATCACCAACACCAATACAAGCAAACTGTAGAGTAGGATATTAACTAAACGCTAAACGACGCTGTTCCTTTTAGTTCTTTTACCACTGTTATAAAAGGCAGATACAAATGATATCGCTGCCACTGAGGCCATCAATCCATCTCATACCTGTGCTTCTCTGTAACTCAATTTCCCACCTGGCTTGAGCTGACGGCTACACACAAAAGTCAATTCCAATAGCAACTCTGCAAAGTGCATGTCCAATGGAGACGCCGGCGGTTTAATGTGAACGGACTTCATCAATCGCCGCGTGGAGGTAAATCAATTGTGAATTGGCTTCAGTCAGATCGGTGACGGGGGGGGCGCCCGTCTGTCCGCACCGGATTGACCGTCCCTGGCTCTGCTGGATGAATTTGGCATAATGGTGTTGCACCGGCGCGTATAACTACGGTGCTCGCCACCTTTCTCACTTGTTTTCATGCCACAGGTTTATGACTTAAGGCTATGTACAAGGGGGTCGGAGGCGAAATCCATACACACATATACACACACACACACACACACACACACACACACACACTGCAGCACATGCCTGTCAAACGAGTTTGTTTCAACATGAGCCAATTAGAAAATGAACGTATGCGATACGGGAACACACACACATCACTTAATAGCATTTGCATTAGAGGATCGTTTATTTGTGATATCCATAATTAGCAATATAGCTTTTCAGATCTACAAACGCCCTCTTTGTATCCCCCCCTGCCATTTCCCCCGAATGGTATCCTCCCCCTTAAAGATTAATTGAAGCTGGGATAAAACAAAATGGTTCCCAGGGGGTGGCCCACTGTTTGTTATTCATGTGGGTCTGAAAACAGCAACAGTAAATCCTCTAAATTGTTGTTAAGCTGGGTATATTACCATATGTGTGCCATTTCCATAGACTGACAGCTCCCTCTGGATCAACTGGGGACTATTGATCTTGCAGCACTCCATTTCAAGTTAATTGTGCTTGAAATGAGGTCCACACTCCCAGGCATACCTTTGTTTGAAAGGTGGATATTCATTTTTTTATTTGGCAGGATGTTGACATCAAAGACGGAGGATACATTTGCTTTTTTTGAGTTTGCGTTTATCTTGCGTGGGCGGCTTCTCTTTCTGAGGGGGATTGCTCGCACAGCAAGGCAACAAAAATCAGATGGAAGGGACGCGTGCGCTTTGTTTTCCCAGTTGTGATTGGACAGCGACAAAGCTCCGCCTACGCTTAACATTTAGCCGGGGGGTGGGATAGCACAACATCATTTCTGTCATAAAACATCAAGAGATTTTTTTTTTCATGTGCAGCAGAGAATAAAACTATTATAAATTGGTTATACTTAGTCCACGTCTTTCACAGACAGTATGTACATGTACTGTATGTCACACAAAGAAGAAAAAACCCCCCGACTTGCTCAAGTAATACAGCCATAATCCTAATTTGCTAACTCTTTGAAACAAATCAGTTTTGCTGAATCGCAGGCTTTGAAGGACAGATGGAGATATTTCTTAGAATTGTGACTTTTTAAGACATGAATTCAATTGTTGTTTGGCTACTATTGATGGGTCGGTACTCGCCGTTTGGTATGGCATGGGACAATATTGCCCAAAATTAACCTAACCTGTTGGGGAAGGTCCCAAAATGCCTGATGGCCAGTCTGCCCCTGGGCTCGGGTTCTTGTGGTCTCTACATGCAAAATGACTGCCTTCTTCACAAGATCACTCAGGACAAAATTTTGCTGGGAAAAAAAACCCCTCCACATTATTACCTGAGTTCAAGATGAACTGATATTATATTAGTGTAGCTGTTCATGTTAGTTCACTAGACCCCATTAATACTACTAGACTACACAATCAGTGACATTTATGAACATATTTAATCCTAACATTCTATTTTTTTTTTTCTCTCTCTCCTTTAGTGGTGACTTCAAGCAGTGCTAGTACCCGTAAGGGATGGCCACTTGATTAGGGACAGCGAGAAGGACTGCAACCCTGCTTTGTAGTCTCAGTGGTTTTGAACATGAAAAAACTCAATAGCTTGTATCTTGTGTAAATGTGGGTCAAGTGGTCATGTGTGCAGAAATGCCACCCTGCCTGGCCGCACATGCCAAAAATCGCACACTTTATGCACAAAATACATACCGAAAATGTACCAAAATGGAACATACCTTGAGTTACTTTTACCATCCCACCCCTACAGTACATTTCATTTGTGTTCATGTTACAATTCCGTTTTTAATTTTACTTTATGCAAGGTGACCTCAGGTGACTTGAAAGGCACCTCCAAATAAAATGGATTATTATTATTAGATACATATTTGCAGAGTAGATAGAAAGGTGATAAACTATGTTCTCAATAATATGCTCATTTTCTGGATAATATGTGCTCTTTATGCTCATGTTAGGTTCAGTTTTAAGCTTTATTTAGATATCATTTGACAGCTAACCCTTAATTCAGTCCCACCAACTGGGCAGTGCACAAACAATCCCAGCCAGTAATTCATCGACTCATTTGCAGTGATTATTCTAAGACAAAGCCTGAGCATGAAACATTAAAAGCTCCTTATGATAGTGTTTTGTTGTTTTTTTCCTCTTATGTATGCCGTCTCTTTCCTCCTCCTAGTTTAGCTTTAATTCCTCATCAGGGAGAAAGTGCCTGCCCTGAAAAAACATGTGCCAAGCTTACTGAAAGGCGAACTTTGGCGAGGGGAAAACGCGGTGAGAACACTGAAAGTTTCACAGCTCCGCCGCTAATGTACGAGCGCGCTAATCCCTGTCACGATTAAGTGCAAATCGGATTAGGATATGTGACATATGTGTGTTTTTACAGGTGCTTTTGACAGTGCAATAGAAACAGTGTGAGAGGGAGACTTGCAAGGAGCCAAGCAGAGTGCAAGCTCATTAACGCAAAAGAGAAAAGGAGAGGTAAGCTGTGTGTTGCCGTGCAAATACTGCCACGCTCGCTGATTAAACCTCTCACTCTCAACTGCATCATAATCCTGCCTGGAACTCGGCCTGGCAGATTATTTCGGGTGGGGAGGAGGAGAGGGAAAGAGAGAGAGAGCGCGAAAAATCCATAGAGGATAGCTTCCAAATGAGTGTCAGTCCCAATCTGAGAAACACGGCCTAATATTCCCATCCCTCGGCCCTCCGAGGGAAAAAGCACTTTGCAAGGCATGAGAAAGGATGCAAATTCCATCTTCTTCAGTAATCATTCCCATATCAATCTGATGTTCCCGCAGCAATATCAGATCACAACAAATAAAAGGTGTGTAATGGGGGACATTAGAGGGGCCCAGTTTATAGAGGAAGGATTTAATTTGCATGGCAGATTAGCCCCCCCCAGTCCCACCGGTGGGGCCACGGCCTCGGGGGCAAAATCACCTCTTTTTCTCCTTCCCTCCATCTCTTTTATTCTTTTATTAATAGGATCTAGTCCCTTCAAATCCATTAAGTCAATTGAGCAAGCTTGAGCGTAATCTGATTTCAAATTCAGCATGAAAACGTTTAACCAGCGGCCCCGGCTCCATGCTGTTTTCTTCTTGATGTGAGCGGCGGGAGATTGAGGGGATAACACCGTCAGGCTAAAAGAATCCTACTCAAAGTTGATTTACCCCCCCCCTCCCTCCCACTTACTTGACACCTCATGGTCAGCAAAATGCACTTTTATGCACATGTACAAAAGGGCAAAGAATCCCTGAGTGTTATGTACAAAATAAATACATGTTACATCTCTGAGGCTAGCCAGTTCCAAATCCCAGTGGAAGAGTGAGATTGAAAGAGGTGGAAAGCACGGATGGAGGCTTTTTTTTTTTTTGGTCTCTGCCCTCACTGCACCGGTCTGACTGGGGCCAAGTTCCGCCTCAGTGCCCCGGCGAGCCTCAGCATTACACAGGCAGACAAATACACACACACTCACAGCTGGGGTTACCAGTTATTAGACAGCAAGAGAGGAGCGGCAAGTACACTTTTTTTTTTTCACAAAATCATGCATTCATAAATACATTTGGAGGCTCTGAACTCACCGCAACACATAACTGAGTGACGTGGAGTCACTTGACAGCTTGAAGCGCTGGGTAGAAGACACAAAGAGTCGATATAATTGGCTGTGCGGGATTTCTGTGTCGACACAAAGACGAATATGGCCACAAATGCCTTATTATAAGCGGAAATCCGGAAAATCATATTGTGTTCATTTACCCTTACTGCTTCATCAGTACCTGCCAGCACCTGGAGGGTCATCTCGAGTCAACTGACTTAATGTTATTTCACCAAGTTTCTGTAAATTTCACTCACTATAGGTGCATTATCCTGATTACACAGAAAATCCCAATTTATTACGGGGGATACGTTCCAGACGCGCACCCAAAAGGTGAGACTCAACCACAAAAGGTATCAGAGCAAAAACATAATAATTAAATTGTATCCTTCCCACATGCTTTAAAAACATTTAAACATGTTAAAATAAGCTTATTAAAACACCCTTTTAAAACATTCCTCCAAATAATTTTCTTGTCACTGCCACTAACCGACACATTAAAAAAAAAGAAAAATTTGTATAATTAAGCCCCAAAATGTCCAACCAGACCAGCAATTTTGTCAAATGAAATTCCATTAGCTTCACGCTAACATATGATGCGAAAAGCCATTAACGAGCTAACGGGAATTAGCATAGATGCTAGTTATTATAAACCTTCCAACACCTGCTATTTTAAAACACACATGGAGCAGCAAAACATACAAATAAAGCAGACAGCAATATAGACCTGCTTACAGCTCAGGAAAAAAAAAATAGACTTAAACAGTTAAACAAAAACAAGTAAATGGTCTTCAAAAATCAATGATGTACTGTGGCACTGTCAAATAAATATGACAATATACATCACATTGCAAGAATATTTTGTCGGCATAAACTGATATTTTATCCACTAGTCTCATCAAATTCTCCAGAGCTGTATATTATCTCTGATGACGATTAACAGGAGCTTAGTTGGGGACCTTCTCTGCTTCTTCTTCACAATTTTAAAAAAGCGCAATCTCTTCCAAGCACACCTCAGTGTGGCATAACCAGGAGCAGGCTGGCCATCGGGAATTTCGAGTTAGATTATCAAGCTAGCTAGCTATTATCTAGCTAGCTAGCTATTATCAAGCTAGCTAGCTATTATCAAGCTAGCTAGCTATTATCAAGCTAGCTAGCTATTATCAAGCTAGCTATTAGATAGATAGATAGATGGATAGATAGATAGATAGAAAGAAAGAAAGACAGCACTTAAATGATGAACCGCGATACAGCAGGGTAAGACTCAACCTCCATCCCCGCCCCGATCCACGCCTTATTAACATAGAAGGCAACAGCGGCGGCAACAATGTTTTGCGAGCAGTTCATGCATTACCACTCAGGGGAGGGTTAGCACCATGCATCCCTGCATCTCAAACATGCGCGTACTCACACGTGTTCCCCAGTGTGATGCTCTCGGAAAAAAAAGAAGAAAGAAAAACAACACAACAACGCTGATCAGAGCTGCTCAGCTCGCCTGCTATGCACTCGAGGGGGCCCCTGACAGAAGCAGTGATGTTTGAGATGCAGGGAGTCCTGAGTTTGTCCAGCCCTGATTAGTAAAAACTCCAGCTCCTGCTGGTCCGCTGCAGATGATACTCTCGGATGTGGATTACGACACAAGCTCGACAATACAATAAGATCATGTTTACACGACAGGAACCTAGTAAAAAAATGTCGATAAAAACCAAACTTGTCTAAACAAACCCCATTTACATGGGCCTGAAAAAGCTGAAACCGTTTTCTAAATACTCTTTGTCGACAAATATGTGAAATTTGATGTAAGAATTTGGTAAGTCCCCATCTAAGCGACACTACCGAATATTAAAGCAGTGTCGTAAACTTTCGTCAGTGTTTTTTAAACAATCTGCATTTTTCCAGTATACGTACATGGAATCTCGGTGCAGGATTAATCCACTTCAAAAAGACTGACTAAAACCAAATTGGACAAAAAACCAAAGCAATATGTCCCATAGGAAATATTGTAAATACATTCATCCAATCCAGAAATTCAAAAAAATAAATAAATAAATAAAGGGAGAAAACTTTATGGCGAACATGTTTTAACATAAAACGAAATGGCTTCAAGAACAGCAAATATTATATTTACCTACATTTGACCATAATGTACATATTTAAGTGCTGCAACATTACGGTAACAGAAATACAGACAGAGGAAACACAGTGGTAAACAAACAGACCATTTTCACATTCACATTTTCAAACTGACAAAAACCAAGTGGATAAATGAAAATCATGTCTTTTGAGAATATTATAAATTTCATTTTAGGAAATTAAAAATATACATTTTATGTCTAGATATAAATGAGTATTCCTAAATACTGTTGATGCACCAATATAAAAATAAAGATACGGTGATAGGAATAGATAAGTTTATACTTCCTCTTATTCCTTCTCAAATAATAATCGGAAAAATGTCATTTTTTAGCTATTTTGTATTGATTTTTTTCTAACTCTATTTGTTCTCGGATTTGTTTTTAATTTTGCATTTTTCTCAAGCTGCGATTGGCTGGCAACCCGTCCAGGGTGTCCCCCGCCTACTGCCCAGAGCCAGCTGAGATAGGCTCCTGCACCCCCCGCGACACTTGTGAGGAATAAGCGGTCAAGAAAATGGATGGATGGATGGATTTTTCTCAGGTTAATGTATAATACTGTAGTCTTATACGTCGATTATTCAAAAAAAAAAAAAACATCTATTCAATTTTACTTGAAACCTGATAAATCAACATTCATATCCACAGAATCAACAACCAATTAGTCGACTTATTGATTAATAAACCCACTCCTATTAAACGGACAAACATACATGGACTCTCTGAACGTGTCTGTGGTGTTGTTTGATTTGTAAAACACGGCTCAGCAAAGCAGGCAATTAGAGGCTCTTCCCTGACATCACTTGACTGTATTCCTTTAACCTTTCCACAATGAGTCACGTCAAAGGATTTGTCACCTTCGCAGTGGGGCCTTCGCGCCGTGCTTTTCACCAGCCACAATGGGCGAGAGGGGAAGGAAGAAAACTTGCAATCCTCCTGCGAGGATTGGGGAACTTATATAACACCCAATTATGAAAACTTCTTCTCGCAGCCTTTCTTTGCGGCCCTCCCGTCTGTTTGCAAGACTTACAAAATATCCGCAGTGCCACTGAAGAGTGTATAATGCCTGTGTGCCCACATGACTGGCGAAAAACACTCCTGCTCTTTCTGCCCCGCTGAGTCCTGCTGCATAATGGGGGTCTTGAAGGCTGTGGGCTCACAAGAAGGCCCGCCTAACAAAGCCTTGGTGGCTCGCAGCGACAAGGAGAGAGGCTGTTTGCGAGCCGGATGCCAAAAAAACTCATTTTGGGGAGGGTGTCTGTGGGATGTTGTGGCGGCAGCATGACAGTGTAAGGTTTTGATATCTTGGCAGGCGGCGGAGGGGGGGGCGATACACTGTGTTGGTCTTTAGTGAAGGTCCAGGGAGTTGGTCCGAGAAGGGGAAGTTCACAAATTGCTTTGGAATACATTTCACAAGTCAGGAATCTTTTAAAAGTGGAATTCTTTTCCCTACATTAAATCAGATCAATAAACCCTTATAGTATTTCCACATCCCTTTCATTCATTCAGAATCCCCACCTCGCCACCCCCCCTTCAGTCACCATTCACTTTCCTTTCTAGCTCCACGGGAGTGAACCTGTTTACCTGATGGGTGGTCTTAGAACGGGCTAAACTAAAGCTCCTACCATCTAAGTGTAGAGTAGCCGCTAATCCGATTTCAGGAAACAGTCAAACCCACACATCCCCACCGCGGCACCCACCCACCAACCCCGCTGTGGCTTTCCAGATCCCAGTTTTGCTCCCTTCGGTTACAAGGCGAAGAAAAATGCAGCGGGATCTCTCAGCGGAACTTTCTTTTGTGCGAGGCCACTCGTCAAAACGTTGTGTTCTGATTAATATTGTGTTCATGGAATAAGAATTAAGCAGATTAATCTTACATTTACATCCAACCCAGGGGGCTGCCATTGTAGCTTTATTTAGCCCCCTGTTGTCACTTGAAATTGACGTCAAACTGCCTTCGGGCTCGCATTGCAAACATCATGAGACCAAACCAAGAAAACAGGTGAGCTATGATGTTCACAACATATCATTATTGTGCGTTGGGACGAGCCAAATCACATTAACATTAACAAAAGCTGCAACGTGCCTTTAAGGGGCGTGGCCTAGTGAATGATGTGAGGAACATGGCCCATGAGTTTTTTTTGGACACTTTGCTAGTGTTTTTATTGTTCAATAAAATTCTCATATAGCAAAAGATAAAATAAATAAATAAAATAAACTGATCGAGCAACACCTTGCATCTCAAACTAATTTATTCATCAATGATTTTTTTTTCCTTTTTTTAGTCGTGTAGCTTGTGCATGGGCATCACGATGATTATAAATTTTGTTCGGATGTATTCATCCATGATAATGTGACCAGTCACTTGTGCAATCAGAATTCATTATTGGAGTATTGTCAATTATATTTAGTAGAGAATCGCATCTGACCTGACTGTAGGGATGTAACGATAAGGGCAACATCGCAATATCTTGATATTAAAACTGCCATAATATCGTATTCGTTATTCACAATATTTAAAGGGAACACATCTGTTAAAAAAAAAAAAAAAAAAAAAAAAAAAAAAAAATCAGGTTGATTTCCATTTGTGCAGTTCTAGCACCCTCTGGTGGCTAGTTTATTAGTGTAATTTAATTTTCATTAGGGATGTTTTGGCCTTCTTTGTTTAAAATCCGTGCTAATTGTCAGATGAAGGGGAACGTAATATGCTTGTGAAGCGAGTCAATATGTGGAGGAACTCAATGTGTGCGTGCATTAACAAGTAAGCGCCTCAATATTGTTATTAGAGAATGTAGGTGGTTTATATGCATTGCTGTTACGGACAAAAGCACAGCTTTTTTTAGTATGAGCTCTTTTTTTTTTTTTTTTTTATAATATTTTGACCTTTTTTAAATATTGCCAACCCCCCCACAATATCGTGATAATTATCGTATTGTGACCATATCGTGATATTATTGTATCGTGCAAAATATATTTTGCATCCCTGTAGTATTTTCATTTTAGCACCCCTGACACACTTTTGGTTCCGTTTTGTTGCAATGACAGGACTCGTGCGGATCTGGCTCTTTAATAAGGTTCAGCAAGTCGGACATATTACCTGCTCGCAGGCAGGTCTCGCTCTTGAATGCGCTCGGCCCTCTCTGGGACGTTACAGAGGCCAAACATAAAGCAGCGTTTCATGGTCCTGCGGCTTATCTGGCCTCTTAAAGTATGTGAGACATGCCAGGAAACAAAGGAGCGTCTCTGTACGCCCACCACCAGGGCGAGCATATCCCTTTCACGGGCCACACATCGGACTGTGGCCTACACCTGGACGGAGACTTTCCTTTAGCGCAGCCAAAAAAAAAAAAAATCCCATACTATATAAACTTTAAAAGTGACAATCAAAGAGTAAGTAAGTAGGCCTTAAGAAGTCCAATTTAAGACTTAATGGGACCTTTTTAAGGCCACTTCCATCAAAATTAACAAAATGCAACCACAGTGCAAATCAAGCCCGAAGTTGTTTGTGTCTGTGACATTTTTAAGACCTTTCAATGGATTGAAGGGTTAAGTGTGTGTGTTTTTTTAAGGATACGAAAGGCCTTTATTTTGTTAAATCACGTTTAAGACTTCAAAGATGCGCGGACATCCTGAAAATAAAAACGAGACATAATTGCAAGGACTGAATGACTAGATCTTGATAAATCAGTGACATTTGGCCAAGGACCAGAGGAAAGGAATTATTATTATTATTATTATTATTATTATTATTATTATTTGTTTTTTTATTAGATTGTATGTAGTGTATATGATTTTATATGTTGTGTTACATTCATTTGACGTGCCATTTACGTGATTGTGATTTTGTATGTTTGTATTTGATATCCAATTACAAATTGATTCTAATTATTGGGCCACAACACAAAAGGCACTGAGGCTTGTGAATGTAACCGTTTCTGTGTGCTTACTGTGTGCAAATGAGAGGGCCTCTTACATGACCCATTTACAGCTC
This sequence comes from Festucalex cinctus, assembly GCF_051991245.1. Lineage (NCBI taxonomy): Eukaryota > Metazoa > Chordata > Actinopteri > Syngnathiformes > Syngnathidae > Festucalex > Festucalex cinctus. Next base: position 6,881,980 of record NC_135424.1, read on the forward strand.
TGCAGTCGAGAGCAAGTGCAGTTTGGAGAAAGCATGGCCTCAGCTGGCCAAACAGGAGCAGTACAAGCCAATGCTTCATTTTCAGTGGCATGGAGCAGTTTCCTTTTCAATAACAGATTGGTGGAAAATGTGCCACAACCAACACCCACCCCCCCCCCCCCCTCTTTTTTCTCTCTCTCTCAAGACGGCGTGTTACTGATAGGGCCACTTATAAATACTTCTATGTTTTTAGACACGGGGCTAATATTCTGAGAAGAAAAACTCACAAATTGAAGAGAAAAAAAACTTAAATATTTGTGACAAATTTGCGAGAAAAAAAAAAAAAAAATCCAGAGGAAAAAAATAATAATTTGCGAAATTTATAAAGGGGCAAAAATTTGCGACAATACATAAAAACAAAAAACAAAAAAAAATCACTAATTTATGAGAAATAAACTCACAGGTTTGCGATAAGAAAAATAAAATCAGAAACTTGCGCGAAATACTCGTACTCTCCTCGGATGCTTGTGCCAAGTCACAATTCCCGAGTGTGCAAAATGCCTACAGAGGAAGAACTCGTTAAATTATTATGTTTTCAACTAAGTAAATGCTTTGGCCATCATATTAAGCATTGACACTTTGAAGGGGCACTGCCTACGCCGCATAGGGCCAACCATGTCATCATATCGAAAATTTGCCCCTCTATAATGTTGCAAACATCCGAGATAATTTCTTGTAAATTGGTAAGTTTTTCTCGCAAAACTGGCACTTTATAAATGTCACAAACATACACAATTTTTTTTTCGCAAATCTGTGAGATTTTTCTTTTTACTATTACCCACCTCTCTAAAAAAATATATGTATATTTATATGTGGCCCTAATAGGGCAAGTACATAAAAACAGACAGGTGACTACTCCACACACAAATAAAGAAAATTAATAAAATCCCATGACATGCATACACACATAATGCCTGTGAGTCTATATAGGTGTGTGTGTCTGTGTGTAGGTGTATGACATGAGTGGATCAGTGTCACTGTGTCACAGCTGATCCCTGGTGTACTGTCAGAGAACAGAGACCCTGAGGGTTTTCTTTCCCCCCCTTCTTACAACCAAGAGTGTCCATACGGCATCTGTCAAGTGGGGGTATTACCAATGTGTGTCTCTATGGGCATATTTGTGCACTTTGTGCATTGGGGGCATACATATTTTGTGAATAAAAGAGGTCTCTTGAGATAGGAGTGACCCGACTTAAGAGTTTATCAAGATATGAGGTGTTATTCTGACAATTTTTTATTATTATTATTATTATTATTATTATTATGTTTTTGCCTTGATTTTGAGGGTTCGATCTTGAAATAGCGGCAGTGAACTCAATTCAACTAATTTCACATAAGCAGTAGTTTGGCAAATCGTGAACAATTCTTTAAAAAAAAAAATAAAAAATAAAAAAAATTATTATTATTATTTTTTTTTTTAAGTCTCCAAGCTACACAATTTACGTTTACTGTCAAATTAAAACATTAAAAAGAGAAAATTAAATCTTCAGGATTTAAAAAACAAAACAAAACAAAAAAACTTTAGAATGGCTGCTAGCTTAATGCTAACAATAGAAAACACCACTGACATGCTAACAGTTAGCATCAGTAATCACATATTAATTTTGGGTGGAAGATGAAACAGATTAATCATATTTCCATTCATTTCAGAGGAAGATGACTTGAGTGTGCTCACGGTGCAAATTAAATTTAGTAAATTATGATTCTCATTTCTGAGTCCGATTGTGCTTCACTGGCTGATTCTACCTTCACTACACCTGTTAAGTGCACTTTCTTCCGGCTCTCTTCTGTGTTTATTTGCCCCCTCTTGACTTACAGGTCAGTCTTGTGGCTGCAGCCAATGTTGACCTTGGTTTAACCCTCCCGCCACAGTAGCCATGCGCCATAAACAGTCAGGAAAGACTGAGCGTCTGGTGTTAAAAGCCTCCACTGTCTAAGTGACGAAAGGTAAATAACAATGATTTGGATTGTGGCGCTATAGCTGCTTTAGCTGTGTCATTGTCCTTAGGTTACCTTAAGCAAGGCTCAATAGCCCACTGCAATAAAATGGAATTAATAATACTGGTTTTCTACAGGGGAAACAGAGAGAAATGAACGTCACAGCACAATTTGTTGTGGACACCGGTTGACCTCATTTAATGTTTTTTTTTAAGGCTTTCTTAATGTAAACTACATGTTTTAAATGTTTCCATTGTTACTGTTTTCCATGTAGAAAGTGACGAAATATCACAATGGTGTCTCGAGAAATAATATAAACATGGAATCTCCTAAAGTCTTGATTTATGTGACTGTGTGAAAAAAATGCAAATTCCTGGGTTAAAAATAATAATAATACATATATAAATAAAAATGTAAATATCCAAATGCAAAATCCTGGTTAAAAAAATAAATACAGTATATAAATAAAAATACTACATCAAGTGCATTTGCCAGCAGTCCATTACTGGTTTATTTTCACACTTGAATTGTGAAATACAACATACAATTAGACAATATCCTCTTTAGGAATTAAAACCCGTACTGTCATGGCAGTCACAACGGTGGTAGTTCTGTATTATTATTATTTTTTTTATAAAGTACTTTCTGCAAAACATTTGCAAACCACTGTATTAGTGTGCTAAATAGGCATAAAGCATTAAAATGTGTTTAAAACAACCGTGCCTCTTGATAACAAGTGATGACACAGCCAGCCACTCGAGAGCTAGCTATTGGTTTGTAATTAAATGTGTCTATATTAATCCAATTAACATTAAATTAAGGTGGCAAAATGGCGAGCGGGTAGCAAGTCGTTGCAGAATGAATGATTGGCTAATAAAAAGACATGATGAAGTCGATAAGGAATGTCGAGAAGTCTATTTATTAAGACTTCAACGTTATATGACGCGCCCGAAACGACGGCTGGAGGCGAGGCATTTATTTGTTTTGGACGCCGTGTGCTAGTGAGAAAAGTGCTGAGCGGACGTTTTAATAGAAGCCGTGGAGAGAAGCCTCTTGAAAAGGCACCGAGGAGCTCGCTGGGTTCCTTGAGTAGACGCAGACAGACTGCTCCAGGTTAACTGGTTTTCTTAATGTCGCCACGCTGGCCAAGTTTCTTTCAGGGGGTGAAAGTCAAACAGGGCTCGGTGAAAGACTTCATCGCCCATTAGTGGAAGGGGTGGAGTGGTGTGTGGGGGGGGTGTGCCGGTAAATGGTTCTCCTGTGAGCAAGCGGTTAAAGTGGGACGGGATAAAGGGCCTCTCCACACACACTTGCTCAGACAGATTAGCGAGGTGACGCTCGTCTCGAGGACGGAAAATGTTCGTCCGCGCACAGGAGAGCACTCCAAGATCAGTGGTGTCACCATTACGTGTATCGCTAGGAATTAGCACAAAGCTGGCGTGCTCGCCAGCAATTAAAAAAGCTCACACTGATGTATTATTTGGGGGCTGCAGGAAAGGGCCGGGGAACCAAAGGCCTGTCGGCCGAATACGGCCCACCAGAGCTTTTAAAAACTGGACCCCTCGATGCAATTTTAGAAATGAGTACAAACTCAGAGGAACTGTTATAAAAAGCATAAAAACACTTAACCCACAACTGGATTGTACATAAATGAATTAAAAAAAAAAAAACAAGGAAGACGAGTTGGTGCATCATGACAATTCAATGGTCATAGTGATGCCCATTCTGCTGTACCCAACATAGGCACCAGGGGGCAGTATAATATATACAACCATTGATGATGAAACAGACTGCACATCAACTAAGATGTAGTATTATTCGCTGATTTTCACAGAGGATAAAGAATATATGCTTGTGCTAAAAAATAAGTTTATTAAAATGTCAAATTTCCACAACACCGATGCTAGTTTTGTTAGTCAGGATTTGACGCATATTAGCATTAAGCTAATGGACTTTTATAAGGTTTGATTGGTTAAATACACAATGTGTAATCATAATTGATATATTTTTTAAAGTACAATTTAACGGGGAGGGATGGAGGGGGGGGCAGAGGTGTTTGGGGGTTGAGAGGTGCTTCAATTCCTAAAATGGCAATACCAAAATGGCAAAAACCATTGTTATTCATGACAAAATGTGTCATTGAAAATCATTGAAAATAAAAATGCCAATTCCACATATACATTTCCACAACTAATGCAAATTTTTTGCTACAATTTTCATTTAGACTTTTATTTTTATTTGTCCACCACATGGAGTTACTTTTCCCCATTCAAAGCATGCAGCAAGATAAATGGTATGTATGTAAAAATATTTATTTAAAACACCTAGATAAATAAATAAATAAATAAATAGTCTAAGTGCATGTATGGAGGGTTAAAATGTCCAAACTATATTTCATATTTAAAATGAATATTTCAAGCAAATGTAGTAAATATTTGGCGACACTTGAAATAGAAAACAGTCTCGATATTTAACAGCAGTTTACTCCTGTTTTTAGCAAGCTCCCACCTTCTCTTAGGGAAAAAAAAATTCAAACTCAACTTTCTCCTTTCTTCTCATGTTGGGGGGGAAAACATGCGTGTAATCGCAAGCGTATTGCTCTGTTGCCGGTGCCCAGGCCCTGATTGCTCTGCAGCCAAGAAGTAAATGTTACATGCTCAGTTAGCAGGTGAAACCAAGCAGGCAGATGTGTCTGCAGCCTCAGTAGACACTCACCGGGCCCTGATGCTGCCTGCCCGCGTGTGCGACACACTTCCTAGCCAAGTCAGCTGCTCAGGAGCCATGTTGCTGAGCAGGTATATGTGGGAGGAATACACAAGGATATGAGAATCCAAGAACGTAGCAAAAGAAAAAACAAATACACTCCTTCTAGACTTGTCGTTCTGACTTTTGATTAAATCAGTTAGGCTAAAAAATTAAGGCTTCACATCTTTAGTGCGCTCAAGAGCCAATACAGCTTCCAATTTGCACCCACAACATGCGGAAATGTCATACCTGTTTTGTTATGGGCAGTGTATGTAAAGTGAAGGAACAGCGGAGGTATGTTGCCAATTGGGCTGAGAACACAATAGCCCTCCTTCTGAGGGTATGTAACCGTAGACTCTCATAAAGTCCCGGCTCGCAAATAGCCACGCTCGGCTCGTGTTTCAACAACAAGGGCGGGTATTATGCAACCCAAGCTCTGGTTTGAAGAAGGCCACCAAATGTCAGAGAGCAACAAGTGCGCGCTGCACCGATTCAGACCTAACATGATGTACAGTACATGGTGAATTAAGAAGCGTTCAAAGACGGCTACAACATGATGAAAAAAAAATATATATATATATATATATATATATCATTCAATCAAATGCACATTGTGTTGCTTACTTGGCCACCTGAGGACATTCGAAAGGCCAATTTTATCCTGACTTCACATTTACTTTCTTGCCTAGATGCAGCAGCCAATCATATTGCAGCAGGGCTTATCCTGCCTTGATCTCCAATGGGATTCGTATAGGTTGCAAAGGATAAAGAATACAGTTTATAACTGAGTACATTGCATGTCTTCATTTGTTGCTGCACTTTTGTGTTCAAATATATTTTACTTCAAGGGATGCAACACAGCTAATGTTAGCATTAGCCTTTAGATAGCAGCCTAAAGGCTAATGACAGGTTATAACAAGATGCTATTCATTGGCCTGTTATGAGTTAGCATTAAGCTAATGAAAGTAAACTTCAAGTGTGAGTGACAATGAAGATCTTGATGCCTCTTTTTTCAGAATACAGACGAATTGTTTGCAAATTATCTAGCTAGCTAGCTAGCGACATAGCTAGCTAGCTAGCTAGCTATGTATCTAATCTCAAAGAAAGTGAACTGCATTTTTTCTTAAAATACCTTTCCCTTCAACCATTGGTCCATATTGTGTCAATAGTTTACAACCAAGCAACGACTGCGAGAGCTTTTCTTTGCACATCTCAGGCCTCCCCGTTGCTTAAGGTTGTGACCCCACTTTTTAGTTTTCCCGGGGCTGTTGGGTTAATGAAGTAACAACAAACTGGGCCTGCGGCTAATTTGGAGTGGCACTTCCTGCAACCCCCCCTCCCTCCCTTGTCTCCACGAAGACGTATTTCATTTTCTCTTATCTCTGCCTTAGTCATGTGCCTTTCCGCATGGACGCCCATGTCTCCCCCAGTTGCAGGACTAATGGAAACTTCGTTAATGTCATTAATCTGCTGACCACGACACGGACTAAACATGTTTAACCTTCCCGGTGTAGGCCGCCGCCACCACCAAACGCCAGCAAGAGTCCACGCACTATAACATTCTATATAACGCAACAGTCAACAAATGAGGACATGAGGCTTTTACTTGTCCAAACATGGTAGCAACATCTACAAAGTAGTCCCATCTGTTCCATGATGCTGGTTGACTTTCAAATTGTTCTAATTCCCCAAAATATAGTGGAAGTGCATTATTTCGTCTTGAAATACTATTAGATGTGACAGAATTGGACATTTTTTTGAAATTATTCACTGCAAGTCTCCACGTGACATTGACTATGAATAGATAAGTTGATTGTGCACTGTGCTGTGCTAAGTGCAGTGTGAAAGGGCCTTAATATTTATAAATAAAATGTGACAAATAGGCTTTAGTAAAATAAAACAAATTAAAATGAAGTATTCACACTTTAAAAACAGATGATGAACATTTTCAGAGTCCCATTTTTTTATTAGGTAATGCTAGACTTCAATTCTTATGTACTGCATAACAAGTGCGTAGAGGTGCCTGTACAAAACCTAGTCATCTGTTCTCGCCTCCCCAAAAATAGTTTTTAAATCAGAAAAATTTAACTTTATAATATTTCACTTAATTATTATTATTTTTTCCCACTTGGATATTGTGCTTCTCCTGATGTGCATGCCATGGCCACCTGGGGGCAGTCTAACAGACATACAGATATAAATGCTGTTATAACACCACACAATACAGATGCTCTTCGTTAGCCCGTTCATGGGGTTTGCATTATTTGTTAGTTTTCCTAAAGCAAATCTCACTTCCATTCCCGTGAAAAAAAAAAAAAAAAAAAAAAAAAAAAAAAAAAAAAAAAAAAAAAAGACGTCTATAGCCGTGAATGGCAGTGAAGGACACAAAACGTTTTATACTCTTGCATTTACATTTAATTTAACAGACACCATAAAAAAAAAGAATTTTCAAATCCAGCCACACATGCATAACGGTAGTTTGAACTCCAGTTGTTGTGTTTTTGAGGCGGCGCTGTTTGTCCCAACTTCCTTTTAGGGGGGCGTGCGACTTGGGATGTTTCACTGTATCTCTGCTATTTCTTTTCCAATCAGCCTCACTCGAGTGAGCGGGCCCTTTCTACATGACAGCACGCTCACTTCCACCATGCACATTCAAACAATGGCAACGTCAAAAGACTGCTTAATGACTAATCAGGTGGCTGTGATTCATTCCTCATTCAAAGCCCCCCTTATTCACACATTCCAGCCGCTACATGAATGGACACTCTCAGCCCTGCGTGGCATATACTTTCATTCATAAAGAAGAAAACAGGAGAAGGGGGAGCAAGGTCGTTTGTGGGGAAGGAAAAAAAAAAAAAAAAAAAAAAATAAAAAAAAATAAAAAAAAAAAAAAAGAGAGAGAGAGAGAGAAACGTCTCTGGAAGGATGGGTTAACCCAGGGGACATCATTTTCTTTTGTGTGGCACTCAGCTTATGGGGCCAAATGCCAGCAAGCTTACTCGCACACTGTCTGTCTGTGTGTGTCCCTCTTTCCTTTGCACACAGTAATTAGGAGGATCTTAATTGAGAGGGGGTTTATTAGTGTCTGAGGAAGGCTTTAAACGTCACTTTAATTAAGGGGGATTCGGCAGACAGCTTGTGTGGCGATGTCACCCGTTTTATAAAATCCTTGTTTGGGCACAACAAGGAAAATAGAAGTGGGTCTTTAAAAGGAAGGCAGGGGGGGGGGATTTCCAAGGGGAGGTTGTCTAGACCTACGGTCAGACACAGAAAAAGTTAGTCTGACCCTGGCTGAGCATCCAGATGACGGCATTATCTGCGAGGAAATTGTGCGTGTGCAACGTGTGTGCAAAAGGGAAGCAAATCGGCCCAGCAAACCGCCTCGCCCTCTTTAAACGCTTCCATTCAAAAGATAACCTGGCTAGAAAAATTCCAAAGGGGGGATTAATTTATTCTCGGCATATCCTATGGCCACTCATGCAGGATATAAAATCAGAGATTATTTCCTGCTTGGTTAACCCGCATCCGGCCAGTCGCTCGCACAAAGCCACTCTAATGTTACCATTAGTTATGCTCCTCTGGTGGCCAAAAGATTGATCCCAGACACTTGGAATCCAATAAATGTGTACATGAATGGTCGGGGGAGATAACGCGTTTCCCGCAGATAGCGAGAACGGGCAATCTGAATTCAAACGTGATTGAAAAGTCCAACCGAATGATATTACGTGACGGTAACATCATTCATCCGGTTTAAGTCATTCCACTTTGGCCTTTTGATGTATGAGGTACAATTGAAAATGTTACACTATAAAGCTGTTTTTTTTTTATGATAAAAAATATCACTTACTAATGTTGTATTTAATAATAATTGGAAGAAAAACATACACTAGTGACATAATTGAACAGAATGTCAACTGTTTCTCTCACATTTTTCTTTACTTCAACTCTGTGGACATTGTGCTCCTCCTGATTCACACACCCTGGCCACCTGGGGGCAGTAGAGACTTCTCGTTTTCAGTAGTCTGCACTAATATTAGTCATTCTTTGCAGAGGATGACGCTACATGCTTGTGAATATTGTTATTAGGGCCTGACAGGTGTGCTTTTTTTAAGTTGAGGCAGATTCTGACATTTGCCTGAATAAAATTCTGATAACCGATTAATTAGACAATTAAATAAATAATAGGGGAAAAGGTCCTTTTTTTCCCCCGTTACAGTTTCAACAATAAAGATATGAATTGCTGGCAGATTAGGTGAGTGTAATAATCAGTTTTTTAGTACTTCTTTAATTTTAAAACAGAGAGAAAAATTGGGAAAAATATGCATTTTTTGACAATTTTAGGATTAGATTTTTTTAATCTGTAATGGGTTAAATAATAACTAATAATAATAATAATAATAATAATAACTAATATTAGCACAATAGATTTTTGCAATATTTTCTTTTTTTGTTTGACCTATAAAACCTTGCGCAATACAGATTTAACAATAATTTAATTTAATATTTTAAAAACTCGATTTGCTTGAGAAAAACAAGGGATGATTCACAATCAGCGCAAAACAAAATCTAGAAAAGTTACTTGCATCTCAGATTACACAATTTTGTAAAAATGTGTTGACCACTGGAAATTGGTGGCACCCTAATTGTTATATCTGTACAGTATATATATATATATATATATATATATATATATATATATATTCATGTTAGCATTAAAATAGTGTAGGCTATGTGGCACAACATGTAATTCTCTGTTTTATGGTTGAGTTGGACAGTTTCACCTTCCAAATCAAAGCAAAATAGAGCACCAACAACAGCTCGTATCTTGAAACGCTCTTAAGTCAGGTAACTTGAATGTCACCTTACTGAAAGAAGGCCCCCGGAAATAAGACAAGCGAGGCCCTCTTCAGTCGCACAGCACACAAGTGAAAGAGCACCTCTCAATGACCACGAAACAACATGTACTCACTCATAAAAGCCAGTGTTGTCACAGACATCATGGGGCTATAAACGTAGTGTTCCACAATAACCGCAGCTGCCGGGAGCCTGCGTTGGGAATCTGATAATGGGCCCGAGGGGAAACGACAACGTGCTCAGGGAGCAAGGGATTGTCTGCAAGACAGATAAGAAGTCGCAGGGATGGGTTATCAGCTAGTTTATGGGGTGTCGCTATACGGTGAAAACACTCACCTGTTCAGGCAGAGAAAAAAAAAAAGAATCATAGCATCACACCTACTATGTAGTCATGCAACACTAGGTTATTTAAATAGACGTCTTTTGGAAATGTAGAAATATTTGTTGCTGCATACAAAATACACGATTATCTCTCTAAAGTTGGAAGAATTTGTACTAAAAAATGATATGAAATTAGTAAATAATAAAAGTTTCATTCTAAAGGTGTCAAAATGTACCTTGTAGCTAATCAAATAAATGCCAACTTTAAAGTTGATAGCCACATAAGCAATACCATGTTCAAACACATTTTAGGAGTAAAAAATAAATAAATTAAAATGTTGGCGTTCAAACCATTAATATGGAGATGAATTTGAAAGTGAAAAAAATAGATAGCGCTTGTGAGGAATGGGGAGAAGCTGGAGAATTTTTATGCTGTGTAGAGAATGGAGTGAAAATAAGCTTCGTAAATTGATTTAATTGTAAAGTTCTATACAGTACTATATTTTCAGTTCCAAATACCTTTGACTTGAAAGCTTATCCCTTCATATAAAATCATATTTATCAGTTATGATGCACATAAACTAAAAAAATAAATAAAAAAAATCTGAGGTGGTTTTAAGTTTTGTAAAAAAAAAAAAAAAAGACCATTAAATATGGTAAATATTTCTTCTATAACTTTGTATAAAAACAAAGGGCACTACATATTGTTATTCATATTAATTACGCTGTGATTTTACCAGTCCGTACCATATATAAAAATCAAATGGATTCAATATGAATTACATGAACAAATTAATTTTAATAAATGGATGCCATGTTGAACATCGTTGCTGTCAGGTGTAAACCTTGTATGTCCAAATATGTTTGACGTATATTTTTCACAAATTGATACTATTGGCCTGTCCCTTACATCTTGTTTATTTTTATACAATTAAAAAAAAAAGTATTATAAATAGATTGAAAGCAAATATATTCAATGTTTTGAACTGTCTGTGAAGCGTTATAAAATTCCACCTCTTCCCTTACACTGCGGGAGCCGTGCAGCATTCAGTTGCCTCAGTCTGTTTTTCAGAAAATAATTGAAAATAGTTTCGTTAAATTGATTTGACTGTGTCTTGTTTTGTTAAAAATGGAGCGTTGCAATGCTTTGTGTGAGGACTGCAACCGATATTAATCTATATCATTTCATATTTTGCGAGTCGTCATATTTTTTTTCTTTTACTTCTCCTTTTCTTGTTTGACAGTTAATCATTGAAATGTGACTAAATTTATCACCTGTACAATTAAGAATAATGTTTTGAGCCTGAAAAAAAAAAAAAAAACCACAACAACTTATTTTCATTTACATCATTTCCTATGGCAATAAATGTTGAAACAAGTTGGAAGTCAACCAGCAGCATCACGGAACCGATGGACCGTGTTCAACTTTGGGGTTGCTACCAGTATGCTGAGGATGGTTGAGTGCATGCTTCTGTGTGTGTTTTGGCGATAGAGCAGTGAAATGACTGGAAGCAGGTCCTTGACTAAGATAAATGGCAGCTAACGGGGAGAACACAGAGGTGATGTGCCCTGTGGCGTTTACAAAAGAGGTGCTGTGAAAACACTTCCTGCGTAAGCACTTCATGCTGAGACAAAAACAACTCTTTTACAAATAGAAAATTCACATTGTACCAATCCTGTCATAGGTGTTCATTTTTTTGTAAAATTGCACAAAATCACTCGAACCAGATCACCACATGGATTGTGTCGGATACAAAAGCACACTTTGTAAATTTCAATTTTCCAGTAGCTTTCCCTATCAGATAACAATTGCATCGCAATGAATAATTCATAATTTTTTGTTATCGTCTTCAGGCAGCTTGTCAACCCACACAGGGAAAGAAATACAAACTAAATTTCATTTTAAAATTATAGTTGCTGTGTAAGTTAACTTTTACATTAAATGAAGCCACTCCATAACGTTTCCTGTCTGTATTTAAAAAAAAGAAAAAAAAACGGTAAAATTGCCTTCCGCTCCCAGAAATGATCAAAACAAATGACAATGTCTGAGACGGAGGCCGCAAATGTCTGACAGCCCTTTGCACAACAGATGTTTTTGCAGAGGGGTGTCTTCTCTCCGCTGAGCAGTCTCACACATGAGAGACCCCCAAAAGCTGCAGATAAACGTCCAGAAAATCAACATGTAAATTTGTAACTGCCACATTTCAGACTGGCGGGGCCGCACACTTCTTTCAAGCAAGTGGGGCGGGGGGCGGGGGGGGACATATCTGTATTATAGACTTTACATGCCAGACATGGAATGTAAATTTCAATACGAGAAAAAACAACAACAACACTGTTATGTGTTATGGGGAAAAGATAAGTCTCTATTGATCCAGGTTGTGGGCAAAGGCTGCACTATTGACAGGAAGACAGAAGACGTCGGAGGGGCGATATTTCATACGTTTGGTCTGTTCACTCCATCAATGTGAAGGGGCTGCTTTTTTTTTTTCTGGGCTGTATATAATAACACGTGTGCTCTTTATTTCCCTCAGATCAATGGTAATGTGTGTGTGTGTGTGGGGGGGGGGGGCCAAGATGGATGCCGTGGACAGGTTAACCTATCGACTCAACGGAGACACACGGAGCGAGACAAAGGGGGCCGACCCGTTTGCTGACACCACGCTAACATAGTTGTACACAGAGTTGGCCCACTTATTATATCAGCTGGAGGCAAAAGCGGATTGAGACCCTTTTAGCATGCAGTCCCACTAGTGATTACAGTAATTTAATCATAGTTTGTTTTTTTACGATCTTTTATAAAAGTGAAAGACATCATTGAACAAAAATATTATAATGGGCAAAATTCATAGTGTTACAAGAATATACCATAGTCTAAATATTTAGCAAAGTTCTGATATTGGAAGTAAAACGTCAGAATGCAACAAGAATATATTCAGAATATTACAAGGAAAAAAATTGCAGGTTATGAGAATAAAACTGCGACATTAAAGCAGTAAAGTAGAAAAATGCAGTTACAAGAATATAAGGTATGATGCAACTGGAATGGTATAAGGAATTCTAATACTAGAAGTAAAAAGTCAGAATTTTACAAGAATTTGATATTAAAAGTGTTAAAAATATGAAATCTTAATGTTACAATAGTAATATTACAAGAAAAACTGGCAGTGATAAAAACAGCAAAGTCGTGATGTTACAATTGTCAAGCCGTAGTATTACAAGAAAAAAGTTGCTCAAGTGGCTTTTGAAATGTTACGGTAATCAAATATTAAAAAACATAAAAAATACAAAAATTTAAAAAAGCCATACAGAACGTTACAAAAATACACTAAAAAATTGCAGTGTCACAAGAATTAAGTTGTCATATTACAAGAGTAAATGCGTAAAATAATGAGTAAAGTCATACAACTACAAGAATGTTTTGCAATTTTACAAAAAAAAAAAAAAAAAAAAAAAAAAAAAAAAGTCCAAATGAACTCCTACAAAAGTCATATAAAGTCAGAATGTTACAAGAATGCATTTAAAACATTCCAAGAAAAAAAATTGCAGCATTACGAGAATAAAGTCGAAATACAACTAAAACAAAATCCAAACATTACAAGAGTAAATCCAAACAGTCATGAGAATAAAGTCGTAACATTGCAAAAATAAATTTAGAATACAAGTAACAGTCAAAGTGTTACGCAATGAGGTTGTGATCATGCAACTAAAGTTAAGACAACAGTTGTAACCTGCTTTTTTGGATGGACTTTATTCATACTGTACGTGCATTATCAAAACTAAGGTTTGTGTTTATCTTGTATGGCACTTTAACATATCAGTATAAAACTAGAATTGTGTCCATATAAATTGTCTTGGGCATTTTGAACGAGGGAAGGGTGTTAAGTGGCAACGAGCCGGGGACAGGAGGCAGACTGGAAGACAGGCTTGGCCCACATAGGTGGCCCGGCCGGATCTGGATCAGGTCAAGCTTGCACTGGGACAACATGCCAGCTTATCTCATGCCGCTTCAAGTCTAAAGCCATCACGTATTCAAAGTAAAAAAAAATGACTGCCAACTTTGACTTCACATGTGTCATTAACAGTTTGTCGCAGCTACACAAAACACGTTTAAAATGGTTTTGGAAATGAATTAGTGAAGAAGATTCTGATTAAAGACAGGCTATGATTATAAAGGAAACCTCGTATTAGAAAAGTTCTGATTAATTAAACCGTTCTGTGCTTGAATTCACACTATAAATGCCCCTTTATGATGCTCAGCGACAGCTACACTAAGTGAAATTTGCTTTTCAACAAACTCGCCCAGCAAATAATGTGCTGATAGGATCTCTGTAGCGTGAGCGTTTCAGCAGAAACTATCGAATAATTCGGAGCCATTATATTACGGATGCAATGCTACATATTGGCTTGGAAAATACAATAAAATCCAAATATGAAGTCACTGTAGCTGAACTGCAAATTGTACGTTAATAGAATAATACAGCTCTAGCAGACAGCTCTGAGCGTTATTGTCTAAAGTTGGGTAAAGGGTAATTAATTTGGCTCATTCAATGTTTTGTTGATGAGAATTGTAATTTATCTTTTTTTTTTTTTTTTCCCCCCCTTTCGCTCAGACATCCACGCAGTCGACCCCGAGTCGTCATTGTCTGAATGTAAATGGAAATGCGTGCCACCCGTACAATAGCCCCGGCTCAATATTGTTGAATGACATGCTTGGTTTTGCTCCGGGCATAAAAATGCAAACGCACCATGAGCACATGTTAAGGTTTGACTTGCACTTGTAAGTGACGCATCATACTGATGTTTATCTTTGAAATGTTTTCTTCACTGTTTAAACCATTGGTAGCCTACACAGTATACTATTATAGTTTGGCTTAAAAAAAAAAACAAGACATAGATACAGCATATAAAATACGACAAATAGATAAAGATAAATTCAAATTAAATAAAAGATAAAAGCAGTAATAAGCTAAGTAAAAACTCGTATTTTCTAGATTTATCCAAATGATAATGTAAAAACTGTATTTGTAATATTTTGTTAGATGTTGTTAAAATCCATTGAGCAATGAAATTATTTAAGTCGAACCTACAATATCTGCGTGTTTCTCATTACATACGACGCTTCTTTTCATCTCTCATTATGACTCCATCTAGTTGAAATGTAGCCAATTACGTACACAGATTAAAAATAGATTTGTTGGACCCAGCCAAAGCATTATTACCGTCACACACATGCTGTAAATAAAGCTAAGCCAATCAAGTATTAGGCCCGTGATTTATCACAGCATCAACAGAAGAGTAGTTAAAAATGACCAATATTACCATAAATATGTAGATAAGTATTAATTGGAACAATTGAAGCAAACAAAATAGCAATCTGTTTGGTATTTCATATTTTTTAGCACGGCTCTACCTAATTTTGAATGGGACATGTACAATACATATCTACATCATGGATGTTGTTTTATGACGGTTTCAAAAAGCCCAAGTGGGTGAGCGCTAGTTGTTATTAATAACTCCATGCTCCCACCTTGTGGCTGTATGTTTTCATTGCGCCCATCATGTCTGCCAGTAAGGATTATTGATCTTTTCACACCTACTGTAAACTTATTGCAACTCCGGCCGTGTTGTTTACATTACCCATGCATGGGTTGTAGTTAAGTTAAAAAAAAATAAAATAAAAAAATAAAATAAAAAACTAAGACAGATCCTGGATGTTATATAGGCCTACTGAAAGTAACAAAAAAATATAATAAAAAACACCAGTAATGTTATGCATATACAGTAAAAGTGTCAAGAACAACATTAAAGTGCAAGAACAAATAAAACTGCAAAACTACAAATAAATAATAATAATAATAATAATAACTAACAAACAAAATATAATTGTGATAATGTAACTGTACAGAGATAAAGTGGATATACGTCTAGTTTGACTTGTTAACTTTTCCTACTATTTAAATTTACCTAAAACTTGTATAACTCAATTGAATATGCATTTTTGAGAGTAGATTTTCACTTCCTGGTATGCTGTGCCACATTTTCTCCACTTGATGATGACTGTCTCGTCTTCACCGTGGCTTTGTATATTTAATTGGAGGCCAACCTTTCCTCAGATTGCACAATTACTCCCGAAAAGCAGAAATAATGCAGAACAACAGCGCCATCTATACAACAACAGAAGAGGCTTTTCTTTTTTTTCATACTAGAAAAAAGTGTAATTGCACATCCAGTATGGTAGGTGGCACCGCGGAAGTGGCAGTTCTGTTATCAGAGAGTGTAGAAGGGGTAATAGCTTATATGCAGATCAGTATTTATAACAATTTCATATAAAAATGATACTATATATGGTCGCAGCGAAGAGTTGGAGGGGACAAACAAAACCAAAAATAATAAGAGAAGCACTGGGCTACTGGAAAACTTAAGAAATTACGGTATTACTGTAAATTGTACTGTTCCGACTTGCTCTAGTTGCTGCTGCAAAAAAATGATCTCAGGGTTCATTGAGAGTTCAGCCGAGTTTAGAAGCTGCTTTGTTATGAGAAGCGTGTACTATATTTCTCGTTGAAATGGCACATCGAGCAAGAGCAGAGCAAGGAGACAATGGAATTATTGATTAATAGGTACATGCCCACAATAATGACAACATAGGCGAGGTAACTGAGAGCTGATGACGTCACCGATGTTGCCTCAGATAACACCAAAGTCATCAACTATGTATGGGGAACTAGTAAATAACGTTACTTATATACCCCTCCTTGCTTTAACATATTTTGAGGTAGTGAACGGCCTTCACCATAAGGATGCGTCATTATGTGGCACAAGAAAACATGCTAATTTTTCACAGCAATAGTTTAATATTTATGGTCTAAAAATGTTGAATGGTAAAAACTTTTAACTATGATTTTTACCACCTGCAAAGCATGTTGATCAGTCAAATCAGACAATAGAAAAATGTTGACAACATGAGGACCACTTTTGGGCCTTGTGAGGATCAATTTGAAGTCTGATAGGTTAAAGAAACAGTCTCAATGTTAATACAGTGTTCATATTAACAGTTTGGCATTTTAAATTTGTGTCTGCGTGGGGAGAGGGGTAGGGGTGGGAAAACCACACCAACCGTATTTACGTTCTAAAGATCATCAAGGCTCACCTGTTTCTGGGTTTGGTCATGTGACGTTTGCAAACTGAGCCCTTCGGACACTGTGATGTGATTTTCAGTCGCCAGCAGGTGCCAGCATATGGCAAAATGGACGCCCCTGAAATAGACAGAAAAAACGGGTAGATTTTTTTTCTGCTTTATTCATATTACAGAAACACAATAGTAATCAGAATGCGCTGTGTTTAGATTAGTTGGGGTGCATAGAAGATATTGTTAAGGAAGACTTTTGACTTGACTTCCCCTTGTTGATAAAATCCCAAATATCGGGAAGATAAAAAAAAAAAAAATCAGGGTTGAAGTAGATATGTGGACATGAATATTTATTTATTTATTTATTTATTTAATATCATATTTTTCTGACGTTAAGCTTTTCTACATTAATCGGAGTTATAGGATATGTCCCCTGATTTCTTCAAGGCAAGAAATGCACTTAGATTCATTGAGGACTACTGAACAACATGAATATGGAGTTCGGGAAAAAAAAATAAAAAAATCTCAACTTTTGGGGGCTAACATGGGAAAATCTATGGCAATATTGACTCAGATGTGCTAGAAACGCCAATGATTTGTTTTAAAAATATGTTTACTTCAAAACATGACGGTAGTTTAAAGTGTTGGTCTTTTGATTGATTTATCAACAGTCCAGAAGCACAGCCAAACGCACAAATTCATATTATACACTGCAATGGCTGAACAGAACTGTTTACAATGTGAGGAGGAAATGACGTCACAATGTTGTGAATTGCTAATAAGATTCCACAGTCAGTCACACAAACAGACAACCACTTTTGACTCAACCATTCTGCACTGACTATCTTCTCAGGAATACATTTGAGGCACCGTGAGAGCCCTTCATGTCCTCACACTTTCGGACACAGTAAGTAAACTCGAAATCGGCGTCGTTTTGTTCGATAAACCGAGGCTGCTTGATTTGGTTAGCCTGTTAGCTGTTAGCAAATTGGCTAACTCACGACACTAGCTTGTATTCAAGTACAAACTTACCAGTTATTTCCCGTCGAAGATGAAGGTTGACGTTATCAAGTGAGAAAAAGTTGAGAAAATCCCTCCGTCATGGTGGCCATGTGCTGCAAAATAACAGAAGTGATTAGCTTCGGGTTAGCATCGCTGCGTCGCTAACTGTGCACTAGCTGTTGCCGACTGTCAATCTGCACACCTGCTGGTGTTTTAAGACTGACGTACGTACGTAACATTTTTATTTTACGCCAATAAACGCAGTTTATTAGTTGAATTGCGACTGAGACAAGTTACCTTGTTACGCAAAGTAGTATGCGCTAAATATTGTCGACAAAATTCTCAGTTTATAAAACTCAAAGGGTCGTAATGAAATGTTTTGCAACTTGGTCACATGAGTGTGCCTTATTTGCTCTGACCACAGGGTGGGTACACTTGGTATGGGGTTAGTCGGACCACTCCCATGTATATCATGTGTTTGTGCATTTCCTCTTCTGTACAGTTAGAAAACCACCATGGACCTCCACAAAATCATCCACGGTGCGTTGCACGACTTCTTACAGACTTACATCCCTGATGCAGATCTCAGGTAAGCACTACCCTACGTTTCATAGCTTTATTTGAATCAACGTTCTCTTATTAGTTACAGTAACTCCCTATATACATGTAGCACGCTGGACGATGTCCTCCTGTCCTACATCACTGGAGTCCTGGAAGATCTTGGCTCCCAGCAGAGTGTGGAGGAGAACTTTGACGTGGAGGTCTTCGCCGAGATGCTGGAGGCATACATACCAGGATTTGCCAAAATTGATAGGTCAGAATGATAGTTGGTTGATTACCAGTGACCAAAAGATGAAAAAAAAATTGAATGACCAGCCTTTGATACTTTTTATTCTGCCATCTGAAACAGTCACCAGTAGGGCAGTGTTTTTCAACCCTGGTCATCAGGGCACACTATCCAGCATGTTTTCCATGCCTATTTGCAACGCAGGTGAGTCCAATTACAGCTCATTAGCAAGCCCTGGAGAAGCCTAACGATCCTCACCTGCGTTGGAATCGGGAGACATGGAAAACAGGCTGGATAGTGTGCCCCGAGGACCAGGGTTGGGAAACACTGCAGTAGGGTACAACCTATTTACTCGGTGAGATCAGGTTAGCGGCTGGCTGTTAGCCAGTCTGAATGGTGTCAGTTGTTGCCAATACAGTTTATTATTATGTTTTTTATTTTCATACATTTGTTCAATACCATGATTGAAAGCACACAGACGGCTGTGTCTCTCCTTGACCGCATGCAGTGTATTACAATATGTGGGTGGCTATATTAAATCAAATAGCAACAATACCTTGTGTTGTGTTGTTGAAACAGTTTCAATAGATCTTCAGACAAACACGTTGCACTTTCAATGGAGTAAACTCCGTCCACTCTTGTAACTTTCTTTCATGTTTCAGTGTCAAAGTGTGTGAAATGATGTTCAGCCTGGCGTCCACACTAGCTACAGCTCGCACTTCGGGTACTTCTTCTTATGTCTTTTTGTATTGTGGCTTTGCGGGGCTCTGATTGTTTCTCAACATGTAAATATTTTCCTTTCTAGTGGACGGCGAAAACAATGTGCCAAATCCCGAAGACGGCTCATTGGAAATTGCCCCTCACCTCCAGAGTGAAGCCCCACCTGGAAGGGAAATGCAGTGCCTACAAACACAGACAGAGGGCGCCACAGCCAAGGTAATGCGTTCAGTATATAACTTAACTTTATTTATAAAGCACTGAATTGTTTGCCTCGGGTCAAGAAATGTGGAATGTGATAATTCCCAAGATTAGCTGAACGTGAATTTCCGATGGGGATTATTGTCGGGGCTGACCTTGTGGCCCACGTTTCCAGCTACCAGTGTCCGAATTGGAAACCCAGGAGCAGCACCTTTTGGAGATGTTCCCCAAGTGCAGTCTGTCCGAGGCCCGCAGCGCTCTGTCTATTGCCAAAGGAGACATGGAGGAAGCTGTGCGCCTCATCATCGAGGGTGACGTCCAACTCAGCCCCACGCCGCTCAACGTGAGTGTCCCAGTTTGTCGCCTGCCTCACGTTAATGTTGTCACATGGAGGGGGAAAATTAACCTAATTTTTGTGGCCTCAGGTAAATCAAGGGAAGAATATCTCCTCAGTGGCGGATCAGAAACTGAAAGAAAGCATCCTTGAGAAGTAAGTGACAAAGGTATTGCAGATTAATTAATTTAGGAACATGACCTGAAATTTTGTCATAAAATGTATTTGCCTCTTAAATAGATAGTAATCTCTGTTTTAGTGGGAACTATTTTTTATATATATATATATATATATATATATACGCGCATACATACACAGTTGAGTAAATAAACTAATTGTTTCGCACATTTTAATGGTCACTTATTGCTAGGAAGACCTCATCATCCAAAACCAAAAAAATAAAACTGACTTTGTGCAGGTACATGCTGGTCGACAACGAAGAGGACAAGAAAACGCATCGGCCCGTCGCCCCCAAAGAGGTAAAAAGTCCATCCACTTATCAGCCGTCTGCAAACGTGGAGCCCGTTTTCACGCGCGTTCTGTTTTCAACTGGGGCAGGCTCCCAAAAAGCTGGTTCGCTACCACGGCAACCAGGTGGTGAGCACCAAAGGAGAACGCTACCAGGTGGTGAAGAAGAATGAGACGGATGACATGAAGAAGACGTACGTCAACCTCAAGCCGGCACGCAAATACCGATTTCATTGACAAAATGGTTGTGCTACGCACTCACATTATGTTGATTTATTTTGTTTTATTTATACAATTGCTCTGGTTTATTTTTTATCCTCCTCTAATATAGTGGGCTTTTTTCAATGATGTTGCCATGGTTTATACAGTTCAGCTTTTTTCCTGTTACATTACCTTTTGATTTCATTTTTTTTTTTTAATTGTACATTTTATATCCCTTCACTTTTTTTTTTTAAATTGTCTTTAGCCTTTTTGAATGTTAAAATGAAGCGACAGTTGATCCGTGCCCATTTGTGGGTCGCTACTTGCGAATTTGGCGCTGCGCCAAAGGACTGTATCATGTAAAAGTAGTGCTTTGGCGCCATTTTGTGGCATCCATATAGATTTATAGGCCATTTGTGTGGGATAATTATCACAATTTGTCAAGTTATAGTGGTGCTTTACATATTTTATTCTTATTTTAACTGCTTGTACATATAAGATCACTGACTTATAAGTTTTTTATTTTTTTTTATTCTGCAGTGCCACCAAATTGAGAGACTGATTTCTGATCGTTTGCACTGTGTTTTCCCGCCAGATGATGCGACATACTGTGCATACGTTGTTTTCCAGTATGTCAAACTAGTTCTGAACACTCCGTGGTTTAGATTTGCGGGTATATTTATTATTAGATGATGACTTTTCTATTATTGCACCTTCACTCGCATAAAAGAGTTGTCTGTATAAGCTAAACACATCCGTGTCATTTCTGATTAAAAAGAGAATAGGAAAGTGAGATAAACATAATATTGGTGCCTGTTGAAAAGCATGTAAGTCAAAATTGTGGTTTTAACCAAAAGGAAAAAAATTGACATATAAAAATGAAGCCACAAAATTTGGAGACATGCAAAAGTAACATTTGAAGATGCCCGAGAACTTTAACCATCTACAGTGGTGCCTTGAGTTTAATTGTTTATCACTCACACGCCATATAGATCAGAGCTGGGCAAACTCGGTCCTTGAGGGCTGGAGTCCTGCAGGTTTTGGATATTTCCCTTCTCTAACACAGCTGATATATGTTCAGATCATCAACAAACTCTGCATAAGCCTGATAACCATCCTGTTGATTAGAATCAGCTTGTGTTGGAAGTTGTGTGCCTCGGCCCCTGATATAGATGCTATACAGTAGCCCTGTTGTGGTGTATCGCATTGTTAGCTTTAGCATTAAGCTAGCGGACTAAAGGAGAGCCGGGTCTCTTGTATCTCAAGGTACCACTTTACTGTATTTATCACACTACTGCGTGTGTGCGTTCATTGTGAAAACTTTCAGGGTGTAACTTAGTCATCTTCTATCCTTGCATCTTTAATTGGTATTTTGAAGAGTTTGGTGTGATCATTTTAACAATTTTTTTTTTGTTTTTTTGTTTTTTTTTTGGAGTGAACTTTAAGCCAATGTTCCACACTGGTCAACTGTGTTTCTACTGGATACTCTTTAATTCCTAATTAAACAGCAGCAGTGGTGTCTGTGACTGATATAATGATCGGTTTTACTGTAACGTGTGCAGTGGCTATTGACTGAACTTGTAACCCCCCTTGGCTTTGATGAAAACGCACAATTTATAGTAAAGACTAATTTTATAGACTATCATGTTTCTCTCGTTTCATTTCTGGCAAAAGAAAGTTTCGAAAATGTTGTCAAATCACTTTTCTTGGTATGGTTGGTTGGTATGCCGAATTTATGTTGTCAACAATAACTTACAATGCATTAATCTGCAAACATTCTTTAATTATAGAAACAGCATAAAAACAAATGAGTTCAGTTCGGCAAATAACACCACCTACACAAGATGTGTAAAATTACAATCGTGAAAAACACCGCAACTCCAAATTTTATGAAATTGTATCCATCCCATGCTGCATATTCTTATCCCAAAGTTTTTATTTCTCAGTGTGTCAAATTGTTCTTGGTAAATAAACACAATTTGGAGATAAGTGCTTTCTTGACACTGTGTTGTAGTACGTTTGACAATCCAAACAACGAGGGAGCAGGTGTGAACAGGAAACGTAAACAAGCAAAAAAGGAGAACAGTTCGTTCATTTGCACGGTGAGCTTTGGTGCAGAAGTTATTTACCGTAGCTGCGAGTTCTTCAGTACTGCGTAGGCACCACCAAGCCAAAAATGATGCCAGCGTTACCTTGCAAATTGGCCGTTTAATAACAACAAATCCTGCACGTTGCTATTATATCACCATCATTGTATGATCACTTGATATTTATGTGCTTTTAAGAGCAAAACCAGATCAGTGTCTACTGGTTTCTGAGGTGTTTGGCACACATACAAGCAAATACAATTCTTCAAAGTATGGCTCTGCAGAGGTATGAGAACATACAATGTTAAAAACTAACAAAAAAAAAATGAATGACACACCAATCCTATAGCAGTTCATGCGGCCTATTGAATATTTGTATTACAGCAGTGTACGTCACACAAACTGCCATAAAACTTAACAAGCAGCTTTAATTAAACCTGATCATTGATAAGCCTTAAAAATGAGCCTTACTGTAAATGACTTTCCCAGCAAGACATAACCTGAATGTTGGTGTAGTTGCTAAACATATACAATCCACAGCTGCAATATTAAATCTCTTCTTTTTTCTTTTTTTTTTAATATGTGTCCTTGCTAGGTCTAATCCAATAGTCCTTGAAATATAAATCTAAAATGAACATAACACAAACGATCCCTCTGCCAAATTTTGCCTCACACCATCGCATATTTTTGAATATATGAGGCACCCCCCTCTTTTTTTTTTTAATACCACAATATTGTTCATCATATAAATTACTGCACTTAGATTTATTACTGCGCCAGCCTTCACTCCCACAAAGCTGCAATCATTTTTTTTTTTTTAAATGTTGAAAATATGCAGCTCACGTGAATTCATTTGTTCCTAACGTACTTCAGGGGTAGTGGTATTTAATACTGATTAATAATCTTAAAAAAAAAATAAGACATTTTCACAATCATGTTATTGACTAAATGTATTTATTGTGGTGGAGCTGGAGGTTGTGTTGACGTGATGAATTGTTGTGCCATTTCATAGGAGAATTTTGCAGGATTTTGTACAAAACAAAAAGTTAAAAAAAATTGCTGTCCAATGAAAAACTCAATTTTGTGGAGTTTTATTTCATTTTTCCAAACATTTCTTCAAAATCAAAATTAGTTAAGAAACTAGCCATTTGCTGTACAATTAAACACGTGTGTTTACAAATTTGTTTTGTACTTTTTTTTAAAATTGTTTTAAGTGGAAAATAAAATATTTTTCAATCCTTTAAAAAAGAAAAGTATAACAACAATTTGCTGTCCAGTTAAACATGTGTAACTGTTTACCTTTATTATTATTATTACATTCGAATTTACACATGCTTTTTATTTTCATCAATTTTATATTAAATTTAAAAATTGCTATTGAGAGATAATTACAGAATTTCGTTTTGTAAAGATAAAATTTGTCAACATAAGCATTTTAAGATGACAATTTTGTTTTTGTTTCATTGGTGGTAAGTAACAAAGCTACTTCTTTACCGTACAGCTTTTCTGGATGACTTTTTACTTTTACTCCCTACATCGGAAGACGACAATGTATTTTTTTTTAAGTCATAAATAG
Organism: Festucalex cinctus; assembly: GCF_051991245.1. Lineage (NCBI taxonomy): Eukaryota > Metazoa > Chordata > Actinopteri > Syngnathiformes > Syngnathidae > Festucalex > Festucalex cinctus. The sequence goes on from NC_135424.1 coordinate 6,906,382, forward strand.
AGAGAGGGAAAGTCAGTTGATTGGTCGAGAGCTTATGGTCTTATATGTTGGGGGGGTTGATGGCAGCAAAATGAAGGAACATAAAGCAGGCAACATAATGGGAATGCAGATAATTCCTACCCATCCAGTTCTGAACATACCAAGTGCTTATTTTTAGTACAATATCCTACTAAGCCCAGACAGTAGTGGAGGATTTGATCCGGTCCACCATACAATTCTAACATATCTTGCCAGCATATATCATCACATTTTTTTCCATACATTTAGCATGTTCATTGAGCTCATAGTGTTACTGAATGTCATCATCAGGTTGCCACAGAGTACTGGAAAAGTCACTGAAAGGCATAGTAGATGTTTTTTTTTTTTTAACAATTTATTTTTAAGCTAAGCTAAGGGAGCTAACACAACACCGGAGAGACACACTTAGCGTGGACTTGGCATTAAAAGTGAGTTTTTTTAACTCAAAGACTTGTTAGCCTCTATCAAGCAGACTCTAATAACCCGCCATCGGATGCATGGGTGGCTGAGGAAATACTAGTTAGACTTCAACAACTGCAACTCCCTAACACGCAGTGGGAAATTGTCAGGTCAACTTCATCCCTCACAATTTATGTCTATGTTGTAAAATGGCGGCTTTGTAAAAGCGGTCTACTGACTCCTTCACTAGTGGTTTGTCACTGAGATTCATCCACTTCACTTTTAAATGAGATCATCTGAAAACACCGACTAACATAAATAACTAAGACAAAACAAAATACACGCGTTAAAAATAAAAACCTGTTGTTCAAGTAGCGTCAACTCCCATGAGATCGGCAAAGACGATGGCACTCTGAGAAGCACGACGGTTTCAAGATAGCCGCTTATTGCCATGCAGCAACTCAGTCCAAAAGTCAAGACGGCGCAATTTCAATGGTCGGCCTCCTCGTTGGGATCTTCGTATCGTCCCGTGATCATGGTTTTGAGCAAAGGTCCCACCTGAAGAGAAATACACAACAAAAAGGATACATCAAAACTCGGAAAATCTCAATTTAGTTGTGATGGTCTTCTTCTGTATGCCATTATCAAATCTATGTGTATGTATGCATCAAACTGCCCCCTGGTGGGCATGACATGCACAACAGAAGGAGCAGCACAATTGAGCCCATTCAATTATCACCAATGCCCAACTGTCTAATTCTTTACATTCTATTGAATTATGTTATGTATGATTTTATAAAGGGCAACACTGTATAGTGCTATTTTTCTAAATAACAAAGAATAATAATTGATTCATATGGTACAGTATTATGAAAAGAACATATCACTTAAATTGTGGAAAACAAAAGCATGTCCTTTAAGAATGTGACGTTGGTGAGCCATAAATATAAGCAGAAAGTGGGTTGCTGGTCGGGTCGCTCGTGCCGCCGGGATTTTCACGCAACCGGTGACCCAAATGCAGGACTGATTCGAAATGTGGGATCTGCGACACGGCCATAACGGAAGAAGCAAAAGCGTGTTTACTTGTCGAGGGTCGCCAAGCGCTTCTCCCAGCATCTTCTCGATGTTCCTCATGATGGCCACCTTTTGGTGAGCTCGCAGCGGGTATTCTATCCTCTTGGGTGTGGGCGCCCCCTGAACACAGACGTTGGGATCATGACAATTTCGCAGAAAGACCATTTAAAAATAATTTAGGCAAATTATGTTATTAGGTTAATGATTTTGTTTTGTTGTTTTTTTTTACACAAATGGCAGCACAGATTTAACAATACTTAAGGGATAGATTTTTTATCTTCTGCAAAGAACGACTAATATTACTGCACCTTACTGAGGAATGACCGTCCTCATGTATAACTATATCTTATACTGCACCCTGGTGGCCAAGGCGTTCTCTAATTATGTCATTACTGTATGTTTTTATAAAGTACATAAGGTATACAGTATTTAATTAAATTCCTATCTCAAGGCACCACTATAATTAAAACTGTTGAAAATGCATACTTTGTACCAGAAGTTGACTGTGATTGTCACACCACCGCTCAGCAGTGATTCTATGTGATGCCACCTGGCAGAAAAATGAAAAAAAAAATACATATAACAAAACTATTCAAAATGAACAAATCTATGTTTGCACACGTAAAATCTACTTCTTACCAATACATGGGGATGTAGAGCACGTCTCCTGGGCCCACGACAGCCTCATAGCCAACAACATTTTTAAAATTGGGGAACCTATTATAGTCGGGGTTGTCAAAATCAACCTAGAAATGACAACAACAAAAAACAACAAAAAAAAAAACACTGAGCAATATGATATACCGGTACTGTAGTATTAATCTGAGTGTTACAGTACATCACATAACTCTTCCTGGGACATCAATTAAGAAATGACACTTTGCTACAATGAAGTCAGATTACAGCATGTTTAGCAGTGTCAATTTATTCTCCCCTGGCAACAAAAGTGAGTACACCCCTAAGTGAAAATTTTAAATTGTGCCCAAAGTTGTCTGCCTGTTTCAGAGCAGACCATATGGGTTGTTTATTGCCTTGCGTTATGAATAAAAGCCTGAACTATGGAATTTTAGTTGTTATAATCATCACTTACTTGACTCTGTCTATCACAGGGATGATGTACAGGGTAAGGATACAGACACTCAAACTGGTCTGGAGAGAAGAGGGTGCATCTCTTGTGGCCTTTGATTTGTGCAAAGAAGTTCTGTTGCTCGTCGTAATGCGCCGGCGTCACGTTACCTGAGCGTGGAGAAAATTATGTCAGTAATAGTACATTATCATGAAGAAGAAGGAATCGCGTGTGAGGACTCGCGTACCCTCAATGCCTATGAGCAGGAGGTTGGATGTCAGCTGACCCCAGTTCCTTTTGGCCTGCTGCTTGTTGATCCAGTTCCAGTTGAAACCGAGGAAGTCCACCACTATTTTCTTTCCGACCGTGTCGTTGAGTGTCTGCTGGAGGTACACCCTGAGCAACGAAATCGTACGTAAAGAAAACGTAATGAAATAGAAACATTGCTACATGTGATCAGATAATAATAGTAAGGGTTACATTCCATTCCATGTCAAATCAATTTGTTCCCTATTTCAAATCATCTTTCTCCAATGAAACGAATGGAAATGCCATTAATGTGCTCTGAAAATAAATTGCATTCTCTACTGTTGTAAGAACGTAAAGAATTTGTCAGTTTTTTTTACCGCTCCTCCCCTCCCATTTGCTGCACTTGCTGCATCCTCTCCACAAACTCAGAGAATTTCATCTCAAGTCGTCGGGACTTGGGGACAAAGTTCTCCACGTTGGCCATTTTCTTCTCGTCGTAATAGAGGAACTTGTGGTTTTCCGCGATGTAGACGGAGAAGTCGCCGTTGCCGATGTTCTCTTGCAAATACGTGATGTCCCATTTGAGAGCGGGATACACAAGGTTTGTGTCTGTTAAAACCACCGGCTCCTGCAAAATACAAACAGTGCATGCATACTGTGTTTGTGCTATTCACCTTATCACAAGACCACTACTCATGATGATGTAGAAGACATTTCCTAGACTTTGAAAATTCTCTCTCGGCCAAGTACACGCAACATTTATTAATTTATTGTTGTGAAACGGCCCTCAAAAACACCAGTGTGATAATTTTTCAAATCCACATATTTTTCTGGGCTTCTGCAAAATGTGATGTAAATTGATGGATTCAAACACATAGACCTTCCATTGGCCAGGTCACTTCTGATGCCCATTACATTTTTTTTTTTCCCCCAACTACTAATACCTCTTAACTGTGCTACATTCTTTACTATGTATGTACTGTATTTTAACAACTCGTGAAGTGTTAGATATTCTCTACTTACAATTTGCTTTTTGTTTTGTTATATGATGCAGCTTTTGGTCCCAATTAAGTGTTCCAATTTAAATTAAAAAAAAAGGAGAAAAATAATTCAGATCTTCCTTATATAGTTGTATAGTCCTGTGTTTAGAAAGCTATCAAATAAAACCAGCCTTCTGTAAAAAGGCTCAAGATAAAGTTACAAGAGTTTGAAACTCAGATTTACAACAACAACAAGACACCAAATTGATGGCCCCGTTGTCTTTTTATTCAGTTAACCAGAAATGGGTGCATTTTCACTGCTTTTAAAGAGTCGTCACTTTCTTAATATTCATCACATGAAAACGATACTAAGATTTTTCTGAATACATCGGTTGCATGTTTTATTTATTTATTTATTTTAATATATACCTTAACATCTCCTGGCAATGATTTCGCAGCACTGCTTGCTTTAGGTTCAGAACAAACTCATACACACTGCGAACTGAGTTATGATGTTTTGACATGTGAAAAACATCCCGACATAGAAACAGCAGCGTCTCCATGGAGCGAGGCAAGAGTGCCATTGGACACCACTGGACAAAATTGGAGACTGGTGGCGACGTGGGCTACGTGACTACACGAACGTACAGCCGAGGCGCGCCCCCGACGCCGCTTGGAGGAAGCGCGCACACCGCGTGAAAACATATACAGTACTGTGGCAATGTATGTTCTGATAACGAGCGCACGTCCGCGCGACGTTTAACTAAATTACGGCTTGGCTTGTGATATGACTGTACACGCTTTTATTATAGATACACACTGACACACAGTAAACATTCCAGAACTGGGGCTTCAATGAATGGAACGTTACTTCACCTGCTTTATCACTGAGTAAGTCCCATTCCATTCGAAACGGTGACTCGATAAGGGAGCCGAGAAAAGTGAATTTATTGATTTGTCGCTGTTTTGGTGGCTACAATGTGTTTAATTGTTGAATGTACAGTACAGTATTGCACCAACACAAGCTATTGTTTGTAGTTGAGAGAGGCCTGGCACTGTGTCGTGACGACTCCATTTTAAGCTAGCAAGAACAACATAAACGTACAGATTTGTTCATTTTCGGCACCGCTTACCCTCACAGTAAATTACGTTTGCTTTTGTAGAAATATATATATACGTCGTGACAGTTAAATTTATTAATTACTTCATTGTGGAGTTTCCTATATATATGGCACATTTATCAGGTTTTTGTTAACGAGACCAACACAAATCATTTCAGAACTTTTTTTTTTTTTATTAATATATATAAATATATGTATATCTTCAGACATACACTAGAAATGTAAGCAAATTGAAAAAAAAAGTGAACTTTATTTGAAATTAATCCAGTGGTCTCAAACAGGGTGTGTCTGGGTCACAACAAATATAATATAATATATATTTAAAAAAAAGGGATTCAACTAATCCAAGTACAACTAATCAAAATATCCAATTGTCTCCATCTTTATTAATAACAATTCCAAACAATAGCAATTCTTCGCAACGTGAACAAGATTGGCAACCCAATCTTTGCATACACCTCAACATGTTTAGTTATGACGTCTGATTTTTTATTTATTTTTTAAACCGAACTTTCTCTGTTTCAACATTCAACATGCCATTTCTTGTTTTTCTTGAAATTGGCTGTTGCTGCCGCCAACCTTTCTACTCACTGCAGAGTTTTGAAAAAGGCTGGGTAACAAAACAGGATATCTTTTTCTTCGACTTGCCCCTTCAGAATGACGTTTATCCTAAGGATGTCATGAGCTTGAGTTATGGTAACCCATAAGGATTTAAGAAAGAATAAATACATAGATAAATGCCCAGGGCAACACTGCAAATTAGGTGGGGGCTGAACTAACATTAAAATTTTAATGTCGAATAGAGGGCTGCAAAATATTATCCTGTGGGTCTCAAATGGCCCCCAAGCCACAAGTTTGAGACCCCTGGTTTAATCATAGGGTAGTTAAAAGTGGCAGGACCGTTTGTGTAATGAACATGATCTTGAACGTGATTGATAATTCTGAAGACAGCCACATCTCCAGTTGTAAGAGGGTATACACAATTTTTGTTGTTGTAACCAACTCAACGCAGAAAAACTATCCCAATTCAAGATACGTATAGCTGCTCAATCTGTATGTCCTCATCAATCTAATCAATGAGATGGCAGGTTTATACACAACCTGGGGCTAATGGTGATATGGTCATTTGGGTCAGTTTAAGTTTTATCTGCTACGACCGTGACTCCTTTGATTGTGATGAAGCCGTTGGCGTGAGAAACAAGCCTTTGCAGGTCAGGCTGCAACTGACTTGGATGTGATCTCGTCTGACACCATTCAGATCAATTTTTACAGCTTTTGTAATGGTGAGCCATTACTTCTTATACATTAATATAACTAAGTACAACTCTGCCACCATTAAAGTGCTATAGTAATATTTATACAAATAATGCAAAATGAGAATTATAATACTGAGATATACAAGTGCATATGAATGAATTATGATAAATTAATGCACAGCGCATGCAAAAGTTGCTAATATGCACACCGTATGTATTTATGCATATTTGCACACTGAATCATATTTAGAAAAAAAATGCGAGAGGCACGAATATGTAAAAATAATAAAACCGTATAATATAGATGATTGGCGTAATCGTGCATGCTTCTTACCTCGTTGTTTATGAGCATCTCGGCTCTGGGGTCGGTGTGCGACAGCCTGGGGATGGGCTTGGTGGTGAACGTGTACCTCCGCAGCTGAGAGTCGTCCCAGGCCGGCTCGGGGATGCCAGTGAAACCGGCGGTGGCGCCTTCGCTCGCCGTCGGCGTCTCAGATTCTACGACGGTCGCCGCTGCCATGGTCGTCGGTGGGGTCGGACCTGCGTGCGCCGATTCAGCAGTTTACGTCCCGCCCGGTCCCGTCCGTCGACTTCGCCACCAAATTGGAGGCTTTTGTTCTCCAGTCGCTTCACCGCGAAGTTACTGCAGTCCACCTTGGGGTTAATATGTACCTTTCTGTTCAGTGATTATTCCTCAAATGATACTGAAACATCGCCGGGTGGGAGACACTTGTCTCCGGCTGTGTGTTGTGTACTGGACTGAATGGGTGTTACTGTTTACAGTCACACCGTGTTGACATCCGGAAAACAAACGAGACTAACTGCAAACTATGTAGCGGAGATCCATGAAAAATGAAAGAGCGACACCTGGTGCAGTGGCGAGATAATGACACACGCAGCAAACTACCTTTTTTTTCCCACTCGGCAAACTATCTGGACAGAAAAACAACACAAATGTGACATAAATTAAATATTATAACAGATTAAAGTAAATAAAATGCTTAATATGAAAAAATTTAATTATATTGTGGTCTTCTCACTCACCTTACACATAAATACTGCCTGTAAATGCTTTTAAGAAATAACTATTAATGTAGATCTCCAGTGTAAATTAGACATATTTGCAAATATAATAAATAAATGGAATTTCAACTTCATAGATCATTAGGTTTAATTAAAGTATATCTACATATATCAATACAAAAAAGCGTTTTTCATTTATTTTGATTGTTTTATCTAATTAAAATAAAATGGCTTCCATGATATCACTCTGGATGTATGACTATTGTCTAGGAGACATGAAAGTGTTAGAGCATTCTCTGAGTACTTTTGATTGCACAATATTTTTATTTTATTTTATATTATAGTGTATATAAGTATTAAACAGTAAAGCATAAAGCTCAGTCCATAACAATTGGGAGCCAGAACATTGATAAAGTGTTTTATCGATGTTTATTTTCCTATTTTTTTTTCATAATGAATATTCTGAAGATACCCCCCAACGAAGTTCGATAGAAACGAGTACCAATGATAGAATTTAATTGTTTTCCTTAACTTTAATTTAAAATATTGTTTAAGACGTTTCTAAACACTAGAGGGTGCTGTTGCCTCTACCTTTCTTATTGATATTGTTACCAACCAAGTGGCACAATTTAACTGAACAGAATAATACCACTTGATTGAAGTGGGCCAAAATTTTCTCACTAAAAATGCTAAAATAGCTAAAACGTGTTCACCGTAAATTATGGTAGACAGGACATTCTTCTATATCAACCACCATGTCTTTTTTCTGCTTTGTTGTCATCTGGGGAAGTTGAAAAAAGTCACAAGCCTTTAAAAAAAAAATAAATAAATAAATAAATAAAGACCTTTTCACACTGCTCTTAGTTTTTTATCATGTTGCGTAGCCCCGATGGATTGGCAAACTTGCCTATAATAGGAACTTGCTTACAGAGCAGCCAACCAGGAAGTAACACAAAGCCTTTTCCCACTGGTTGGTCTTGCATTGCAATCTGAAATCACTCCGCCAGACGCTCTTATATTGGACAAGCCTTTGTAATATCTTTGTGATAGCGCTCTCAAACATTGTTCGAGGCATTCTGTCCTTGTATCCATCCATCCATCCATCCATCCATCCATCCATCCATCCATCCATCCATCCATCCATCCATCCATCCAGCCATCCAGCCAGCCAGCCAGCCAGCCAGCCATCCATCCATCCATTTTCTTGACTGCTTATTCCTCACGAGGGTCGTGGGGAGTGCTGGAGCCTATCCCAGCTAGCTTTTGGGCAGTAGGCGTCTTATTTTGACTAAACATAAAGATAATCTATCTGATTTTATGGAGGGCTGTAGAAAATCTGACAGTATTTTGCTGTTGAGAGTCTTATCAATCATCGATCATCAAAAGTGTTGAAGGTCCATTAGTTGTCGATTAATTGTTTACTATTTGTACTTTACTTCCTACTGCTGATGTACAGTATACACGTACAGTATGTCAGTGTTATGGTGATACATTAAACATCTACTGTTTTCAGTGCCTTGAGTTTGCCAAACATGGCCAAGAGGGCTATTTGACTTTTGATCCCAAGCTCCCAAAACATCCCCAAAGCAAGACAAATGAACACATTCCTGAAAGTGAAGCACCTTGTTTTCCTCCTGACTTGATCTGCATTCACCTCCGCCCCGCAGGGAACCTCAACTACCGCTTCGGGCTCCCCGGTGGGTTCCCATGCTCTTGTGTTTCCTGTGCACATCAGTGGGATGAGCTGAGCTTGATCCCTCTGATGCTCCTCTCCTTCCCCATTCTTGTGAGGATGAGCAGGGAGATTGACCACCCCGGTGAGCCCCCCGCCATCCTCCCCTACCCTGTAGAAGCTTGTGTCTCAATCCTGACTGATAATGCACCGCTGTTGTCTCCTCTCTATCCGCTGTTCTTTTTTATTTTTTTAATTTCAACTGCATGGATGGAAGTTGAACGCAGTCAGACAGGTATTCGAGAAATTCGTGACACGGATTCCACAGATATTCGGGTAATGTGAGCACATGATAGTGCGTCCTGCGTTCTCCCTTCGCTTCCTCATTTATGTTGGCTTTCTCTCACATTCATATTGACCCTCGCCCCTCTCGGTGTTGTAGGTCCAGAACCCCTAAGCCTTAAATCCTATTAGTAAGGGATTCTCTCAAGCATTCGAAGTTGTTGGTTTTTTTTTCTTTTCTTTTCTATTCCACTTTGTTTGCTACCTAAAAAGAATCAACCATCTTTGTGTGTTATTTGGCATAAAAACTGGACTAATTCATGCCAACATTTTGAATAGGCCTGTTAGCTGTTACATTTATGAAGGATATACAGTATGGCACATTGGGTCTGTCTTGTGTAAAAAAAAAGGAAAAAAAAAGTAAACTTTTGCCTCAACATAAAAGAGAATCTTACCAATCTTGAACGACTGTTGCTAAAATGCTAACAGTTGGAAGGCTAAGCCGAAATATAGCAACATAGCATACAAAATACTAAGGGTGTCACGATTTCGATTTTTTATCGAAATCGATCGAAATTACGTCACGATTTCGAGCATCGAAATAGAAGAGAGGACACACGATCCCCCCCCCCCCCCCCACCCCCCCCCCCCCCCCCCCGCGCCCGCCGCCACCGCCGCCACCGCCACCTCCCAGGAAAGCAAATGAGACGCAGCCATTCAGCTACTAGCTAACGGCACTTGTTAGCTGACTTCTCCTGCAGTCATGATGGCAAGCGCGGACAGACACAGCAATGGTGCTTCAAGCCGCTCCCGCTTCTCTCGTCACCAGTTTGGAAACATTTTGCGTTCCCGGTGAGTTATGTCGACAACGTTCACGTTGTCGATAAAAAGACCACAGTTGCAAGATATGCTATGTGCGCGTACTGTACTCGGCCACGGTGTTACGCCCGGCTCGTCAAGGGGAAGGGAAGTAACACAATAACAGAAAATATAGAGTAGATAAACACGGGTCGACTTTAACATCTGAGTAGTTTTAATTGAAATTTCAGGCAGGGGTTTGACAAGGGAGTGAAAGTGGAAGGTGAACAAATAATAACCGCATTTGACAGAACTGACAGAACGGAGGAGAAACAACAATAACCAATAGGGGTATAATACACGGATACACAATAGCGTCGCGCTGGCACAGTCGTCCAATCGGAGTGTCGCGCTGGCACAGTCGTCCAATCGGAGTGTCGCGCTGGCACAGTCCTCCAATCAGAGTGTCGCGCTGGCGCATTCAAACTGAAGTACCATTATACGGGCACCAGCCGACACAAACACACACATACATACTAGGGGAGCGGAGCCGGCGGCGGGACATTTACGCAGGCATCACAAAGATTTAGATTTATCAAATTCAACTAGAAGTGGGAAAACAACGGTCCAACCAACTATTTCATCCTCATTTACAGTGAAACTTCCACACACTTCAGCTCGCGCGAAACGCCAGATCCATAGGTCTATTTATAGCAGCAGACCTGCAGCCTTGGAAAACGCTGGATTCAAACATTTAATTAGTGTACTTGAACCACGCTACAGTATGCCCAGCAACTGTAAATGTTGGGATATAGTTTGTTCAGGCTGTATTTGTTCCATGACTTTGGATACAATATATTTTTTGTTGTTGTTGCACATTGCACATTATTTTAAGAGGAACGCACAGCACACTGTTGTAACCAAAAACAGTCAATAGATGGCAGGCACCCACTGTGACTTTTTGTTTTTGTTTTTTTATTTTTTATTTTACACTTCAGTAAGAACAAGACGGTTAACTTTATATTGTAAATAAATTCTTTGAATTTGATCATTCCTGCCTAATGTCAATTATCATATATTACATAAATTTACACAAAAATAATATGGAAATTGCATCACCTATATGTAGCCGATCTTTTGAAATAAGATTTACTGTACAATGAATAGAACCAATGATCATAGACTAGCCTTAGCCTACAGAAGCATATGCCTCTGTGTTATAAAGTGGGGGAGCGGAAAAAAAAAAAAAAAAAAAAAATCGAAAAAAAAATCGAATCGTGACCCCAAAATCGAAATTTAAATCGAATCGTGGAGTTGGCGAATCGTGACACCCCTACAAAATACAAAAGAAAACCCACAAAAGCAGACTAACAAAAATGCAACTTTGTATGCAGGTTATTTTGAAAGCGTCAATAAAATGCTAACGTGCTAGCTAAAGTTAACATTTAATGTAGATAACATTTAATGTAGAATCCAGAAAGCGCTAAGGTAGAGCGACAAGGATTTTAAATTATGTTCTGTAGTTGGCTGTATTTTTGAAAGTGATTTACTCAAATGCTAAAAAGCTATGGGGTTTTTTCAAGCTAAATTTTCTTATGCTAACATTTAGCAAGCTAGCAACCTGAATCCAGAAAGCAGTGCCATACAGTGATAAGGATTTTAAATTATGCCCTGTGGTTGAGAATATTTTTGAAAGTGAATAGCTCAAATGCTAACATACTAACTGTTTGTATATGCTAATATTTAGCAAGCTAGTAGTCTGAATCCATAAAGCACTGAGAAAGAGTGATGAAGATGTGCCCTGTGGTCGGTCGGGTACATCTTTGAAAGTTAATAGCTCAAATGCCTGTGTTCGTGAGAAAGAGGCGACTTGAAATCCCGTACTTCCTGCTCACTGTCGTCCATCTCTCCCCGCCACCTTGAGCTGATGTGCATTGGCAAATTGGACATGGCAGGGCCGGCCCATGAACAGGGAACTTCAGACCCCTCGGTCGGAGGTCGCGTTGCCCACTGAGTGGGGGTAAATGTTTGTGTGTCTGAGTCATGATAAACGTAAAGTGCTGCTTGACTTTTTTCACTTGAGGATAAATACATGATAAACGGGAGTAACTTTAAGGAAAATTAGCTTTTTATAGAACCAAGAAAAGTGAGAAAGAATAATACTATTACAAGGCAGCATCATTTTAGGAGAATAAAGTTGTAATGCTACCAGAATAAAAATCTGTATTTAACAACAGAAATAATTTTATTCAACAACCAATTGGCATTTCTTTTTATGTAGCTTTAGCATTTAGCTTGGGGGTAAAAATAATAATAACAATAAACAAAATAATCCAGTGTCCACAGGGCAACATGTCTGGAATGCTGCTTTTCATGAGTGATTCCGCATGGGGCTTGCGGGGGGGTCGGGTGGGGTCATCGGAGGAAGGAGGGGTCTTTTGATTATCATGATTTGCTAAATAAGATGTCAACAAGGTGTTTCCTTGACACTTTATTGAGCCAAAGGAGGAAGGTGCAGAAACCGCTCCCCCTTTTTCTCAATGGGACCTCTAATCTTCTCTTTCTCCTCTGAAGGGTTTGGGCCCTGGGCTGCCATGCGCTGGCCCCTGCCAGGTCGGGCCTGGCACTTCTTCCACTAGCTTGGCAGGCATGTGTTTATAAAAGCCACTTGTTGGGGCACAATACTTGAACTAACTTCTTTTGAGGGAACAGTGTGAATCTGTGTAAAGCCTTTTCCCAAAGTCCTTTAGGAGGCGACGGGCCATTGAGAGCGCACGAAGAAGGGGATTACCTTCCTCGACAGCGGTGCATTTCCGAGAGAGCTGATTAGCTCCGCGCGCATTGTTAAATCGAGCAAAGGCAGGTCCTAGAGGAGTGAAAGGAGCCAAATAGGTGGGCCCGTCGGGATAAAACAGCCGCAGGAAGCCTCGCACAAGTTTTCCCAACATTTCTCCCCTCCGCCCGAACACTCCGCTAAGGAGGTGCGGCGTGAAAAAGGAGATTAGCATACAAAATTAGAGGCGGGATGATTTTTATAAGGGCGACTTGCCTCATGGCCTCCTCCAAGCTCCCCCCCTCCTGGCTATACTACTCTGTCTGGACAAAGTTAATTAAACTAGTATTAAACAGTAAAGAAACTCAGGCGTTCTTTTGAGGATTACCAAGACGAGGGAGGGTACAGGAGGGATTTGTTGTGGGGGCGAAATTGAGAAAGGCACGACGGAGGGAAGTTGAAGGGTTTTCCTTTCTTTGTCGAACACCCCCCAGGCCCCACCTTGAGGACCCTAACCCTCTTGTGTGAACAATGCGAGGAGTCGCGTTATGTTTACTTCAAAACGACAGTCACGAGATGAGGCGGAATGATATCAGGAAGGATTTATTATTCTTTCATTACAGATGAATAGAAAACAAACACAACTAATAACTATACAACTAAGGTAAGGCGGTGCAATAAATTAACAATGTACAGTACAAAGTGCTTCATCTTATATACATTTAAATACATCAAAGGGGCAACAAACTGGTTAGAATTAAATTCAGATCAATTGTCATGACCTAGATCGCCACTGAACGGCGAAGGTTTGCGAGGGTAGCGGATGTTCGTTCAAGGTCACAAACGATCGCAAAGACATTCACCAACAGTTTTGATGGTGGCAAACGTTTTTTTTGCCACCAAGACATTTTCAACAAACGACAAGAAAAACAGTTTGTAAAACTGTTGCCGAACGTCCTTGCGACTTCCTCGTCCTCTGAGTTTTTTGTGACCTTCTACGAACCCTAATGAAATATCTCAATTCTCTGCTTTCGCAAAACTTCACACTCAGAAGGATACAGGCTTAAGAATCGAAACAGACAATTCAATTGAAAGTTTAGAGTGATTCGTTCTTGAAAGACCGTTTCCAACAAGTCGCAGAAACAATGACTTTAGGTGGACTTTTTGCACAATTTAGTGTTCAACGGAGCTAACAGTCGTGTTTTTGGAATGTGGGAGGAAACTGGAGGACCTCGAAAGCACACGCTAGCACTGTAAGAAAGTGCAAAGCCCAGATTCGAACTCTCAACCTCTGAACTGAGACAAAAGTGCTAAACACTCGGTCACTGTGCTCCCTAATGTACCTTTTCAAAGCCCTAATTGTAATTTTTGAGAAATATCTCTCTGAATTCGACATTTCTTTTGTGTTATATTTTAAGCAGTTGTCTTGAGATTGTCTTTTTTTCCTGGAAATGTACAACTTTTCCCTCCAGAAGGACTTTTTCTTGAAAAGTTATGGCTCAAAGGGAGGCTCAGTGCTTCTTGCTGGGCTTGAGGATCTTACGTCGTCCACCCGCGCTCTCGTTCCTCCCCCTGGCGCCTCCTTTCTTCACGCAGAAGAACTTGGTCACCGTCTTCCGGCACTGTTCGCACTTTACCGCGCAGCACCAGTGGAACTTACAGTTGCAGCTGGATACCGTCTCGGCCTTGCGCTCCTCCACGGCCAGGCCGCACTCGCCGCACAACCTCTTGCAGCTGCGCTTCTCCCACTTGCTCAAGTTCTTGCCCTTCTTCAGGCACTCGCGGCCCTCGGTGCCCGGCAGGCCCAGCGTGCGGTTCTCCAAGCAGTAGTCGGGCGAGTCTTCCAGGTGGACCAGCTCCTTCCGGGAGATGGAGCTGAAGGTCTCGGCCACGGCCCCCCGGCTGGCCGCGCTGTTCCCGGCCCCGCGGAGGAGGTCCACCTTCAGAGCTCTGTGGTACTTCTCCTTCAGGTAGTTGCCCACCTCCCTGAACTCGGGCAGCTGCAGCCAGCAGGTCTGCGTCGTGCAGCTCCCTGACACGCCGTGGCACTTGCACGTCTTCTGCATGGTCCCTTTCACCGCCTGCAGTCGGGATAAACGTTAAATAGAGCAGTGATTCCTAACCGTGAGAGATCATCAGGCCTCCCTTGGGGATTCATACACTAGTACAAGAAAATATGCACGTTAGGTCCACCTGTGGTCGCCATCCTCACGTTCTACTAGAGATGTAATGATAACGGCGATATAGGGATATTAAAATGTCCACAACATCGTTCTCGTCATGTTACAATATTAGAACCAGCACATCTCTGTCAAAAATTATTTCCTTTCGCCTCATTCAGCCGAACGCAGCATTGTGAACTACATAGACCATGATACTTTGCACCTCTAAGCCAATAGGAGCATCGGCTGCATGCTGTTTACAGAATAATTCAAAATGGCAGAGAGCAGTGAACCTGCTGGCATAGATTTAGCTCAATTTTCACTGCTGTTATGTACAAAAACACAATATTTTGACTTTTTTTAGGAGTTTTTTTTTTCCAATATTGTGAGTTTTTATACAGCATCACGAGCTTTTGTTATATCGCCAACATCCCCACAACTGGGGATGTCTTAACTGTCTTAGACCGTCGTGGTTAAGTGTTGCTATCATACGTGATTTAGCCTTCATCGTAATATTTTTCCTAGAGTCTACAGTGTTGAGTGTTTTGTTTCTTCTTTGCGTCTGTTAGATTTTTGTTTGTTTGTTTTCGTTTTGCTTCCTTGACACAAACAGACCCTTTTCATAAGGTTCATAAACAGGTGCCGGGGTACTTGCAGAAGGCAGAAAGTGAGCAACTACTGCTGACCTAAATAATTCATTTATTTATTTATTTTTAAAAAGCTGGGTTGGTCTTCCAGATAGACCCTTCTGTTTCTTTAGAAAATGTATTCTAGTGGAACCTGTGGGTGAGGAGGGTAATCAAGTAGATGTAAATAGTTGCACAGATTAGATTGCAAGACTACGTTGAAGTAGACTAGCCACTTTTAAAGAGACAGACTCGGTACCAAAACTCCATCACAAACCCAAGTAAAAATGAACAGATGTTGATGATGTTCAATGTCCCTTTACTGGGGTGTTTTTAAACCAATGGATTGTGTTGTCAACACGGCATATTCAAGTAAAACAGAAGGGTGAACTCATAATAAAAGAAAAAGGTGATCGCCTTGCGGTCCTCGGCTGTGTTTTTGTTGTCGTCTGTGCTTCCTGACTTTAACCAACACAAAACATATGTCGCTTGAAAAGAGGACGTCCTCTTTTTTTTTTTTTCTTTTTGTCAATCCAAAAGTTTCACATCGAATACCCGTCGTGCCCCCACTAGAAGAAATGGGAGTATTTATTTAGCCTGTTCATTATCATCATGTTTTCCGAGAGTGACAAGACCCAATGGAGAGTCCCATTGAGTGGGGTTATGAAAAAGGAGGGTTTTTTTCTCCTTTCTGTGCCCATTTTTTTCTGTTACAATGATGCTCCAGGTGCCGTGGGGATCCCGGGGCCCGACGGGGGGTTGCAAAGGCACCGTCAACAAAGAGCACTTCAGCTGCACGCCTGTGGTCCCCTCAGACTACCTCCGGAGATGTACAAAGACCAACATAAATGTGGGATCCTTATTGCAAGAATAAAACTAAACACTTATTTAAAAAACGGGGGGATAATACGGAACGGCGCGCAATGTCTGGCTCCCCTGGATCTCCAATTAGGCTTGCACGCCGGCGATCTTGCGATTCTCGAGTTGAGGGATTGTCATTCAGAGCTGGTAAATAGGCCCTTCTGGTACAGCGAACACACTGTTATGATCGGGGGACGAGTGGCACCTCACTTATAGCCGTGTGAAAGGGGATCCTTGGGTGGCACACTCACAGAGATGGGTGGGGGGGACGGATGTAATGAAGGAGTCCCGAAAATATCAACATCTCAATATCGTTTGGATACAAAAAACAAAAAGACATCAGTGGATGCTAAACCGTACCTTCCTGCCAGCTTCGTTGTTGTGCAGATTCATGGCCGCTCGGGCGTCCTGGCCGGTTTCCAAAGCGTCGACAAACTGTTTAGCGATGGCCTCGCCGAAGCCTACGTTATCGCTGCAGCCTCCCCATAACCAACCGTGACCACCTAGATGAAAAAAACACATTTACTTGGCATAGGATACAATGTCATGATAACCGGGTCACTGAATTTGATTAGTAACGGTAAAGACACACCCCAAATTTGTCCCAAATTAAGTTCCATAGTTTGCAACATGTTTTCTTAAGACGCTATATTTTTGGATAAAGAGAATTCTTCTCTGTTTCCATGAAAACTACCACAAATTCATATTGGAGTTCCTTTTTTGGTTCTTTTACCCTCAATATGTCTTTGCCACTGGAGAACACCTCATTATGTTGTTGCAATACACCAGAGAGATCTGTGAGCCATTTTGAATTCAGAAAATAGCAGACAGCAAAATAAATGATGTTATTTCTGAGATATAATAAATTTGTGATAGTGTCGGAACTATTGCATGTCTTTTCCGTTATTATAATAATATGAAAGACATCAAATAACTCTTACCTCTTTGTCCGTTCCGGGTGTCGTCGCAGCCACAGTTGTCGAAATCCCCCAGACTGCAGTTTCTGGTCAGCGTGTACATTACCCCAGCTGAGCTGATGGCATGCACGAACGCTGTCTCCCGATTGGCTGCAAGAGGGAGCCGTATAATCATCACGTGAATACCGTATTAGAGGCCACTATAATGTTGTTTTTAAAAATACTGTAAATGTATTTAGATACAAAAACACTGTAAGCATAACATAAAGAGAAATAATATAGGCCTTGTATACCAGTAAGTTTCCGCAAATAAAGATGTATAGTTCCCCCCAAAATTTGCAAATAAGTCAGTTGGTGAATCCCAAAGTTTGAAGATTAAATATTTTTATAAAGAGACAAAGTATTTAAAAAAATAACTTTTTCACAAAAAAAAATGTTTTGAACTATAACCTGTTAAATAACCGGATTATTAAAATTATGTAGTATTTAAAGGGCCATTACGCAGGATTCAGAGTTTTTGTACATTTGCGACCCCTCTGGCGAAACGCGGAATAGACGTCAGCAACGTGCACACGGCCAGGATCATGAGCATGACGTCATGCTCAGAGCAAAAGTTAAAGTTTCCAGCCCGACCGCACCAACATTATTTCACTTTACAGGAAAATAGGAACAACAGTCATTGTGCCACAGGTGTGCCTCCGGTCCATTATACAATTCTTAAAACATGTGTGGGTGAAAAATATGTTTATTTTAACACTCCAATTTCAGTCTTAAGTTGCGTCATGCCCCTTTGATATATATTACACACGTTTTTTTTTTTTTTAAATGTTTACGTCCAAAAAATATATAACTAAGGCTTAATGAAAATAAAATGGTAAATGACATTGAATATATATATATATATATATATATATATATATATATATATATATATATATATATAAAGTTATCTACTTTTTTAATAATAGTTTTGAATTTTGAATTGAAGAAAAAAAAAATATATATATTTTTTTTAAATAACCAACCACGATGTCCAGTTCTATATTACTGCAAACTACAACCACATAAAAAAAAAAGAAAGAAAGAAAAACAATTAATTTACCATGTCAATCAAAGTTGAGCATTCATTCGTTTGTACGGGCAGAATTTTAAAACAGCTTTTCTATTGCAGCTCTCTATTGTTCCTCATAAAATGTCTGGTGAATTTAATTCCATGTGCAAAGCAGCCAGCTTTCTTCCATCCTGATGCTAATTGGCTTTGTGCGTCGGCGCATTCACGACCAGCAGTGATCCAGTGAGAGTGTTGGATTAGTGTGTTTGTTTTGGCACGTGTGACAAAAGGGAATGCAACAGTCCCATACTGGGAATAGCGGCTATGAAAAGCTCTTTTGAGCATTTGGTCAATATTGGTCCATGTACTAGTATGCTTCTTGTCCAATGCAGCACACTATATTGTCTTACTAGTGAGGCCAACTTTGGCACACTATTCAGGCAGCTTTACTATAAGGTAAAACTATGCACGAGTTGACAACTGTGTGATATTAGTACTACTAGGGACATCATAAAATTCTACAAGCTGTTTGACTAGTATGCCAAAATTGTCGTTCTATTGTGTAGAAATGTCACAGACTAATGTAAAATACATTACTAGTAACCCAATTGTGCTGCTAGTGCACTGAAATGTCTGCTCTTCACTTACCGCTGCGTAGGCTGCTGTGCGTGGACAGGTGCAGCGCTCTCTCGGGGCAGTTCCAGCGATCCCATGCAAACTGGTGTTTGCACTCCTCGATGCCGCTCTGGGCCCCCGCCGCCACACTGCTGGAGTAGATCAGGTACGCCTGCACGAGACACGATCTCCATCGCATACAGTGCTGCCTTGACATTTGAATGACTTTTTACGGTTCTCACTGTGATGCCCTTGCATTTGGGAAAGGAGAGCCACTGTCGGCAGTTATTTATTAAACATAGGGGTATATTCACTAAGAATATACATTTAATTATGGCCATCAAGGCTCACCTGTTTTCTGGGTTTGGTCATGTGACATTTGCAAGAGATGTTATTTTCAGTCGCCAGCAGGTGTCAGCACAAGGCAAAATGGCCACCACCTGAGATGGCTAAAATCTGCTTAATTCATATTCCACAAACACAATATGAATCAGAATACCGTGTTGACACTATAGTTGGTGCACGTAGAACACATTAACGTCATTTGTTTTTTGTTTTTTTACTTGACTTCACTTATAAGAGGTGCATCAAATGTACTGTGTGCCACAATGAGCGTGTGAATGATCATACAGCTAATATGTCTCAAGTATCTTTTTTTTCTGAGGTAGAATGTAGCACCTCACACACTGACACCCTCACGCACACACCTACACATGGGGCCCAGGGTCTCGCTAATGATGACCACCCACTAAAGCAATAGCCGCCCTTGCCTCTTAACACATTCTGGTACACACACACACACACACACAAGCTCTCAATAAGGTCAAGTGTACGCATGCAGGAGGGGAAAGAATGAGGAAGAATATGGCTGCATTAATCCCACACAGGTAGCACACAAAAAGATGTGAAGGAGGAAAAAGCAAAAGCAGGAGCATGTTTTCTCTGGGGATGGGAAGTCGAGATCAAAAGGAAGTTGGCTTACCTTGGGTCCAGTCATCAAGAAATTATTCACTGACCTGGAAAAGGAGACAGCTTATTCAACTCCGGGAAGCTCAATGTCCATAACACATTCCGCTCATTAGCGCATGGGAAACTGTCACACAGAACCGATACGGACGGAAATATCCCATAATAGTCACATTGCTGATGCTGTTTCGATACAACTTAATGAATGGGAGGTTGTGGGAAATCATTTTAAGTCATTTGGAGTGAGGAAAAGTGAAGTTTTATTGAGCAGAAAGTTATAATACATAATAATTTATTAAAAAGTGCACTGTATTAAAAACAAATGTTACCCGCGCAGTCTTGTAGATTTCTATGCGGTAGTGTGGTGAGATAGAAGTTTTTAATATGCTCTGTTGACCATGCTAGTACCATAATTCAAAACATTTGCATCTCAAATCTTGTTTCCCCATTGAAATGAATGGTGATGCTATTAATCCGTTCCAGGCCCCCTCAAAATAAAATAAAAATAAAAAACACACACAATTTGTGTAATATGTTTCTTAATAAAGAAAATAGCACTCTATAATATTGTATTTTATAAAAACAAAGAGTAATAATATAATTTGTGTCATGATTTAATGTTTTAATTCATATATTTATATGTAGAGCTGTGCACAAATCGCTGATGACTGAATAGAGAAGGCAATTCGCCATTAATAACAAAATCATCATAACATATCAACATATAATATATATAACGCATCATACAGTATAGATTTGTAACAATTATCAACATACAACAAATAACCTGTATTTGTTTTCAAAATAGCGAATTTGAGACTTTGTAACATCCTGTAGAGTGAACAGTAAGCACTTTAAAGTGTAAGTGCACTCCATTTACCATTATGATCAAATTACCATTATGATTTGCACATTTTGTGGATATTTTTTCCACAAATCTATACTGTTTGTCAGTCAACATGTATATGTTATTTTACCAATATTATTTATTGTTAAAAAATAAATAAGTAATAAATAAACATTGTTATTTATTGATCAGTAAAAGTGTTGAAAATGGCTCGATCTGAAAATGCTCATGATGTTCATGGTTTGACAAGCAGGCCATTTTGTGTTTGTTTGTTTTCTAAAAACAAATGATATTGGAGGTAAGAGGATTCCACCCGACACCATAGCAAATTCTTTTATTAATAGCAAATACTAAATACTATACTATTTTTCTTAAATTAATAAAACATAATATATTTTGTTTCTGTATTTGAACTGCATTCTATAATTATGCAAAACACTTTGCAAGATCATTATGTGAAAAAAATTAATCAAATGCACTCTACTTATTTACTCGCTTACCTTCTTACTTGCTTACCTATTTATTTACTTAAATACTTAATTACTTACTATTTACTTATTTACTTACTTGTATACTTACCTATTTATTTTCTTACTGTACATAAAGTTTTGCTAACTTACTGACTTTTTAATGTTTTACTAAACCTTTTTTTTTTTTTTTTACTTATTCACTTATTTATTTGTTTAACTTACTTTTTACTTAGTTACTTTTTACTTAGTTTTTGTTACTTAATTACTTAGGCCTGCTACTTGCTTCCCTATTTATTTACATATAGACTTATTTGCTTACTCATTCATTCATTCATTCATTTACTTATACTTACAAATTACAAAAACAACATGAATTTTTTAGACCAAAAGATTTAATTAATTGATCATTTAATAAAATGTGCATTTTCAGTATTTTATGTATTTTAGGTTTTAAATGATACTCAATAAATTAATTGGAATGAGTATAACAAATTCAGAATATTTCATTTTCTGCAATGCTCTAATTAACAGTATGTCATGCATCGTGAGTAGTTTGTTGAGTTTACTTTGTTTAATCCAAATATTATAAACAGCAAAACCAGAGCAACTGATCATTTTGTATTGTGCTCTCTACAAAATGATTCTCTCTTTAACTTTTAACCCCTACCCCCAACAAAATTACCTGCACGCACTTTTGATGCTAAATGCACAAAGAACAGAGGAAGTGTGTCGGCTGGAACTCACCAGCAGCAGTAGGACCTCATGTGCGCCAGCAGGATGAAAATGTAGAAGCAAACCTCCCAGTGCATGAACATGCTGACAGGTGACCAAGGAGATGGCGACTGAAGCTCGCACGGAGCTTCTTCTGCAAAGTGGAAGAGGAGGATGAGGAGGGAGTGCTCTGAAATGGAGCCACTCTCTTCCCCAACAAGAGATTATCTGCTTAATTAAAGATTGCCCCAACAACTGCACCCCGCCTCCCCCTTCTTCTTCGTCTTCTTCTTCTTCTTCTTCTTCTTACCCTCGCGGCCAATCCCATGAGTCGCAGTGGTGGTGGTGAGAGGAGACTGAGATGATCAAAAGGGGCACCCTGGGCCTCGAGGGACGATCTGCTTAATCCAGCACTGAAGGAAAAAGTGCAACACTCGAAAAAGACAAAAAAAAAAAGTCATCCAAGTGATTGTCAAGAGGGATTAAGAGACGAACATGTTGGTTAGATAAAACACAAAATGTGTTTGTGATTCAAGTTAAGTCAAGTCATCTTTATTTATATAGTGCTTTCAAACAGCCTTAGCTGTCACAAAGCGCTTTACAGAAACACAAAAAACAAACATAAAACATTATCAATCAGTGATGGCATGTATCAGTGGTGAAAATGTTTTTCTTAATCCCATATTTGCTGTTGAGAAGGTTGTCGTCCATGTGGATTAGCAAATAGAAAAAATACAGCAGCTCCTTATACGACGAAGTCCTGCTATAATTTAAATTTTTATTTCTTTACATCAAAATTATATATTTTAAAATGTGTATATGTTTTTTTATGCTATATGTCATATAAATGCATTTAGTATTTTATAATTTAATGGAAATTCTTCAATTCATACAGCAATTTAATATATGTGTTTTGTATTATTAATTTAAAAATAATTTAAAATACATATATTCATGTTATAATACCCTTGTGGGGAATAAGAAAATTCAGAAAATGGATGGATATATTTGTTAATTAGTAAAACTTTATTTGTTTCAAAAACCATTGAAAATACGTATGACACTTTTTATTATTTGAAAATTCCGCAAAATTCTAAATTCATACATAGGCATATAGGTCACAAGTTAGAACGGCGTCCTCACGACATACGTCGTCAAAATCGACGAATCGAAATCAGAACGCGCAGCACTAACCTCGAAGTCAGGTCAGAATTACAGTGTTTTTGGGTTATTTGACATAACAAACATTTCTAGGCTAAGGCAATACAATGAAATCAAATGATAATGAAATGTGTTCGTGCTCATTCAGTTGCCCAAATAAATCCCGTCTTGCATGCAGGTCCCTCTCCTTGGAAATCCAACCTTCTTGTGTGCAAATTAGGATTAGCACAAAATACTTTCAAAGGATGTTTTTGGATTAAGACTTAAAGGGAAGTCGTTTTTTATTTTTTTATTTTTATTTTTTTTTTAGGAAGACGTCAGAATGTGGCCACTTCATTAGGTACACTCGACCCGTGTGATTAAAAGGAAATCAAAGTATTTTTGTTTTCATATTTGAAGATCCTTATTCGGTACCGTGTTTGGAAAGGGGATGATTAGAATATGATTATTTCGTTACTGTAAATATATTTGTCATTTATTTGTACTGTAACTGTTGGCTACTTGGGTTTTCTTTTCTTTTCTTTTTTTTCTTTTTTTTTTTTTTTAGCGGACCATTTCATTTCGAAAATGTTGTTGTGTACATGTACAAGAACAATCGGTATTTAATCATATAATTTTACCGGTCCATCACACCCATTAACAGTACACTTTGTTAGATTTTTTTTTTTAGTCATGTGCTGGCCCAACCGTACTCGGGCACCTAAAACACATGCGGAATAAATACTTGACAAACACAATTTTTGGTGTGGAAAAAATTAACGAATTAATATTTCATAAATTACGTTTTATTTAACCATGTAAAGTTCATTGAGGACGACAGTGCGTATTGCATAATTTAATCACTCTTTTTGGCCGGCAATTATCCCAATTTGTCCAGCAGGGGGCACTTACTGCACAGCTCCATTGGCCTTCCAATGCCATACATTTTCTGTCGCTCCCTTTTGTCGCTATCTGATTCCATCGTGTTGAACGCCGACATGTTTACTAAGTAGCTGCTTTGACGACCAACGGTGACACTGTGGTTGTACCGCAGCCAACTGTCAAAACGAGGAATGTCCAACAAACGAGACGGCGTGCGGAGCTATCTGAAATATGCGCAGTGAGATAGTGACGCATGTACGCACAATTGTTTTTTTTGTTGTTGTTTTTTTTGTTTTGTGTGTGTGCGTGCGACCAACAGGAGTTAAACAGATGAGAATCACAAGGTTGAGTTCGGGGCACTCAATTAAGAAGTACAAGATGTCCCACAAAAACATACTGAATGGCTGCAAAAAAAAAGAAGAAAAAAGTATCTCATATAGAACGCAACAAAATGATCATACAAAGTAATTTATCAGGTATAAAGTTTGTTTTTATTCTCAGCCACATTCTTTGAAAATTTGTGCCATTTATTTATCAATTAACACTGTAAAAAAATTGTCTACTTACCATAGTCACTTCCAAATAGGTCAAGTAAAGCAACAATGATACCACACCATCTTTGGATGATTTGTGCTTCTGTTTATATTAGTAGATCACCCTTGTAACTGCCCCATGTGTCTCTGAGATTTTTTAATTTTTTTTGCAGCCCGTGTCTGACTGACATTCTTATCTGAAGGTGAACCTTTATCTTCAAATCAAAAATTACAGCATAAATATACGGATGAGTGAGTTTTCTGCACTTGTGCAGATAAACTCATTGACCCTTATGTCAATACGACGCTATAACGTCCAACCACTATGCTCGCATTATATTTCATTCGGATTAGCCAAAAAGATAACAAATGTGAAGTTTAGTGGGTTTAGGATGCTGAGATGTTAAACAGAAGCACAGATAATGGATGAATGGATGGAATGTGTTTGTATTATTTTAAACATATGGAGTGAGTTTGCAGTATATGTGTTGCGGTAGGTAGTAAATAGATCTTCAAATGATGTTCAACTTGAGCCACGTAGCTAATTTCAGTAAGACAAAAATGAAGCATTTTTGTTGCTTTTCAGAAATTACACAGTAAAAGCTAACTCACAAAATCTGGTGATGGGCATGTTCTTAGCCGTAAACATTATTATTTAAGTTTCTAAACTGGAAAAGATTAATAAATATCACATAAATTAAGTCTTCTGCAATCGAGTGCAATTCGTCAACGCATTTGACAAATACCGCATTTACCACTGCACAGTAACGACTTTAATTGGGAACTATAAAAACTGAAAGGCATATCGGTCAAAATGTGCTTATCGTTATCGAATGTAGTTGTGACACTGAAAAATGCTATAGGTTGTTTTTCTAACCCACTCACGGAGTGCAATTTTGAGCAGATTTGGCTACTTTTACCCAAGGTTGGGTTAATTATATTTGGCCCAATTTTGTTCTGTACTGAAGTTGAAGTAACTTGGATGTAACAAAAGTTGGTAATAAAATTTGTATGTTTTTTTTTTTTTTTTTAAACACAGCTACTGTATACTGATAACCTGGTAACCCATTTATTGGTAGCTATAGCTACCTCCAGGTACTCGAAACAGTACCTTATAGAAAAGTGTCTAGTCAGTACTGTACAGTGGAAAAGGACAAGACTAAGCCACCCCATTATCCTCCCAATGTTGTCAATCTGGTATAAGGGTGAAAACTGTCTGTGTCTCTTAATCATCATCGTCATTATCATCATCATTATTATAATGTGCTGCTAATATTCCGACTCAGCCAGTTTTAGCGCTGCCGTCGCCCGTCCGCTGCATGCGGGTCGCTATCATCTCCTTGGACGCCTCCCTGCGCTCGCCGGCCAGACGTAGAAAACACATGAGGTCGATGAAGGCGGTGGTCAGGTTGAGCCTGCAGCCAAACTCGCTGGTGGCGTAGTCGAAGGGGAACGTGTGGTGGTAGTTGTGGAAGCCTTCCCCTGGAGAAGGGAGAGAAAGGGTTAAGAATGCTGACTCAGGGTGGGAACGTTAACAACAAGCAGCAGTTTGGCTAATTGTGATATTCTTCAAAACGTTTCGCTAAGTAAACACAAAATTCTACTTAAAAAAATCATTGGGAAGAATAAATCTTTTTTTTTTACCATTTATTAAACAATAAAAATTTCCCTTTCAACCTCTCTATTTGCATAAATCAAGTCTTCTAAAAATGGAATTTCGATACCTAATGTTTTGTAAATATTGGGATAGAAGGATCTCAATGGTGAATATTATTAATTATTTTTTATGCTCTTTTTGTAACATAAGAATAGGTTGTAAGTTTAGCACATTTCTTATCCAATACAAAAAAAAACATTACTACTGCAACTGACTAAACAGTTGTGACCGTCTCACCACTGTAAGTTAATGTTAGACTAAGTAAGGCATCGCGAACAGAGGACGGCTTGTACAGTTAAATATTTATCTTGGGTTAAACTTGCTGAAATAACAGTACACGATTGCTGCATTTACGGAATTGGAAAGATGTGGCATGTTCTGAATAAGAAGATTTTCGCCACCTCCGTGACACAGGGGTTCAGCTTAGGTGGAGGTCTCCTCGTGAGTGTCAGGTTAGTTTGCTTAAAAGCCAGAATGAAACATAAACAGTGTAAACATTCGTAGACAAACGAAGGAACGTGATTATTGGATGTTTGTCTGACATTTGCTACTAAATAGCTCAAAAAGAAATGCATTCAAATAACCATTCCTTAAAGGTTTTACCAGAAGACATATGCTAATTGTTAGCTAATCTATAGCATTTAGCATTGTTTGCCAGCTAAAGCGTTTTCCTACCTATGGCACTGAAAGCGACAATCCTGTTCTCCCTGGGGTTGATGGTGTGGTCGTACGGTCTGTTGCCCCACATGTGTGCGGCGCTGTTGACCAGCCAGGTGGCGTTGAGCCCGATGGCGTACCTCAGCATCACGGGCAGGAAGTAGCCCACTCGGAGGGACTCGCCCCAGAAGTACCAGGGCACCAACATGGGCACCAGGAAGCACAAGATCAACACAGAGAGCTTGTAGTGCCTGAAATCAACAAATATAGTAAATGAGACAGCAAATCTGATGTTTTGGATGCACAACGGCACACGGACGTAATCAATTTTGACCACCAGAGTTTTTCCGTACCGTCTTTGGAACATGACCACTTTATCGGCCTTCAGGTCGGACAGCTCCAGTTTTCGACCCTTCTCCACGACGTCGGGGTGCTTGCGAACCAGCAGCCAGCCGATGTGCGCGAAGAAGAAGCCCCGCTTCGCGTTGTGCGGGTCGGCGTCCGTCTCCGAATATTTGTGATGGACGCGGTGGTCCCTCACCCACTCGTAAATGTCGTTCTGCACGCGAGAAGAGAAAGCCACGTCACATGCTGGACGGATGCTGCAATTTCGGACATACGGACGTTTCTGTTCGCATGTGTTGTTGCTCAATGTGTGTTAAAGTAGCAGTTACTTATTGTAACATCTATGCTAATTTTTAGCCCAAAGATAGCGTTTGCCATAATATGGTGGCATTTAGGAGTGTGACGATATATTGATATCGCGATAAATCGTGATACTTTGTCAACCAATCGATTAGGTATACGTCTACGCAAGTATCGTGATATTTTATAGTTAATATTCATCCACTATAACAGCTCCAATGTTCATGACTTATTGAGCAATTACTTGGCGGGCCACTAGAGGGAGCGCCTCATAAGAGTGGCGAGAAAATGGACGAAGTCTTTAGGCGAAGAAGACTCATGAGCTTAGTTTTTTTTAATTATTATCCATCCATCCATCCATCCATCCCATTTTCTTGACCGCTTATTCCTCACAAGGGTCAGGGGACTGCTGGGGCCTATTAAATTATTATTATTATTATTATTATTATTATTATTATTATTATTATTATTATTACATATTATGTTTTATATTTATATATTAAATATATATATGTGTTTGTATTATAGTTATATTTATTTATATTATTTTTATTATTATATTATGAATTATATTATTTTTATTTATTATTTATTTATATTATTTTATGATTAGTTTTATTGTAGATTATTGTGGATTTATTACCTGAGCAATACTGTATATCGATAAGCGTGGTATCATCATATCGTGAGATAATCATTATGGTGAGCCTTGTATCGCATATCGTATCGTATCGTATAGCCAGAGGTTCCCACCCCTACTGGCATTAAGCTAAGCTAATGGTTGGTTTGTTTGAATGCAATGAAACCAAATTTATTGTCATTGAACATATATAGTACAGGGCTACAAAATTCACGCGAAACTTCCCAGCTGTCCAAGAGACAGAACTAAACAGGAAGCCTGACGGTTCGCCAGACGGCGCCCAGGTTTTCTGAGATCAAAGTGTTGTACCTGAAGGGATTGTACCTGAAAGGCCATTGAGTTGGCAAGAGCCAAGAAGACCCTGAGGGCCGGTGAAGCCTTGTATGATCTGTGACTCCACAACCTGTGCGCACCCGCCGTCACACCCAAGGCACTGAAGAAGAAGCACGTGGCAGCTAGCGCAAAGAGAAATGATAACGTGTCACTTGTTAGGCCGACATCGGGACTGGGCATGAGGTCAGGTGTGCGGTTTGTTGTTGTCTGGCGCGAGCATGCAGGGGCCTTCTGGCAGCCAAAGACGAATTGTGTTGTGGTGCCACGCGCTCCACAATGGAATGTCTATGGGAGTGCTGATTGTGCTTTGTCTTCCACTGTGAAATAATATGCAGCCCAGCATTGCAAAGAAAAGGAGGGGGAGCTTGAGGGGGGTTGGGGGGGGCAGACTAGAGACAAAGTGAGGACTGTTCAGGAATTTGTAAAATGCACCGGTCGTCTGCTGTATAGGCCGCAAATTCAAATAGTTGTATCTGGAAAATTATTTGAATAATGGGGGCAATTTGTCATTAATCTATTCAAGCTCCTCAAAAACACATACTCTGAAAATCAGCACTATAATATTGCATTATAAAGCGTGACAAAATAGCACCTGTTTAATTAAAAATGTTTTAACAAGTTTAAATGTGTTTAAATATGTCCACTGTTGTCCCAAAATATGATTGGTGCCCTTCAACTCCAGTCCTGTAGGTGGCAGTAGTGTGCTTAACACAGTAGTTGGCAACTAGCAGACAACTTTGGCATGTTTGGTCTTAAATAACATGACTATTGCATCAAATAAACATTAGTGTAGATTGTACAGGGTACAAATAAAGCTTGGCATTAAATTAATTTCTTGACAAACAACTTAAAAAATACAAAGGAAGTACTTTTTATTCATATTATAACTGTGTGTGTACATCTTAGGGCTTTTTTTTTTTTTTTTTTTAATAATGTAACTAAATATCCATTCATCAATACAGTATATTCCTAATCAAATTGCACTATGTGCATGTGTTGAGGTCTTGGCAGTATATTTGAAGATATCTTTTGATTCCTATGGTCACGGGGACATTACAGTGACAATCAAGGGCGTTAAATATTTGTTAAATAATATCACTAAATATACACACTTGTTGTATATTAATAAAACCATATTTTTTAGACAAATATACTATTATTAGCAATAACATAGCGACCCAACGTCCCCAAACCTTTGATCTATGCACTACTTGTACTTCTAAGAGTCTACGTACTTTTACTATATCAAAGCAACATATAATCATGGTTACCGGTACTTACTCCAGGCGAGTGTGCGCGCACATGCGGCAGGAATGAGGAAGACTCCGTAAAGAGCACCGGCGTGCAGCATCACCATGAGCCAGATGTTCCTCCATACCAGCGTCCTGGGGGGTCTGGGACCTAATTCTGTTTTCTCCGCGTAGGTGTCGTCAAACGCATCCTCCGCCAACGCCCGGGACTCCTCCGCGGTGGTTGCTGTGCTCTTGCCATGGGGGCTGCTCTCGAGCATTTGGCTGCAGGGGTCGCGCAAACAAACGACAGTTGGCAAAGCACCCGCACCTAGAAAGGTAAAAAGAAACTTTTGTTGACATTTAGAAGAAGAGTTGACTTTGATTGATTTGGTTGTCTGTGCTCACCGTGCAGTGGTCCAGAGTGGAAATGTCGTGTGCGCGTGACAATGAATGAAGTCCTCCTTATTATGAAGTGTGTGCGCGCACGCGCGCGCGTGTAGTTCTGAATGTCCTATTGGCTCTTTGCTTCTCTGATGTTGTGTGACTGTGTGTGCGTGTTCACAACTCCCACCGGGTTTACACTTGTCAACAAGAAGACTGTGACGCTTAAAAAAAATGTGTAGAAAGTCAAAATGAACACAAATACATTATAAATGGTTGTTAGCAGGGGCAAATGTTTTTTTAGCAGAGGAAGTATGGCTCCCCCTGCTGGCCGACACGGAGTCGAGGATTACTTTAATTTGACGTCTCTAAAAAATGTTTTGTTTTTAATTAAAAGTTTAATTATTGGATAGCAGCAATATTTTACAGTAGTTCATTATGGTAATAGTTTATTTTATTCCATATGGTTTAAAATGCAGGTAATATTAAAGATAAATAAATTTTAGATCTTTCTACAGTTTGTGTCAAGCCACATTTCCTGTTAAGTCGATCGTTTTTTTTTTATTTTATTTTTTTAAGTGTAAAAATGTCTTGGTTACCTAACAAAGAATGAGTGGTACTTATCACACTTGGCATAAAATGGTTATTTTTTATGTATGAAAAATATATTTTTACAGCATTTATCCACGACAAAAAGCAAGAAAAAAAATCCTCCACTTAATCAAGATGAGTTGTTTTTTTGTTTGTTTTTTTTGGCGAGCAAAATGCATTCTTTTTTTTCTTTTCTTTTTTTTTAATTAACATTCACAGCTTTGCAACAAACATCAGATCAAAGTCTCCATCTTGTTTACATCCACAGTTTTGAAAGCAAAAATTCCACATTACAAATAAATAAATAAATAATAATAATAATAAAAATAAGACGATGACAAAGAAAATAGCATAAGGCACAAACGTTTCTTGTTTCTTGTCAACTTTGGGGAATTAATATACAAATTAATTTCCAGAATACGTCTTACATACATACCAGATACGAAAATCGTTATGCAGTTTAAAGACAGAAAAATACAAAAAATAAAAAATAAGCATTGACATGAATACAGGTCAACCATCTTTGGATATTACACAAACGAAGCATCATAAGAGAAAAACCTCTAACAGATTTCAATTTAAGATGAGTAGCAGAATTGAGAACCGGCGGGTGACGTCACTGTTTCTGTGGCAACCACAGGCGTCAGCACCACCTCGGACTCCACGAGTGCGCAGCAATTCTTTCTGCGCCCGCTGGACATAAAAAATAAAAAAATAAAAAAATAAAAAAAAGCCCCGTTTCGCTGCGATTGTAAACGAGTGCAATGGGGGGCTGTTTATGGAGCACAACAACCATCATAAATGCGCGCATCTGCCGACTGCGTGTCTACGTACCGTAGCGGAGCTAGGACGCGTTCAAGCCCGGAGGAGCGCCGCCTGTCTTGGGCCATCAACCGCTGCAACCACCGCTGACTTTTGGAGCCAACATGGCCGAGGACGACAGCGAGTGGGTGGTGGAGAGCATCGTGGGTTACCTGGGAAGTCCCGAATGGGTCATTCCCGTCACGGATTTCATGGAGCACAAATGTACAGGTGAGTTTTAAGGCACATTGGGTCGTTTTCTGAGCTTTGTTTATGTTAGCACGGGAGCTCCATTAGCCTCCATTGTGGCTCCAGTGGGTAACGCTACTATTGCTCATGGAGCGATGTTTATCTGTATTAAGCTGGCATTTTGACGCCAATTAGCATTGTAATTCAAAATGTAAAAAATATTTCACAATATTTTCATAAAGCATTTAAAGCAATGCGAGTGATTAAATGCAGCAATTAATTGTTAAAATTAGAATGAAAAACTCGAGCGTCATTAGCCACTACCTCCTGTAGCTTCCGTGGCTGAGGCTAATAATGCTAAAGTGGGGTGCGAGGTTTATCTGAATGGTAATTTACATTTTGCCACCTAAACGTTAAAAATGCACATGGATGACTGGCATTAATTTGTCTTACATTTGACATTTTGGTGGGAAAAAATATTAATTAATTAAAGGCGCAATTATCATTAGCAACTACCCCCATTAGCTTACATTTTGACTCGTGGCTAAAGTTAATAATTATATGCTTTGTTTTACAATTAACACTGTGGCATAAATTAACCTTATAATTTAAAATTTTAAAATATTTGACATTTTCTCAAATAATCCAAAGATACATTAGGGATACATTTAGCAATTCGGAATGAAATTAAGATAAAGAGTAAAAAGATTACGAACCAACCACCTCCGCTAGCCGCAATCTTGGCTCAGTGGCTAAAGCTAATGCTAACGCCATGCTCTCTATAAAGTTAAACATCTTGGTGCCAATTAGCGTATTTTCTAAAATATTTTACAGCATTTTTAGCCCACTCACTGTGTCTGCTAAATTAAACTTCTTTTTTCTTTTTAAAACAAAACAAGGTGAATAAAATGTGAATTTGGACACACTCTGACTAATATACATGTCGTTACTTTTCAGTGTTTGATGATGAAGATGAAAATAAGTTAGCGTACACGGAAATCCATCAGCAGTATAAGAAGTTGGTGAGTATAGTTTTTTTTTTCTTTCTTTTTACATGCATTGCTAACAAATATGGAAAAAACAAAATTTAGTAAGTGTATATTAATGATATTAGTATAAGTAAATGAAATATTCTATTTTTTTATAACTACATAAATAAGACTTTCCCAAACTGTTTCACAAAACCCTTGGGTGCATTTTTTTTTCTTCACTTGTACATTCATCATTATTTTCTTTTGCAGGTTGAGAAGCTGTTGGAGAATTACATGCAGGAGGTGGGCATCAATGAGCAGCAGTTTTTGGATGCGTGCACCTCCCCTTTCGCCAAGTCCAAAACAGTGCAGGTACACTAAACTCCACCTAACCTCAAAACCTGAGGCCTATAAATGTCACATAAACAAGAGAAAGCAAAACACCAAACTTTTTTTTTCTTCTTCTTCTTCAGTCTGTCTTCCAACCAGTCCTGGCCACAGATGACTTCCAAATTTTCCGCTCCCTGATGGTCCAGAAGAATATGGAGCTGCAGCTTCAGGCCCTCCGGGTGATCAAAGAGAGGAATGGTAAGTTTGGCGTTGCACACTTTTACAAACTTTTTGAACTGTTGACAGGTCGTTGAAACCAAAACAATGTTAAGCTAACCCATCCCTCCATCACGCAAGGAGCGCTTCCCGATTGCCTGACCGACGGCGACGACGTGATGACGGAGCTGCAGCAGCAAGAGATGAAGATCCTGCAGGAGGTCCTCAAGTACGTTTTAATGTAGTTATAATAACTCCAGCAGTGTGCCTTTCAAGCACCTAAGATAAATATGAATTACCACACAAATCCATGTTGCCAAATAAGCAGATGCTAGGCTAAATAAGTGCATTTCTACATGAGTAATGATCTCCTGGCCTGCTCTCCTGATGGGATTTAGTGAACGACATCCTGACCCAGAAGAGAAGTCCACTTTAAGCTACTTAGTCTCGGGCTAATTTCAGTGCGAGTCATTGACACTAGTAGCAAGCCGCTACTGAGGAAGAATGACTATTTATTTATTTATTTATTTATTTATTTATTTATTTTTAATCCATTTTGTCCTACCTGGATGCTCATCGACTTAGAGGCTTCCCAAATCCAAATGTCCACCATCCACTTCTTTGATACCCAAAATCAACTTTAAATACAATTTTATCTCTGTAAGTACTATATTGGGGGATAAAACAAATAATAATAATTATAATAATAATAATTAAAAAAAGAATACCAACTTTAAATACAATTTTATCTCTGTAAGTACTATTTTGGGGGATAACACAAATAATAATAATTATTATTATAATAATAATTTAAAAACAAAAGGATATTCTTGATTTTTAGAAAGAAAAAACATTACAAAATTTGTGAAAAAAAACCACACCCCCAAATATTTTTAAGAATTTTGATTTAAAACAAGAAAATAACACTAAATTAAAATACATAGAAAAAATATTCTATTTTGAAGGTGAAAACAAATCTTAGAAATACTTGATTTTTTAAATCTTTATTTAACAAAAAGAAAACATTCTATTATTGGAATTAAAAAGACAAAAAGAAAACAGAGAAACTTGATTTTTATCCAACACAAAAAAAAAATAAAAAAATTGGTTGATAAAAAGATAAAACTCAATCATTGAATATATCATATATTCATCAGACGAGGGCTTGTGGCGTAATATGAAACACACAAAAAACATTTGATTGTTTTTGACAAAATGAGCAATTTAAAAAAAGGAAAAAAAAACTGCAAAAAAAACACACACACAAGTTACCTTGGTCTTTGTTGAAGTGGTAAAACAAAAATATTTTTTGCTCCACAAGGCTGTTGTGAGTAAACGCTATCTATCCTTCTGTCTCGGTCAGAAAGTCCAAAGAGGAGTACGAGGAGGAAATGTCATGGAGGTTCCTGCTGGAGGAGGAACGTGCATGTTCGACCTCCGCCGGTGAAGCACAAGATGACGTCTCTGCCAAGGTAAAACTGCAATTTCAAATTAGACCAGTTTTGCAGGCTGACAGTTACCAGTGTTATGGGATTGAATTTTTTGTTTTCCTCCACCAGGCTGACAACAGTGGCACAAACTCTCACCGAGCACAAACATTGAATGGGAAGAGTACATCCACGCAGTCCAATCAGGTCGCCAACTGAACAGCATCTCTCACATTACACCACACCAGTAATCAACTTGTGCCTCATAAGAATCTTAGCTCTCCAAGTACTGCGGGCAATATTCCCTGAGTCAGAGTTTTTCTTTTCTTAAAAAACAAAAACAAAAGACAACCATGCCCTCACTCGTGGTGAAGAAGAAGCTGAGCCAAAAGGCAAAGCTCTCGTTTTACCAGTCGATCAACGTTCTTTACCCTCACCTATGGTCACGAGCTGTGGGTCGTGACCAAAGACCAAGATCCCGGGTACAAGCGGCCAAAATGAATTTCCTTCGCAGGGTGTCCGGGCTCTCCCTCAGAGATAGGGTGAGCAGCTTGGTCATCCGGGAAGGACTCGGGGTTGAGCCGCTGCTCCTCCGAATGGAGAGGAGCCAGTTGAGGTGTCTCAGGCATGTGATTCGGATGCCTCCTGGACGCAATAGTTAGGTGTGTTTTATTTATTTATTTATTTTTAATACGACCATGTGACCTAAGGCGTTTTTTTTTTGTTTTTTTTAAACGACCAAGTATAGTAGGCGTCTTGTTTTATTTTATTTTTTTTTAATTTTTTTTAACCAACCAAGTATAGTAGGAGTTTTTTTTTTATTTGTTTTGTTTTAACGACCATGATTAGTCAGGCATTTTTTTAAACGACCTTATATAGTCGGGCATTTTTTTTTTTTTAAACGACCATGTATAGTAAGGTTTTTTTATGTATATTTTTTTAAACGACCAAGTATAGTAGGCTTTTTTTTATTTTTTATTTTTATTTTTTTAAACGGTCATGATTACAGGCATTTTTCTTTTTTAAACGACCATGTATAGTAAGGTGTTTTTTTTTTTTTTGTTTTTTAAACGACCCTGGATAGTCAGGTTTTATTTTTGTTTTTGTTTTTGTTTTAAATGACCATGTATAGTAAGGCTGTTTTTTTTGTTTTTTTTTTGTTTTCTTCTTTAAACGACCATGATTAGTCAGGCATTTTTATAAACGACCATATATAGTCAGGCATTTTTTTTTTTTAACGACCATGTATAGTAAGTCTTATTTATTTTTTTTTATTTTATTTTTTTTTTTTTAAACGACCAAGTTATACAGCTTATTTTTATTTTATTTTTAACAACCATGATTAGTCAGGCATTTTTTTTAAACGACCATGTATAGTAAGGCGTTTAAAAAAAAAAAAAAAAATTATTATTTTTTTAAACGACCATGATTAGTCAGGCTTTTTTTTCCAAACGACCATGTATAGTAAGGCTTTTTTGTTTTTTAAATGACCATGATTAGTCAGGCATTTTTTTAAACGACCATGTATAGTAAGGCGTTTTTTTTTTTGTTTTTTTTTTAAACGCCGTTTTTTTTTTTTTTTTTTTTTTTTTTTTTTTTTTTTAACGGCCATGATTAGTCAGGCATTTTTTCCCAAACGACCATGTATAGTAAGGCTTTTTTTTTCTTTTTTTAAACAACCATGTATAGTAAGGCGTTTTTTTTGTTGTTTTTTTTTAAACGACGTTTTTTTTTTTTTTTTAAACGACCATGATTAGTCAGCCATTTTTTTCAAATGACCATGTATAGTAAGGCGTTTTTTTTTGTTTTTTTTAAAACGACCATGATTAGTCAGGCGTTTTTTTTTAAACGACCATGTATAGTAAGGCGTTTTTTTTTCTTGTTGTTTTTTTTTTTGTTTGTTTTTTAAACGGCCATGATTAGTCAGGCTTTTTTTTTTCCCAAACGACCATGTATAGTAAGGCTTTTTTTTTTTTTTTTTTTTTTTTTTTTTAAACGGCCATGATTCGTCAGGCTTTTTTTTTCCAAACGACCATGTATAGTAAGGCGTTTTTTGTTGTTGTTTTTTTAAACGACCATGTATAGCAGGGGTGGCAAACTGCAGTCCTCGAGGGCCGGAGTCCTGCAGGTTTTATAGATTTCCCTACTCGAAGTGCAGCTGATTCCAATTAACAGGCTCGTTACCAGGCTTCTGCAGAGCTTGCTGATGAGCTGATCATGAATCAGCTGTGTTGAAGAAGTGAAATAACCAAAACCTGAAGGACTGCGGCCCTCGAGGACCGGATCTCGCCACCCCTGATGTATAGTAAGGCGTTTTTTTGTTGTTCCTGTTGCTGTTTTAAACGACCATGTAAAGTAAGGCGTTTTTTTTTGTTTTTGTTTTTAAACGGCCATGATTAGTCAGGCTTTTTTTTTTTAACGACCATGTATAGTAAGGTGTTTTGTTTTTTTTTTTTTAAACGACCATCTATAGTAAGGCGTTTTTTTTTTTTAACGACCATGTATAGTAAGGCGTTTTTTTTTGTTTTTTTTTAAACGACCATGTATAGTAAGGCGTTTTTTTGTTTTAAACGACCATGTATAGTAAGGCGTTTTTGTTGTTGTTTGTTTTTTTAAATGACCATGTATAGTAAGGCGTTTTTTTTTTACGACCATGTATAGTAAGGCGTTTTTTGTTTTTGTTTAAACGACCATGTATAGTAAGGCGTTTTTTTTTTTTTTACGACCATGTATAGTTAGGCGTTTTTTTTTGTTTTTTTTTAAACGACCATGTATAGTAAGGCGTTTTTTTTTTGTTTTTTTAACGACCATGTATAGTAAGGCATTTTTTTTTTGTTTTTTTAACGACCATGTATAGTAAGCCGTTTTTTTTTTTTAACAACCATGTATAGTTAGGCGTTTTTTTTTTTTTTTTTTAAATGACCATGTATAGTAAGGCGTTTTTTTTTTTTTTTTTTAAATGACCATGTATAGTAAGGCATTTTTTTTTTTTTTTTAAACGACCGTGTATAGTAAGGCGTTTTTTTTTTTTTTTTTAAACGACCATGTATAGTAAGGCGTTTGTTTTTGTTTTTTTAACGAGCATGTATAGTTAGGCGTTTTTTTGTTTTGTTTCATAAACGACCATGTATAGTAAGGCGTTTTTTGTTTGTTTTTTTAAACGACCATGTATATAGTAAGGCGTTTTTTTTTTTTTAAATGACCATGTATAGTAAGGCGTTTTTTTTTTGTTTTTTTCAACGACCATGTATAGTAAGGCGTTTTTTTTGTTTTTTTTTTAACGACCATGTATAGTAAGGCGTTTTTTGTTTTTGTTTAAACGACCATGTATAGTAAGGCGTTTTTTGTTTTTGTTTAAACGACCATGTATAGTAAGGCGTTTTTTGTTTTTTTTAACGACCATGTATAGTTAGCCGTTTTTTTTTTTTTGTTTTTTTTTAACGACCATGTATAGTAAGGCGTATTTTTTATTTTTTTTTTAAACGACCATGTAGTAAGGCGTTTTTTTGTTTTTTTTTAACGACCATATATAGTTAGGCGTTTTTTTTTTGTTTGTTTCATAAACGACCAGTAAGGCGTTTTCTGTTTGTTTTTTTAAACGACCATGTATAGTAAGGCGTTTTTTTTTTTTTACGACCATGTATAGTAAGGCGTTTTCTGTTTGTTTTTTTAAACGACCATGTATAGTAAGGCGTTTTTTTTTTTTTACGACCATGTATAGTAAGGCGTTTTTTTTTTTTTTTAACGACCATGTATAGTAAGGCGTTTTTTTTCTTTTTTTTCAACGACCATGTATAGTAAGGCGTTTTTTTTTTTTTTTTTTTAAATGACCATGTATAGTAAGGCATTTTTTATTTTTTTTTAAACGACCGTGTATAGTAAGGCGTTTTTGTTTTTTTTTAAACGACCATGTATAGTAAGGCATTTGTTTTGTTTTTTTTAACGACCATGTATAGTTAGGCGTTTTTTTGTTTTGTTTCATAAACGACCATGTATAGTAAGGCGTTTTTTGTTTGTTTTTTTAAACGACCATGTATAGTAAGGCGTTTTTTTTTTTTTTTTTACGACCATGTATAGTAAGGCGTTTTTTTTTTTTTTAACGACCATGTATAGTAAGGCGTTTTTTTTCTTTTTTTTCAACGACCATGTATAGTAAGGCGTTTTTTTTCTTTTTTTTTTAACGACCATGTATAGTAAGGCGTTTTTTTGTTTTTTTTAAATGACCATGTATAGTAAGGCGTTTTGTTGTTTTTTTTTTTAAATGACCATGTATAGTAAGGCATTTTTTTTTTTTTTTTAAACGACCGTGTATAGTAAGGCGTTTTTGTTTTTTTTTAAACGACCATGTATAGTAAGGCATTTGTTTTGTTTTTTTTAACGACCATGTATAGTTAGGCGTTTTTTTGTTTTG
This sequence comes from Festucalex cinctus, assembly GCF_051991245.1. NCBI lineage: Eukaryota > Metazoa > Chordata > Actinopteri > Syngnathiformes > Syngnathidae > Festucalex > Festucalex cinctus. The sequence goes on from NC_135424.1 coordinate 6,945,355, forward strand.
TTTCATAAACGACCATGTATAGTAAGGCGTTTTTTGTTTGTTTTTTTAAACGACCATGTATAGTAAGGTGTTTTTTTTTGTTTTTTTTTAAACGACCATGTATAGTAAGGCGTTTTTTTTGTTGTTTGTTTTTTTAAATGACCATGTATAGTAAGGCGTTTTTTTTTTTTTTTCAACGACCATGTATAGTAAGGCGTTTTTTTTGTGTTTTTTTTTAACGACCATGTATAGTAAGGCGTTTTTTGTTTTTGTTTTAACGACCATGTATAGTAAGGCGTTTTTGTTTTTTTTAACGACCATGTATAGTTAGCCGTTTTTTTTGTTTTGTTTTTTTTAACGACCATGTATAGTAAGGCGTATTTTTCATTTTTTTTTTAAACGACCATGTAGTAAGGCGTTTTTTTGTTTTTTTTTAACGACCATATATAGTTAGGCGTTTTTTTTTTGTTTGTTTCATAAACGACCAGTAAGGCGTTTTTTGTTAGTTTTTTTAAACGACCATGTATAGTAAGGCGTTTTTTTTTTTTTTTAACGACCATGTATAGTAAGGCGTTTTTTTTTTTTTTAACGACCATGTATAGTAAGGCGTTTTTTTCTTTTTTTTCAACGACCATGTATAGTAAGGCGTTTTTTTTATTTTTTTTAACGACCATGTATATAAGGCGTTTTTTTTTTTTTTTAAATGACCATGTATAGTAAGGCGTTTTTTTTTTTTTTTTAAATGACCATGTATAGTAAGGCATTTTTTATTTATTTTTTTAAACGGCCGTGTATAGTAAGGCGTTTTTTTTTTTTTTTTTAAACGACCATGTATAGTAAGGCGTTTTTTTTTTTTTTTTTTAACGACCATGTATAGTAAGGCGTTTTTTTTTTTTTAACGACCATGTATAGTAAGGTGTTTTTTTTTTTTTTTTAAATGACCACGTATAGTAAGGCGTTTTTTTTTTTTTTTAAATGACCATGTATAGTAAGGCATTTTATATATTTTTTTTTAAACGACCGTGTATAGTAAGGCGTTTTTGTTTTTTTTTAAACGACCATGTATAGTAAGGCGTTTGTTTTGTTTTTTTTAACGACCATGTATAGTTAGGCGTTTTTTTGTTTTGTTTCATAAACGACCATGTATATTAAGGCGTTTTTTGTTTGTTTTTTTAAACGACCATGTATAGTAAGGCGTTTTGTTTTTTTTAACGACCATGTATAGTAAGGTGTTTTTTTGTTTTTTTTTAACGACCATGTATAGTAAGGCGTTTTTGTTGTTGTTTGTTTTTTTAAATGACCATGTATAGTAAGGCGTTTTTTTTTTTTTTTTCCAACGACCATGTATAGTAAGGCGTTTTTTTTGTGTTTTTTTTTAACGACCATGTATAGTAAGGCGTTTTTTGTTTTTGTTTTAACGACCATGTATAGTAAGGCGTTTTTTGTTTTTTTTAACGACCATGTATAGTTAGCCGTTTTTTTTTTTTTTTTAACGACCATGTATAGTAAGGCGTATTTTTTATTTTTTTTTTAAACGACCATGTAGCAAGGCGTTTTTTGTTTTTTTTTTAACGACCATATATAGTTAGGCGTTTTTTTTTTGTTTGTTTCATAAACGACCAGTAAGGCGTTTTTTGTTATTTTTAAACGACCATGTATAGTAAGGCGTTTTTTTTTTTTTTTTAACGACCATGTATAGTAAGGCGTTTTTTTTTTTTTTTTTAACGACCATGTATATAAGGCGTTTTTTTTTTTTTTTTTAAATGACCATGTATAGTAAGGCGTTTTTTTTTTTTTTTTTAATGACCATGTATAGTAAGGCATTTTTTTTTTTTTTTAAACGACCATGTATAGTAAGGCGTTTGTTTTGTTTTTTTTAACGACCATGTATAGTTAGGCGTTTTTTTGTTTTGTTTCATAAACGACCATGTATAGTAAGGCGTTTTTTGTTTGTTTTTTTAAACGACCATGTATAGTAAGGCGTTTTTTTTTTTTTAACGACCACGTATAGTAAGGTGTTTTTTTTGTTTTTTTTAAACGACCATGTATAGTAAGGCGTTTTTGTTGTTGTTTGTTTTTTTAAATGACCATGTATAGTAAGGCGGTTTTTTTTTTTTTTTTCAACGACCATGTATAGTAAGGCGTTTTTTTTGTGTGTTTTTTTAACGGCCATGTATAGTAAGGCGTTTTTTGTTTTTGTTTAAACGACCATGTATAGTAAGGCGTTTTTTGTTTTTTTTAACGACCATGTATAGTTAGCCGTTTTTTTTTTTGGTTTTTTTTTAACGACCATGTATAGTAAGGCGTATTTTTTTTTTTTTTTTTAAACGACCATATATAGTTAGCCGTTTTTTTTTGTTTGTTTCATAAACGACCAGTAAGCCGTTTTTTTGTTTGTTTTTTTAAACGACCATGTATAGTAAGGCATTTTTTTTTTTTTTTAACGACCAGTAAGCCGTTTTTTTGTTTGTTTTTTTAAACGACCATGTATAGTAAGGCATTTTTTTTTTTTTTAACGACCATGTATAGTAAGGCGTTTTTTTTTTGTTTTTTTTAAACGACCATGTATAGTAAGGCGTTTTGTTTTTGTTTTTTTAAATGACCATGTATAGTAAGGCATTTTTTTTTTTTTTTTTTAAACGACCGTGTATAGTAAGGCGTTTTTTTTTTTTTTTTAAACGACCATGTATAGTAAGGCGTTTGTTTAGTTTTTTTTAACGACCATGTATAGTAAGGCGTTTGTTTTGTTTTTTTTAACGACCATGTATAGTTCGGCGTTTTTTTGTTTTGTTTCATAAACGACCATGTATAGTAAGGCGTTTTTTGTTTGTTTTTTTAAACGACCATGTATAGTAAGGCGTTTTTTTTTTGTAACGACCATGTATAGTAAGGTGTTTTTTTTGTTTTTTTTTAAACAACCATGTATAGTAAGGCGTTTTTTTTGTTGTTTGTTTTTTTAAATGACCATGTATAGTAAGGCGTTTTTTTTTTTTTTTTTCAACGACCATGTATAGTAAGGCGTTTTTTGTGTGTGTTTTTTTAACGACCATGTATAGTTAGCCGTTTTTTTTTATTTATTTTTTTTAACGACCATATATAGTTAGGCGTTTTTTTTTTGTTTGTTTCATAAACGACCAGTAAGGCGTTTTTTTGTTTGTTTTTTTAAACGACCATGTATAGTAAGGCGTTTTTTTTTTTTTTTTAACGACCATGTATAGTAAGGCGTTTTTTTTTGTTTTTTTTAAATGACCATGTATAGTAAGGCATTTTTTTTTTTTTTTTTAAACGACCGTGTATAGTAAGGCGTTTTTTTTTGTTTTTTTTAACGACCATGTATAGTAAGGCGTTTGTTTTGTTTTTTTTAACGACCATGTATAGTTAGGCGTTTTTTTGTTTTGTTTCATAAACGACCATGTATAGTAAGGCGTTTTTTGTTTGTTTTTTTAAACGACCATGTATAGTAAGGCGTTTTTTTTTTTTTTACGACCATGTATAGTAAGGCGTTTTTTTTGTTGTTTGTTTTTTTAAATGACCATGTATAGTAAGGCGTTTTTTTTTTTTTTTCAACGACCATGTATAGTAAGGCGTTTTTTTTTTTTTTTTTTTTAACGACCATGTATAGTAAGGCGTTTTTTGTTTTTGTTTAAACGACCATGTATAGTAAGGCGTTTTTTGTTTTTTTTAACGACCATGTATAGTTAGCCGTTTTTTGTTTTTGTTTTTTTAAACGACCATGTATAGTAAGGCGTTTTTTTTTTTTTTACGACCATGTATAGTAAGGCGTTTTTTTTGTTGTTTGTTTTTTTAAATGACCATGTATAGTAAGGCGTTTTTTTTTTTTTTTTCAACGACCATGTATAGTAAGGCGTTTTTTTTTTTTTTTTTTTAACGACCATGTATAGTAAGGCGTTTTTTGTTTTTGTTTAAACGACCATGTATAGTAAGGCGTTTTTTGTTTTTTTTAACGACCATGTATAGTTAGCCGTTTTTTGTTTTTGTTTTTTTTTAACGACCATATATAGTTAGGCGTTTTTTTGTTTTGTTTCATAAACGACCATGTATAGTAAGGCGTTTTTTGTTTGTTTTTTTAAACGACCATGTATAGTAAGGCGTTTTTTTTTTTTAACGACCATGTATAGTAAGGTGTTTTTTTTGTTTTTTTTAAACGACCATGTATAGTAAGGCGTTTTTGTTGTTTGTTTTTTTAAATGACCATGTATAGTAAGGCGTTTTTTTTTTTTTTCAACAACCATGTATAGTAAGGCGTTTTTTTTGTGTGTTTTTTTAACGACCATGTATAGTAAGGCGTTTTTTGTTTTTGTTTAAACGACCATGTATAGTAAGGCGTTTTTTGTTTTTTTTAACGACCATGTATAGTTAGCCGTTTTTTTTTTATTTTTATTTTTTAACGACCATGTATAGTAAGGTGTTGTTTTTTTTTTTTTTTTAAACGACCATGTATAGTAAGGCGTTTTTTTTGTTGTTTGTTTTTTTAAACGACCATGTATAGTAAGGCGTTTTTTGTTTGTTTTTTTAAGCGACCATGTATAGTAAGGCATTTTTTTTTTTTTTTAACGACCATGTATAGTAAGGCGTTTTTTTTTTTGGTTTTTTTAAACGACCATGTATAGTAAGGCGTTTTTTTTTTTTTTTTTTAAATGACCATGTATAGTAAGGCATTTTTTTTTTTTTTTTTAAACGACCGTGTATAGTAAGGCGTTTTTGTTTTTTTTTTCAAACGACCATGTATAGTAAGGCGTTTGTTTTGTTTTTTTTAACGACCATGTATAGTTCGGCGTTTTTTTGTTTGTTTTTTTAAACGACCATGTATAGTAAGGCGGTTTTTTTTTTTAACGACCATGTATAGTAAGGTGTTTTTTTTGTTTTTTTTTAAACAACCATGTATAGTAAGGCGTTTTTTTTGTTGTTTGTTTTTTTAAATGACCATGTATAGTAAGGCGTTTTTTTTTTTTTTTTTCAACGACCATGTATAGTAAGGCGTTTTTTTTGTGTGTTTTTTTAACGACCATGTATAGTTAGCCGTTTTTTTTAATTTTTTTTTTTTAACGACCATGTATTGTAAGGCGTATTTTTTTTTTTTTTTTTAACGACCATGTATAGTAAGGCGTCTTTTTTTTTTTTTTTAAATGACCATGTAGTAAGGCGTTTGTTGTTTTTTTAAACGACCGTGTATAGTAAGGCGTTTTTTTTTTTTTTTTTAAATGACCATGTATAGTAAGGCGTTTTTTTTTGTTTTTTTTTAAACGACCGTGTATAGTAAGGCGTTTTTTATTTTTTTAAACGACCATGTATAGTTAGGCGTTTTTTTTTTTTGTTTCATAAACGACCATGTATAGTAAGGCGTTTTTTATTTTTTTAACGACCATGTATAGTAAGGCGTCTTTATTCTTTTTTTTCAACGACCATGGATAGTAAGGCTTTTTTTTTTATTTTTTTTTTAACGACCATGTATAGTAAGGTTTTGTTTTTTTTGTTTTTTTAACGACCATGTATAGTAAGGCGTTTTTTTTTTTTTTTTTAAACGACCATGTACAGTAAGGATTCTTATTTTTTTAAACGTTTGATTTTAATATGATCTTTTTTTTTTATTGTATTGTTTATTTTGATAGGAAAAATTCATTACACACACAAAAAAAATTGTTTTAATCAAAATTCAGCAATACAACCTTAAAAAAATTGACACTACAATGACACTATACTTTTAATTGTTGTGCAGGGGAATAGCAAAACATCCCAAAACGCAGACAGCAAGTTGGCAGTCACAGCAGATGTGAAGCATGCGGAAAAAAGCAGCTCGTCGTCTTCTTCTTCGTGTCATACGAGCATTCCTGGTAAAAGCAGCAACATTTGTGGCATATGTTGATGCAACATGTTTTATAATGTGAGCCAACGCGCACGCAGGCGGCGTCAGTGCCGGCATGGAAGCCCGAGTCGTGCCGCCCGTCAGAGTGCCCGTCAGTTCCGAGCAATCTTGGCTGGAGGAAGCGCACAGGGAGGCCGGATTCGCTCAACCTTACACTGTGAGTCCGATGGGGGCACTTCATTTAGGACACCTGCAAAAAAAACAAACAAAAAAAAAAAACAAACACATTTTGTCCAACACAGCTGAATGAAGCAAAGCAAAATATGACAGTGTAATTTAAAAAAATATATAAATCTGACTGAAATATTTATTTCTGCATTCAAAAAATATACATTTAATATTAATCTATATAATCAAAATAAATGGTGTCTATTGTCTAATACAATATTCAGTAGTCATTTAATTTAACTGAAGATCAACAAATATTGTGGTTAAAAAGAGCCAAAACAAATGTCAAAAAATAAATACATAAATAAATTTTATATATACATATATATATATATATATATATATATATATATATATATACATATATACATATACATATATATATATATATATATATATATATATATATATATATATATAAATTGGTAACTTTTTCAAATTTTGTAGCTTTAATTGGAAAAAAAATTTTTTTAGTTTCTTCTAATAATTATTAGATAAAAATATTTTGAAAATGATTTGTTTGTAATGGTGAAAATTATACATTTTTTTTTTTTTTTTTTACAATTAAACCTTAAAAAAAGAACAATTAAATGAAAGAATAAATTTTAAAAAATCTGAAAGGCTGTTTTTTTATTTATATATTAAATGAAAACTATTCCTAATATTAATATTTAGTAACATAAAATGGGACAAAATAATATCTATGACTTTTATAATTAATAACTTTTTTTTTTTTGGAATCATCAAAATATCACATAAAAAAAAAAAAAAATATATATATATATATATATATATATATATATATATTCATATATAAATAAAATACGCAATACAAAAATGAAAATGGGGGAAAATCCGACCTATTCTGCGAAGTAGATTGTCGACCACATACCCACTTACGACGTCTGTCGAAATCGTCCTCGTCCTGACAGGAGCTGTCAGCGTCTCAGCAGGAGCGTCTCCAGCAGAGGGCGTCCTACTTGCGGGAGCAGCGCGACAAGCTGCACGCTCTCAAAAAGGACCGGACCGCCAAGCCGACCCCCTCGTCCGATCAGGAGGCACCTTGCTCGCCCGCCTCACCCGCGCCTCCTCCGGCTTCCGTGAGTCCTATCAGGCACTGCGACGGGCGTTTGCAGACTTGGACGCTAGCTGTTTCTTTTTTTCTTTTCTTTTTTCCCTCCCAGGAGATTTCTACAGAGGAGCGCAAGAAGTTGCAGAAGAGAAAGCACCTGGCAGACAAACTGAAAGAGGAAGTCATCAAGAAATGAGCTCTGTGTGAAATATGAATGCAGTTGCATGTATTTATTTTCTTACACATGGGAACGCTTCACCTTTTTGTTCTCCTGTTAGACGCCGTAGCCCTCACAGAGATCTTCCAGGATGAGAGACGAGACGGTTTCACGGTAGACCTTCGATTCAGTCGCTTCACCCTTCCGCAGTGCGCGTCAACACGGCCGTTGCGGCTTAGCGCATTCGGATGATTATATGCAGAGTGATGACGGTTGATTTCAGAGCAGGACAACGAGCTGGTAAAAATAAAAGACAGGTTAGATGCCAGTTTGACCTGGCTCCGCATACAATATTAAATGCTGTATTTTTTTTATTTTTTAATCGAACCACAAAAACATGGCGCGATTGTCAAGGAAGCAGTTAACCAAAAGGATAATGAAACGGGTGAGAATAATGGTGTGTAAATGTTAAGACTGTGTGAAGTTATACATTATAGTTGAGTATGTTACACCCCACCAAAAAAAAATAATGTATTGCATTGGGCTGCATGATATTGGAAATATATGATAGTATTGTTTACAAATTTTTCAATATTTATCATGTGGAAAAATAAGCAGGCTCAATATATTCATCTAATTGTAATAACTTGCAATTTTATATCTAATGCCCCAAAATGTGGTTCTCTAATTTCAGTGTTGCAATGAAAGTATTAATTTATCCCACGTCTTCGCGATATGCGTATTGCACGTGCCACTATCACAATATTTTTTTTGGTATATTGTGCAGCCCTAGTATGTTTCGTATATGCCATTTGCAAGTAGGAGCCGAGACAAAGGCAGGACGATGCCGGCTGAGATGGGCCAGCGTGAAAGGGGCCGACTGTTGTACAAAAACATGTCAAAAGCATGCGTATTCAAAAGCAGCATGTTTGCTCGATAGACAACTTGGACCTGCCTGTGTTAGTTTTGATCATGTTACAAAAACAGCATCGTGTAAACTGCATGTAGAGCTTCCGTCCCATAATGCAACACTGCTCCTGCATCTCACTCTGTTAGCAAATGTTTACAGTGTCCTGATGATATGTTATAATAAGCTAGTGTACCTTTTTGTGCATAATGGAGGCCAATAATAGTTTGAAGAAATCATGAAGCACCGTTAAGTACCCATGCAATACTCGATTGATATAATATGCTCTTGAATAAATCACCTTTTGTAAAAGTGTACAACCTTCAAAAATGTAAATAAGAGTCCATTCAGTGGTGATATTTGTATCAAAATGTGTATCAAGAGATTCATTTCGAGCTACAAAGTGATCAAAAGGAATCAACAGTTGCTTTTAAATTAATTCCTCGTGAACAATAAAATGCAGATTTAGCAGTGTTAGCTTCCTACACATACACAACTCAAACATTCCCAAAAGTTGGCTGCAAAACAAAAAAAAACAGCTTTACTGCAGTTTTAATGTGATTTTTTCCTTTCTTTTTTTTTTTTTTTTTTTTTAAACCAGCATTTGCAAATTTACACTGAATCAAATGAACTGGAGCAAAAGGGACAACAGCAACGCCACCCAAAGAAGAAGAAGAAAAAAGAAAAAAAAACAGGATGGGTGGCTGTCATTGTCCCCTTTTTAAAATGGGGTGTGGGTAGATGGGAGGATGATAAAATAGAAGGTTGGGGAGGGGGGAAAAAAAAAAAACATCTGTACAAATACTTTTTGAAATTCCTGGTCATGTGTGTCCATTCCTGTGCTTGTGTCCAGTCCTTTCCGCGAACGGCCAGTCAAGCGTCCTAACAACTACAAGAGGATGGGGGGTTGTCGTCTGAGAGGGTCTTTTGGGGGGGGCTAGTCCTGCTAGCCTGACTGGCCTGTGGCACAGTTCATTCGCCGGCGGCCTCCATTTTGTGAACCAGTGAGGCGCTTGCGTCCCTCTGGGGCTTCTGTTGCTAGAACAACAAAGCTGAGACCGGGAAGGACCCTCGGCACTTTTGATGATGAGGACGAGAAGGGAAGTTCGAGGTTAGCGAGGGTCCGGAGATGGAAGGATGCGGTCTGTCAAACTCTTGAGACGACCGCGCCAGACTTTCCGGGATGTTAAGAGCTGAGACGCGGACGCTTCCTGGGGGACTGCTCCTCTTCGTCATCTTCGTCTTCCTCCTCTTCATCCTCGTCGTCGGGGTAGTCCACCAAACCCACCACAGGGGGCTGACAAACACAAGACGGATGTGACTTAACTCTGAATCTTTTTAAATCTCTAACCAATCATTTTCAAGTATTGTATTAGATTACCTTGACTACCGGCGAGGCGGGAAGTGCGACCGTCTTGACCGAGGACGTGGGGCTGTTGTTGGGCGATGCGGGCGGCGAGGTGGGTGGCAGCGCCGCGGCTTTGCCGTTGTTAGCGCCATTAGCTGCGCCTGCAAAGGCAAGGGCGGCATTAGCTTACAATAAATAACTAACCGCCAGAAACGTTTCATAACGATGAGTAAAATTACAATGTATACAGCCATGGACGTTAAATGACGTCAACTATTATTTTATTTATTTTTCTTCATCAATGGGAAGTGAAACATCTAAGTGAAGTGCTGCCCGGGCAATGAGTTGTGGAATCAAAAACACCCACTAACTCTGGCCAGAAGATGGCAGCATTGTATCTCTTTTCAATGGGCTGCCGGTGTACGAAACTCAAATTACTTATTTTCAAATGGTGATTACTAAAGAATGGAATAAGGTAGAAAATAGGGCCAATATACATTTTTTGAGGCTGATGCCGAAAAAAAATACCAATTACCGATTAATCTGCCGATTTATTAAAAATATATACAATACTGACACCTAAGGCTGTTTGAAAGCCCTATATGAATGAAGATGACTTGACTGTTCCTGTGCGTTTTGGCCTCTTGGGGGCAGCGTGGAGCCATGCATGCATGGCATACACGCTTAAAGTGAGTACAGAAGAAAGTTGTGATTGAATTCTATTAAAATAACTCGTTTTTCACATATTGGGAGGAATTTTTGCCTTTGCGTAGTGTTATCTCATCTGTGGGTATGTGTTCCCAAAAGATTTGTGTGTGGATATTCGTTATTAACTCCCGAAGTCGATGCTAATTTCCTGTTAGCATGGGCTAACTTCCTTTAGCGCTAGGCTAGCGATGTTTTCAAAACGAAGCATGTTTTGTATTTAAATATACAGTGGATGTCATGCTTAACGTGTGTTTAGTTTTGCGGTTAACTCCAACTGCAGTGTCAAACTTAAAACGAGGCCTTAGGGACAGCAGAATAACCAGAACAACATACGCTACACATTTGCTAGTTGCCAACGCTACAAAAGCAAAATGGTGCTTTCACACATGGGAAACTTCAGTATTCTTCTAAAATGTTTTAAGGGGAAAATAATCGGCCGATTATAATCGGTGGCCGATTAATCGGTCGGGCCCTAGTAGAAAATATTTATTTTTTTCCTAGTGAAAGAACGGAATGCGATCTTTCATGTGGTGTCCACATTGTATAAGTAGTAAATGCACACAATATTCCGTTTGCCTAAAATAGGAGTTAAAATGCTCAAAATTGTCTGACACTGTGGTATTTATTTTTTATTTTTTTCCCTAGATAACGTGGCAGTAAAAGTTAAAAATGCAGAATTGATTACCTTTTTTGGCCTCCATGTACTTGCCGTAGCCGTCCGAGTAATCGTCCTCCACGCGGCTCTTGTCCAACGCCTCGGCGTCGTCGTCATCTTCGTCCTCGTTGAACCACAGCTCTTCATCCTCGTCCAAGGAGCGAGCCTCTCGCCGGAATCTGCAAAAATGATTCCAAGTTAGCACTGAAGCTATCACATTTAATTTTTAATTTTTTTTTTTTTTAATTGACTATACTAGCAATAACAACCTGTGCGCTAACCTGGTGAGTTTCTGACTCTGCCTGTCTTTCTCCTGCTCGTATCTTCCCTTAAGGCCCTTGAAGGTCTGCACGTACTCGATGGGCTCAAGTGCTTTGTAGAAGTTGTCCACGATGTGCGCGATGAGGGACTTGACGTCCTCCTGCAAACGGAACACGTGACGAAAGTCTCCCAAATCACACACTTTTTTTTTTGTTTTTGTTTTCCAAGTGTGACGCACCACTTTGATGAACTCGAAGAGCTCGATGATGGCCGAGTTGAGGAGGTTGTATCGCGTGCCGTTGTCCAGCAGCGCGTTGATGACCGGCTCAAACAGGTTCCCTTTGATGATGTAGCGGTTGTAGTACTCGTCCTTCAGGCCGATGATGCGCCGCATGAAACGCAGCGCGCCTTGAGACAGACAAAAAACGGCGGCACGTTCCCTTCCTTTAAACATGGTGAGTGAATTAAAAGCAGCCGTGGTGCAGAATATTGAAAAAGAATTCAAGTAAGCCAGTTAGCAGCTGTCAAACTTAGTTACCAGCCAAACACTCGTTAGTCATGCTAACAGCTAGCCGCTAGCAACTTCCGTCGGAGACTTCTGCCCTATCATCAGAGGTGGCAAATCCAAGTGCAGAAAGTAAAAAACCTCCCACAGTTTGACTTAAGCCCCAAGTGCAAGCTAGTTAGCGCCTTAGCTAGCTCCTATGGTGCTTGTTTACCAGCTAGCTAGCTAGTTAGCATCAGGGGCTAGAGCCAAACTGTGGCAGGGTTTTTACTTTCTGGACCTGGATTTGCCACCACTGCCTATCATACGACGGCATAATTAATTTGCGGTTTCTTAGCGTCCTAAATTAGTGATTGAACACGAGTTCGGGATAGCGTCATGTTGATGTTGGTCGCAGCTATAATGTCAATCAAAACTAGAAACGTCTGAAAGGGAAGTCAAGCTAGCCATCACGTCGCGACGTGGCCCAACTTCAAAGTAAAAGTGCACTAAAATATTTGCATTGCCGTCAATGTCGCGCTTACAGAGAGCGAGGAAGGTGTGCTTGGAGTTCATGAGCACCAGAACTCTCCGCAGCAGGTCTTTGTTCATGATGTAGGTCTTGATGTGATACGTGTGGTGCTCCACGCAGAAGGTGAGCAGCTCCAGGATCAGCGCCAGCAGCTGTGCTGTCTGAAAGTTATCTACAACACAGACAAAAATAAATCGAATGACAAGGACAACAAAAAAAGTTCCAACGTCATTTCAAGTGACAGGTCTCACCTGGACACACAGGGTTGATCTTGGTGGATCCCTCTTGGAAATCTTTTTTTTTTTTTTTTTGGAGACAATCTCAAGTCAGAACCTCCATTTTGTCATGCGTGTTCTTTGACGACCGTGCGACGCTCACCTTTTGAGTTTTTGTCATGCGCCGTGTTGGCCAGCAGAGGCGCCGTCAAAACTTGCATGCAGTACTTGTAGAAGAAACTGAGGAACTCCGTCTTCTCCGTTTTCTGTCGGGGAAAAGGGCGAGAGGTCAGATTCCGCCCGCCATTCCCCCGCACAACGGGGGCGGCGACGCGTACATTGGTGGAGGCCAGCATGTTCTCGGGGTCGATGAGCGTCCTGAGCAGCCCCATCAGCTGGACGGCGCCGCCCAACTCGGGGTCCGAGTCGCAGATCATCTGCTTGATCACCACGTTGATGAGCAGCACGTCCTGAAAATAGGAAATAATGCTGCACAATATCGGAAAAACGTGATATGCGATATAGCTGCTGAATATAGAGATAGATGTTATTGCGATATTTAACATGTACCGAAAGAAATAACATTTTTACTATCTAACTAGACTAAGTACAATTTCTGGAGAAATTGTGTGGGAATGCTTAAAGCCGAATGCTAATAGCTGAATGCTAAGATTTGAATGCATGTGGAATGCTTATGAAGTAAATTGAGAGATAAATTATGAAATTATAACCTTCTGGTTACTGGACAATAGAGGTGTGCAAAATTTCCGATTCTTAGATTATTCACGATTCGGCCGTGCAACAATCGAGAACGATTCACAAATGTCCAAATTCCGATTATATAAATATGCCAAGGGAAGCGAAACGAGCGAAAAGTACGCGGAACTGAAACGCAGTAGCGCGCGCGGTCTTCGGGACGCTTTTTGGGACGGACCGAGAGTACACATCCACAACTCACGCCTCGAGATTCAAAACAACAACAAGCATGGCTGAGCTGACCAACCCACCTCTTCGTGAGATCAGACCTGCTCGGAAAAGGCAAACAACTTCAGGCGGAAGTATCAGCTAGCTGGCTGTAGTGCGTCGGTTAGCGTTCTACAGGGCGCCGCGCAGTGATACGAACGAACGAACAGAAAAGTAGTGGCTGGCGGTAATGGCGTCTGACTTTATTCAGAAAAGAGTATTGTGATGGAAATGTATCACGCTTTTGAAAACAAATAGTTTTTAGAAGAAAAACGCTTTATTTCCGAGACCCCAGCCAGCTTGCTGGACTATTTTCCTCTCGTCCAACGCCGAAGTCAGCGCTGATCGCACACACGGGAGGTGAGGATCAAATTGAGATTCATGTTAAAAAAGCCGAACGATCCCATTAATGTTTACACGTTCATGTTTACACAAGTTAAAAAGCAGGAAAGCACTTTTTTTTTTTTTTTTTAGGCATTTGTATTGAAGTAGTAGTTCACATTGTCTTTCATTTATACCTCAGTGCACTTTTGAGTGGATAAAAATAATATATTTTTGCTCAATGCTATGTTTTATTCTGTTGAAGACTGAATATACTTAAAAGCTGTTGTTACAGAATGAGGACTTGAGTATTTTATTTACTGTTTTGAACTGTTAACTTGATACTGAAATAGTAGTTTATTTAGGCCTGAGAGGACTTTTGTACTATTTTTGTAACTAATGTACGAAACATTAAAAGCGCCAAAATACATTGTTTTTTTTCTGCTGCCTGGGGGGAAATCAATAATCGTTTTATAATCGAATCGTCGCCTCTGAATCGTAATCGCATCCGAATCGTGAGGTGCCCCAAGATTCCCACCTCTACTGGACAATGCACTTTACCAACTATGCCACCGAGCAGTACCAGACACCTGGTAATGATTGATAAGTTATATATGAATGGAAGTGGGTGTGGAAAGTGACACTTGGAAAAATTTCACTGTCTGCCCCATTGAAAATGAATGGGGAAAAGTTGATATTTAACATTAAATTGTGTGAACACTGTAACGTGGAATCAGACGATATATACTCTGGGAGGCGTCAATTTTTGAAGCAAGTTGAAATCTGAATGGTGTAAATCGGAAGTATTGTGTGGGAGTTGTTAGATGACAAAAAGGTGTGGAGAATAAAAATCACAATAATACATGTGGGAAAAGAATGACATTTTTTTTCATGCGGCAAAATAATCAAACTCAATGTATTCGTAATTGTAATTACCTCTCGATAATGTCCAACTATAGGATGGCAGTAGGGGTGTGAATTGCCGAGTACCTGACGATTCGATCCGTATCACGATTCATAGGTCACGATTCGATTCAATACCGATTAATACCGATATAAATTTACAAGTCGATTGTTTTTACTCAATTTAGAAAATAGCATTCAGTAAACTTGTACATGTACACCAGGGGTGTCAAACTCAGATTAGCTCAGGGGCCGCATGGAAGAAAATATATTACCAAGTGGGCCACATCGGTAAAATAACGGTATATAACTTATATACGATTACCGTCATTTATACGCAGATTTTCGTGGACCAGCCCTAAATTACAGAACTCAAGTGTAATTATGTTGTTCTGAAGAATAACACAAATGCTAATGGAACGCGGCAACACTTTCCCGGTATACGTTCCGGACGTGTTAAATCGACCTGTTTTGCATATATATTGTATGCATTCCCAGAATGCATTGCCTGGCGTATTTAATGACGTTATAAGGACGCTAATCCTTGTCATATCGATTTGTGTTAACAGTAATTGAATTTGTGTCGTATTTAACACATTTATGTTGGTCTATGATTTAAAATAATAATAATAACAATTAAACAAACCATAACTTTAAGTTGTGTGGAAAAAAATGACATCCAGGACAATTCCCCCGTACGTTGAATTGCTCGTCTGAGGACTGCTTGTGAAATTACAAATTTTATATATTTTGATTGTGGCCGGCTGATTAATTAGTCAGACATTACAATGTTATTTATTTATTTTATTTTTTTTTAACTTTACAAAATCATCTCGCGGGCCGGATTAAACCCCTTTGCGGGCCTGATCCGGCCCGCGGGCCTTATGTTTGACACCACTGATGTACACTAAGATTTGTATGAAAATTTTATTATTTATTGATCTGAAACTTCAGTGTTATAACTGTGAGCCACTGTATTTAACAAACAGGTTGTAACCTTTTTCATGTTAGAACAGCATTTAAATAAAATATTAAGGCTTAATGTTCCATTAATATAACATCCTTCCATGCTTAAGGTGTGAAAGTTAGACGTTTTGTTGAATATTTTTTAATCAAAAATGGATGTTAAAAAATCGATTCGGCTGCCTATTGAATCGATTCGAGAATTGGGCGCTGTAGTATCGCGATATATTGCCGAATCGATTTTTTTTAACACCCCTATGGCAGTGCACATTTTCGTTAAGTACACAGTGTTCCAACTATGTTTTGCATTTGCATTATTAGGCTTGGAACACCCATGTAACGAGGGGCATGGAAACCAAATAAAAAGAGAGGGCGAGGATGGGATATTTTCAGAATGTGCAGTAGTGAATTGTATCAGTCAGTCCCTCTCCTCAAGCTTTGAATTGAGTTTCTTCTCTCCTTTTTTGTCATGTCTGACTGGTCAAATTCAGATAAAAGCATACAATTCCATATCAAACTTATTGCATGTCTTTGCGATATGCATACTGCAAAGGCCAATAACGCGATAGTGATATTTTTTCAATATATTGTGCAGCCCTAATAGGAAACTTTTGCTTTAAATAGTGATTTTTTTTTTTTTGCTATTTGCAACAATTTTGATTGTGGGATGCTTACGTCGTCGGTCTGTTGTAGTTCCTGCATGACAAACTCTCGGACCATGGAGGGGCTGAATTCCACCAGGTAGGAAAAGATGTCCGTAGCGGCTGCCCTCACCTGAAGATCGTCCATTCCCTGACGGGGGACGGGGGGGGTGGAATCTAAAATATCAGCATTCAATTGCACCCTCTCCTCCGATTATCATGGGACCATCTTACCATGACAATTTCCAGCGCAGGCAAGATGCCGAGATTGGCCAGCGTCTTGAAGAAGGCGTCCCTGTTTTGGGGCTGCAGCGTCTGCGAGAAAGCGCAGAACTCCTTCACGAAGTTCACCTGAGGGCAAAGAGAATCAACGCCAATGTCACAGCAGTGGACATTACAAAACAACCTAACAGAGCCAAATGGAACGAATGAAAAGAAATTTGTTGGACTCACAAGTTCTCGTCTTTTACTGTCGTCTGTGCCTTCGTCCGTGAGCTGCGCAAAAACCTCGGTGAGGAACTTCTCGTCCTCCTGCGGCAAACAAAAGTAAACGCTGTCAATGTGTTCCATAATTTTACAATAAACAAGTCGGTCACTGCATCCTGGTTTGACAACATTCTCACACTATTATGCTAACTAGATCATATACTCGTAGGTTGGTACCAGGGTAATAAACAAGTTGCCCAATATACAAAACATTTTGGATATCTCCCTCATCTGTTGGAATTTAGAGGGTTCTGGGGTTGGTGAAAAATCTGGTTTTGTAACCATGTGGGTGCCAGGTGGTGTCTGGTTGGTGCTGGGTTTCATTTTGCTTCATCTTTCTTTCCTTTGATCTTTCCTCTGGTCTCCTGACCTTCTGAACTTCACGACACTGGCGAGACTATGAATTAAGTATCTGGTTAAGGTGAAAGGTATGGCATTTTTATTAGGTTTCAGGTGAATTATTTAGCATAAATTCACACGCATGCACACATACGCACATATTTAAAAAAAACAAAAACAAAAACATTTTGGAAATTGTTCTTATGTTCACTGAGACGTTGAATAAAATCTTTAAGGGGTATACTCATGTACTGAGCAGTGAGCACTGTACTACCATTTTAAATCCGTTATTTCTGTGACCACCAACTTTGTCCTGTTTAGACTATCAATCACAAAATAACGGCTTCCTACCTGCAACATGCTGACAATCTCCACCTTGTTGAAGAAGATGAAGGAGTTGAGCGTGGATAGGAAGTTCTCCTCGAAGACGGACGGCGTGGGCAGAATGATGTCCTGGATGTACTGCACGCGGTACGTCTGGTGGATCTTCTGCCTCAGCTCAGAGTCCGTGATGGGGATCACCTCCTTGAACTTGGCCGTCTTGGTCAGGAACTCGCGGTGGCGCTTGGGCTGGACCAGCGCCGGGTCGTACTCCAGGCAGCCCACCACGTCCATGATGCAGTCGTCGGAGAACATCACCTCGAAGAGGGCGGCCTTGTTGAGGAAGAGGACGCCGCGCACCACCTCGTACAGGTGGTGCAGGCCCTCCCGGTTGTCCAGGTCCTCGCATGCGCGGAACAGGCCCAGCAGTTTCTTGAGGTAGCCCTCGCTCATCAGGGCCAGGGCCAGTTTTTCCCGCCGGATGGGCGACGACAGCACCGACGTCACCAGGTCGGCGATCTCCTCCAGGTGGCTGAGCTCGCAGGGCGGGAGCTCCACCAGGTGGCTCGTCTCGGGGATCTCCTCGAAACGTTCCTCCTCGGACTCGTCGATGGGGTCCTGGGTGATGTCCAGGGCGGGGTCCTTCCCTTGCACCTGCACGAGGATGCAAAAGTGGCAAATTTGTTTTCATCGCGGGGCCACATTGCAGTTATGGGTGGCCCCAGGTCTTCAGTTTTGGCCAAAAATTTGGAGTCACGATTTAGAAAAATAATCTAATTGCAATCTTTTTTTTCCTCTCAATATTGCAATTTAATATCTGTACAGTATATGTTTGTGTTTAATGATGATTTGAATCCAGCAAGATAAAGCTGAAGGTGTCCAGTTTTGTACAAAAGCGGCATTCTACAGAGAACATTTTTTTTTTTTTTTTTTTTAACCTTGCTTTTCTTGATGACCAAACCAAACGAAACATGAGCGTCTTTCATCCTGAACCCACCCAACTCCAGTTTACCTGGCAAATCTTCTCCCAGATCTCATCACAGCCTGCTTTCTCCTGAAAACTCAAAGCCAGGTCATAATTATCCGCCTCGGACCAGACGATCAGCGTGTCCTGCACAAACATAGAGGAAGACGTTCAATTCTCAATTGCATTACAAAAAATAAGGGCATTTCTAAAATTTTAAATGGCTCAAATCAAGTGATCATAGCCATGTGAAATGTTCACATGGACAAAAAAGAAGAGAATGTCCAAAGCGTTAAACAGTCAAGACAGTCATTGTGGAGAAAATTTGGCACAATAGTGACATTACCAATAACTGGCTATGCCTGAACATCTCAAAATACCAGTCAGTGATAACATAAAACCATCAGGCTTAGCCCACGAAAATCCTATGAGATTTTTATAACAAAAACCTGTCACTTGATGTGTAGATGACTTTAAAATCAACAGTGGAGTCGTTTTTCTGCTGTATTTTTTATCTCCAAGATCAGCTATTAAGTCATTTGTTTTTCAGGGTAATTTAACGTAATTATTTAGGGTATATTTGTGCTTTAAATTAATAAGCAGCGGTATAGAGAGGGTTTCCTTTAATTGCTTGTCAACATTGTCTTGAAATTCACAGTTGAGCAGAGCCAAATGTAGTTAATAATACATGAACGTAGACATAAAACACAGCAGATGTGTTTTTAATTGCCTTTGTGGCCGATCAAGGCTTAAACTTCACTTACCTGTTGTTTCTGATATGCGGTGCTGGGGCTAATCTTCGACTCCAACAGCAGTGACCCTAAAATAAGATGCACAACACAATATTAGAATGTGACTTGAGATTAAAAACACAGTTTCAGGATTTTTATGGTGGTTGAGCGTCTTTTATGTCTGGAAGAGTACACAATGTGAGACTTAGCATGGGACAAAAGGCGAGTAGACGTGTCACCACAAGCATGTTTCAAGATAAACAAGATTGTATATCAGTAAAAGTATACAATAGCGTGGTAAAAATACAATTGAAGTGTGAATATTCAAATTAATAAATAAAAATGCGACGCGAGGACCCCCCGCGCTAACTGGGATCACGTCGAATGCTAGCGTGGCTATGCTAACCACCAGACGGTGGTGGTAGGACTCACCGTCGGATTCCGCCCGAACTAGTAAAGATATTCCCTTGAGTCGTTCCACAAACGTCGACGAAACGTGCCCGGTGCCCCGGTCGTCCCACTGGCGGTCTTCGTTGAGCGTATAAACTTTCACCCGCCGCCGAGTGTCCGACATTGTGAACGGGGGGAGCTAGCAGGCTAGGCTAGCTGGATGCTAACAAGCGAAGCGAAGCGCCTCGATGTTTTCCTCCCTAGCCTGACAACTTTGTTGGCGTCCGCATGTTACACGGGACGGACGAGCCAAGCGACTGTTACTTCGTCGGCATGCTCACAGCCACGGCGAACAACTCGAAAGCCAAGGCCCCCCTCGTCTGAAGGAGGGGATGCGGCGGAGCGGGGGGGAAAAAACACAACACAACTCCAGCGGCCTCCTAGCTAACGTCGACGGGGCGCCATCTTGTATTCCGATTTTTTTTTTTTTTCCCCTCGCACCTCAATCAACCCCCCCTTATTAATTCCAAAATCAACAAACATCCATGCTGGAAGGAATTGTCACACCAGAAGATACTTAAAAAAAAATAATAATTCTAATTCCACAATAAAATTAATAGAATACGATTAAAAACTTTCACGCCAACACATTCACTCCAAATTTTAATTTCTTCTTTCTTCACTTAAATGAATGGAAATACCATCCAAACACAAAATGTTTTTTTTTTATTATGACAACTATCGTTTTATACTATTGCACTTTATAAAAACTAAACGTAATAAAATAATTAAAAAAACACAAAGAATCAAAGTTAGTTTGTGCCCAATTTGGCCACCAGGAGGCAGTATAATGCAGTCATGCAGAAAAAGATTAGGTCCACTACTGTGATGATGACGCAGCAAGACATTTTACAGAGGATAAAGGTTGTTTGCCTATGAGTATTGTTATATTACCTCTCCACGTGAGTTGCTCCATTGTGTTCAAATATCTCTTGCTTCTAAATTTGCAACTATCAACGCTAACCTTGGCATGACAAATTGCCAATGAGGTTTTGCATCGTCTGCAATTGGCTGGCAACCAGTTCAGGGTGCACCCCGCCTACTACCCATAGCCAGCTGAGATAGGCTCCAGCATCCCCCACGACCCTTGTGAGGAAAAGGTGGTCAAGTACAGGGATGGATGGATGGGTTTTACATTGTTTATTAGCATTAAGCTAAGCAGATTTTGCTTTAGAAAAGCTATGTAGTTGTTTTAAATAACATAATAGCTTTATTTTTCTCCAAAAATTATTTTGGGGAGGCTAGAACAGATTATTGGCATTTCCAGTCATTTATTTACATATAGCTTTTTGAGCGCTACCTGTATGACATGTTTATAGTACAGGCTTGAAACTTTATTTACACAAGTCTCACATATACTGGATTGTGATTGAAACACATGATTATATCAGTCCTATTAAAAATTTAAAAAAAAGTGATATTTTACACCGTTGTTTTTGCCATCAAGTTTTCATCTTTGCCAAAGTTTAAGAGAGCACACGTACAACTCTCCACGGTGGTGCGTCCAAGCGTCACATCCAGCGATTGCGTTTTCTGTTAGCATGTTTTGCTGGTTCACGATTCATTCAGCATCGTTTGCGGCCGTCGCCATGGAGATGCTCTGCTTCTCGCTCAGCGTCTTGACCACAGTGGCGGCGGGCGACTGGAGCACTTTGCGCGAGAGGCGCATCCTGCCGTCCGTCGGGTCGCGTCCGAAATACTTCACCTGGCGGGAGTAAAGGTCCCATTTGCGAATTGTGTCGGAATGGAGTGAAAATCCAGACTGGGTGAGCACAAACCTGAATCTGCTGGCCCACTTCGAACCCCAAAGCACTTGGATGTTTGATCTAATTTGGGGGAGGAACAGGAGAAATATTTAATAGTGGTCTGAGTCTCACTCTCACATTCAACTTAATAAGTCTCTCAAATTCACGGTCACACACAGGCATGTACGCACCCGTTTGTGGTCCAACTGGGAGTTGTGCAGCAGGACAGCGCTCATGTTGGGATAGAGCTTCACCATGACGCCGATGTCCCTGCAGCACAAAAAAAGTGGGAGTTGTAAAAAGAAAAAGAAAAAACAATGAGAACACTTTAAAACAAGCATCAAGTCCCTCGATTTACTGTCACAGCTGACCTTATTTCAGTGATGGTAGCGGTGTAAATGGCGCCAAACTCCAGCTGCTGCTCTTGCTACAAAATGAAGCAAAATAAACACACAAAACTTTGGACTTTTATTGGATTGTGTTGTCACAAGCGGTTAAAATAGATACTAAAGTAGCTCACATCATCTCTGCAGAGCTCGGTGATGAAGTCCTGCGCTTCGCTCAGAGCTCCCGGAGTGGGAGCAAACACGGAAAAGGTCTCCTCGTCCACCTGACTGATGGTCACGCCTTGAAACCGCACCAAACGCAACTTTGTCAACTTTCCGCATGACTTTTTTGTACAAACGGTGACGAATTACCTGTCTGAGCTTGTAAGCGGCGCAGGTTGTATCCCCCCGGCCCCACGAAGCGAGCCCGTCTGGACACGGGCACGCGCACTTTCTCTGGAAAAAAACACAACTCATGAATAATTAATCATCAAACGAACAAATTTCTATCCAAAACTCACCGACGACCGGCCCGTTCTCTTTCCTGCTCTTCCTGGGTTTTGCCTGAGTCTTGTTCATGATGCCCAAAATCTCCCGCTTTGCCACTTAAAATGTCATTTTTGGCCACATCAAACCAGAAATTAATAATTCATTTTATTGATTTATTGGTATTGAAACATTCAAAGGACTGTGTTTCGGTACCTGTGGCCTGCTGGATAGCCTCCATCACCACCTTGAGAGGCAGACCTGGAATTTTCACATCCGCCTGCAAGGTAGACAAAAAAAAAAAAAAAGGATGTTTTCTTTGGAAAATAAGAACATTTCATTCGACTTATTACCTGTAACGCAGTGATGCCTTTGTTTGTTCCTGCCAGTTTGAAGTCCATGTCTCCAAGGTAATCCTCGATTCCCTGTACGCAAACAACATTTATGAAGATCACACCTAGTCAAGTGCAATTGCCGTCACTTCCTCAGCGGAAGGTGACGAGCGCGCGTTACCAGAATGTCCGTGAGCAGTCTGTAGTCTTGGATCTCGGAGGGGTTGTCGGGCTTGGATTTGGAGATGAGGCCCACCGCCACGCCGGCCACAGGCGACGAGATGGGAACCCCTGAGACAACACAAATGTTACAATACTAGGAATATGTTTGTTTTTTGTTGTTTTTTTAAAAAACATAATTTACTTCAGGGGTTATTATATGTAATTCAGATTTTTTCCTAGGGCTTTTTTGAATACTCAAAGATGTTTAGTTAATTATAATAAAGGCAAGAATGAAGTAAGGCAGGAATGAAAGAAATGAAGTGGAGAAGGAAATAAAAAGTATAGAAAGACGGGAGGAACGAAAAGGAGAAAAAGAAAGCAAATGAAAGGAAGGGCAACACAATTCAGACCGAAGAAAAAGAAAAAGGCAGGAAAAAGAAAAAAGAAGAAAGACTGAAAGGAAGCAAAAAGTAAATAAAGATGTGAAAAAGTGAAAGGAACATTGAAGAGCAAAAATGTATCTTTCGGCCGGATGTGGCGTACCTGCGTCCATGAGCGCCAGGCTGCCTCCACACGCTGACGCCATGGATGAAGACCCTGACCGGTGAAAATTAGAACAGTCCCGGCAGTGTTTGTAGACCCCCCCCCCATCCTCGTAAATCCTTCCTCACCGTTTGACTCTAGCACTTCGGCCGTGACTCTGATGGTGAAAGGGAAGTCTTTGGGGATGACAGGTCGCAGCGCTTTCTCCGCCAGGGCCCCTATCAAAACACACACACCACACATGCAAATGAGACCCGCAATCAGCATTTCTTAAAAGTGTCATTGATTATTAATTAGTCCTGGTTATACCTCGCCACTCAGCCCGAATGTGGACAAGCACTAAAAGAACGTAGCTGGCTAGCGAGCTAGCGTATTAGCCGCCTAATTCATGCAAGCTCACCGTGTCCGAGCTCTCTCCTGTTGAGACCTCCCATCTTGCCGATCTCGTTGGTGGCATAGGGTGGGAACTGAAATGAAAACCAGCTCATTAAAGCGGAAGTCAACCTTAAACATTTCTTGACAATAATATAATGTGACCTCACTCGTCTAAACATAACATTCTGATTAATATTACATTTGTGAAATAAGAGTTATGAAGCAAAATCCAGCCATTTTTTATCCATCTCGGGGGGCGGCCATTTTGTCACTTGCTGTCGACTGAAAATGACATCACACTGGCTCAGGGCTCTGGCTATGACCAATCACAGATCCCCTGTTTTTGTTACCTGAGACCTGAGCAACTGTAATGTCATTTTCACTCAACAGCAAGTGGAAAAATGGCCGCCTTCTGATATTGATGAAAAATGCTGGATTTTGCTGCTTCACTAATATTCCACTAAAACAATATTAACCACAATACTGTATTTATTAAACTTACTTATTGTGTTCTATTGCTATTAAAACATGGAAGCTACCAAAAGAAAGGTAAAAGTCTTTTCTTTCATCAGGAAAAAAGCATTTCTATCCATTTCAGTTTTGCAGCTATTAGCATTAGAATATAGCTAAGTTTCATCATTCACAAATCTGTTTAAAACTGTGGTGTGTTGCAACATGGGCTTGTTTGATCTCTTATACTCTTCTGCCACCTGCTGGTCGTTTTTTTTTTTTTTTTTTTTAAATAACTACCATTGCTTCAACTGTTCTCTCAGTTCAGTGGCTGCATCAAAGCTTTCGGTATGCACTAGCATTTAAATAAAATAAAAAAATAAAATGAAAAAGTATAAATACATAATATTTAAAATAGAACATATTTTTACGTTTTTGGGAGCAAATGATTTTTTTTTTTAATTGTATTTTTTTTTTTTTTTTTTATGAAACAGGACGCCTACCTCATAATGGAGCATGAAGTTT
This sequence comes from Festucalex cinctus, assembly GCF_051991245.1. Classification (NCBI taxonomy): domain Eukaryota; kingdom Metazoa; phylum Chordata; class Actinopteri; order Syngnathiformes; family Syngnathidae; genus Festucalex; species Festucalex cinctus. The sequence continues at coordinate 6,969,751 of NC_135424.1, forward strand.
TTGTCCTTGACGCCACTGCAGACAGAGAATGTGTCATAATGTAACATGATAATAAGCTTCAATAAAAGTCATTGTTACCACAGAGCAGAGAAACATCGCAGATATTTACCTATCACAGGGTTTGACTAATTATATTCTCACCTTAAAGCTGTGGTGATGATGTCCGCCTTAATGCTGGATTCCAGCGAATCAAACGTGACGCTACACAGCACCTACAGAAGATCTCAACTATAGGACTTTTTTTTTTCTTCCCGAGACACCAATTAATCTCATAATCTTACATCGAGCATAATGTACCTGCGTTTGTCCTCTCTGGAACAAAGCGGAGCCATGAAGCGGTTTAAAGAGGTCCACGTTGCATGAGATGTCTCTCAAAACCGCTAACTCCCTGCCGTCGCACCTACATGCTCACAAATTGACATTGTTGTCATCAACATGCATATATTAAATAGTACACTAGAGTAAAATTTATTCTTTTGTATCTAAAATCAAATTGTAAATGCATACCTCCTGTATTCATTGAGCACTAAATTCCTAAAGATGTCCCTGCTCACAATGTTGAAGGACTCGACGACTTCAAAAGGTTCAGCTTGAGGAAAACTCTCTGGATAATAAATTAGAAGTGCAAACTTTTAAATGGTGACAAGCAAAGAGCATCGAGAGAGAATAAAATCTACCATTGAGATGCTCCTCGGTTTCTAGGCGGATCTTGTTGATGGCTTCGTCTCTTGAAATCTGTGAGAACATTTTTTGTTATGATAAAAAACAGAAAAAAAAAAAAGAAAAGAGCACAGCAGTGAGTTTAGCGCTTACCTTATCATGCGTATAATCAGTGAAAACGGCGTAGATCTTCTCTGAGGCGCACCTGCATGCACATCAAATGATATCTGATGTAGCAAATATGCAAAGCAGCTTTCATCATGTGGCGAGCGTGGGACTCACTGCCGCACGTGCGCCACCATGTCGGCGGGTGCCGAGAACATCTTGGGCGGCGCTCGCTTGGTGATTTTCAGCTCTCGCGCCAGCTGCTGGATGGCCAGGATGATCTGCTGCGCGTGCTTGACGCCCACCTTGACGGCGTGGGAGAAGTCCTGCTGCAGAACGTTCTCGGCCGACGCCTCGATCATCACTGGCCACGACACGTAAGGAATGTTACGCGTGGTAGCCACGTCTTTTTTGTTGTTGTAGTTTTTGTTAAATATGAGCATTAACTGACCCACTTGACTGCAGGGGGCTCCCGCCACGATCATGTTGAGCGTGCTGGACGCCATCTCCGCTCTGGTGGGGTTGACCAGCAGCTCGCCGTCCACCAATCCCATACGCACTGCACCTGCAGTCAATTTTTTTCATACAGTGCAAACGTCGGCATAATTCAAAATGTGTAACTCGTGCATCTCTCACCTATGGGTCCATTCCAAGGGATGTCCGAGAGAGCGAGAGCTGCCGAGGCTTAAAAAGAAAAAGACGACAAAACAGTAACCTCGAGCGATTATTACAAAAGGAACATCCGATGGAATATATTCCATTATTACCTGCATTGATCGCCAACACGTCCGGATCGTTGACGCCATCTACGGCCAACAAGTTACACAAAATCTACGAATTACATTACCAGGATGTTAATTCAATATGCACAGTATTAAAAAGAGAATATGCATATTTTTTTTGTAATGATTTAAAATATTGTCAACATACACAAAGAATCAACATCTCATGCAAATGAGCCACTATCACCCCGCCCCCTCATCTGTGCGTGAACCTTTAGTATAATCATGCTAACAGGAGGTGGAGCTTGCAATTTGTTGATGTGTTTTCACTTGCAGATGCAGCACTTCATCATCAACCAGGCTGATGAATGACAGACACAAATCACCCAATGTACATCCAACACTTCACTGCTGTCTAGCTTTTTAATGTCATTGCTTAAAAAAAATAATAATAATAACAAACAAAAAAAATGGCAGAATCGCCCCCAGCCAAGTTTACAAGCCAGAAAAAGTCAATGTGGGGGTGTGCAAATTACCCCCAAATGTGACATCACAATTCAGCAGAATTCAAAATGGCACGTTTTAGGAAATAGGCAGGGCACAAAAAAAAAAAAAAAAAAAAAAAAAAAACACAAAAAAAACCCTTGGTTATATAATTTTACACCTGATGAATGGGTAGGCAGCCCTCCAAAAATGACAAAAAATAATAACTTTGCGTCCCCTTTAGAAGAAATAACAGCAACAGGCGTAAGTAAGTCGAACCAACCTGAGTGTCATAAAAGTAACCGGATGGGAAAAGAGGTCGAATGGACCTGTCTGAACACAAGAAAACAAAAGACATTCAGACAAATATACACATTTAATTCCATCAACAAACTTGTAATGCAAAATGTTCTTCTCTTAAACCAACTTTCTCGAATGTTATGAAATGAAAAGCCATTAATTTGTTCCAGAGCCCCCCCAAAAAAACACCAACAAAAATAGTTGTAGTGTTATTTAAACAAGAAAAGTAGTGCTCTACATGATTATTCTTTATCAAACCATATTGATAATTAAAAAGAATGTTCAAAAACAAAATTGCCAGATTGTTGGCCTCAATTCATAAAAAAAAAAAAAAAAAAAAAAAAAAAAAAAAAAAAAAAAGAAAACGGACAAAAAGTTGCATCTCGGGTCCCTTGTAACGCGAGGTACGACATACAATAATTATTGCTTTTATAATTTTACCGATGAGTCTGCTGGTGAGAATCTCATGGTCGGTGGTGCCCAGCTCTCGCCTCAAATAGTTGGTGGGGATCCTGCCGGCGGCCGCCGCTTTCTGCCTGTAGTCTACCTGTCAGCCAATCAATCAAACAGCACATTTGACACACCCGAAAAGCAGAACATACGTGTACAGTAAATGACGTACCACCAGAGGCATGAACTGAGAGGGAGACGGCTTGGTTTTGCTCACGGCCGTCACCATCACAGACGTGTCGCCAAGCTTCAAAAAGATAGACGGTTATATTGTTTTATTATTCCTTAGCTTTTTAAAAACGATAATTATGCAAATATGGACAGAGACATGCCGCGTGCCTACCTGGACTACAGCAGAGCCATCAGCAAACTTGGCAAGCTTCCCAGTGGAAATCTCCAGCTTTCTGTAAGTCACAAATGAATGATAATGAAGTTGTGTATTTTTTTCTATTTTTGAGAAAAGTCATAATAATATGAGAATAAAGTCGTACTTTTCTGAGGCAAAAAGACTGTCAGAAAAAAATGTAGAGAGAATTTTAATCTGGAAAACGTTCAATATTTTATCTTGAAAATATTCAACTTCATTCTTTCGCAATTTTAATTTATTTGATTTTTTTTAATTGCGGAAACTACAATTTCAATGTGTTAAAAAAATACGACTTCATTCTTGAGCCTTTACGACTATTATTTTTTTTTTTTTAAAAAGAGAGAACATTTTCTGTATTTTAAAAAGAGTTTTGAGTTATTAATTTCAAACACATACAATTTAAAATACTACTTTTAATGAGTTTTATGAACCCTCTCTTGTTAGTCGCCATGAAATGATCTGAATGTGACTTATTGCGTGTTGTAGTGATGCTCCATTTTCAGTGCACTTTTGAGGAAATCGAAACGAGGCTGAAATCTTGAACTCACTTGTCTCCGAGGTCCACTCCCACACTTCGTACATTGCCGTGACTTCTGTACACGCTCTGGTGGCACAGACGCACGCGGCAGCGAGAAAAGGAGCGTCCAAGCTGTAGCAAACGCCTCATAACTCAATTTGTAAGAAAGAAGAAAGAGGATAAATTAAGATAGAAAGGAAAAGGCGACTTTACGCCGGAGATGTGCGCATGGAGGCTTCCATGACAGTGAGTCACGTGCGTGGAAGTGCATGAATAAGGAGGTTTCTGATTGGACGTTGAGTTTTAGTGTCCGTCAGGAAAAATGTCCGACTTGCAACACCTACTAAAGAAATGAAAGCGAAATTTTCCTTTATTATTATCATTCCAACCCGCAAACACCGGTTTGGTCTTTATTTTTCATGCGACCAAACACACCTATTAAAATAGATTCGAATCCGTTTTCGTTAAAATGATGTCTATATTCTTATGCTATGATTTTTACTAACGTTTTATTTTACGTATATTTTGGTTTATTGATGGCTTCACATTCAGTCATACCGAGTTCATTGTTGCAGACGCAGACATATTTTGATACATTCTTGTTTTTTTTCCCCATTATGAACTGTCCATTCCCGAGATTCCTATGTATAGTGCACAACTACATCGGATTTAGCCAGCTGGCCTGAGCAGCGGGGATGCTGCCGTTGCTATGGCAACAGATAAGCCGTAACAGCACATCTCTCCACACCCCAAATTACTTTCACACATCTGCACACTCCACTTAATTGCAGGGTTCAAATACAGACGCAGGAACACACTGGTAAAGTATGTCCATATGTATACTTTACACAAACAGTATTTGATTTATTGCACAAAATTACTGTACCAATACTATTTATTTCCATTTGAAATGGATCAGTGAATACATGTTTATAGTTGGAAAAAATAATCTAATACAAATAACTTACCGTTGAATCTTTATTATAAAATGGTCTAACACCACTGATATTACCAAATCAGTAGTCTGTAAAATATAAAATGGTCAAATTTGATCAAATTAATTAATCTGCATATATTGTCACCCCCTAGTAATTGTAAAAGTATTTTGTTGGAAACATTCTAAGATTGTCCAACAATTAAAAAAAATAAATAAGGGGAACATATCTAATACAATAAATGAATTGGTAAAAAAAAAAAAAGTTTACCCCCTAATAAACTACATTTAAACATGATGTATGATTATTTGCGGAAAATCATAAATTAATCTAACAACTTTGTAACAAAAACAAAAATTGAAAAAAGGGATAAATTAGTTATAAAATAGTGGTGGGGAGGGTTGCCTTGGACATAGTCACTTACACATATGCAGATTATGCTAATATACACTGATTATTTGTGAAATTTTATTTTTTTAATCATCAAAAGAACTGTAAACAAAGACTGAAATTAAAATGATCAAAAAGACAAATGGAAAAAGTAATGGCCTTCCCTGTAATGATTTAAAAATGATTAGTCAAATATGATTCAATAAAATGAATTGATAAAAGTATGCAATGCATTTTCATTTAAAAAATAGGCCTACACTCTGATAAGCATTACAGCTTGTGGTTGAGTAAATAAATGCGACCCCCTCCCCCCCTTTTTTTTTTTTTTACATTTTCTTTTTAAGAATAGGCATAAAATTAGACATTGTTGAAAGGAGGATTAAAACAAAAACAGACACACAGAGATTTCTCGTAATTGATGAATTTTAATTACATCAAATGGGTTTATGTAAAAATGGAAAAGGAGGGAAAATTCATCGCCATAGTAACAATGCACCTGGTTCACAGAAAAGAAAAAAGAAAAAAGAAAAAAAAAAAAAAAGAGCGCGTATGTACTGTATATGTGTGTGCTTTTAGTAAGGTCTTCCAGAGTGCAAGATGACAAAAAACACTTGTGGAATTAATGAAGCGATAATTAAGTTGGTACATTACTGTGGAAGTGTCACTCACTTACAGATCATGGAAAAGTCTACACACCCCTGTTCAAATACCAGGTTTTTGTGACAAATCATTCAAAATACAGTGTGGACTATGTCTTGTGCTGTATGATTTGACTACAAAAATGTCAGGAAAATCCTGCTAGAACATCTGAAGTTTATTTTGGGGTTAATCAGAGGCACTTTTATTGGTGGCAGGTGTGTGCTGACTCCCAGTTAACATGAGTTTAAATGTGATTGGTTAATTCGGAGCATCCCATATCCCCGGTAATAAGATGATGTGCAACTAAATTTGTTTTTCAATTGAGTTGTACATGTTATCGGTGACATTAAATGGTAGAAGTGATTTTTGAAATGATTTATCCATATCTTTTTATTATTACAAAAATCTTCCATTTGAACAGGGGTGTAAAGACTTAATATCCACTGCGCACATATTCACACTCATGGCTTCTCCCAAAATCCCAACAGGATCGGAAGCATTCCGATTGGTCCGTTGTTCGCTCCGCTGTGCACGCTTTGGAAACATGTTAAGTCCACATACTCGATTTATGAATATACGGAACACGCGTGTACATGTCATCCTTGATTAAAGTTCAAAGAAGATCCAAAGGGAATCATCCAGGGCTACGGTACTTTTGGTGGGTGAGGGGGGGGGCTGTGATTTGGCACTTGAATAGTCATCTTTCCAAAGAGCAGTGCACATCACAGCGGAGGACATACGGGGGGAAAAAAGAAAATACGAAAAATGGGTGCAACTTCTTCCGTTTCCTTGATTCAAGGAAGAAAAACAAAAGAGAAGGAAGCAATTTTCTCTACAGAAGTTTGTGAGGGAACTAAACAAAATGGTGGGATTTTACAATCGTTTTCCTCGCTGTATACACGCCGTCTGTCTACCAAGCTTCAGACCTCCAAGACCACCTAGTGAGTCCCCGGCAAGCCAAGAAGAAGAAGAGTGGGAAGATGAAGAGAGCAGATTAGAAACGACATGAGAGTAAATAGAACAGGACACACCAGAAAGGGGCTTCCACAATTGTGGCTCAGGGGCCCAAAATGGCCGACCATTAACATCACCCTTATTCAAATGGACGCTTATAATATTTTTGGGTTTGCTTTGAGAGTTACAAGTGGAAAGGGGGAAAAAAATGGCTATACGTTTAAACCAATTAGTTCATTTAAAAAATACTGTCATTACAAATAATGTCATTACTATGACACTCGTAAGCTTGCGTTTGTTTCTCAGGAACAGCAATAATTGTCCATTTGAATCAAGCATGATTGCCGGGTCAATTTGACCCAAGCAAGTTTCCTGGGCTCAGTTTGACCAGAGAGTGTTTTATGGGTCATTTTGACCCGGGTCTGTTTTCTGGATCAATTTAACCCCATTAATTACCGAAGTGTTAATTAAATTTTATTTACACAACAGTTTTTAGGCACATTTTTATCAGTTCCGTTTAAAAATAATTTCAGTTCAATCTTTTTTGTTTCTATCAAGGGACAAAAAAAAAAAAAAAAATCACCAGTGAGCAGCATACAAGTGATCATTTGAAAATGTAAATACTTGTGAGGTTTATCAGTTTCCAACTTGTTAAATCATTGATAACTGAGAAATTAACGTGTCTTGACATAGATATTAATTTGAGTAGATTTTTTTAAAAAGTGTCTAAAACTAGTAGCCCTTTATTAGTACCCAAGAAGAAACTGGTCTCAAAAAAGTTGGTGACACCTGCTTTATCATTTTCGAATATTTTTTAACCATTCATTTTTTTTCTTTATTTCATTGGACCCGCAACATAACGTAAATTTTTCAAAGGATTTGGAAGACACAAGAAGTGGGAAGTTGATAATAGCGGAAGACAGGAAGCAGGAAGTAGTAGCCAGCCGGGAACTACATGCATTGTCATAGCAACAAGGAGGCAGCAGGGCAGGGACGGGCAAAATAAAAAAAATCAAAATCAAAACAAAACTCTGCATCCAATTATTTGGGGTGGTGGCTTGCAGGGAAGACGGAAAACATTGGTTACATCACGTATGAGGTTCCCACGTCAACAAGCAGCCCACCTCCCCTTCCCATCCCATCCCCGCACGCGCTCACTCACCACGCGTGGGGGCTTAGCACTCGCCACTTCTGCTTTTTGACTTTCTGCCCTCCACATCTGTGGAATAAAGCAACGTCGTTACACACACATGCGCGCAAGCGCACACATTGAAATCCAACACAAAACAAGAGCGTGAGTACACGAGGGAATAAATAAGCATACGCAAGGAGCACATCAAAGAAAGCTCGTATAAGTTTATAACTTAGTATGTACAAGAGTGTCGTCTCGGAAACTTACTTTTACATAACCCTCCTGTTACAAGTATGTTGCGGGTCAAATTGACCTAAATGTCAGATATGAGCTTTAGGTGGTGGCAGCAACTTTCACAATGAGTAGAAGATAGTAAACATTTATTCTAACTACCGGTACATACTTTTTCCCTTATGAAAGTCAGCTGACAATGCTAATACATAAAGGAAAAATACCATAAATGGACTCGTAAAATTAGCATTGTTGTTGTGTTTGTTCTAACTATTTAACGGGTATTTTTTTATGAATACGCGTGTGGCGGGTCACAATGGCCCGTATCTAGCAAAGAGACACAATGTAACAGGAGGGCTAATGACTTTTTGCTTTTCCTTCATAGTCACTTTCACTCAAGCCACCCATGAAACTGTCCGTTAGTAGTGCAGGGGTGGGCAACCGAAAACCCGTCAAATATTCATAATGTCATCTTTTTATTTTTTGGTTGGTTGCCCAACCCTGCATGAGTCCATCCAAAGAAGCAGCCCATTTTCCAGAGGAAACATTATGTCATAATCCCTGCACTCATTTTCATTTATAACCCTCTTGATATGACCCTGACTCATTCCATAGATTAAAAATTCTAAATCAAATGTATACAATTGTGTTATTTGTGTTCTATTATATTCATTCATTTGTTGAATTGAATTTCGACAACAATGCATGTAGACGGTCACTGACGCACGGCCATTTTTGGTGCCCTGAGAAAAACATAACGGGAGGATTAATTCATCAATACCCTAATTGACCTATTTAACTCAACCTTTTTCCCCCCATTTTTTGGCCCATGGACAAATTGAATGGTCGCTATCTGACTAAAGAAGCCTGCTTTCCAGAAGAAATCATACACAGGAACATACAAGAAACCAAGGGTTGTGTACAAAAAACAAAATAAAATGAAAACACCATTTTGACCCCAGTGATCAAAATGAAACATGCAGACAAACATCAGGTGGAGTGTCAATACAGTGGCACCTTGACTTACTGTTTTGTATAAAAACTTAAAAAAAAACAAAACCAAACAAACAAACAAAAAAATAAATAAATAAAAAGAACTAAGTGTAAATAGTAGTGTTTGTGTGTTAGCCATGTGTCTTTAAGGGGTGTGGCCTAGTGAGTGATATCATGGGCTGGAGTCTGGTTGGCTGGTTAGTCTCCATGTAAGTGTCTGCGCTTGAGCAGTGTCCTACAGCAACTCCTTGCAAGTTAGTTTGTATCGCTCAATAACAGTCCGTCGGGGCCTGGGGTTTTCCCCCCTCCACACACGAGGGCATCGCAGTACCGTCCTTTTCTACAATTTGTTTTTCCGCATTACTGCACCAAGAAACTCAAACCTTGAAAAATTCATAAAGTGGTGCACTCATAAGTCAAGGTACCACTGTATTATATTCATGTGACATTCATTTGCTTTTCAATTTGTTTTTGGAATATTCACATTCCATGTGTCGTGCTGGTGGGTGCAGGCTATCAACTGGAGCATCCAGTTCATAGTGATTTCAGGTGAAATCGATGGTGGACGGTGAGAAATGTATCGAAACAAAACAGAACCCCCCAAAAAAAGAAAACAAAACCAGCACCATGGGAGCACCAGAACAAGAGGAAAAGTCCCCCAGGCACACACACCCAAATGGACATCGGCGGGCCAGAACCTCCCCCTCCGTCACACGCACCCGTACTCGAACCACAGCGACTGGTTCTCGTCCGCGTCCAAATGCTCGGCCCCGGACGGCGGCGGACCGTCCACTCGGCTGGGCTGGTAAGGCGCGACCGGGGGTCCGCTGATGTTGCTGACGAGGGTGGGGTTGAGGGAGAGGAAGGGGAGGCTTTTGCCCGCCGACTCACTAAAGATGGAGTCCATGAAGACCGATTCGGCGGTGAAGGAGGGACCCAGGAAGGACTCGAGGGTGGGGAGCTCGGCTTCGTCCGAGCTCGGGCACGGCAAACTCAAGGACTTTGGCAAGGGGGCGCTACTAGAGGGTTCCTTTGGGGTGTACTCACTGGGTTCGGGCAGGGCTTGGACTCCGTCGACGGACACGGGCTGCCGGTTGTCCTTGGAGAGCATGTCGTGGATGCTGGTGCGCCGCGAGCTGCCCTCGGCCGTGGAGATGACGCTACTGGCGCGGGGCAGGGTGGACGCCGAACCCGATCCTGACGCCCGGTCCAGCCGCTCCGACACAGACGTGGCCCGAGCTTGGGTGGACAAGCCGGGCCGAGCCGAGCCCCTCACTCGGGTGCTCTCGGCCTTGCGCAGGCTGGGGCGCCCCGGCTGACCAGAGGAGCGCGGCGGGCGGTCGGCGGTGACGGGCGCCGCTTTGCCGCTGGACGAGCGCAGGATGCCGCGGCCCCGGGTGGCGGGGCGCTCCTTCTGCACGCGCTCAGAAGAAACAGGGAGGCGGGGGGAGTCCACGGTGAGGTTTTCTTGACTGCCCGACTACATGAGACACAGGAAAGATTCGGTCCAGTGATTAACAATTTTTTTTAAATCCATTTCATGACCTCTCAAAATTAGAAAAAAAAAAACGGAGTCGCCGACACCACTTTGACTAAATAACGGGACGCTTGAAAAAGTCTCAAGACCCGTGCCTAAAAGTGAAGAAAAAGTCAACGATTTTGGTTTCAATCAGCCTTGTACTTGGACAAACTCGGAGCAAAAATTCACCAAAATGACTGCGTTTAGAAAAAAAAAAAAAAAAATGTTCTGAATCAACTATCTATTGCACATGAACGTTAAATAATAATAACTACCGAAATAAATGTTTTAAAACATAGTTCTAAAGGACTAAATGAAAATGTGTTAAAAGCTAAACATCACTGAACTGTTCTTTACAAACTGTTCTATGACAGATTAAAACAATGTTTCAGACACTATATTATGCACATAAAACATTCAGTATTTCTTTTCCAAACAACTAGGGGGAGCTCACATACCATACTGAGAAGCACTGTCCCAAACATGACTAGTTCTTTTGTTAATAACATTTAATGTAAATTATACATGTTTTGCGTATTCTGGTGAAAATGTATTAGACGTGACATCCAGTCCCTGAAAAAAATGGCACCCCCTTCCCTAAAATTAGTTTTGCACATCAACATGAAATTGTGTGTAGAGTCCATGTACATTCAATCCTTAACATTTCTCTGTCTTATTTACAAAATACACATTGACTACGTCATCATATAGTATCATATCATTCAAACAGAATCTTAAAAGAGCTCACCTCGGCAGGGTCGATCCCCTCGTCCAGGAACTGCTGCAGAGAAAGCACCTCGCTGCCCGGCGACGCCGTTTTCCTGATCTGTCCAGGGGTGGCGGCGGCCGCCGGTTCGAGGGAGTGTCGCGTGGGCCCGGGGCTCTGGCGGGACGAGCGCGACGAAGAAGGCTGCTGGACGGGACTGCTGCCACTGCTGGACCAGGCCTCCTGTTCCAAACTCAAACTGAACTCGCCGCTGCTCTCGCTGTGGGGACGACTCGCGTTACCGTTTAACGTGCCTGGCGGGGAGGGAACACATTGGAACATCGTTATGGATTTGGACTCTTTTATAGGATTATAAAATTGTTGTTATGGATTAGGAATTTTCATGTTATGGATTAAATTGTGACATTAAGATAGCTTGATTCATCCTACATCCAATTACGTCCTAATTTAAATGATCGTAACAATTTTAGCGTAAATTATAAGAGGTGGAGGAGGAGGAGGAGGGTTAGAGGGAGGATCGTACCTTTTCCCTCCAGGGGAGAGGTGAGCTGGGAGTTATTGTTACTATTACTACTGGTGGTCCTGTTGCTATGGAGACTGGAGGGTCTGGAGGCTGGAGGGGGGCGGGGGTGAAAGGACAAAAAAGGGAAGACACATGTAGTAACACCCACAGGAAGTAACGTGAAGGCTCGACAGCGCACGGCGCACACCCCCGCTGGGGCGGCAGATGGCGCGTGCCAGGCAGACGGACAAGAAGTGGGGCCGGCTGCCAACGTGGCCACTGGAGGAACAAAGACAGAACCCACGGCGAGGAAGAGGAAGGTGGCCAGAAAGTATGCATTACTGACAAACTAAACGTTGACCATCGTACAGCAACAAATTGAGTTACAATGGACTATCCAAATTATGACGGCATTGTCATAGATTTAGGTGATCGATGATGGCATTTATTTTCATCATTTTTGATGTCATCGTCGCCATATAGTTTGACATCAGTCCAAGACGTCCAAAAATCACGATCATGGATTAACACATTGTGTTATCATAGGTGATTGTAGTTTGAACCACTATTATTTATAGATGAATGCATTATTAAAGATTATGCATGCTATCATATATTATAACATTTAGATTAAGGCATTTTTAATTATGACATTTTAATTACATCATTGATAGATTTACATTATAGATTATAACATTGAATCATTACAGATTACAACAATGGTAATTAAAATTACAATATATTAGATTATTTAATTGATTAAGAAATGGTTTTATTGTTAATATGCATTTTAACATCATTCTTGGATAAAAACATCATTCTTGTTATAGATTATTATTGCCTATTAAGACATTACTATCATAATTTTACATTGTTACATCGCTATAATGGATTATGGCTGTTATTACTGCCAATGACATCATAGATAAGGACATTGACACAGATTGTTATTATTTCAAAATAAAAGATAAAGACCGTAATGATCTGCCAATAGAGAAGATTCTTCTCATTAGTGACTTTGCATTCAGTAATATGTCTCGCAAAGTCACAATATAAATTTATGGCGGGCTAATTAAAGGTTAGAGTGGATTTTGATAAGTGCATTCTGGGAAGTCAGCGAAGCAGCATCCGTGCTTACCACTAATGCATCCAAGACCTTTACATAATTAAGGAGACCCAGTGAGAGTGTTAAGAGAAGCTTTAGAGCACACGTAAATAGTGATAAAACATGCACATCTGACTTAATGAACATGTGCCCTGAATCGCGTCTTGCAGACTGCAACGGAGTCAATCCTGCTTTGGACAGGGCTTCGCTTTGCTCACGGTCAAAATGGCCGCTGCCAGGCTTAATCAAAGAAGGCAAGCGGGGGGCCTGAAGATTATTGGGTCAGGATGGGGGGGGGGGGGGGGGGGGGGGAGGACTGTTGACCTGGTTTTGACAACGTTCTGATTCCCAACTGAGCTTACCTTGACTCTTTGGATCATCGGAGGAGCCGGCGACATCCTCGCAAGAAGCGTTGTCTGTTGATGAAAATCAACTTTAGCATTTCATTCATACTGTATTTTAAGTATGGCTGCTTACATCTATTTGGTATGATAAAAATGTTTATGGGTCAATGTGAAAACTGCAGAATTTCGCATTGCCCATCTGTTTAGGACACGGGCAAAAGTGCATTAGCTTAATGCTAACAGTCAACTTGACCTGAATCGTAAAATGCGTGTTTTATTACCTTTGATGTGGAGCCTGTGCGTGGCCTTCCTGTGGGTGGAGGAGGGCAGCGTGAGGGTGGCGCAGTCGATGGCATTGGTGGAGAAGGCCAGCTCCTTCATGCGCTGGCCGCCACCCACTCCACGCCGTCCGCCGCCCACGTCTCCCGCCTCGCCGCCGTCCAGGTTCTCCGTGCTGCCTGCCCAGTCGCCGCCCGGACCCCCGGCCACCGTCATGGTCTGGAGGAGGTCGTTCATGGCTGTGCACGGATGTAATTGGATTATGTTCCGGTCCAAGATAATATAACTTTGCTCATATTTTATTTCATTTAAAGTGTTTTGTGTTGGAGAATCAAAGAAGTCAAATTATTATAATATGCGCCCGATTGAAAACACAGCACAACCAAGCAATGGCACATGCAGGCATTCAGTTTAATAGCAAAAAAATATATGTTAGCAGCACTCTCTGGACACAACATTAGGTACAGTGCAGTAATCTTGTGAGATCTAATAAAAAAAGATGGATAAACATTCAGCTTTTTTAAAGTACTGTAAAAATGACACCCCAATTAAATATTAAGGAATCACTGAAAGGGTCATAATATACACATTTGTTTGCAACATTATGAATTATAATCAAATATTTAAAGTATATATTTATGTTATATTTGAAAATTTAATTTGGGTGACTATTCAGATAAATTATCAAAATAATGTGGTAAAAAGCTACAAGAAAAGATGGATGGATTAGAAAAAAAATGCTTTTATCTGGCATTTAAAAAAAAAAAAAAAAAAGTATATTTTACACTTTGCCACTTCCTGCTTTTTCACACCAACTTTCATGGGTTTTATGTAATTAAACGTTTGCATTATGTCAACATTTTCAAACAAAAAAAGCATGCCTCTCAATCCACACAAATCAAATCTCTCACATAACCAAATTATGTAAAGTGAAAAAATATCACATAAAATCTTAGAAATGGATTTTTCATGAGACCTGAGTATTATCTTGGCAAAGCATTTATCTTGGATCTCATTGGCTTGTGCAGTCAGGTACGCTTAATGTTGTGTGAAGCGAGTGCAAAGTGCAATAAAGACGGCCGCGTTTCTCTTGCTGCTATCTTTCTTGCACTTGAAGCATGACGGCAGGCAGAAAGCTGCAGTAATGTACACACACGTAATAATCAGGCATGTGCAATGGCAGTCCAAGAAGATGAACGCTGCAAAACAATTCAAGGTAAAAGCTCCGCTTCAAGTCGTCTAATGGCAGCAAATACCACACTTGCTGAAACGCATTCAAACACTCACAAACTCACGCGTACACTAACAAACTTGTATGCACGCCACTGCCACACTCACTCCGTTCACCCCACACACAAAGCACCTTTCATTGCAAAAGAAGCACAAAGCTGCTCAGTGATTCCAGCAACACAAAGTCAGACAGGCGACACGCAATCAAAGAGCCTAAAAGGAGAGAATAACTCTTTGTCTACGGGGGTTAGTTTAGTCCTGACTACATCATCTCTGCTACGTGAAACTCTACACACGAGTGACTAAAAGAGGTGACTGTTTACAGACGAGGACGGGTCATTGATGTTAGCGGCGTGGGCGTCAGCAAATTACAACGTGCGCTTACACTGACACACACACATGACATCAGTGAGAGGTCCTGGCTAGTGACGGGAGGAAGATGAGGAGGTGGAGGAGGAGGAAGAATGACGGCTAAGCGAGGCGGTCTTACACATGGAGCGCCGGTAGATGGCCTTGGCCTTGTCTTTGTCCTTGGATCTGTTCCTCATGAAAGGCAACCTTTTTAAAGCTGCCACAGTGCAGCCACGCACAGGCGGACAGACAGACAGACAGGGTGGCAGTGGGGTGACAGAATTAGGCAGAGGGAGGGTAAAAAAAGGGAAGGGGTATGTTAACGTGACAAGAGAGGCAGCAGGGAGTGAGCTGAGGCCCTGCACAATCTACAAAATCATCAGAGAACCATCGACAAGTCTTTCTTTCTTTTTTTTTTTTTTTTTAAATACACCCACACGCCATTTCATTTAGCTTAAGAAGAACAGTAGGCTACAGTCTATCCATAACAATTAATACCTCCCCAAAATGTATGACCTCCACCAAGGTACGCCAACTAGCCATTTTTCATGACAGGTTCTGTTTGTCAAACACTTTTTTTTTTTTTTTCCCCAATCAACATTATAACTATAAAGTTAAAAGTGCCTTTGGCTATTAACGGATTCATCAAATAAACGTACAAATTAAAAAAAAAAAAAAACACTCTTTAATCAAAACGTCTTTAGAAAAATATATATATATTTTTTTTATCTTAACTTTAAAGAAAAATATGAAATGTTTTACTCAAAAATTATTGCAAGAAATAAAAGAAAAAAATCAACAGACCAAAAATTCTTATTAAAAATATATATATTTGATTTTATTTGTGTATTCTTTCTATATAAGTATCAGTAAAGTCTATTTGTTGAGCAAAGTTTGTTGGACTTCATAAATAAATAAAACCAACAAAAAAATTATATATTTTTTTTAATTAAGCAAACTCTTGTTTAATTGTATTTATTTATACAGTATAATTTGTCATTATTGACATTTTATTTCAAATGTATTATTTAATAACTATTTTCACACTGGACAAAAGTTGCTGGGATTCATAAAATAATATATTTAAAACTCAGAATCAGCAGCTAGAAAATGGTCTTATAGTTTAAAAAATAAGATGAAAAACAGATATATTGTATACATTTTTTTGTACGTATTAAACATTTTATTTTAAGAATATTAATTTATAATACTAGCTGTATTTGAATCAGGTTGTAATTTGGTTGTGGTTTACTTGCTTTTTTATATTAGTGATGGACATTAAAAAGCCTTGGCGGAGCTCTCTGTTCTTCATGCAAGTATACATTAATGTTGCTGGTGGGTGTGAAAAAAAAAAAAACCTCATCCACCTCCACTACAAACTCATGAAGACAACGTTAATGCACACTTCACACATTTCCCGATGCAGCACATTTTAATCAACCAAAATGTGCTATTACAATCAAATGTCTCCCACTTATACTGTAAGATAACAACACCTAAGAACACTTCCAACTACAACACATCGTACAACGTGCCAAGTGTCAAACACACTTGCAAACTCTCACACTCACTGATTTCTAATTGAACATCACAATCTCAACACGCTACACAGTCCAATGCATCGCCACGGCGACATGACAAGACGATGGCAATCCATTAAAGGGTGCAATGGGAGACGATGGAAATCCATTAAAGGGTGCAATGGGAGAGCAGATACGATTGTCATCGACTTATTCACGACAGCATCCTGTTGCTCTTAAACGCAAACGTTTTCAGGTTTTCAAGTTTCGAAGTCGACATTTTAATCTATATGTACAACATCTCTGGCACCTTCTCAGTCAACTGCATGAGACAAGTCTCCAAATTTGTCATTTGTATGACAAAAATAAGACAACTTCTTTTGCTAGCCTTGCTTTTCATTTTCTTTTTCTATTTATTACATACAGTCGCTTTCAGGCATTAACCTGGTATGTTAGAATATGGTCAATTTCATATTTTGCTACATATAGATACTACTGGTCTGTCTCCATGTTGCCTGGTATTTTTAGGCATAATTAACCAATCTAAAGTGTTGTGAGAAGTGTTGTGAAACAGCCTCTCGGGAGCTGTGCAACATTAAGTCACCTCAAGAAGTATGAATACGTTTCTTTTTAGAAACTAATAGTTGAAATACTTTTGAGTGTTTTGTTTAAAATGGCCGTACCGTGTAAATAAATTAGAGATTTTTTATTTTTTGCCAAAAATTAGCATTTGAACATGACTGCGGATTTCTGGAAAAGTCATAATTTTGGAGATATGAGGATTTCGCCCAACAGCAACAATATACATTTGGTCTCCTTAGTTGCAAAAGACTTGTGCCTTACTATGACGCTGAGCAATTAGAAGAAAATCAAATTAAGATCCTTAAGCCTTGACGGAGGTTTACTCGCCTTTAAATTCCATTCTAGTTAAAATATCGTTTTTAGTAAGCACGGGGAATGTTAAGTGTGATGCTTTGCACCATTTAATAACAACAACAATGGAGCTAGCGTCGTAATGGTTTGATTCTTCTTTACAAATGAACTGCACACATCAGCTGGTTGACTGACAGCTAATTGGAAAATGTACATAAAGTATTCTAAGAGTTACTCAGGTGTTGAGTCAACCTCGTGGCCTGGGCGCAGCTCAGCTGTAAACCGACCGACACACACACACACACACACAATGGAACTCACGAAAACATGCCCTGAAAGAGGTGAGGGGCGGCTCGCAAGCCTCGCCCACCCTCTCTGTCCGCAGCATACCATTGGTGGAGCCCTGCCCTTGGGCAAGGCACCCTTGGCCTCTCCTCCCTTATGCGCAGAGAGATATGAAATCCAGGAGTTAGAGAGGGAGGAGCCAAGCGCAGCGACATTGGGAATGACCTTGGAACCTCAGTCTATACGTGCGCTTGTACTCACTGCTGCTCCTCTTGTGCGATAGCGTGTCGTCCAGCGAGTTGGACCCGGAGCCGACCGAAGAGCTGTCCTGGCTGTCGCCGGGGAAAGACAGGAAGCCGTCGCCGCACTCTGAGCGAGAAGGCGTCAGCGTGAGGGAGCGCATCCGCTCCCGGCTTTTGGGTTTGATCAGCTTCTTCATCTTAAGCGTGATCCAGTTGCCACGCCTGAAAAAAATACAACATGCCACTGATGTACAATAAGGAACAGAGATACGAAGGAAAAAGTGGCTTTTTGATAATTCCCACTGGCACCACCAACCATGTGTTAAAGATTCTATAGCAGTAAGATTTAATAGTAGTAATAACATGATTTTTTTTTTTTTAATAATATTACATCATCACTATTAAGGAATAAAATACTCAAACCAAATGTTTAAGTTGAATTAAGTTAAATGAATTAAAATTTAATTAAATGCCTTAAAATGCCATTTTATGTTTGACAACATCAAACAAGGTAAATAATTTAATGAAATTATTGGTATGAATGAATCAATCAAATCATATCCCAGGAAACAATTACATTTGTTTGAATTATATTATATATTATATTATATATATAAATTCATGACAAATTACCGGTAAAACAAATCAAGTTTAAAATTATATCGTCAATTCATTCTTAATGAAATATATGTTAAACAAAAATGTGAACCTTGTTAAGAAAAAAAAATCCAAATCTTATTCAGATAAAACTGTTGGCATATATAATAAGTAAAATGCATTTTTAAGTAAATCCAAAAAAAAACCATTAAAATAATTTTAAAAATATGAAAATACGTTTTGTTTTGTTTTTTTAATAGAAGTTAGATAAGAATTTCACCATTATTAAGAGTTGAACAAAATCTTGTTTAGAGCAAACAATTTAATTAAAAAAATAATCAAACTAATCCGTATAAAATTAAACTAATACATTCATTATGTATATGTCTCTTTTAATAGGTATTACTAACCTGCGTGGAGGTGAAGGATCATAAAACTTGTACTGGTCCATGATTTTCTCTTCCAGCTTCTCCTTCTGCCTCCTCAGTTCATTAAGCTTGTCGCTAAAGAGAAAGCGACCACAGCTTACATATGGAACATTTGTCATTCTAGAAAAAGAAGAAAAAACAATTCTAAACTTACATGTATTGTCTCTGCTCGACATGGAAAAGGTCTTTGCTCTCCATGGTCTGCTCTAGCAGCGTGCGGTTCTGCAGCATCAGCGTCTGGATCTGGTCCAGCAGGTGTCGATTCTCCTCCTCCAGGTTGCCCTTCAGCTGACTCAACAGCTGAGAAGGACATTCATAGCAAAATGAAGTTCCTTAGTAGCAATACAGCAAATTCACCATGGTTATTCAACACCAGAGCTTTTTTGACCATCTGTGGTTCTTGACTTGGTCCTCACCTCGCACTGGTTGGTGAGTTTGGTGGAGGTGATGTCCAACTGCTGGTACTGCTCCTTCAACTTGGAGAACTCGGCCTCCAGCCTGGTCTGCTCCAGCTTGGCGCCGTTCAGCTGACTTTTGATGTTCTTGTGGTCCAACTGGAGGTTCTCGTTATCTTTCTGCAGTTGGCGGTACGTTGTATTTAGTCTGTTAACGAAAAGAGTGCGTTACTGTAGAAGATGTTTTGATCTGTTACATATATAAAAGAGGGTCTAATTTGAGCATTGCTTTGAGTTGGATGCACACTCTGACCTTTCATTTTCATCTTTGAGCAGTTTGCACTGGTCGGCCGTAGCTCGGTGTCCCTGGTTCTCTGAGGACATTTTGTCTTGTTGCTCCTTAAGGTTCTTCTCTAGCTCCTCCAGATCTCCTTTCCTCTGAAGGAACTGCTTGTACCTGAGAGAATAAATCACTCTTAGTGTCCTCCTCATCCATAAAAACATTGCTCCCAATGCCAATATCCTCACTTGTCCTCCAGGTCACGATGCTGCTGCTCCAGACTCTTGTGGGAGCTCTTGAGGCCACCATGCTTGCCGATGAGGGTCTCATACTCGGAGGCCTGCCTCTCATGGAGCGCTGCCAGCTTCTCATGGTCGCGCAGGAGCAGCTCGTACGTGGACCTGAGCTCCTCCTTCTCCCGCAGTGCCCCCTCACGCTCACCTTCCACGCTGCTCTGCTGGCCCTGCAGCTGAGCGTTCTGCGCCATGAGGGCGGCAGCCTGCGAGCTCAGCGTGGAATTCTCCACCTGGAGGAACAGATAAGGTCCATATGAAGGTGTGAAAACCAAACGGAGGGAATAGAGGCAGGTTAATGGGGAGACTAAAGTAAAATATTTAAAGACGATTGAGTCTGCAGGGGGCAGTGAGTATCCATTTGAATTAATTTACTGGGTTTTTAATAATTATATAGTAGTTAATAGTAATATTGTAATGAAATTAGGATAAATTAATAGTTTTAAATAACATTGAAAACTTAAAATGACTTGTTAAAAATTCATATTTAATTGAATAAAATCTTACGGGAATGCATTTTAAAGAATAAATGTTTAAATTACATTAATACAAAATAAAACCATTTAAAAATAAACTCACTTTAGAATTAAATTAAATTCTTAATTAAACTAGAACAAATACATTTAAAAATGAAATTCAAGTCCCACTCAAAACAAAAAGAAATAATTTAAATGAAATGGAATCCCAAAAATTAGATCAATGTACTCACATTCATACTTATGGAGAATTTGGAGTCTTCAATTAACTCAATATGTATATTTTTGGAATTTGGCAGGAAACCAGAGTAGGCAGAGAGAACCATACAGGCTGTTCTTCCAGCTCTGTGTTTCTTCCGGCTCTGATTCAAACCTGAAATTTGGCATTCAAGTAGCATAATCCAATGTAACGAAATGTTGAGTCACTAAAATGTCAGTCAAATCTCATTAACGAAGGTTTTAATGTATTGTGTTGTGTTTATGAAAGATCATATGACATTTTGAAGCCATTATGGATATGTTACAATTATCCTATTCTATTTTAATCAAACTACTGGTAGTTTACTTGACACAAAATCCCTAAGTCTCAGTTAGTATGATAAACAAGACAACATACGCTCCCAAACACAAGCAACCCTCTTAACCCCTCAGACGTTTGAGCAAGGCACACCCCGTGAGAAGCAAACAACCAAAAAAAAAACTGTGAGACTCCGCTGCCAGTCAGTGTCAATCCCGTGTCCCATAAGCTGGCTTTGAAAAGCTGCCAAACAAGGAGTTCAGGTCTAAATCCATAGTGAGGGAGCTGAGCAGGCTGGCAGGGTTGGGACAGAGCCAAAGAGGGGCAGCTTCAGACTGACTAATGTGGGTAAAATGGTTTTAAATAGGCCAGCCCTTTTGGCGCGCAACCAAGTGCAAAAGCTTCATGAGCTTACAGTATGTTGCTTTTAAAAGCATTTAAAATCACTTGGAGCAGGTTCACCTGCCTGTTGATGCTCTAATTTATCTGTTTCCATCTGAAATTGTATCATATTTGCAGGTTTAAGGAAGCCATAAACATCTTTTTGAAGGCACCTTTGATCCAAGACCTTTGATCCATTGACTGCATGTTTGATTGCATACATAATGCTCATTGTATAATGGTTTAAAATGAGAACCATGTCAAGACCTGTTTTGTGTCCTTGCTAGATACCACAGACAGTGAGCTACAAAGAAGTGTTGATTAGAATTCTCCCACCCCCTGAGCTACAGTTGTCTATCGTGTGTGCACATCACCTGCAGCTTGGCGTTCTGAGTCTGCAGCGTGGTGTTGTTTTCCTGCAGAGAGGCGGTCTGTCTCTGCACGGCCACGATCTGGGCCTGCAGGTTGGAACTCTGCGTCTCCAGTTGTTTGAGCTGGCTCCTCAGGGCCGCCTTCTCTGCCTGCAGCGTGGCATTCTAGAAGGAGGGTTGAAAAACAAATACAAATGAATAACTAGAGAATGTGAATGCTGAAGAGCCCACACTTGAACTGAAATGCTGTGGAATTATTTGAATTGCTGAAAATTTCAAAACGCTGAACTACAGTGCCCATATAAGGAGAATTACTCAAATGTTAAGATACACCAATATGTAAATGTGAGAATTTTAGAAATGTGAACATTTTGTCTTAATGTGTCCTAAATGAGCAGCAGTGAATAGTTTGATGTTGGAATGGTTTAAGTAACACCGCTAATGTTTACAGAGGCTGACTCACATTCCGCTCCACCTCGATGAGTCTATCCTTGACCTTGAGGAGCTCCCTGGTGGCTTCGTGGCTCTCCTTTTCCCATTTGTTGACCGCCTGGGGGTCCTCCGCACCTCTAGAGGGCGAGCTCTGCACCATCCTCTCCTCCTCCTCCCTTTGACGCAGAGCCTCGTAGTTCTTTTTCACCTGAGAACAAAGCATACAAGGTGCATGAAGAAACATTTTTTTGTGTGTGTGTGTCTGGATCCTTACGGTCTTGAGTTCCTGGCGAAGCTGTTGGTTCAGGTTGGACGACTCCTGCAATCTGGCCTCAAGGGCGGCGATCTTTTCCTCCTTGATCTCCAATGAGGACTTCAGCGTTGACTCCAGCTTGCTTTCTAGGAGCTTAAACCTGGGAAATAGAGACAGTGGATTTACTTCACAAATTCAAAAGTAGCGCACTACAGTATATAAAATAAAATAAATAAATTATTCCTTACAGATTCCTTCCATTCTTAACAAGACAGTGAGCTAGTTTACAACTGATGCTTCCCCACAGTGTGAACAACTGTGTAATTATATGGCACCTAAATCTAAATCGGGCCACAGGCCTGATTTATTTAGACTCCCAGTTGCACTACCCGAGTTGAGAGACCGAGTTCTAAGAGAGTTTTTGGATACCTGTCGTCCGAGTCCTCGTCGAGCAGCAGCCTCTCCTTGTTCAGTCCGATCTTTTCCAGCTCATGTGTCAGTTTTTCCAGGTCGTTGTTGGTCTGCTGAGTGCGCAGCTTTTCGCTTACCAACTCCTAATCAAAAACACAGGGGGGGATTTGTTTAATTTTACTCCTCCAAAAAAGGCCATTTCTTCATCTTTTCCCACAAACCTCTCTGAGTGTGATGAGGGTCCTCTTATCAATGGTGCCTTGTTTGACCAGTTCCTTGTTCTCCCTTTCCAGGTCTTTGACCCGCGTGCATGAGTCACGGAAAAAGATCATCTCCTTGCCCATGGTGCGGTTCTCCTTCTCCAGGGCAGAGATTCGCTGGTTGCTGTCATCCAGCTTGGAGTCGCGGATCTCGGCCTGCTGCCTCAGTCGTTTATTCTCCTTCTCCAGGAGCTTCTTGTCCTTTTCCAGTTGGGAGCTCTCCTGCTCTAGCGACTTGTTCTGGAACCATGATAGTAGAGGGGTTAAAAATGTAACTTCTATTATCATTTGGGATTTATTTCTCCACCCACCTCCTGTTCCAACTGCTCCAAGCGTTTGCTGGAGATCTTGAGCTCCTCCAGATTGCGTTGGAGTGTTTGGTTCTCGGACTCCACCTCCTGAAGCTCGGCCTCCAGCTGCTGGATCTTCTTGCTGCTATTCTCTAGCGCCTTCTGCAAGCGCTGGTTTTCCGTGTCCAGGCCTTGGTAGCTCACCTAGGGTGATGGGAGCGGTCAGAGTAGGACATCAAAAACAAAGCTCACTGACAGTGATAAGTCAGAGGCATCATTAAAAGTAAAACTGGTGGAATGGTTTGGTGGTAAAGACTCACCTCTAATCTCTCTGTCTTCTTGGAGGTGGCTTTGAGAAGCTCCAGGCTGCGCTTGAGCTGGCTCCTCTCGCTCTCCAGCTCCCTGTTCTCGGCCTCCAGCTGAACGGCCTTGGCCCCGGCTGAGCGGAAGCTCTCAGCTGAGCGCCGCACCTCCAGGTTCTCTTGCTCAAGCTGTGAGTTCTCCTTCTCCAGTGCCTCCAGCTGGAAGGCCATGTTCTTCAGACCGTCCAGCTTCTTCTTGAGGCGCCGGCTCTCAGCCTCCAGGTCAGCGTTCTCCTTCTCCAACACAGACACCTACAAGTGGAATAAATAGAGAGGATTGTTACATAAGTATAACTTATTTTTGAACTTTTTTTATGTTTTGAAAAAAATAAAATGAAAATAAATAAATAAAATTTAACCTCATCTGCCAGTTTGTCCAGTAAAAGCAAACAAGCAAAGTGACCCTGGAGCACCAAAGAACCAACCTTCTCGCAGGTGATTCCCAGACTGGCCACTTTTTTCTGCAGACTCTCATTGTCGCGCTCCAGTTTCTGTATCAGGATCTCCAACTCCTCCGCTCTCTCGCCTTTCTCTTTCAAGGTCTCAAGTTCTTTTCCTGCAGACAAACAGCCGCCGTGTTGATCCGACAGAGGAAAAGAAAACACACACACACACGAGAAAGTGCTGGTCGAGACGTATGCTCACTCAGCTGTTTCCGTTCAAACTCCATCTTGTTGAGCTTGCCCGTGGTCTCACAGATGGACTCGTGGAGGATGCGGTTCTCCTTTTCTACGTCCTTGACGCGAGCCTCGGCGCCGACCTGGCTGCGCTGGCGCAGGGATGACACCGTCTGGCTTAGGTGCTTGTTCTCCTGCTCTAGACCCTTCAGCTGCAGAGACAACACAGATCAACAGATTCATGCAACATACAAGTACTAGAGATGATTTTTCACTTCAGGACAGAGGAATAGTCCCACAGAAAACATAATAGGTAAAGGACAGGAAGTCTATTATTGTTAGTGTTTTCATCGTTTAATAATTCACACTACAAACTGTTACTACTGCGCTTGTCAGTAGTTGTGACTGTACTACATAGTTGTCTGCATCCTTTCATTACTGAAAATGAAGAAAACTATTTCCATAAATAAAATAAACAAATACAACTACTTCACTTTTTGAGAAATAAGACTATTGATGACACTTTCAGTAAATACCTTTTGCTGGCGTAAAGAAGACAAACTATTGATATTGCACTTTCCTAAAAAGAAGGAAATTCATGTGTACTTTCTTATAAAAAAGAAATGATGTGACATTTTCATAAAAATAACACGATGTTAAACTTCCCTAATGAGACAAAAACCTGACATGGCATTTTCCTAAAAAGACAAACCATCAATGTGCCACTTTACTGGGGAGGGTAAAAAAAAACAAAAAAAAAACTATTGATGTACTTTCCTAAAAAGACAAATTATTGAAGTTTTACTTCCCCTAAAAAGAATAAACAAGTGATGTGTCACTTTCCTAAAATGACCTAAAACAAAGACAAGCTATTTATGTTGCACTTTCCAAAGAAGAAGAAAATAAGACTGATGTGACACGTCACTAAAAATAAGACTAATAACATATATTCCTAAGAAGACAAACTATTGATGTTGTACTTTACTAAATGTGAAAAATGATTAATTGCACCAATTAAATGTCTGGAAGGGCTGGTACGTAGTGAAAAACTCATAACAAAGTAGTAAATGGCAGTCAAGGCCTTAAAATAACCTTAACTAACAAAAAGCTAGCACGTTTTCCAAAGGTTTTGTGCTCTGAGAGATAACCAGGGACATAATGTGGTAGTACTCTGGCCAGTGGAAAATAAATTTGCTTCATAGCAGACGGGAGGTTTAAAAAAAAAAAAGAAAAAAAAAGAAAAGAAAAAGAAAAACATTCCCACTTGGAGAGCACAAGGGACGGCATCAAAAAGCCCCAGCCACACAAAAACATGGCCAAATAATTGTAGCTTATATAGTCTTAAGTGTCTCTGTGTGACTTTAAAAGACAAAGTTGCACTAGAACGGACTATAGCTGCCATTATTAGCATTCACACCAAACTCATTTTAGTTGAAACGTGTTATTTGTTTGATTATTCTCAGATATTACTAATTTTTTTGGAGGCAAGAACACAGAGGCACACACTTTTCCATTTGTAGCGCCGATCGTTACAACCTCCCAGAGAGATTTGACTACAGTAATCTTGCCATGTAGCATGCGGCGTCTTCTGCGCCGTGTTCCATCAATCAAAGACGTGAACTAATCGAAGGTGTCACATTTGGGTTGAACCACCACAGATTCCCCGTGGACCCCTGACAGTGAATCAGAGCGTCTGCATCTAGGCCACGCAGTACATACAGACAGCTCCTCTTACAAAATGCACTGTCATCGCTCGCTTTCGGTAAATAGGAATCACGCACATTTCCCCAAGTGGCTTCTTAGAGGAAAAAAAAAAAAAGAACGTTCAAATGAATGTTTTGTTTGTGTGTTAGTCGTGTGACGCATATTCCCAAAGGAGGAATGTCACACTGTCACGTTTGGTACAATGATTGCCTCGTGTGATCAAGTAAATCACATGATCCATTGAGGGCATTTCTGCACAAAATGGAGGTCATTCCAGTTAAACCTAAATTTTGGTCAGGTTTAAAGTGTCATGCTGATGACGATTGTGATCTGGTACCTGTCTCTCGGAGTTTTCCCGCAGTGTTTCCAGTGTCTTCTCCAGCAAGGCCTTCTCCTTCATCAGGTCCGTGCTCAGAGATTCGGCGCTGCGGAGCGACTCTTTCTCGGTTGCCAGTTCACTTTCCAGATGCTCCAGCTAGTTAGATCCGCATTGAGGATAATAATGAATTAATATTTTGTAGATTTGATTGTTTATAAATTTTGTCTTTTATCCCCAAAATTGAAAACAAAACAATGCAAATTGTAAAGTAAAAATGATAAATACAAAAATGTGTATTTATATAATAATAAAATAGTATTACCAATGCAACTTGTAACTCGTGAAGAAAAACTATAAGATATGTAAATATGGCTGAATTATTGTATTATACTGTAGTGTTATTTAGGTGTACAGTAACTAGATAAGCTGTTGCTGAATTTCCTCTATTTTGATGCCACTATCACTGTGGTCCACATTGTGTGCATGAACATGTTTTTATCTTAAGAACGGAGACACAAAATTAGACAGATTATTTTCTCTGAACACTACATGCATTAAAACATTTTAAGCACTGCTGCTAAAGACATCAATGCACCCTGATATAAAAGTCTCGCTTTTGTGTGGGAAGAACAACATTGTAGGGGTGGCACGGCGCCGGCCCTCTGGAGGCGCATCTCCGTGCAAGGAGGCTCCTCTGGGCGAGGGGCGTTGAGAATGTCACTGAGAGGGAAAAGAAAAGGCAAAGCCAGGCTGGTGGGGGATTTACAGCTTTGCTTTCATGCTCCTTTTCTTCCCCTCTCCAAATAATTTCTGCTCTTTTCTCTCTGGTACGTCTGTTGGTGTGGGAAAATTGTTGAGGAAAAGCCATTGGGGGGGGATGTACTTGAATCAGAGTGAGATGAGCAATTTTTGTTTAGTAACTTGAGAATGAACTAGAATCTTAACAAATCACTGGCTCAAGAACAGAGCCCTGATGTGCCCCTCCCCAAGGAATAATAATATCGCTCACTTTCTGGTTGAGTCTCTGGTTCTCCTGGCTGATTTTGCCCTGTTTCGTAACTGAGTCCGAAGCAGTGC
Organism: Festucalex cinctus; assembly: GCF_051991245.1. Lineage (NCBI taxonomy): Eukaryota > Metazoa > Chordata > Actinopteri > Syngnathiformes > Syngnathidae > Festucalex > Festucalex cinctus. The sequence continues at coordinate 6,997,069 of NC_135424.1, forward strand.
CTCCTCTGAGCTCCTCCACCGTCTTCAGCAACGTCTGGTTGTCCTTCTCCAACTTTAGCAGACGACTGGATGTCAGCTCGTTAACTTCTTCGCCGAGGGACTTCTGAGGGGCTGAGGCAGCAACGAACAGATTATTAAATGCAGCTTTGTGATTTTTTTTTCCCTCAAGTTAAGCATATAAGCAATTCAAAATTAATTTCCCGGAATGGGCTCCTCTTCTAAGACAAAGCCCCATGGTGTAACATCCAAGGTGTTTAAAGCTTTTAAATGCTATTTCAACAAACTAAACAACAAATTGTTATCCAGATCCCTGGCTAGTTAAACCTCTTAACAGATTTAATAACTCAAAAGAACAGATTATCTTCCAGGGGCCATTGAATATTAATTACAAGACTTTAGCCAAGAGTCAAGGCAGAGCCGTTGGAAGGATGCCAGGATGTTTGTGGTTCTTCTTACCCTCAGTCAGCTCTGGTGTTTTGGACAGTTGCTCCAGCTCCCAGCCCAGGTGTAAGGACTCATCCATGCTCTGTTTCTGGGCCATTTCAAGCACCAGGTTTTCCTCCAACAGCTCCTCCATTCGCTTACGATCTAGATCTCGCTCCTGGTGGAAAGAGCTTTCATTTTAGAAGTTCTGAAACAACAATTTCCACATTTGTCTCACCATCTCCAGATCGTGGATTTTGGATTTCAGATGCAGATTCTCCTTCTCCAGGTGATGCAGTTTGTCAGATCGGCATCTACTGGCATCCAGCTGCTCCTCCAGCATGGTTTTGGTCTCCAGCAGGACCTGATTGTCCTCCTTCAGCTCCTACAGCAAAAACACAACAAAACTAATTTCAGTTTAAAAAGCAACCGATTTGCTCGCAGGCCTTTACAGGGCAAATATCTTCTATGTACATTAACTTGTGCTAGTTTTGATCAAATACACAAACTAATGACAAGCAATTTAAATTTGGAATGAGCAGTCTTGATCCTCATCTTGTTTTCAGTAATGATTTAAACTACCGCACCTCCACTCTGGCCTTGTAGAACTCAATGTCGTGGAGTCTCTCCTTGTAGCGACACAGCTCGCTCTCCAGCTTGTCCACGCGGATGGCTTTCTCCCGGAGGGCGTCCAGCTCATCGCGGTATGCCCGGGCCGAACGAGCATCTGACAGGAGCTGGTAGCTCTAAACAGGTTGAAAGACAAATTAGATACACAAATGTAAATTATTCCATTTTTAATTACGTAACCAGAGATTGGTTATGTTCTGCAGTTTTGGTAAGCAACAATGCTCCAACTGACTATTTGAGGGAGGCATTTATCTTTTCTTAAGTGGTCAACAGTGTCCAGTGGAGTCCTCTGCCTTGACCTCCTTTCACCTCAGTTGGCTGCCACTGTCAACCAAAAGCAGCGTGAGGTTGCCGCTCCAAGCTAAAGATGGTGCCAATTATAGTCATTGCTAACAAGCTAGAGCCAATTAAGAGCCACAGAGATAACGCACACGAGTAGTAGGAGGTGTCTTACTACGTTGTGTTACACTCACCTCCTGCTGAATCCTCTTGAGCTCCACCTCCATGTTCTCCAGCTCCTGCCGTGTGTCCAGAAGCTGCTCGCTCTTTTCTTCCCTGGAATAGCACCAAAGTAGCATAAGGTCTATACTGTATGTACTACTGTAGTAATCCATTGTTTCACCAGAATGTATTTGCCATGGAGGAATTTCGAGGCCTTTGAACTTATCATTCCACAATATCCAGAAAATTCCAAAAGATGGCAGCCATTGCAACGTGAAAATAAAATTGTACTAGTGAAGCTCTACACACACACCATAATAGCATACATAATATACGTAATATCCCGGGAAATATGCAGTAGTGCATGTGCATATTTCCCAGCCGTCTTGACCTGAATTTGACTCCGACTACTTCCAACAAGCGCCGTCTGCCTAGCATCATACTCGACAAAACGACAGTTACAACTCCAAGATAAACAGCAACTGACATGCAAATGTGTCTGCAGCTTCACGACAACTCAATAAGGTAATGGCATCTTTCATGGAGATCACTTCATGCATTTCTGTTTTCATTTAAGCAGTTATCCCCTCCCCCAAATCACAAACACCTTTCAGATCCTGCCTTGCAGATTAGCTGCAGGCTCATGTTTTGCATGCAGCTGGTTGGGCTGCTAACGGTTTAACATGCCTTGCATCTGAGCAAACAGTTGTGTGCGCTGCTATATTTGAAAACTCCTTAGTGACATGCTTTATTCCTTTATTATAACTAAGATATGGTCACCATTTAACCCTGAGCAGCTAAATGCTACGGTATGTCCACCAATCATCCTTATGACGCTAGTTGTGCCTGTTAGTAGCTAAATGCTACCCAACCCCTTTATCTTGCAGTTTGTGACAATACCATAGCAACCAACAAACAGCAACCAATGAGCTTGGCTTCTATTCTCAGCTCTTCTTCCAAGGAAAGTGTGGCGCCTGCAGTGATGGAGCGCCACAACAAACGAGTCCAGTTTCCCTTGAGGAGACTTGTAATCCATTTTAGCATTTAACGCAAGTGGAACAAAAACAATCTCATTAAAAGTACTACAGAGTCTTGTCCAGGCATCATGACGCCAACCGTCAGTGCACCAGCCCCTCTATTTTGAAAAAGAACCTAACGTACTGAATGTGCAACAGTGAAATACTTCCCCACTGAAATGAAAGTAAACGGAAGCTCTATAATTCATTGAAAGACCATATATACTTTATGAGAGTGGCTTCACTTATTTGGGCATCCGGGGTATAAAGTGGTGGTCCCCTCTGAGCTCTGCACTATATATGAAAATGGTAATTTTTATTATTAATGTTCATATAAGTCTATTCTGCGTGAATCAGGAAGTAGATAAATCTTAGCTAGCTTGCTGGCTGGTTGTTTGATTGGCCATTTGAGCCACCATGGTATAAATAGTAGTCAGACAAATTCAAGTTAGAACTCATTGAATTAAACTCACCATAATTACACCATGTATTTAATTCAATTCATTTATTCTTTTTACTATTAATTTGTGGTAGCCATTAGTAAGATGGATAGTGGGATCTAATAATGTACAGTACCAAAATAAATAAATAAATCAAAACAGCATCGTCTATTTTGCATGAATTAGGAAGTAGCAGAATATCAGCTATTCAGTTGCAATAATGGTAGCCGACAGTCCATCACAGAATCAAAATTCCACCATCCATTGTACATGTACAGGAAGTCACTTCTAAATGAGGCAGGAAATGTAGATAATTATGACCTAACTAGTAGTTAGTCAATTCACAGTGGCCACGTGAGTCATTATTGCAGAATAGCACAGTCTGTGTCGCATGAAACAGGAAGTAGCAAAATATTAGCTAAGTAGTTAATACAGAAACAAAATGGCCACTCACAGTTCCTGACGCAGACGTCTGATCTTTGCTTTGGCATCAGCCAGCTCCACAGAGAGGTGCTGTCTGCTTTCTGTCCTCCTCATGCTGGGGGAGCCGTTGGGCGACTGGGCCGGACCGGCACCCAGCGGGGACAGCTGAATACAGTCCCTCTCTTGTGTCAGCTCCACAATGGTCTGGACCACAGTAGAGAAAAGTCAAAGTTGGCACAAATTAATCTAACAAATCTTTAGGGAAAAACAAAACAAAACAGGACACTATTACAGCATAATGGCGTCCCCCACACACAAAAAAAACAATCCATTTTGATCCTCAGGCTGTGACAGGAAATGGACTTTTAATTGAGAACTTCTGGATAGCACACTGATAATCTGGAGGCGATTACATACACACACACACACCCACAGAGCTTTTGTATCAGGCGTAGGCATCTGCACTCTATGGCTGGAAACAGAACTGATGCATGAATGCGAAGAAAAACACACACGCAGACACTAATAGTTCATCCATGAGACAGTTAACAGTTTGCAGCCTTTTCCTTCCTGAGGCCACTTGCTTGTGGTAAACTTTCCACGCAACTCAACATGGCGACATCCATTCTACATGAACCAGGGTGTAGCAAAATGTTTTCATCTACTAGTTGTGTCTATTAGCTGATAAATTCTACCCTATGTCCATATTCAAGTCAATAATTGTGTATGTTAGCAGCTAAAGTCGCTACTTTTGTCAGTCATCAGCTAAATAGCTACACAGCCCGACAGTTAATAAGTTAGTGAATTTGAAACGGATGCACTCTGAGTCACTATTCCAGTTATTGGACAGTTTGAAACAAAAACACCAAATCATCCTCTACTCTAAAATACATGGTAAGAAGGAAGCAACACTAACTTATCATATCTCCTTCCTTACCTCCAGCTGTGTGTCCCTGTCGTCCACCACGTGTTTGAGATGGAAGGCCAAGTTCCTAGACAGACTCGCCAGGTCCTCGGCGGGCAGCTCCCCACTTTCCAACCACTGCAGGTCCACCACATTCTCTTGGTTGTGTGTCACCTTGAAATCACACTCTTAACATCAGTGAGAAGATGGCGGGAAGGCCGTGGGGGGGATTGATTGTGAGGGATGCTCACCTCTTGAATGTGAGATGCAATGGCAGCTTTGGTGTCGAAATCCAGAGTCTGGATGCGTTCGATGTAATCTTCCTTTTTCTCGCACTAGAGGCAGAACCAATGGTTTTATTTGGTTAACGAAAAATTTTGCTTGACGTTATCTGCGATCTAACAGGCACCTGATTTAGAATTAAATTAGTGGCTGTGGGACAACTCTGCAAGTATAAAATTGTATTTCCTCTATTATATGGAATTACACAATATTTAATTCTTACATTGATGTCAATAATTGTGTCTTACCTGAACAGCACAGCCCAGAAGTAGCAGCAGTAGTTTCTTCATCTCCTCCAGACCTCGCTCTAAAGAAAATAAACAGAGAGAAATGTTCTTGAAGAAACCATTTTTCAGGAGCAGAAATAATGTCTCTGGGTCAATTTGACCCAGGGCGCTATTACTGAATGAACAAAACAAAAAAAAAAAAGTGTAAAAAATGGAGGGGGCGGGGAAATAAAAAATATCCCCAAAACAATTTGCATCTTATTGTAAAATAAATATTAGTTTTAAATTTATATTAATTTTTCAGTTCGCTCTAGAGGGCCGATCCACCCATCAAATTACGGTTTACGACTACTTCGTTTTTGACGTCTTCCACAGCGAGAAGACAGAACGAACTTTCAAACAACTGTCAGCAAGCTATACAGGCCTCAACTCATCTGCTGGATTTCAACCAGGTGTTAAGTCTACTCTGTACGTGTGTATCACAGTGAGTAAGTGCAAGATGTCTACCCTGTTGTTGTGGGTTTAGAGTTGTGAAACAGTGATTTATGTGCACGTGCAACATTGACAATCAGGCGAAAAAGAAGGTCATTAACCTCTGACTTTACCCTTTTGAACACAAGAAATAAGATGGGAACAAAAGCGGCAATGCATTGCTCACTAGTCACTTTGTAAAGCCTCAACAAGATTAATTCATTTAAAGGCATAAAAAAAGGTGACAAATTCATTAAATAATACACTCACTTGGACCACTTCATTAGGGACACGACACCAAGGTACACTCTGTCCAGGGTGGACCTTCACCAAGGCTAAACAAGGGGAGGTGGGGATATGTGTGTGTGTTTTTTTTTTCTGTGGTTTTAAAAATTGTACTCACAGGGTTTTTCCATGCCGCAACAACAAGGAATTCTCCCTGATGTGTGTACACTCCTGGCAGACAATAAGGCACTCTAAAATGGCCATGCCAACAAACTATCCGAGGGTTGTAGGCCTAACTGGCCCTGGATAAATCACTGAGGGGAAAGCCGGACCCCAAAGTGGATGGTGACATTTTAGCTGGGCCCCTCCCATACAACAAAACAGGAACACACAAATATCTGTATTCACAAACAGTATTTTAAAAAAGTACAGTTCACATCTTGAATATCATTCGGTTATGCGGGTATATTTAATTCAACGGCCCACAAGTGTTAAGTAGCAAATGAGTGTGCACGGGGACTTTTGCAGGGCCCAGATGTGTTGATGGCTGACAAAAAAAAAAAAAGTCAATTCTCTCTGGTGCACAGCTTAGTGGGAACTTCTATTAGCGCCGTCGCTTCAAGACGGGTAGCGGATTTAGCTCGGCAGCAAGGTAGGCGAAGATAAGCAAGCAGCATGCTAGGACAAATAATGGATGGCGAGGCCCAGAGAGAGGAGAAAGAGAGAGCAAGGAGACGCTGCAGGAGGGAGAGATGAAAGGCAGCCAGACAAAGAAAGCAAACAAGGATGCGCGGATGGACAGAAGGTTGAAAATAGACTGGTAGCACATCCATTCTTGATTTATCCATCATCCCTCCTTCCTTCCTTCTGAATCATCTCTCGCTTCTTCACGCCGCTTCCTCTCCTCTGCCGGCTTGATCTTCAAGGACACTGACTCACCCTGTCTGTCTTTCAAGCGTAGCTATTATGACAACTCGTGAGCTATCGCTATAAATGCCTCGTCTGCCGGGATGAATACAGTCACTCAGGACTGCATGACTTGCATGTGTGGGGTTGCTTTGCCTGGAATCAATCATTCAATGAGCCCCAGTGTGAGGCATTATGTTGATTAGTCAAATTGTGATGACAAAATCCATCAAAACTCTATACAACTCAGACATATCACAGATAGGCAGCTAATTAGTAAATATTTAGTCCGTTCCGTTGTTTAATGTCACACGTGATTGTTGCGCAGCCAGCCACTCTGGAGACCCAACTATTTGTATATACGCAATTTAAGTCACTTTTTAAAATTATAAATCCATTTTAAGTATTCAAATGCAGAGTTCAGGCAGGCTTTGGTTCAAGCTTGTGTCAGCTGTCAGTGATCAACAGTTGTCTTCTCACAAGTGCATTTGTCATTCACAATTTTCTTTTCATGTTCAATTAATTTTGAACACAAACATTACAGTGTTTCACAACTCCACAATAGTCACTTCATAACAGATATTACTTTTGGGTGTCCATACAAATAAAACAAAAACAACATTGACAGTCAGTAAAAAAAACATGAGACAAATGACTTTTACGACCACACAAAGGAGGCACTGTGCATGCCTGTTGACATTTGCATGCAAGCACGCCCATCAAAACGACACGCACAAGCCAAGCGCAGGCTTCGTCGGGAGCCTTTGGGTGGCACAGTAAGATCCCACAGTTGGGGAGGCACACCTCCCCCTACCATCACCAACAAGAGTATAATAAAACCCACATGTTCAATGACTTTCAGTTGGCAGCCAGCGGCCCTGACTGTGTGTGCTCCCAGTGGCTTGTTGAATTGACTGAAGAAAAAAAAAAAAAAAAAGAAGCAGAATTTGGCTTAAATCTTTCTGCTTTAGTCTGCTTGCTCCAAGCAAACTCTATTTTAAAATCTGTGTTCCAGATAAAAATTTACTCAGTAATGGCATGTGACACAAAAACAATGGCTTGAACCTCACAGCAAAACTAAGCTCATGTCATGTGAGATGCGAGATGTGAGACAGTACTACGGGAAGCTATAAAATCCGCTGCATTAGCCACAGCAAGTGATGCTAGCCGGGTGGGGGGTGGGGCATTTGGCGACAACCTCATTTCTTGTGTTTAGTAATGGCTACTCTAAATGCTTTTATTTCAATCAGCCGTTTAAGAGAAAGAACCTGAAAAACAGATGAGCATCGCACAGTCAACTGTTTACAATATTCAGGACAGCAGCTCTCATTATTCCAACAATAAACAAATAAGCCAGTCATACTTCGGCGCAGACGCCGGTGGCAGCCTCTTATTGTTCATTTATTTACCCTTGGCGGCTGCGTTTAAATTAAAGCCGCGGGGGCAGAAAGGCGATGAAAGAGCTGAAGTGATAGCAAAAGCGGCAGTGAAAGCAAGATAAAGTCGACAGAGTGAGGAATCCAAGGAGTTTGCACAGCTTAAAGAGGACACAATAGGGAAATTTTAGTTCATAATTGCTTTCATAGAAATACCCATCAAGTGTGAAATTATAAGTACAGTAAAATGTTTTATCTGCCGGTTTCTGAAAATATGCAAGCTCTTCTGAATTTTGAGAATTGTGTAAGTCATCTAAGTTACACAGTACCACCCACCCTTAGGATGTTTTTTTTTTTTTCTTCTTCTTCTTCTTCCCCATGACTAGACTGCTATTGGCTGGGTGAAGATTTGCCATTTTCAATATATGATCAAAAACATTATAGGAAAACACAAACACTATGGGAAAATGAAAAGTAGGTCTGCAGTGTTAGCAAGATTAGCATTAGATTTTGATAAGTGGCAGGTACTCGGATGAAGTGCTGTCTCCATCAGTGAAAATGTCAATGTCATCTTCATGAGGGCTCACTTATCTCTCCTAGCTCAGCAGCACTCAAAACTGGTGCAATTGCAACGCGATTAAAAACATCACTAGAGCTCACAATTGCTTTTGCTGCTAATTGAGACTTTGAGGACATTCTGCTTTCAGGATCTAAAACCAAGACTGGAAACAAAGAGGAGCCCTGATTCTTCCGCCATCCATCTTATAATGAGCGCAGTTTTAAGTCCACCACTACTGCTCATTATCGTCCCTTCTCAAGGTCACACCCCAATATCAAGTAGCAGATTTGGGCCGCCACGGAGGTCAAACCGATCACTATTATGTCAGTGTGAAATTTAAACACTTTAGACCGCGGAGCTTTGAGACGTATCCAATGTCAAATCCCCAGGTTCAGTGGGTCAAAGCTACAAAAATGTTTTATTTTCTCCAGTCCAGCCTCCTTTGTCATCTTATATGAAGCACCAGAGCAGGCAGCTTAATTACTGATGCACTGGGTGGGGGTGAGGGGGCAATGAATCAAAAAAACATCTCGAAGTCAGAGGGAAAATTCATTTGAGACATCAAAGCAGCGGAAAAATGAGAGCCGGTTTATTTGTGCATTGTAGTGAAGCGATGAGAGAGAAGCCGCATAAAAATTGCTTGTGACCGCTGAGTGAACTCCAAGCCTCTAAAATTCTACCCCCTCCCCCAGTGGGTTGATCTGAGATGAAGTCGTGTTATATGTAGAGGACTTACCGGTGAGAGGGCTCCGGCCCAGAATCAGCACATTGGGTAGGGGCATCATCACCAGCTGCTGGAGTGTCTCCTGTCGTGGAGAAAAATCCAAGGTCAGAGGTTGCTTTCGTACACATACTAAGAAGCTTGGGTTCAAATGCCCTGGCAATAGTGAGACAAGAGAATCCTTAGTGGAAGTTAATGAAAATGCACAGGCTGACTTCATGTACCCTGCTTTTACTATTGGAAAAAAAAAAAAAATACAATTTAGGATTGCTGGCCTGATCGTTCACTGATCAGATTGGGGATAATCGTGCCTTTGTCATCTTTAATCAGAACTTCAGAAGCATGGGGGAAAAAAAATGCTTTACTTAAAGCAGTTGGTATGAGTACAGTATGTCAGTGTAATATCATCACCAATGCATGCCATTGTGAGTGTAAAGCCTGAGGCATGTGGAGCTCATATTATATGTAGGTGATAGACAGCAGAATTAACAGCATCAATCCCCTGCAGTGTTAAAACTGTGTGCGTACTAGTGAAATTCATATGGGTTAAATTGCTGGTGTGAGTTTTCTGCCACAGGCCTCCCCATCATTCACATGTCAATCAAGTAAATTCAAAGGAAACCATTAGATGACGCACACACACAATTACTACACTGTCCGGTTGACCGCCACATCCTTCCAAACTATACACATGTGGGTCAGAACCTTCCTCTTGTCCATTCAAGTCAACTGAAGGAGGGTTAATCCCAGGTCAGGATAATTCAAACAGGAAATGGGTGGGAACACATGAAAAGGAGTGGAGGGCTACTTCCTGCCAGATCGACACACATTCGCAAACATGGAGGACAACCGCAAAACGTAGATGCAACTTTCTTCAGTTCTTCAGGTAGATGGTCAGCTAATTTGAATATTTCATGTCAGAAAGAAGTTTGATCTCCACCTCCTGTTGTAACCATCTGCTATATACATATTGCATTACCTCACTGGGGGGCAGGAGCACACGTGAGGTACTGAGATGAGTGAGGGGGGGAAAAAAATAAAAAAATAAATAAATAAATAAATAAAAAAATAAAAATAAAAAAACACTCCTTGTTCAAATTATGTGAAAAGATAGCGTTTGGAGCACAGCAGTGACACTGGTGTTGCTGAGTTAGAAACATAAAGTAAACAACTGTTCAAAAGGTTTTTATACAATAGACTACTTGCCATGAAAAACTAATTGTCTTGAAAAAAAAAAAAAAAACGGACCTGAAATGCCATAAAATTGACATTGTTTCCTGATGACAGTCTTTAGTCACCTTATAAGTGGCTTTTGTTGGGCCCACGTATACAGTACATGTCACTGTTCCTTCCTGCCATTGAAATGCATTGGCAACCTTTTGCAAACACACATACACACACACACACACACACACACACACACACGCACACGCAAATACACTCGTCACTCGGTTAGTGTCTAAAACACTTCCTGGCTTTAGGACTTGACATGGGGACGGAAATAAAACAAAAATAACAAAAAAAACAGATGATTGCATAAGAGAAGTGGAACTCTGTGCCCCACTTACATTCAAGCGACAGATGGACGGCGACAATCTGGCATGAGAATGCAGTGATACTACTGCACTCTTTTTAGCATCTTGGCAACCTCTGAATTGTTGTATGGTCAGAATTGAACTCCATGACCACAGAGTGGGGAAAAAGCAGATGGGGGAAAAAAAAAATAAATCTATAAAATCAATGTACAGTACGGTCATAGGAGCTATATTTGTGTTAGTGATGAAGTGCCAATGCGGTGAGTGAAATAACAATACATGTCTTTTACTGTCTTCACAGGGTTTCATATGTGCTTTGCAGTTTTAGCCTCTGGGCCCAACAAATAGCCTGGCAACTGCACTTGGCATTGGCCTCGCAGTAGAGGGGGCGGGGTGGAGAGAAAAATAATTAAAAAAAATAAAGTTTTACCTATTAGTTTACAATTTTAAAATTCCAAAACACACAAATGAATGGAGTGAGGTTCATGTGACTGGTGCAATAGAGTGCTTTGCTCTCAAGGTATTTTCAACATTTTTCTTGTAATTACTATCTAGCATTATTATAAAAATATTCTCAAAATATTTTATGACTGAATATTTTAATGATGCACTTCTTTACATAATCACTAGTCGGAACTTTCATACACCACCTGCACTAATGTTGTCCCTACACAGTTGTGCTTCAAAGAAAACGCTGAGTCAGAGCTGAGAGGAGAAAGCTGCGACCGGACCTTTTTGGGTTTGCCAACCACCACCTGTCCCATGCCTGTTAGCGCCAACATAAAAAGTCCCACCTGTTCACTTCAATACCATCATGCGTTTGCTGCGCAAGTGGTACACTTTAGCCTGTCGGACCCTGCCCTGCACGCCACCAAAATTGAGCTGAAGACACTAGACACGACTAGAGTACTAGTATATAGTCAAACCTTTGTGTGATCTTTTGATCCGATGATTTCTGCTAAATGTCAGGCTCAGCATCAAGTCAGACTGAATTCGCAACACATTCCGTTAACATTGGCCATGGAATTGATTACAAAGTTTAAATACTTTTGAGTTTTGTTTACTGCGATAAATGATGGCAGTGCCACAGCCACAATTTATTTAATGAGCTTTTAACATCTTTGTGAGACCCTAGTAAGTATAAGTAGCTCAGAAAATGCATGGATGAATGTGGCTTTGTAATAAGAATTTTATATTTGATATAGAGCAGTGATTTTATATATTAAATGAATACAAGATATTTCATAATCCTTTGCTATAGTGTGTCTTTAATGAGATTCATGGTTTTGGAAGCCGTTTTTCTTCTATGGGCTTTGGGCAACAAATTCTGCCTAACAACAGGAAGATATGATCTCAAAGTCTCAAGGACCCCTACATAAAAGTGAACAGGAAGTCATCCACTTTGGTTTGAAGCAGCCATTCTGAGCGAATTCCAGGACTTCAACCAATGAATTTGCCCAAACGAGATTCAATCGAAAGCATCCAAGTATCCTAGAAAGAAGGGTTCTGCTAATTACTGCCTAACATTTTGAGCTGTGCCTTTTAAAATAGTTTATTTTACACCACATCCAATCAGAGCGCACACTGAAGTTTGTTTTCTATTAAGTAGCCTTCATAAGTAGTAGGTGCACAAAGTGCATTTTTTTCAAGTGGATAGTTCTAAGTACTTAAGGAACACCACAAACGTCCGATGGGGTTGATTTGTATTGATGAAATGTCTAATACATCTCCTGATGCAGCACCTTCACAACTCGTCCGGTGCATTTGCAACGTGAAGGCAGGCAGGAAGGAATAAAACGCTTTGAGGATTAGCAGCGGGCTAATACGACAGCTAAAACACAGCTGCCTAATATTCCTCTCAGATTATCCGGGGCGCGGGTTTAGCGGTTCTCATGCATAAAACATGGACACTGCGGGAGGAAGAAAGAACGGGAGAAGCGAGGGTGTCATGGCGATGCACTGCTAATACCAAAAAGGCAAGCATGTGTGCACACGCCGTCCTTACGTCTTCCTTCGCATGGGATGTGTTTGGAATCATTCACTCTTTCCATACTCTTGAATCGTCAACTATATTGTTCACTCGTCAAATGAAATACTTCGGGAACTGCGGTTAATTAGATGACAATGATGTCGCATAAACAATGTCAGCTGGTGTTATGTCCATGGCAAACTCCTGAAAAGTCTGTTCCCCTCCAAAAAGGCGACTTGACGACTTTTCAGGACACAGTGAGGGATACATAAGGGCACTACTGTACTGTATTTACGAGAGAACCTATACTTGCTGCACTACAAAGTGGCAAATTCACTATAGAGGGCACTACCTGTATATAGTGGCTATGAAGCCATAGTGTCGATTAAACACATGGTAGTGAGCTGCAAAGAAAAATAGAGGGGTGAGAAGGAAGAGGAGGGGGAGGATGAAGTCTTGATTCCATCACCCACAGAAAGCACGACCTCCCCCCCGCCTCCCCCTTCCACATTCCCTCCCCCTCCATGCAGACTATATAGTTCCGTGTTATTGATTCCAATAAGAATCACAGTCCATCCGCTGTGGCTCATCTTCCATCCCACAGAGACGTTTAGACACATTGATGGAGAGGCGTGTTGGGTCAAGGGGGACATATGACAACACACTAGCGCTGACTGACTCGCTTGATTTACGGTCGGCATAATAGCAAATAATAAACACGGCGAGCCAATCACACATATTGTCAGGCGTCATCTTGTCTGACAACCTTTTGAGGGGGCAAGCTATTTATGTGTGAGGATGCGGGGATGCTCTTTTGTCTCTGCAGACAAAAACACATAAAATCTATGAACAGAAGTAGAACAGGGATTCCCGTACTGTGGTGCGTTTGTGGATAGTATGAGTTTTTCAAAAAGTAAGAGTTCTACTGGTTCATTTACTGGAATCCTGTGATCTCATCATCTGATTCTGGTAGGCAGTTGATATTTGATTGATTCACATTTGAATAATATTTTCTATATTTTTGTCATAAAAATTGAAGCTGTGAGCAGAAATGAAGAGGCACTTGCAGGCAATTTTTCATGGCAAATCCTCAAAATAATTAAACTTGCCATAACCCGCCCATTTTATCTGGCATAGACAATTTAGCATCTTCAGGTTGAGGGTTATTAAGGGTGCGAATTTCTTTGTAGGCACAACAAGGAATTCATCTGTAAATGCCACTTCAAGCCAAAATGTCTGACTTATTAGTAAAGGGTCCTAAAAACTGTGTGTGTCTGGTCAAGAGAGCTGCGAGCCATAAGATGTGGCAATCATTACGTTGACAAATGGATCTTGCTAATGTGGCATCTTGATTATACACAGCAAACTGGATCAAGATATGACCTTGCATGTGTGTCAGTGGACAGGTTCTCCACTGTTTCTGTCTGCGTTACACATATACTGACACCCCCACACCTTTCCGCCCACTTCCGCTAACGGCGTATAGCTTTAACAGGAGGGCTAATTGTGCTGCTTCTCGTGTGTGTGCCTGAACCCTTAAAAGCATGAATCACACCCATTCTGCAGCCCCACAGAGCTCCGTTGCCATAGAAACGGGGGTGAGAAGACCGGGAGTATAAGCTCTGCGTGCTCTAATACATACGGTACAGTGCAATACAATACATGTGCAAACACACACACACACGCACATCTCTCTGGGGTACTTCTCTCTGCAAACTCCATCACCACCAACAAAGGGAAGAAAGGAACTTCCTCTTTTTGTACACGCAAACACACACTTCCACGGAGAACCCACTTGACGCCTGATCTAACAATCACTACAGAAAAAAGCAGGGTTGCTGTTGGACGCACAACAAAGAACCAAGATGGGGAAAGGACATATGATAGAAAATGTCATTTTTATTGCTTGTATACAAAGAGTCTGAGTCTACAAGAGAGTCTGTGGAGTGCTTGTCCACTAAGCAGGTGTGAAATTAAACAACCAAATATATTTTTAACAAGCTGCCTATTTCTAAAAATGTGCTCGTGAACAAATTATTCTGAATTAGGCATAAATTATGACATCACAAGTTGACTTCGACCAAATAAATTCACTGGGGGAAGATCTGCCATTTTCAAGCATCTACAACAGAATACACTACCATGTCAAAATCTAAGTAGAGATGCACCGGGTTAGTGTTAGCTTCTGATAAGCGGCACATAAAGTCAGGCGTGAGTCATTGACAAGTGTCAAGTGAATTATAGTGGATGAAGTGCTGCCTGTATGAGCGAAAATGCTTTTACTGTCAACTGTATTCCACATTACGAACATTAATAGTTTTTCATATTTACATCAGACCCCCTTATGTTTAAGTGCACGAATGAATAAAGTTGACAGGTGTGGTAGGTGTGTCCGCCGGAAAAGAGCAGCAGGCTCCAGATGGAGCAGAGTTGATGTTCTCTGTGAGGAGGAGGTGAAAACGAGCAGTTAGCAGCACATTTCTTTTGTTCTCTGGCGATATCTATCAGCCAAAGAGCTTTTTATTATATCCTCCCTCCGCACCCCTCAAGGCTGAACAAGCTGCTGCTCAAAAAAGGTGGAGGAGGCAGGTGGACTGGGGGAATCCTGATACCATCCGCCCGCCCACTCACCCCCTCCTCATCATTACCCCTTCTGGGCTCTCCTTTTTCACACTAAAGTTGCTGCGGCGTTCTCCCTTATCTACTCCATCAGATAGTAATTATGTAAATCTAGTCGTATCAAGGTACATTTGGCTATCAGCAAAAAGCAGAACAAAAACACACGCATAGAGTACCATCACGAACATAAGCTAAGGCAGAAGTGAAGTCATAATTACAGTAAATATTGTATACAAATTAGGGGTGTCAGTCCATTCAAATTTTAAATCGTAATTAATCGCATGACTTCAATAGTTAACTCACGGTTAATCAAAAATTATATATCTATTCTAAATGTACAATAAATATTTTTTTTTCTTCTAAGTTTTCATATTCTTGTTAACATAAAAGTGGAAAAAAAATGTTAAATAGAAATATGGCTGCAGGTTTTAGTCATTGATTCAGTAATTTCATAATTCATAAAACTTTAAAATTAAAAAGATGTACTGTAAAAAAAACAAAAAAACAACAACAAAAAAACTAGTATGATATTGATTTGTATTGTGGTCATTTTCTGCCACTAGATGGTAAAATTCTGCAATTGGCTGGCAACCAGTTCAGGGTGTACCCCGTCTACTGCCCGAAGCTGGCTGGGATAGGCTCCAGCACCCCGGCAACCCTTGTAAGGAGTAAGCGGTTAAGAAGATGGATGGATAGATGGCATAATTGCATTTGTAAGAGTGACAGATCAGTGCATTTTTCTTTTCATATTAAGAGCTATCTAATCTTTAACATCTGTAAGTAACTTGTGAAATTCTGCAAAATTGTGAAATACAACTTGACCCACAAATATATGCATTTTTATTACATTTATTATTGCTAAATTTTGACGTGGACGTGTCTGCTTGCGTTGCGACTGGAATTCCCCCAGTACAGGTTTTCCAAGTAAGGGGCAGTCATTAAATCGGGCGTTTAAAAAAATTAGTGGTGTTAAAGGAACTCTAATAAAAATCACTTGTAGGCAATAAATCTTAAACCAATGCCTAACTACCGGTTATAGAGCGCGACTTCTTGTATTACATGACTACATATTAGTGCATTGTGCATCATTTGCAACCTCAATATTTGTACCACCGTAAACCGAAGACCCCTGTAGTCGTGTTGACAAACAGCTCAATTCAATTTGTCCTCCATGGAGCAAATCCCATTGTTACCCCAAATGCCGAGCGAGCGTCTGAGGCGCCGCACAGCTTGCCGCATCATCATCAATAGCAACATTGGTGAGGAGCACGTGAGCGTGCGTGACAACGCGCACATTTGCCCTGCGGCACGCGAGCACATGCCCTAATAAACCGATTTACTGGTGAGGCGCCGAAAGAAGCGAGTCAGCGTGGGGGAATTCCAAGCTTGCTTGGAATATGTATACATGTTGTGAGCGAGTTCATATAAAAATAACTGCTGGTGACTAAAAGCAGCGATAACAAGGTTGTAATTTAGTCACAACCATTCATGCAGTGCAGAGCTACTGTACGGTGCGTGAAGGGAATGTAAGGGAGAGTTGTTTCCTTTTTCTTCCTCCCCCAAACGAGAACAGAGCATCTTTGTGAGGTCAGTAAGCTATGGCAGACCTTATTGCGTGCGTCAGCTAGCACTTAAGTCGCTTGACACACCTGCAGGGAAAAATATTTGGGAGAGAAATTATAGCAGGATGAATGTTGTGTTTCATAGAGAAGCAACAGCATAGGGATGATAACTGGACTGCTACATAGTAGTGGGTAGGTTGGAGTAATGTTGCATATTGGTTTGATGAATGCATCATGTACCTGGAACTTGTAGTTCCTCATACTGTTTCGAGTTCCCTTCTCAGAAAATAATGCTTCACAGAATCCGCAAATCACTGTCAGCCTTTCTTCCGGGAGCCATCCATCTTATAGCATGATGGAAATTTCAAATCAAAACAGTGAGTTCTTAGTAGTCATCCAATCATGATCGTTCAGCTCTCCAGTTTCCACACAAAAGTTCCCAAACGTTTCAAAACCGTTATTATTAACCGAACCAAAGTAATCACAAAACAATAAAATACAAGAGCCAACTGTTCTAATATTACAGATCTAAACAAACAACAAACACAGCATGCTGGAATGTAGCAACGTGTCACAGGACCCCGACTTGAAGAAATAATAGGAAGGGATTCATGAGAGAAGCCACAAAAAAGAAGACAAGAATGCAGTTCAGCTGGCCAGAGCTGCATAATCGCTCGCCCCCGGAAAAAGTCAAAACCGAGGCCGCTAAATTAAAATGTGGCCCAGTGTATATTTGGCCCAGACACTGAAAAGAGAAGAAACCTTCACTCTGCAGCTCAAACACGACTATGTAAGGTTGTAGGGAGGTGGAAATGGAGCTTTCTTGGTAATATGATCACATCTGGTTGAAAATGATCTGTTCACCATACTCTTAAATCAAAGCGTGGAGAAGCCCGTCTAGACGAAGCCCTCCTACGCAATGTGCTCAAAAGGAACCTAAAAACTGTAAACCAACATATGCACTAATGCCGCTTTTTCCCAATGTGGGAACATACAAAAATCACGCTGCATGAATGCAACAGTTTGAACGATGGATGGGGCTTTTGTATTGACTTTGGTAAGGGAGACATTTTTATGTGAGAAAAGAATGAGGGCAGCAAGAAAACACAGTTGCAACCAAGTGGAGACTGTGCAGTGTAGTACTGAAGCTAACATTAGCCTGCCCGTTTACTTCTGTAATTAGCAGGCTGTCCTTAAAACTAACTAATCTGCTTGACCAATAACTAGCTGCTAACTTTTACACGACCAGATACTTGACGGAAACATATTAAGAACTAAAACCAATGTTGTGCAGTGTAAAAAAAAAAAGGGGGCCAAACAGACCTTTTCTATGTGAATGCAAGTCAAAAACCAGACATTTGTCATTTAAAATCCAAAATACTAAGATTTCTAGATGTATTCCTCCTGCATCCGTGGAAACTGAATAGGGCATAAACATGGTGTAAGTAGGGTTGTTTTTATGGAAGCAAAGTGGTACAACAGAGGCATGCAGGAAATGGGGGAGGGTCAGGACGAAGAGGTTCTCGGGAACATCTACAAGTGTCTGCCTTGGTTAATGAATTAGGTTTTCTCCCGACACCAGAGGAAAGAGTCTAATTCAATAAAGCTTTTAAGCGAAAGAGCACACGTTTTGCTCATGTGTGCAATACTGGACATTTTCTTTAACAGCGAGGCACTTGTCATCAAGGATCAACACGTAAATTGAAAAACAAGATCAAGAAGTGGAGAAGGCGGTCGAGCATACAAAGTCAGCATCAGATAATGCTGAGCAGTACAGTAAATTGCAAACCTGTTAAGCCCATTAGTTTGTTTTTTTTTTTTTTTTTTTTTTTTTTTTTTTTTTTTGAAGAGCTCAGAATTGTTCATTCGGTAGTCTTACCGATTCAACGTCTTGTCATCATTGCTCTTTTCCTTTTTTTTTTTTTTTTTTTTTTTTTTTTTTTTTTTTTTTTTTTTGTGTGTGTGTATGTGTGCGTGCGTTTGCGTGCGTGCGTTTGCGTGCGTGCGTGCGTTTGCGTGTGTGCGTTTGCGTGCGTTTGCGTGCGTGCGTGCAAATACGTATAAATTTATACTCATTCATTCACCTAAAACCTTATAAATATCCCATTACCCTTCGCCTTAACCAGGTACTTCAGAATCTTGCCAGAGTCGTGAGATTTAAATGGTCAGGAGACCAGAGAAAAGGTCAGAAAAAAAAGAAATAAAGAGAAAAGAAAGGTAAATCAAAGTGACATCCAGCACCGACCAAACACTTCCTGCCTTCCCCATGATTACAAAATCAAAGTCTTACGCCAACCCCGGAAGCCTCTAAATTCCAGCAAATTTAGCGAGATCTCAAGAGCCCAGAGGAAAAACTAAAGAGAGGAAGGAGGGAAGGATCGATAAGGCAGAGTGAGATCAATAGAAGCCAGTACATCCAATCCATCAAAGTGAAGTCCAGCACCAACAAGACCCCTCCTGCGTGGTTACAAAACCGGAGTCTTATGCCAACCCCAGAAACCTCATACTTCTAATAAATTAAGATCTCAAGTGACCAGAGGAAAAACTAAAGAGAGGAAGGAGGGAAGGATAGATAAAGAAAAGTGAGAACCACAGACACCAGCACCAACTGATTCAAGGGGCTGTGGGAGGGAGAGGGTACTTCTGTTGAGTTTCAGTAGATGCTGGTGCGACGGATCTGGCATGCATAAGGACCACCACCAAAGAGAGAAGCCGTCAACCGCGGTCCAGCAAAGCGAGCACCCCCCCCCCCCCCCACCCCCCCCGGAATCCCCAGGCCGCGGCAGCACCAAGGCCACCCCCAAGCCACCCGAGCGGACACCGGTCAGCGAGCCGACCCAGATACCCGGAACACCCCCGCCCCAGCCCCGGCCCACACCCCCGAGCCCAAGGCCGCAGAACGAGGCCCAGCGGGCCCCCACAGCGCCCCACCGGTCCCCAGCCCCCATCCCCCCACGACCCCCCCGCACCCCACCCAAACCCGCCATCCACCACGACCCAGGCCCCACCACCCCCGACCCCCAAACCCCCGAACACACCCCGACCCCCAGCACCCAACCCCCCACCCACCCATACCTCCACCCCCCCCCCAAACAAGCCGCCCCCCCCCGACGGCCGCCACCCCCCCCCCCGCGAACCCGGCCCCCCGCGAGAACCCCCCACCCCCCCCCGGAAACCGGCACCGGGCAGCAGCGCAGAGAGGGAAGATGTGCCCACCCCACCTCCAGCCGCGCGAGATTTGCACCGCGGCGGGAGGGGGGAAGCAGAGGAGGAAGCACCAGGGGAGAAGGCGGGACACCAGAACACCGAGCCCGGTGGGGAGAGGCCCCGGTCGTCACGCCAGAGTACAAGTGACACCTAACCCTGTTACTGAGTCCGCCAGCTCGCCGACTGGCGAGCTCTACCCTTACACCGTGAATGTGGCCCCACCCAGTGTATATACAAGTGTGTGCGTGTGGTGCATTAAAATTGGGAGCAGGTGAGTCGGAGCAGAGGGAAAAAATTTCCCCTACTCCGACACACCCGTATCCCCCCCCAAAAAATGAATATGTATATGTGTGGTGCATTAAAAAAGGGAATGGAGGGACAAAGTGGTGGGGCAGGGACACAAATGGGGGGGACCACAGCGCTGCCAGGCACTGCAGTCCATCCCCTCTGATGGCTCCCCGCCCCAACTCACCCCTCCCCTTGGACGTGAGGTGCATTAAAATTGGAGGGGAGTTGAAGGGTGAAGACGGTGTTTCCACCCTTCCCCACCCCACCAAGAAATGTGTTGTGTGCCCTATGTGTATATTTACAAAGTGTATAGTGCAAGCTAGTGAAGTGAGTAAGAGGAGCGACCAGCGGGGCCTCACCCAACCCGGCGGGTGTAGGTGGCACGCCCGCCCCCCAGCACCCCCACCCCCCGCCGCCCCCCACCTCATCCACCCGGCACCACAATGGGCGGACAGCCAGCGCAGCAGGGCTACCGGACAGCCCACCAGCCACCGGGGCCCGCCCGGGGCACCAGGAGTTATACCGGAGCGGGGCAGGCCCCAAACCCTCGCCCGGCCCCCGGAGCCCGACGCCCGGGCCGGGGAGGGAGCCCCAGGCCCAGGGAGAGGGAGGGGGAGGGGCCGCAGGGCAGACAGGGAAGGGGGGGGGGGGGGGGGCGGGGGAAGCGGGGAGAAGACGACAAGAAGGCGAAAGGGCGGCTGCAGGGCAGGAGGCGGGGGGGGAGAGGAGGAGGGAGGGCGACAAGGGAAAAGGGACCGGGAGGCAGAGGAGGATGGGCGGGAGGAGGCGAGGAGGGAGAGGCGACGGGGGGGAGGAAGGGGGAGGGGAGAGGGAACCACGGGGCACACCGGAGGCCCACCCACCCCGAACCGCGCCGCCGGGCACGGAGCAGCGGACCGCGCCGGGACGGCACCGCCCCGGGCACCAGGGGAAGCACCCCAACACCGCACCCCACAGGGGGCCCAGGGAGCGGCCAAGACGCAACCGCCACCGAGCAGACAACGGGGGGGGGGGGGGGGGGGGGGGGCAGAACCACCCCCGCCCGACCACAGGGGACGGCGTCAAGAAAATTGACTAATTAGCATGCAGTAACACCAAGTGTTGATGCTTAGTGCCCACTAGAAATAGATCTTAAGGAGTTATTGAGTATAGTGTCGTATAGTGTGGTATGCTCGAGCCCACTAGCAGCAACTAGGTTCCTGACTATATAAAAATAAAAACAATCAGATACAAAATACCAAATACAGGAGCAGCGAAAACAGAAGTTGTAACGATGTGGTGGCTCTCGTTAACAGGCAGAATCTTGGCAGGATTAAGTTGCCAAATTGAGATTAAAATATTCTATGTACATAGACCATATTTGTTTAAATCTTGATACTTGATTTTTATTTAAGGCAGAGATTTTTTCCATTGAGATATAATTTATTAGTAAGTTTAACCAGTGGTCGATATTTAGAGATTGGCCCATTAGTTTGGACAGCAGAAGGGGTCTGTCTGCAGCCATGCGGCTCAGGAAATGGGATAAACCGAGAAGGGACCAAAATCACCACAGGAAAGCAGAACTTGGCTTACTCATCCAGATAACCAGAGACACTGAAAAACTATGTGGGATGATGTGAATGGAATCTGTGTGGTATTCTTCTGTATCGTACGAAATGACACAGACATACACAGTACAAAACAATGTACCATTACTACACGCCAATAATCTATGCAAGTTGAGTTGGGAAGAGTGTGCATTACAGTATTTTGCATTTCCATTTCCAAAAGCAGTAAAATGCACCAAAATAACCAAACCGTACAATTTAACATTGACACAACTGGTTTTGTGTTACCAACCACGAGCCCCGGTTCATTAAGTGTTCCACACTATAATTTCTATGGGATCAACCTAAGCATACCAATGAAAAACCAAACTTAAACACATGGTGGCTAAAGGGTCATCAGTCGCTTACAGGTGAACAATAAAGTCAAGTCTAAGTCTAACACTGCAGTCTCCCGCCAATCTACTCATTCTGGCTCTACTGTTGCACCAATTTGACATGAAGACTGCAGTATGAAAGCGGCTATTAAGTCCCTGAAGTGTTGTTTAGGGCGGGGCAGGATTTTAACCTGTCGGTGGTCCCTGTGAAGCTGAGCTTGCAGACACAAGTAAGTGGTCGCATGGTGAAAAGCCAGCGAACCGCGAGATGAGCAGGGAGGATTAAACCAAGCAGAGCAGACAGACAATGTTTGCTTGCATTGTCCTTCATCAAGCAACAAGCACTCAATGAGATTAACCAAGCAGAGGTGTTTAAAGAAACAATCTTTAGCCTCCCTTGAGCTCGTCACTGGTGAAGGAACAAAGTGATCAATAGATGTTATATTCATCACTAGACAGACTAAAGGCAGGAGTAAGGCTTTAACTCAGATTTAACCTTTAGTTGAGGATGACCCGACCAGTGACTCATTTTCTTGGGGAGCTACTATGGGTTTACTGCTTAATTAAACAGATCTGGTAGTGATTAACAAGAGGTTTGGGACTCGAGAGGAAAAATTTGTTTGTATCTGCTCTTCTAAATTGCCTGGTATGTTGCGGGTCAAGCTGACCATCCATCCATCCATTTTCTTGACCGCTTATTCCTCACCAGGGTCGCGGGAGGTGCTGGAGCCTATCTCAGCTGGCTTTGGGCGAGAGGCGGGGTACACCCTGGACTGGTTGCCAGCCAATCGCAGGGCACACAGAGATGAAAAACCATCCACACTCACAAGCACACCTAGGGACAATTCGGAGTGCCCAATTAACCTGCCATGCATGTCTTTGGAATGTGGGAGGAGACCGGAGTGCCCGGAGAAGACCCACGCAGGCACGGGGACAACATGCCAACTCCACCCAGGAATGCCGGAGCCTGGACTCGAACCCAAGTCCTCAGAACTGGGAGGCGGACGTGCCAACCAGTCATCCACCGTGCCAACCAGTCATCCACCGTGCCGCCCATCAAGCTGACCAATTTTTACAATTTTAAAACCAACAACTTTTGGATAAAAGTAGAACTGATGTCGATTTTATTTTACAGTATACGGCCAAAATTACTTTTGAGTGACAAACCTCTCCAACTTTCACGTTATGGTGTGGGTCAAATTGACCTGTTTTGAGGTTTATGACTAAAAAATAATAATTGATAAAATATACAGTATCTGTGACTGATAGCTACATAATATAGATTCACATATTTTTGGGAGATGCGCATAAAACCACTCTGCTAAGTTGCGTGTCAGATTGACACATTTGAATTTAAATGGCTCAAAAAAAAGAAAGCTAGAAAAACAATATGAATGTAAATATAAGAATTTGGAGAAAATGTGTACCTCCGTCCTCTTCTTTATACAAAGCATGCATTTTGCTAGATGAGTAAGTGACCTTTCCGCATCCCCGTCGC
The DNA here is from genome assembly GCF_051991245.1 of Festucalex cinctus. NCBI lineage: Eukaryota > Metazoa > Chordata > Actinopteri > Syngnathiformes > Syngnathidae > Festucalex > Festucalex cinctus. The sequence goes on from NC_135424.1 coordinate 7,020,712, forward strand.
GCCCCCTAAGGATATGGGTCACGGTCTCGAGTGTGGGAAAGCTGTGACTGTCTGGCTATGGCCATTTCAAATATTAAAATAAAGGTTCAACAAAGCTTGGGAAAAAAAATATTGTGTTTTTTGTCCATTTACACTCTATGGTGACAGCATGTTGTTGCCTGAAAACACAAATGTTTTTCCTACCTGATAGTAGGCTTTGATCTGCCTGATGAGAATGGAAAGATTCTGGATGCGCAGTGTGGGGTCGTTGTTCACCTTCTTGTTGGTCCTCTGCACCGTGGCTTTAGGATTTCTGGTGGAAAAATATATTAAATGATATCATTCTATCACTGTCGTCATTAACATTTAAGTTTCATGTTGAATTCATGAGGAGATATTGTTCAGAGCAAGGCTAGTTTTAGAATAAAGTATTCAACCGATTATCCTATATGTATGCATGTGTGTGTGTGTGTATATATATATATATATATATATATATATATATATATATATATATATATATAAATAAATAAATGTGGTTAGACCCCCGACTTAATTTAAAATGTGTGTCCCTTGAAGAAGCATGTGTGACGACTGACGTTATCGCACATGTCTCGAGAACATTCCGCACTTTGTTGCACGCAGCATCCACGTTCCTTGCAAAGCGGCATCCAAAGCATCATTTGCATATCTGCGGGAATTAGCCTGAGAACATCGGGCTCCGCTTATGATCAAAGCTCTTCCTAAAACACAACCTTTGTTTTTGTTTTTTTTTGTATTTATTATTATCACTGACAATGGACAGTCGACATGTAATCATTTCACTTGCTTTTGTTCGAAAAGCAGCCCATGCACATGGCGCAAAGCACAGATGCGCACGCATCATGCATGCATACATTCATTCACAGGCAGCCGTCTCCACCCCCACACACTTGCAGCAAGTTGACCCTCATATATAGGTCACCAATGTAGACTGAAGCACATTTTCATGAACAAGAGACTGATCTACAAGTGAATTAGATTACATCACTGGAAATTAAATTGCAGTTATAATGCTTTGGGGATGTATAATGGATAGTCTGTTATTTGGATGGCAACTTGGGCAAATATGCTGCACTCTTTCACAATTAGCAAGAAACTGCTAACACAATTTCGATTCTAAATAAAAACAGACCTTGTGTCAATTTGGAGGCGGCTGAGGATGCCTTAATGAGTCTTTTGATCCGCCCCCATGCCCAACGCTATTAATGCTAATCAGAGACACAGGGCTCTTTTTAATGGGTTGAATTAGCAGTCACATGACCTGCCTCACACCACACACACAAGCGCGTGGGACCTTCAGGAGTAAATAGTAGGGGGTCTATTTAACCCCTTAATTAAAAAGTGGAGGCTGTAATCCTGTCAGAGGAGGACGACGGGTTGCGAGTGTACGTGCGTGAGAAGAAGAAAAAAAAGAAAAAAACAGCAAAGGAATGGTGGCCCAATGGCCCAATGGCCCATGTACATTCCATGACACTTAAGGCTCATGTGAAAAGCAAAAAAAAAAAAAAGTCACCAGCGTACATCAAACTTTTTAATGATCCAAAAATGTACCATTATATCCCAATGAACATTGGTTTTCATTCAGAATTCACAATTTCACAGCAAATGTGGCATTCCATTGTATTTTTTTTTTAACTTTGAAATTGCTATTTGATTTGTAAGGTAACCTGAGGGTTAGTAATATTGTTGTGTTTTGTTTTTTTTCTTCCAAGGCCCTAGCTTTTGCCCCTTGTTGTCAAGGAAACCAAATTCACACTCAGCATTTGCCCTACATAGAAGGGTGTTATTTTTTTTAATTTTGTGTTATTCTTTATCCTTTGTAGCCTAAATTTTGACAGAATGGAAAATACCTTTTAATAAAACACCTGGGAATCGTTTCAAATAACAAAAAAATAAATAAATAAAAAATAAAAACATGCATGATATGTTTCTTAGTGAGGACATAGCAACTCAGGTTGATAAAACGTCATCCAAGTGCTGATGCTGCAGTCTTCAGACTGAACCCCCTGGGGAATACCAGGCGACAAAATAAGGATTTAGTTCTTTAGTAGGCGGGTGGAAAAATCCCAGATATTAACCCCCTTGCTGTTCTTGCTGATACAGTAAACTTAAGGCTTTGGGAAGACAAATAGATTAAGGAGAGGTGCCTCAAGACAGACAGACAGACAGTCAATAAGCCAAACCCTCCATCGCTTGTGTGTGGATGGCTGCAGAGGCCGGATTCAGCAGTCATGGGGGCTTTCTCTGCTCTCTGATTGGCTATGTGCTTTGCAGAGTAGCGTTAACCTATATATGACAGGCTGAATTACAGTCAGCATGGGCACCCACGCACACGCGCACAAAAAGGGAAAAAAACACGGGCTGCTTTTGGCCACGTGTTGAGCAAGAGTCAGTCCAAACATAGCAGGAGTGTGTGATCATTTTGTGCACAAATGCACAACTAGCAAGAAACGCGAAAGAACCAAGAGGAATTAGCAACAATGCTAATGCTAACAAAATGATTATTGTATTTTTAAATCAGTAGACATTTGACAAGGTTAGAAAATCGTTGGGGGAAAAAAATAATCACATTTTATACTTAAAAATGTGTGATAAGCGTACCACTGGTCATTTTAAGCCGCCACTATCACAAACATTGAATACCTCTGAAGTAGTCTGAAGTACTTTGGCATATTTGGAGAGCGAGGTGGTCGTCTATGGTGACAGTCGTGTCACAAAAACAGACCATGTGACCCTTGGTATGCTGTGAATTTCCTCATCTTTTGCTTTCTCATGGATCCCCCCCGCTCCCCTTTGTTACATTCTCATTCCACTGCAGCAGCCCATTCCTTACATTCCAGAGTTAAATCATTAAAATGGACTACAGACAAGACAGTCACCATCAACAATAATTGCCTCATCTTCCCGACAGAGCAAATGGATCGCGGGATTCTGTCTCATTGACATACAGTGAGCTCTTACGTCCTCGTCTCTTCATAGAAGAAAACAAGGTCCTCCTAATTGAATCTGCTTTGCACTTCATTTCCTAGCCTAATGCGTTTTAAATGCAACTCCTGCTGCAGTTGTTTGCCAGCAAATGTCTTCCAGAGAGCGGATTATGCGGCAAGGGAGGGTCTGTCACATGAAAGTGATGGAGGAAGTGTCGAGTTTGCATTAATGCGGCACATCAACATTACACGACGGCCTTAACTGCTTGGTGCTCTCAGTAATATTCGTCGTTTTTCACAGAGTACCAAGAATATTTGCTAATGGGTCTTATCTACAGTGTTCATACACCGTTTGTCTTCAAAAATCTGTTGCCTAAAGGGTTACAACACCATTGATGCTTGCTTCGATAGACAGGCTATGGCGTTTTGCATTGTGTTAGCATTTAGATAGCGGTTATGCGATTGCTCTTTGTAAACCTCAACCGAAAGTGGAATTACTCAGCGTCTGACGTTTTACTATTTCTTTGAGGTTTAACGTCCTTGGTTGTGGCCGTTTTCAAGGATCACATAAACACTTCATAACGCCAGACACAAAGACGACTGACTGCCAGATAAAAGTCAAAGTCTGCACTTCCTTACAGATTTCCAAGACCAGCCCCCTACTGCGTTTTTGCCAGGAGAGGAAGAGTGGGGGGGGGGGGTTCTAACATCTCCGCAGCAGCATCTCTGCATCCTTGCTTCCCTCCCGCAGCTGGAATTTCAACTATGTCAGCTGGAGTGCGCCAAACAGAAGCTCAAAGAAAACAAGAGGAAAGGGTAGAAGACAGCAGGGAAAGGGCAGAGGAGATGAGGCGCAAAAGAAGGATGGGAGAAAGTGGGAAAGTACGAACAAGTGCTAACAGGAGGTAAAAAATAAACCAAGTGTGAAGCAAGTGGCTGATGATACGCTCGGATCGAAAAACGGCACTGTTGTATGCTGTTAGCTTTAGCACAACATAGCCTCTGTTTATTATGGAGTCAAGCGTCAAGTATAGCAATAACTCTACTCTATTTATCAAAAAGCTATATTGTTGTATCATTTGGTGATGGCGCCACTGCGGTAAGCTCACTAACCAATGCTGCATTCAAGACTGCAGGAAAAGTAGGATAAAATAGAATAAAATTTCTATGGGCCTTATTTTGGTTTATATTTTTGTATTTTAGCACCCCGTCAATATATACCACGTAGTGTTGTCATCAAACCAATTTCTGACTTTGACACTATACCTGCGTGAAGTGGCTCGATACCGATATCTAAACAATGCCACATCAAAAACATCGTTTGAAGAAATTTAACAAGCGCACACAGGTTTTTTTGTTTGCTGTCTTTTAAGATTATCTGTCAAATTTCGCTGACGATATTGAGATACTTTTGCAGTATCGGTAGACTATGCAATTTTAATTCTATGTATGAAATTGGCTCTTTTTTTTTTTTTTTTTTTTGAAAAATCGAATATATTTAAAAATAAACAAAAATAACAAATTTAAGAAATTTTAATCTACTTTTTTTTGCTTCTCCAGATATTTTTTCATTATTTAAGTGGGTCACTTTGAATGCGGCATAGCAGGCAAGAGTCATGTCCTTCAGACACAATCCACCATTGTATCCAAATAAAACCAACTCCAATGAGCATCCAGGGTCTCAACAGGACTCTTGTCATTCTGTCAACATTTTTAATTGGCTCCACCTCACAGAGTGGGCGATCTAATTGGTTTGACAGCAGTGAGGAGGTCATCTAATTGGCTGGGTAATGACGGTCATGAGAGGACAGAGGCGGGAGGGGCGAATGGGAGGGTGGCAGGGTTGCCATCTGGGCGTCGGGGGCAAACCGTTAGATAATCCCGACATCCCGCCGCTGCCCTCTGGACGTCACCTTCGGGAGGGACGAACTGCACTGTGCCACCGTGTTACAACAGCTTTTTGTATAAAAGCACAGTGTAAACATGAGAAACTAAAAGCAGCAGGGGGGAAATCGGAAACTCATGCAATATCAAAGCACCACTGAATTATTAGAATCATTTACCAAACCAGAAGGTGCACATACAAATCTTGTTTTTCAGCTACAATATTGTTTAGTTTTTTTTAAGATTTCACACCACAGTCAGCCAGCAAAACAGATCTATTAAATGTTGCCTTTTGTGACGCATTTCAATTTCGACAATTAAACAAGCTGGTGTTGTCACGCTAATAAAGAGTCAGCAGACAAAGAGCCGACACATAAACACATCCGTGTCTGACCGTCACAGTGGGCCTTGTGTGTTATGTGTATATGAGGATGGCTTGCCAAGACGACCACCGACAGCTGCCCGACTGCAAAAACAAACGTGCACACGCACACACAAAAACAGATACACACAGTGTGTGAGACCCGTGCTGACATGGAAGCATTGGGGGGGGTTCAGTGCACACGCACACACAAAGCAGGCTGTGACTGGCCACTTCCTGTCAAGCGGCACACAGCTGCCCAACTCTGAACACTCATGCCCAACATCTCAATGTGGCTAGGTTAGCGTTCTAACCAGGCAATTTGGAAGAGCGAAGCAGCAGTAGGCGGAGGAAGCCTTTGGAAGAAGATGCCATCCAGAAACAGGAAGCGAGTAATTAAAGCTGCGAGTCGCCATTAACGTGCCCTTGCAACTCGTTTTCGTGGCCATTCACTACCACTACCACTAGACTTAGACTTGACTTCATTGATCCCTTTGGGATGACTCCCTCTGGGAAATTTACATGTCCAGCAGCAATGAGAACAGATAATACTACTACTACAAGGCCTGATAATCACCTCCACTGAAGCCAAACTGAAGTCGTAATGCGTCTTTCGAAGCATGGCGCCAAGGGGTCCCAGCAATAATTGTCTGCAAAGACGTCTGACAGCGTGACCCATCGGTGGCCCACATACGAGGCCCCATTGTGCGCAGCCTACATTCGTTCCCAGCAGACAGCTTCTAGAAGCTTCCTTCAAGAATGAGCTCATGTGTGCCTTGAGGGCGAGGTACGGGTTGGAAAGCCGGTGCAGGAAGGGCGACACTGCGTATTGCACGCTCGCTGGACACTAGATTGGGTACTCCATTGATGAAAAGAAGAGCTCTTCGCCATTCTGAAGGGGGTTTCAGCAATTGAAGATTTTTAGAATTGCTTATGCTACTGATTGTCCCATCAAGTAATCTGGTAAAAAAAAATAATTTTGCATTGTCAGCAAAATGTGCCTGCAAGCCAAGGTACAGGTATTAGTGTTGATATTCTCAAATTCCACGCTACATATGTGACTTTAAATGCATGTTTGACTTTAAAAGGTGGGGCCTGGTCTGGTGAGTGATGTGGGTGTCAGCAAACTAGCGCATAGAGTTGAGTTGAGGTTGTACAGAATACAGATGTGCTTTTACAGGTTTATTTAGCTCTCCAACTTCGGACATTCTCTTTTAAGCACCGTTTTCAAATTTGATTAATCGTTCGAGGCTCGAGCCCTATAACAATGCCTGTTCGTAGCCAGTTGAATGCTTCAACTTTACAAACATGATCAAGTTGAGCCATGCACCACCATCAACACACTGGCGAAGCCCCACGCATCGTGTACTCTTCCCAAAAACTCAAACCAAACCCATGTTCATAGTCAATTTAAAATAACCCCGACCCGTCTGACACTTTTTAATCACACGCATCCCCGGAGGAGCACAGCCATTTTTCAACCCCCACATCCTGACTCTTGGAGATGTCGCATAGCATTCGGGGTACTCACATCTCCAGCATGACCTCATTGAGGTAAACTCCATCCACCAATTGCACATATTCTGACAGTTTGCTGCCATCTGTCACCGTGAGCTGCCCCACTGTCTTCACCTGAGAGAAGGGAGGGGCAATAAACACCACACCTCAAATAAATCACCAAATGATAGTACATTAATGTGTTTGGTGGATAGACTTACCCAGCAGACCAGAGGTGACAGCATGAAGTGCTCCAGCAGGGGGCTAAAAACCTCACTTTCCATATTTTGCCAGCACGTTGATTGCAGTAGATGGAAAGAAAATGGGGAGGGAGGGATGTGAATGCGAAGGGTTGGTTTAGACTCCACTCATGTGGTTGGTTGGTTTAAAAAGAGGCGCATCTCGGCGGCTTTGACTGAATGTTAAAAGGTATAAAAAGGAGGAACAAAATGAAGGTTAATCCACAAATTTCTCGACACGACCCAGCTGTTTTCCCAAAGCCATTTCAAAACCAGCAGATTCCAAGATAGGCGGATAAATCCTGTAACGTTATATAAAAGAAATAATTAAAATAAATTTATATATAAAAATGAAAAACTTAAATAATAATCCAGCCTTTTGAGATTCCAGACAGCAGCTTCAGTCCTCGTGTCAAACTAGTACGTGTGGCTTCTTTCATCCGCTGGTTGCTAATGGGACTGAAGAGTAGCAGCTGAGGAGACCTAAGCACCGCCCCCTCCCTCCCTATCTCTCTCCCTGTCTCTCTCTCTCTCTCTCTCTCTCTCTCTCTCTCTCTCTCTCTCTCTCTCTCTCTCTCTCTCTCTCTCTCTCTCTCTCATCCTCCTCTCTCTCTCTCTCTCATCCTCCTACTCCGAGAGAAAAAATAGGGCCTTATTACAAGGGTCGTATTAAAATTCACACTCACACAATATTATTTTTAAATTATTCATGAAAAATACACAAAAAATAATAAACTACGTGTATGTCAGCATTTCCTTGATCGAAGGCAACAAAGTTACAAAAAAAAACAAAAAACATCTAGATAAAATGACAATAATTGCACCCCAAAAAATTCATGAATAAATTTACCCTGAAATTTCTTGTGTGCCATTTCGACCTTATAAAGTACTAGGACCCAACAATTTCCTACATCTAATTATACAATCACAGATTACCATCCATTTAATGACACCGGTTATTTTGGCTAAAATCGTATATGAAAATCAATTTAATGACATGAATCACCATGTGTAGACGCCTCGGGTTAAGTGGTTCTACTCATGTCCTGTCCTGGGCAGTCGATGCAGAATCCTTACAGTACTCACCTATCCCCTATTGTACCTAATATTGTGGCCTGTGAGTGATGGGTATGATTTTCAACCACAGAAGGAATCTCAGCTTCAGTGGCAAATGACAAAATGAGATGCTGCTATCTTACATATAGGAGGTGAATTAAAATCTCATTTGTTGTCATGGACAGATGAGGATGAAGACACTACAGCGTTTGTGATGGCTCAGCAGCTTGCATGTTAATTCACAGGTCAATGCCCAGAGCTTATAGGAAACACATAATCAACAAGCGATGGATGACTCTTTCATTTCAAACAGGCAACAGCTGACCTGGGATCAGGGGAGAAGCTCTCTGGATGCCATTTTAGCCGACTGCTTAAAACATTCAACACAAGAAAGACGAAGCCCATGGTTGCTGTTTGCTTTTAGAATGACAGACGCTGCTGCTGGAGGCTAAACACAACATTTCAAGAGTGACCTGTTGTACATATACATTCTGGATAACACACATTTCCCATAAAGACAACTGTAGTTATTACTCTGTTTATGCAGTACACTAGTTGAATAGAAGGACTCTTTGGAACACATGCTTGGCGGAGGTAATAATAACATAAGGTAACACAGTATTCAAATATTTGTACTATACAGAGCAAAATTATATTATTAATCAGATAGGTACACCTTTTGTATAACTTTACTTAATGAAGTGACTTCAAATGTATGGATTTGTCCATACGTATCACATATAGTACATGCTGGTGACGACAGACATTTGTCCACCAACAAGAACACTTTTGTTGAGGCAACATGACAACCTAAAGGCCTCAACAACATAAACACAACATACGTATTTCATTAGGGCAGTTTACCAGTGTATTGAAAAATCACCATTTAGTATGGCATGAATTAAAGAGAATATTGATCTGTAGGGACCTTTACCTGGACATTGAAGGTCTCGCTGATGGTCTCCCACTCTGCTGATGCTGCAATAGGAAATCAATGTTTGACAAATAAATCTCCCTGTTTAATGATTCAGACCCACGTGGAATAACGACATAATACCACAGGGAAATAAGGTCAGCGTATTGCAACCGTTTGCCTCCTGTTCAATGTAAAGAATTCATGGTTGTTGTTTCTAAAATTGGCTGTTTCGCATGGGCAGTGCCGTCCATATGACTCTCATCATTAAAACTACCAAAAACGATATTTAAAAATACAATAGTATGTGGCAAGTGCCAGTTATCAAAAACGAACACTAATCTGTGCTAACAATGCTAACCAAAAGCAAAATTCAGAATAAAATTTACTTTAATACACCACCCCTCAAAACTGGCTAGTTTCAGAAAAGTGTGGCTGTGTGAAATAGATTGAAAATTGTTCTATTAACCGTATAACTAATGTCTCATTGGATGCAGCATTTAACATTACTGCAATAAATTAAAATACAGTAGACGCGCTTTAAATTGCTAGTTGGTCTTTGGGCGCCCCCTTGTGGTCGCCGAGAGAACTGCAGCTATAAACGTTGTACGTTCTATTTATTTATTTATTTATTTATTTATTTTAACATCAATGGCAGCCCTAGATTGAACGGCGCCCTGTGCCCAACATCACACAGGCACAGGCCAATAAAAACACACCGGAGTGAACCTTATTGTGTTAAAATTTAAATGATTAATGGAGCGCACTTGTAGCGCTTTTGTCTACACCATATGGTCCACAAAGAATACAGCAACAGGAAAGAATAATTAGCATTAAGGAACCAAATTGAGTTTAAAAAAAAAAAAAAAAAAGAGCAAATCTTATAGACTATTACATTAGTGCCTTTAAGTATACATACAAAGGGTCATAATATTACATAAGAGGTTATTGACGATTTCAAGTTGGAGCTTGGAACCATATCTGTATCCTATGATCACTTGTTTCTTGTGTACTTGTTTTTTTTCTTCCAAAATTAGCAATGAATAGTGAAGATCCCGCAACATTAGGTATGTACAATTTATCATCAACACCATTTGGTGCTCAAACCGCATTACAAAGAAGATATTGATCTCAAAACTTAACAATGTAACTGTATTTCCTATAAATATCTAAGTTAACTTTATTATAAATAAGAGGAGTGCACATTTTTTTTTATTATTATTTTTTTTTATTAAATACACTTCAATATTCCAGTAATAACCAAGCTATGAAGAACAACCATCCACGCAGTTTTGTAAATGTACCACTGTCATGATTTAATTCTACACACATGCAAAAACAAATTCGGCATCCAATCTTATCATAGTTTCTTCTTCTTTTTTTATTTTTTTTTATTTTTATAATACAGTCTCACCAAAAAGCTAATAAGGCTTTCTTCTACTCTGTGACATGAGTAATTATCAATTGTCCATCCGGTAAAAGGTGAAAAATGACTAGAAAGTACACATGCATATTTCATCATCATCATGTAAAACTGCATAATATTTTTTATACTTATGTACGGTTGCTGTGGCTTTGACAATAACTCTATAACATGTTTTTCCTCTGCAAACAGTAAATATTCATATGATGCAAAAGCTACACAGTGGATGAATGTGTTTAAAGTTTAGGTAGTTGGTGCAATCACTTCCTGTTTGGTCATGTGACTCCTACAGTATGTACAACATTAAGACTTAAAAGTGGATCCATACCCTGTCTTGTCGTCAGGTTGAAAACAAATGGAAGCTTGGACGATGCAGTGACGTCACGGATGGGACCACACCCCAAATTAAATACAAAATGAAAACTTCGGCCTGATGTTGAAATAATCATGGAAATCATCAAAGAAAGAAAGAAAGAAAAAGAAAGAAAGAAAATAGCTTTTTTAATGTCAGTAACCGAACATATTATTATAAATGAATTGTTAAAAATAATAATAATAAAAAAATAAAGAAAACAAAACTTAAAAAAATTAAAAGGGGAAATATCTAATCCCAGTGGGTATGGACAGACAAAAAGGGGGGTGAAAAATCAAATTTTGTGGGAAAAATTTAAACAAAATACATCAAAATAAAATGAAAATAAACCGTTTCAGTCAGTGTCGGGATAAACTACTAATAAAAAAGCAAGGTTTAAATTTCCAAGTATATAATAACAACAACAATAATAATAATAATAATAATAATAATTATTATTATTATTATTATTATATATGGGTTGATATGTAAAAAAAATTTTTTTAAATGTTAGGCATTTTTTTTAAATAAATACTAGAATTATTTAAATAACAAAAATTCTCATTGAATCCCCAAAATAATAAAAAAATGGAAGAAAAAAAAATCTGCATTGGAACAGTGGAAAAAGAAACAACGGAAAAACATTACTACAAAAATAGAGCTAAAAAATTTAAAGAAACTACAAAAAAAAAAAAAAAATGTAATGTTAGTGGTCCAGAGCTGATTTGAGATAATTTCCAACAAAAAGATTTGACCGGTTGATGAGCTATCATTGAAATGAAATTGCGTAACTAATTTCAACTCCAAATTTTCAAGACATGAAGGTGCAAAAAGTGTTTGCGCTGTTTCCTCTTAAAGGGACGACGCTGGCTTGCATGTGCTCATGTGACTCGTGTATGTGTGACAGTAGCAAAGGGTTGCAGCAGTTTCATACATTTAAACCCTTTTTTTCCAGTTCCGACTTTGAAAAAACATCCAAAACACTAAACAACAAGTACAACATTTACAACAAATATAGGACCTGCCGGTTGATTGCCTTCAGCAAAAAAAAAAAGGTCCCTTAGAACTCTTCCTCCCATCATGCTTTGATTTTTTTTCTTTTTTTTTTTTTAATTCTTTGCCTCGTGTTTCAGCCGACAGTCCGCAAACATGCTTGTTGAAGCGAAACACACAAGTACGGCAAGTCGAGATGGACAATAAACACGAGACGCGGGGATTGACATCATCATCATCATCATCACGAGTAAGACGAGGGAGGAAGAGGAGCAACAGTCGGAGAAACAGTACAGGCCAGTGGACATGGAATCATGCTTACACACACGTATGTACGCAAAATCAGTTGAGCATTTATTCCATGTACGTGATAAACACCTTCAGGTCCATTTACTAGTACATGCTTCGGCCTCAATAGTAAGACAAGTCGACGGTGCGCTAGTCAAACGACTGTGTTACCCAAGTAGGCATACTAGTAAGACAACTACATAAAGTATTAGCCCCCCTTGTGTCATTTACATCAACATGAGATCATTCACAAATCATCAGGGAAACGTCTGGCGTCAGTTGGCTGCACTGAGAGAAAAGGGGGTGAATCACTAGTTAATATCGCTAAGGTGTCAAAAAAAGTAAGTGTAAAGAATTGTCTTACTAGTGAGGACAAAGAGCATACTAGTACATGCGCCTCAAGCTAGATATCAAGGATAATGAATAAATGCTTAAGCGGCTCTCCATAGTGACAATTCAGTGCACTAGTAGAACGACTAGGGTGTAGGGATGTAACGATAAGGGAAATATCGTGATATTAAAACTGCCACAATATCGTCGTCGTCATGTTCACGATATTTAAAAGCAACTGTTCAAAAAGTCGGATTGATTTCCATTTGTGCAGTTGCAGCACCCTCTGGTGGCTACTTTTTTCAGGCAATTTAATTTTCATTAGGGATGTTTTGGCCCTTCTATGTTTAAAATCGATGCTAATGGTCAGATGATCGTCGTAACATGCTTGTGAAGCGAGCCAATATGTGGAGGAACTCAATGTGTGCGCGCATTAGCAAGTAAGTTCCTCAATATTTTTATATATCTTATATTTATATATATATATATTTTTTTTTTATAATATTTTTCATTGCTGTTATGTACAAATGCACAATATTGTTTATTTTTTTAGCATGATCTTTTTTTTTTTTTTTTTTTTTACAATATTGTGACTTATTTTTGCATCACCAACCTCACCACAATATCGTGATAATTAGCGTCATATCGTGATATCGTATCGTGATGTTTGGATATCGTTACATCCCTACTAGGGTGCACTAGAAACTTTTTTTTTTCCCCCACTACACAGTGGAAAACTTTGGCTTACTATTAGGATAACTGTATGTTACTAGTGAGGCAAAACTACAAGTGGGCTACTAGTAGAGTCTAGAAGGTTACTAACAAGTAACATTCTGTATGCCTACTAGTTGGACCTAGTAGTGATACTAGTGCAGCACAGTAGTTTACTAGTAAGGTTTAATCGTGCATGCGTTGTTCAAAAGTGGCACTTGTAGTGGAAATATTTGTACTAATAAGTCATTTTACTAGTGCACTGAATTGTCTTACTAATGAGAATAAAGAGCGCACTAGTACATCGATATCAAGTATACAATAAATGCTCAAACGACTTTCCATACACACACACGCACGTACATCTTGCATATAAATATCAATTCACACATTAAATAAAATTCCCCAAAGTATGTTAAAATACATGAAAACCACTAATAAGAGTAGAAAATAATCATCATAACAAAAAAAAAAAAGGTCCCTTTAAGTAACATGACAAAAGGTCCAAAATAGACCTTTATGCTAATTTCATGTTAGTGCCTCACAATTCTCCTTAGGTGTGTGCGAGCGTGCGAGCAGACAAGATAGGAATGGGGGGTAGGGGGGCGTGGACAGGGGCGGGGTGGCGGCATCGAACTCGCGCACCCTCCGCAAACATGCACCATCCACACAGAGGAACCAACACCGGTCCGTTGGTGGGCCTCCTGCTCCTTCAGTCAAGCTAATTATTGTTTTATTTTATTTTATTTTGTATTTTTTGAAAGTGTTGTTTGTCTGTATTTTTATTCCCTCTTTTGACGTTGTCGTCATTGTTGAATTTGTGCCGCCATCAGCTTGTATGTAGTTACCCCCTTGTTCCAGGCCAGGATGCTTGCAAGCACGGCGGAGAGTCGACGCTCCACCAAACTGATTTACGAGTTGAAGACGAGCTGAGGAAGGAAGAAGAAAACCGCGTCACAAATTTGCTGAGCTGCGTATGGGAGTCAAAAATAATAACTTTACTTTAGAGCAATACTACTCAAGTAAAGGTAAAAATTAGCCTATCAAATTACTTAAGAGTAAAAATGTACTCAGTGAAAAAACTACTAAGTAGTGAGTAACTGTGATTTGTTGTGTTTTGCAGCAATTAGCATTAGATTATAGCTAAGTTTAATCATTTTTCACAAATCAATTTAGAACATGGCCCTGGTTGAGCTCCTTTGCGCTGCTGCCACCTGCTGGCCATTTGTGTAATAAATACCATTTCTGCAACCGTTCTTTGGAGTTGAGAGGCTGCATCAAAGCTTTCTGTATGCTTTAGCATAAAACAAACAAACAAACAAAAAAAAGCATAAATATGTCTTTGGGACACTAAAACACAAAATAAAATTATTATTATACGTTTTTGGGAGCAAATGAGTGAAACTATAGCATGAATATTAAATAAGAAAATACGAATATAGAAATTCAAATACTGCTGAATAGTATCACTTTACAGAAAAATAAATAAATATTAGCTTCATAAAATAAACAGCAACTAAAAATCTTAAAATACCATAAATTATGCAAAGTCAACCTGCAAGGAAGTCTTACACTATTTTGTTTCCACTCTTGTTAAAACAGCACAATAGGCTCACCCGGACAAGACTAGGGTGGATGTAAAAAGTCTACACACCCCTGTTAAAAAGCTTTCTTGAGAGGAGCGGGAAAGATAACCTTAAATAATGAGAGAGAGAGAGAGAGAGAGAGAGAGAGAGAGAGAGAGAGAGAGAGATGCTATGGTACAGTGTTTTTTTGTGTATTTGTTTTTTTTTATGGGGAGATACAACCTGTTTTCTTGTTTGTTTGTTTTTTTTAAATAAAATGCATATTAAAGGTTTATCAGAATTTTTTTTAAAAGAATCCCTATTCCCCATGATTAGCAGGGCATCCGCTGTATAGACATTGTAATATAACCATTCACCACTAGATGACAGACATTGCTTGAACTGGGTCTTACACTGCCCCCTATACTGCAATGTGAGTAAGTCTAATAATTTTTTGGCACAGTGCTAGAGTGGTCGTCTCCCAACCGGAAGGTTGTGGGTTCCATCCTGATAATAGTGAACCCCGATTTCGTCCCAGTGCCTGAATGGGTAAACGCTAGTCTAGAAGCGGCGCAAGCGTGCCTGCGCAGTGCGCCCTTACCTCGCGTGGCGTTCACTGCAGCGGCGCGGCGGGAGCTCCCGAGCAGTGGAAGTGGACGTTGAGCCATTTGGCGTCGCGGCGCTGCCACACGCGGGTCTCCTCCGACTGGCATGAGCGCGGGCGGCCCTGCGCGTCCAAGTACTGCGTCAGGCGGATGTACGCGATGCACGCCGCGTCCTCGCCCATCATGTGCACGTGAGGGTTGAGGATGGTGGTGTGCACCGGCTTGCTGTTCTTACTCAATACTGAGGGGAAGCAAGAAGCAGATAGATACTTCGGTTAGCTGTGTTTCATTAAGCCAGCGCTAATGAGGCTAATGCTAAAGTACTGCATAATACATACACACACAATGATAAAAAAAAAATATGGCTAAATTACAATCAGTCTTGAACAATATCAATGATTTAGAGAGGAAACTACTATTTGAGGAACCACAGGAAAATCTTCCAGAAAGACATTTTAAAGTCGCTCTTGTGTATGTTTTGATTGTGAAAGTGTAGCGAACAAAATTGTGACTGGTGAGTATACTTGAGGACAGAGACGTCAAACGTACAGTTGTCAAAATAGAACTTGTGGAAGTCCATGCCCTCCACCAGATTCCCCAGAGCTTCCGGTTCAAAGGAGGTCAGGCCTGGATCACAGATTCTCCTGCCACATCACAACAAAAACAACGCGTGAAACTTCATGGGCATTAAACGATAACCAGAAAAATAGAACTTGTTTATTTTAACAAGAATGTGAAAGTAGTTTAATTAACAACTAATATAGCAATTTACTTCCGAGAGAGGTTCTATGATAACGCCTTCAGTCACTTTACATTATTTCTGACAAGGTAAATATTGTACTGAGGTGGAAACTAACTTCCGAGGTGAAAAGAAAAACAAATACAAAAGAAACGCAGGACATACGTGTAGGCCTCAAAGTCGCCATTGTTGATGGCTTCAATCAGCTGCTCTGTCATTTTGATGATTTCCTGTTTGCGGCCTGCAAACAGACAAACAGGAAGTTAAAGACTTGGAAACAGGAAGTTGAACACCTTGAAAACAAACAAACTAACAAGAAGCAGGAAATTAAAAGACAAACATAAACAGGAAGTTAAATACCCTAAAACAGGAAGTGAAACACTTTGAAAAACAAATTGGGAATGTGCTTATCTACAATAAAACATTACACCATACGTATCTCAAAACATGTGGTACGATGCGATTCAAGAATGGTCCATTTTTCAAGTGGATCCGATTTGGTTCAATATTTATGTGGTACAGCTCCTGAAATGTGATTAATGCAAATGTCTGCAATAGGTTCTGAGTACCAGTAGGTGGCAGCACAGGACTGGAACCTGTCAAAGAAGAGGCGCTTGGTTTACCGAACACAATGTAGGTTAAGGATCTGGGTAATGGGTGACAGTTAACAAATGTTATAGGTTAATACTAGTGATGTGGGGTTAGCATTATGCTTACGATTGGCTATTATGGGTTCGGGTCTACGTTTAACGAGTCTAGGGTTTGAGGTTAGCGACGAAGGATTTGGAGTTTTCAGTACGGGACTCCATAGAGGTTAACATATGCACCTTCAACATCATCCTGGTCACATACTTTAGTCTCAGCAAAAACGACTCGAGAGGAAAGCTAGCATCATCATCCTCATCACGTCAAAGCAGCTGACAGCAGCAAGCAGCCTGGCCGAGGATCAAGAGCGAGGAAAAGCGCCGCAAAGGCTTCTTCCTCTTCTTCTTCTTGTAAGCAGATTAGCTCCTTTCAGGAGGTCCTGAGACTAATTACAGGATTAAGTGTCAGTGCCACCATGTGCCGCCCAGGCACGACACCACACATTTGCTCACGTAGCCGGGTTGCGTACGGGAGGCTTGGCTTTGGGTGATCAAAGTCTGGCCCGGGGAACATTTGCGGCCCTACAGCACGATTTTTAAAATAATGAATTACCATATATATTCTAATAATACAATGAATAAACATGACTTTTTTTGAAGGAATAATAAATAATATAAAAATATTGTGATTGTTAGTTGTTTTTTTTTCTACAAAGCGCTTAAAAGTCACTTTTTTAATAAAACCCCAAAATATTTAACTGTTAAAAGATATCACATTTTTTAATGTCACAAGATCGCACACATGACTTTGAAATAGAAAATTACAAACGTCTGTATTTATTATACTATGTTTTGAATATGCTGAAAGTTACAAGATTCTATCTAAAAAATGAACAAAATTTAACAAAATTCTACAAAATGTAATTAATTTAAAACTGTTTTTTTAAATGTTGATTTGTTACAAGACAGTAATTTTTAATGTAAAAAAAAAGGTTACAAGACTACGCGCTTCATAAAAAAAAAAAGATTACAAAAATGACAAAAGTGAATGTTATGTTTTGTTATATTGTGCTTTTTACAAATAAAAAAAACTAAAAAAAACAAAAAAACTAAAAATAAAAGTATATATGAATACTGTACTCCCTTTTTAATTAATAAAAATAAATAAATTAATTAATTAAAAAGGACAAATGGAAGAATTTGACTTTTCATGATATAATCAAATACCACATATCATACCACATATAAAATATCACATTTCTTTAAATAAAAAAAATGTAAAGATTCAAAAAATAATTTAATAAAAATGTTATACATGTACCGCAAATTGTGGCCACTTTTTGAACAATATTAAACAATGTTACCAATGTTCGCCAATGTATGCGTAACTGCAGTTGAAAGGTATGTAAAACAACTAAAAAATGACTTATGGAGAAGGAAACAACATCATGTAAACTCATCTTCAATTCATTTGACAAGACAGCACACTTGAATTCCAACTGCAAAACTGTTTACGGTCCTCAGTAGGTGCTGCTGTTTTGGCTAGTAAAGTGAGTTCAGCATCAATGAGCGAAAAGTACATGCTGAGAAGGCAAAAAGTGGGACATGTACCTTTCCTACCTTTCATCTCCTCCTCTTCAGCGTTGTTGCAGCTCTCCGTCGAGCCCTGTTGGGAGAACACCGCCACACCGTTGAGAAAATAAAAACATGGCAACAAGAAAAACAAGCAAAAAGGACAAATAACACCACACGACATCTGTGACACACCTGACGGATGGACAGATGGACACACGACGACCTCCCAGGAGCACAAACCAGCCAAGGCAGTGTCCAAGCATATGTCTGACTTTTTATTTGATCTACTAGGGCTTGTATGAAAACACTAATACATATTCGTAAATGTAATATTTCAAGATGAATACCGAAATGTAGCAATGCTACAGCCAAGCATACTAAAATTTGTCATCTAATTGCGGTTTTCTGCCTTTTTAAAAGATGGTTGTAGGCTAAATGCTGGTTAACCCACTGAACATGCTAACAAAGTTAGTGTTTACTATTCTTGCAATTTTCATTACAATTACAAATTATTCTGAGGCATTATTTCAAAAAATTTTAAACATTTATAGTCTTTTGTTTTTCAAATGTGTATTACAACTTTAAATGTCATGACTTTACATTTCTCTAACTATAGTATATTATTTTAGTTTTTAATATTTGTATTAGTATTTGAAATATATTTTTTTTAATTTTAATCTATTCTTCTGGATTAAAAAAAATAGATTATACAACCTACTGTCTATATATTTTGTATTTCCATTTTTTTTCAATATTACATAGAATTGGCATTCCTCTTTTCGGATTTAATGGCTTTGTTATTTTTTTGCATTTCATGTTATTAATTATTTTAAAAGTGTTTATTACGATACTTATGATTTGTTTTGAATTGTAATTTTCTTGATTCTTATATAAATTCTGGATAAACAAAAACACACATTTTTTTTTCTATATTACAGGAATTTTTATTATTATTTTGATATTTTTTTTACATTACTATTTTTAATTTGATTACATGATTTTTATTAAATATGTTATTGTGTAGCTACTATGCAGCATGTTTGTATAATATGCATTTATATGCATTTTATATATTTGTTATTACTACTTTAAAGATTGGACCCTTGGTACTTTTATTGATGATCTGTATTGTTTGATTTTAGTTGACTTAAAACAATATACTCATTTTATTATGCACTATATTTCTAATCCTGCTTTTTTTTTTTTTTTCTTCAATTAACTGTGAGCGTCTTACCTTGGTACCGTCAGCTGGGTTGTGCACGACAGTGGTCTGCGTTTCCTGGGGGGGAGGTAGGACACACTTTACCATGCAGGGATGAATGATGGACGGATGAAGGGCAAAAGGCCAGGGAATAACAATGTATTCCATGACAAAATACTGGACACAGCGCGACTAACCAAAACACTTGAGTGTGCTGCTTGTCTATATGTGTGTGTGCACCAACTCCTCCCCTTCCTCCTCTCCTTTACTTAAAAAAAGCAAGATCCACAGAAACGTGTGTGTGAGAGTGAGTTCGTGAGTGTTTGTGCGTGTGGGATGTCACGAAGATAGGCAGAGGACGGCGTTCAGAAAATGAATGAAAAATTATGAAAAAGTGTCACGCGGCTCAAGCGGCTTTGCCCAGGAAGACTCGTTTCAAAAAAAAAAAAAAAAAAGTGTGAGACAGACAAACGGATGACGGAACAGCGAGCGAGCGACAAGAGCTCATCATCTCACCATCAAACAAACACTCGAGCTGGACTTCCTTTTCTGACAGACAGCAATGAAGAGGAGGGAGGAAAATAAATGAGCAAGAAAATCATAATCAAAACAAAGAAGCAGCCACATTTTTTTTGCGCACAGAAAGAGAGGAAAAGCTGGCCAGTAAAAAAAAAAAAAAAAAAAAAAGTGAGCCATTAAACAAGGGGATACGGCTGGGAAATTAAAGCACTCGTAAATTTAAAATATACAGGTGCAGCTCAATAAACAAATTTAATTTGTTTCAATAGTTCAATTTAAAACATACTGTACAGTATATCATTCGGATTATTTAACATTTTCAGAAAGTAATTTTTTTTTTAATTATTTGGATTGTTTCTTTGTGACAGGGACCTATCACAAAGTGCGTAAAAAAAACTTACAATTGTCATAAAAAAAATATATATATATATATTTTTTTAAAAACAAGCAAACAAATTTTGTGAATAAATGATTAAAAAAACAAAAAAATCTGCAAATACGTGAATTTGCGATGCCGAACCGCAAATTCATTGGCGGTCAATAATACTTCGAAATAGATAAAATGATTAATTTTTGGTTAGTGATAAAATCATGTAATATTTCACTCGGTGACTAGTGCATTAACTGAACTACTTCAGTTTGTTATGATTCATTTATTTCAGTGATTTGCCAAGTGTGGTGGCACTCCCTCTAGTGGTATGTGAAAAAATCCAATCTAAGTACAGCAGTTGTATTTAACTTTTCTGTACTGTACAATATATTCGACAGTTTTAACTTTAATATGCATCATATTTTAACAGAACGTAAACCTGTGAAAAATTGATGCTCATTTTTTTTTTTTTTTTTTTTTTTTAGGTGTTACGGGGTGTAAAAGGTTTTAATGGGATGCACCTGTATGTTTTCAATCTTTGTTTGGTGTAGTTTAGCTTTAACTTTTGAAATAACGCCAACTCTATAGTGCATGCAAGAGCACTAACCCCCAACCAGTTTGACAGAGAACGCACATTTTTGCATAAGCGAAAACATAAAACAGTTCAACCGAGTAAAATAGGCGCACGCGGGCAATCTAATTCTAGCCTAAAATTCTGATAAGACCGGAAGAGAGCAGCCAAAGTCAACGAAGGTCATATTGAGGGTGCTCGTACAAACGTACCTTCACGCCGTCCGACTTTTTGTTTAATAAGGTTTTGCAAGCTGCAACACAGAAATGGCAAAAATTAAGTCAAGAGGGTACAACAACAGCAAAACAGCAACAACAACAAAAAAACAGAATGAAATACAGTAGAACCACCAAATAACACTGATTGCAAAGCATGCTGAATAGCATACTTGACTAATCCATTTTTTAATTATTTTCTTTATGTCTGTGTAGATTCTCAGTCATCCAGGTCATGGTAATCCACAAATTCAAATCGAGACAAGAGGACTTTTCTCGTTTACTGAACATCTATTTTGTTGTTTCCGAAAACATCCAAAAATTATTTTGGCGATGAATGCAGTTAAGCTAACAAAATGACGCATACTATAACTCAACTCAACTCAACTCAATTTATAAACACCAGTTTCACTGATCGACATGAAGTACCTAACAGGATGGACACAAAAAAACTCTCATAGACCCATGCCTGAAATTGAACAGTATGTCAGACATTTTGGACCTTCCCAGGTTAGCTTAGCGCTAGCTAGCTGATACGACAGACAACATGGATGGACGATATGGATAGATTTAGCGTAAAACTCTGGGTTCTGCCGTTGGCCAGTGTTTGGAGAGGGATTCAGGAAGTTAAAGTAAGCTATCTAAAATGGAAAACCTTTCCATAGGTTGACGCGGCTGCGTTAGCACGTCGGCCGCTTACAGTTAACGCTCCCATGCGTTATCAAAATAGTGAATATGAGGCTTGTGAAAGTGCCCTTACCTTCCGAGTTAAAGAGTTGGAAGGGTGGCAGTGAAGAAAGTAAGAAAAACTTATTTATTTAGGGTTAGCATTTCAGAAAATACCACCATTGTGGGCTTCATGCTTTTGACATGCAGCATTCACGTCAAAATACAACAATCAGACCTTGAAATAGAATAACCAGCTGTATCAAGTAGCACACCCTGATAAATCTTGTTTTGTTTGGTGCTAAACATGTCATACTGTGTTTGCTGAAACAACCTGCTGACCCCAATATTTGAATCATTTTAACTTTTAACCATAAAAAACGGCAAGTTAACCGACAGCATAGTTTGTCTACATGCAAACCAGCAGGCAGTCATGACGGGACATTCATTTGAGCATGTAGCATGCACACTGGCACGGAGGCAGGCATTGGCCGGGCATCGAGGTTATTAACTGATGCAAAGGTGGCAGGAATGGCAGCGTTACGGAGCATAGAGGAGGCTAATATTTAATTGGATTACAGTGAACCCTCGCTGTTCCATAGGAATTAGCAAACATTTGCAAATGTAATGGTTTAAATCCTAAAATTTACCATCTTACAACAGCACACTTAAAAATAGCTTACACATGTTTTGACTTGTAAATATGCACTGTAAATACAAAGACATCTTGTGTGACAACCTGTGAACATAACTGTAACGATTTTGACTAAGCGGTATCTAGATATTCGCACTTTGTAAATATATGTAATTATGCCTGAGTGTTAGGATACCATTTGGGCTCAAATCCCTTCTTAAAGTGTTAAAATGTGTGTAAACGTTGCCACATAAATGCTATTCATTAGCTGGTCTGTGACATTCCCCAATATGTGTTAGCATAGCACTAAGCTAGCAGACTTAAAGGCAAAGTTATGTGGTGCTGTACAACTTGCATTTATTATTTTTTAAAGGTTTGATTTGATAGTAAACTTTAACTGCTTGAAGTGTCTTTTTCGAAGAATTGTTCCCTCTGCAGTATATTGTGAAGTGAGTTGAGTAATTGTCTGAAGAACAGCTTGTAAAACTCGTAAAAAAAACAACTTGTAAACGGTGTCTCTCTCATTTCACAGTGTGTGTATTACAGGAAATTGTTTGTTATTTTTGACAAAATAAATACATAAAAGTAGGTGAGGGTTCACTGTATAATGGTAAAGGACTTTACAGTATTGCACGCCAAGAGTAGGCAGGAAATCCAAGCATCCACACATGCAGAAGCACGGAAAGATCAACAACTGAGCTTTCTTTTCTGGCTTCCATTTATCTGATAACGACCAATCAAAAGTGGTCCGATCAGGGAGTGGGAGGGATCCGGTTGGGTGTATCGAGGCATAGCTGCAGACCGCATGCCCAAAAACCCGAATGCAAAGACGGCGGAGGTGGGTCACTTGTACCTTCCTGCGCCATGGCGGCGGTGCTGGTGGTGGCGGCGGGACTGGTGTGCTGCCGTCCCACTACGGCGGGACAGAGAGGGATTCAATTTTGTGTCACGGTTCGAGAGGTGGGACGGCAGCCTTGTTTACAGATTAAATTCAAGTCTGTACCTCGGTTGGAACGTGTCAAAAGTAGTACGATTTGACCAAAATATATACAATTTTGGACATTCACACAATGCGAGCTGTCTGAGCATCCACGGAATGACTGTGTGTGTCTGTGTGATTTGCCTTTTTGACAGACCATCCTGTTTTTAAACCTACTCAAGTGTCTTGATTGGACTCTCAGCTTGTATTCAGCAGTTTTATGCAAACAAAGGACTCTGATTTGGATATTTTGTGAGTGGAATGGTCCATCAATTCCATTCTGCAATTTGACAAGGAGTCCTGAGTGAAGACGTAGTTAGCTAGCAACCTTCCGTGAATAAAGAGAATCAGTTTGGATCTTCTGGTGTCTAATTTAGGTCACCTTTGTGTGTGATGTTCGAAAAGAAAGTGCACTGACCGGGAGAAGATGTAGACGGCTATGCTAGCTTCTTAAACTAGCGAGCTAGATGACTCAACAGAGAGCATGATGTGAAAACAAACTTGGACTTGGATAGTCTGTGACTATGTGATACATTCAAGACACACCTATTTGTAATGTTTGTCAGGAAAGAGCACATAGCTGAATAAAGAGTCGGGCTGCTAAGTTAGCTTCTCATGCTAACCAGATAGCTGACGCTCAGGTGACATATCCGGCAGCTTTTTGTTAACAAACGACTTTCATTTGGATATTCTGTGACTGGTTTGATGCTTTAAGTCAGATTTTTCTGTGCTGTTTGAAAAGAACTAAAATGACACGCTGGCTAGCTAGCTGACTCTCATATGGTCGGTAGCAAACGACAAGAATGAGCACTGACTAAGTGAAGACATAGACTGCTACGTTAGCTTGTCACGCTAGCCGCTAATATGACGAGCTACCAACTTTCTGTGAACAAAAAGGACTTCAATTTCGATATGCTGTGACTGATTTGAGTCCGTCCCATCAGGTTATGATATTTGTCAAGAAAGAGCACAGACTAACTTAAAACAAAGAGTGCAACGTTAGGATCTAACGCTAGTTGGAAAGCGTGATGTAGCGGATTGCGTTTTCACTTCAAGGTACCTCTCTCTTTAAGAGACACAGCTGAAATCCTGAATGACCTAATGAGACGCTTAATAGCGTTAAACCTCTCCTAAGACGGTTTTGATGAAGACAGACCCATAACAAAGCTGTAATTCAATCATCTTTCAAACTTTTTTATATGTTCTTTTTTTCATATGTACGCAGGGTCTCGGTTGCATCCGTCACTCCGTCCAGATTAATGCCGACCAATAGAAAACAGTTGGCACCCGCCCACTTAAGCGACTTTACTTACATGGACGTATTAAAACGCCAAAGTCATGAACACATCCAAGCCTTGAAGGGCGCTTGATGAAGGCAACACCCTGATATGTGCTACCCAGACTGAAGAATGAATAAGACTTGAGTCCATTTGTCCTTTTTGAAATGTCTGATTTGACAAAAAAAAAAAAACCCTGCTACTTACCAGAGAAGTTCCTGGACACCAGCATCGTAGTGAGAATGGCGCCCTGTAAAGCAAATATGGCTATAAAATGATAGGAATAGCAGTTAATTCATGAGTGAGCATGTGAACAACTACCTTCAGTTTCCTCCTGGCGTTGAACTTGCGCAGACATTCCACGGTCTCTTGGCGGTGCATCATGGAGGCCACAGTGGAGCGTTGCTGTAATAAAGAGGTAAGCACGCCTTACAAATACTTTATAGTGCCGTATAACCAAAAGTAACACTTTTCAATCTTATGTCAGAAAATCTTGGGAGGACATTCCGCCATCATATTGTTGAGAAACTACATGAAATGCTCAAGTAAGAAATTTGTTCGATAGCAATTTAAGCTTCACCATTTATTTATGCGAGCCGGTGTCATAATTTCTCCTCAAATGAAGTCAGCGCATGACTTCATTAGGCGGTAAGTGGAAAAAAAGAAATGTGGACTCCAAGAAGAAAATGTTCACTTACGCAGACCCAAGGATGCTTGAGGGCCTGGTCGGCTGTGATCCTTTTGGCAGGGTTAATGGTTAACATCTGATTAATCAGATTCTTGGCCTCGGGGGTCACCGTGTCCCACTCTGGAGATGGGAACTGAAACAACAGCAAAATAGACATTTTTTTCCCCCTCATATAGTTACTCAGGGGCAGCTAAATATTTAACACATTCACTGCCAGCCCAAAAATGCATCATTTGACGTCTTTTTCCGTCAATGGCAGTGAATGAGTTAAATGCAGATTCCTAAATCCCCAAATCTGAGGAAAAAAATCACATTTTCTGAAGTATCCACAAGAAGTCGTCATTATAAAAAAACATTGTAGGAAATTGTCCCGAGAGACACATAATACTGACGTCGTACGCCCCAGCTTTGATCTGCTGGTACAGTTTGTGCTGATCCTCGTCCCAGAACGGAGGGTAACCCACCAGCAGGATGTACAGGATCACACCTGACGCACACGCGCAGGTCAAAATGAGTTGCGCCTTCATGTTACATTGGTGAAATATAAATACTGACCACACGCCCATATGTCCACTGGCTTGCCGTACGGGTCCTTCCTCAACACCTCTGGCGACAGATACCCAGGAGTTCCTGCGAAGCCTGTCCACATATAAACACAAGCACACTATTTTATCTAATATACCGATAAAGGTAAATGGAATGAAATTCAAGAAACAGAAAGGGATAATGAAAAAACATTAGCAGAAAATTTAGTATACACAATTTACTCACTGCATTGTCCAATTATCAGTGGCAAAATTTTGCCATGATGTCACCAATTACCCGCCCAGTCGTATTCTGTTTTGACGCGATTTTGGAACGTACCGAACCAGGCCTGCTGGTCCCCCTGCACTTCGATGGCCAGGCCAAAGTCGGCCAGCTTGACTGCTGCTCCTTTCATCTTACTGGCCAGGAGAAGGTTCTCTGGCTGGAGGAGGCACAAACACACGCACGCACGCATCCATGTCACTATATATTCAGTTGGGTGTGCGTTTAACATGTTGACTTGCTAAATGCATGTTTCCATGCTGCACACAGCCAACAAAAGTCGAGCTGGATGAAAAGGAGGTGACGTAATGAGTCGCTACTGCAGCAGCCGGGTGACCTCACACCAGGGTTACCATGGCAACCCTGCCCAGACTGATTTTTTTTTCCTCCATATATATATATATATATATATATATACATTTTTTTTTTATCAGGCGAGCAGACCATGTCAATACTAGAGAGGCAAACTGAGGACAGGTTTGAACTGTAGATGAAACCACTGCTTGTATTTGATACTCCAATCAACAGGTGGCAGCATAGAGCAATTAGTCAGTGCATATCTTACAGTATAACAGTATAAATTTAGTATCCACTCAAAATATCATCACATAGAGCCATTTACTATGTCTAAACAGATGGCAACAAAAGTGTGTACACCCCCAAGGGAAAATTGCACCCATTTAATCATTTTCTTTCACTGGTGTCACGTGACTTGCTATTGTCTCGGGTTTGGCAATGTTATGTGAAAGAGGAATTTTGCCGGGTGCTGTGTGAAAGGTATGTGGCTCAAGAATTGTTTTAATGTGCAATTTTGCAGAATCTCTGTGTGATAAGAGACTTATGAAGGTCTGAAGGAAGTCGACCTGACAATCTCACTGGGTTCTCTGTGAAAAGAACAAACAGCTAAATGTTTTGGCAAATTTGCAGTATCTCTGTGTGAAAAAGAATTCTGAATGTCTAAAGAAAGTCACTCGAAAAAATGACAAATCTGAAATCATAATCTCAAATTGTTGTGTAAAATTCCACTTGGTTCTGTGTGAAAAAAACAGACAGCTAGTGAAATGCTGAAGGTTCTGTTGTGAGATGTCTGTGTGAAAAAGATTTCTGAATGTCTGAGGGAGGTCACTTTGGAAATTTCAAATTAGCGTGTTAAATTTTGCTAAATGCTGTTTGAAAGACACAGATGACTAAATTTAATGCAACATTTTCCAGTTTCTCTGTGAGAAAAAGATTTCTGACTGTCTCAAGTCGACCTGGCAGTCTAAAATTTCTGTGTGAAATTTTGCTGGCTTATGTGTGAAAGGCACATTTTTTTCTGTTGTGGCTCTGATGCAGAAAATTTTTAAGAGATCTGTGTGAAAGATGCTTTTAAACACATTCTGGTGGAAGTCGACCTACCAATCTCAAACTGCTGTGTAAAATTTCACCGTGATCAGTGTGAAACGCACATGCAGCTAAACAGCGTTTCTGTCTTTTTCTGCTGCGGCTCTGATGCAGCAATTTTGCGGAATCTCTGTGTGAAAGAGGCTACTGAAGATTTATTAGGGAGGGATTGTGGTCCGCCATCCTTTAACTGCGTTATTTGCACATCACAACAAAGCTGATGAGGTCAGAGTGCGGTCGGGGGTGAATAATTCCGCCTCGGCGGGAGGTGGGGTGAAATCGTCACCCGACATCATGTCATTGCGAGCCAAAAATAGCATCTGTCCCGCTGTCGTCATGCTCGTTCAGAAGAGAGGGAGGCGAGCAGGACGACGGGCGCAGCAGACAAAACACGGGAGTCGCTACAGAGAGAGAAAAAGGCATCATGTGATCACGTCTTTACCTTCAGGTCTCGGTGCACGATGTCGTGTTGGTGGATGTGGCTCACGCTCTCGAGGATCTGATTGATGCAGTGGCTGCACACACACAAATCTCCATTTAGTAAAGTCATTCTTTTTTTTATTAACACAAAAAAAACAAAAGATAAAAAACACATAAAACAAGTTAATTTGATGTATTTTCTCCACAAGATTAAGTTGAAACTGCTTTGGGGTTTTGGGCTGGGTGAAAAATGAATCAAACCTAATTGTCTGGGCTGTGGTTCTTCTGTCATTATTAATCAGACTTGACACAACAAGGAAAGGAAAAACAAGTCCTTCATAGGCCATGGATTATGTCCTTTTCATTGTGTGCACGCGTGTCTGTGTGTGTTCCGAGCGTAATGCTCGTCAACAAGCCCCAAATTACGATTCCAGCACTTCATGATTTATTCATAAAATGGCATTTAGAGAACCGCATACTCGCACGGTGCCAGGAAGCAAAAAAAAAAAAAAAAAAAAAAAGAACATGCAGAGGAATCATAAATAAAACGAGGGCATCAATCAAAACGTACCTGGCGTCTGCCTCGCTGTAATACTCTCTGGCGACAATGTCCTCAAACAGCTCCCCGCCAGTGACCCTACACACACATACACAAATATCAGAAACTAAAAACATATGCCATATTGTTTAAGAAAATTAACACATTAAATATACAGGAATTACTAATTAAAATTACTGTGTATATACTGTAGATGTCATTAAAGACACTTAATTTGACTTTATGTACTTTACATGAATATTATGTTTATTATAGTAGCTTTCATAGAGATAAATGTGTGACAATCAAACTGTTGCAAATTACTTATAAACTAAATAGTAATGATAGTTAAAATATTTTGCACACAATATAGCATAAAGACTAAATAAAATTGGGGAAAACGTGTTGATAAATAAATAAATGAATAAATGAATGAATAAATAAATGAATAAATAAATAATCTCTGCCTATAAGGTTTCCACGCCTTTAAAAATTCAACACAAAGTGCTCCATAAATATTTTTTTTTTAACAAACCTTTTGTAACTCTATGTACATTTCTTCACTGTATTATAAACTCAGATTTCACCCAGTATTTACTTTTTCCACATTTTCTTACATTATAGTCACAATCCAAAATAGATTAAATTAACTTTTTACCTCCAAATTTAACACAAAATGCACCATGAATACAACAAGAAACTATTTTAGAATTTGTTAAAATAACTCACGTTTAACTCCTTCCCTTTTTCCCCACGTTGATTCCATTCTCACTCAATTAAATAGGATAGTGATATTTTGTCAATTGTCATCGCATCACAGAACTTACCAAGTGCCTTATTAGATTTATTGTACCTCTTCTGGCCACTAGGGTGTCATATCGGCGCTGTACCAGGTATTACTAAAGTAAGCATTAAGCAATGATACAGTCTTGATTGAATTGATTTCCTTGTTATTTGGACTCATGTAATTCACAGTAAAAATGCAATATCCATTGAATGTGTTTACTTACAAGTCAAAGACGAGGTAATGGAAGCCCTCCTCTGAAATGCTGTCATGAAGTCGAACTAGTGAAGTAGAGAAATGGGAAGCAGATTTGCTTTTAGACAGTATGTGTGGATGTCGATTGGCATGTCATGAAAAGCCACTCAGGATGTGGATGACACAATATCATATATTTTTTTAGCCTTTTTTTTTGACCTGCACAAGTACAAACAACTCACCTATGTTTGGATGTTTGAGCAGACGACAGATTCTCGCCTCCCGCTCCAATTTCTGATGATCTGAAGGTAGAAAAAGACATCCACGTTTACTTCTATACAAGATGGGATAAACTCTACGTTTTGTTGTATGACACAATCACAATATTACGAGAATCATCCAAATTCTCCACCCTGACCCATCATATTCTCCCATTAATTTCTATTTTCCAGTAAGACGTCCCAATAGGTCCATTTTGTGTCCTTTCGCCGCCGCCTGGACGCCCAACAGACACTTAGCGAGGCAGATCAGCTAAAAGGCGAGCAGCTTTTCGGACTTTTGTTGAGCTTGCACATGTGGAGGGACAGACGGACGCTTATTGTGTTTGCACACACTCCGGCAAATGCCTTTTTGCACTTAGTGAAATTAGTCTTGTGGGTTTGGCTTTAATATAATCATTGTCTGTTAATGATTCTAATGGGGAGGAGAGGATGACCCAGCATGTTTGTGCGTGTGCAGATGCATGTTTATGGCACATATAGAGCCGATGAAAAAAAAAAGTTTTACAAGGGAAGGGGGTCCGTTTAATCACACATTTTATTATGTTGCAGCTGGAGATGAGAATGTATTGTGTGCAAATGTTTCATTTAAGTCGTTTTAGAAAGTAGATGTAAAGACAAAATGTGGGGGAAAAAAAGTGAGAGAAAGTGTGTGGTTATGAAATTTAAGTTCATAGATCAGAAAATTTCCAAAATACAAAAAAAAAAAAAAAAAAAAAAAGGGTGAAAATTTTTGCAAATTAAAAATGTTCAACGGATGTTTTACAAGAAATTTTAATAAATTTTAAATTATGGCTGTAAGATGTTTTAAAAGTGATGAGATTTTAAAAAAAAAATTGTTGTTTTTAAATTTCCCAAACACATTTTTAATTTTTTTATTTCGGGCCTATGGAGCAATTTGTGGAGAATTATATGTAAATAAACTAATTTTATTAATTTTAGGCTACACCATTAAATGTAAAAATGTGACATTGTCTACATTAGAAATTTTAGTTTGTAGATCAAAAATGTGCATTTGTTTATACAAATACTTTTTCTTTGCTTTTTCGTGATGAAAATCTATTGGATTCATTGTGGACTAGGACTATAACATGAAATGTGAAATAAGCGAAGGGGTGAAATGAATACAAAAAATTCCAAAACTCTTTAAAGAGGCAGTATAGAACATTTTATGTATACAGTATATATTTTTTGAAAGATAATAAATGGAATATATGGCTTTAACATTGCAAAATGTAGAAATACTACTGTAGAAATATGCACATTATGCATATTTATTTATTTTTAGAAAAATCTCCCAAATGTACCCAAACATTTTACTTGAGAATTATGGCACATTTTTGAGGGGGGAAAAATTCCAGTGTATAAAGAATTTAATTAATACAACACAACAAAATGTGCAGATCGTCCGTCAGTGGTCAAGTTGACAGTGGAGCCTCCCAACCAGCTGTCCCTCCTGGAACAGATGGACCGCTTACATCTGCGCGGGTTCACTTTTTTTTCGGCAAAGAAGCGATGGACATCCTTAATC
Source organism: Festucalex cinctus (assembly GCF_051991245.1). Classification (NCBI taxonomy): domain Eukaryota; kingdom Metazoa; phylum Chordata; class Actinopteri; order Syngnathiformes; family Syngnathidae; genus Festucalex; species Festucalex cinctus. The sequence continues at coordinate 7,051,831 of NC_135424.1, forward strand.
CCAGCCTCCCCAGCCATGGTCTGAAACACCATTTTTGCCAAAAATAAAACACCGGTAAATAAATAAATAAATAAATAAATAAAGTGGCAGAAAATATAATGAAAAATGGTGGCAGTCATCCAGAGGAGTCACGGAAGGCTTCTTGTGCTTGTTTCAAATGTTCCAAGCGACTGGAAAAACATTGCCAGGAAAAGTGGGAAACACTTCCTTCCTCCACAGCAAGATACAAAGAGGCGGTGGAAAAATCAAGTCTTCCCATGAAAATACCGGATGTCCACTGTGTCAGAATCAGCGTAAAGCTACCATATGCGTATATATGTGACTATTAAATATCAAGCAGAAACATATTTTTGTATGAATGACAACTACACAGAGATGCATAATATAGAAACTCAAGTAGTAAGCAGGTGGGAATGCGAACAAAGGAGAGCAATACAAGATAACTAGTCTACAAACCTCCTTTGACCTCAACAAACGTGCCCCTCTGGCTCCCGTTCCAAGAGTGCCGCCGCCACTGCATGTTTTTCATCTGACCATCTTGTTGAGGGCAGAGCAATCAAAGCTGACATTCCGCAACCTTCCCGTCTGCGCCATAATTGGCCCCCCATTTCGACCGCTCGTATTCTTAGAAACGTGTCCGGGCCTGTGAAAAGAGACGGCTATTTTTCCAACGCTGGCTCGCCGTGACGGCTTCATTACGCCAGCGATGACAGGAGGCCTTGGCTGAGATCGCCTCACAGACACTTGAATGACCGATTCACCGGACGGAAACATGAGAGACTGACGAGTTCTGAAGGGACGCTTCAGAAAGGCCGTTGTGTGTGTACAACACGAAAGACAACAATTACTGAATCATCAAAGGTCTCTTTTTTTTTTTACTTAATTACGGTCAGATTCATATAAGCGTGATGGCGACGCAGATGAAAAAAGAACAAATGTCAAAACAATTTGCAGGTTTGAGATAGGCCAAAAGCAGCTTTTTTTTTTTTTGAACATGCATGTTAACTCATTTGCTCCCAATAACGTGGAATAAGGTTTTTTTTAATGTTTTAAGTGGCCCAAAGACGTATTTATACGTTTTTTTGTTTTGTTTTTTTATGCTAGAGCATACAGAAGGTTTTGATGCAGCCTCTCAACTGCAAAGAACGGTTGCAGAAATGGTAGTTATTACACAAACGGCCAACAGTGAGCATACTTCACTTATTTAGTCCATTATAGCAATAAAAAGTTAATATTTTGTCAATAATTTATTTGATACTTTCATTATTTTTCACATACAAATAGTACCTTTAAAAATAGGGCTGCAAAATATATCGAAAAAATATCGATATCGCGATATTGGCCCTTGCAATATGCATATCGCAAAGGCATTCAATAAGTTTTATATGGAATTTTATGCTTTTTATGAATTTGACCAGTCAGATACTAACTAAAATGTGCATCGCCATGCAATAGTTGAAAATTATCAAGACATAATTACAATTAATTTACTAAGATTACATTAAGGTTGCTTATTTTGCCACATGAAAAATGTTTTTCTTTCATTGGGTAATAAAAATGTAATTTCTTTAGTTTATGTTAAATATCACAAAAATATTGATATCGCTATGTTCAGCAAGTATAACGCATAGCGCATGTTTTTACAATATCGTGCAGCCCTATTTTAAAACATATTTTGCAACTTGCTGTCGGCTGAAAATAACATCACAAGGGCTCAGGTATCACAGGTCACCTGTTTTCTAGGTTTAGTCATGTGACATTCACAAGCTGAGCTGTGATTGGTTACCTGAGCCCTTGTGATGTCATTTTCAGTCGACCGCAAGTTGCAAAATGTGTTTTTAAAAGGTACTAATTGTACATGAAAAATAATGAAAATACCACATTTATTATAGGTAAAATATTAATGTTTGACTGCCAAAAATGGCTAAATAAGTAAAGTATCTCTTTAAAGGAGTGCGTGGCTTAAAAAGTTAGCATAAGTCTGCTGTGAGGTAACTTACGGGTCATAAAACAAGGCGAGTGGGCTTTGATGGTAACACGGAAAAAGTTTTGCCTTCCCTTTGCATCATTAACGTTGTTTTCGGGAGGCAAACTGCAACCGCGCCCACATGATGCACATCCTTTTACAGCTTTATGATGCAGGCGTATCGCAGAGTCGGCTCCAGAGAGCTCAACGCGCACACACACACTCAGGCACACACAGACGGCACTTAGCCCAACGAGATTGATTAATGGGACGACATCATGGTATTCGTTTATCCATCAAGCCTCCTCTTCCTCCTTGTTGCCTTTCTTGAATGTGTGGGCAGGACGGATGGATGTGCGGATGCCGACGAGAGGCGTCTTTGAAAAACGAGCCGTGCTGCCTCCCCCGCTAACGTCAATTTACTTGCGTCAGGTGGGCAAGGACTTTGATCGTGTTTTACGACACACAAAAGAGCTGGCAAAACAAAACAACAAAGAAACACATTTTTATTGTTTTACTGTTTGAATGTAATAATTAAAAAAAAAAAAAAAGTCAAATGTATATTTTTTTATCATTTGGTTGCTAATTACAATTATTTTTATATGAAAAATAAATTACTAAAATGATACAAGTTTATAATCAAATAAAAATTTTAAACAAAACTTTGAAAAATTATTCTGATTTTCTTAATGAAGAATAACTTCATGAAGTGAAACAAATCTTTACACATTTAAGATTTTTTAATAAAAAAAACATTTGAAAAGGCTTTGAATTTAATACCGTATTGTATTTTGTTTTGTAGTATTTTTAAATACAAATGGAATTCGTTATGTAAAAAAAACAAAGCATAATTTCCTATTTTTTTCCCCCGATTAAGAACAAATTTTTATCCAAAAATAAATATAAATCTACTGTTCTTATTATATATATATATATATATATATATATATATATATATATATTAGGGGTGTTAAAAAAAATCGATTCGGCGATATATCGCGATACTACATCGCGCGATTCTCGAATCGATTCAATAATTGCAGAATCGATTTTTTTTTTTTTTTTTTTTTTTTTTAGGATTCACACCTTGAGCATGGAAGAATGTTATATGAACGGCACATTAATCCTTAATATTTTTATTTTAATGCTGTTCAAATGTGAAACAGATTGCAAACTGTTTGTGTACAGTGGCTCACGGTTATAAGCCTCAAGTTTTAGATAAATATATTCATACAAATCTTACAGTGTACATGTACAAATTTACTGATAGTATTTTCTAAATTTGAATGGAAAAAAATCGCAACAATCGACTTATAAATTCGTATCGGGATTAATCGGTATCGAATCGTGACCATTCGTATCGGGATTAATCGGTATCGAATCGAATCGTGACCTGTGAATCGTGATACGAATCGAATCGTCAGGTACTAGGCAATTCACACCCCTAATATATATATATATATATATATATATATATATTTCACATAAAGCAAATATATATATATATATATTTTTAGATGTTTTTAATTAAAACAAAATTCTAATAATCTACTAGTATTAATTTGCAGATTTTTATTTTTTATTTTTTACAAAATTTAAATTAAGACAAAAAACATTTATAATTTTCTAATGTGATTTCTTGGTATTAGAAATATTTTTTTATGTAATTCTCTTTAATATATAAAAAGCAACACATTTGGTTTCTTAATAATAAGAATAAACCTACCATTAAATTGAACAGCATAATAAAGTAACAGAGTGTTGAAATGTAGAAGGAAAGTGACATGATTCACTTCCACAGCCAAGCCACCACTGGGACAAAAGATTGCACTGAAATGAGGTGATTAAACGAGCGCGATGAGTCGCGGATAATACGGCGGGATGTTTTTCAGCCTCCAGGCTTCTAAGAGCTTCACTGAGGAAAAGTAGAAAAGCATACTGCTGAAAGTGTCTCGTATAAAGACAGAACTGATAAAAAATAAAAATAAAAATAAAAAACCCTGAGAAGCTCAAGTTGTATTAGATTTACTACGTGACTACTTGACTACACACCACTTGAGGCTAATGACATACAAACTGGAGCATTTAGTCAGCGTGTCAATATTTACCTCCACCAGGGAAGTTAGCATTTTGATTGTTTGTCACTTAGCAACGTTAGCATTAGCAAACATGAGCAGTTACAACACATAAGGCAAGTTTTGGTTTGTTGTTAGCATTCATTTTAGCATTAGCTGTTAGCTTTGTTTTTAGCGTTAGAATTCAAACTCCACAGATGAAATGATTTAAGTAGTCCCAAATGTAGTGACAGAGGTTAAAAAAGAAGTAGGCTATAAAGACAGATGATGATGTACAGTGTAAATAAGTAGGCGTGTTTGAACCAACCAGGCTAATCAAACATCCACCCTTTGAGAAAACAATAGCCAGGTACTCAAATGTAAACGTAGATGATGGGAAATATCGTTGAATCAATATTTGGATAGATTTATATAAACATACAGTGAGCAAAAGTATTGGGTCACAATTAGATTTGTTTAAGCAATGTGAGAATGATCATAATATAACTAAAAAGTACCTACAGTATACAAAAGACCTCCACCATGGCTGAACTGTTCATAAAAGTGAAAATAATCCATAATAATTGTCCATCTGTCGCACTACTTCCTGGTTCAAGGGGGACAGAATGGAGGGATGAAGATATTGATTGTTGGGATTAGAGAGATTAAACAGTTTCAGTGACGCCATACTGACTCACGCGGTAAGGAAGACGGTGCATCCTTGTCGAGATAGCACCAAAATGGATTCAAATGTAATTGGCTGCGCCTTCATTCGTCATTCCACTACAAAGTTTTGTGTACATTAGGTTTGTATTCATTTAAAAAAAAATTTTTTTAATAAACTGTTGCATCTGTTAATGATGTGGTAATGACTTCTTCTTGATTTGTTTTTTTACAATTGGCTAACCAAGTAAAATTGAAGCTTGTTTCTATGTTAGCTTAGCATTATCATTCACGTTACACAAAAAGTGGGAATTAATGCTACTTATTGGTTTTGATAGTTAGGCAAGCATTTTTTTTTTTAAATCAGGGTGGATTTCTAGTCTGGTTAACAAATGATTGATCGCTACCAAATGGATATTGATATTGTACCATATCATGTTAGCTTACTATCTATGCTATCAAACACTTCCTTATAACGAAGAAGTAAAGTTTCTCACAGTCACTAACGGAGGAGAAGTGGAGAAGATGACTTGAATATAAACGGCGGTCAGATTAAAACGATAGTGTCGTATAAAAGGAAGTGAGGAAGGCTTTCCATTCCTCTTTCATTTTGACAACTTGTGTTTCCGCGTGTGGTTTCTCAGCACACGTGTGGCTTCTTGGCTCGTAGCTTGCAGGTCGCAGGCCACAGGCAAGTGTAAATATTTGATGAATGTCACATATGAATGTCCGAGTGAGAAAAAATGAATTATTGGAACACAAATTGGAGCCTGAAAATATTTGCAAATTATGTAATATCCTGAGATCCGAGCACTCTCTGGTTTCTCTCTCTTGTTTTTCTTTCACTCAGTCTCTAAAAACAGTTGGATTAAATGAATGACGCAAAAAGTTGGGTCAGTCCCTTTTTGACCCATTTGGGATATCTTTTGACACAACTGTTTTTAGAGCGCTCTTTTCCATCTCTTTTTCTTTTATTTCCTCTCTTTTCTCTGACTCAGTTTATTCTCTTTTTTTCCCTCTTGCTCAACCTTCTCTTTCTTCCTCCTTTCTTTCTGTCACTGAACTCTCTTTTCTCTTTCTCTTTCACTCTCTTTCTGTTCTGTTATTTCTCTTTTTTTCTGTCTGGTCGCTTTCAACACGTCCCTGTCTTGCCATTTCTGTTTATTGCTCTGATGTTAAACTTTTACAGGCAGCGTGAAAGGAGCTTAAGCGTATAGATCATAACACCGCAACCTATTTTGCACATTTGCAAATTTCTTGGAATGGAGTTATTGCCACGTGGATTACTCAGTGTCTGAATATGAGCACGCACAATACAATATCAATATTCATATAAAACAATATTAAAGAAATCAGACTGGGTGTGTGTTTATATGGTGGAACGTGCACACTTGAGACTTACGGCGGCAGTAATCAGACTTTATGGATAAGTACGTTAGCGAGCGCTAACAGAGGCGTTTTTTATTTAGATGATTTATTGCAGATCTTGAGAAGTAATAAAAAGTGTGCGCACACACCAGGGAGAGACAACCTTTGTGTGTATAAGACAGTGAGCTCATAAAAAAAAGCGAAGACAGTCTTGCTGATATCCTTCACAATCATCACTTCAGCTTGTATACATATTAAACCAACGCCACTTAAATTGGAGTCAGCACACACATGCCAAGACTTAAAGTGATTGACCCACATGAATCTTCGATTAGCTTTAGATTAGTCACCTGATCACGACTATTTTTTTAATGGTAACAGCAATACCTGTAAGCTTAATTTGCTGATAAATAAATGTGAAAAAAAAAAAAAAAAAGGACGGAAAGACAAAATGTTTGTGATACATACATACTTACAAGGTGACATCGCCAACTACTGGCCCGGCATGCTTACTACACCTGTTAGCGACTCTTTTTAAACCTTAATTTCAAGCCTGTTTCAACTAGGTATAGACGCCAAATATCGGCACCGATAATCGGCCGGGTGCCGATATTTGGCATTTTGACAAATATCAGCATCGGCCATTTTTTTCAATCTGAAGGCCGATAAAGCTCGCGGCGCAGTGAATACTTGCGAACGTAGCGAATTTGGGGTTTTCATCAGGATTTGTAAGATGTTCGCAGTCAGTTTTTAATTGTCGTAAACACATTTGGAACATACTCAGACAATTTTTCACCGCAAAGATATTTTTTAAATGTTTTTACGAACCCTAACAAAAACCCAAAATGAGCTACATTCGCATGAATTTGTCACTCAGTGAGATGCAGGGAACTTTTCATTTATGGATCTATTTAAATTTCCACTTTATGAGAACTAGGAACTCCCTACACTTAATAAATAAATCAAGAAATTGTTGAAATATTAGAAAACTTTATTGACAGTAGAAATCTTTTATAAATAAATAAATCAAGAATAATAATAAATAAATAAAATAAAATAAGTAAAATGAAAATTTAAAAAGATAAAAAATAAAAAATAAATATAAATAAATAATAAAATAAATAAATCAAGAAATTATGTTGAAATTTTCTAAAACTTTACAGCTTAACACATGATAATGACCCCTGGAAGCTCCCTGCATTTTTTTTTTAAACAAATCTGTTAATATAGTTTAAAAGAATTTTTATTTTTTTCCCATTTTACTGCAAACGAATATCGGCTTGAAATATCGGTTATCGGCCTACTTGACTACTAATAATCTGTACCGGTATCGGCCTTGAAAAAACCATATCAGTCCTTCACTAGTTCCAACACAATAACGAGCACCGAGCGAGGCCAGCCAAAACAAACCGCGCTGTTCCCAGCATGAAAGAAGTATTTTGGGATCAAATGTCAAGCTGCTGCTAATGCAAATGTGTACGCAAGAGAGGCCGTGAACAACCACAACAAAAAAGCTAGCAGGGATCCTCGCTTTTTGTCTGTGTGCAACTTGGAGGCTGACATGTAAATGGAGCCTTTGCAACCCGGCCATGTTTCTCGTAGCTCTTGAGGAAAAGCGGGCTGAGGAACGGGCTGCTTTTCAGGGATTCCACTGGAGGAAACGCGATCGGTGACTCACCTCTGGCCGACAGCTTTTTGGTGTTGATGATTTTGGCGGCATACTCCTGCCCCGTCGACTTCTTCACGCAGCGCCTCACCACCGAGAAGGCGCCCCTGGAGGCGGCAAATAAACAATCCGAGTGTCACATAACAAGCGCAGCATGACTAACATACGTTGCAAAATAGGAAATCACTCACACCTAAAACAGACACTCAAGGGAAGTCGGTTAAGCTTTTTCTTTGGCTTTTTGCTACAATTGCACCACATCAGATTGTCAGTAGATGTTTAAAGAGGAAAGGTGCGATGACAACTATAGAACAGGAAGGGGAGGTTTGTGTGACACTGGAAGATGACTTACCAGTGGATGACAGAATGTCTTACAAAAGTGTGGTAGCTTAAAGCTAACACACAATGCAAAACAGCATACACGATTACACGGGCTAACCAAACTAATTTGTTGTGATAGTTATAAACGTTAGGCAAATTACAGTTGAACACAAGTGGTAGCAGCACATGCAGGCAGAGCATACTTCAGTATTGACAGACATTCTTTATCCTCTGCAAAGAATTATTATTATTATTGTTGCTGTTGTTACTGCAGCTTGCTGAGTCGTTTGTGTTTGATCATGGAATATATACACTGATTGCAAAATCCTTTGTTTATGAAATTTATTTTGATTTTTGTGACCTTCCTTTAAAAAAAAAAAAAGCTTTCCCTTAACTTACTTTATCCAAATTTATCTATTGACTGTTTTTTTTAAACTGATTTCCCCCCTTTTATCTGTTGTTTGATTGTATTGCTTTTTACTGTCAACTGTACTGCACTTTAAGATTTGTTGCCAAGTCAACAAACATGATTTGCAGTTTTGAGTAATTATTATCCTCTTAACCATTTTATTTTACAGTTCTTAATTATTTAGTGTACACATGAATGACTATTAAGAATATAAAATGTCATGTGCACAATTTCAAAAAGGGAGATGGTAGAGAGTTTGACCCTACTACATTATTTCCAATGAGAAAATTCTATTAAGTTGTTTTTTAATTAAACGCTCAACCTATTTAATGGTGAAATTCCTACAATTGTACAGCCATTAAGAACATCTCCTATACAATTTATGATTATCAGCTAGGGGAGAATTTGACCCTGCCACAGATTTACTGACTTTACATTATTTCCCATGGGGGTGAAAAAACGATTCACTAAGTCAATTAGGCGTCACTGAACGACTTGTTGGTTTCATACCCTGCCTTCAATTAGCCCGCTGGCTGTCAACAGGAGAATCTTGCCCACCAGTGCTGCACAACAAGTAGCCACTACATTACACTGGCCTGTTTGCATTTAAAGGCACGCTTGCTGCTGCCAATGGAGGTGCGGAGAGATTAAGACAGAAGCTTTGCAGCCTGCTCGTGTTTGTGTCGTCATCTCACACACACACACACAAACACACACGAAAGGGTGCAGCAGAGGGGTCGAGCAATGCCCAAAACGTGCAGTCCTGCATGCAAAATGTAATGTAACGCTGCACAAAAACAGCATGGTGCGTGTGCAGAAGAGAGGATGCCACCATGCAGGTTGTGCACCCAGTGGGGAGGTGGGTGGTGGAGGGGCTTCACAACCAAGTTCAGCGTCTGTTTGAGGAGCCAAACATGGCGCAATGCACCTTTAAACGCCACGATTGGGGATTAAAGAGCAGGCAAACACTCAACAAGGCGCGAGCGCGCGGTGAACAAGATGGTGCGCGGAGAGAAAGAGAGAGAGAGAGGAAGGAAGAGGGGAAGGAAGGGGTCGCTTACTTCCCGAGTTCCTCGTACAGCTGGTATTCATCCGTGAAACGGGTCGAGGTGACCACCGTAGCCATGTTGGAGGGGAGAAGGGGGGGAATCGTGCAGGCTGGATGGTCGGGAGGCTGCTAGGTGGGAAGGCTGGAGGGGAGAGCACACAGGCTTGAGCTCCGCGCGGGGAGGGGAGGGGCGAGGAGCTAGAGCAGACCGAGATCTTCTATGAGCGCAAAGAGGCTCTCGGTCGCACGCGAAAATGACAACAGTGCGAGCTTGATTGGTTACGTTACCATGCTCGTAAAAAAATACAATAATAATAATAATAATAATAATAAAATAAATAAATAAAATAAAGAAAGAAGAAATAAAGAGGGCGTTTTAAAAAATAAAAATACTCAATAATATATTTTATTAAAATAACCGAGAAATAATTAAATAGAATGTAAATAATTAAACACACAACAAATATTAATGCCTGTGATTAATGTGATATTCTTCTACGTGTTGTTCCATATCTTTGTTTTGAACCAAAATAAAACAATTGTTTTTAATTAAAAATGAGCAACATTTTTGCCCATTTACCTCACATTACAGATCAAACCAGGAACCAAATAATAATTAATTTATCATAAATGAGCACTGTCAATTTTAAATAACGGCCTGTTTTTTTTTTTTTGTTTTTTTTGTTTTTTTGTTTTTTTTGGGGGGGGGGGGGGGGGGGTAAACATTTATTTATTTATTTTAATTTGTTAATCAAAAAAATATTCAACAGATTAATCAGTTGCTGAAATAATTGCTAGTAACATATCTAATTTAGAGTACTGAAAAGTTAACTCATAATGACAAGTTGAATCGAACCAAATTGGACTGTTTCAGTTTAAGAAACCTATAAATTCTTACACCAACATCAACTGTGTATTAAAACAAAAATTATTAAAAATGTATGTAAATATATAGGCTACGTAAAGGAAGCTGCGATTGGCTGGCAACCAGTCCAGGGTGCCCCCCGCATACTGCCCAGAGCCAGCTGAGATAGGCGCCAGCACCCCCCGCGACCCTTGTGAGGAATAAGCGGTCAAGAAAATGGATGGATGGACGTAAAGGAAGGACTTGAAAGTCTCATTTCCAACATCTTTGCTCGGAGAAAGCAAATACTAGTCAGAGCAAGACCTCTCTAACCGAGCTCCTCTATGTACGTAGTAGTGTAATTCAATGGTTTAAAATAGAGAGCAGCTCTAGGGTCAGTTTGAGCCTTGCTACTCTCCTGTTAAATCACACTAATCTGACGAGAGATCAGCTGATGTCGACAGAGTCCTCCTTTGAACGAGCTCAGATGAATGCCGCAATATTTTAATGTTTTGCTGCACTGACACCAAGACGAGACCCCTGAATAATGTGGGATCATTTCAGTTTGCTCTCATGTAAAATATTTACATACCATAAGCGCCTTAAGAAAAGAGGACATAATCATAACCAACACTTTCGGGTAAATAGAGACATAAAAATCATCACAATGAGACAGAAAATTGGGATAGTTTAAGGCCCTCTTGAGAGCACGCTGCTGAGAAGTACAGTACATTAGCGCGAGGACTAGCTCGTAACACTCCCAAATGTGGCAATAACCCCATAATGACACAGTTGTTGTGCTAATTTATGTCTCGGCTTGGTATACTAGAAACGCCCGGTCGCTGTAGTGTCACCACATATTAGCATCACCCCGAAGGCTGTGACGCGCTAAACAAACCAGGCCTCCCTCCCTCTTGACCGCTTGTACCCATCTGCGTCTTTTTCGGCTTTAGTCTTCACACCATTACGAGCAAAAAAAAAAAAAAAAAAAAAAGTGTAAACGTTTTGCGCATGTTTATAGCCAGCAGTGGAGCAGAAAGACGAGTTTTGGTTGGTAGTAACGTCGAAACGCTCTGATTTGAAAGTCTTGGAAGGTGAGTTTAATCAACAACCAGCAAAAGTGGATAATCAAACAGTTAGATGGTAGAGAATGCTGGTAAGTTTCAACACAAATGAGCAGGAGAATTCGAACCACGTCCACCAAGATGACTAACAATTTAGATTACGCGATAAATCTTAAGACCTAAGCACAGGTATGCTTAAACATTACAGCATCCATTGTACTTGAATTCCACCAGGGTCATGACTAGGGTCATGCAAGGGTTATGTTTGGGTCATGACCGTGAGATCAAGTGTCTGTTTTGAGCTGATGTAACCAGCATCTAGTTTCAATTGGTAAGAAGCTATGTGATGTCAAGAATCTTTAATCTCTTTATCTGGTCAACAGCCAATCAGATAATTCCATGTCAGTCGTGTTACCCACATGTCTGGCCACAACCAATCAGATTGATTCACTGTCTTTGAGAAGTGTGTGTTTTTGTCGGATTATTACCGCTGTTCCTCTGTGCACCTCCACAGCCCAACTTAGCTTAGCACCTCGTCATTCTCGATACATTCTCATTGTTTCTCGTCTAGTCACTTTGTTCTACACCTCTCGATGTTATGCAAATAAAGAGTTAAAATCTTACTTGTGTCTGCGTTTTTGGGATCCAAACCTACAACATCCAAACATAACAACCAGTCCGGAAAATCAACCTGAGAACCACAGTTGGTGATTCTCACACTGGCCACTTTACAATCAACAAAGAAGCTTCACAGCAATTGCTGAAGGTTACAGCTCGATGAGGTCGTCGGAGGTACATCAATCACTGATAGCAGAGATGTGATCCTAAGGCCAACGGACACGTTTTATGCGCTGGTTGCACCTCGGACTATAAACACAATACAAACAAGCAAGAGCGTCCAAAGTTGACTTACAGCGAGCAATGTAAATAAAGCTACTGCTCCAGTTGTACAGTGGCTGAAATGCCTGTGACCACCAAAACAAAAGTCCGGCTCAGATTGTATCGGGACGGAAAGGCTGGAGACCATCAAACTGGAGTGCATAGGAATATTTACATGCAGATAATAAATAGAAACAATTAAAGGAGTCCAGAGTCAACTTAGTGCCATTACGTTTCTTTCCCAGGGAGGCTGAGGAGTCTGATTCCGCCAATCACTTGGTCTGCCAGTCTCGAGGCACCACAACCAGGACAAAACCCATAGGCAGATATGGTTTTCCCAGAGCCGTTACTGATGCTGATTATTAGTAGTAAAGGAGGTCGATAACTGATATTTGGAGCCAATATTCATTTTCAGTAAAAAAAAAAAAGGGTGAAAAATATTGGGGTGAAAGTTGAAAACAATACAAGCTGCATTATTGCTTATTGAACACATTTTCAGAGTTTTCAAAATGTCGAAATGTGTTTTTGTCTTAGACAATAGACTTCATTTTAAATTTCTAAAAAAAAAAAAAAAAAAAAGTAAAAATATCTGAAATCTTCAACGTTCATATTTCTCTGTTTTAATATCCAACAAACACTAAAGCTTTAGAAGTTTCTCAGGGTCAGCAGTATATCTTATAAAGCTAATTAAAAATGTCAGAAAAATAGTTAGCTGAGATTAAAATGGTTTTAGTTTTACTTTTTATCATCTGTGCGATTTTGAAGGAAAAAAAAAAAAAAAAAAAAAAGACCGATACCGATATTCAGCAAAATGCCCAATTTCGGCAATAATCTCCCAGGCCGATTATCAGTCTATAGTAGTGCACCTCTTGGGTTGCAATGTAATTTGCAAAGTTTCCTAACATTTGGACTCTTCCCTGAGCACTTAAATGAAAAGATTTTCCCAGGAGGAAGTACCATCTCCATAGCTGGAACTAACCCGATCTGAGAGCATGTCTAATGATTTTTTTTTTCCCTGGAAACTGTTTCCAATAGACGATATTTCCACTATATATTTTCAATCTTCAGTGCTGGAATATCATAACACAGTTGTAATGTTCTACACTCTATGCACCATAAAGCGGAATAAAATAATCATTTCTTCCATGCGAACGTTGTTTCCACATATAGATCATCTGTCTGCAGGGCGGGATGAGGTCACTTGCAAGTCATTGGACTACACGCACGTGTACACATGCAGCAAAGCATTGAAAAAAAACAAAAAAAAAAACTGAGAAATTCAAAGTCATGTGACTGCAGATGGAATGACAGCCAAGTGAGTCAGTCAGTACGCTGATAAGAACATTCTTCCTCCTGCCTGCCCTTTCTTTTTTTTGTTTGACAATAGTGTTGCAAAAGTTTTGGGTCACCACAGCTGGTCTAATATGTCAAATCGTTATCAATGTCCAGCTGAGAGGAAGTCCGCGTGCTGCTATTGTCGTGTCATAACGCGTGGCTCTTTTTTTTTTTTGCGGTAAACTTCCTGGCGGTGATGACGCAGGGTAACAGTAAGCACAGTGTTGCCGAGGCCAAAGGGGAATGAGTCACTAGGCAAGAATGTTTGCAGCTTGCCTCGCGGCCGCCTGCCGTTGAGACACTTTTCCTCTTTTCCTTTCGCTGACCGCTGACAGCGCAAAAAAAAAAAAAGGCTTTGCTCCGTTTGATGCGTCTTCAGTCGAGCTACACAAGACGGCCAAAATAGTAGAAATGTAGCTCTCTGATTAACATATATGATCTGGTCTAAATTGAGGTTTTCTTCCATTTTTGGCACATAAGGGGCATTCCATTATTGCACTCAGCACTTTTAGTGATCCATCAGCGCAAACTTGGGCCAACGTCCCAGAAAGTGACGTTCAGAGATTGATAGAAGTGAATTTGCATGTTAGCGTAAGTCAATGTTGGCGCTCCAGAAGAAGAATCAATCAATAACCAAGATTTAAATCCCCCAGTTTATAATGTAGGCATAAAAATAACAACGCATTTCGTGACCCGAGTGGCTCAAATGCGGCCAGCTTGACCAAATGAGCATCACTGAAGAGAAGGCGCAGTTTAAATGAGCATCAGCCAACAATGGATATACGACAGCTCCCTCCCACGTAGCGGATGCATTGTGTGTGTGTGTGTGTGTGTGTGTTCGTGTGTGCGTGGGCATGCGTTTGTGTGACACCTCCTTGGTGATTTACAGCATGTGACGGTGCTTTATTTCCACAGGCCATCCGCAGCAGACTGGAAGAGGCTCGTGTGGGCATCAGACAGCAATGTCCTTTTTTTTTTTTGTCCTTCGAAACAGGCAATTAACAAGCGTTGGTTAGTCAGAATTGCTTCAAAGAAGCAATTCATTGAACAATACTTTATTATTGTGGTTGCGATTTGCAGCGGTGAAGAAATATTTTATATTGAGATTCCTAAATATTAGAAACAGTTTGATGCAATATGTAATCAGGAAAATATTGGTAAATTAAAATAAATTTCCTTTGTCTTTGGAAACATATTTAAAAATAGTGCTTATGAATGAATGTATGAATTACAATCAGGGAAGGGCTTCATATAACGAGTCAAAATAAATGCCTCATTATATGGGTAGGAGAAATTATCATGAAAAATATACATTTGTAAATATAATGAAATATACAAGCATTTTACAGATACATAATTATTTTTAAATAATACAACAATTATTACTACTATACCCATAATGAACAAATTAATAAACACGAAAACTTTTCTTTTCAAATTAAAAAATACTACTCTACTAAAGTTTAAAAGTAGTGTTCTACAATAATTTTCGGATGAATCATCATAAGGTTGGTTAATTGTGATTATAAATTATTATTATTATAAAAGCTACTACTTCTACTAATGCTACATAATCATAATCATCTTCACTTAAGAATTAAGTTTTTGTAGTACTGCAAAAATATGCTTTAAGTTTTCAGTTAATAGACTATTAATAATTAAAAACTATTAAATAAAATAAAATAAGGAATTTACCTTTTGCCTTTGGAAGAATTGCACTTTTTAAATGTCCAGCAGGGGGCACTGTAGAGGGGGAAAAAAAAGACCCTTTTGCCAAATAAACATTCCGTCCGTGCACCACAATGTATATAAAATACTGCATATAAACAAATACACAATATATACTATTTGTACGACCATATAAATAGGACAAAATGGCACTTTAAATTCAATACATGAGGAGGCAAAATAAGGGTATTGGATATTAATGTATATTTATTGTGCATATGATATGACCCATAGAGTACATACCTCGATTATTAAGGAGTGCCTTGTGGAACTGTGCGGAACACAAGGTGAGTAGGACGAGAAGACGGAGGGGAATTGCAGACAGGGTAGCTGAGGGACTGATGGGGGGAGGTTGACGTGGGAGTTGACCAGAAATGGCGAATGAGGACAGCTGAATATTCATAAACAAGCCATACAGCAGGCATCTTATACTGTAGTTGCTACTGTATCATGTGTGGGATTGATGATGACACCGCACAAATGTATACAAGTGGCGCTGCATTGTGGCAGTTGCAACTCAGATCCTCGGGACATCGAAAGAAGGCGGCATTGTCTTCATGTCATCTTGGGGTCTACGTGATTGACATGGGGATGATGACACAGAGGGAAATCAACCCTGAAGCATTTCTTCATTCTTCCTTATTTAGTACCAAGAATGTATTTTTTTTTAAAATATTTTAGATTTTTAAGCAGACTTCAGTAGCAAGTACATAGTATAACATGTTTGCATTGCTTGTTGAAATATGCCATACATGGAAGGAGAATACTGAGATTTACAGCGCTTAACATGTTTATTAGACTGCAAGTCATAAAAATACCATCTGGCATCATGAAGTGCTTTAATGTGGACTCTTTCGCTGCTTGTGAGCTCTGGATAGTTAACTATTTTTAACACTTTTGGAATAAACTGCCTGCCTGACTGACTAACTATCTGACAACAACCAAAACCTTTTCCTCTAGAGACTGGTTATGCATCTTTACATAAATTCAACTAACTAACTAACTAACTACTGAAAAGGAAAGGTATTGTTCTGTATTTTTAGGAAAGCTTGATCACTATGCAACTAAATAGATAATGCCAACTAGCAGATAACTAAATCAGTGACCATGCCAGTAACCAAAACCTGTTCTTCTAGAATCTCTGGAATCACTGCTAACTAACTAAGTTATTTTAATGTAATCTTGCTCACTATCAACCAACCAAGCAACCTACCTGACCTACCTACCTAACCAAATAACTCGGACAATTTTTTAACGTGTATTCTTGCTCCCTACCTACTAACCTACCTGACTAAGCAATTCAGACAATTATTTTGTGTGTTCTTCCTTCCTTCCTACCTACCTACCTACCTACCTAACCAACCAACCAACCAACCAACCAACCAACCAACCAACGATGACCAAAACCTCCCCTGGTAGACTCTGGTTTTTGGTTGTCTAATTTGTTAAGCACTGTAATGTATAACTCAAGTCCAAAATAAAGTACTTCTGACCCGCGCAATGACTAAACCAGTACATTTTGGTTAGACCTTGTAAGGTCTCTGTAAAAATCTTTGGCTCTAGCAGAAAGCATTGTGGTCGTCAGAAGAACACGGCGTTTTTCTGCAGACGCGACCTCACCTTTTTAAAGAGCGCTTTTAATTTACACAACTTGCATTTTTTCGCTCTTGTCCCCTTGATTTTCCTGCTACCCCCATCACCTTCTTGTTCTTCTTGGCCCTCCAATCCAAGCCAGGGTCCCCAGACCCCGCCGTGCAGCTCGGGGTCCGCCATGGGGTCATCCGGTGGGCTTGTCGGCACCACTGCGGTCCGGTTGTACTCAGCCAGCCTGGTCATGAGATGCTTGACGATCTCCGGCCGAGCTTGGGCCATGTCACATCTCTCGTAAGGGTCGGCGGAGATGTTGAACAGCCATACCGACTTGCCCACCTCATTGCGACGCTTCTCCAGCCCCTGCCAGCGCTCCGGACCGTCCGTGAAGGCCTGCGGCGGCGTCCAGTCGCCGTCGCCCACGTGTCCCGTCAGAAGCTTCCAATCCCCGGCGCGGATCGCCGCCCTAACCGCTGTGTCCCAGATCCCAAAGCCATTGAGCACCAAGGCTTTGTCGTAGGGCTCCCCGGGTTTCCTGGAGAACGGGTCGATGTTGAAGAGGATTTCCGTGCGAGGTGAGGGGAGTCCTTCGCTGATGGTGCCCCAAACGTCGTGACCGTCCAGATCCTGGTGGGACTGCGGGATGCCAGCCAGGGACCACAATGTCGGGTACCAATCAGAGACGTGGATGAGAGCCTTGCTGACCACGCCCTTGGTCTTCAAGAGGGGACTGTGGACAAAACCCACCGCCCGGATGCCGCCTTCCCAGTACGTCCCTTTGCCTCCCCGAAGTGGCCAGTTGTTTCCCCCTGACAGAGACTGCCCACCGTTATCGGACGAGTAAATCACAACTGAATTTTCATAAAGACCACTCGCCTTTAGCTGGTCGACTACTTCACCGACGCCGTGGTCCAGGCAGCTCAGCATGGCCGCGTAGTGACGCCGGATGCGATTTCCCTGGGACGAGTACATGTCCAGGAAGTGGTTGGGTGCCTGCAGCGGTGTGTGGGCGGCCTGGAGGGAAAGGTAGAGGAAGAGGGGCGTGCCAGAGTCGTGACTTCTCAGGATCTGCTTCACTCTGTTGCGAAATAGGGGAACGTGTGAGGATTTCCAAGAAAGACTTTCTAAGGAATCTGTGACTCTCACCTGTCGATGTAAAGCAGAGTGGAGTAATTTCCCGCCATGTCCCAGGCCGGCCTGTCGCCGTCATGCAGGTCAAATCCGCACGCTTCGGCATTGTCGCAGCTCTGATAGGAGAAGTGGTCTCCGCTACCGGTGAGCGTGCCCAGGAAGCTGCGGAAGCCTCGTTCTGTGGGCGAGCAGCCGGGCCTGCAGAAGCCCAGGTGCCATTTGCCCACCATGTGCGTGGCGTAACCCGCCTCCGACAGCCGCTCGGGCAGGGTGGGGATGTCAGCGGGGAGGCAGAGGGGTTGACGTGGACGGATGATTGAATGCTGCAGGCCGGTGTGAATTTGGTAGCTGACAAGAAAAGACAAGCTTGGTGAGGTAAAGTTGAGGAAATAAGGGTATATTTCACAGAAGGTTATTATAGGGCATTTAGGACACTTTTAGAGGCCATAGATGTCACAGTATTGTGATATACAGTAATTTACTGAATACTGAGTTCACTAGCATGGTAGACTTTGACAACTAGAAGAAAATACAAAAAAGGGGGAAAAATTCAATGTTTAGAAAATAGCTATTAACAGATTGAAAATATATATAAAAAAAATAAAACATGAATATATTGTATGAAATTTGATATATAAAATAAAAATATCTAAATATATAAAAAATGTGTGAAAAGAATATTTTAAAAATAAATATAAACTTGTTCCAAAATATACACGGTTTATACATAAAACACAAAAATATAATATTAAAATTAATTAACAAACTAACTAACAAACTAAAAATAATAACTTTTGTTATAAAGAAAACTTACATTTATATGAACAAAATGTAAGAAAATATATTAGGATGTGGGGAAATCTTACATTAAAAATATATAATATATATAAAATAAAAATAGTTATAAACAAATGACAAAAAGAGGAAATGGACAAAATTCTATAAAGTATTGATAATTTTACCTCAACTCAACTCAACTTTATTTATAAAGCGCTTTAAGGGGGTACAAAAACATAGTATTGCTTTGTCAGTATTCGCATCAAACAGTGAGAATCTGTGTATAATTGACAGTCAGCAAAAAAAAAAATGGAAAAAAAAATGGTGGTACATATTCAATATTTTTTCACGAAAAACACAGGGAGATGGGAAAAAATTCAATAAAAAAAAAAAGAAACAACAAAATACAAAATTATAAAACTATTCAGAAAATATTGGAAAAAATGTATGTAAAGTTTAGTATTTGTTTAAAAAATGGTAAAAGAAAATTAAGATATATCATTTAGTAATTCATAATTTGTGTTCAAATACTGTCGGCCTATCTGGTGCAACACCACATCAAACTGAAGATGCTAGTTTTGTGAACCGGCTAATAGCTTTTTGTAATGTAATTTGTCATTTGTTTGTCTGTTTTGCTTCACTCTAAATTTCAGCTGAGAGTGCCAATAAACACTTTTGAAGCAAGAATATGACTCATATTTTTCCTTGCAACTTAAGACTGCTTGTAAGTCGAGGCACCACTGTACTGTGGAATGTCATACTGATATAAAAAAAAAACAAAGCAACAAAACATTGATTTACTGACCGTCCTGTCATGAGTTGACTACGAGAGGGCGAGCATATTGGTTGGACGTAATAATTCTCCAGTTTCACCCCCTCCGCCGCCAGCTGATCCAAGACAGGCGTGCGGATGTCCGAGCCGTGGTATCCGACGTCGCCGTAACCCTGGTCGTCCGCCATGATGAAGATCAGATGCGGCGCCTTTCCCGGGCCGGGCCCTGCATGGAGCTCTCCCCGGCAGCCGTGAAAGCAGATCATCAGGACAAACACACAGCAGACGCTTCTCTTCATCTCCAACTGGGGAAGCAGAAAGCAGAAAATTGGGGAATCTTGCAGCAACAGTAGCATGAGGCAGAGTTAAATTGGTGCCACACGTTGTGGAATGGCCAGAAGAGTTAAGAACCGTTGGATGTGTATGAAAAGACACACCTTTGCACTACCTTATTACATTCCACTGCGCTTTTGGGCGCCTCGCACCTTGCCTGGAAAACCAGGTCAGCTATACCGATATACGACCTGAGGGTCTTATATGCTAACTTGGACACTTGAAAATCTATCCCTTAGTGTTAGAAAAACAGGTTAAAGTGTTGTTGCAGCAAGGAAACAATTGAAGTAGGCTCACATGTTTTTCCCTTAACAAAAACTCATTTTCAGAACTTTCATTTCAAATTAAAACGTCTGTTTTCAGTGTAATTATCTTAAATATTGCCGATATAATTATCTTAAATACTGAATATGCTTGCTATTGAAATTCCACATTACGCTCTCAAACAGTAACTTCGAGGGATGTGTGAGCGCCCACTAGTGGTACGCAAAAGGACTAACGCCTTAGCACAATTCAGCAATGTTTTTTTGTTTTGTTTTGAAATTGTATTGAACTTATTATTTTTTTTAAGTTTCCCTACTTAAAAATGTATTTTTTTTAAACATTTATTCACATATACTGTATTATTTATTTAAGTCATATGTGCAAAGCATTTTTAAGCTTTTAAGTGTAGTTTTTTTTTTCTGTGTTCCATACTATTTAAGTGATATTGTTAAAAAAATTGTGTATAATTTTACAGCAAGCAGCTGTAGTTACTCCTCTGTCTTTTTTTTAAAGAGCACTTTTTTTTTTTAAAGATGGCAGTTGGTGTAAAAAGTTTGACAACTACTAGAATAAAACATCCTCATTGTGTTGTGTTTTAATTGTTTATATCACATTATTTAACACATTCATTTTAATTCGATTGTTGATTAATTATTTCATGTCTTGCTTTTTATTTTATTCCTTAAATATAATAATTACAGTAACAAAAATTAGGTTTGAGAAAAAATACATGATATAAAGCATTACCGGTATATATGTATAAAAATCCAAAGTTATGTAAAGTTACTTCTTACTCCTTTTCAAATTTGTACAATCTAATTTGACTTTCATGTTAGTTTTAGTTTTTTTTTCTGTTTAGTTTTTTATTTTCTTGTCACTTTTATACGTTTGAAATGAAGAATTCATTAATTCATTCAATAAAATTGTCATTTCAATGACACATATTAACAGCTAAAATGTATACTGGACCATACATTTTTTAATTATTTTTATAAAAACGTTGTATTTATTTATTTGTTTATTACTGGGTTGTTTTTTTTTGGGAGGTGGGGGCGGCGGTTATGTAAGCCTTATAGCATAATTGCCTCAATCGTATTTAACATACTGTTTCACCATATCAATAAACATGCAGTTGCTATTTTTTTTTCCACACTTCAAACTGAACTCAACTTAAAACCTACAAAAACAGCATTTTATTTGTTTATTTTGTTTATTTATTTCGCTTCGTATGCAACCTTGCAAGATGCCGCCACCAAACTACCACCACCGGGGGGCGCCAGTGGACTACATGAGGATGAGGATGATGAGGAGGATGAAGAGGAGGATGCTGTCGGGATGCTGATGATGCTGAAGTGGACTATCCTGCAGGGAAGGGCACGCCAAGAAGAAGAAGAAGAAGAAGGAGAAGGAGGACGAGGAGGAGGGCGGGGACGGGCGCTGGGCCGTGCTCGAGCACCGACGTGAAAACGACGAAGAAGGAAGGAAGGAAAGAGAGGAGAGGACGCAGTTTGACCGCCAAGGAGGCTATTCTGAGGAGGTGGGCCACGTCCCGGGAGGCGGGAACCAGCCTCACGTGGCGTCCATGTTGATGTGCCGAGACACATGCACGCATGCAGCTGATGAACACGCACTCGGATGTTTACAGTGCTGCAGGTAAGCGCGTCTCGATATGGTGTGTGCGTGTGTCAATGTCACGCTGGTCATGTGATGTCATGAGATTGTCATCACAAGTCTCAGATTGATAATGTAGTGCGTAAGGGAATGAGTGCATTTGTTTGAGCAACTCGTTTGTGTTTTGATGGCGGGGAAACAACCTTTTTTTTTTTTTTTTTTTTTTAAATGATGTGTTTTGGTGGGGGAATGGGAGAATTTGCCTGCTATAGGCACAGTGCACAGCACATAAAAGTCTACACACCCTTGTCCAAATGCCAGGTTTTTGTGACATAAACAAATGAGACTAAGAAAAGGCATTTCAAACCTTTATTGTGACCCGATACTTATTTATTATTATTTTTTTTAGGGTAATTAAAAATCAACAACTGTAATAATATAGTTGCAAAAGTGTGCACACCCTCATAATGGGATACGGGCTGTTAACCAATCACGTTCAAATACATGTCAAATGGGTGTCAGCACACACCGGCAACCATTTGAAATGCCTCTAATTAACCCCTCATAAAGTTCAGATGTTCTCGTAGGCTTTTCCTGACTTTTTTTTCTTTCAAAGAGAAGCCTGATGGTTTTGTGCTAATACTGACTGCTGCTTTTAACAGTTCATAATTCATTCCACTTTCTTGCCTTGTTTTCAACAGACCATACCACATTTTTCCAGTCCACATAATTACAAAATGAGAACACTCACAAATTGCTGCTGTAGACTACAGCTCACGCCCGGATGCTCACACGCTAAGTGGCCAACCCGCATCCAGCTCTTGACGTCACTCACTAGGCCACGCCCCTGAAAGGCACACATACAAAACACGAATACTCTACTATAATACATGCAGTAGTCCATATTTATATAATCACAGTGTCTGCATTGTTTTTACTTTTTTTAAAATACATTACCGTGATATTCTCCCCTAGAAAAACAGAATTTTTTGGGGGGTGGTGGGCTGGAAAAGATTAATGGCAGTTCAATTAATCTTAATGGGGAAAATAACGCCTTGCAATGTCTGAATTTAGATAAATGTTTAGGGGCTATTTTACAAAAAGAAGGACAATTTTGCCTTTTTAATGTGTATATTTCGAAAGAGCAAAGAGAAGTCTGACTTGTATATTTTATGTTGAAAATTAGAAACAAAAAGGAACCAAGGAGTTAAAAAAAAAAAATGCAATGGTGAAATGAGGGGAAATTAAAGACGCATGCACTCGCACACACTAGCGTATCGTAGGCGTGTTGTAGTGATTTTTGGCTCAGGCAGCTGCTCTCCTCTTCCTCCCACACGCTTTGTAAACTCTCTTGATGGAACAGCAAAGTACCCTAACGTTTGCGGACCTGGCACAAACGCTGCCGGACGCTTTCGTGGGAATATCACCAGGCTTTTTTTTTTTTTTTTTTTTTTTTGTGGGTATGAGCGTGGGCATCTCTTCCCCCACCGCCAAATGAATTCTCGTTTACTAAGTGGCCTTGGTGCTGTTCAAGTGTAAATGTTTACAAATCCCAAGGTTGACTCGCTTGCTTGCTCTTTTTCACAAAGCCAATGAAAATGAGCCTCCGGGTATCAAACGTGGCTTTTTATATTTACGTACAGCTAAATGAAGTAATAGAAGTGATAGTTTAAAAGAAGTGGAATGGCAAACATAACAAATATGAAATGGAAAAAAATAATCAATTAGTTTGTTTTCACTTTGCCGTTGTTTAGTCAGCAATTTGGTTGGGCATGAATTCTGCTGGTGGTAGCCAAAGTAGATAGCAAGCAAGACAAGTAGCTAAGGTGTAAGTTTGTATTGACAAAAGCAAAGTCTTATTTGGCTTGCTGCCTAAATGGGTTGCTGTCGTTAAAATACAAACCAGTAAACATCATAATTAGAAGATTAGAAGATAGGGTTTTGAATTTCTGAATGATATATGTGGCTTTACAGGTTTGTCTGGTCAGTTTGTGTTGATGCAAGAAAGCAGAAAGAGCAGAGGCCTGTTTAGTTTGCTGACTAAATGGATTGCTGCGGTAAAAAAAAAAAAAAAAAAGGAACACTAAACTTACATACAAGTAGTATAAATTGAGAAGCCAAGTAGCTATTTCCTTTCACTTTTACCTTTTGTTAAAATTGTATTTTAAAGTATCCCATTTAGCAACACGTTGGGTCTGAATTCACTGCACCATGTTTGTATTGGTGCATGGATGCAGTGAACAGCGTATGCCCGTCTAGCTTGCTGCCAAAATGGGTTGTTGTTTAAAAAAAAAAAAAAAAAAAAAAAAAAAAAAAAAAAAAAAAGTTGCAACGAGCAAACACAATAAACAAAACACATTGAAAAGAGAACTACTCTGATCATTCTGCAGTTGTATAGTCGACTCGTATTGATGCAAGGAAAAGTACAGGCCCGTCTAAATTCTAATTTCCTGCCTCAATGGGTAGCTGTTTAATAGAAATCGCACAGCAGGCAAATATAATAAATAAAACCCATTTTCTTTGGTTTGCATAAAAATAATAAATAAATAAATAAATATATATTCGAAAAGAGAACCAAATCACCTTGCTTATACTATTTTTTTCCCTACAGCAGCCAATTTAGTCATTAAACTAGTCAGGTCTGAATTCACTGCTGGCTGTGACCAAGCCACCAGCTTAGATAGATTTGATCAAGTTTAATAAAGAAAAGGCAACACACCGCGTTCAAAGTGATCCCAATGGCTTGGACCGCTGACCTCCTCACCGAGCGCTCATCAGCGGGACCCTCGTCGTCACGGCTAAGCGCGTACGCCGTCTTTGCGCTCTCGGTCCCCGTTTGGAGATAAGTCGGCCTGTCGCTGTGAATGGATGAGGGCGACGTGTGGTCCTAATGGACTGTCAAGGTGATCTGGGAGGAGATGGATGAGGACATGTGCACACGTAGGGAATACCTGACACATGGTGGAATGACGCTCAAGCTTCAGGACAGACCCGATTCCCGTTTGGTGTCCTTTCCTGTCTGCTGCTGACACATTTAGCATCCTTTAGCATCCGCGGCTAACAGGAAGAAAAACAGTAGAACAGGGGTGTCAAACTCATTTGAATTCAGGGACCAATTTCACCCAAATTTGAGCTCAAGTGGACTTGGACAGGTATGTCCGTGGCCAATAACGACGGGACAAAATATTTCTTTTTTGTTTTGCGTGAATAATTATAATATAATATTCCCATTTGTTGCTATCTAGCCTGAAATTTCTTAACAAAAATGAACATAAACTTTCTTTGTGTGAGAAACAGCCAAACTGCACAATGTCAATTAAGTGGTTGTCAGTGCACCCTCCCTCCAGTGGACAAAATTAGCAACAACAGTTATTTTGTGTGAAAAACTGCCATTTGTGTTCTGGCTTTAACGTGGAGTCCAAAGATGACCGCATACCAAATAATCTGACACATGACCTCAAGTATTTAAAGTACCATCTAGTCAAAATAAATTAGGTTCTTGCTTTCACAAAAAGAAAAATATCAACCACAATATGTAATCGGATTCTCCCCTCAACAGTGAAAACTGTCTCTCAAAGTGAACCATACAACATGCACTGAAAGCAAACATTATATAATATTAGAAAGAGGGTTCTTGCTCTATTACAATTTTAGGGACTGTAATCCTTTGGAGATTTTAGCTGTGTGGAACAGCAAAGACATTATTTGCATTGTTAAAATTTTGAAATTCATGAATTTTATGCAGGCAAAGACACATGCACAGATTTGGGTGTAACTGCCAGAGTGTGTTGTCTGTAATATCTGTCAGTGTTAGCTGGGTCGATTATGTAATAAGGAAGCGGAATGCTCTCTTTCACACGCGCACAAAATGCACCTGCGTGCTCTGCGCCGAACGGGACGCATGGACAGTACTTCCTGAACAAGAGGAAACCCAACATGACGTCTCATCTCATCTCCGTGACGAGAATGAATGAGGAGACCAAATGGAAAAAGAATATGTCCGCCGTGCTCAAGTTGCGGATCACCAAATTCAAAATGGCAGACTTTTTTTTGTGGGTCTACTCATGATAGACATACCTAACGAATGTCCCATTGGTTTGTAAAAATGGCAACAGCGGCTGAATTTTGAAGGAATCTCGGAAAATGACCCCAAAATGTCCGCTTCAAGACAAAATGGCAGACTTCCTGTCTCTTCCTGAATATGTTTTGTTTTTATATTTTTGTGTCTGCCTGTGATAAACCTGACTACCAAATTTTATGTTACTGAGTAAAACTGGCTTTGAGGGCCGGATTTAAAAAAAATACTACAGTACATCAAGACTCTCCTCAGACTTTTGTGGGCCTACTCATGATACACATGCCAGCCAAATTTCATGAGTTTTGGGGGCTGAATTTATTTCCAAAATGCTGTATTATGAGTGACTTTGTCTTTGAAGGATTCTGGAAACAGCCAAAATGACCCAAAGATAGTCACTTCAAACAAAATGCTAGACTCGTGTGTCTCTTCAGACATGAGTTCTTAAGACTTTTTGTGCATCTACTTAGGATGAATAGGCCTACCAAATTTCCATGTTATTGCTTCAAAGTGGCACCTGGGGCTGAATTGTGAAACTACTCCCGCTGGAAAAACCTTGTAAATGGAGAAGGACTTGAAAATGGGCACTTCAAGGCAAAATGGCAAAGGTCGTTTATTTTCTACGTCATGGGTTTTTGAGACTTTTTTTTGTTTTTTTTTTGTTGGGCTACTCATATTGATAAGATTTCATGTTTCTGAGTGAAACTGGCTTTAGGGGCTTGTATTTTCAAAATATTCCAACCGCCGGACATGGCAAGGTGACCTTGAAATGGATGCTTCCAAATGTCTTTACAAACATGGCTTCTTGAGACTTTTTCGTGGGTCTAAGATTGAGAAGTTGACCAAATTTAATGCTGAGTAAAACTAGCTTCAGGAGCTGAATGAAAAAAAAGAAAAATTCAGTTGAAGACGGTCATCTTCCAAATGAACATAAAATGGTTACTTCAAAGCAAAATGGCAGACTTCCTGTGTGTGTTTTTTTTTTTTTTCTGCCATTGGTTTATGTGGGCTTACTCATAATAAGATATGCTTATGAGTCAAACTGGCTTTGGTTGCTTTGGAAAATATTCCAGTCGGACAAATTATCTTTGAAGTAACTGTGGAAATGGTAAAAAAAAAAAAAAAAAAACTCTAAAATGGCTGCTTCAACACAAAATGCACAGTGCCTTGAGACTTTTTTTTTTTTTTTTTTCATCATCGACTCATGAACAGATCAACCAAACGTCTCTATGGTAAGTGAAATGAGCTTCAGCATATTGCATCTTTGTAGGTGGAATGCGTGCCAGTACTTTTGTCCAAATTTTGTCAAACAACCAATGCACATCCTCACACAACTTCATTTCCTTTCGTGGAACATAACAGCAGCATTCTGTAAACTTAAGCAGCCTGCCAGCAATATTCCTAGAGGCAGTTGGCAAATTCCACGATATGAACAAGACTGTCCAGGATTTTTTTTTTTTTTTTTTTTTTTTGTAATCTAAATCAAATGAGTGTAGCGTTCAACCTCTTAATATTCAGACTGGTATGACATGTGGTGACAATGACACTATTTGTTCGGTGCCCCATTTGAGTAATTGGATAAGATTTGCTACCAAGAATGTTTCCATGATGTTGTACTTGTAAAAGCTCTCGCCTGTTAATAAAATGGATGACTTGTCTATGTGTTGTTGTTGTTGTGTGTGTGTGGAACGCTGAAAGCTGGTGGCCATGTTCCAGCAGAATGCAATGAAGACACACTCATACACACAATGTTCTCATGCACACGCACACGTAATATATATTATTTTATATAATATATGATTTGGTGTGCTTTTTTTTTTTTTTTTTTTGGTCAAGCTTCATCAAGTAGTGATCAAATTGCTGCATCGTAATATTACTGATTTTCCAGTAGTATTACATTGTTTGTTTGTTAGTTACATACAGTAGATATCGGACATGGTTTATTAATTATCACACAGGTATTGCAATATTTTATCGTTTCTTTAATCACTTACAGTACGTATCAGACAGGTTTTCTCTTGATATATTGATCACCATGCACTATTTGTATTGCGATGATATCGAACCTTCTGTTTTACTACAAAAATTATCATGCAAATGCTATATCGTGTTACAATTTATATAGCAAAGATATTGTATTGCAGTTACAGATATATTGTACAGTTTACTTCTAATATAGCCATTATAATGAAACCTCTGTATCATGATACTATTGATATTACAATTATATCAGATTGTTTCATAAATAGCACAGATGGATTTTTCTTCTTCTCATATATCAATTTTCACACAAACACAGTACCGTGATACTATCCATATTGTAATGATTTTGTATCATTTAATTACGTACTATTTAAACCACTGATAAAGGAACACAATCCGTAAAGCAACACATGAAGACAGACAATAACAATCCTCACAGGCATATGAAGGAGCCACACCTCAAATTGAATTAATGATGGACCAATATATTATAAAGTTCTGATTTGTTTACCAATAAAACACACTAGAAACTGTTTTGTTGATTTTTGGGTTGAAAGTGGAACGGATTAATGTCACTTCCATTCATTTCAATTGGGAAAGATGATTTAAGTGCATCTCAAGGCACGAGTGATATTTGATCATGAAATCGCTGTATAGTTATTGTGAGCTACGCTGCACTGCCCGCATTTAAAGTCAAGAATTGTGTTGCACTAGCAGGCAAAGACAAGAGCATGTGCAATTGCACACGTACACGCACACACACAGTGCCCGAGGCTTCATAAACAGCGGGCTGGGATACCGCACGCCTTTTTCACTCCTTCACTTCCTGCCGTCATGTTGGTCCATCTCCATGCTCCGTGTTGATTGTTATTATGCTTTATTTTGCCTTCTTTTTCTCTCTCTCTCTCTCACCATCCTGCCTGTGCAGCGGACGTTCGCGGCAATTGGAACACTAGCAGCATCAGCGCTTGTCGGCAAGCACTTGAAGTTGGCTTCCTGCCTGTTGAGATGTGCTGGGAGGAAACATTGTGAATACGAGTTCATGCTGATGAAATTGATCTGCTCAGGTAAGGAAAGCTGATGTGAATTCTGGTGGTTTAATGTGAAATAGCAAAATTAGAAATGTCATATTTACTCATGAAAATTTCAAGGGCTCACCAATTTGTAGTATTTAAAATATTAATGGTTTGTTACGGTGTAGTTTTCCTTTTTAATAATTGTTTTAAATGTCTTCAGCATTTGTATTCATTTATTATTTATGTTTCAAGTTTATTGAAATTAATCACAATATTTGTAATAATTTATATAATAAGAATTATGAATTATGCAGTTAAATGATTTGTTTAATGTCATTATTACAACTATTATTACTTGAATAATAAATCATTCACGTTAAATTGAAATTAGATTTTATTTTTCAAATATGCTATAATAATTTTATTCATACCATGCTTTTTATTCAAACATATTTTATACTTTTAATAAATGTATTATTAAAATTGTGTATGTTGATAAATTTTTGTCATTTATTTTTAATGAAAAAAAATCATTTGTTTTATATTTAGATCTGATTTTTTTTTCATCAGTTTTAGAAATAATTGGAGTACATAATTTTTTAAAACTTAAATATATTTTAATATATAATTAATCTATAATAATAATAATTATTATAATAATATTAATATTATTATTAATAATAATAATAGCAATAATAATAATAATAATTATTTCCCAAGGCAGCTTTATTTATATGTCACATTTCATACCCAAGGCAACGCAATGTGCTTCACACAACAATTAAATATTATTATTATTATTATTAGTAGTAGTAGTAGTAGTAGTGCAATTGTGAATAATGTGAAAATAACAATCCTGCTTTTGGAACACATAAGGTTCTTGTTTATATTAAACTATAGAGTACAGTATATCAGAAATTCAAGGCGTTTAATGTTTTTTTTTTCTCTTAAATCCTGCTTCATATTTGTAAAACATAAAGTTGAGTTCACAACTTCCAAGTTAGCCAGAAGACAGTGCTTTTATGACACATGGCATGTTTTGCCCTTTCCACCGTTTAAATTGATTTCCTGGCTCTGTACAGAAAGGAATCGCACCCATTTCATATGCATACTTTGCGGTGGGAAATGGATCATTTGTTATCCTTAAAATATTTTTTCCCTGAATAAGCTGAACTCTCCAGTGTCCTGAGCAAAAACGGCTTCCAAAGGAATCTGGGTCATAGTTGACGTCTCATCCTAGCTAGCTAGCGCTAAGCTAGTTCGTCTCTCAGATCTGCTGATCCAAGTTTGTAAATTCCCTTTCAAATTGCTAGCGTGGTGTTAGCAGGCTAACAAATATTACCATTGCTAGGACGGCGTCAGATTTTCCCATTAATACTTGCAAGCGTCTGCTTGAATGAACCGCGTACGTAGCATATGCTCTCCCAATGAATGTTTTTATTTATTTATTTTTTTTTAGTGATCAAAGAATGGATTACCTTCATTAGCAGGAATATTTCTATTCTAAGGTAACAAGAGCGCATTAAAATGCTTTCTTTCCGAAGGGAAAGTGGCTTGTTTGGTGGCTATCCTGCTTCTTTATTTATAGCTGGATCAGAGGTTGAGCTTTTAAACCCAAGAGAACAGCAGACAGTATTTATAGACACCTCAATAAAAGATGAATCCCGTGCTTACGCAACACGTCCTGACCACGGCGGAGGCGTCCGTGAGACGCAGACGGACGGACGGACGCGGCCCGCCCTTCCTTCGTGCCCTTTAAATCGCTTCCTCTCCTTTTGCTCACCACTCGTCCTTCTTTCCCTTCCTTCTCTGATCTATTATTCACATCCCCCGGCTGACTCTTTATGCGGACTCCCCCCCCCCAAATCCCCCGTCTCCCGGCACCTGGGGTGTGCTTCCCCAAAGGGAGCCAAGCTACGGGATGGATAAAAAGCTCAGGCATGTGTTGCTGGGTGGAGATAAGACACTTGCATTGGCCGAGGTTGACATTTTGCGCGCCACTGCTTTGTGGGTAAGGAGCAATGTGTTGACACTACTTGACAACATTTCATGATAATGTCAATGCATCAACATCACTGCCTACCAAAGATTACTTTTACATTATTTGCACTGGGGATGGGCTTGGTAAGAGTCAGCATTCGGGTTAGGATTTCCCCAGCTTTAATAAGCCAAGGCACTAGAGCTGAGTACGTTTTTTCTTAACATTGCAATTATGATTTAATATGCGATTATTTCTAATTCCCATGTACCAACACAAACAATAATTTCATCTGTATTACAATAGATATACATACATAGATACATAAATGGCTGGCTTTTATAGGTAAGGGTTACACTAATAAATTAATATTAACTTAACTTTTATATGTACTTTACTACACTTAAACTTTCAGTAAAGTGTTCGTCACTACGACAACTTCTAACAAATAAGGGCGGTGTAAACATACAGCAAGTCAATAATTAAAAGTCACAATACAATAATAACGCAAACAAATTTGTGGCTTTATCATTTAAACTTTTCACGTTTCATCCCCCCCAAAAATTACAAATAAAAATAAATAAATAAATAAGAAAATAAATAAAAATAAATAAATACATAAATAAATAATATAATAATATAATATACTACATATTTGCTCAGCCCTGCAAGGCAAGGCACCCATTTTACAAAGGAACAACAACAACAACAACAACAAAAACAATAAAAAAAAAAAAGGAAAAAAAAAAAGCTGCTCGGGCCCTAAAAAAAAAAAAAACGTACTCAGTGTGAAATCAAAGCTGAAATACTCACAGGATGCCATGACTAATGTGATGTAATGTAAGTGGCTCCCATCTTTGTGGAATAAATAATAAATAAATACATACATACATACATACATACATACATACATACATACATAAATACACATTAATTGTGCAAGCACTTCAAGTGGCTCCAAGATCCTCCATAACAAATACATTCACCAGAAAAAAACAAAAAACAAAAAGACAAAACAAAAAAACAAAAACGTCAATTTCCTTTTGAGATGTCGGAATTTTACCCCGTTTCAGTTTATTGGTGAATATTTTGAATATCCTTGAGTAGCAGATGAAACAAACTGCCTGTCACTGTATGTAACTGGCATAGAGAGGTAAACAAAAAAAATGTATAATTCATAATTTATCATTTCTGGCATACAAATCACTCTGCTGTGCTAAAGCGACCTCAAGGACTGTTTGTATGGTTACTTATTTATGGTTAACTACACTAACTTGTATACATTGCATTAAATAAGGAGGCAAATACCAGTGATTGTGTATGTGTCTGTCTCCTCTATACACATAGGGGTGTGTGTGTGTGAGCTATCAGTGGCAAGAAGATAAAACCTCAAGCCAATTTACATACGGCGAGTGTGGTGCTGCACCGCTGTGATGCGGGCAGATCTGAAATGGAATCTGCGTGTGTTCCCCCTGGCTGCACGCATCATTTATCCATCAGCGCCTCGGCACCACGCCTCGCCTCTTGCCAGCTATCAATCAGCGCATCGCCGCGCTTTATGTAAATGGCCGTGAATGGGAAAAAAAATAAATTAAAAAATGCTTTTAACAGTGCTTTTTTTAGGCTCGATGTGGCCATCTGAGCTTCTGCGTCTCTAAGGTTGGCTGGCTTACATCTAAATGGATATGAGCCGCGTGCGCACGTGTATGTGTATGCGGTTTCAGAATAGCAAGGATGCTCCGCCTTGCTCGCTAACCCCCTCCCGCACTGACAAGTAAAGCGCACAGCAGGTGGTCAAGATGGCTGACTGACACGGTGCGAGCAAAACAAGGACAGGAAAAATGGACCGCATACCTTTTTAATATATAAGGCCTGACTGTTATGGACTCTTTTTTTGAGTCAGATTCAGATCCTACTATTTGGCATAATAAAATCAAGTTAACCAATTAATCGGCCGATTAATTAAAAAATAAATAATGAATAAAAATAACTTCTTCTTGTGTGTCCCTTAACGCTTAAAACAAAATATGAATTACAGCAGGAACATTTGACTGTTTAACGATACTTTTTCCTTTCGTATTTGATTAACTAGATAGAAGAGAATGTTTGAATGTTGTAATGTGATAATGTGTGAAAAAATAAAATAAAAATAAAAAATAAAAACATGCAGGGCGTGCAGATGGTCCTCACTGAGTGCTGTGATTCGGGCACCCGCCGCTTGTTGCTAGCTTTTTGCTGGCTTCTCCTGCTAACCGCTCTTATTAGCCGCTCCAGCGAGTTCTTGCTAGCCATTCGTGCTCACCGTTTATGCTAGCTCCTGCTCGCCGGGTTGCTTGCTCGCTCACTCCAAATAATATTTCGTAGTAATTGGTGGTAGGATTGCAAAGTGTGGTCTGTGTGGGCATCGTAGTGCTTGTGCTTCAAAATCTATTATCTCACCACTAGATGGCACTAAATATTACACCTCTACATTTTTGTTTTGGGTTTTATGGTTGATGTGTAGGATGAAAGGGTTAAATTAGGGTTAGGTTGGCTAAATTTTGGCAGTTTGGGTTAGGTTTAGGGATTAAGTTAGGTTTATGTGTTAGGTTAAGTTTTTAGAGTTAGGGCAGAGACGGGATAAGGTTAAGTAAAATAATTAGCGCAGGGTAGAGTTGGCTAAGATCCCAAAGAAAAATCTTCACATTTGGGATTCGTGTTTCAGGGTGAGACAAAAAATATGGTTTATGTATACTGTATATTGAAGCAATCAAACAGGCTAATTGTTGCTGTATTGGGTACAATTTGATTCGATTGTTCTTAGAAGCACTTCTGGCTTCCCTGTTTGGCCTCCAACCTACTATGTTCACATCATGTTCCCGCCTGTCCGCCTTCCATGACAACATGTCCTGTCTCTAGCGAGTTGGCGATCTAAAAGGGCATCATGGGAGAACGGCAGCGCTCTCAAGGGGAAGTGCAGAGACACAAACGGCTGAATAATAAAAGGAAGGGGGAGGAAGGAGAAATAAAGGGTAAAATATCAACTTAAAAACAGAGTGCTCAGCTGTTGACAGTAGCATAGTTCGACCGTTTTGCTGACGTACGGAGCAACACAGACAGATGTTATGGCGCTGCGTTAACACGATTAAACGCGGCCTCTTCCTCCCCTTTCCTCCTCAATTTGATCATCTCCTCCGCTGCTTTCTGGACGCTTGTTCTCGCCCACACGACGCTTCCGAGAAAAGCGGGACGGGAATGAGCAAAGTGGGGAATAACAAAGATGTACTGCATATAAAAGACATCAACACACAGTCGGAAAATCTAATTTAAAGAGAGAGAAGGGCTTTTGTGCCATTTGGACACCTGTAAATTGTGTTGTAAATAACAGTGAGGGTTTTGTGTGGCCATTTTTCTTGGTCATAACTAAACTTAATTTACCAGCATGGTCAAAGGATCAAATTAAACTTGTAAACCCAGGTACCACTTTAAGTGCCCTCATTCAATTAATAAGGAAATATAAATAGCTAGAGCAGCTGTTTCTCGCGAGGTGAGAAGGAAAAAGCAGGCGGGTGTTGTGACTCGCTAAGGAAGGTGAGATTTCCTTCACCACATGAGCGGACCGCTAATGAAAAAAAACAAAAACGAATCACGGCTCGCATCCCGAGTCTCACCGGGCGGCTTCAGATGGGCCGGCCAAGTGCGAGCGGTGCGTGTTGGCGCAACTTGGTAGAACAGATAACACGCTATTTTCTCCACTGATCAAGTTCTTAATCGGCAAATTGTGGACGGATTTAAAGTGATGCAGCCAATCTGGCTTCAATCCCTGTGACCATTCGACCTCATCCGACCAATCCTGATGAAAAAGCAATGTTTATGGATCGATCAAAGTGGGATTTACACAATATTCTGTGCATCTGGAAATATCAGTCAAAATGCAGTAAAACGTCTGGCAATGTGGGGGACGCTGCTTCAAAAACAGCTAGCAGTGAATTAGTTAAAGGCACACAATCAACGAGGCTGAAAGATTTTGAAATAGCTCATTGTTATTCAAAAAATAATAAAAAATTATGATTTAAAAAATGGTCGAAAGATGGTCATCATGATCAGTGGTCGACATACGATGGCCACAAAAAGCACGTTATGTCATCTATGTAAAGGAAGTAGGTAGTGGAGGCAAGCTCTATGCTAGATGCTACCATTAGCTAGCAAGCTAGCTAGCGAGCGAGCTTGGGGGCTGGCTACAAGTGTAACAAAATGTCGCAGCGGATGCCAGCGTTCCCGCTTGCGGCTCGTCCATAATACATGCGGCTAATGTGGGAAGCCTCACCGAGCGCGCAGTCATCTCCCGTGTACGCCACTACACCGCTATGCCACCTCTTTGCTAATATAGCACCCGATGCCAGCTATGGATGTGCGCGCAGTGTGGTGAACTTCGAAGGTTTTGCATTGAGGTTACAATGTATGACAGCATCATGTACGCAAAAATCTAAAGGTCAAAGAAACATGAAAACATGAAAAAAATATATCAAAGTGATTTTTATTAGAGAATAGAGAGTGAAGCATTGTTTATTGAAACTGCGCAACATCTGTGCTGCATTGAGTCAATTCTTGCGTATTTTTTGGACAAATTGAACACAGCTATACCTGTTTGTTATTATTAGTCTTATTCTTTTTTTCTTGAACTAGATATACAGTATGATTGGATAATGATTGGACCTTCTAAGTAGCTAAAAATTCTCAATCTAATACTGACTATAAACTACGCTTGATTTATAACAACAAATTAAGACATTAAAATAGATACCAGTTAGGCAAGCGGAGCATTTTGCACCCTGCTGTCCAATCCAACACATTTCAAATCAATTTCAAAAAATCAAATCAAATCAAATTCAAATCAATTTCAAACCCACATTTTGATCTTTTCATTGAACAGCAACTAGGCCAGCAGCGTCGTTTCTGTGCTGCAGCTTGTTATTGTCCTTCAAAACATAGCGGTAGGTTTGTCCCCGAGTGTGCGAGTGCGATGCGGTGACGTGTTGTGAGGGAACAAGACGAGTAAGTGACTGTGACAGCTTGTCACTAAAGCTCCCTGCTGATCAGGCTTCCACCTCTAGAGACTTTGTGCAAGTTAAAAAAATAAAAAAAAAAAAAAAAAAAAAAAAATACTCAAAGCCCACGGCCTCATCAGTCAGCACTGCTCTGTTTGACGTTTATTTTCATAATTAATTTTATTTTTAGAAACCCGAAACCAACCCAGGATGTACTGCTGATACATAAACAACATAGAGTCGACAGTTTCTTGTCACAAAAGTCAATATTCTGTGTATATTGAAAGATCAGTCAACATGGTCTAACATAGGTGTCAAACTCCGGTCCTCGAGGGCCACAGTCCTGCAGGTTTTGGATGTTTTCCCTTCTCCAACACAGCTGATATATGATCCACTCATCAGCAAGCGCCGCATAAGCCTGATAACAATCCTGTTGATTGGAAGCAGCTTGTGTTTGAAGAGGGAAACCTCCAAAACCTGCAGGACTGCAGCCCTTGAGGACCGAAGTTTGACACCTATGCGAAATGTCTGGCAGTAAAAAAGTTAAAAGCATACATCTAACACATGCAGTTTCTTTTGGGTGCAATTCCACTCCTGGTCACTAGATGTCTGCACACTATTGCTATACACTGTGTTAATTTGAAAGAAGAAGAGTGAAAACAAGAAGTATTTTTAGTTTTTGCTTAAGATCAATTTTAAATCCTCTGTAATCCTGTTTTTTTATACCTACAGAAAGTAACAGCTGTAGGTTCATAATAATTATATATGGATTTATTTACTCTAAACAGAAAGATTGGTCCACTGTACCGCTGCAAAATGTTTTGGTCGTACCTCTTGCTCTCTCGCAATTTTTTTTGTTTTGTTATTTGATTTGATTGTATTATAATACATCTACTCCAGATATAAAACTCGACAATTCCGATCTAATTTCCAAGCGTGTGATATGACTTTCTCGCCGGTGTCTCGTCTCAGCATGGGTAATTGTGTTGTCTGCTGTCGTGTTGCTTTCACAGCCATTCCCCAGACGAGGGAAATGTTCTCTCGCCACAAAGCGTTCCCGAGACGTTGTTCTCTGAGACGCCAGACGAGCGCTTCGAGGCATCCTCGTGTCGTCTCGGCTAACGTGATTCGCTCTTCATTTGATGTTTCCATCACACCCTCATTGTCCTCATGAGCTCCGGGTTGAGTCTTCGTTTAGATATACACGAATGAGACCGCCAAAACAGATATGTTTATTTTAGTACCATTTTAAAAAATGTGGGTTGATTTTAAATTTACTATTTCAAATCTCCTTCATATATTGGTACAAAGAAATCTAACCCCCCTGTATCGTACGTAGCATAACCGCTATATCAGGATACTTTAATACTATTGTAGTAGAAAGAGTAACCCCTCGAAGCATTTCACATCACATGCTACATTAATATTGAGCACATGTTGAACTAAGTGCTACAAATATTAGCATTTAGCACGAACACACTCCCCAAGGAGAGAGTGACGGGACTGCAGGGAAGATGAAGATCGACAAGCTCAGGAAAAAAATAAATAAATAAAGAGAACAGCAATGAGACGTTAAACGGCTGAGAAAGACACAGCGTGTGTGTAGTGTGTGCGTACTGTGTAGTGTGTAAAGTGTAGCTCTAATTATCTGTCACACGCTGAAGTGGAGTAAGTCCCCGGGGGAATGATGAGGCTCGGAAAGATGGCAAAGGAAGAGGAGGGAGAATAAGGAGTCTGTAGTGTGTGCGATAGTGTGTGCGGGAGAATAAAGCTGTTACGTAACATGACATCCCGCCACACTGCTCTCTCTTTCTCTCTCTGCTCGCACCACGCCGCTTGGCACGCAGATTTGGATTCCACGCTACTCGCACTGCAGCATTTTAAACATATAATGTAGACAAAAGTATTGGGATGTATTCACGGAAGTCATTTATGGGAACAACTACACCATCAACCATACCATGCTAACATACATACTTTGTACTGTATGCTTATGCTTAAGTTACTTTGTATGCACGAGGAAAAAAAATGCAAAGTCCAACATCAGCTATGTGAACCATTACACTATAAAAAGGCCCGAGACATCCAACATATGTTTTTGTGTGACAGCAATGTGAACCACTACATCACCAATGGTGCAAAGCAGCACATATTTACACATTTTTGCAAACAATGAACCAGTCCTTGATAAACCCAAACTGAAAACAGGCAAACTCCAGAAATCCTGCGACAGCCACGCAAAAGCCAGCTATGTGAAATACTACATGACAAAAATCCTCAGCATCCTAACATGCAATACTTGTTTATGTAAAAAATGACAATTTCACACCTCAATGAACTTAACATAGGAACTACAGCAATCTAAAACTCACTTCAAAAGTCAGCTACGTGAACCACTACACCACAGATGCTCCTCGCATGTTTGAGTCTTCAACGTACATACATGGAAGAAGAACGCATTTGAAGTGTGTAATTGAAATCCACTGACTGACCTTCTCCATCCACCCCGCCCCGCCCCGCCCCGCCAGTGAGCTCGAACCAGAGCCATGGGGAGTACCCGGACTGCAGGAGCGAGCGCGAGTCTGGGAGCGAGGCGTCTCTCCTGGTGTCTCCGCTGGTGGTGGCGGGTATCGTCATAGGCCTGGTGCTCTTCCTCTCCTGCGTCACCATCATCGTGGGCAGCCTGCGCAAAGACAGCCGACTGAGGAACCCCCACCTGAGAGCCAGCTACGGTCCGTACTGACACGACAAATGCGAACAGGAAATCAAATTCAGTTCAAACCTTGGATTCAAATCCTAAATTGAAACTCAGACCTCCACATGGGCTGATAATAGTTTCTGACAGTATGATAACTGTGAGCAGTATTACATTTAGCTCTAAATTTTTTTTTTTTTTTTTTTTTTTTTTTTTTTATTTGGGTAAAGAAAAGCAGCCCCCATCGAACACAGTCTATTTTATTTTTAAACAAAATATAGAATATTTGTTACGGAAGAAAAAAAGCACCATGTAGTTATTCACTAAAAATTTACATGTTAACATTCTTCTTCTCTTTTAATTCTTCTTAGTAAGTAACCATGTCCCATCATTGGTGAGCTAGTTTTAGAACAGACCTGTGGGCTACTCAAGTTGTCCTTCGGGCTAACTAGTACCTGCTGGCACCATGAACCCCCCCCAAAAAAAATGCAAACCAATCAACAGAGCAAAGGGGCATCCATATTTGTCGTATCGCTTTCAATTAGCTCCCTAGCCCCTCCTCTTCTAGGCATAGTAACTGCTTACCACTCCCCTCTCTGCTCACCACAAAAAAGCAGAGTGAAAAAAGTGAATTAGAGGCAATTAACTTCAAAGAAGCATCTTGTTTACACGACTCTGCAAGCAGCCAATCAAATTGTGCCCTGCTTAGACTTCCCCTAAAAAAATGAAAAAAATAAAAAATAAAAACAAATAAAAAAAATAATACAGAAATTAGGATTAGATTATTGAAACCTTGACATTTTAAAATCCACAGTAAACCGGCAAATAAGTAATCAACCCAGGCATACGCTGACCTTTGTATCAAACGCTAAAAACCTGATTTGGGACCCCAAACCAGGTTTAAAAACCCTAATTTGAAGCCCTACCTTGAAAAGCTGACCAAGGCTTGAAACCTACTTTCAGACCCTTAGCAAGACTTGAAACACAACTATTAACTTCCAGTTCCAACCTTCACCAAAGCTAAGCCTAATTCAAGACCTTAATTTGAAATCATAAACCGCTAAAAGCCTCACCTTGGCTTGAAACCCTAACATATATGAATGTGTACTTGTAGGTCCAGATGGTTACTCGTTCGGAGGTTCTGTCGGAGAACTGAGGTCAACCTGCTTAGAAGACTTTCCACCCGGTTTGGACTTTGATTCTTACAGTCTGTCACAAGTCAACCCCCTGTACCCCGATTCTCCACCACGGTGAGCGTCTTTCTCATGTATTTATTTGTGCATAATTATAATGGCATCCCTTTCTGAATGTTCATGAATTCAGCGAGTTCGAGTGCAAACTCCTCCTTTTGCCATTTACGTCAAAATATCAAAGTGTCCTCCTGCGCTGACTGACTGACCGACCTCCTTTGTGCTCGTTCATTTATGAGAAAGCGATGCTTCCGCTTTTGCTGCCCTTTGGACGCGTCTGCACGCGCACGTCTAAAAAGGCCAAGTCGCGGTGTGTTTGATCTAAATGTCAGCTGGTTTAATTGGCAACTTTAATAATTCAAATACACCCTTCGACTGTGTGCGTGCGCTTCTCTGTGTAAAGAAGGAAAGAAAAGGTAAGAAGCAAGTGAATAATGAGATGGGAATCAAAAATGGAAAGAAAAGGGATGAAAAAGGAGGTAAATTTAAATGAATAAAATATTTTAAAATATAAAATAAAATGCTGGAGGAGCTTGACACAGATTTATGACAGGGCTATAGCGCCCTCTAGCCTTGATGTTGCACCATGCCTGCTATATGGTGCGTGTGCCACAGATGGTTGACAGAAACTGCTCACCTGCTGAGAATGTCAACATTACACTTCCGACACACATTCGCACACACACCGTATGTTGAATGGTAAAGGCGCATCCCATCCAATATGGCAACCAAGACCTGGCAGAGATCCTTGCTTAAACAGAACTATACGGTATATCATGGCTTTACATCTTAATTACATTAAGGGAAAAAAAGCACCTTTCAAATCACTTTGCCTTGAAGAAGTTCAAGCAATTAAACTATGAATGACTCCGATTTGACTAACACAATGTGACGTTCTTATCTGCAGGCTGAAACTGAGCTCCCCTTCTCAGTCACATGTGAAGCTTCGTCACATGACAAACACTTCTTTGATTTTTTTTTTTTTTTTTTTTTTTTAACGAGTGAGTGAAGTAGGACAACTTGTGACGGGAACTTGTGATGTCGGCTTTATCGAGGGATTCTTGGGCTGAAGTGACCCAAGAAACGCGGTGCCAGTGTCTCGAAAGTTTACCCATTTAGCAACATTTGCCTTAAGCTACAATAAAATAGATTTTTTTTTTTTGGTCAAAAACACCACTTGCTGACAACCACGAGATCCATGGCTAAACAAACAAACAAACACAGATTTGTCACGTGGCCACAAAATGTTCCATTCGCACTTGGCGGAAATTACAACGTAGCACCTTACTAGATGAGCTTGAGAAGAGAGAGCGCCTCTTCTACTGTGACTCTGTGATGACACATTGGAAAATAAACTGCCTCACCAATTTGCACCTCAACTCTGTAAACATCACCAATTGACAAATTGATGAAATCTGTAAGAGATTGACGAGGTTCAACAAACTTCTTCCTTTCCACAGTTACGATGAATGCGTGGGCCCGGGTTGCACTCACATCTACGTACCAACAGACGACCCCCCGCCCTACTCGCTATGGGACCCCCGTCTGGACGACTCAGAGGGGGCGGAGGAGGGTCCCAGTTCCACCAGCGCCGCCTCGCCGCATCAATGTATTGCATCCATCTCCTTCCCGTTGGAGGCGGCGCCGCCGTACGAGGCAGTCGTGGCCGAGCAGGGGCGGCCCCTCCCACTCGTGCCATGTGACCTTTCCAAGTACCAATCAGAGAGGGACGCTGACGAAAACAGGCGACAGTCGGGGGGG
Source organism: Festucalex cinctus (assembly GCF_051991245.1). Classification (NCBI taxonomy): domain Eukaryota; kingdom Metazoa; phylum Chordata; class Actinopteri; order Syngnathiformes; family Syngnathidae; genus Festucalex; species Festucalex cinctus. Next base: position 7,093,379 of record NC_135424.1, read on the forward strand.
ATCAGCCAGAACTCGTAGGACGACTCTTTTGGACCTTTCGCAGGCGCTGACCTCTGCCCCCACTTGAGTTGATCACAAACTGTGGAGGTTTTATGGACTTTCCACACTTTTTGTGGACTCAACAGAGAGAAGAGTTTTCGTCAGGAAGTTTATGGACGAAACAAACTCTCTGAAACGTGGATCTCAAAGACTTCATGTTGTGGCAACACAACGGTGTAGTCATACTTTTGACTTGATCCCCAGAACAAACTGGTATTTTCAAGTTGAAGCTAGCAAACAAGCACACCAAATCATCCATATCACGGTTAGCAAACATTTATGACCAATGTATACCATTGCTACATTTAGCAACTTTTCAGACAAACAATTTTCTTTCCATAAAGCACTTAGCAACAAATTTAGCTACTTCTTAAATGTGTTTGGAAACTTTTTTTTTTTTTTTGCAATTTTTTACAGTGATGCTCAACATTATCTTCTCTGCCATCTATGGAAAAACACCGGGCCTGTCTGCTGGGCTAAAACACTCCCTTGTTAGTTGCTTACAGTTAAACACAGAGGCACACAGATACAAATAAGATAAAACTATCAATGTGTTGATGTTCATGATTTGCGACTTGCAAATTCACCTACACCCATCTAAGTATATTATTTTTTGTTTTTTGGGAGGGCGCGGGGGGGCTCGGTTCAAAGCAATATGTGCCATCTTTTGACATTTTGGTGCCAAGGAACTATACGCAAACTGAGCAGCTTCATTTTTGGAAAAAAGTAGTGCGTTGCCTTTTTAGGGGTGTCAAATACAGGCAGAGACACAAATAATTTAAATTAAACAAATATTAGGTCTTTTTTTTTTTTTTTTTTTTTTTTTTTTAGGTGGCCAGTCAGTTTGAGTAACGCCACTCACAGTGGAAACTACGGGATGTAATATTCTATTTTAGTTACACAGTGGCATCGTGTCATCGAGCACGTACCTGTTAGCAACATCATGAAGATTTCTTGGCAACACTGGCTACGACTCAACCAACCTGTCAACCAATAGGAAGATAGCGTGGAATGACATCATCAATAGGTCACTGTTACTATCATTAGAAACAAACAAAGGAGAAACTGCAGTTAAGTTTCTAGCTAGGACTCAGGTAGCGCTGTGGTCAGGCTAGCTGGCTAAAGCTAACGTCGTCCAACCACTTCCCTCGTCTTCCCTCTACCTCTCATCTCAACGCACATAAACGTTGGTTTGCTTGGGATTGAAAAGCACTCCATCAAAGCAGACATTCCTTGTTCATGTCGCACGGTGTGAGAAGTTGCTATTTTATCACAATTGCGCAGTGTGGCTTCCATCTTAGAGGACCGCATAAATCGTAGAAGATGGCTTGAGGTGATGAGAGCTATCTTGCGAACCACCTGGTCTTCTTTACACTTCCCTCTTTATTGATTTTTTTGTCATAAGATTGTAAAAGGCACACAAAGCACTAGCGTTATCAAATCAGCAGGACTAATCGAGTAGATTATCACATTTGGAAAACAGTAGTAGCGAAAAAAAAACATGATTCCCTCCTATTCTCCAAATTAAAATAAATAAATAAATAAATAAAATACCTGCATTAAATTAATGTTTTTCAACCGTTAAAGTATAGCACAAAATATGATGTCATCTCATCATCCTTCCTTGCCATCTTTTTTATTTCTATTTGTCAGTATCTTAGGACATTTCAGACAGAGCACAAAAACACAAATAGTACATTTATCAGTGAATAATTGTGGGTATGTTCCACAGACTAAACAGAAATAGGTGAATTTGTGAATAGTGAACAGCTAATATGCGAGGACTAGTTTACTTAACATTCGGTCCACTTTTTAATTGCTTCCACTGTCCTCAGTGTACTTGTACAGCACAATAACAGTCGCAGAGAACCAGCACCTCGGCGACAACGTGACACAGTCGTCACTTGCGGGTTAGCCGCGTCTTCTTTGGCGCCGCGAGGGCGGCGATAATGTCACGAAGGCGAGGCCATCTGGAGTGATGAATGTACCAGACGTGCGAGATGGAGGTCATCAACATTGTGGGATAATAACCCTTGAAAATGTTCTCTTCCATGGATCAGGGGCTTTCATACTTTCACCACAAAAAAAGTGGTGGGGTGGTTGGGTTGGGGGGGGGGGGGTCGCCTACTTTCGGAAATAAAACTTGTAAAGTTTCGATAAATTCACATTATTTGCAGAACAAAATTTTTTAATGGTATGTGAATGAAGTATCATTGGGGGGGGGGGGGGTATTGTCACAATATTGTCACAATATTTCTGATATAAAAGACTAAGTGAGTTTCATAAATGCAGCTTTATTTTCAGCTTTAATTCTCTAAAAAATATATATATACTCAAAAGATACACCTTTTAATCTCCAAATAAATATTACTATATTAGAAAAAATAACAAAACAAACACTTTTTGTTCTCAGTAAATAAATCTATTATTATTATTATTATTATTATTATTATTATTATTATTTTTATTTTTAATAAATAAATAAAACAACTTGATGTATTGTAGTTTTAATGTTATGAGTTTTAAGTGATTTAAATGGCCCGAAAGCTAAGGTCAGATTGGAAAATTTACCTGAATTAGTCATAAAGCTTTACCACGTGTCATCTGACTGGCAAATGCTTCAGGAAATTATTGCCACCTCCGTTCCAAACAATAATTTGATAAATGTTAAGTAATCCAACAGGTTTTATTGGTTTATGTAATGATTTTTCACATTTTATGTGGTGACATGGCCAAGTGGAACAATAAAATGTCAATAGCAATATCAGAAAGACAACAAAAAAAGGTGGTGGAGGGCAGGTTGGGGACTGGGCTGTGAGATCAAAATAAAGTATTATGACAGCCAGTTTAAAAATAAATAAATAAAATATTAATAAAAATTGGTCATTCCATTGATCATTGAGTTATTCTTTACTTCAAAAAGTATGCTGTGATGAAATTTAGGCCAGCATCACCAACTTTTTTTGCGCCATGGACTTACTTCACATCTAGTAATATTTTGATGGACCAGCATAGAAGAAAATTATTCAAAATACAACTTAAATACAACTTGTTTTTTTTTTTCCCAGTATACGCTGTTATTTTATTTTAGTTGTTGTTACACAAAGCTATCATGTTTCCAAAGATGCATTCTATTTTTTTTTTTTTTTTTTTTTACTGCCAGCTTGCAGGCTCAGTATTGTATGAGTGGATCATATGAAAGCGGTTTGATATGTGTACAGAGGCTCACGGGAATGTGTCGCTAATGATCAAGTAAATATTGTTTCTGTCTCTCTGTAAAAATGCCAGCTTGACGTAAACCACCGTTATAAAATCTATTTGGTCACGTGAGACGGTTTTCAACATATTTCGTACAATTTTGTCAATGTTCCCGTTACCAAGGGCTCTGGTTTGAACGCCAACGCATTAACTGGACCCCCAGCGGCTATATGTAGCATTCTGTCTTTCTAACAAAGGCACAAACAAAACTAAATAGATGGATTATTATGTCACAAGTTTCAAATATTTGACAGCTAACCCAAATGGAGAAGCATGTGGTGATCCCAAGTGTTTATTATCCATCCATCCATTTTCTTGACCGCTTATTCCTCATAAGGGTCGCGGGGGGTGCTGGCGCCTATCTCAGCTGGCTCTGGGCAGTAGGCGGGGGGCACCCTGGACTGGTTGCCAACCAATCGCAGGGCACACAGAGACGAACAATCATCCACACTCACACGCACACCTAGGGACAATTCGGAGCGCCCAATTAACCTGCCATGCATGTCTTTGGAATGTGGGAGGAGACCGGAGTACCCGGAGAAGACCCACGCGGGCACGGGGAGAACATGCAAACTCCACCCAGGAAGGTCCGAGCCTGGACTCGAACCGGAGACCTCAGAACTGGGAAGCGGACGTGCTAACCACTCGACTACCGTGCCGCCTAGTGTTTATTATGCTAATGCTAATATGGTTCATAATGTAGACCACAGTGGGACCAATAAAGGATTCTAACAGCCTGAGCTCCCAGTTATTGTTACAATGATCACAAAGTCATTTAAAAAAGGAGGAAAACATTTGTGTGTGTTCTTCATCTGGAGACGCTAACAACTGTAGACAACAAAAACAACATCAGCATGTATCAGCGCTGACTCCAGCAGCCTTTCTTCCTCCTTACGGGCTGTAACATCTGTCTTTTCTTTGATACAATAAATAAATCAGTTGCTCATCAAAACATATTTCTTCCCGGTTTGATGTCAAAGTGTATTTGTGTGTATAGAAATAAAAAATGTGCCTACTCTGACTGTTAGCTTGAACACTGTAGCCATATTATGCTAATCGCAATGCAACAACTCAGTGCTTTTACTGTTTGTCTGGTTTAGTTTGACTCATGTTGTATTTTATAATCAAATTTATTCATTTGTGCTTTGAAGTCATAAACGAGTCCCTCTTAACCACACTGTGTAGTGTTACTTTGATGTATCCATGCAAAAATGAAATTTTTGCCCATTTTTATGTGAGTGCTGATCTCTTGATTATCATATAAATGATCCATTTCTCACAGTAGTGACTAAGGTGCACTAATGTTTTTTTTTCCCCCACTACTGTTAATATATATATATTAGGGGTGTCACGATTCGCCAACTCCACGATTCGATTTAAATTTCGATTTTGGGGTCACGATTCGATTTTTTTTTCTATTTTTTTTTTTTTTTTTTTTTGCCGCTCCCCCACTTTATAACACAGAGGCATATGCTTCTGTAGGCTAAGGCTAGTCTATGATCATTGGTTCTATTCATTGTACAGTAAATCTTATTTCAAAAGATCGGCTACATATAGGTGATGCAATTTCCATATTATTTTTGTGTAAATTTATGTAATATATGATAATTGACATTAGGCAGGAATGATCAAATTCAAAGAATTTATTTACAATATAAAGTTAACCGTCTTGTTCTTACTGAAGTGTAAAATAAAAAATAAAAAAACAAAAACAAAAAGTCACAGTGGGTGCCTGCCATCTATTGACTGTTTTTGGTTACAACAGTGTGCTGTGCGTTCCTCTTAAAATAATGTGCAATGTGCAACAACAACAAAAAATATATTGTATCCAAAGTCATGGAACAAATACAGCCTGAACAAACTATATCCCAACATTTACAGTTGCTGGGCATACTGTAGCGTGGTTCAAGTACACTAATTAAATGTTTGCATCCAGCGTTTTCCAAGGCTGCAGGTCTGCTGCTATAAATAGACCTATGGATCTGGCGTTTCGCGCGAGCTGAAGTGTGTGGAAGTTTCACTGTAAATGAGGATGAAATAGTTGGTTGGACCGTTGTTTTCCCACTTCTAGTTGAATTTGATAAATCTAAATCTTTGTGATGCCTGCGTAAATGTCCCGTCATGTTTGTCGTGTTTCCCGTTGTTACGGCTGGCGGCTCGGGCCCGCCGCCGGCTCCGCTCCCCTAGTATGTATGTGTGTGTTTGTGTCGGCTGGTGCCCGTATAATGGTACTTCAGTTTGAATGCGCCAGCGCGACACTCTGATTGGAGGACTGTGCCAGCGCGACACTCCGATTGGACGACTGTGCCAGCGCGACACTCCGATTGGACGACTGTGCCAGCGCGACGCTATTGTGTATCCGTGTATTATACCCCTATTGGTTATTGTTGTTTCTCCTCCGTTCTGTCATTTCTGTCAAATGCGGTTATTATTTGTTCACCTTCCACTTTCACTCCCTTGTCAAACCCCTGCCTGAAATTTCAATTAAAACTACTCAGATGTTAAAGTCGACCCGTGTTTATCTACTCTATATTTTCTGTTATTGTGTTACTTCCCTTCCCCTTGACGAGCCGGGCGTAACACCGTGGCCGAGTACAGTACGCGCACATAGCATATCTTGCAACTGTGGTCTTTTTATCGACAACGTGAACGTTGTCGACATAACTCACCGGGAACGCAAAATGTTTCCAAACTGGTGACGAGAGAAGCGGGAGCGGCTTGAAGCACCATTGCTGTGTCTGTCCGCGCTTGCCATCATGACTGCAGGAGAAGTCAGCTAACAAGTGCCGTTAGCTAGTAGCTGAATGGCTGCGTCTCATTTGCTTTCCTGGGAGGTGGCGGTGGCGGCGGGCGCGGGGGGGGGGGGGGGGGGGGGCATCGAATCGTGTGTCCTCTCTTCTATTTCGATGCTCGAAATCGTGACGTAATTTCGATCGATTTCGATAAAAAATCGAAATCGTGACACCCTTAATATATATATATATATTTATTTATGTAACCCAAGTATAATCCATCTGTTACGCAATTTTACATGGCAATTTATTAAGGAGGTAAAAAATAGAATCACCGCTACATGACCCTGTATGGAAAAAAAAATACTTTCCAAATAAAGCTAACATACCAGTTGGGCCACTTTAAGCAGCAGCAAGTGAAATCAAGCCTCTTCTACAACAATTTCACAAAACACACGACTAGAATTAGCCTGAAGGCTATTTTTCATCTATTGTCCCCAAACTTTTAACCTTTGCCAATGGTTTTTGCCTTGGAACTCTGCCATGGCTGTCATTTACGCCCAGTCTCCACCTGGTTGCGTCATTAACATTGACCTTAACGAAGCCCTAAAGACTTTAGGAATGCCTTTGTAAACCTTATTAGACTGATATCTCAATTGCTTTACTTCTCACCGATTCATGATTTTCTTTTTTGGGGTCTTGGCATTTCGGAATATATTTTCTTCGAATGGTTCTTGAGCTAATCAGGAATAGGTGTGGTCCATGTGGTGGCTAACTGCAGTTAATTTTTTATTGTACCAGGGCGCACAATTAAACCACGCAGGTTTGGGTAGCTTATATAATATATCATAATATTTTCCCCCTTCATAAAATAATTTAAAGATGCATTTTATGTTTACTTGTGTTATCTTTATCTTACGGTTAGCTAGCTTTAGACCTAGTCTAACACCAGTAATGCATCACCAAAACACAGAATGCTTCCTAACATAAGAAGTGATGATAAAAAAAAATACAAAATAAAAAAAAAAACAGAAGTGCTTTGCTGTAGTTTTTTTTTTTTTTTTTTGGATGATCTTCCCCAAAACACGCCAAACTTGTTTTGAAGTGCTACCCCATGTACTAGCATACTATATGCATATACCGTATTTTACAAACTGGTGCCAGGCATGAGGAAAATGAGGATGAACTCCGCCCTGCCAGCTGCAAGGCGGACGATTGAGATGTTTCAAACACACCCAACATGCTATAAACACGATCTTGTTCTGATAAGAGGTACTGCGAGTTCACATTTTCCGACATTGAGAAGAATAGACCATGAGGGCCTGCGTCGTCGTCCTGCTGCTGGCGATGGCGTTGGCGGTCGTGCCCGCACGTCACATATATGCTAACAGTAAGCTTGCTATTATTTCATATTGGAAAGAAATGGGTGAAGCCGGGACGTGATTGTTTCTTTTTCTTCCTACAGAGCGCAGGACCAAAGTTTTTTTTGAGAATGAATATGTCAACCCGGGTGAGTCAATCAATTTACTAATCTTTACACGACACACGTGTCGTTTAAATTTGTTCCATAGATTATGAAGGTCCCTTCCTTATTTCTAGGGATGGGCAAGTACTGATACAAGTGTCTGTATCGAGCCAAAAACTGACTTATTTCAATCTATCAGGTACTCATGAAGGCTGCCGATACCAATCACTGATACTTTGGGTGCTATATCAATATTATCAATATCAGTTGGCATGAAACAGTATATTGGGATAACATATTTCCCAGCTCTTTATTCCAATTTCATAGTGTCGTGCTTAACAGAATTGAATTATTGAATTATTTTGCACATCAATTTATTTTGAACAAATACTCAAACTCAGGGAGTTTTATTAATTTTTAGAACAAATGAATCCTACAGTCAGAGAGTTGTTTGTGGTTATTTTGGACTTTGTCTATTGCAGTGAAAAAAAAAAAGATTTTCTAATACACTTTAATGCAAAACTAAAATTAATCGATTGAATAATCAATAGATTAACACATTCACTGCCATTGACGGAAAAAAACGTCAACTGATGCATTTTTTGCTGGTCTGGCAATGAATGTGTTAATCAATTCTAAAAATATTGGCTTATGACAGCACTAGTATTGAACAACTTTACATAATTCATAGAAAAAAATGGGAGATACTACAAATTTGGAAGAGCTGGCATCTAAATAACAGCGAACAAAGCAATGACATATGAATGTTTTACTTTTCTCTCAACAGGGAGAGGGCGTAGAAATCCAGATACAATTTGGGGTAATGGTGAGTCATTGTTGGCAGCAGACATGCTGCCATTTTGTATCACCCGCCAGTATATTTCATACAAAATTTTCCACGGATGCTCATGTGGTCCTTTGGGGCTACCTGGTGCCCACAGGTACCAAGTTGGTGACCCCTGATATAGAGGAATCATGGAAAACCACCGCTGTGGCCAGAAAACTCAATGACGGCATTAGACATGAACATTTACTTTTCTTCCAATAGGGCATGGGAAGAAACACAGACATGAAGATGATGAAGAGGGTTCAGCCCATTTTGGTGAGTCATCAGCAGCTCTTTGAATCCCCCCCGTCTATTAAGCAATACATGTCGTTGAAATTTGTTTCATGGATTATGAAGGTCCGTTCATCATTTCATCGAGAGGATAGAATGAAGAAGGGAGTAGCACTAAATTTCGGGAGTGAAATACGGGAGGCTGGAAATCTCAATGACAGCACACAAATCAATGAGATAATAATTTTCATGAGGGGGGTGGGGGGGCACTACAAATTTGGGAGGCCGCAAAACTCAATGACGGCCTCACCAGCGCAATGAGACATGAATCTGATTTTTCAGGCAGCGGGAATCGAGAAGAAGATGAACTTTTCTTTGATCAAGAGGGTGAGTCATCAATCGTGACTGGCGACAAGCTGCCATTCCGTACGCCATTTTGGATCACATGTTTATTTGCTGTACACATTCAAATTTTTTTCAGAAATGTTGAAGGTTGTTTACTTATTTCATATAAAGGAATGGTGGGAAAAATAGTGGGCACTACAAATTTAGGAGGCTAGAAAACACAATGAGACATTAATCTTGTTTTTCTTCCAACAGGGAGCGGGAATAGAGAAGAAAACGAACTTTTCATTGATCAAGAGGGTGAGTCAAGCTGCCGTTCCGTACGCCATTTTGGATCACTCGTCTATTAAGCAGTACATGTCATTCTAATTTGTTCAATGGACTCTGAAGGTCCGTTTATTTGAAAGAGAGGACATGCTGTCATTGAAAAAGTGTGGGCCACTAGAACACAGAGAGGCCGGAAACTCAAGACTGCATACATAGCAATGACTAATGAATGTTATTTTTCTTTCAACAGGGAGCGGGAATAGAGGAGAAGATGGGCTTTTCTTTGATCAAGAGGGTGAGTCATTGGTGACTGCTGCTATTTTCTATTTAGAGCACACGGTGTTCAAATTTGTTCCATGGATGATAAAGGGCCATTCCTTATGTCATATGGAGGAATAATGGGAAAACAGTAGTGGGCACTGAAAATTTGTTTGACTGTATAACTGATTGATGGGATGCAAAGCAATGACTTCCCTTCCAGCAGGGAGCGAGAACAGAGAAGAAGATTTAGAAGATGAAGGAGTTGAAGAAAATGATTTTTTTGTTTGAGCAAGAAGGCATGACATGCTGCCATTCCATCCTTTGAAGCACTCCTGAAATTAGTCATAATGGCCCTGAAATGTTTGCTTCAAAGCTAAATGGTTTTGTTTTGTATCGCTGGCAAGGGGCAGAATCCTCACCTCTCCAAATTTGTCGCTTTTCAGGAAAACATCATTTTTGCTGAGACATTAACATTATATTGTAATAGAGAGTGAGCCATTAGCAATATTTTAGATTTGTCAATAATTTGTGAAATAACGGAGTCATGAGGTGACTGGTCAATTGCATGGATTTGTGAGGGGAAAAAAAAAACGAAACATGAAATTGACCAAATTTAGACAAGGTGTCCGTCCACCAGTGATGGGTGGCATGCATCACAATTGAATTTCTGTTTGTGTACGTAGCTGAAATTGGACTTCATCTTAGAAGTACACCTGGAAATTGGTAAAGGGAAATAAAATGTCTGATTCAAAATACTTTTATTTTGAAGAAGAAGAAGAAGAAGAAGAAGAAGAAGAAGAAGAGCAAACTGGCAGACCTCCGGTGTTTTTTTGACACGTGCACAGAGGACTTTCGTGAGTGTCGACACATGATGTAGTCTACCAAATGTCAACTGTAATTGACATAATTGTTTTAATTATGCTGACGTGCACAAAGCTTGGAATTTACCAGACCAACAACTTGACTCAGGAGCTTTGTCATATTGTATTCCACACGAGATGACAGGTCTTTATTTACAGGCTGTGGGTTAGAGTTAGTGTATTATGAGGGTAATATCAACACTTACCTTTTCTGTCATTGAAATATACAAAGTAATAGTCTCAGAAATGAAAAGTCATTGAAAACAGTTCCCAGGTGTCTTACTAAAAAATGTTCCCATAAAGCATAAACTATTAGCACCCACCCTGGTTAAATCACTCATACATAGTTTTAAGAGTCTGGTACTGTCTTACTACAAGGTGTCTGTCTGTCTCGGGGCCAAATTGGCCCTAAACGTCAAAGGGGAACACGGGATGTCATGGGTATTCTCAGCTTATATCTAGGAATGTAACCATATCCAAATGTCACGATACGATATTATCACGATATGAAGCTCACGATACGATAATTATCACAATATTGTGGGCAGGTTGGCGAAACAAAAAAAGGTCAGAATATTGTAAAAAAAAAAAAAAAAAAAAAAAAAAAAAAAGCTCATACTTTAAAAAAAAAGCACAATATTGTGCTGTTGTACATACCAGCAATGTTATGTTATTATTATTATTATTATGTTTTATTATGTTGTTATTATTATTATGTTATGCTGTTAATGCACGCACACATTGAGTTCCTGCACATATTGACTTGCTTCACAGTCATATTACGTTCCACTTCATCTGACAATTAGTGGAGATTTTCAACATAGAAGGGCCAAAACATCCCTAATGAAAATTAAATTGCACTAAAAAAAAAAAAAAAAAAAAAAAAAAAAAAATCGCCCCCAGAGGGTGCTAGAACTGCACAAATGGAAATCAACCTGACTTTTTTTAACATATGTGTTGCATTTAAATATTGTGAACATGACGACGACGATATTGTGGCAGTTTTAATATCACGATAACACAATATCGCGCTTATCGTTACATCCCTACTTATATCTACTAAGCCAAACAAGTTTCAGTTGCTTAAGGAACACAGGCTACAGAGGCTGAATTTTCAAAAATAAACGGCTTTACAGCAATAATTATTTAAATGAAGAGCAACTAGCAAGAAATCTAAAATCTTTTTTTTTTTTCGTGAGACCCCCTCCAGAGAACCAGTCTGCATCTAGACTACAAATGAATGGTGCAAATGGATAATTTAACCATATAAACAAAAGTTTTCCCATTTCTTTGCAGATGAAGAAGAGGAAGAGTTCGACCACGGGTCAGGGGATGGAGTCTAACCATGTGTCCGATCACAATGTTATTTGGATGATTCTTCAGGAAGGGATATGAAAAAAAAAACAGAGACAGAAGCAGCATCGGATGATTTTGAAAACAATTCTGAGGAAGATTTCAAGAGTTTCAAACGTCACAATAGATCAACTTTTCCTTGGCTTATTCGTTTGAAAAGGTTCCAAGGTGTCATCATAATATGTCAAAAGATTGAGGCAGGCTAAATTTTAAAACTCAAGGCCTACATTAGATTTTGGACAGGGGCAAGGTTGTTTGTTGTTGACGTAAATACACTTTGTAAAAAAAAAAATGTTGGATCATATTACAATCATGAATTATTTTAATAAGTTCAATAATCCCGTCATATTATTATATTATCTTATTATATTAATCTCTTCTAGCCTCCAACCACCACAAGTTTTGTTTATGTTTTTTACAAACAAACTATTATATACAGTAAAAGCATAGCAAAATAATACTAAAAAAAGGATGGACAGAATGATTTGGTGCTATTGTTCATTGTGACAAGCAGTGTCAAGGCAAGAACACTATGGTGTGTAATATGTACCTTTAATTTTGGTGCAGTGACTGATGTCAGAAGTTGGAGTCAAATTGAGTCCTGTGAGTGTTCTTGTTTTAAATGTATGTGTTTTTGACTGTTATGTCATTCAATAAATGGCTGGACGTACATCTGCGACTGTGGCTGTCCTTGCCCATATGCAAAAGCATTGAAGTAATTTTAGGTACCACTGCATTTCCCACTATGATTATTCCCCATTATTATATTTGGGCAACTTGTTAGCTTGTGTGGGATCCAACTTGAGTTGGGGTTGTTTAAATGTAACCCGTTCTGGTTTCTATTCTGGTTAAAAAAAAAAAAGTTAATGTGTTTTAAATGAAATTAGGAGTTGTGAGCATCCATTTTTTAGTGGCACACAGCAGACTCAAATGAACGTTTGAAATATAGTCCGTGTTGTTTGCAGCATGAAACTACAGTACTGACATTCGACACTGGGTGGCATAGTTGATGAAGTTTGTTCTCATCTCTCACTTTGTTTTCAACCAATTACACATGATTTGGTAGGGCCCCTGGCCACCCCAAAATTCCAAATCCAAGCTTTGCGTAGCTACTGATTTTATATTTGAAGATCCAGCAAATGTATTAATTATTCAGTTTTTACCCACCTCTGGTTTTGTGGTGTATTTTTTATTTTATTTTTTTTATTTTTGGTGTCCACATTCCTTCCTTCCTACCTTCCTTCCTAGCTGTCTTCTGGCAAATTGTGTAAATTTCACTGAACAAGTGTATGACATTAATTTCCTTTTGTATTCATTCCCCACAGTTGTACACCACCACAAACAAAAACTACACTCAAACAAGTACTCACACCGCGTATCCATAAAATGATCAACCAACTTAGATGCCACCAAGCTCCGTCCAACATTAGATGGTACGCAAAAAAAAAAGAACTTGCTACTGTACCAAACAGAGGTGATGAAACCTACTTTGCTGATGACATTCATTTGACATATTTCTGTAGCATCTTACAATTTGAAATGATGATAAAATGAGACAAGAGTGCTTCACTGCTGCTTCTAATGACAAAAATAAAGGCCTATATGACAAAATAGGAATATCTACACAAACTCAGTGACTAGTACAGGTCCATAGCAACTGACATAATCATCATCACAGCAAATACAGATGCAAAACAACACAATGAGCCAACCCAAAACACTGTCATCAGTGTTGGGAAAGTTCATTTTCTACGCAACCGAGTTCAAAGTTCAGCTCACAAATTTGAAAACGATTCAAATTTACTCCATAGTTCATAATGTATTTGTTTAAAATAAATTCATTGGTCCAAAAATGAACTAGTTCATTGTACAGTAACAAAAAACAAAAACAGTCAATGTTCCTACGCATGTTGGCCTCTTAGAGGCAGTGTGGTGCCGTGCAATCGTGCATGCATGGAATACAATGGGATGGAAGAAAGTCACATTTAATTAAGCTCTGGTAATACAAATCTTTTTTCACATCATGGGGAAAAAAATGTGCCTATGAGTAGTGTTATCTTACATGTGTGTATTTGTTTCCAAAGCGTTTGTGTGTGAATAACCGTTATTTGAAGGAATAGCACTCCCGAAGTTGATGCTAATTTCCTGTTAGCATTTGAATGGGATCCGCCATTGACTTCAGCATTAGCGCTAGCGATGTTTTATAAACAAAGCATGTTTTGTATTTAAATATACGACGTGTGTATTTTTTCTTGTCGTGTGGTACTCTTAGGGACGGCATAATCTCATATGTTTGCTACGCAAGCAACACATAGCGATGCTATAAGCTACATCGGGCAAGCTAGCGTCGCATTTTGATGACGTATGTGCCTTGCGGCCGTTCATTGCTGCTGGGTTGCCAGATAATGGCATTTACCGCCTATTAAGACCCGTTTGTGGTGTCTTTACTCAGGTTTTCTAAAAAAAGAGAAAACTTGGCAATCAGAAGTAAAAATGAACTTTGTTCAAAGCCGTTAATTTACCACATAATGAGCTAATTGGCAGAAGCAAAACTGCACTAGGTTCAGTTCACGTTTTCCCAAAAATATGAACGAGTTCATGAACTTTCGTTCATTGAACTCGTTCAGGTACAAAACGAGTAATAGTTAGGCTGGAATGCAGGAGGTGAACAATGGGGATGAATTTCACCTTGAACTTGATGGGGCGGATGGATGAGATGTTTCAAGCACACACAGCGTGATATTAAAAAAAATCCTCAGGTTCAAATAGGTTGCATTTCAGTAAATTCACAACTCACGTCGTCCTGCATTGAGGAGAAGTCATGAGAGCCCACGTCGTCTTCCTGCTGCTGGCGCTGGCGGTCGTGCCTGCCTGTTTCACGCTTGCTGATGGTATGCTTCTCATTTCTGATAGGGACACAATTAAACAAATGGGGGTTGAGTACACATAACTTGGGAGGATGGAAAACTCAACACTGAAATGTGAATGTTTACTTTTCTTCCAACAGAGAGCGAGATCGAAGATATGGCTAAGTTTGACAATGTGCATGAGGGTGAGTCATTAAATGTACCAATTTGCCATGATCTGTGAATATGTGGCCATTCACCATTTTAACATCTATTAATTAAGCAGTAAATATCATCCAAATTTGTTCCATGGACTATTAAAGTCTATTCATTATTTTGTGTAGCGGAATAATGGAAAAAACGTGGATGGTGTACTACAAATTTGCGAGCTTCGACAAAGTAATGGCACATGAATGTTGACTTTTCTTCCAACAAGCAACAGGAATGAAGATAAACATTTATTTGGGGCTAACACTGAGTTATCGTCGGATGCTATCATGTTGGCACTTGGTATTTTGCAACAAAATCTGAAGTACACCTCAAAATGGGTCGCAAAATGTTTGATTCAAAATGGCAGACTTCTTGTGTCTTTTTCTGTGGGTCGATTTGTGATAGAAATACCAAATTTCATGTTGCTCAGTGAAACTAATTAAAAAATTGAAGAATTAAAAGAACAAAAACAAAATACATTCCATTTGGAGATGTTCATACTTAAAGGACCCCTGAAAATCAGCAAAATGAGGCAGGAATAGCTTGTTGAGTAGAAACAGTCCAAACCTGTTAGCAACCAGACAAAACCAGTTTGTCTATTACCCTGGAAATATACCGAATGTCCGCTTCAAAACAAAATGGCAGACTTCCAGTGTCTTTACGGGCGTGGGTTCTTGAGGCTTCTATTTGTACCTTCTCATGATGTACCAAATGTCAACTGTAATTGACCGAATTGCCTTAATTGAATTAGGTAGGTCTTCATTAACAAACTCATTAAATCTCTAATTAAATGGAGTTAACTCATTCACTGCCTAAGACAGTCCATAGACGTCAAACATCGATTTGGCAGTGAATAAATTATAAAAATAAATAAATAAAATAAAATAAAATAAAATAAAAAAAGCTCACCTACAATTTACAAACCAAACCAATAATGCGAGCAAAATTTTGTGTTATTGGAGACTTCTGGGGACTCCTCAGACTGCCTCAGAGAACCAAACTGCATCTAAACTGCAAATGAATGGTGGAAATTGATATTTTAATGAAAGGTTCTACAATTTCTTTACAGTTGAAGGGATGGCAGAGTACCACCAAATGGCCGTGAGAGGGCGACCGGGGCCACCAGGCTTCCGATCAAGACGGCAAATACGGGACCAAAAAGGCCCCGAGACAAAACTCCAAAAGCCTCCAGGCGGCCCTTAAGGATATGTACAACATGACAGATGATTTGATGTCAAATATTGAGGAAGATTCCAAGAAAGTTTTAAATCCGACAATAAACATTTCTTGGCTTAAGCATTCCTGTATTTAAAAAAGGTTCTCAGCTGTCTTCGTAACTATCTTCATTACTATGAAACTCATTACAAACACGAGCAGCACGGTTGTGTGGATTTTAATTCCGGTTGTGTCCATCCATCCATCCATCCTTGAAATGATCAGTAAACAAGTACCGCCTAACTTTAGATGGTACACACGAATAGTTCATTTTGTTCTGAACAGAGATGACCTAATTTGCATATGACATTTTGCCTTAGCAGTTTATGATTTGAATAATGTGGTTAGAAAACATGACAAGCTGTGATCGAAATCCAGCAGGAAGTTGACGGAGTGGATAGTTTAGATGTTTCAAACACACCCAAAGTGTTATAAAACCCCTCTGGCTCACATTGATCTGCATCGTGAAGAAGAAATCATGAGGCTGCACGTCGTCCTCCTGCTGCTGGCGCTCGTGGCCGTGCCTGCATGTTTAATGGAAGCTTACGGTACGCCCCCCATTTCTTATGGACTTAAATCGGGGCGCACGCGGAATTTGGGAAGCTAGAAAACCTCATACGCAATACTGAGACGTGAATGTTTACTTTTCTTCCAACAGAGAGCGAGATCGAAGATATGGCAGAGTTTGAGAATGTGAATGAAGGTAAGTCATCAAATTGATCAATGTGCTATGAGCTGCCTACGTGCAAACATTATTTCGTAAACAGGGAATAACGAGGAAGAAATGTGTGGGCACTACAAATTTGGCAAAGTCTGATGCTGTACAAAGCAATGAAACATGATGTTTACTTTTTTCCCCGACAGGCAACAGGATTGAAGACGGAGGTATTGGTGAGTCATCGTCGGGCACCACCAACATGTTGCCACTTGGGATTTTACATCATCTGTCTATCAAGCAGCTGATGTGGTCCGAAAATAGTAGCAATCGCACACGATATTTTGAACGACTGTCTTGAAATGTTTGCTTCAAATCAAAATGGCAGACTTCTGATGCACTTTGGGCCGCGTCTACAAAAAACATCACTTTACATGAAAAACAAAAAATGGCCTGTTGTATTGATTTGTGGAAAAAATATGAAATTAACCTAATTTGGACAGGGAGGTTTCCACCCAACAGTGACGATTGGAATTATTGACAATGCTAGAGCATACAGAAGGCTTTGATGCAGCCTCTCAACTGCAAAGAAAGGAAATGGTAGTTATTACACAAACGGCCAGCAGGTGACAGCAGAGCAAAGGAGATCAACCATGCCCATCTAGAGAAAAAGCTAAATTACTTACAATTATAAATAGATTTGTGAAAACTGATGAAGCTTAGCTCTCTTCTAATGCTAATTGCTGCAAAACGGAAACAGATAGAAACATACTTTTTTTTTTCCTGATGAAAGAAGAGACATTAATCTTTCTTTTGATAGGTTCCATGCCTTTACAGCAATTGAACACAATATTGTGGGCCTTGCAAAATCACTCAAAATTTAGTAAAACAGGGATGGTTTCTGTGAAAATGGCTGGGAGTGAATGAGTTTAGGAACAGTCTACAGAGGATGAATTTTCAAAAAATGAAAGTGCTTTATGGAAAGTCATCAATAATTTATTCAACGGAAGTAAGCAGCAAGAAATCTAGCGTGATTATGTGTCGTCATTGGAGCGCTCTATAGATTCCAGAATTTCTACTCTGCGTCTAGGCGACAAATTAATGGTGGAAATTGATATTTTAATCTACAATTTCTTTGCAGTTGCAGAAGAAGAGTTCGACGAAGAGGCATGGGAAGGAGTCCATCCAGTCCGATCAAAACGCGATCTACATGTCAAAAGATTCCTCATGGCAAGACGAGGAAAAAGCTCCAAAGATAGACTAGGATGATTGTGAGGAAGGTTCCGGGTGTGTTCACATATCACAATAAACGCTTCATTGGCTTATTCATTTGAAAATGTTTCCAGGTGTCTTCATAACATGTCTGTGAAAGTTCCAACCTCCAAAAGACCAATCACAAGATTTGCCTGACTGTTGATGAAAGTACAATAAATGTATATCATGGTTTATTTTACCAAAATAAATTTACAAATATGTATTTATTCATTATATATAATTGGTAGGTTTTAATTTAATCATATTACAATAATGACTCATTTTAATAAATACAATACCTCATGAATGTATATTTTAGTTACCACCAGTGTTTTACATTCATTCCCTTTTGCATTCATTTCACACAGTTGTACACCAAACAACAACTACACTTTTAACCTACCGTGTATTTTTGAAATGATGAGCCAACTTTGACACCGAGCTCCGCCCTACATTAGATGGAGACCAAAAGTTGCTCGTGCTACTGTACCTAACAGAGAGATGACTAAACCTTTCTGTAGCATCTTACAATTTGAAATGTGATTAGAAAACAAAACAGGAGTGCTTTGCTGCTGTTTCTAATTGGCTTCCAAAAAACACACCAAACTTGGTTTTTCAATGGTTCCCCCGTGTATTTAGGATATTCCGTACGTAGTGGTGTCAGTGTCACGTGATGTGAGGTGCGTAATTTGGACCCAAACGCAGACAAGACATGAAACAGAGTCTGCATATTGCAAAAATACAAAGTAACAATACAGAGCGGTGCTGGTTCCAGATGGCCTTGAATAAAAACACTTGACTGAGCGAGCAGGGCTGGATGCATGGAAGCAACCTCAAACACGTGGAAAAACAAGTTTGCATGAAGTGTAGGCTTAGGAACTCTCAACGTGCTGATAGAAACTTCAGCGCTCTGATTAAAGTGTCACTGAGCAACACAGGTACAATTCTATATGACAAAACAAAAGAAAGGATTATATAACAAAATAAGAGTGACGAGAGAAAGTAAGAGTAACTAACACAGGTCCATAAGTGAATAATAAGGATGAGTTTCACCATGAAGTTGACGGGGCGGATGGGTGAGATGTTTCAACCACACCCAGCGTGACATAAAAAAATAAAAAAATAAAACTCTCAGGGTAAAATCGGCGGTGTTTCAATCAACTCACATCGTCCTGCATTGAGGAGAAGTCATGCGAGCCCACGTCGTCTTCCTGCTGCTGGCGCTGGCGGTCGTGCCTGCCTGTTTCACGCTTGCCGATGGTATGCTTCCCGTTTCTTATAGGGACACAATGTGAACAAATACGGGGGTACACATTATTTGAGAGGCTGGAAAACTCGACGGTATACATAATACTGAGACGTGAATGTGTACTTTTCTTCCAACAGAGAGCAAGATCGAAGGTGTGGCTCAGGTTGAGAATGTGAATGAAGGTGAGTCATTAAATTTACCAATTTGATGTGATCTATCAGGGTTGGGGAATCCAGGTCCAGAAAGTAAAAACCCTGAAACAGTTTGACTTTAGCCACAGGTGCTTCTATTTAACTGGCAGGTAAACGAGCTCATAGCACCTGTTGAGTGGCCATTTGCCATTTTGCATGACCCTTCTATTAATTAAGCAGTATGTATCGTTCAAATTTGTTCCATTGGCGATTAACATTCGTTTGGGGTTAACTGTAAGTTTTCATTGGGTGCCATCATGTTGGCACTTGAGATTTTGCAACAAAATCTGAAGTACACCTGTCCAAAAATGTCTGATTTAAAATGGCAAACGACCAAACCTTTCCAGGCATGAGTTCTTGAGACTTTGATGTGTGCCTACTCATGATGTACCAAATGCCAACTGCAATTGACCTAATTGCCTTAATTGAATTAAACAACTGAGGCCTGCAAAAACTTGACTCAGGAGCTTTGTTATTGTAGTCAATGGCCTTTATTAACAGGCTTTAGACCTGCAGTCACTGTCATTAAGTCTGTAAATCTCTGTATCTTAATTAAAGTAAATGAGTGAACCATTCACTGCCAATGACGGCCATAGACGTCAAAGATCGATTTTAACTGGACTGGCAGTGAATGAGCTAATAAAATAAATAAATAAATAAATAACAAATAAAAAAAAAGCTAGCCTGTAAGATATTTTTACAAACCAATGACAACAACGAGCAGGAAATCAAGCAACATTTTGTGCTGTTATTGGAGACTTCTGGGGACTCCTGAGACTTCCTCAGAGAACCACACTGCATATAAACTGCAAATGAATGTTGGAACTTGATGTTTTAACCATATAAACAATTTCTTTTGCAGTTGAAGGGATGGTGGAGTACCACCACATGGCCCCACCAGGCTTCCGATCAAGACGAGAAACACAGGACCGAAAAGACAACGTGGCAAAAGTCCACATGCCTCCAGGCTAACCTGCAGAATATGTACAAGATCGCAGATAATTTGATGTCAAATTCTGAGGAAGATTCCAAGAAAAAGTTTTAAATCTGACAATAAAGTTTTCTTGGCCTAAAATTTCTTGCATTTGAAAAGTTGTCTTTGTAACTATCTTCATCACTATAAAACTCATTACAAACACATACATTTTGGGCAGCATGGTTGTTAGCTTGTGTGGATTTAATTCAGGGTGGACATCTGAGTTTGAACTATTCCGGTTGCAAATGATTCTTGGATTTTGGATTACAATAACTTCAAGTGTTCCCCTCTCACATCATGCCCAGTCTGCTCACGTCCCATCCAGTTATTTATTTAGTTATTGGAAATAAAGCGCCATATATTGTCCTGCCAGTTTGTCTTCCTGCACGTTTCTCCGCTTTTGGGTCTACCCATCACACCCCCATCGTAACACTGGTGAGGTTTGAGTCGACAAAATGGCCGTCACGATGCTGCAGTGAACTGTATGCACATTTGTGTCATTCAAATATGCTTGTAAATGTCTATAAGCAATTGTAGTAAGTCACACAATTAAGCTGCTGGCAAGCGTTACGCGAGGTAGCCAACTAAATCACAATTTCAGTATTTCTGTAAGATTATTGTGTTTGTATTGTATTTACCTTCGTCTATCCGTGGCTTCATTGCTCCGGTGTCCGTGACCCGTGACGACAAATTGGCCGCCCCATTCACTTGTCAGTCATTTCCATTATGGCTGTAATCCACGAGTTGTTTTTTTTTATAGTCTTGGTGTAACTTTGCAGCTTATACAGACTTTTCTGGTGGCCGTGTGAGCAGTTGACCTCACCTAGCTTGGCAGTATAGTGGTGCCTGATTCAAAGTCGTGCTTGCATGTCTTGCATGTCCCCTAAATGCTCAGAAGAGCATTTAGCTTTTTCTCCATTTTACAATATTGTGACGAATGAGGACATCACAACTAGTAAATATTGAAAATACTGTTTGTCAGCATGCCCTCATGTAGTGTTCAGGGTAGAACCCAAACTATCCTCCTCGGACTTGGAGCTTAGGAAGCTCTGGTCCAGAACCGCCATACCCAAAATCAGTTTTGTGTGTGAATGCAAACTTTTGATGAACTCCCAAGGTACAGAGGGAAGTTCCGTAATTGGTTCCTGCAGTGTGAAAGCCCCTACAATAGTCAGGCTGGATTGCAGGAGGTGAGCAATCAGGATGACTTTCCGCATGAAGTTGACGGGCCGGATGGGTGAGATGTTTCAAGCACACCCAGCTTGAAAAAAAAAACCCCAACAACCTCAAATTGGCTGTATTTCAATCAACTCACATCGTCCTGCATTGAGGAGAAGTCATGCGAGCCGACGTCGTCTTCCTGCTGTTGGCGCTGGCGGTCGTGCCTGCCTGTTTCATGCTTGCCGATGGTATGCTTCTCATTTCTGTTAGGGACACAATGTAAACAAATATGGGGGTTGAGTACACAGAATTTAGGAGCCTGGAAAGATGTTTACGGACAATTTTTACTTTTCTTCCAACAGAGAGCAAGATTGAAGATATGGCTGAATTTGAGAATGCGAATGAGGGTAAGCCATCAAATTTACCAATTTTCCATCTATTAACATGTGGCCATTTGCCATTTTCATCTAGCAACATGTTGTTATTGGATTCTTCTGGGGACTCCTGAGACTGCCTCAGAGAACCACACTGCATCTGAAGTGCAAATGAATGTTGGAAATTGATGTTTTAACCATATAAACAATTTCTTTGCAGTGGAAGGGATGGTAGAGTACCACCAAATGGGCCCACCGGGCTTCCGATCAAGACGACAAATACAGGACCAAAAAGGCTCTATGGCAAATCAATTGCCTGCAGGAGTCCCTGCAGGATATGTACAACATGGCAGATGATTTCATTTAAATTCTGAGGAAGATTTCAAGAAAGTGTTTTAGATCTGACAATAAACTTTTCTTGGTTTAAACTTTCTTGCACTTGAAAACGTTCTCAGGTGTCTTCGTAACAATCTTCATCACTATGAAACTTATTACAAACACGGGCAGCACGGTTGTGATTTTAATTCCTGTTGGGTATCAACTATTCCGCTTCCAAATGATTCTTGAATTTTGATTCTTTTAGAGACAGGTTCAAAAACAATTTTTAAATTAGGAGTTTCCCAACTATGGCCATCCCACAGCATAGACACAAATGAACATTTGACATGTACTGCAATTCTTGCATTCTACACTGGGTGGCAAACACAAGAAGAAGTCTGTTTGTTTGTTCTGTTCTGTTGTCAACCAATTATACATCATTTCTTGGGGGCCATTGGACAGGCCAAAATCCTGAAAAACCGTTTGACATTTTGCTTGACAACTGATGTTTTTTTTGTTTTTTGTTTTTTTTTAATCATACAGTAAAAACATTCTAGCTTTGCATATCTATTGATATATATATTTTTTTAATTCACATTCATTTCCTTTTGAGTTCATTTCATATGCGCAAGTTCGACACCAGCGCATTGCACCCCATTTTCAAGGCACATTCTTGAAATAATCAGCAAACACGCATCGCTCAACATCAGATAGTAAACAACAAAATTAAAAAGTTGAGCGCACTGACTAAAGTGTCACTTAGTAACTAGTCAGGCTGGAATGCAGGAAGTAAACAAGGATGCCTTTCACCATGAAGTTGACAGGGCGGATGGGTGAGATGTTTCAAGCACACCTGGCGTGATATATATATATATATATATATATATATAAAAAAGAAAAAAACAACAACTCAGCGACATTTCAATCAACTCACATCGTCCTGCATTGAGGAGAAGTCATGCGAGCCCACGTCGTCTTCCTGCTGCTGGCGCTGGCGGTCGTGCCTGCCTGTTTCACGCTTGCCGATGGTATGCTTCCCGTTTCTTATAGGGACACAATGTCAACAAATGGGGGGGTTGAGTACATCGAATTTGGGAGGCTGAAAAACTCGATGGTGTACATAATACTGTCATGTGAATGTTTACTTTTCTTCCAACAGAGAGCGAGATCGAAGATATGGCTCAGTTTGAGAAAGTGAATGAGGGTGAGTCATTCAATTAACCAATTTTCCATGATCTATTAATATGTGGCCATTCGCCATTTTGCATGACCTGTATATTAAATTAAGCAGTACATATCGTTCAAATTTGTTCCATGGACTATTAACATTTGTTTGGGGTTAACGGTGAGTTATTGTTGGGTGCCATCATGTCGGCACTTGGCATTTTGCAACAAAATCTGAAGTACACTTGAAAATCATCCTAAAATGTTTGATTCAAAATGGCAGACTTCTTGTGTCTTTTTGAGCATAGTAACTTTTCTCTGGGTTGATTCATGATAGAAATACCAAATTCCATGTTGCTCAGCAAAATTGGGGTAAAGTTAAAAAATATATTCCAGTTGGAAAAGTTCATATTTAACTAATTTGCTCCCAAAAACCTATAATTATGTTCTATTTTAAGTGTTTTACGTGTCCCAAAGACGTATTTATACTTTTTTTTGTTTGTTTGTTTTTAAATGAGGCTTTGATGCAGCCTCTCAACTGCAAAGAACGGTTGAAGAAATGGTAGTCAATAATCAATGGCCAGCAGGTGGCAGCAGAGCAAAGGAGATCAACAAGGGCCATGTGGAAAAAAAAAGAAGAAGCTCAATTACAATTCTAAATAGATTTGTGAATAATGATAAAATTTAGCTACATTCAAATGCTAATTGCTGCAAAACAGAAACAGATAGAAATATACTTTTTTTCCCTGATGAAAGAAGAGACTTTAATCTTTCGTTTGGTAGGTTTCAAGTTTTTATAGCAATAGAACACAATATTCTGTGGGCCTTGCAAAATCAGTCAAAATCCAGGAAAAGAGCTGGGAGTGAATGAGTTTTAAAGGACCCCTGGAAATCAGCAAAATGAGGCAGGAATAGCTTGTTGAGTAGACATAGTTCAAACTTGATGGCAACCGGACAAAACCAGTTTGTCTATTACCCTGGAACTGTACCAAATGTCCGCTTCAAAACAAAATGGCAGACTTCCAGTCTTTTCGGGTATGAGTTCTTGAGACTTTGATGTGTGCCTACTCATGATTTACCAAATGCCAACTGTAATTTACCTAATTGCCTTACTTGAATGAAACATCTGAGGGCTGCAAAAACCAGATTGAGGAGCTTTGTCATTATACTCAACATGATGGATAGGCCATAGTAATAATACATTAATAATTAATACATGAATAGACTTTAGACCTACAGTAATTGTCATTAAATCTGTAAATCACTGTAGCCTAATTAAATTATATTAGTCAACTCATTCGCTTCCAATGACGGCCATAGACGTCAAATATAAATTTAACTGGGCTAGCAATGAATGAGTTAAAAAAAAAAAAAATCTAACCTGGAAGGTGTTTTTACAAATACCAAGCAAACAACAAACATTAGCAAGACATCTAGCAACATTTTATGGTGTTATTGGAGTCTTCTAACTGTTATTGGAAACATCTAACTGAAAATAAATGATGGAAATTTTATATTTTAACCAAATAAACAATTTCTTTGCAGTTGAAGGGATGGTAGAGTACCACCAAATGGGCCCACATGGCTTCCGATCAAGACGACAAATAAAGGACCAAAAACGCTTCAAGGAAGGACCTCAAGGCAGCCCTGCAGAATATGTACCACACAAACTAGACTAAGTGCAATTTCTGGAGAAATTGCGTGGGAATGCTGAAAGATGAATGAATAAAAAGAATTGAGCAGTACTCACAGAGCTGGTAATGATGATCAGTTGTATGTATGGAAGTGGGCGTGGAAAGTGGGACTTATAAAAAGAAAAATTTAACATCAAATTGTGTGAATACTGTAAGGAGGAAGATTCCTCGGAAGAGTTTTAAATCTGACAATAAACTTTCCTTGGTTAAACTTTGCCTGACTTGTAAAGGTTTCCAGGTGTCTTCTTTATTTACTGCCTTCACCACTATGAAACTAATGACATACACGGGCAGCACGGTTGTGTGAATTTTAATTTCGGTTTGGCATCTAAAATTCTTCTGCTTTGCCACCCACTGTGGAATGCAAGAACTGTAGATGCAGGTATGGACCATGTCAAATGTTCATTTGAGTCAACGCTGTGGGATGGCCATAGTTTTGAAACTCCTGATTGAAAACATGCAAACTAGTTTTTGAACCTGACTCCAGAAGAATCAAAATTCAAGAATTGACATTTTGCTTGTCTACTCTTTGACAATCATCATACATGATTTAAAATTCTAACAAAAAACTTAACGGCGCTCCCAAGGTCATATGTCTTAAAAGCTAATTGAAAACTAGTAATTACTAAAATGTTAAACTTTCAGGTATCTTGTTTTACTTTCAAACAAAAACAAAAGATGCAGAGAGTTCCTAGCAGCATCTCTTATAACGCTAACTGAAAATCTAAATTGTTTCCTGAGTTCAACACAAGTTTTATATGGCTCTAATATCGGCCATCAGACTTTTATTTTTATTTTTATATTTTAAAAAAAAAAGATACCGATATTTGTCAAAATGCCAAATATCGGTGCCGATAATTGACCTGGCTTTGCCTAATATTGTGTAAATTTCACTATCCAGATTTTCTAACATTAATTTCCTTTTGCATTCATTCCATCTGCGCTAATTCGACGCCACCACAGTTCAGGTAAGATAAACGACTCCTCTCCCCATTTTCAAGGCACATCCTTGAAATGATTAGCAAACAAGCACCGGCCAACATTAGATCCCAGACAGCAAGACGACATTGAATCAACGTTGATTTCTCATCCAAATCATCAGTATGGTTGACATTGAAATATGAACAGCATTGAATCAATGTAACATGTGACAATGTAATTTAATATCGACTCAACAGAGGCAGAGCGTCTTGAAACGTTTCTGTGGGTTGCCTCATGATGGAAAGCTACCAAAGGTTGCCAACTTAGAAATGCCCATTTCAAAGAAAATGGCAGACTTCCAGTGACTTTTTGGCAGGTGCCCTTCAGACCTTGATGTGTGCCTACTTGTTGCGTGTGACAAATGAAAAATGTAATTGACATAATTGTCTTAATTGAATTACACACCTGCGACATGAAAGAAGTTTCGAGGTGTGACAGAAAGACAACCAAATTCATGAGATTCCTCATTGTCTTTTCTGTCGACAGTCTGTCTGTCTACAGGGTGAAAATTAACCTTAAAAGTTAAAGCAAAAACATTAGACGTGATGGGTATTCTCAACCTGTGTCTATATGCCAAACAAGTTTCAGGTGCTTAAGGAGAAAAGGCTACAGAGGATGAATCCCCCCCAAAAAAATAAATAAATAAATAAAGTGCTTTATGGCAAGTTATCAATAATTTACGAATAGCAACAAGCAAGAAATGTGTCATTATTGGGAACTTCGAGAGACTCCTCAGACTTCCTCCAGAGACCCACTCTGCATCTAGACTACAAATGAATGGTGAAAATGGAGAATTTAATCCATCCATCCATCCATCCATCCATCCAAAAAAGAAAGGCAAGTTTGACCAAGAGGCAAAGGAAGGTGCCCAACCAAGTGCCTGATTAAAACACAATCTACATGTCAAGAGATTCTTCATGTCAAGATTGGGAAAAGGCTCCAATTCAGTGGAAAACTAAAAACTTTGCAAATAACATTCACATGATATCGTTTTGGCTTCTTCGAATTTCATGATTATAAAACGAACGGAATTCCCCAAAATACAAAAAAACAAAAACAAAATAACTTGAGCATCACCATTGAAAAGCAAAGTTGGGTTTTTTTCATTATTTTTCTGAAAATGCAAGCGGGAAGAAAAACACGAGGACAAGTTTGACTTGAATTTGACAGAGTGGATGGTTGAGATGTTTCAAACACCCCCAGGGTGGTATATAAGACCTCCGGCTCAACTCGGTAACATACAACTAGCTCACGTTGTCCTGTGCTGAGAAGCAAAAATCATGAGAGCCCAAATCATATTCCTGCTGCTGGTGCTGCCGGCCGTGCTGGCTCGTTCCAAGGGAGGTCAAGGTATACTTTATATTTCTTCTTGTTGGGACACAATGGAAAGAAATGGGGGGCATGAAGAATTTGGGAAGACTTGATGATGTTTACTTTTTTTCAAACAGTATATTGGCTCGAAGACATAATGAAAGCCGAGGTTGAAGGTGAGTCACCAAAATTATGAATCTGCCATTCACAGTTTTGCGTCACCTGTCGTCTGTCAAGTAGCATTTGATATTTAAATTTGGTAGAAATTTGAGCAAGTATTTAGAATGACTGTCTTTAAATATCTGAGGAAATGTCTCACTTATGATATATATTCAGGCATAATTTGCCATTTCTAAAATAAAAAAAATCAGAGGTATACCTGAACAACTCAGGGGTTTGTGTGATTGCACCTCTACATTTTTTTTTTCTGTAATTATGGACTGCATGTAAAACTGGTTTAAGGGAAGGTCATCGAAATGTTGACACCATTGCACATGCTATGACAAAAATGCAACTTCTTCACAATTTTGCCTCAAGTGTGTTTGAATTCAAGGGAGACAGACCGCTTGTGTCTTTTCATCATGACCTCTACACACGCCAAGCGAAACGGCTTGGAGGCCATTTTATTTTTTCTTACATCACAGCGCACCTGTTTTCTGGGTTTGAGCCAGGATTTATCGTTATCAGTAGATAAGTGGCAAAATGACCACATCCTGAGATGGACAAAAATGGATGGATTTTACTGCTTAACTTATATTCCACAAATCAGAATTATTTGGGGTTTTTAAAAACCTGAACTATCCTATTTGCATTTTTTTGTGCATGCTTATATGATCTGTCAAAACCAGAATATTGCACATAATTTGGGTTTTGAAAGGGTGACTGACTGCATGTAAACATATTCTGTGAGAGATACTTCAAATCCACAATACAGAGCCGATAATCTCACAGTCTTGGTAACTTTGAAGATTGGAATTTAGTTTAGCCCTAAATTATGTTATGTTAATCTTCAGTAATCTTCAGTAATCTGTAATATTCAGAGATGATCACACTTAATTGTTGTTTTACAATTCAGAGAGCAGGATGGGAAACAAACATTTCATTGTCTTGATAATAGAAAATGCCCAACAGCCACAGGGGCTGGCAAACTAACGTGGATCGGATTCATGAGATGATATAGTATACAAGTAGTTGTAGCGTCCATCATGGACGGATGTCTGACACTCAAGTGTGTTCATGACAAAGCCTTCAAAAGAGAGTGTCGCTAAATGTGGCTGTCAGACTGTGATTGGCTGCCATACTAGACTGTGATTGGCCGACACCGAATACTGTGATTTACTGACAGACTGTGACAAAATAAGTGTAAAATGGCTGCTTCGTAGCTTTTGAGCATGGACTCTACACTTTTGTCAGCCTATTGATGACATGTCAAAGTGACATTTGTGGCATTTTTTTTAAGAACTTTTTTTTTCTCCCCCCCAATCTTTCAGCACAAGAGGGTTCGGTTAACAAGGAGCCACTGATGACAGGTGCGTCACCACATCGTCTGTATTAATTGTTAGCATTTAATTTGTCAAAGCTCGTCAGGAGACTAATGAAAGGTCGTCCTGATAATCGATCTGTATTTACAATGCAAATGAATGGTGAAGAAAAAAAAAAGATTTTAAAATCTCTATAATTTGCAGTTGAAGAAGTGGAAGAGTCCGACGAAGGGTCAGGGGAAGGATTTCAACCGGGAGCCCAATCAGCACGCCTTGTAGAGCTCCTCCGAAGGTTCCTCACCGCAAGTCACAGAGGAGGCCGCAACAACACGGGATGATTTTGAGAACAGTGATGAGGAAGAAGTGGCTGGGGAGAGGGAAGTCTGGGCTTCACTGCTAACGCTGCTACCCTTGCGACCCGACCCCGGATAAGCGGGAGCAAATGGATGGATTATGAGGAACATTCCAGAGAAGAGTTTCAAACCTCACAATAAAATGTTCTTTGGCTTATGCATTTGAAAAGGTTCCCATGTGTCTTCATAACATGTCTGTGAAAGCTTTTGTCAAAATAACCCAAGGATCTTGGTCGATCAGGGATGGGCAACTTAAGTTCTGGAGGGGCCTCAATTTTTCATTATCAGTGCTAGTGGGGGCCCCATATCGGACAACACCAACCAGATCGATGACAAAAAATGCTATTTTAAACATGTACAAAATACATGCATATGTGCTCTTTATAGATTTCATGTTTGATAATACTTTTTTTTTTTCAAAATCAAGTCACTCAAATAATTTTTTAAAATAATATTAAGCTAACTATTTTCATCCTGCATATCATTCCAAATCCCCAAGAAATTATTAGGCCGATTTTTTTTTTGGAGTATGGGGCTGTACATTAAGCACAACTAAGATATCTCTGCCATCCAGTGGTTATTGGTGATATTACACCTTCAAACTGTAGCCGACCCCTGCACATTCACAGTTCAGCAATTAAAACCTGTGTCATTTGCCTGCATTGTACTACAGTACTAACTTTCCACACTGGGTGGCAGAGTAGAGTATGACGTTTCATCTCATCGCTCACTTTTTTATTTATTTTTTATTTATTTTTTTGCTTTCAACAATTACACATCCTTTGGTAGGGCCACTGGACAGCCCAACCCCACTAGCTACCACCAAATTCTGTCAATTTATGAGCTTATTACCGAATTGTTTTTTAACTATACAGTAACTATGAAAATAAACATAACTAAACCTACGTTTGCATATGACATTGATTTGACATACTGCTGTAGCAGCTGATAATTTGAAATGTGATGAGAAAAGAAGACAGGAGTGTTTTTATGCTGTTTCTCATGACATTCCCAAATACGCACCAAACTTGTTTTTATATTGTTACTTAGCATTTTGTATTTCGCATATTGTATGTATATACTGCACATACTGTCGTGCAAGCAGGAAGTAAACAATGAGAACAAAGTTGACGGGGCAGATAGTTGAGATGTTTGAAACACACCCAGAGTGGGGAAAAAACAACAACCTCCGATTCAAATCGGTGGCATAACAGCGAGCTCACATTGTCATTGCATTGTGAAGAAGAAATCATGAGGGCGCACGTCGTCTTGCTGCTGCTGGCGCTGGTGGCCGTGCCTACCTGTTTAATGGACGCTTTCGGTATGCTAACGATTTATTTTGGGGGGAATTTGGAAGGCTCAAAAACCTGATACACAATACGTGACGTGAACGTTTACTTTTTTTTCCAACAGAGAGCGAAACTGAAGAGACCGAAGAGGAAGTGGTTGAGGGTGAGTCATCAATTTACTAAACCACTATGAGCTGCAAGCATTCCACATTTTGCACCACCCATCTATAGAGCAGTTCATTTCGTTCAAATTTGTTACATGGATTTTGAAAGTCCATTCATGATTTCTTATAGATGAATAATGGCAGAAAAGTGGGTGACAAATTTTGGGAGGATGGAAAAGTCTGATAGTGTACAAAGCAACGAGGCATGAATGTTTAACTTTCTTCCAACAGGGAAGGAGAACGAAAATGGGGGTGAGTCATCTTCGGGAGCTGAATAATTTTAATATTCCAGGAAGGGAGCTTTGACCTATTCATTTCCAGGGTCGGGAGGAAGTGGCTTTAAGGAGGTGGGACGGTTGTGGCCACCAGACAGGCACTGAATTCTACCAACATCCAGCCACTATTTATCGTTCGTTGCTGGGGAAAGGAAGTGCATAAGGCGACCGGCCCGAAAACGGACCGGTTGTTCGGGAAATTCCCCAAATTCCTGATGGCCGGTCCACCCCTGATTAAATCATCTTTGAAGTACTGTACACTAGGGATGTAACGACATCCAAATATCACGATACGATATTATCACAATATGAAGGTCACAATATGACAATTATCACAAAATTGTAGAGAAGCTGGCATTATATCAAAAAAGGTCCATATTGTAAAAAAAATAATAATAAAAAACCCTGAACACCCCCCCCACACACACACACACACACACTCGCACACACAATTGTGCTTTTGTAGATTAGAGTAATGCATATAAACAACCTATAATATATAATAACACTTAATATTGAGGCACTTATTTGCTAATGCATGCACACATCGAGTTCCTCCACATATTGACCCGGTTCACAAGCATATTACATCTGATCATTTGTGTGGATTTTCATCATAGAAGGGCCAAAACATTCCTTGTGAAAATTAAACTTTGCTAAAAAAACAAAACAAAACAGCCACCAGAGGGTCCTAGACCTGCACATATTGAAATCAACCTCACTTTTTTAACAGATGTGCTGCTTTTAATATCGTGACATGACGACGACCATATTGTGGCAGTTTTAATATCGCAATATCACAATATTGCTGTTATCATTACATCCCTACTGTACAACCAAAAACTGCCAAGATTCCTAAAATTTCTGATTCAAAAAGCAGGGGGGAAAAAGCAAAATGGCAGACTGACTGTCTTTTTGGACTGCATGGTGCCTTGAGACGTTGGTGTGCCTTGACATAATTTTATGTTGCTAAGTAAAACTATCTTGAGGGGATCATTTAAAAAAAAAAAAAAACATTCCAGTTGGAGAAGTTTAAATTTAAAGTACCAAAGGAGATTGTCAAAATGAATCTGGTATGTCCTGTCTACTGTGTCTAGTATACATAATTCAAATTTGATAGGAACCGGACAAAATCTCTAAGATCAGTTAGTCTATGAGACATGCATCAAATGTACAAAATGTCGGCTTCAAAGGCAAGTGGGACACACCCAGTATCTTTTTCCGGTATGTGTTCTTGAGACTCTCGTGTTTGCCTTCTCATGATGTGTCAAATGTGAAATGTAATTAACATAATTGACTACACCTGAGACATACAAAGAGATAACAAGTGCGCCAGACGCCAGACACTCTGGCGTTTCGCTATTGTTTGATTGGTAGGTCTTGTTAAAGTATTTTTAGAATTGAAAACAGTTCTCAGGTGTGTTAATAAAACATCTCTGACTTTCTTCCAGCAAGATACACGAAGCATTCACCCTGGTTGAAGTGACTCCGTTTGGGGAGCACCTGTCATGACTCGGGTCATGCAGGGGGAAATGTTTGGGTCTTGGGGTTGAGTTTGAATTCATGACCTGTTAGTTTCAACTAGTTTTAGGCTGTGTGATGTGATATGATGTTTGGAACTCTCTGTAAGAACTATGTTATGTCAAGAATCTTTAATGGCATTACTGAAGAATCTTTTATGGTTTACGATATTTATTGATGTCAGGAACTATCTGTAAATACTGGGTTAACAGCCAATCAGAGAATTACATGTCAGTACTGGTACTCACATGTCTAGCCACAACCAATGAGATCAATTCACTGTCTATATAAGCTGTCTGAGAAATGTGTGTGTTCGCCGGATTATTGCAAGCTGTTCGCTGTGCTTCTCCACTGCCCAATAGGGGGCTTGACGTGTCGTGATTCTCGATGCATTCTCATTTTTTTTTTAAGTTTAGTCAAGTTATGTGAATAAATAGATAAAATCTTATTTGTGTCTGCGTTTTGGGGCCCTACCTCAGCACGCAACAGTGCCGTCCTGTCTCTGGGCTAGAGTGCTGCAACAAAGTGGTGGGGGATATCAGTATTGGCAACATCAAGACTTTTTCAGTCCCCTCTTGCAATTGTACAGTAATAGAAATTCTTTGTCTATGAGGCCAAAATGACACTAAACATTCTCTCAAAACACAAGACTTCCTGGGTATTTTCAGTCATGTGTGATTATTGTGTGTCGAGTAGCCATGCCTGCCTAGAGTAGACAGACACACCACCTTTCCGGTGCTTAAGGAATACAAGGTTGGGCATGAATTTTCAGAACTAGTGTTTTACGGAAAGTCATCTTTTTTTCTCTCTCTCAATGAACAGCAACGAGCAAGAAATCTAGCAACAAATTTGTGTCGTAATCGGAGACTTCTGGAGACTCCTGAGACTTCCTCAGTGTCACTCTGTATCTAGACTGCAAATGAATGGTGAAAGTGGATATTTTAACCATATAAACAAATGTGCCACAATTTCGTTGCAGTTGAAAAGATGGTAGAGCACCACCAAATGGCCAAGGGAGGATTCCTATCAGGCCTCCGATCAAGACGCCATCTGCAGGACCAAGAAGGCTTCATGGCAAGACTCCAAAAACCTCCATCAGGCTATGGAGGACAAGCCGGGTGATTTTAAGTAAAAATCTGAGGAAGATTCCAAGGCTGAGTTTCAAATCTCACAATAAATTTTTCCTTGGCTTAAGTATTTGAAAAGATTCCCAAGTGTCTTCATAACATGTCTGTGCAGGCTTTCATCGAAATAATCCAAGGATCTTGATTAAAACACACGGGCCACATTAGATTTTGAAAAGGTACAAATTGGCAAGCTCACTGTATTTAGGGTTAATAAAGTTAAAAAGTGTGAAAAAGTGTAAAATGCCATATTTTGAAAAAGAAATTACATAAATATTTCTACTTATCATATATACTGTGGGGCAGCACGGTGGATGACTGGTTAGTACGTCCGCCTCCCAGTACTGAGGACTCGGGTTCGAGCCGAGGCTCCGGCCTTCCTAGGTGGAGTTTGCATGTTCTCCCCGTGCCGGCGTTAGTCTTCTCCGGGTACTCCGGTCCCCTCCCAGATTCCAAAGACACGCGTGGCAGGTTCATTGGGACGCTCTGAATTGTCCCTAGGTGTGATTGTGAGCGTGGATGGTTGTTTGTCTCTCTCCCATTTTCTTGACCGCTTATTCCTCACAAGGGTCGCGGGAGGTGCTGGAACCTATCACAGCTGGCTTTGGGCAGTAGGTGGGGTACACCCTGGACTGGTTGCCAGCCAATCGCAGGGCACACAGAGACGAACAATCATCCACACTCACAAGCACACCTAGGGACAATTTGGAGCGCCCATTCAACCTCCCATGCATGTCTTTGGAATGTGGGAGGAGACCGGAGTACCCGGAGAAGACACACACAGGCACGGGGAGAACATGCAAACTCCACCCAGGAAGGCCGGAGCCTGGACTCGAACCCGAGTCCTCAGAACTGGGAGGCGGACGTGCTAACCAGTGCTGCCCAACCCATATTTAGTCGTATTTAAAATGAATAAGCCTACAGTGTTCCTTCACTTTTTGTGGGTGTTACGTTCCGTGCCCTCCCAAAATAGGTGAATTTCCACACAGTAGCGACGGTTAAAAAACAATTGTTCCACTGCCCCTCCAATAATGCAAATTAGTCACGTTAATGAGCTGTTCTTGCGGAGTTGCGTAAACAACTTGCAGCCTTCTTGAAGTTAATTGCCTAAAATTATCCTCTGCAATTACACTTGTTCTGGAGAAGTGGGTGTGTCGGAAGAATGAGACACACGCATTGTGGATGATTAACTGTGATCTGTTGTAAAAAGAGCTAATCACTGATGGGACACCGGTTCGCTAAGAATTAAAAGAAGTCAAAAAGTAAATGTCAATTTTTTTTCAAACCTATCATAATACGTTTCTTAATTTACAAAATATTTAATATTTTGATTGCGTCCCCGTTGCCATGATGACTCAACGTATCGGGGCTCCATTGAAACAGTCTTTTAAGTCTGGTTGTAACTCCAGGTGCAACTCCTCAGCGTTGATAGAACTGACTGGAATCAGCTGTGCTGAAAACAAAAACTTTTTTTTTTTTTCCCTCACTCACTCGCACAAATACACACACAAACTTACATGGTCTCCCAGGCGGGGAAGCGAACCCACGCCAACCGACACCGATGGCAAGTGACAGTTCCACTTCTCCACCTGGAGTCCTGCTGAAAGCAAAAACGCAGTTTTCTATCTGGGGGTATGTCAACTCGTTCGGGGTTAATCTCAGTTTGTTGAACCTGCTTTGTGAAATACAACCCAGCATTTTTAAGTGATGAGGGAAGTGCTCCTTACTGAAGAGACCAGTTTGATTTTTAAAATTTTCGGTGCTATGCAGTTTAAATGCTGTTTTTAAAATATAGCTGGGAGGGGATCCAAGAACAGGCGGAGGACCAAGAATAGATAGTGGATTATACAAAGTCATTATAAGATAACAAAACCTGATTTGCAAATAACATTCACGTGACGTTGTTGTGGCATCTTATTTCATGATTACAAAACAAACGGAATTCCCCAAAATACAAGAAAACTTGTCATCACCACTGAAAAACAATAGTTTCGGCGTATGTAGATTATACTATTATTATCGAACAAGTTTGACATGAAGTCGATGTAGCATAGTATTTAAGGTTCAAGTCGGTATAACATCCAATGAGTTCCAGTTGTCCTGAGAAGCAGAAATCATGAGCGCCCACATCATATTCCTGCTGCTGGTGCTGCCGGCCGTGTTGGCTCGTTCCATGGGTGGTCGAGGTATGCTCTTGTTCGGACGCAATGGAAAGACATGGGGGGCATGAAAAATTTGGGAGGCCGGAATCCACAGGTATACACATGTATACGGTATACACAGTAATGAGACATTGATGTTTACTTTTCTTCCAACAGAAAATGGGCCCGAAGATGTAATTAAAACTTTGGTTGAAGGTGAGTCATCAAACTTGTGAATCTGCCATTCACAGCAGTTTTGCTTCACCTGACTATCAAGTTGTATTTGATATTCAAATTTGGTAGAAATCAGATTAAAAAAAAAATTCGAGCGACTGCCTTTGAAGTACCCAGAGAAATGCCAAAATGGCTGCTTCAAAGTAAGTGGAGGACTTTTGATGTATTTACTTGCTCATCCATCCATCCATCCATCCATCCGAAATCAATTGGACTTAACGATTTTGTTAAGCCTATTTTGCCGTTTATAGATAGACATTCTTCCTAACGATTTTGTCCAATTGATTAATAAAGTAGCTATCTATCTATCTATCTATCTATCTATCTGATACTTTATTAATCCCCATGGGGGGAATTTAGTTGTCCATCAATAGCATCAGGAAAATAAATAAAATAGACAATAAAAGCAAACATCTCAAAAGTGCTCAATATGTGTAAAAAAAAAAAAAAAAATGCCATAGCTTTCTATAGTTTTCTACAATAAATATTTGTTTTCCAAAAATGTAAAAATACCTGAAATCTTAAACTTTCACATATCTTTGTTTTAAGGTCGAACAAAAACAAATGGTTCAGAAGATTCCAGGGTCAGTAGCATCTCTTATAAAGTTAACTGAAAATTTTAAGAAATAGCACCCTGATTGTTTTAGATTTACTTAAAAAAAAAAAAAAAAGGCAGACAGAATTTAAAAAAGGCTGATACAATATTCGAAATGCCCAATATCGGATATATCGGTCTATCCCAACCCCCACACATGCCAAAGTCATGTAAAAAAATAATAATAATAAAATAAACATGGACTTGTATCAGTTGAATCTGCATCATTGCACAAATACATTTTCACTGCAATTATGGACTCAAATGCTTGTGAAACTGGTTTAATGTTAAGTCAACCAAACTTTGCCCCAAAAGTCACAGGGGCTGGCAAACTAACATGTTGAAACAGAACTCGTGGTCGGAAGCAGAAGGCTGGAGAACCAGCCACAATAGGCAAGCGTCTGACAATCTGACAATCACTCTGTCATCGACAAAGTCTTAAAAAGAGACTTGTGATTGGCTGTCGGGACAGACTGCGATGGCTTATGTGATTGGCTGACCGACTGTGACCAAAACAAACAAAAAAATGGTAAAATGGCTGTTTTGAAGCTTTTGAGCATGGACACTTTTTGTGGGTCTACTCGTGATGAGACATGCCAAAGTCAAATTACTGACAGATTTTTTTTTTTTTGGGGGGGGGGGGGGGGGGGGCATTTTCAAGACCTCACTTTCCTCTATTCCAACCTTACAGCTCAAGAGGGCTCTGGTGACAAGATAGAGCCACGAATGGCAGGTGAACGAATGGAAGGTGAGTCATCGCGTCATCTGCATGAAATATTTGCATTTAATTTGTCAAGGCTCATCAGAAAATGGAAAAACCATTGTATGGCCCTATTGATATATGAATTGTGGAGCAACACATGTAGACAGACGATATTCTTTCGCCTGAATTTTCAGAAATAGTGTGCTTGATGGCAGGTCGTCAAATTGTTTTCAAAAAACAAACGTATAAAGAACTATCACATGCCGCTTGCACAAAGCCACCACTGGCTAATTTAACCATATACACAAAACCTTCTGTAATTTCTTTGCAGAAACCGATTCAATTCAAGATCGGAAGGAGTCCGACGAAGATAAGGATGAAGAGTATAACAAAGACAATGAGGAAGAGAGTGAGGAGGCCGATGAAGACGATGAGGACGACAACAATGACGAAAAAGATGACAAGGAAGATTTAAAAAAAGATGACGAAGAAGATTTCGAAAAAGATAACGAGGAAGAATTTGAAAAAGATGATGAGGAAGATTTCGACAAAGATGAGGAAGATTTCGAAAAAGATGACGAGAAAGAATTTGACAAAGATGACAAGAAAGATTTAAAAAAAGATGACAAGGAAGATTTCGACAAAGATGATGAGGAAGATTTCGACAAAGATGATGAGGAAGATTTCGACAAAGATGACGAGGAAGATTTCGACAAAGATGACGAGGAAGATTTCTACAAAGATGATGAGGAAGATTTCGAAAAAGATGACGAGGAAGATTTCGACAAAGATGACGAGGAAGATTTCGACAAAGATGACGAGGAAGATTTCGACAAAGATGACGAGGAAGATTTCGACAAAGATGACGAGGAAGATTTCGACAAAGATGACGAGGAAGGTTTCGACAAAGATGATGAGGAAGATTTCGACAAAGATGATAAGGAAGATTTCGACAAAGATGACGAGGAAGATTTCGACAAAGATGACGAGGAAGATTTCGACAAAGATGACGAGGAAGATTTCGACAAAGATGACGAGGAAGATTTCGACAAAGATGATGAGGAAGATTTCTACAAAGATGACGAGGAAGATTTCGACAAAGATGACGAGGAAGATTTCTACAAAGATGATGAGGAAGATTTCGAAAAAGATGACGAGGAAGAGCTTGATGAAGATGACGAGAAAGAGTTCGATAAAGATGATGAGGAAGATTCCAAAAAAGATGACGAGAAAGAATTTGATGAAGACGATGAGGAAGAGCTTGATCTTGAGTAAGAATGACATTAGAATGAGGACGATGAGGGCATATGAGAAGCTCCAGTGTTTACCACTTTTGTCTCAAAAAGCCTCTTTTTGTTATCAGGCCACAACTGAAATTCTGTGGGCAAAAACAAAATGTGATGTAATAGTAACAAAACAGCCCTGCGATTGGCTGGCAACCAGTCCGGGGTGTCCCCCGCCTACTGCCCACAGCCAGCTGAGATAGGCGCCAGCAGTTCACCCCCCGCGACCCTTGTGAGGAATAAGTGGTCAAGAAAATGGATGGATGGATAGTAATAAAACAACAGTTTTGAGCTAATTATATTTATACTTGACAGTGTTTAATTGATGACTGGACTTTAACCCATCAAAATTGATCATATATCATGATAAAGGTGACAGTTCGAATTTACAGCAATTCTATGGTGTGTTCATGTCTGTGTTGTTTGTTAAACTTATGAACTTGTATTTCTGATTATGTTTATACTTCCCACCATTTAGAACAATTATATTAGAGGTGCAAATGTGATCATGACATATCACAATTCCAGAGCTCCTAGAATGACAAATATTTCAGAAATTCTTCAAGGGTGTGTAAACTAATGAGCATAACTACGCAAATGTAGCTATAACAACGAGGCTACTTAAATATATCACACAATAAATAGGTAGACATGATGATTTTCCGTAGTCTGGCTTCAAGGTTTTGTTTTGTTTTCAATCCGGACCCTTTTAAATTTTAGTTGCTCTCTCGATTCCTTTTTCTTTTGTTTGGGATATACTTTTTTTTTTTAAGAGTTAAAACTAAACAAAAAAGGGACAAAGGATAGGATAAGGATATTTTTTTTAATACATGAAAACTGTTTCACAATGACTCATTTTGCTTTTACTTTCTATTACAATATCCCTTCTGTTACGTGTTTATATGTTAATGAAACAAACAAAGCCTATCTGCATATGAAATCGGGTGGAAAAGTGCTCTATAAATAAAGTAGCCTACCATTTATTCATAGCCTTACAAATTAAGGCTAAAACCTTTGAATGGTTCAAAGTAGAGCTGTGCAATTAATCGAAATCCAAATAATTCTAAATATTACACTCACAAATACAAAATTGGCATAATCGTACACACAAATGAAAGATTATTAACTGATTTTGAGTTGTTTAAATTTATAATTGCACCTATTTCTTTTTTTTTTCAATTGACTAATTTAATAAATCGTGTTTGTTCCAAAAGGAACTTACGTAATTATAGTGTTTCAAATAATTTTATTTGTCATCATATCTTTATACATCACTGAATGGTTTGTGTCAGGAATATATTCAAGAAATGCTGACTGAGTACAAACCCAGCAGGGCTCTTTGGCCAACTCGTGGAACCAAGAGTTCGAAGCAAACATGGTGAAGCTGCATTTATCTGTTATGCTGCACACAAATGGAATAGGCTGCCAACAGAAGTGACGTCAGCCCCCGAGTGTAAATGCTTTTAAATCAGGGTTGAAAATTTTGCTTTTTTTCCATACCTTTGATTAAGGACTTTTAAACAGCTTTAATTCATCATGTTTTTCCATTTCAATTATTATTTTTATTTTAAACTTCCTTATGCTAAATGTTTTTAAAGTTTGCTGTATAGTTTAACATTGTCAGTTTATGTTCTTTTAGTCATTTTGTAACCTACTTTTGTTTTCTCTTCTTTGCTCCGAATTTTGTTAACTACTGTGGGGTTTTTTTATGCTTATGTGTTGTCTTTCCTTGTGTAAAGCACATTGAGTTGCTTTGTGAATTAAATGTGCGATACAAATAAACTTGCCTTGCCTTACTCCCAAGCATGTACTGTGGGAATTT
Organism: Festucalex cinctus; assembly: GCF_051991245.1. NCBI lineage: Eukaryota > Metazoa > Chordata > Actinopteri > Syngnathiformes > Syngnathidae > Festucalex > Festucalex cinctus. Next base: position 7,133,600 of record NC_135424.1, read on the forward strand.
AGCTGTGACAATGTAAAATGAAAATACTTTCAAAATGATCTCTAATTGTTGCCATGGAAATTTGGCATAATAAACAAAAAACTAAACTCGCTTAGCAGAAGTCATTTTCATGGCATGTTCGTGTGACACCCTTATTGCCATTGTGGTTAGACAACGAAAAAGGATTGCTTTGTTGTGGACTCACGGCAATTGAGAAAACATACAGAACTTGTTTTTAAATGGCTCCCTGTGCATGTACTTTTATTTTTGTTGTTGTGTGCAAGGTAGGGAAAAAAAAAGGATGATTAATTGCCTGGTTCACACGGCAGGGGAGTTGGCCCGAATGTACACTCCCGGCAATCGTAAGGACACGCAAACAATAATCTTAACAGATAATCCTGCCGTGTGTCGGCTCATACCGATATCGGCCCTTAGAAGGACCTCTGACTTAAAACCGGGGATATTCAACATGTTGTTTTGGTCCGACTTTGCTCCGTGTGCACAGTGCCCCGAGGACAAACCACTGCACAGCCGGTTGACTGTGATGTGCAGACAATTGTGGAGAATCCAAAATCAATACAGTCATGACATAGCAGAAACTCCGCGCTTGCACTATAACACTCCTTTTTTTTTAATTTAATTTGATTTTTTATCCACACTCACACATATTAGACGAATAAACGTGGTCTCCGGGTGTGGAGGGAAGCACCTAGGCCTACAGATGCCTCGCCAACCAGACCCCATTCACACGCCTTTAAAAACACCTTTTCTTTTTATGCCATTTTTTTCGGCTGAAAACCAGACATTTTTTTTTTTATTTAACCTTTATTTAACCAGGATAGTCCCGTTGAGATTAAGAACCTCTTTTTCAAGGGAGTCCTGGCCAAGAGGCAGCAAAACAGTTTTCATTACAGTTACAAATAAAAGTTTCACTTACAATCACATAAAAATTATATAAAACAGTTACAAATCAATGAGGCGTGAGACATGTTTGTTGACTTGGAAACCCAATTAATCTCAACAGGTTTTGCGAGACTTCTGGTCTCATTCATGAATGAACTCGGTTGGTGTGTGGTGTGTTGATTGCGCAGTGTGACTGCACACCACACACGGAACGTTCAAAACTGTTACTTCCGTGACTTTTTTTTCTCTTCATGTGGCTCTCACAATTTGGAAGTCGGCCGACTATCTTAAAATCATGCCATGTGAACCAGTCGTTAATAGGTGGGTGGTTGAGATGTTCGTGACACACCCAGCTTTGATATAAAAGACTTTAGTTCATATCAAGTGGTATGACATTGACATGCATTGAGAAGAAGAAATCATGAGACCCCACATCGTCTTCCTGCTGCTGGCGCTGGTGGCCATGCCCACCCGTTCCATGGGTCAAGGTACAGACAGCCTTTATTATGTTACCTGAATGTGTACTTAATTCAAATGTGATTGTAATTGGACAAAATCGTTACAATGTCTTTGTCTGTAAGGCTAAAATAGATTTTTAGGTATGACCCCCCCCCCCCCACAAAAAAAAAAAAAAAAAAATGTTTCTGGGTTTATTCATGGACATGCATACCAAAGTTCACATTTTTTTCACATAAATCCAGATTTGGGACAGATTTTCTTTTTTTAAAACAAAAAATTAGATTTGAAGGAGATGTATAATCTCTCTCTCTCTCTCTCATATATATATATATATATATATATATATATATATATATATATATATATATATATATATATATATATATATACATATATATATGGATATGAATTATTGACGTCAAACAGATAAACCAGATAATAGAGAAATCTGCCGATAATTATTGGCAATTTGATTTCATACAGATAAACCACATAATAAAGAAACCCAGCAATAATTATATCCATGCCACTTTGGTCCATCTGTTGTGGTTGTGGCTCATATCAATAAAATTCAACTTCATGGTGCTTTATATACATTGAAATATTGTGGAAAGTTTATACAATCTTTCAATGTATTTATTAGACTTATAGTAGGACTCAAAAGCATATTTGTATTCAAGTTAATTTTGCAAACAATTATCGACTTACTTATCGGTTATCGACATCGGCACCTCTAAATTATTGGTTTATAGGTGTGCATCCCTAATATATATATATATATATATATATATATATATATATATATATATATATATATATATATATATATATATATATATATATATATATATATATATTGTAGCGATAATTGGGTCGTCTTTTGGACGAATTAATAATCTGGACGTTACAGAGGTAAATTGTATTTACCTCAATAACCTCTGGGGCACCACGTTTGTTTTGCTTCGTATTAACAGGAGCAAACAACGACCAAAATCCTTCTTTTATCAGTCATTGATAATCTAAAGTCGCCACACTCGATATTCAGTGGTTCGTTGTACTAACAAAAGAATAATAATCCACTCGGAAACACAGATGACTTAGGCGGAATAAAGTTTATAAAACATGCATTTATTCACGATTGCTACACTACAGAATCAAAATACTGCCTATCTAACTATTCTACCGTCAGAAGAAAAGAAATAAAATAAAGCGAATGAAAATAAGGAAGGAATGCGAATGAATAAAGAAACAGGGAAAAGAGAAAATTTGACCTGCCAGATTTGTGATGTTTCAAACGTAAGTGGCACACAGTGGATACGCCGAGGTAGAAATCAAGCGCACTTACGAGCCCTGGAGTTGCGTAGCAACGAACAGAAGTGGCGGCCTTTTTGACAAGGGGGAAAAAAAGAGTCAATGTTCGTTGAAAAATGCAAGGAAAAAAAAAGGTTTATTCCACAGGTTAGCGAGGGAGCCGCGCCAGGGGCCTGACGTAGTTGCGCGGCTCGTCCCTTGATTGGTTGGTGATCCGGCGAGGTTGATCCTCGCCGAGGTTGGTTCTGCTGGGCAGCTGTCCGAGCTCAGGTGTTGCAGCTCGGTCAGTACGCGCCTGCGTACGGGGAAGGCCAGCCGTTGGAGGTGCGTTGGCACTGCGGCGGAGCGCCACCGAGTAGCAGGTGCGGTGCGCGGCTTAGGTGCACAACCTTGAGTCCGGCGGTGCGTTGCAAGTGTACCCGGGACCGAGAAGGTCGGGCGGGTGAGCACCGATAGTGGAACAAAAAAACAAAAAAACGAAAGAGTCTTTAGTCAGCGTTGCAGTTTGCACTTGCTTTGGCGTGGCGTGGCGCGAGGATCCGATCTCGTTAACGGATCCTGCCAGGAAAGAAAAAGCCACGTGGTTTGCAAGTTTCTTAGACAAAGGGTTCGAGCAGCCTGGCTGGCCCACTTGCAAGTCGGGCCAGAGTTTTTGGAAGAGGCTTGTGAGAGCCGGAACAGGCAAGAGAGCAGGAGGGCAAAAAAAAAGAAGAGAACGGGCAGTGGTCTGCTCGTGTTTTTATAGTCTCTGGGTGGGGCGAGCAGGTGAAGGCACACCCTTCTGTTCGCTCGCGCAGACTCTCAGAGGAAAATTATTAAAAAGATTAATAATTTGGCATTAAATTTGGTCAGTCTGGCAAATCAGTTCTCCCACACAACCCGTTTAACACACATTGTAATTAATGCATCATAAACTAACTTGTGAGGTAACTTCTACTTGTCTAATCTGACTGAACTGAGAGACATTGATTATCTTTCATTCTTTATGGAGTACACATGAAATAGGATGTTCATACACACAAAGATATAACATGAATCATTCGTAGTTCAGTTGTCTGTCAAGAATTATCATGATATAAATGTGTAAAATGCGGTTACTTATGTGAATTGTCACTAAGGATAGTTCCAAGTTTCGCCACTTGGAGGTGTTGTTGCTCCATCTAGACGTTCCAGGAAGGGCGAGGCGCCAGAGTATCCTTTTGTGATTGATAAGAAGTCATGAACATTCCTTTGATCGGTCATTTGTGTATTCCAAACCATTGGAGCCATTTGTTCGGGCTCCGAGCAGACTGCTGGAAATACACTCCTTTGGCAGACGCATAAATTCCTTTGTCACCTGGTCAGCGGCTTCAAAAGAGTTTTGTTGGTGGCAAGGACCACCTGTAGAGCTGACCAGGCTGGATCCTGTCTGGGCATTGGCATATTCATGCACTGCAGAGAATTTGCTTCAAGAGAAGCAAACTAAAAAAAAAATTAGAGGGTGGAATGGACCTAGGCAATAGTTGTTACAGACCCCCCTTCGTCAAGCGGGATGAATCTTCAGGATGTCCAGGTTGGCGGGTCCAGATGATGCGTGGCCAGGGTCCAGGCCACGGTCAGACGGCCGGAGTCCCACTCACGCTCTGCTGCAACACTCAAGACATACCACTGGTGCCACTTTTCCCTAACCTCTGCCTGGTTATGTGTATGCAGGGTACGTCTGTGTGTTTTCAATGTGTCTCTATGTGTATTCAGTTAACAGTGTGTCTCACTTGGTACTGTGTCAGCTAACTGAGGGACTCGGGTCCCAAAACAGGCGCGGGCCTGGGAAAGACGCAAGACGCGAAATTCCAAACAAAAGAAAAGGAAGAAAACTTTTCCTAAGGCTATAAGGCTAGTATCATATTATGAGTAACTAGGGGAAACGAACAGCAAATTAAAGAAAAGAGAGAGAGAACGAGAAAAGAGGCTGTCGCCTTCTAAAACTCAAAAACCCGGGACTATACTCAGGCCATAACTCTCTTATAAAGACGGGGAGGTTGTCTCAGGCACCTGCGTGTCGGTGCAAATCTCCACCCCTGGGGGTGTTCGTCAAAAAAAAAAAGTCTTAGGTCGGTTAGCGCGACACTATCGTTGCTAGGTACTTAGCTATCGCGTCTTCCTATGGTGTAATTAAACACCCCAAAAGTCGTGCGTTATCCAAGAATAACTGAAGGGAAAAGGGAAAGAAAGGGAGGAGGGGAGAAAAGGGAGCAAAAGGAAGGAAAAAAAAAAAATCAGAGTATCCTTGGCAGTCGCGCTAGACTAAGGGAAGGAAGGCAAAGGGGCTTAGTTAGATTAGCTAGACTCACTAACGCTTTAAAAAGAGTACTCTGACCTGCTTTTGAAGGCCTTAAGTACGGGGGAGCTTTTTATGGCTAGCAAAAACTGATTTCACGCAGCATACCATTCATAAGTATCATAACACCTTGAGTGTACATAATCTTTTGAATTTGAGTTGCAAATCATTTTGTAGTTGTCTAGTCTAGTTCTGCATAATGCTATCGGTGTTACAGCTAGGACCGTATCCTTAAGTGTTGCACCAAGCGTCTGCAAATAAGTAGCAAAACACAGTATGCTAACCTCTCGCAATCAACAAAGAAAAGGGGATTAGCGTCGCTCGGTATGGTATCACTGAGGGGTTCGGTAGGTGCAGCGGGGTGTTGACCCCCCTTTTGCACGTGTGATACTTTCAAACATCGTAGTCAGCGAGGTCGGTCGGCGGAATTTGGCGCGTCTGTCGAGGGTGGCGGTTGGGTCGCTGACTCGGAGTCGGCTGGTGACCCCCCTTTGTCAGTTCCGCACGTATGCTGGTCCTGAGATTCGCTCGATCGCGTTCTCAGACGTTCAAACCCGCAGTGACTTTTGATCTGGTTTCGGTGGACCCATCTCAGTTGGTCCCCCTGACGTCCTTTATTCATCCTAATTTGATAGGCGACGGGTGACAGTTTGTCGACGATTTCATGTGGTCCTGACCACCGGGGAAGAAATTTTCGGGCGATGCCCCTCTGGGCACGCGGAGTATTAGCATTTGGTTGCGCGAACAAGTAATACCATACTCGATCACCTATTTCAAACTCGGTTTGTGAGGCTTTCCTATCGTAGTAGGTTTTCTGACCTTCTGCACTTTGCTTAAGCCGTTGTTGGGCAAATGCAAACGTGGCTCGGAGGTGGGCTTGCAAGTCCTCCACGTACTGGGAGGCCGTGTATGCCGTGGCTAGGTTTGTTTCGCCTGGCTGGTACATCAGGTGCAGGGGGAGCGTCATTCGCCGTCCGGTCATCATTTCAAAAGGGGCCACCCCTGTGGATTCGTGAGGGGTGGCTCGAATTGCCATGAGGATCAGTGGGAGTCGGGTGTCCCAGTCCCGATGGTTGGAAACAACAAACTTTTTCAGCAAATTTACCACGGTGCGATTAGTCCGCTCCACCTGTCCTGATGACTGCGGGTGATGGCTAATATGCAACTGGGCCTTGATTCCGAGCATTTGCCAAAGTTGTTGCATCACCTCGGCTGTGAAGTGGGTTCCCCTGTCTGAGTTAACCCGTGAGGGCAACCCAAAACGGGAGAACACGTGGTTCATCAGCAGGCATGCAGTGGTGTGTGCGGTGTCGTTTGGAGCAGGCAGGCATTCTACCCACTTGGTGAACGCGCAAACTACTGTAAGAAAGTATTTGTTCCCTCTCAGAGATCTGACCAGTGGTCCCACCCAATCAATTTGGAGATCAGACCATGGGAAGTTGACTCCTTTCTGTTGGAGTGGTGCTCGGTGACTCGGGTTTGCTGGCTGAAACTGGCAGCAAACCAGGCATCCTTTGATGTAGGTTGCTACATCATTATGCATGCGCGGCCAGTATGCCACCTGTTGTAGTGCGGTGACAGTGGCCTTGAATCCGCGGTGGCCTGCATAAGGCGCGTCGTGGGCGTATGTTAGCAAGACCCCCCTTTGGCTCCGTGGAACCACCAACCGCAGGGCAGGCGGAGACGCGGAGTCATAAACCAGAAGGCCTTTAACGAGACGCAGCCTTTGCAGCACGGAGAGCAAGTCTTTGAGGTCGCTGTCGTCACTCAACGCGTCAGGCGACACGGGGTTGGCGACAGGATCAGAAAGGTGCTGAATTATTTTGAAAAGCGCGGGGTCGCCGGCCTGTTGGGCGACCAAGTCGGAGGTTCGGACGGGCGGTACGCACGCCACGGGCCCCGTAGGGGTCCGTGTGGGGGCGTCGCGAGACTCGGCGGCGGCCGCAGCGCGGCGGCGCGTGAGAACGTGGACCTCCAGGGTGGGCTGGGTGGGCAGCCAAGCTGTATCAAATGTCCAAGGAGTCCCGTTGAGGGCCCCTTGTTTGGCTAACGTGTCCGTTAGGTCGTTAAAATGTTTGTCAGGTCCTGGGACTTTTGAGTGTCCCCGGACCTTTTTCCAATAGACATGCATATCATTGGAGGAAACCAAATGGTCGCATGTCAAAATGAGGTCGCGGTGTTTAACGGGTTTCTTCGCTGACGTAAGGAAACCATTTCGACGCCACACCGGTAGATGACAGGTGAAGGCGAGGCGGGCATAGTTTGAGTCAGTGCAGATAACCAGCACCGTGACACCGTGTTCAACTGCTAATTTGAGTGTAATCAGGATGCCAGCGATTTCCGCATATTGAGAAGAGTGGGGGCCCAATTGGAATAGCAGTGGTTTGCACGGTGTGTCGTCGACCCAAGCGATGCCCACCCCAGCCTGCAGCTGGGTTTGGTGGTGGTAAGAGCAGCCATCCACGTAAGCTGTAGGCATGTCTTTGCAGACATGTTCCTCAAAATAGCGGTGACGCGTGAATTCCGGCATCGGTGCCACGGCGACGTCTGTCGGCGGGGTCGGGGAAGTTGACACACAGTTCTGGCAAATCGCTAGATCGGTACCCAGCGGTAACTTTGCGTTTTTCGCGTACCGGACTCGAACATCGTAACTTTGTAACGCCATAAGCCAGCCGGCAATGCGCGCGTTCGTTACGACACCGTCTCGAATGCGTTGGTTGTTAAGAAAAGTAACCGGATGATGGTTAGTATCAATCGTTACTTTTTGACATCCAATGTAGTTTGAGAAATGTTTGATTGCCCATACTGTGGAAAGCAGGGCTTTTTCGCAGTCGGAGTATTTCAACTCAGGGCCGTTCAACGTTTTACTGGCGTACGCCACGACGCGTTTATCCTGGTCGTACATTTGGTATAGACCCGCACTCAAACAATGGTCGGAGAATCCTGCTTCCAAGAAAAATTCCTTGTTGCTATCGGGGTACGCGAGACAGGGAGCGGAGCCCAGCTTTTGTTTTAGCATATTCATCGCGTTGTTTTGTTCGTCACCCCAATCGAAGGGCGTGTCTTTCTTCAGCAGGTTAGTAAGAGGGCGTGCTATGTCAGCAAAGTGTTCAATGAACTGGCGCGAATAGTTGCACACGCCAAGGAAGCTGCGCAATTTTGACACATCGGTGGGGGTTTTGATGTCAAGAAGGCCTTGAATACGGCTGGATTGTGGTTCAATCCCGTTCGGCCCAACCAAGATCCCCACGTAGTTGACCTTCGTGCGACACCACTGACCTTTCAGGAGGGACAGTTTGGCACCTGCAGAAGACAGCTGTCCAAGAACGTGGTCGATTTCCATCAAATGGTCATCCAAAGAGGAGCTCCTCATCATAATGTCATCGACATAAATGAGGTTGCCCCTGGCGGCGGCATCAGGGCACGCCTTGTTGAGGAAGATGTTAAATTCGGCTGGCGAGTTGGCGTAGCCGAATGGACACCGGTTGAAAGTATACTGTTTGTTGCCAAAGGTGAATGCCAACTTGTATTGATCCCTGGGATCTACGGGGATCGTCCAGAACCCCGAAGCCACATCGATGGTGGTGAAGAATTTGGCATCTCGAACCTTGGGAAGTTCCTGTTCAAGTTGTGTCATGGGCCATCGCGAAAGAGGAACCTGTTGGTTCAGTTTGCGATAGTCAATGGTTGGTCTCCATGTACCGTTTGGCTTCAAGACTGGCCACAATGGAGCCGAATAGGTGCTGTTACAGGGGCGAATGATGCCCTTTTCCAGCATGGCGTCGATAGTCTTCTGTACTGGTTCGTAAGAAGCTATCGGAATCTTGTACTGGCGCACGAAAGTTGGAGGAGCGCCGGGCTGAGTCGGGATGCGGACTACATGTAGTGCCGTCAACCCGCAATCCAAAGAGTCCTTGGCAAAAGAGGGTGTGTATTTCATTAACACGGTGCGCAAATGTTCGCGGTCCTGTTCGGACCGGAGCGCGTCGGCGCGGTGCAGAACTTCTTGGAGGTGCGCCTCGAACTCTGGGTACGGTTGAAGGTCCCCATTTGGAGTCGTGGTTGGTTGAGGTCTCTCTGGGTTTCCAGAGGGAATGCTGGAGGGCGTTGGAGGCAACGCGCTCAAGGCATAAATCACCAGTTGTTGGTCTGTCCCCAGGTCCACTCGGACGATGTCTTCATCGTTGGTGGGACCGGCAGGGTTGACCGTAACAAGCTGAGATGGCCTGGTGAGTCTTCGGCCACCGGTGTCTTCAGTCAAGAACAAGTCCGATGGGATGTGTCCAACCACAGGCACCGTTAGAGTGAAGTCGTGGAAGTCGGAACGGATGAGCAGGCCCAGACGGGTCGCTTTTGGTATGCGAACGTCGTACGAAAGGGGGTTGTGAACCAAGATCAGAGTGGTGAGGGAGGCGTCCACGATGGGCGTGGCCTCCAAGAGTAACGACAGGTTCATGAACTCCGAAGAAGGTTGGAAGAAAGCGGAGCGAGCATTCAAGACCTGGTTAGCTCGTGTCACCAAGCGAACCGGAATGTTGATCGTGGTCGCCGGAGCGATCACTTCATCCTCATTTAAGACTTCGCAAGCATCTGGGACGGTCTGTCCGGACTTCATGTTTGGAAGACTGGGAACACAAGCTAGAGGTTCCGAGTTGGTGAGGGACCACAGCACGTTGTTGATGGTGTCCACCTGGGCGGCAAGACGAACAAGCAAATCTGCACCCACGAAAAGGGTGTGAGGCGCATCCGGGACAACCAAGAAGTAGTGGGTCAGTGAGTGTTGCTTCCACTGAAGGTTTAAAGCGCACACGCCCACTGCGGTTATTGTGAGAGGAGGTTCCGTGTTCAACGGAAACCGGCAAGACTTGGAGACGAAAAGAATGTTTGGGTCAAGATCTCGCAAGTTGTCAGCGAATGCTGCAGAAATGGCTGATTTGTCAGCCCACAAGGCGAGGACGGCGTCAAGAACAGGTGCACCTTGCACGTGGACACCTCCGATGATGCGCGGGGCGTACCCTGCATCAGGCGGGGGTGGGTCAAGGTCACAAAGAAAGGTGTCGTGGCTTCTCAGCCGGTCCTTTGTCGGGGACGCGAGGGGTCCTGCCTTGGACTGTGTCGTGTCCCAGCTCCCTGTGGGGGCGTCTGCTTCCCCGTGGGGTGGCTGCGCCCGAGTCACAGTGCAGAGCTGAGCCTGGTCAGGGCCCGAAGGAAATGTCGGCAGGGCCTGCCGCACCTGGGCCCAAATCTGGAGTCTCTGGTAGTCTATGATGGGTTGGAAGCGGAACAACAGGTCTTGGCCAATAAGAAGGGGGACTGACTCAATGGGTCCCACATAGACTGGATGAATGAATTCCATGGGGCCAATGGACCAGTGTACCATCGCGACAGATTCCAGCTTTGTGTTAGTAGGTGAGAAAGCGCTAACGGTGAGTGGGCACCGCCGTAGGCGGAGCGGTCGACTGTTAGCTTGTGACGCGGAGCGGAGTTGTTCGAACACCGTGTTGGACATCACCGTGATGTCTGCGGCGGGATCTACAAGGGCTTCGTAGGTTAGAGCTCGCTCCAGGGTGACGCTCAGATAGAATTTACGAGCTATCCCCCTGGTGGTGAGATCACCTAAAAGCTGTTGGAACGGTCTCACGTCATCGGTTGATCGCGATACATGCGGGTCTGCTGTATTTGGATCAGCCTGCAGTACCAATATTGTTGAGTCAGAAGGCAGTTTAGTCGGTGTCTGAGTGTCGGCTACTGGAGGCCCCTCTGGTGACCTCTGTTGGTGGGTCACTTCAGTGGGCATCCGGCCGTCGGTTAGTCATAAAGGCGGGTCTTTTGACGAGTCTTTTGACGATTTCAGGAGTGCCTTCCATATGCCGTCGGCAACTGCGTTGTGGTCAGTCTCGGAGTCGGCTTGGCGGTTCCGGGACTCACGGTAGGAATCGGTTGCTGGCGCGCGTTCGACTTTATCACGTTTTGGATGATAGCGCGAATCGGGCTTACCTTTAGCAAATTTGGAGCGCCGGCGGTCGTCAGCTTGCTTTTCTCCGTCCGATTTCTCGTCACGCGAGTAGTCGGTTTTGGAGCGCGGTTTCCGGTTTCGCGGGGCGCGGGACTGTTTTGACTTTTTTGATTTAGTCTGGTCTTCCCTCGGAGCAAAGGAGCAAGCTCCCTCCAGCTCTGAAGGAGGACCCACGTCCACTTTATAAATTCCTGCGTCGCCTACCTTGGGGGCGGATAATTTTAGCTTTGCATAGCCCCTAGCTGCTAAGTCACGTAGCTGCGAGCTATTCAGTGTCTCAGGACACAAAGCCAGTCCCAAATAGTGGTTAAGGTTTTGTTGGAGGTTTCGGACAAACAATGTTTTAAAACCAGGATCTTCCTCCATGTTGGGCTCGTTACGAGTCCCAAAGTAGGCATCGCGAAGACGACTATAGAAAGCCTGAGGAGACTCCTGCTTTCCCTGTTTGACGAACATGGCAACTTCCATGCCCGACAACCCAGGAGAACCGTCAAACTCGCGTGAGATGGCTTGGTGCAGTGCCAAGGGGTCAGACAACACATCAGCGGGCTGCCGTTCCAGCAGTCTGTTGACTGTTCGGCTGGACGTCATTTTGATCAAGTACAACTTATCTTCCACGGTTGCCATTGGGAACCGCTGGAGATGATAGTTGATGTCTTTCAAGTACTCTGTTGTGTTGTGGGACCCCCCTGGTTTCGGTTCGAATTTGGTTATATTTCGAGCCAGCTTGTCCAAATCTTTCCAGGCCACGCCCATTTGTCCCTCCAACGGGGGAGTCGACATGGGTCCACGTTGGAAACTGTCATCACCTGATGGCCCGAAAGCGTGTGGGGAGGCGGCCGTTGGAGGTGCCCGGCCTAAAGCGGCGGTGGTCACTGGCGGCGTCCTCCAGGCGGTTCCGGACTCAGGTGGCAGTTTGAGCTGTGGTGCTGTGGCTCTGGGATCAGGAGGTCTGTGTGGGGGTGGATCTCCCGGCCGGGAGGCTCCTCGGGAGACCTCATGCAACTGCTGCGCGCGTTGTAACTCATGTTTAATATGAGCTAACTCTGCCTCATATTCCTGCTGGCATTGTCGGAGGCGGGTAACCTCGGCTTCAGTCAATGCTAATTTAGTTCGCAGGTCATATGAGCGGTCCACTTCGGCATTACGTTCCTCCCTAAAGGTCTGTACCTGAACTTGGAGGCGCTTCACTTCATCGGTTGACTGAGCTAGCGACGAACTAACCCGAAAGTAATTAGCTTCTGCTAGCCGAAGTTGGTCTTTTGACGGTCGTTCAGTCAAGTCAGTCACCTCTGCTTTTAGTTTGTGAATTTCATTTGCCGCGGATCTCAGCAGTTTTTCTTGCTCTCGATTTGTCTCTTCGACGGTCGCGAGAGCTTGGGTTAACTCACCAATCTTTTGATGGGAGTCGGGAGTGAAAGCAGACTCATCTGCATCACTGCCCAGATTTTCGGCTAGCGCCGCATCTGCGCGGGCTTCTGCCTCATCCAGCTGCGCTTTAACGTCATCCAGCTGGGTCTCCATGACCTTCACTCGGTCGTGGGCGGCTTCAAGCTGTGCCGTGGCATCACGGCTCTGCTGTTGTGCCATGTCAAGTTGGTGTTTCACTTGACAGTCCTCGGCATCGCTCAGCTTCAAGTGTGCGGCAAGGTTCAAAGTCAGACATCCGAGCATTCGAATGAGTGACTTGTCCTTTGGGGCTTTGGTCTCAGCGTCACTCATGAGCTGCGCGAGGTTATCATTTAGCGTATTGACATCCGCATCCCTAATAGACTCAGCGTATCCAGGTAAGAAGTCCTTGGTCAGCTTCTGCACCAGTTGAGCCAAGGTATCTAGGTTCTCACAGGGGCTGGGAGTCTCTCGGAGTGATGCCATATTGTCAATAGCTTTTTAAACGATCACACTTGTACTAGCGTTTAATAGTTAGTTAATCAGCGTACGCAGTTAGCTAACTACCGCTATCAAGTATTATCGTCAACAATACACACTGGGTTCAAATTATCAAAAGGGGAATTGCCACAAAAGCAAAAGATTTGTAGTGGGCTATGCAACCCACAGCTTACACTATAGTTGGGAGAAATCAATTCCAGTTATCAAAACAAACAAAAACAAACGGCAACAAAAAAATAAAATAATAAATAAAGCAAAATAAAATAAAATAAAATAAAATAATAATAATACTAACTTCAACTTGACTCACTCAGCAAAGAATAGCTTAACGAGGGACAGGGTAACTCTAAAATGTTACAGCGGTCAATCCCAAAAGCTAAATCAAAAAAAAAAAATTCAAACAAAAAAATTTTTTTTTTTTGGAAGTCGAGTTAAAAGTTGAAATTAAAATTAAATTAAATAAACAATAAAACAGAAAAAGGGGGAAATAAACTTAAAAGGGGTTAATAGTCTTAGTCAAATGACTGGTTACAGTGTCAGTACAGTTTCATGCAAATGTCCTGTGGACGGGGTTTTTGGGACACAAAAACTGCAGAACTATACAGAAATATTAGAGCTGCCTCTCTAATAATAGCTCATTCGAACTCACACCTTCTTATTAACTAGACACAACCGAAAAACAAAAACAAAAGAACAAACAAAAACAACAAAGTTAAAAATAATGGATAAAAATGAGAAGAAAACAAATAAAAGGGAAGAAAATAATAATAATAGTACTAGGTCTACCAAACCAACTAAACAAACACAAAACCTGAAATTAAGTGGAATGTTAAGTCAAGAATATAGCTAGTTAGCCTAGTATGAAACTGGATAAAAGGGAATACGAAAAAAAAAGAGGAAAAAAAGAAAAACACAATAGTGTAAATAGTTCCTTTGTATTAATTTGACCCAGCAGTATGTTTTGTTGATGCACCCGTAATTACTCTCACGCTAGGCAGCGTAAAAGGCTAGAATGCGGTCAGCTATTACTATAATCCTTAAACGCAAACAGTCAATTAAGCCTACAACTGCGTTTAATCGGACGTGGATAAATTTTTTATTATCCTTGTGTACTAACGGTGACGACACTCACTAAGTACAACGCTCGACACGGAAAACAATTCAAAAAGCAATGTGAAGTGACATTGAATCAGAATTATCGCGGAGCAAGGACCACCGGCGTTAAAGCAGCAGTGGGGGGGGTCAGTTGTCTATTGACAGCTCAAACGCTGTCTGACAGCTGACAACCTGCGAGACCCGCTCCCTTTCGGGGCGTCTACAGGCGTGGCTCAAACTCGCCAATGAGAAGGGAGGGGGAGGTACTCAACCACGCCTCCACGAGCCACACAGCTCTTCACAAGGACTATGGCGCCACCTTGTGGAAATGCGTACACGGTACAGGTAAGCAGCTAACGTCTTAGCGCTCTGTTAATCCGCTCGCCACGAGCTGAAACTTTGAGTCGGCGGCTACAAAAGCTCAGTCACGACTCAAACTTCTCCCACAAGCTAGGTGTAGGAGGAACACGGGGAAAGTGACTCGGACGTCGTTTACGTTGCTCGCGGTTAGCTACTCCGAAGCACGTAACTCGAGTCGGGTCAACGCGACGCACGTAGGCTGTCACGTGACTTCCCACAATTTCCGGAAACACAACAACACAAAGACAAACAACTTCAAATTCAGCCAGCTGAAATTTAAAAGTTGCACAACTCGAGTTCTATCACGTACGTTTTCAAATACAAGCCACTATTTTTTTCAAACGGTGACCGGCTCTTACTTTTATTCCAACAATCAATCCCGTTACTCTCGTTTACTTATAGCACGTCACTCCGTGGTAACACACGCAAGATGGCGGCTAACCAGACGCTCGATTCAAAGCTGAAGGGGAAAGTCAGTGCAGTTCTATGTAAGAAGAAATGTTTACCTTTTTGCACAGAGATAAATGATTAGGTACACTACGTGAAATGCGTTTTACTTTTCACGTCCAAAGTCTTGTGTTTTCGAGTGGATCTTCTTATGTTTTGTAGCCTCACACGGCCGGCACCATTATGTAGCGATAATTGGGTCGTCTTTTGGACGAATTAATAATCTGGACGTTACAGAGGTAAATTGTATTTACCTCAATAACCTCTGGGGCACCACGTTTGTTTTGCTTCGTATTAACAGGAGCAAACAACGACCAAAATCCTTCTTTTATCAGTCATTGATAATCTAAAGTCGCCACACTCGATATTCAGTGGTTCGTTGTACTAACAAAAGAATAATAATCCACTCGGAAACACAGATGACTTAGGCGGAATAAAGTTTATAAAACATGCATTTATTCACGATTGCTACACTACAGAATCAAAATACTGCCTATCTAACTATTCTACCGTCAGAAGAAAAGAAATAAAATAAAGCGAATGAAAATAAGGAAGGAATGCGAATGAATAAAGAAACAGGGAAAAGAGAAAATTTGACCTGCCAGATTTGTGATGTTTCAAACGTAAGTGGCACACAGTGGATACGCCGAGGTAGAAATCAAGCGCACTTACGAGCCCTGGAGTTGCGTAGCAACGAACAGAAGTGGCGGCCTTTTTGACAAGGGGGAAAAAAAGAGTCAATGTTCGTTGAAAAATGCAAGGAAAAAAAAAGGTTTATTCCACAGGTTAGCGAGGGAGCCGCGCCAGGGGCCTGACGTAGTTGCGCGGCTCGTCCCTTGATTGGTTGGTGATCCGGCGAGGTTGATCCTCGCCGAGGTTGGTTCTGCTGGGCAGCTGTCCGAGCTCAGGTGTTGCAGCTCGGTCAGTACGCGCCTGCGTACGGGGAAGGCCAGCCGTTGGAGGTGCGTTGGCACTGCGGCGGAGCGCCACCGAGTAGCAGGTGCGGTGCGCGGCTTAGGTGCACAACCTTGAGTCCGGCGGTGCGTTGCAAGTGTACCCGGGACCGAGAAGGTCGGGCGGGTGAGCACCGATAGTGGAACAAAAAAACAAAAAAACGAAAGAGTCTTTAGTCAGCGTTGCAGTTTGCACTTGCTTTGGCGTGGCGTGGCGCGAGGATCCGATCTCGTTAACGGATCCTGCCAGGAAAGAAAAAGCCACGTGGTTTGCAAGTTTCTTAGACAAAGGGTTCGAGCAGCCTGGCTGGCCCACTTGCAAGTCGGGCCAGAGTTTTTGGAAGAGGCTTGTGAGAGCCGGAACAGGCAAGAGAGCAGGAGGGCAAAAAAAAAGAAGAGAACGGGCAGTGGTCTGCTCGTGTTTTTATAGTCTCTGGGTGGGGCGAGCAGGTGAAGGCACACCCTTCTGTTCGCTCGCGCAGACTCTCAGAGGAAAATTATTAAAAAGATTAATAATTTGGCATTAAATTTGGTCAGTCTGGCAAATCAGTTCTCCCACACAACCCGTTTAACACACATTGTAATTAATGCATCATAAACTAACTTGTGAGGTAACTTCTACTTGTCTAATCTGACTGAACTGAGAGACATTGATTATCTTTCATTCTTTATGGAGTACACATGAAATAGGATGTTCATACACACAGATATAACATGAATCATTCGTAGTTCAGTTGTCTGTCAAGAATTATCATGATATAAATGTGTAAAATGCGGTTACTTATGTGAATTGTCACTAAGGATAGTTCCAAGTTTCGCCACTTGGAGGTGTTGTTGCTCCATCTAGACGTTCCAGGAAGGGCGAGGCGCCAGAGTATCCTTTTGTGATTGATAAGAAGTCATGAACATTCCTTTGATCGGTCATTTGTGTATTCCAAACCATTGGAGCCATTTGTTCGGGCTCCGAGCAGACTGCTGGAAATACACTCCTTTGGCAGACGCATAAATTCCTTTGTCACCTGGTCAGCGGCTTCAAAAGAGTTTTGTTGGTGGCAAGGACCACCTGTAGAGCTGACCAGGCTGGATCCTGTCTGGGCATTGGCATATTCATGCACTGCAGAGAATTTGCTTCAAGAGAAGCAAACTAAAAAAAAAATTAGAGGGTGGAATGGACCTAGGCAATAGTTGTTACAATATATATATATATACACACACACACATATATATACATATATCTGCACTACTCTTAAAATAATGTGCAATGTGCTTTTTAATCCCTTGAGAATTACAACTGCCACTTGTACTTTCTTCTTTCAAGATTTTCAATAATTAGTCTGAGTCATCTTTAGTTTTAGCAGAGTGCACGACTCAAAAATAACAATGGGCAACAAAACGAAACAAAAGAAAAATGAAGAAATAGTCATGTCCAAAGTCATAGAACAATTGGAGACAAACCGAGAATGCAAGGAAGTGCTCTTATTCAGGATCTGTTGCAAGTTTGGGATCTTCCATGTTGGTTGCTATAGCAGATTTAACATCCTTCACAATCTGTGAATCTGTGTCATTGTGTTGCATTGATGTGAGAATGGTTGGCTGCTGCTCTGAGTTCAATCGAGATGTGACTGTTTTCAGGCGCTTCGGTACCTGAATCATGTCTTCCATAACAGTCACATCTTGATCAGAGAGCGTGATGAGAATGACAGTCCAGCTGCATTTGAGGCATGAACAACGTTTTTGTCATTGTCTGTGGTTACAGCAGTGCTTCTCAAATAGTGGGGCGGGCCCCCGAAGGGGGGCACGAGGCTTCGTCAAGGGGGACGCGTTTGACCTCGGGAACATCCTTTTTTTTTTTTTTCTTTCCCCCCCCCCAAATTTTCAAAAGTAAAGTGTGTTTTTAAGTTGTCATCAGCAAACTGCAATGAGCAGCAAATCTAGCAATATTTTGTGTTGTTCTTAGAGACTTTTGGAGACTTGAGACTCCCTAAAGAGAAACCCTCCGTTTCAACAATGCAATTGAAATGCTCTTGTGCGAAGCCACCATTGGCTAGTGTAACTACATCAACAAGTTTTACCATTTCTTTGCAGAGAGCAGTGAATCAGCAGAGATAATTGAATCCACAGAGAGCAGTGAATCCTCAGAGAGCAGTGAATCCGCAGCGAGCAGTGGATCTGAAGAGAGCAGTGAATCCGCAGAGAGCAGTGGATCCGCAGAGGGCAGTGGAGCCGAAGAGTGCAGTGAATCGGAAGAGAGCAGTGAATCCGCAGAGGGTAGTGGATCCGAAGAGAGCAGTGAATCCGCAGAAGGCAGTGGGTCCGAAGAGAGCAGTGAATCCGCAGAAGGCAGTGGATCAGAAGAGAGCAGTGAATCGGAAGAGGACAGTGGATCAGAAGAGAGCAGTGAATCCGAAGAGGGCAGTGAATCCGAAGAGGGCAGTGGATCCGAAGAGAGCAGTGAATCCGCAGAGGGTAGTGGATCAGAAGAGAGCAGTGAATCGGAAGAGAGCAGTGAATCCGAAGAGAGCAGTGAATCCGAAGAGAGCAGTGGATCAGAAGAGAGCAGTGAATCGGAAGAGGGAAGTGGATCCGCAGAGAGCAGTGAATCCGCAGAAGGGAGTGGATCCGCAGAGAGCAGTGAATCCGAAGAGGGCAGTGAATCCGAAGAGAGCAGTGAATCGGAAGAGGGCAGTGGATCCGGAGAGAGCAGTGAATCCGCAGAGGGCAGTGGATCCGAAGAGAGCAGTGAATCGGAAGAGGGCAGTGGATCTGCAGAGAGCAGTGAATCGGAAGAGGGCAGTGGATCCGCAGAGAGCAGTGAATCAGAAGAGGACAGTGGATCAGCAGAGAGCAGTGAATCCGCAGAGGGCAGTGGATCAGAAGAGAGCAGTGAATCCGAAGAGGGCAGTGGATCCGAAGAGAGCAGTGAATCCGCAGAGGGCAGTGGTTCAGAAGAGAGCAGTGAATCCGCAGAGGCCAGTGGATCTGAAGAGAGCAGTGAATCCGAAGAGGGTAGTGGATCAGAAGAGAGCAGTGAATCCGCAGAGGGCAGTGAATCCGAAGAGGGCAGTGGATCCGAAGAGAGCAGTGAATCGGAAGAGAGCAGTGAATCCGCAGAGCGCAGTGGATCCGAAGAGAGCAGTGGATCCGAAGAGGGCAGTGGATCCGCAGAGAGCAGTGAATCCGCAGAGGGCAGTGGATCAGAAGAGAGCAGTGAATCGGAAGAGGGCAGTGGATCAGCAGAGAGCAGTGAATCCGCAGAGGGCAGTGGATCAGAAGAGAGCAGTGAATCCGAAGAGGGCAGTGGATCCGAAGAGAGCAGTGAATCCGCAGAGGGCAGTGGATCAGAAGAGAGCAGTGAATCCGCAGAGAGCAGTGGATCGGAAGACAGTAGTGAATCTTCAGAAGGCAGTGGATCGCAAGACAGCAGTGAATCCGAAGAGGGCAGTGGATCAGAAGAGAGCAGTGAATCCGAAGAGGGCAGTGGATCAGAAGAGAGCAGTGAATCCGCAGAGGGCAGTGGATCCGCAGAGAGCAGTGAATCTGCAGAGGGCAGTGGATCAGAAGAGAGCAGTGAATCGGAAGAGGGCAGTGGTTCCGCAGAGAGCAGTGAATCCACAGAGGGAAGGGGATCCGAAGAGAGCAGTGAATCCGCAGAGGGCAGTGGATCTGAAGAGAGCAGTGAATCCGAAGAGAGCAGTGAATCGGAAGAGAGCAGTGAATCGGAAGAGGGCAGTGAATCCGAAGAGAGCAGTGAATCGGAAGAGAGCAGTGAATCGGAAGAGGGAAGTGGATCCGCAGAGAGGAGTGAATCCGCAGAAGGGAGTGGATCCGCAGAGAGCAGTGAATCCGAAGAGGGCAGTGGATCAGAAGAGAGCAGTGAATCCGCAGAGGGTAGTGGATCAGAAGAGAGCAGTGAATCCGAAGAGAGCAGTGAATCGGAAGAGGGCAGTGAATCGGAAGAGGGCAGTGGATCCGGAGAGAGCAGTGAATCGGAAGAGAGCAGTGAATCGGAAGAGGGCAGTGAATCCGAAGA
Source organism: Festucalex cinctus (assembly GCF_051991245.1). NCBI lineage: Eukaryota > Metazoa > Chordata > Actinopteri > Syngnathiformes > Syngnathidae > Festucalex > Festucalex cinctus. The sequence goes on from NC_135424.1 coordinate 7,153,360, forward strand.
GAGCAGTGAATCGGGAGAGGGCAGTGCATCCGAAGAGAGCAGTGAATCGGAAGAGGACAGTGGATCCGCAGGGAGCAGTGAATCCGCAGAGGGCAGTGGATCCGCAGAGAGCAGTGAATCCACAGAGGGTAGTGGATCAGAAGAGAGCAGTGAATCGGAAGACGGCAGTGGATCCGCAGAGAGCAGTGAATCCGCAGAGGGCAGTGGATCTGAACAGAGCAGTGAATCCGCAGAGGGAAGTGGATCAGATGAGAGCAGTGAATCGGAAGAGGGAAGTGGATCCGCAGAGAGCAGTGAATCCGCAGAGGGCAGTGGATCAGAAGAGAGCAGTGAATCGGAAGAGGGAAGTGGATCCGCAGAGAGCAGTGAATCCGCAGAAGGGAGTGGATCCGCAGAGAGCAGTGAATCCGAAGAGGGCAGTGAATCCGAAGAGAGCAGTGAATCGGAAGAGGGCAGTGGATCCGGAGAGAGCAGTGAATCCGCAGAGGGCAGTGGATCCGAAGAGAGCAGTGAATCGGAAGAGAGCAGTGAATCGGAAGAGGGCAGTGAATCCGAAGAGAGCAGTGAATCGGGAGAGGGCAGTGCATCCGAAGAGAGCAGTGAATCGGAAGAGGACAGTGGATCCGCAGGGAGCAGTGAATCCGCAGAGGGCAGTGAATCCGCAGAGAGCAGTGAATCCGCAGAAGGGAGTGGATCCGCAGAGAGCAGTGAATCCGCAGAAGGGAGTGGATCCGCAGAGAGCAGTGAATCCGAAGAGAGCAGTGAATCGGAAGAGGGCAGTGGATCCGGAGAGAGCAGTGAATCCGCAGAGGGCAGTGGATCCGAAGAGAGCAGTGAATCGGAAGAGGGAAGTGGATCAGATGAGAGCAGTGAATCGGAAGAGGGAAGTGGATCCGCAGAGAGCAGTGAATCCGCAGAGGGCAGTGGATCAGAAGAGAGCAGTGAATCGGAAGAGGGAAGTGGATCCGCAGAGAGCAGTGAATCCGCAGAAGGGAGTGGATCCGCAGAGAGCAGTGAATCCGCAGAAGGGAGTGGATCCGCAGAGAGCAGTGAATCCGAAGAGGGCAGTGAATCCGAAGAGAGCAGTGAATCGGAAGAGGGCAGTGGATCCGGAGAGAGCAGTGAATCCGCAGAGGGCAGTGGATCCGAAGAGAGCAGTGAATCGGAAGAGAGCAGTGAATCGGAAGAGGGCAGTGAATCCGAAGAGAGCAGTGAATCGGGAGAGGGCAGTGCATCCGAAGAGAGCAGTGAATCGGAAGAGGACAGTGGATCCGCAGGGAGCAGTGAATCCGCAGAGGGCAGTGAATCCGCAGAGAGCAGTGAATCCGCAGAAGGGAGTGGATCCGCAGAGAGCAGTGAATCCGCAGAAGGGAGTGGATCCGCAGAGAGCAGTGAATCCGAAGAGGGCAGTGAATCCGAAGAGAGCAGTGAATCGGAAGAGGGCAGTGGATCCGGAGAGAGCAGTGAATCCGCAGAGGGCAGTGGATCCGAAGAGAGCAGTGAATCGGAAGAGGGCAGTGGATCAGCAGAGAGCAGTGAATCCGCAGAGGGCAGTGGATCAGAAGAGAGCAGTGAATCCGAAGAGGGCAGTGGATCCGAAGAGAGCAGTGAATCCGCAGAGGGCAGTGGATCAGAAGAGAGCAGTGAATCCGCAGAGAGCAGTGGATCGGAAGACAGTAGTGAATCTTCAGAAGGCAGTGGATCGCAAGACAGCAGTGAATCCGAAGAGGGCAGTGGATCAGAAGAGAGCAGTGAATCCGCAGAGGGCAGTGGATCCGCAGAGAGCAGTGAATCTGCAGAGGGCAGTGGATCAGAAGAGAGCAGTGAATCGGAAGAGGGCAGTGGTTCCGCAGAGAGCAGTGAATCCACAGAGGGAAGGGGATCCGAAGAGAGCAGTGAATCCGCAGAGGGCAGTGGATCTGAAGAGAGCAGTGAATCCGAAGAGAGCAGTGAATCGGAAGAGAGAAGTGAATCGGAAGAGGGCAGTGAATCCGAAGAGAGCAGTGAATCGGAAGAGAGCAGTGAATCGGAAGAGGGAAGTGGATCCGCAGAGAGCAGTGAATCCGCAGAAGGGAGTGGATCCGCAGAGAGCAGTGAATCCGAAGAGGGCAGTGGATCCGGAGAGAGCAGTGAATCGGAAGAGGGAAGTGGATCCGCAGAGAGCAGTGAATCCGCAGAAGGGAGTGGATCCGCAGAGAGCAGTGTATCCGCAGAAGGGAGTGGATCCGCAGAGAGCAGTGAATCCGCAGAAGGGAGTGGATCCGCAGAGAGCAGTGAATCCGCAGAAGGGAGTGGATCCGCAGAGAGCAGTGAATCCGAAGAGGGCAGTGAATCCGAAGAGAGCAGTGAATCGGAAGAGGGCAGTGGATCCGGAGAGAGCAGTGAATCCGCAGAGGGTAGTGGATCAGAAGAGAGCAGTGAATCCGAAGAGAGTAGTGAATCGGAAGAGGGCAGTGGATCCGGAGAGAGCAGTGAATCGGAAGAGGGCAGTGGATCCGGAGAGAGCAGTGAATCGGAAGAGGGCAGTGGATCCACAGAGAGCAGTGAATCCGCAGAGGGCAGTGGATCAGAAGAGAGCAGTGAATCGGAAGAGGGAAGTGGATCCGCAGAGAGCAGTGAATCCGCAGAAGGGAGTGGATCCGCAGAGAGCAGTGAATCCGCAGAAGGGAGTGGATCCGCAGAGAGCAGTGAATCCGAAGAGGGCAGTGAAACCGAAGAGAGCAGTGAATCGGAAGAGGGCAGTGGATCCGGAGAGAGCAGTGAATCCGCAGAGGGCAGTGGATCCGAGGAGAGCAGTGAATCCGCAGAGGGCAGTGGATCCGAAGAGAGCAGTGAATCGGAAGAGGGCAGTGGATCTGCAGAGAGCAGTGAATCGGAAGAGGGCAGTGGATCCGCAGAGAGCAGTGAATCAGAAGAGGGCAGTGGATCAGCAGAGAGCAGTGAATCCGCAGAGGGCAGTGGATCAGAAGAGAGCAGTGAATCCGAAGAGGGCAGTGGATCCGAAGAGAGCAGTGAATCCGCAGAGGGCAGTGGATCAGAAGAGAGCAGTGAATCCGCAGAGGGCAGTGAATCCGAAGAGGGCAGTGGATCCGAAGAGAGCAGTGAATCGGAAGAGAGCAGTGAATCCGCAGAGAGCAGTGGATCCGAAGAGAGCAGTGGATCCGAAGAGGGCAGTGGATCCGCAGAGAGCAGTGAATCCGCAGAGGGCAGTGGATCCGAAGAGAGCAGTGAATCGGAAGAGGGCAGTGGATCTGCAGAGAGCAGTGAATCGGAAGAGGGCAGTGGATCCGCAGAGAGCAGTGAATCAGAAGAGGGCAGTGGATCAGCAGAGAGCAGTGAATCCGCAGAGGGCAGTGGATCAGAAGAGAGCAGTGAATCCGCAGAGGGTAGTGGATCAGAAGAGAGCAGTGAATCCGAAGAGAGCAGTGAATCGGAAGAGGGCAGTGGATCCGGAGAGAGCAGTGAATCGGAAGAGGGCAGGGAATCCGCAGAGAGCAGTGGATCCGAAGAGAGCAGTGGATACGAAGAGGGCAGTGGATCCGAAGAGGGCAGTGGATCCGCAGAGAGCAGTGAATCCGCAGAGGGCAGTGGATCCGAAGAGAGCAGTGAATCGGAAGAGGGCAGTGGATCTGCAGAGAGCAGTGAATCGGAAGAGGGCAGTGGATCCGCAGAGAGCAGTGAATCAGAAGAGGGCAGTGGATCAGCAGAGAGCAGTGAATCCGCAGAGGGCAGTGGATCAGAAGAGAGCAGTGAATCCGCAGAGGGTAGTGGATCAGAAGAGAGCAGTGAATCCGAAGAGAGCAGTGAATCGGAAGAGGGCAGTGGATCCGGAGAGAGCAGTGAATCGGAAGAGGGCAGTGGATCCGGAGAGAGCAGTGAATCGGAAGAGGGCAGTGGATCCGGAGAGAGCAGTGAATCGGAAGAGGGCAGTGGATCCACAGAGAGCAGTGAATCCGCAGAGGGCAGTGGATCAGAAGAGAGCAGTGAATCGGAAGAGGGAAGTGGATCCGCAGAGAGCAGTGAATCCGCAGAAGGGAGTGGATCCGCAGAGAGCAGTGAATCCGCAGAAGTGAGTGGATCCGCAGAGAGCAGTGAATCCGCAGAAGGGAGTGGATCCGCAGAGAGCAGTGAATCCGAAGAGGGCAGTGAATCCGAAGAGAGCAGTGAATCGGAAGAGGGCAGTGGATCCGGAGAGAGCAGTGAATCCGCAGAGGGCAGTGGATCCGAAGAGAGCAGTGAATCGGAAGAGGGCAGTGGATCTGCAGAGAGCAGTGAATCGGAAGAGGGCAGTGGATCCGCAGAGAGCAGTGAATCAGAAGAGGGCAGTGGATCAGCAGAGAGCAGTGAATCCGCAGAGGGCAGTGGATCAGAAGAGAGCAGTGAATCCGAAGAGGGCAGTGGATCCGAAGAGAGCAGTGAATCCGCAGAGGGCAGTGGATCAGAAGAGAGCAGTGAATCCGCAGAGGGCAGTGAATCCGAAGAGGGCAGTGGATCCGAAGAGAGCAGTGAATCGGAAGAGGGCAGTGGATCCGGAGAGAGCAGTGAATCGGAAGAGGGCAGTGGATCCGAGGAGAGCAGTGAATCCGCAGAGGGCAGTGGATCCGAAGAGAGCAGTGAATCGGAAGAGGGCAGTGGATCTGCAGAGAGCAGTGAATCGGAAGAGGGCAGTGGATCCGCAGAGAGCAGTGAATCAGAAGAGGGCAGTGGATCAGCAGAGAGCAGTGAATCCGCAGAGGGCAGTGGATCAGAAGAGAGCAGTGAATCCGAAGAGGGCAGTGGATCCGAAGAGAGCAGTGAATCCGCAGAGGGCAGTGGATCAGAAGAGAGCAGTGAATCCGCAGAGGGCAGTGAATCCGCAGAGGGCAGTGGATCCGAAGAGAGCAGTGAATCGGAAGAGGGCAGTGGATCTGCAGAGAGCAGTGAATCGGAAGAGGGCAGTGGATCCGCAGAGAGCAGTGAATCAGAAGAGGGCAGTGGATCAGCAGAGAGCAGTGAATCCGCAGAGGGCAGTGGATCAGAAGAGAGCAGTGAATCCGAAGAGGGCAGTGGATCCGAAGAGAGCAGTGAATCCGCAGAGGGCAGTGGATCAGAAGAGAGCAGTGAATCCGCAGAGGGCAGTGAATCCGAAGAGGGCAGTGGATCCGAAGAGAGCAGTGAATCGGAAGAGAGCAGTGAATCCGCAGAGAGCAGTGGATCCGAAGAGAGCAGTGGATCCGAAGAGAGCAGTGAATCTGCAGAGGGCAGTGGATCAGAAGAGAGCAGTGAATCCGCAGAGAGCAGTGGATCGGAAGACAGTAGTGAATCTTCAGAAGGCAGTGGATCGCAAGACAGCAGTGAATCCGAAGAGGGCAGTGGATCAGAAGAGAGCAGTGAATCCGAAGAGGGCAGTGGATCAGAAGAGAGCAGTGAATCCGCAGAGGGCAGTGGATCCGCAGAGAGCAGTGAATCTGCAGAGGGCAGTGGATCAGAAGAGAGCAGTGAATCGGAAGAGGGCAGTGGTTCCGCACAGAGCAGTGAATCCACAGAGGGAAGGGGATCCGAAGAGAGCAGTGAATCCGCAGAGGGCAGTGGATCTGAAGAGAGCAGTGAATCCGAAGAGAGCAGTGAATCGGAAGAGAGCAGTGAATCGGAAGAGGGCAGTGAATCCGAAGAGAGCAGTGAATCGGAAGAGAGCAGTGAATCGGAAGAGGGAAGTGGATCCGCAGAGAGCAGTGAATCCGCAGAAGGGAGTGGATCCGCAGAGAGCAGTGAATCCGAAGAGGGCAGTGGATCAGAAGAGAGCAGTGAATCCGCAGAGGGTAGTGGATCAGAAGAGAGCAGTGAATCCGAAGAGAGCAGTGAATCGGAAGAGGGCAGTGGATCCGGAGAGAGCAGTGAATCCGAAGAGAGCAGTGAATCGGGAGAGGGCAGTGCATCCGAAGAGACCAGTGAATCGGAAGAGGACAGTGGATCCGCAGGGAGCAGTGAATCCGCAGAGGGCAGTGGATCCGCAGAGAGCAGTGAATCCACAGAGGGTAGTGGATCAGAAGAGAGCAGTGAATCGGAAGACGGCAGTGGATCCGCAGAGAGCAGTGAATCCGCAGAGGGCAGTGGATCTGAACAGAGCAGTGAATCCGCAGAGGGAAGTGGATCAGATGAGAGCAGTGAATCGGAAGAGGGAAGTGGATCCGCAGAGAGCAGTGAATCCGCAGAAGGGAGTGGATCCGCAGAGAGCAGTGAATCCGCAGAAGGGAGTGGATCCGCAGAGAGCAGTGAATCCGAAGAGGGCAGTGAATCCGGAGAGAGCAGTGAATCCGCAGAGGGCAGTGGATCCGAGGAGAGCAGTGAATCCGCAGAGGGCAGTGGATCCGAAGAGAGCAGTGGATCCGAAGAGGGCAGTGGATCCGCAGAGAGCAGTGAATCCGCAGAGGGCAGTGGATCAGAAGAGAGCAGTGAATCGGAAGAGGGCAGTGGATCAGCAGAGAGCAGTGAATCCGCAGAGGGCAGTGGATCAGAAGAGAGCAGTGAATCCGAAGAGGGCAGTGGATCCGAAGAGAGCAGTGAATCCGCAGAGGGCAGTGGATCAGAAGAGAGCAGTGAATCCGCAGAGAGCAGTGGATCGGAAGACAGTAGTGAATCTTCAGAAGGCAGTGGATCGCAAGACAGCAGTGAATCCGAAGAGGGCAGTGGATCAGAAGAGAGCAGTGAATCCGAAGAGGGCAGTGGATCAGAAGAGAGCAGTGAATCCGCAGAGGGCAGTGGATCCGCAGAGAGCAGTGAATCTGCAGAGGGCAGTGGATCAGAAGAGAGCAGTGAATCGGAAGAGGGCAGTGGTTCCGCAGAGAGCAGTGAATCCACAGAGGGAAGGGGATCCGAAGAGAGCAGTGAATCCGCAGAGGGCAGTGGATCCGAAGAGAGCAGTGAATCTGCGGAGAGCAGTGAATCCGCAGAGGGCAGTGGATCAGAAGACAGCAGTGAATCCGAAGAGGTAAGTGGATCCGAAGAGGTAAGTGCATCCGAAGAGAGCAGTGAATCCGCAGAGGGCAGTGGATCGGAAGAGAGCAGTGAATCCGCAGAGGGTAGTGGATCCGAAGAGAGCAGTGAATCCGCAGAGGGCAGTGGATCCGAAGAGAGCAGTGAGTCCGCAGAGGACAGTGGATCAGAAGAGAGCAGTGAATCCGCAGAGAGCAGTGGATCGGAAGACAGTAGTGAATCTTCAGAAGGCAGTGGATCGCAAGACAGCAGTGAATCCGAAGAGGGCAGTGGATCAGAAGAGAGCAGTGACTCCGAAGAGGGCAGTGGATCAGAAGAGAGCAGTGATTCCGCAGAGGGCAGTGGATCCGCAGAGAGCAGTGAATCTGCAGAGGGCAGTGGATCAGAAGAGAGCAGTGAATCGGAAGAGGCCAGTGGTTCCGCAGAGAGCAGTGAATCCACAGAGGGAAGGGGATCCGAAGAGAGCAGTGAATCCGCAGAGGGCAGTGGATCCGAAGAGAGCAGTGAATCTGCGGAGAGCAGTGAATCCGCAGAGGGCAGTGGATCAGAAGACAGCAGTGAATCCGCAGAGGGCAGTGGATCAGAAGACAGCAGTGAATCCGAAGAGGTAAGTGGATCCGAAGAGGTAAGTGCATCCGAAGAGAGCAGTGAATCCGCAGAGGGCAGTGGATCGGAAGAGAGCAGTGAATCCGCAGAGGGTAGTGGATCCGAAGAGAGCAGTGAATCCGCAGAGGGCAGTGCATCCGAAGAGAGCAGTGAATCCGCAGAGGGCAGTGGATCCGAAGAGAGCAGTGAATCGGAAGAGAGCAGTGGATCCGCAGAGAGCAGTGAATCCGCAGAGGGCAGTGGATCCGAAGAGAGCAGTGAATCGGAAGAGAGCAGTGGATCCGCAGAGAGCAGTGAATCCGCAGAGGGCAGTGGATCAGAAGAGAGCAGTGAATCGGAAGAGGGCAGTGGATCAGCAGAGAGCAGTGAATCCGCAGAGGGCAGTGGATCAGAAGAGAGCAGTGAATCCGAAGAGGGCAGTGGATCCGAAGAGAGCAGTGAATCCGCAGAGGGCAGTGGATCAGAAGAGAGCAGTGAATCCGCAGAGGGCAGTGGATCAGAAGAGAGCAGTGAATCCGCAGAGGGCAGTGGATCTGAAGAGAGCAGTGAATCCAAAGAGGGCAGTGGATCCACAGAGAGCAGTGAATCCGCAGAGGGCAGTGGATCCGAAGAGAGCAGTGAATCCGCAGAGGGTAGTGGATCAGAAGAGAGCAGTGAATCGGAAGAGGGCAGTGGATCAGAAGAGAGCAGTGAATCTGAAGAGAGCAGTGAATCCACCGAGAGCAACGAATCCGCAGAGAGCAGTGGATCCCCAGAATGCAGTGAATCCGCAGAGAGCAGTGATTCCGCAGAGAGCAGTTAATCCGAGGAAAGATCAGATGAGGATCTGTCTTCCTGGGGAAGATGGGGTGGGACATATGAGGAGAGTTTACATGTTTAACGCTGTTGTCCCAAGAAATGTCTCTAAACACAATTGTATTGCTCCTATGATTTTGACTGTGGTCTTAATTTGGTGGTTTGAGCTCTGCTATGCTTTGGATTGGTTCCCATTTTTTTAGAACCCAATAGGCTACTCTTGATGTTCGGCAGTTTTCCGCAAGCTAGGGTGCAATAGTCTGTGTGAGGGGGGGAATAGGGAAAGAAAAGGGAAAGAAGGGGGAAGAAACGAAGGAGGATAAGAGGGGGGGAAAATGGTATTTAAAAAAATAAATAAATAAATACACTCTCCGACATCAGTTGAGGGCTGAGAGGTGCAATTATAATAAGCTATATTATATGTGACCCGCTCCGGCAAAAGGTTCTGCATGTCGGCAGGATCAGTTTAGAGATATGGACAATATTAGACAGTTGGACTTTAAGTTGTCCATTTTGAGATTTTGCCAAAAATAGCCTCCTTGAGGTCTCTAGTTTCATTATCAAGCAGCACAAATGTCAAAAGTGTAATAGGAGTGTGTGAAAATAAGCAATTATTACAGAATATAACTGCCCTAGTGTTGTAACTAGGGGGTGTCTTTTTAGCCTAGCTGCCAGCTCGCACCGTGTCATGCGCAACATTTTAAAAACAACCCGAATTTCTTAGCTTCAAACATAATTCACAAATGATTTATATCAATATTCTGAGGATAAGTGGATCCGCTAATGGATGGATGGATGGACATAGCAACCAAAAAAAGTCGAAATACACCATTCAGCACGAAAGTGAACAGAACAGTAGTCCTACCTTATGGCGCAGAAGCTGTGTTGTCATCAGTCCCGGATACCGGCGAATTGTAATCCCATAACTAGAGGTGTGCAAAATTTCCGATTCTTAGATTATTCACGATTCGGCCGTGGAACAATCGAGAACGATTCACAAACGTCCAAATTCCGATTATATAAATATGCCAAGGGAAGCGAAACTAAAGTGAACCGGAGCGAAAAGTGCGCGGAACTGAAACGCAGTAGCGCGCGCGGTCTTCGGGACGCTTTTGGGACGGACCGAGAGTACACATCCACAACTCACGCCTCGAGATTCAAAACAACAACAAGCATGGCTGAGCTGACCAACCCACCTCTTCGTGAAATCAGACCTGCTCCGAAAAGGCAAACAACTTCAGGCGGAAGTATCAGCTAGCTGGCTGCAGTGCGTCGGTTAGCGTTCTACAGGGCGCCGCGCAGTGATGCGAACGAACGAACAGAAAAGTAGTGGCTGGCGGTAATGGCGTCTGACTTTATTCAGAAAAGAGTATTGTGGTGTAAATGTATCACGCTTTTGAAAACAAAAAGTTTTTAGAAGAAAAACGCTTTATTTCCGAGACCCCAGCCAGCTTGCTGGACTATTTTCCTCTCGTCCAACGCCGAAGTCAGTGCTGATCGCACACACGGGAGGTGAGGATCAAATTGAGATTCATGTTAAAAAAGCCGAACGATCCCTTTAATGTTTACACGTTCATGTTTACACAAGTTAAAAAGCAGAAAAGCACTTGAGGGTTGTTTTTTTTGTACCTCTGAGAAACTTTAATGTTTACATGTTCATCTTTACACAACTTAAAAAGCAGGAAAGCACTTTTTTTTTTTTTTTTTTAGGCATTTGTATTGAAGTAGTAGTTCACATTGTCTTTCATTTATACCTCAGTGCACTTTTGAGTGGATAAAAATAATATATTTTTGCTCAATGCTATGTTTTATTCTGTTGAAGACTGAATATACTTAAAAGCTGTTGTTACAGAATGAGGACTTGAGTATTTTATTTACTGTTTTGAACTGTTAACTTGATACTGAAATAGTAGTTTATGTAGGCCTGAGAGGACTTTTGTACTATTTTTGTAACTAATGTACGAAACATTAAAAGCACCAAAATACATTGGTTTTTTCTGCTGCCTGGGGGGGAAATCAATAATCGTTTTATAATCGAATCGTAGCCTCTGAATCGTAATCGCAATCGAATCGTGAGGTGCCCCAAGATTCCCACCTCTACCCATAACAGAGATATTCTACAGGATCTCCTTCTTAATGAATCAAATTCTACTTTTAATTCAAATTACTTCATTCACACACTAAACTGAACCATGTCGAACTCGAGCGAGAGAGGAGCCGCGATGCCCCCGCAGAGCAGGCTACAGTGCTCCTTCACTCAGAACGAGTCGGGAATTAAAAGCTGTGACATGTGCCACTGCATTGTACGTAATGTAGACTAAAGTAATAACGCATTGTAAATAATAATGTCATGTTTTGATCGCTTGTCGATGTTGTCTATTTCATACGTTTCATGTTTCTATTTCATACACGCCGCTTCTTCGATGCATCAAAAATGAAGAGTCTGCCTGCATGTGTCGCAAATATCACTACACATTTTCACTTATTCTCTTTTAAATGGGAGGGCATGAACATAAAAATGAGATATGAAATATTTAACTTGAACATGAAAAATGGGCCTCAAAAGAGTCACAATGACACCCCGCCCCAAAATGCACACAGGCTATATTGATTTGTAAATACAATAGTTTAGTGTCCCTTGTGTATTACTTGGGGTGGTGGGACAAAACAAAACAAACAAACAAAACATGTTCATTTTCTTCATGTGACCAAAAGCATTTGAGACATCACATTCATGATAAGTTATCAATAAATCACATCACAGGCCACATCAAATGGCATATAATCTTTTTTGACACAAAATCAATCAAATTTCCCAGTATGATAATATGACCTCATAAATAACAAATAACAAAAACATACCGTAATTAAGTATGGTACTGTGGAACATCTATTAACACGAACATCTATAAACACAGTATTAAACCACACCAACTCTTTAATGGATTAATGTACAGGACTGTTTCAGAAAATTCGAATATTGTGATAAAGTCCTTTATTTACTTTTATTCTTTATTTACTTTTTCATGATATTCTAATATTTTGAGATAGGATATTTGAGTTTTGTTTAAGCTGTAAGCCATAATCAGCAATATTAAAATAATAAAAGGCTTGCAATATTTCAGTTGATTTGTAATGAATGAATCCAGAATGGATGACATTTTTGCTTTGTTTATATATATATATATATATATATATATATATATATATATATATGATAGGCTATTATGACTGTCCCACAATACCTGCTCAAGCAATTATAAGATTGCTTGGGAACATGTCAAAGTCAGATTTTGACTTACATGGAGGACATTTTCATGGCATCAAAGAAAAATGATTTTGGAAAAACACAAATGGGATATGCTGTAGTGACAGAAACACATCTTAAAAGCTGAACCGTTACCATCACACTTCAGCACAAACTGCAGAATTTGTGGCACTAACTGAGGCATGTAAATTAGAAAAAAAGTGTTACAATCTACACAGACAGCCAACATGCTTTTGCTTGATGTCACAGATTTGCACAATACTGAAATAATAGAGGAATGGTGACATCTACAGGGAAATCGGTGACATATGCAGAGCTACTACAAAATGTACTTATAGCAGTTTAATTACCAATATAGCCATATGTAAATGCACAACATACACATCAAGTATGGACAAAGTATCATTGGAAATGCATTTGCAGATAAAACAACAAAAGAACCAGCAGCTAAAACCTTGTACCATATGAAGACATACTTTCAGACGATGTGTTAATCAAAATGCAACAACAAAGCTTACCAGCAGAACTAATAATGTGGGAAAATAAAGGTGTTACATTACAAAATGGGATTTCTGTCAGCACAGATAACAAACCCATCCTACAAAAAAATCTTTTCAAGTGGACAGCAATATTGAGCAATGGGAAGTCTCATGCCTCAACAGGGGGATGGTAACCTTGGTACAAAGACATTATACAACCTATATATATATATATATATATATATATATATATATATATATATATATATATATATATATATATATATATATATATATATAAAATTGTAGGGCTTGTTTGGCCCAGTACGACAGCGTATTAGGGCCACGTAGAAATATATATATATATATATATATATATATTTATTTAATTATTTATTTATTTATTTAATTTTTTTAAGAGGGCGGGGGGCAACATGACGAGAAAAAAAGTGGCAAATTTGCCACTTTATAATATGACGAGAAAAAAAATGTGGCAAATTTGCCACTTTTGAATATGATGAGAAAAAAAGTGGCAAATTTGCCACTTCATAAACTGGCAATTGTTAATCTCTGCTAAAGCAATTAGTATCTTCTTGTTTGAAAACCCGACCGAAAAGTACATTTTAACGAGTTCTTCCACCGTAGACATTTTGCAAACGGACTTGTGTAGCGTGATAAACGCGTTTCCTTTCTGCCGGCAGTAAACACTTGACACAAACAGCCGCGCGACGAGAAAAAAAAAAGTAGCAAATTTGCCACTTTTTTCTCGTCATATTAAAAAGCGGCAAATTTGCCACTTCTTTTCCTCATTAAAAAGTGGCAAATTTACCACTTTTTTCTCGTCATATTGTCCCCGCCCTCTAAAAAAAATAAAATAAAATTCTACATGGCCCTAATAGACCCGTGCTCGAAATAATGCACAAGTAAATGTGCATCCAAAGCGCAGTCACTTTCCTCAAGATACATATCCATTTCCGAGAACACACATGGATTTCATCAACTAAACAAAAGTGAAAGAAAACTATACTGTTTAGTAGGGGTGTTAAAAAAATCGATTCGGCGATATATCGCGATACTACATCGCGCGATTCTCGAATCGATTCAATAATCGGCAGAATCTTTTTTTTTTTTTTTTTTTTTTTTTTTAGGATTCACAACTTGAGCATGGAAGAATGTTATATGAATGGAACATTAAGCATTAATATTTTATTTTAATGCTGTTCAAACATGAAACAGATTACAACCTCTATAAGACTGAAATTTCAGATAAATAAATAATACATTTTCATATAAATCTTACACTCTACAAGCTTACTGATTAGTATTTTCTAAATTTGAATGAAAAAAAATCGCAACAATCGACTTATAAATTCGTATCGGGATTAATCGGTATCGAATCGAATCGTGACCTGTGAATCGTGATACGAATCGAATCGTCAGGTAGTAGGCAATTCACACCCCTACTGTTTAGTCATCATCAATGCTTTTTCAAAATGGGTAGAAATATTCCCAGCTAAACAACCTGATGCGCTAACAGTAGCTAAAATATTATGCAAAGATATCATACCACGACTTGGTATCCCAGACACCATATGTAGTGATAATGGAAAACACTTTGTAAACAAAGTGGTTGCAAAATAGTGGACACATGTTTCTCATTAACATGAAACACCACTGTTCTTTCCATCAACAAAGTGCAGGATTGGTAGAGAGAATTAATGGTACAATTAAGAACAGACTGAAGAAATGCAGGAAAGAAACACACAGACCATGGACACAATGTATACATTTGGTCAAACTATATAAATCAACATTACAAGCACGACAGGTCTCACTCCATTCGAAACATGCAAATTACCGATATTTTCCACACAATGGGAAATGGACTCCGAGGCACATTTGGCAGATTATATGAGAAAAACATCAGAAAAAAAGAAGTGAACTTAAATTACCAGAGGGTGATTGTGCTTCCCAACAGGATCAGCAATTGGTGGTGCCAGGCGACTGGGTGTCGACACGATCCAAAGTGGGATGGCCCGTTACAAGTATTGCTGACGACACCGACAGCTGTGAAAATAGCAGAAAGAAAAACGTGGAACACCTTACACACTGTAAAAAGGTCATCTCAGCTGAGTCACCCAGAGGGGAAGGTGAGCGAAGCCCAGCATAAGGTGGGTGCAGATTTATAGTATCTGAAAATACCTGAAGGCTGGTGAAGTGATTAAAAGACACCTAACCCATTTAGGGGTGACTTGGTCGACATGACTCCAAAATGGCTAAATAACACGATGGCATGTTGGGCTGCAACGTTGACAGCCATAATGATATTTTTGTTTATATGGTACGTCTGGGTATATGTACAGCTGGCAAAAATACCTAACAGAACCAATAATTATACTCAGCCAACCACGCCCACCACATAAGGTAAAGAGGCACAACCTCATCAATATTTCAAATACCATTGATAACCAAGAATTGGAATAGTGTTTATCCAACAACTAAGGCAGTAAAAGATAAACCGATATTTCCTACTGATGTTGCATTGGCTAACTTCTCCTGTGTTAACCTTACAGGGACAGGTATTAGGGTGGGAACTGAGAAATGCATCAGGAACGTCTGCACTGGTATCATGCTGTAGAATAAAGCCGAAAGGATGGTCTATTAGATAATATGAGGATATGAGCAAATTTAGGATAAACAGGAGGGAAATGTAGGAATAATTGTAAATATAGGTTTCATACATTTGCTGCAATGAAGAACTGCTTCTCCTTGCAATGAAGAATGCTTTGCTCTTCTCCACATAGCCTAGCGTAGGGCAGCCTATCGTAACAGTAGATGGCTCATGAGCACAAGAACAAGAACATCTAATGCAGCAGAATGATGTAACAATTATTGCCCAGTTCAATCTCATTTTTTTTTTCCAGTTCAAAGTAAACTCTGCAATTCTACCACATTCTACAGCTCAGGAAGGACCTCATGTTGATTAGCTTTACGGTTGATCAGTCAAACATAAACTAAGCTCTTTTGAAGCAACTGAACAGATCACATAGGAATATAAGCGTCTGCAAAAAGAGTTTGTTTAAGCCAGAACAGATACACCTAGCTGAACACAAGAATGTTTATGACCTGGTTATCAACTACAAAGTGGCCTGGAGGCTGACCTGGCATGAGCCAGTAACCAGAGCCACTCTTGGAACATCTAGATGGAGCAAGATTGCCACCAAGTGGTGAAAATTGGAATGATTATCAGGGACATTTATACTAAGTAACATCATTTCACACGTTTATACAATGACAATTCTTGATAGATAACTGAACTACGAATGATTCATTTTATGTTTTTGTGTGTATGAACATCATATCTCATTTGTATTCCATAAGGGATGAAATGTAATCAATATTTTTTTGTTTAGTCAGATTAGGCAAATAAGAACTTCATGCAAAATGATTTTATGATGCATTAATCGTGATGTTTGCTAAGCGACGTTTTTTTGTGTGGGAAAACTGATTTGCCAGCCTGACCAAATTTAATACTTAATTATTAATCCTTCAATAATTTGCAGTTTTAAGTCTGCGTTGAGCGGATAGAAGGGTTTGTGCCAACACCCACTACTAGCCACGCCCAAAGACTTTAAAACAACAAAGCGAGCCCCCCTCGCTCTCTCTTCCACCTCGCCTCCTCTCATCCTGCTCTTCCACTCTCCTCGCACCGATTCCGCTCCGAAACCCTGTTCCAAAACTTTGCCAAAGACTCTGCGGTGCTGTGCCCACATTTCCCCAAACACATGGCCCCCTTTTTCTCTCAGCGACAAGTTGCCACCAGAGCAGGCGCTCACCACCGCGCGGCACACCGGAGCAGGTGCCCTCACCTCCGATGCTGACTGACCCCAAAGAGACTCTTTGCTTCGTTTTTCTTGCCTCTCTGTGACTGCTCAACGCCGAAGAGTTCCGCGGCCCTGTGGTACCCTTGCAGCGTGCACCAAGACTCCTGCGCACCGGCTGTGCGTCAAAACCGCACCGCATCTCACCTGCTATTCACTGGCATCCCACATCGGTACAAGCCCCTCCAATGGCTTGCCTTTGCTGGACGCAAGCACACAGCGGACCCGAGTTCCAACTACCTGGGGTTGGACAGCCGAGACCCGATCGTCTCCTCGCACCTGGCCAGAGCAGCCCAGCGAACCAACCACCACGGGGAAAGAGCTCGCCAACCAATCAGGGGCCGAGCCGCGAGAACCACGTCAGCCTCCGAGCGGCACCTACAGGCCCACCTGTGGAATACCTTTTGTTGATTTTTCTTGCCTTTTTCAACAAACATTGATGATATTTTTCCCCCTTTTTCTTCAAAGTCTTCCCTTTTCTGCTCGCTTGACGCAGCGTCCAACACCTAAGTGCACGTTTGATCAACAATTCGGTATACCACTGTGTGCAACTTACATTTCAAACATATCAAAGATCTGGCAAGTTAAATTTCTCCTTTCCTGTTTCCTCATTCGTTCGTATTCCTTTCCCTTTTATTTTTATTACCTTCATTTTATTTCTTTTCTTCTTACGGTAGGATAGTTAGATAGGCAGTGTTTTGATTCTGTAGTGTAACAATCGTGAATAAATGCATGTTTTATAAACTGTATTCCACCTAAATCATCTGTGTTTTCGAGTGGATTATTATTATTCTTTTGTTAGTACAATGAACCACTGAATATTGAGTGTAGTGACTTCAGATTATGAATGACTGACAAAGGATTTTGTCGTTTTTTTGCTCCTATTAACTACTAAAGTAAAGCCAATGTGGTGCCCCTAGAGGTTACTGTGATAATTACAACTTACATCAGTACCGTCCAAATTATTAATTTGTCAAAAGGACGACCCAATTTTCACTACAATGGTTAGAGCCAGTCTGCTAGGTCTGCCTGTTGTCTGTTAAATGATTGCAAACTTGACCACACATGTACAATCTTCCACTCACATGCACACACACAGAAATAAACAAGTACACTGTGTTCCAAACTATGCTTTGCATTTGCATTTTTAACTTTGTGTAACTAGGGGCGTGAAAACCAAATAAAAAGAAAGGTTAAGAAGAGGATTTTTTTTTTAGAGTGCAGAAGTGAATTGTATGTGTCAGTTCCTCTCCTCTCTCCTCGCGAGCTTGAACTGAGATTCTTCTCTCCTTTTTGTGTCGTGTTTAATAAATGTCTAACAGGTATAGCTGACAGTAGTGCTGTATAATAATAGACTGAGACGGCAACTTGGCTTCGGTGACATCTTTACTGAACTGTTTGCTCTCAACCTACATCGTCAACAGCATACCACAGCACCGCCTAGCGGTCACATTAGTAACAATACACCACAATATGTTGTTACTCTTTACCGTATCTGTTTGTGCCTTTCTGGCATTTTTATTTTATTTATATTATTCCCATGCTGCCATTTTCTTGTATTAAAAAACCTGAAAATATTTACCTGAGTCATTATTCTTTAGTAGTTTTAATATTCTGATAGACATAGTTTTAAAGCAAGGAGCAGCCAACTATTCTTTTTGAGTGGTTTAAGGATTTAGGATTAGAGTTTTGTATCACATCAACAGTGTGTTCCGCTGAAGTCTCCCCGCACCGGAAGGTTGAGTGCATTCAAACGGCGAATGCAGAAGTGCTTTGTGCATATAGTCCATTTGTGAACAAAATTTCAATTCAAACAAAGAAAAGACAGGAAGGAGAAGAGGGAGAAAATGATTATTATTATTATTTTTTTTAACTCATAAACATCAGTTAAGGGCTGCGAGATGTATTGTAATAAGCTATATTGTATTTAAAATATACGATGCATGCCTTTCAAAACGTGTTGACTACGCCACCGTGTGGTGTAACCCGTTTGTATTCCCTTATTCTTTGATGTATCAGATTCGAACAATTACAACTGCACTTGTTAAACCTCTTTTACAAATAAAACTATAATTCTGATTTTCAGAATATAACAATCAGTATGAATCAGTATTTTTTGTTTTGATTTTTTTGTGTGAATTGAAGTTTTGTCCACAAATAATAAAAACATACTGTAATTAAGTATGGAACTGTCAAACATCCATTAAAACAGTATCAAACCACAGCTTGTACTTTCAACTCTTTAATGGAAATTTAATTAAACAAAATGTGCAAAGCAATGCAGTGTATATTTGGTCATGCAAAACTTATTAGAAGTAGAACATTTGAAATATTGTGTATTTAATTTAGTTTCACCTTCACGTTTGCACAGAGTCATTTCGCTTCAATGCCATGAGGCCGCTTTATTACCACTCCCAAGAAATGTTTCTCGGCATACGATCCTATATATCTGCAGTATCGAAATGGAGAACATTTGAGACAGTACTTAGTAGAAACACCATCATTTAGATACTAAGAGCCTACGAGCTGTATAAATCTAATATTTATGTATACATATAGTTTATGCAGTAGTCTGCTCGCGAGATGGGAGGGGTAAGATGTTTCTACGCCCAAGACTTGGAGCACAAAAGAACTAAGAGCATTATGGTTGGCTAAAGATAATGGATGAGGAGGCAGTTTGATTGGCTAGTGACAATTGACAGTGCTCTATCACCCTTACAAGTTAGTGTCAGTCAGCTAAGTAGTGTGCACCAGAAGTGGTGAGAAAACGTTTCAAAATAAGAGTTCTAAACGGAAGTACAAAAATACTGTACTTCCCCCTTGAACAATGTTGTCTCATGTTAATTTGGCAAAAGAACAAGAAGACTATACCGCTTGGCTGATGACATTCACCTGGCATGTTCTTGTGACAATTATAATTTCCGATGTAGCAACAAAACAAAAGAGAATTTCTTCGCTATGCTCTCCAGGCAGTAGAAAAAAGACAGAACTTGTTTTTAAATGGCTCCCTATGTACATCTACGTACACCTTTGATGTTGCGCGCAAGGGAGGTAGAAGTGGATGATGTGACACACCCAGCTTGACATAAAAGACAAGTTCAAATCAGTGGTATACAGCGAGCTGACATTGACCTGGATTGAGAAGAAGAAATCATGAGAGCCCACATCGTCTTCCTGCTGCTGGCGCTGGTGGCCATGCCCACACTTTCCATGGGTGCAAGTAGGTACAGTACATTATTTCTTGTATCCAAATGGGAAAACCAAAAAGTGCAGAAGGGGCCAGCCAAATGGGAGACTTTCAATGTTTTTTTTATTTTTTTTTTATTACGTTATCTGAATGTGTACTTAATTCAAATTTGATTGCAATTGGACAAAGTCGTTAGAATGTCTTTGTCTGCAAGGCTAAAATAGATTTTTGGGTATGATTTCCCCCCATAAAAAAAATAAAAAAATAAAAATAAATAAATAAATAAAAAATACCTTTTTGTGGTTCTATTCATGACACATGCATACCAAAATTCGCGTTTTGAGATAAATCCAGCTTTGGGACATTTAAAAAAATAAAAATAAAAAAAAATCTATTTGAAGAAGTTTGGTCACTTAAATACAAAATGGCAGACTGTGTTGTGACATTTTTTTATTTTTTTTTATTTTATTTTTTTATTTTTTTATTTTTTTACATTTTGTGTGTCTTTTGATGCTAGCCGTGACCACCAAATTTCATATTGGCCTTGGGTTTGAAGTACAAAAAAATAATAATTAAAAAAAATAAATACATAAAACTAATGTTTTAATGACACATCATTCAACTCAGCCCACAGTCTTATTACACAAAGTGCCTCACGATTTAGGTAGCCTTGATTGTTTAATTGTGCTGACATGGATGTGAAAAAGCTTGCAGGTGCCACAGGTGGATAACTCAACCCAAGAGCACCATAAGTTCACCTGCAAAATTCTTTCAAGAAGACTATCTAAAAGGGAAGCACCTTGATGCACATGCAAGATGATTGGCTCTCATCTTGTGGAGTCTAACTCTTGTTACCTAGTTCATATTTTATGGCGAGTCATCAAACTGCTCAGATGCATGCACCCACAGGCTAAATAACTCCATTGCCACACAATTTAGCATCTGTCTTATAAACTTTATTCAAATATGGTAGCAAGTGAACAAATTTTACGACAGTTTTGTCTGAAGTACTCCCTGGAAGTACTCTGGTTAATTCAATCAAACCAGATGCCTCGTGAACGTCTCCCTGGTGAGGTGTTCCTGGCATCTCCCACCAGGAGGAGATCACCAGAGTTTCTAAATGAGCTTAAATGAACAAGTTGCGTGTTGGGGCCAGTCATCCGAAGATGGCGGGAAAGTGAGCAAGTGAGCTTGTGCTTTGGAGGCAAAATCACACAACTTGGTGACAATCAAATATAAAAATGTCAATGATCTCATCGATTAACTGATGTCAACTCGATAATCATCACCTTAAAGTAGGGTACAAAAAATCTGAAGTTGTCAATCCACTCTGCCAATCATGCAGAAATAGAAATTGTACAAAAAGTGAGGCCAAAATGGCCCGACAAAATCAATTCCATGCCTAAGCAATAGAGGCTTCTGTGGGCTGAATTTTCAAAAATAAAAGTGTGTTTTATAAGTAGTCATCAACTTATTTTTCGCAATCAGCAATGCGCAGCAAATCTCCCTCCAGAGAAACCCTCCGTCAAGAATGCAAATGAAATGTGCTTGTGCTAAGCTATCATTTTCTAATGCAACTACATCTACAAAAATCTTTACAATTTATTTGCAGAGAGCATTGGATCCTCAGCGAGCATTGAATCCTCAGAGAGCATTGAATCTTATTCCTCTTCCGAGGAAATACCGCAAAACTGATGGGACATATGAGAAGCATTTACTGTTTGTGTTTAACACTGTTGACCCAAGAAGCCTCTCTAAACACAACGGGATGAAAGCTTTGGGCTCCTATGATTTTGGCTGTGGTCTTAATTTGGTGGTTTGGGCTGTGCTGTGCTGACAAAAGTGATCAAATGTAACAATAAACTTGTCTTTGGTATTAAAAGAAAGTTTCCAGGTGTCTTATCACATTTTTTTTTCTAATAACACAAGGATCTAGAACTGGTGCTGGCAAATGTTTGCGCTCAAAAACACATTATTTAAAAATAGACATTGGAAAAATAAAACATATTTAAAAAGATCATCAATTACCTACACATATTTTTAAATTGATCACATGCTTAAAAAACTGTATATACTGTAAACACTGTAAGTGTAACTTTTATTGTTTATATTCATAATGTTGAATTATTTTGAGAAATTTGTGATATGCATTTCATTGGCATTCTTTAAACAAAACCCTACACCACCGAGCGAATGCTCCCTGTGCACACTCTGCCAATGAGAGCGCCACTGCCCCCTAATGTAGTGGAGGTGCAATTGCAAAAAAAAAAAAAAAAAAAAAAAATCAAAATAAAAAAGCATGTTCCCCAAGGTCAAACGTGCCCCCCTTGACGAAGCCTCGCGCCCCCCTGGGGTGGGGCCCGCCCCACTATTTGAGAAGCACTGAATTAAGTGAACATCAGACAGGCTGTCTGTGTTCACTTAATTTACTGACGTGTCTAGTACAGCACCACGTCAATATATATGCATATTCTAACTGACTTCAAAATTCACGGAGGCTAACGCTTTTGTGAATGAATATATTCCATCACGAGTCACGACATAAATCATATTCCATCCACCTAGTCGTTAAGAGAACCCACCATGAAGACACGATGTACTGCAATTACGCTACAATCGCCATTCGGTGGCGCTGCGCTACAACTTTGGTGTTCAAATGGGGGTCAGGTGTTTCTGGTGGTGACGAAAATGCGTTAAAACAGCAAAATATACTAAAAAGTACGAATAATATTACTTAATGCTAGTTTGAGTTAAGATTATGGTTATGGTTATGTTTAGTGTTATAGTAGCGTTTAGGCAGATGAGTCATCAAACTTACAAATCTGCTAATCATAATTTTGCTTCACCTGTAATTTGAATTTGGTAGAAATCAGATAAAATATTTAGAATGACCATTTTTAAAGTACGTTGAGAAATGGCAAAAATAGCTGCTTTAGAGAAAAATGGTGGACTTTTGATGCATTTTACACCACATTTTGCTTGTTTTTTGTTTTTGTTTTTTTTTAACTCATCTACCTACCAAACTACAAATCAATTGGACAAAATCGTTAGGAAGAATGTTTTTATCTATAAACGGCAACATCGTCTAAAAATGTCTTCCTGTGTCTTCAGATTTTCCTGTGTATCTAATGATAGGCATTATGTGGCAAATGTCATTTCCAGGAACGAACATTGTTGTCTTAAGTGTGCACAACATACCCGCCACACCTGTTGAAGGCATGTAAAAACACTAGAATGCACAGCAGACTGACAACTCACCTCAGGAGTCGGTGTCATTGTGTGATTTTCACTGCTATGGACGCTATGTACAAATAGCTGTGACGTGTTTCCGGGAAAATCTCAGATTGCACCAACTTTTCCAGGGAATGGCCATCGCCGTTTGTTTTCCTTCAGAGAACCTCGACCAGTTGTCAGCGTTTTGGAGTATATTTTCGTCATTGTTTATGAGTGTGGTTGCGTGCATTTGTCAAGGCATCGAAGAAGACAGATGACAGTACATCGAGCAACCACTGCTGTGTGCGCAGACAGACAGGTTTAACCCTGTTTCTTTCTTTTTTTTTTCCCACTTATGCCGACCATCGGAGACAATTTGTTGTAACTTGTTAATATCCGCAGGGATAACTCTGCAGTTGTCGATCACACAAGGGCGCTGTTTGTTAACAGTAGAACCAGAGCTGCATTTTGAAGTTAAACTTTGATGTGTGTTGTGGTCCTTTACCTTGTTTTGGCTTAGTTATAGCATAGGTTAACAGCTCTTTGTGTAGTGCTGTATAATAAGAGGCTGAGACAGCAACTTGGCTTCGGTGATATCTTTACTGAACCGTTTGCTCTCAACTACATCGTCAACAAACCACAGTGCCGCATAGCGGTCAACAGTGAGAAATCTGTAAAGAAACCATTAAAAGTGGGAAACTCGTTTCAGAAAGGGAGGTAACTGAAACCAGAAGATAAGAGAGAACTCTAGCCTCTTTCATAAAAAGAGGTCATTTAAGCTTTCGGTCAGTTACCATAGTAGCATGGTCCATCAACCCAACCTGGTCAGTAGCAGGTTTGTCACAATGAACCTCGAGTTTTTCCCTATACCCGCCTCCTTTCAATCACACACGACAATTAATTTCCTCATTCATTCAGTCCACTGAGATACTTTTTGCGTAAATACGCCTGTAGCATAAAGTCCACTTTTGTCACGAACATGGCATGTCATTTTGACAATGAACCTTGATGAAGGTGCCGCAAAATTGTGCAGGGAATTAAATATTCGTTGCGAGAATGTTATCAGACAGTGTATATCTGGCATTTGCGCACAGTTCTCTTTTTGATCTGTACCGCGTTTCACATCACATGCATCATCTACATGCACAACTTAATCCGACTTGCAACATTACCAGATGTGGTCATATGCGCTCATATCAGAGCAGTTTTGCGCTCCATTTTTTTTTTCCTGATACCCGTTTGAATAATGTTTTTATATTTCATCTTAAATCAAGTGTGCTTCTCCCTCGCAGGATTGCACCTAAATGAAATGAATTAATGAGCTATCATTCAACAGGTTTCCCCTGTATTTTTTTTTTAATATTTGGAGTTTGAATTCCATATTGTGTAAATTTCAATATTAATTTCCTTTTGCATTCTTTTCATATGCACAAGTTCGGCACCGCCACAGTTCAGATAAGGTAAAAGACTCCTCTCAGGAACATTCTTGAAATGATCAACCAACAAGCACCGCCCAACATCAGATAATACACCAAAAAAAAATTTTTTTTAAATTAGCACCCTGACTAAAGTGGCACTTAGCAACTCAGGTACAATTCTATATGACAAAATAAGAGTGACTAGTACAGGTCCATAGCAACTGAACAGCAACTGACATCATCACCATGACAAGGGAACAAACACCGAAGCAAAACAATACAATGACCCAACCCAGTCATAATAGTCAGGCTGGAATGCAGGAAGTGAACAATAAGGAAGACTTTCACCATCAACTCAACTCAAGTTTATTTAAGTTGACAGGGCGGATGGGTGAGATGTTTCAAGCACACACAGTGTGATTAAAAAAAATTTAAAAACTCATTTCAATTAACTCACATAGTCCTGCATTGAGAAGAAGAAGACAACGGTATACATAATACTGTAATGTTAATGTTTACTTTCCTTCCAAGAGATTGAGAGAGCGAGATTGAAGATTTGGCTAAGTTTAAGAATGTGACTAAGGGTAAGTCATTATATGTACCAATTTGCCATGATCTATTAATTAATGTGTGGCCATTCGCCATTTTGCATGACCTGTCTATTAAATTAAGCAGTACATATTGTTCAAATTTGTTCCATGGACTATTAACATTTGTTTGGGGTTAATGGTGAGTTATCGTTGGGTGCCATCATGTTGGCACTTGGCATTTTGCAACTAAATCTGAAGTACACCTGAAAATCATTAATGCAGCCTCTCAACTGCAAACAACGGATGCAGAAATGGTAGTTATTACTCAAACGGCCAGCAGGTGGCAGCAGAGCAAATGAGATCAACCAGGGAAAAAAAAAAGCTTAAGGGTGCAAGAGTGATGATAAATCAACGTCGAGTGTCAACGTTGATTCAACTATATATAATCGACAGCAGAATGTTAATTCAACATTCAACTGCTATCTGGGTTGCTTCAAATCAAAATGGCAGACTTCCGATGCACTTTGGGCATCGCTGGCGATCGCCACATCTCCAAGACCATCACTTTACATGAAAAGCAAATAATGGCCTGTTTGTTGAACCCTTAATGTTTTATCATCGAAGAGAGTAAGCCATGTTCAGCATTTTAGATTTGACAATAATTTTGAAAAAAAAAAATAAAAAAAAAATAGACTCCTGACTGATCAATTTTGTTAATTTGTGGGAAAATATGAAATTGACCAAATTTAGACAGGGAGGTTTACCCAACAGTGATGAACGGCATTACTGACAATTTACTCTCGGTAAGGTAACTGAAATTCAAATTCGTAGTACATATGAAAATTGCCCACTGAGTGCTAAAATGTCTGCTTGAAAATGCGTTTTTGGGCAGAGCGTCTTGAAACGTTTCTGTGGGTTGCCTCATGATGGAAAGCTACCAAAGGTTGCCAACTTGGAAATGCCCATTTCAAAGAAAATGGCAGACTTCCAGTGACTTTTTGGCAGGTGCCCTTCAGACATTGATGTGTGCCTACCTGTGACATGTGCCAGATGACAAATGTAATTGACATAACTGTCTTGATTGAATTATACATCTGTGACATGAAAGAAGTTTCGAGGTGTTGCAGAAAAACAACCCAATTCATGAGATTCGTCATTGTCCTCAACATGAGGTCACAGGTCCTTATTTACAGGCTTTGGGTTCGAGTCAGGGTAATATTGACACTTTTCTGTCGACAGTCTGTCTTTGTCTACAGGGTGAAAATTAACCTTAAAAGTTAAAGCAAAAACATCAGACGTGATGGGTATTCTCAACCTGTGTCTACTATGCCAAACAAGTTTCAGGTGCTTAAGGAACACAGGTTACAGAGGCTGAACCCACACAAAGTTACCGGTCAACACAAAATGTGCAAGAGATAAGAGTGCCAACAATTTTTCTTTTATTTGTTGAAAAATGAAGCGGATGTTAACAAAAAATGAAGTCCACCCTCGTTGTAGATCTTTCAAATGCATGAAATCGGCCCTCGGTCCACCGCCTATATTTAAAATGCGATTAGAAAAGAGGACAGGAGTGTTTTTATGCTGTTTCTCATGATACTCTGAAATACGTACCAAACTTGTTTATATGTGGTTATTTAACATATCGTATGTATATACTGCACATACTGGCATCAGGATGGCATGCAAGCGGTAAATAAACAATGAGGATGAAGTTGATGGGGCAGATAGTCGAGATGTTTGAAACACAACCAGAGTGACCAAAAAAAAAAAGAAAAAAAAAAAGAACTCTCTTTCAAATTGGTGGAATACAGTGAGCTCACATTGTCCTGCATTGTAAAGAAGAAATCATGAGGGCGCACGTCGTCTTGCTGCTGCTGGCGCTGGTGACTGAACAATTTCAATATTCCACGAGGGGAGCTTTGGCCTATTCATCTACAGGGAAGGGAGGAAGTGGCTTTAAGTTGGTGGGAGGGTTGTGGCCACCAGACAGGCACTGAACTCTATTTATCGACGGGGGGGGGGGTGGCCGACGTCCAGTGACTACTATTAGTTGTTTGTTGCCAGGGAAAGGAAGCACATAAGGCGACAGGCCCGAAAATGGACCGGCCATTCGGTAACTCCCAAATTCCTGATGGCCAGTCCACCCCTGACTAAATCATCTTTGAAGTACTGTACACTAGGGAAGTAACAATATCCAAATATCACAATACGATATCACGATATGAAGGTCACAATATGATAATTATCACAATATTGTGGGGCGGTTGGCATTATAAAAAAGGTCCCAATATTGTAAAAAAACAAAAACAAAAAAAGAGCTCTAAAAATATTGTGGAAAAAAAACGCAATATTGTGCTTTTGTAGATAAGAGTAATACATATAAACAACCTATAATATCTAATAACACTTAATATTGAGGCACTTATTTGCTAATGCATGCACACATCGAGTTCCTCCACATATTGCCTCGGTTCACAAGCATATTGTGTTCCCTGCACCTGACCATTAACGTGGATTCTAAACATAGAAGGGCCAAAATGTGCCTTGTGAAAATTAAACTGCACTAAAACTAGCCACCAGAGTGTGCTAGAACTGCACACAATGAAATCAACCTCACTTTTTTAACATATGTGCTGCTTTTGTTATATTGTGACATGACAGCGACCATAGTATGGCGGTTTTAATATCACGGTATTGCCGTTATCGTTACATACCTACTGTACACCCGAAAATTGCCAAGATTCCTAAAATTTCTGATTAAAAATGCAGAAAAAAAGCAAAATGGCAGATTTGCTCTCTTTTTGGGCATGGTGCCTTGAGACTTTGGTGTACGTCAACAAGGTTTTGTGTTGCTAAGTGAAACTACCTTCACAGGCTTTTTTTTTTTTTTTTTTTTTTCAAGCATTCCAGTTGGAGAAGTTTACATTTAAAGTACCAATGGAGATTGTCAAAATGAATCTGGTATATCCTGTCTAGTATACATAATTCAAATTTGATAAGAACCGAACAAAATCTCTATGATCAGTCCATGAGGCATCTAGGAAATGTACAAAATGTCGGCTTCAAAGGCAAGTGGTACACGCCCAGTATCGTGTGTCTACTCATGATGTGCCAAATGTGTAATGTAACTAACAAATGATTACACCTGAGACGTACAAAGAGATTATAAGTGCGTCAGACATACTCCACTCGGGCGTTTCGCTACTGTTTTTAGAAATGAAAACAGTTCCGAGTTGTCTTACAAAAACATTTCTGACATTCTTCCGGCAAGATACACAAAGCATTAACATCCACCCTGGTTGAAGTGAATCAGTTTTGGAGTGCCGTTCTGTCTCTGATCCAAGAACAGTCGGAGGACCAAGAATAGATAGTGGATTATACAAAGTCATGATAAGATAACTAAACCTGATTTGCAAATAACATTCAAGTGACGTTGTTGTGACATTTCATGATTACAAAACAAACGGAATTCCTCAAAATACAAATATCATCACCATAGACATCACCACTTTTCTGAATTTGACAAATGAACAAATTAATTTTCTGAATTTTCTGAACTAGTGTTTTACGGAGAATCATCTTTTTTTTCTCTCTCTCTCAATGAAAAGCAACGAGCAAGAAATCTAGCAACAATTCATATTATGTGCACCAAACAATCATATTAATGAAAGATGCTTAGTTTGGGTTGGGGCTACATTAATTTAATGGGTAGAAAACCTGCCGAAGATTTTATTGTGTTAATCCAATGGATGGTTTCTCTGGTGGTTTCGGCCCTCACACGAATCACTCAAAGAAACCGTCCATTGGATTAACACAATAAAATCATGGGCAGGTTTTCCACCCATCAAATTCATGTCACCCCAATTCAAACTAAGCATCTTTCATTAACATGATTTAATTGAGTTGTTCGAAACTCATTCTTGCAAAAACAGCAACTCAAACTAAGCATCCTTTATTAACATGATTTAATTAAGTTGGTCGAACTCATTCTTGCAAAAACAACAACAAACTGTTTAATTTGTTACATTGTTACAATACTCAAATTGCAACTCGTAAGTCAAGAGATCACTGTTCAGTGATTATTGGCTGGTATTCAGGCCTCCAAAGCCTCTCATTCAAGCATGCAAGCACTGCCACCAATTGAATAATTTCATATTTGCATCCTGTGTGAATTTTGCTGTGACAATGTACATGGAACTACTGTACTTTCCCCTTGAACAATGCATGATGTCTCATCCCTCTCATGGAAATTTGGCGTAATGAACAAGAATAAAACTGCTTGGCAGATGATAATCACCTGGCATGTTCTTTTGACAACCTATAATTTCCCATGTGGTTAGAAAACAATAGAGATTTGCTCCGTTGTGGTCTCACGGCATTAGGAACAACACACAGAACTTGTTTTTAATTGGCACCCTGTGCATGTACAATTTTCTATATTGCATGCAAGAGAGGAAAAAAAATTATGATGAATTTAGACCCTATGAGTCAACAGGTGGATGGTTGAGATGTTTGTGACACTCCCAGCTTGGTATAAAAGACTTTAGTTCAAATCGGTGGTATACAGCGACCTGCATTGAGAAGAAGAAATCATGAGAGCCTGCATCGTCTTCCTGCTGCTGGCGCTGGTGGCCATGCCCACACTTTCCATGGGTGAAGGTACGTACCTTATTTCTTTTATTCAATGTAACTCCATCTACAACAAGCTTTACAATTTCTTTGCAGAGAGCAGTGAATCCGCAGAGAGCAGTGAATCCGCAGAGAGCATTGAATCCTCAGCGAGCATTGAATCCGCAGCGAGCATTGAATCTGATTCCTCTTCTGAGGAAATAGTGTCCAAATGATGGGACATATGAGAAGCGTTTATGTGTTTAACGCTGTTGTCCCAAGAAGCCTCTCTAAACACAATGGGATGAACACTTTGGGCTCCTATGATTTTGGCTGTGGTCTTAATTTGGTGGTTTGGGCTGTGCTGTGCTGACAAAAGTGATCAAATGTAACAATAAAATTGTCTTTGGCATTAAAAGAAGGTTCCCAGGTGTCTTTTATCACATTTTTTCTAATAACACAAGGATCTAGAAGTGGTGCTGGCAAACTTTTGCGCTCGAGAACACATTATTTTAAAATGGACATGGGAAAAACAAAACATTTAAAAAGATAATCATTTATTTTATTTTTAAATGTATCATGTGCTTATTATACTGTATATACTGTAAACACTGTAACTTTTACTTTTTATATTCAAAATGTTGAATTATTTTGACAAATTCGTGATCTGCATCATATGCATTTCATTGGCATTCTTTAAATTATTAATAATTAACTGTGATAATTAACCAATTAAACAACAAAGTACATATACTTGTATAGTGGTAACTAGTTTTGGTAACTTGACTTCCACAAGCCCTCACTTGCAATGTTTTATTTATATTTTTAGATAAGAGCTATCACTCATTTTAGCGTGTGACACATGCCAAGGAATCAGGATTAGTTGTGATACTAGTGCTGAACATTACTTGACAATGAGTAGTAAGGTTTAAAATAAATTTGTACTACTATAAGTAAGTTAAAGTGACACCAATAATAAACATTACAAGTCAGTCAATCTTTCATTCTACTAGTGTGTCCTAGTTGTTCCACTAGTGTGCTAAATTGTCTTACCATTGACGGCAAAGCACATAACTTGTACATAGGCCTTAAAATAATAAGTAAGTAACACAGAACAAGCTCATGTTGTCCTGTGTTGAGAAGCAGAAATCATGAGAACCCACATCATATCCCTGCTGCTGGTGCTGGCGAGCGTGCTGGCCTGTTCCGCGGATAGTCAAGGTATGAAATGAAATGGGGGGCATGTAGAATTTGGGAGGCCAGAAAACTCGATGATGATATACACAGTAATGAGATATAGATGTTACTTTTTTTCAAACAGAAAATGGGCCCGAAGATTAAATGAAAACTGAGGTTGCAGGTGAGTCATTAAAGTTACGTATCTGCTATTCACAATTTTGCTTCACATGTAATTTGAATTTGGTAGAAATCGGATAAAATATTTTGAATGACCATCTTTGAAGTACTTTGAGAAATAGGTGCTTTAGAGAAAAATGGTGGACTTTTGATGTATTTTACACCATAATTTGCTTTCTTTCTTTCTTTTTTTAAACCCATCAACCTGCCTACAAGAAATCAATTGGACAAAATTGTTAAGAAGAATGTCCTTATCTATAAACGGCAAAATGGTCTTAAAATGGCTGCCTGTGTCTTGAGATTTTCCTGTGTATCTAATAATAGGCATCATGTGGCAAATGTTATTTCCAGGAACATTGTTGTCTTAAGTGTGCACGTCATACCCTCCACACCTGTTGACGGCATGTTAAAACACTAGAAGGCACATCAGACTGACAACTCACCTCAGGAGTCGGTGTCATTGTGTCACCTATACATTTTCACTGCTATGGACTCTATGCACAAATAGCCGTGACATGTTTCTGGGAAAGTCTCAGATTGCACCACCTTTTCCGGGGAATGGCCATCGCCGTATGTTTTCCTTCAGAGAACCTCGACCAGATGTCAGCGTTTTGGAGTATATTTTTGTCATTGTTTTTTATGAGTGTGGTTATGTTCATTTGTCAAGGCATCAACGAAAAGGAGAGACGACTGTACATCGAACAATCAATGCCATGTGTGCAGATAGACAGGTTTAACTCTGCTTTGTTTGTTTTTTTTCTCCTATGCCGACCACCGGAGACAATTTGTTGTAACTTGTTAACATTTACAGGTATAACTCTGTAGTTGTTGATCACACAAGGGCGCCGTTTGTTAACAGTAGAACCAGAGCTGTATTTTAAAGTGTGTTGTGGTCCTTTACCTTGTGTTGGTTTAGTTATAGTGTGGGTTAACAGCTCTTTGTATAGTGCTGTATATTAAGAGGCTGAGACGGCAACTTGGCTTCGGTGATACCACAGCGCCACCTAGCGGTCACATTAGTAACAATACACACAACGTGTTGTTACTCTGTTTACAAAATTATCTGTTTCTGCCTTTCTGGTGTTACTTTTTATGTGCCTGTATGTGTATTATTCCTATGCTGCCATTTTATTGTATTAAAAAAAACAAAAAAAAACATAAAAATATTTATGAGCCGTTATTCCTGAACCGCTCACAACGCTGTTAGATTTCCATAGAAACTACTTTTCAGCAAGTCACCATGGGCTGACATGAAAAAAATAAACTGTAGATTCATTACATCTGCTTCAAAATATTGACGAGGCAGAGATCGCCGGATCCCGTCGGAGAAGAGGAGAAGATTATTTTTGTATTTATTTAGGACAATAAGTGTCCCCATATCCCCGCCCCCCAAGTTCTTCCCTCCGCCGATTCCTCTGTGCACGACTGCACCTGCAGTTGCTGGAGAAGGCGAAATTAAGTTGATTGAAGGCAATTAACTTCAGAGAGGCCGCTTGTTTTACACAACTCCGCAACTAGAGCTCATTACCGGTGACAGACAGTATTAGCGGTTATTGCAACCTTGACTTTTTAAGAACCATGGTAAATCATCAAACGTTTATCGGCCCATGTCTAGTTGAAGATGAGTCATCAAACGTATGAATCTACCATTCACAATTTTTGCTTTACTTGTCATCTGTCAAGTAGAATTTGATATTTGAATTTGGTAGAAATCGAATTAAATATTTAAAATGACTTTCTTTAAAAGTACCTCTGGAAATGGCCCACATAGCTGTTTCAGAGAAAAATGGTGGACTTCTGCTTCTTTTTTTTTTTTCTTTTTTTTTTCTTTTTTTTAAACCTACCTACATACAAGAAGTCAATTGGACGAAATTGTTAGGAAGAATGCCTTTATCTATAAAAGCCAAAATAGCCTTAAAATGGTTTCCTGTGTCTTGAGATTTTCCTGTGTATCTGTTGATAGGCATTTGCCATTTCCAGGAACCAACATTCTGATCTTAAGTGTGCACGTCATACCCTCCACACCTGTTGAAGGCATGTAAAAACGCTACAAGGCACATCAGACTGCCAACTCACCTCAGGAGTCAGGAGTCTTTGTGTCATACCTATACATTTTCACTGCAATTATGGTCTCAAATGCTTGTGAAACTGGATTAATGGAAAGTCAACAAAACTTTGCCACCTGTTCCGACCACATACGATGATAAAAATTTCTTCACAAGTTAGCATTAAGTGTATGTAAAAGTTTGGCTTTGTCTGCAATGTAGGCATGTTTTGTCTTTTCGGTCATGGCTTCTTGAGACTTTGTGTGGGTCTACATATGATACACGTAACTACAAAATTGCATGTTGTTCAGTGAAAATATTTTTTTCTTATGATGTTGGTTTACAACACATGATCGGTGATCGCGGTGGGGGGTACATTTTGTGATCATTTCATTGATCACACCAATAAATTGTATTTTATGGACATTAATTAAATTAACGAAAGACGACGGCGTCGTCCTCACCGCTCACTACACCTTAATTGCGCTAAATGAGGAAAGCGCTGTTGCACCCCCTCGGTCCAACCTTGCTTTCTGATCATTTCGAACGCAGCGCATTCTTTGTGGATTTGGCCCTCTGTGTACTGTATTTACTGGTAACCAAACAACAGAACTGTGCCCTATAAAAATTCGCTAATACATTATGAGAAAGGGGCATCCATATTGCAGTAGTTATAAATCTTAAAACAACCTATATTTGAACACATATGTTGCAGACAGACAGCATAACAATACTCACAGGCATACCTTATTATGGTTTGTGAAAAGAGACTGAGATTATTGCACTTTAGTTATGACAGTCTGTCTTCATCATCAAATTTATGTGTAGTATGTCTATATTGTACTGGCTTCCGGGTGGTTAAGGCCGCATACTAAAAGGAGTGACAATTAATTAAAGAATGAAATCATGAAATCAAACGGTTGAATTTGTTACATTGTTTAAAATGCTTAATCTTGAAACATGTGGAGAGACCACTGTTCAGTGATTATTGGCTGGTGCTCAGGCCTACAAGTCACTCATACGATCAAGCACCACCACCACCAAATGAACAACTTCATGTTCATACTGTGTGAATTTTTCTGTGAAAATGTTCATGAAAACAATGATGATTGAACAATGACGTCTCATCACGCCCATGGAAATTTGGCATAAGAAACAAGAACATTAAACCCGCTGCCGTTTGGCAGATGAGATGACATACACCTGGCTTGCTCTCAATTATAAAAAGTACACAGAACTTGTTTTTAAATGGCTCCCAGTGTACAGTAAAGTATGTACATTATTTATGTAGCGTGCATGCCGGAGGTAAACAAAGACATTAAGTCCATATACCTAATGTCCACAGGGTGTATGGTTGAGATGTTTCAGACACACCCAACTTAGTATAAAAGAACCGTGGTTCGAATCGGTGGCATACAGCGAACCGACATTGACCTGCCTTGAGAAGAAGAACTCATGAGAGCCCACATCGTCTACCTGCTGCTGGTGCTGGTGGCCATGCCCATCCCTTCCATGGGTGACGGTACGCACGTTATTTCTTTTATGCAATGGGAAGTATATGGGGTGGGGGCAACAAAATGGGAAAACTGGAAAAAATTATATTAGACATTATTTTATATTTCACGAAAATCTCGTCACATTCTCGTGGACTTGAGCTCAGGAGACATTTCGTCTCATTGGATTTGTGTCTCGTCTCATCCCTAAACACATGACTACTAAATTCTGTGTGCCTAAAGAAAAGAGGCTTTCGGGGCTATATTTTCAAAAATAAAAGTGTGATTTATTACTAGTCGTCAACTTGTTTTTCAACAAAAAGCAATGAGAAACAAAATTTGGCATATTTTGTGTTGTTCTTAGAGACTTGTGGAGACTTGAGACTCCCGCCAGAGAAAAACCAACCGTTCCAGAACGCAAATGAAATGCACTTGCACTAAGCCACCACTGTCTAATTTAACAAAATCTACAAAAAGCTTTCCAATTTCTTTGCAGATAGCTCAGAGGAAAAATCCAGGAAATGTTATCCAGTGGATTCAGATGAAGATTCTTCCTCTTCCGAGGAAATGCCGGTGTATCAGAAGAAAAAGATATATGGGAATCGTTGAAGCAATTTACGTCCCAAGAAGCGCCTCTTAACACAATGGGATGACACGTGACAAAACAAAGCGCTGGGCTACTAAGACTTGGAGATGATGGTCTTAATTTGGTGTTTGTGGCTAAATGTCATGAAATGTCACAATAAAAGTTGCCTTTGGCTTTAAAGAAAAGTGTTCCTGGGTGTCTTTCATAACATCACTGTGGCATGCCTTCTTCAAAATATTCCAAGGATCTAGAACAGGGTTTGGCAAACTTTTGCACTCAAGAGCCACGTTAGAGTTTTGAAATGGATAGACCGGGCAGGTCATTTGATGTGGTGAAATAAATAAATAAATAAATAAATACATAAATACATAAATAAATAAACAAATAAATGTTTACAAAAAAGGTTAATAAATGATACATACTTCTATATTTATAACATGATTATTATGCTGTATATACTGTAAAGATATTTTTATATACCGGTAGTCTATATGACTAATTATTTTTGACAAATGGATGAATTAATTTTCTCTTTTTTTAAATGTATCATTCGTAATCAATAGAATGATATGAATGAACAAATGAATGAACAATTGTATAATAAAGTACAAATACTGGTACTTTCACTTACAAAGGCCTTGACTTGCAAGTTATTTTTTAAGATATGAGACATAACCCATTTTAATTAATATTTCAAATCAATATTTCCCATTGACGCAATTTTAAATTCCATTAATCCTTACCATCACCCCCACCACTTTTTTTTTTTTTTTTTTTTTTTTTTACAAGTAACGATTTTCTTCACTCTTGCCTTTCCACTACTGGAGGACAAAGACAACTACTGTACATGTACATTAAGCAGTAAGGCAAAACTACAAGTGGGCGTTTTGTTGCTACTAGTACGGTCCAGTAGGCTAGGAAATTAGTGTGTGACTGTGACACATGCCAACTATAGTCAGTTTAATCGTTATACTAGTACAGAACATTAGTTTAGTAGTAAGGTTTAAAATAAATGTGTACTACTAGGCTATAGTGTAACCAGTAATGTAACATTACAATTAAGGTAATCATACTATTTGTGTGCTATTGTTGTTCCATTAGTGTAGAGAACTGTCTTAACATTGAGGGCAAAGAGTTTATGAGTACATTGATCTTAAAATGGATAAGTATGGTGAATATATGCCCAGTCTGCTTTCCATAACTGGAGGTAGCAGAAAACACAGCACTTGTGAGCTGTAGAGCAAGATAGTGACCACTCGGAGGTGCCGTTGAACCAAAATAATCACTAATAAAGCTGTGGTTGCATTGTGCAGCTTGACAAGGAGTGAGAGTTGAATATGAAATGTGTATTCATTGCAAAATGAGCAGGTTTTTTTCAAACTGAAAAACAAGTAGCGGCTTTCAAAACAAATATTAAATACATGAGTTGGAACCGTTTAGAAATATCCATCCATCTTCACCACTTATTCCTCACAAGGGTGCGGGGGCGCTGGAGCCTATCTCAGCTGGCTTCAGGCAGTAGGCGGGGTACACCCTGGACTGGTTGCCAGCCAATCGCAGGGCACACAGAGACGAACAACCATCCACACTCACAAGCACACCTAGGGACAATTCGGAGCGCCCAATTAACCTGCTACGCGTGTCTTTGGAATGTGGGAGGAGACCGGAGTACCCGGAGAAGACCCACGCAGGCACAGGGAGAACATGCAAACTCCACCCAGGGAGGCCGGAGCCTGGACTCGAACCCAAGTCCTCAGAACTGGGAGGCGGACGTGCTTACCACAATCACCGTGCCGCCTCGTTTAGAAATATGTGAATATAACCTGTGGATTTCTTGGTTTATTTGTGCAAAGTCGTTATGTTGCGGCTAAGTTTGACAGGTTATTGTGCAATGTGTTTCTTTTTGTCATTTTGCAATATGAATGAATTTGGCACTTTTATCAAAGACGCCTCTCTCCAATGAAAGATGTTTTGATACATATCTCAATTTATTTTAAAGTGAAACGATTCGGTTAGATACACTCACATCTCCATGCATCCATTTTCCGAAGCGCTTATCCTCACTAGGGTCGTGGCCGTGCTGGAGCCTATTCCCAGCTGGTGCAGGTGTGAATGTGATACACCCTGAACTGGTCGCCAGCCAATCGAGAGGCACTCACATCTCTTAAATCAAAATTGATTTTCTGATT
Organism: Festucalex cinctus; assembly: GCF_051991245.1. NCBI lineage: Eukaryota > Metazoa > Chordata > Actinopteri > Syngnathiformes > Syngnathidae > Festucalex > Festucalex cinctus. Next base: position 7,189,986 of record NC_135424.1, read on the forward strand.
CAAATCATTTTTTTTTTTTGTTATACCGCTACTAAAATAAAAAGGTAAACATAAAATAAAGCCAAAATAGCCATAAATAAATCTAAATATAAATAAAATATTAATCTTCAGTCAAAAAATGGGCCATGGTTCAATAAGTTGGCCTGATCGAGTGAAAACAAAAAAACTATATATAAAAAAAAATAAAAAATAAAAATAAAAAATAAAAATAAAAACTTTAACGATAAATTTGTTGTTGTTGACCAGTCATTTATTAATATTATTGTCATATTGCCATTGTCACAGCTCTTCCACAGTTCAAACCCTCTGAGCTTTTTTAATACGCAATGAGTCATAAGGTTAACTGTATTCTATGACGCTACTATTGCTCACTTGTGGGAACTCAAGTATTTACATACAACAATAGAGTACAATGGATAGATGGATGGACAATACAATACAGTACAGTGTGAGTCTGCCCTGACGTTATTAGAAATAAAACTGTACTGTGTGTTGTTAACCAAAAGTATGTTAGCCTACTGGAAAGCTATTTTAATGCTAAACAAAACCAATATTACGTTCCTGCTCAGAATTTGTGCTCACTGATTTTTTATTTATTTATTTTTTTTATTTTTTATTTATTTCCATACAAAAATATAGAGTATTGGTTACACCGTGGGTCTATCTATACTATTACAAAAGACAGAAAACGGAAGCACAATTTAAGATCCAAGGACCAGGAAAGGGACTTGGTACCAGCATTATTCATCAGATTGAGGGTTTTCAGGCGAGAAAGGTTTATAACTTGCTTGCTCTAAAACTATAATGGATATGAATTTTGATGTTCATCATATAAGACTTATCTAACAACTTGAGCTTAGGAGAGTAGAGTAATTATCAGGTCGGCCTTTCCTAACCTGCGGAGCCAAGACACCTATTTCACAAGAAAAACCTCACGGCAAACCACCAAACAAAAATAACAAAAGGCATGCATACTGAAATGTTGCTCTTCAATTTAGGCACAAATTTACTCGATGTGAAATCTGGGCTTGTATAGTTAAACCCAAAACTGATATATTTGCAGGGAGCCATGACTTATTCTGTTGTATGAATGACAACAGGTTGATACGCAGGTTGGTTGTACCTGTTGCCATCTAATATTTATGCCTGCCACTATATACTGCTGGCAGCCTGGCATGAATAAAAAATAATAATAATTATACAGCAATTATGGTTATTATAATACTGTGTATAAATACTTTCACTTTTAACTTAAAGCGCTTTATAAATAAAGTTGAGTTGAGTTTAACTTGACTATACAAGACATTTTTTTGTTTTGTTTAGTTTTGTTTTTTCTACTAAGCGTCAACAGATACTGAATGGAGCCAAAAACCAAGACCACAAAACCGAGATAAGGACCAAACCGTGGATTTTGGAGACCGTTCCCCCTCTAAAAGTACAACCGCCTGAGAGAGTCAGGGAAGTTAGAGAAGTCTACCCAGAGGCGCACCTGAGACAGGTGAATGTCAGAGGGGCCTCACCAGATGCCAGCAGGACAGCAAGAGCAAGTCAAGTTAGTGTTGACATTTCTGGTGATCAATTAACCATTTCTTTAGGTGGAGTTTAAACTTAATAGACGTGTTTAGATTTCTGATGGTGATGGGAGTAGCAGCTCAAACAGACAAAGCGGTTTGACCAAAAGCACTTTTCCTAAAGGGAACAATACAATCGCACCTTGCTGCACCTCTGGTTGTGCTGTGGTCAAATGTTCGGATGTTAATAAACTGGGGAAAAGGAGGGGATGACAAACCTTGAATAATTTTATAGAAAAGGCATCAATAAGAATACTTAACTATGCTTTCCCAGGTAAGTAATCTATGTTTTTTGTAATAATAGACGAAGATGTGAACTATTTGGCTTCCTACCTAGAATTTCAACAGTTCGCCTGTAAAAGGATTGTAAAGGTTTCAAAGATGTAACATTAGCTTGAGACCAGATGATAGGTAAACAGTAGGTGATATGTGAGAGAAGCGTGTACATTTTTACTGCCTTTGTGGACATCTGATGGCGAATGTGTCTAAAATGACCGAGGTTAAATTTAATTTGATTACAGATCATTTTTACATGTGATTTAAATGATAAATTTGAATCAGTTATGACCCCCATATAATTACAATATGAAACAATTTGGAGCCTTTCCCCTAAAACAAAAACATCCGGTTCAGCATGAGCATTATTGCTGGTGAAAAATATCGCCACAGTTTTAGATGGATTTTACTTCAGACAAGACTATTTCAATCAAGATGTGATATGAACTATGAAACTAATGAGCTTCTGAGTCACCTGCGCGATATTATTACCATGAACATAAACTACATTGTCATCAGCATAGAAATGAGTTTGTATTATACTGTATTTATATTTGCCTTACCCTCCCATGAAAATTTGGCTGACTGAACAAGATGACTCCACCTGCTTTAAAAATACATTTGGCATTGTTGTGGTAATTTGTATTTCTTGACATAGTTCAAAGAAGCGTTGTTTCTATTTATCACACAATTCCAAAAAACAGACAAAACTTGTTCTTGCATGACAGACGAGTACGTACAGAACCAATGACTCAGGCTGGTTTCCAAAAAGGAAGACTATTACGTGGACAAGTACGACATTGTGGTCAACGAGGTGGATGGTTGAGAGGTTTCAAACATATATAAGAACTCTGCGTCAATTTGGTGACACAGAGCAAGCTCACATTTGTCCTCCATTGAGAAGAGGAAACCATGAGAGCCCAAATCATCTTCCTGCTGTTGGCGTTGCCGGCCGTGCCCACCAGTTCCATGGATGATGAAGGTACTCTATTTCGAGCTGGGTGTTGTTCAGAACTTTACGATTCAAATCAATTTGATTCTTTAGGTGAGTCGATAATTACTTAAATTCTTCAATATTGATTCAGTAAGTAGAAATACTGTACACAAAAAATGAAAACTACTTTTTGACAATTTTGAAATATTTAACTTTGATGCCATGCCAGCCAGAGACTCACCCCGGGTTTTCACTGGATGCGGTTGCGGTGCGGTGCGTCTTGACTGCGTGCTCCGGACGGGTCAATTTTTTTGTCAATCCACACCGGCTCCGCACAGCTGCGGTCCGGCAGCTCCGTCGCCGCCCACTTCCCAACGTGTCTCGCGGGACCGCGCGCGCGCGATCATGTGGCATTTCACAACGAGAGGTGGACTTCTTTTGATTTAACCTTTTCTTCTTCTTCTGCTATGAGATTCCATGCAGCATCCTTTTTTTGGTTGTCCTTGTAAAGTATATTAATAACGAGAGTCGGGTCAGTGCGGGTCCACTCTTTATTTCTGTCTTCCGCGTCCGGCTGCCGCTCAGTACGGCAAGCGATACGGGCACAACAAGCAATCGCGAACATCAAACTCACAATACATTACAGTCCTTATAAAAAGGATGTGCCGTGTCATATATTATTTTGTGGTTTTCCACCTCCAATATAAACCTCTCCTCGTCCATGTTCGCTGGTGTCTAAACCGTGAATGAGCACATGGCCCGGCGACGCCCACGTCACGTTTTGCTGAAAAGCTTGCGAAATAGGAGCTGGCGAGTGTTTTATTCTGAAAGGTAACCGGAAATGTATTTTGAAACTGCCTCGGTCTTCCTGTCCCGCTCGATGTGTTTTGTGCTAGCTTGCCATTTGCCGGAGGCCTACCGCTGCGGCGTCCGGCAAAAATAGAAAATAGGTCTATCCTTGCGGAAGGCTTGCGGCACGCCGCAGGCCTTCCGCAGTCGACACGCAACGCACCCGCAAGCGGTGTAAACTGCACCATTCGAATGAATGGAATCTAATTGCTTGCGTCGCCGGACCGCACCGCAACCGCACCGCAACCGCAACCGGTGAAAACCCGGGGTCAGTTGTCTTCTGTGTATGAAAAGATATTGGCAGCACTTTGCAGGCACATGATTTGTCAACATGCAGCTGTATTGATTGAGGCAACAGGTGTAGCTGTGGATGCTTGCCAAGCCTCCGCATTGTCTCGGGCTGCCTCAAAAAAAATATGTTGATAGTCGGCAAATCGTCTCGTGCAAACTGCAGATGTTCTTATGTTCTCACTTAGTTATTTAAAAGAACAATGTGTTACTTGTTTCACTCCTTATTGTTGGTATGGTTTGGTTGAACGCAGCTTCCAGGCATTGACATATGTAAAATGTAAATTACTGCAAATATCAACTTACAAATGATTTTTTTTACACACTATGCTAAAATTGAGTTACAATAATTCATCTAAATGTGTTGTTAAGTAGGGCTGCGCCGATCCCATCACATAATCAGAAATCGCAGCAATTTTAAAATGATGGGTAAAAAAGATTGGATTGGTTAATTAATTAATTAAAGGGATACTTCACTTATTTAGCCCATTATAGCAATAAAAAGTTAATATTTTGTCTATAATTAATTTGATACTTTCATTATTTTTCACGTACAATTAGTACCTTTAAAAACACCACAAGGGCTCAGGTAATCACAGCTCACCTGTTTTCTCGGTTTGGTCATGTGACATTCACAAGGTGAGCTGTGATTGGTTACCTGAGCTCTTGTGATGTCATTTTCAGCCGATAGCAAGTTGCAAAATGTGTTTTTAAAGGTACTAATTGTATATGAAAAATAATGAAAATATCAAATTTATTATAGGCAAAATATTAATGTTTGACTGCCAAAAATAGCTAAATAAAGTAATCCTTTAATTAATGGATACATTTTATTCAATTCTAAAATTAAGAATAAAATGTTTTTTTTGTTGTTTTTTGGTTTGCTTGATTTGAACCACTTGCTGACTTTGAGTCAAAAAGTTATGTTGTAGAGATACTCTTATTGGAATTTTTTAAATGAAACTAAGATAACCGAGACAATTGGGATGCGCTTATCACGTTATCGGGTCGGCCTCGGAATCAGCAAATACTCAAAATCAAGCAACTCAGACTGAGCTGTGTGCAAAAGAACTGTGATTAGAACATCCCTAATAATGGGACTACACACTAAAAACAAGCAAAATAAAACAAAACTGAATGCCACCTTCATACACACACACACACACGCATCCCAACAAACGCACACGCACACATCTTCTCTGACACTTGAAAGGAAGACACCTGAAGTGCTGTCTGGCTGTCAACAATTTGCAGAGGAAACACCACATACTGGATAAAACCAAACTAACAACTTGGCCATCTTACAGCAAGCTAGTTCTTCCGGTGTAGTTTTTGGCACGTTTCATAATTTTGCATTGCCTGTCTGTCAAGCACCGGTGTATTAAATTTATAATTGTCTTTTAACAGAAACCTTAACAGACGATGAAGATGAAAGCGAAGGTGAGTCATCCCATATACCTCCCTTGTGTCATCAGTGCGCCAACATGCAGCAATTGCAAATTTGACTCACCTGTCTATGTATTGAATAGATTCTACTCTAATCATCATTTACATTTAATAGTAGCAAGCAGACAACATATTCTGAATGACTGTCTATGAAATGCCTCCAGAAATTGTCGAAATTATTGCTATAGTAAGATGTCAGACTTCTTGATGTATTTTCAGGCATGTATTACCTGTCTGTCAAGTATGTATACCTAATAGAAATTTCTTTCAAACAGGGAGCGGGACTGAAAATGAAAATGATTGTGAGTCATCAAACATGCATCCCGCCACACACCGTCAACATGCTGCCTTTCGCAAATTCAAAACTAGCCCTGGAAAAGGAGAAGATGGCTGTTTGAAAACAAAATGGCAGGCTTCTGATATATGTTATGTTCAGTGTGTTTTTATGTTCAGTGTGTTTTTCAAGTATAATTAATTCAGATTTACTTCCAACAGCGAATGAAGATGATGAAGATGATGATGATGATGATGATGATGATGCCTCACCAACCAGCCATGCCTCACCGACATGTCGGCCTTCAAATGTGTTTTTGTTGTTCCTTTTCTTTTTTTCAATTGTGACACAGTAATAGATTACAGTGAAACAAATTCCTGAGCATGACTGCAGACAGTATAGCAATTAGCAATACTGTATTCACATTACACATCATATTATTTTAACCTCTGCAAAAACAAAACAAAACAAAACAAAAAAAACACTAATTTTACTGCAGCACACTGAACACTTGTGAAAGTCTTCTTTGTGTATATGCAGTACGGTACATATGTACATATCATGCTACCCCCTGGTGGCCAAATCGCACACACCAGCGGGAACTGCACTGTTCCGTTCTTTGTCTTTCTTGGAATTTGGTATTTTGTGACGTTCTCTTGCCTTCCTTGTTTAACGTTTGGTTAATGGCTGAAACAATCTGAATTGTTCAAATAAATTGAGAAAAGAAAACGACATCTTGGGTCTCCTCGTGTTTCTAGCCATAGCACACACTTTCAATGGCAATTTTTCTTCTTGAAAAAACATTTTTTGCTGCTGCTTTATTTGGCTTGAGCAGAGGACTGGAATTTTAGCTCAATTCCCACTTTAGCACATTTAATAAAAAATAAATGAATACTCTGCAATTGGCTGCCCGAAGCCAGCTGGGATAGGCTCCAGCACCCCTGTGACCCTTGTGAGGAGTAAGCGGTAAAGAAAATGGATGGATGGATGGATGGATAAATGAATACTGCATTTTTAAATGATTAACACAGTTAAATAAAACCATCCATCCATCCATTATCCGAACCGCTTGTCCTTACAAGGGTTGCGGGCGTGCAATTTATGAAAATTGACTAAATTAAATAAATACTACAGCCAGTTGGCAATGTAAGTGCTTGGTGTGTTGAATTGAATAACGGAAATACATTTAAGCATGAAGAAACGCCAAAAGGCAACAAAGCAAGTTGAGCAAATGACAATTTAAACTAAATTTAAAATAATTTAAACAATTTAAAATAAAAATGTGAGTGCCAGGCAAAGTATGAAAATATTTCAAAACAGAATGTAGAAACTAGTCGACAGAGTTGGATGAGTCACAGAAAACCAGTAATACCTGAGAAGGGAATGTCAAAACAAAATGAACGGTTTGAAACCCTAAGGCACTGCATCAAGAAAAAAAATAATAATAATAATCCAAAAGTGGTTGCTTGCTCTTCAGCCGGTTGCAACGTGGTTATGGTTAAGTCAGTGCGCCTTTTAAGATTCTCATTTTTGCTTAGGATTTCTCCTTTCCTAACCTACCCAAATCCATGCTTGCTACTTTTCACAATTCAGATTCTTTTTAACATTGAATATGTTTTTTTCCCCCCGAGCTTTGAAAGCATCAAAATAGGCCTTGATGATTTTTTTTTTCTTCGAAAATATGATACGTAAAATAATCGTTATCATCCAAAGCTCTTTCAGGTTAAAATTTATGAACGTCCTACAATGCTGCTATCACTCACTTTTAACAAGGAAAACAAGTACACATGATGCAACAGAATAATGTGATAGAGCCCTGCAGCTAAAATAAATGCATAAGTATGGTATTTAGACTTGGGGAGTAACAGAATACTGGGGAGTAACACTGGGTTTTCTGCTGCCCTATACTACAACGTGAGTAGGCCTAATATATAATTTTTTTGTGCAAATTTGGAATGAAATGTAGGACAAATACAGTATAGTACCTTGAGTGAGTTGTTTTTTGTGGAAAAAAAAAATGTACAAAATGCTTTCTTACACTTAATGTTGGTTTCTTGCTGAACAGTTTTGCGCCGCCATTTAATGGTAATTTATTTTTAAGCAAGACTTTATGACTTGACTTATGACTTGCTTTAACCAAGCAATGACTTCACTCGACTAACTTAAATTTGGTGGCAATTCAACTAGCTTGATTTATTTTCCACAGTAACTTGGGACATGCTTGAGAGTAGAAGGTTACGACTTGAGACTTCGAACTTGCACGTAACGTATGTGACTTAATCCCACTTCTGTTATCTACAGTACGTTATGTTACAGTACTCATACGTTAGTTGCCATGCAAGAATGCAAAGAAACCCGTCTGTCGAGTCAGGGTTGGCTTAAAATGAAACCTCTTAGCCAATATGGTTAAACCGTTTACGCAAAAATGTTCGAGCCACACATGAGTGCGGTTAGCCAGGATATTAAACAAAATAACTAAATCTGGGGGAAAAAATAAATAAATAAAATATTTGTTCTAAATTTAAAAAATAATGGAAAAAATAATAAAATAAAAATGGCTTTTTTAATGGCAACAAACTGCATTTTATGTTTATAAAACTATAATTATAGCTAAAATGCCCTTTGTTTTCATCTTTGACAATATAATAGAAAAGCCTTTGGGTTAGAATGTAAATGGAATTTTAAATGTATTTATTTCGGGATTACAGGACGTCCGGGCATTTTATTATATGTTGCCTAGAAGTGACATCAGCTTGCAGCACAAAGACAGCCAATAAAAAAAAAAAGTGTTAATTCCAGTCTGATGGAGCTTTAAACTTGAATGCACGCCAACCAAGGATGTGTCAATAATTACTGTAATCTTGAAGGAATTGGGAATTGCTTCAATTATGGATTTAAATAAATACATTTAAAAGTAAATAGCCAATTACGGTACATTTCGTTCTGGCTTTGGGAGCTAGCTACTTCAGGCACTCTTTACACTGCACAGCGGTACTGCAGACCAATTCTTCTAAATACTATTGTGCAACATACATGATGATCATGATGCATTTATATTTCCCTTACCCCTCCCCACATGGAATGATGGTCTACTGAACAAGACAAGACCAGTTTGACAAATTCATTTGTCACCCTCGTGGCATTTACAAATCTTGATCTACTCGTAGATAGAAAACAAGATAGATACATTTCTCGACTGCTCCAAAAACCACGCAATGAAACTGCCCCCCGTGTACTTCCGATAACGACTCAGGCTGGCGTCAGGCAGGAAGTAAGTGATGTGGACAAGTTGGTCCAGCTGGATGGCTGAGATGTTTCAAACACGCACCGGGTGGTATATAAGACCTCTAGATCAAAATCGGTGTTATACGTTGAGTTCACATTTGTCTTGCTTTGAGAAGAAGAAATCATGAGAGCCCACGTCGTCTTCCTGCTCCTGATGGCCATGCCTGCTTTTTGCATGGATGGAGGTAAACTTAACTTATATTGGGAAAAAATTTATAAGTTGGTGGCAATCGAAATTTGAGAGGCCAATAAAATTTAAATCTATGATTGTGTACAGAGCAAGGGTATATAATTAATGAAAACTAGTCAAAAAAAAGTCAAACAAAAATTTAAAAAACATTTTTGTTAACGAAATAAAATAAAAATGAAAATTCTTTTAAAAAAAAAATAAATAAATAAAGAAAAAAAAAAATAAATCTTAGATATAAAATTAACTAAAACCGTGTTTTCATCTTTGCCAATCCATGAGCTTTTGGAGGTTAATTTTAATTGTATACATTTTGGTATTGCTGTGCATCGGAACAAGCAAGGCTAATCAGCTGTGTGAGATAAAAAAAAAAATTTAACTTTATTTACTACACACTACTAAGTGATCTTTTTTTCTTTTCTAATAACACTTGAGTACTGAATTTTTTTAAAAAAATAAAACTAATACTAAAGCTAATAAAAACCTAGATAAAATGAAGCATTAAAAAAAAGAATAAAAACTAACAAGCTCTAAAAACTAATTAAAACAAACTTTTTTTTTTTTTTTACCAAAACAAATACATTATAATGAAAAATCTATCTGTATTATAATCCTGTTACTGAGAAATGATGACTCTAATGCTAAATGACCATTTACTTACTACGTTCTTCTTCTTTACTTTTCCAACAGAATTGGAGGCTGAAGGGCTAATTGATGTGAAATTTCACAGTGAGTCATCCAATTTTACAATCTGTACAGACATGTTGCCATACACAGTTTTGATTTACCTGTATATCACTCGCACCCCTTTGCTTCTGTCAAGTAATGCAGCATTTTTCTGAGAAAATGGTGGCAATATTATTTGGTATTCACGTTTATTTCTTTTGATTGCATTGATTTGGAACAATGCGGGGGGCTGCTGCTTTTCTGTGTTGTTCTATTCCGAAGAAAATAAATACACATGATTGAATACCAAGTAATTTTAAATTCCCACAATTTTCTGAAAGAAGTGGTGCATTGTCTGACAGAAGCACAGATGTGCCAATGTATTTGCCCATGATTGTACATCATGAAAAATTTGAAAACAATCTGACAAAATCAGATTTTTACTTTCTGTACAACACTTTGTATGAAGCTTTGGTTGTTTTTTTTTTTAAGTGCTCTATAAATAAAGTTGAGTGTTGAATTGAGAGTTACTTCATAATTTTGTATTACCCATCTGCCTCGTATCCAGTCCATAATTCAAATTGTCTTCCAACAGGGAAACAGATCAGAGCTGTAATTGACTTTGCCAGTGAGTATTCAAATTTACAAACATGCCACGCACTGCTGACATTTTCACTTTTGATTCACACTATCTAGTTCATCCATCCATTTCCTGTATCTCTTATCACAAGACATCTCTTATCAGCAAGACAGGGCTATCGAGTTCAGCCATCCATTTTCTGTATCTCCTATTGTCACATAACGTCACATGAGCTCGAGTCTCTCAAATCAGCAAATCACATGGCACATACTATGGGCTGAAATTGAATTTGAATTATTTATTTTGAAATTGAACCACTAAACTTGAATAACTGTTTCGAAAATCTGAATTTGAATTATATAAATTGAATTTGTATTGTTTAATTTGAATCATTGCATTGAGGAGGCCAAATCATAAACGTCTTCCAGGTTTTCTTTTCCTCTCGTGGCGGCTAAAGGGAAAAATGGATGGATTTTGGAATATATGTCAATATCTGAATGCGTATTTGCATCCGTCTAGTATGCAGTATGTATGTAACATACTGTAATTCAAATTTTCTTTCAACAGACAACTGGAACAAAAATGAAATTCAGCCCGTCGGTGAGTCATCAACCTTTCCAACCTGACATGTTGCATCCCATCAACATACCCCCATTCGCAATTCTGATTCACCCGTCAATCTTGTAGTATGACTCTTTAATTTAACTTTGGTAGAAATCTTCAGAATGACTGTTCTTCGAGTACATCCAAAAATGGTCCAAATTGTAGGAGGAGCTTTTCGATACAGACATTTTTGTAAGAGTGAATTTGGCCCAACACATTCATACCTTGAGGTCTGGAGATAGAGAGAGAGAGACGCGAGAACATGATTATGGAAACGTATGTGACATTACAAGTGAGACATTCTTTAAAACCAAGAATTGGACCGCAACAGCTCTTTTTACGGAGATTTCAACGCCCTACAAACAAAAGTACAAATGATTATTAAACCCGCTTGAGTGAAAGTTGGAGAAAATGTGCTCGAGTGAGGGGTGGGGGGAGTGAATGAGGGCTTCAAAATGGTAGGAGGAGAGAGGAGGGGCGGGGAGAGGGACGGGGCTTCAATTGACGAATTCCAATTTCCTTCCGACAGGGAGCGGCGGAAGTGAAAATGAGGGTGAGTCATCAAACTTGCCAACTTGCCATGTGGTGCCAACATGCTGCTATTCACAATTTTGATTCACCAGTCTATCTACACTGGCTGTGGATAATTTAAAAATTGCTAGAAATTATGATAACAAGGACGAGGGCTTTAGAATGGCTTTGTCATTTAGCACCTCTGGGAAAAGCCAAAATGGTTCCTCAAAAACAAATTGGCAGACTTCTGTTGTATTTTCAAGCATGCTTCACAATTTTGCGTACTCCTAATTGCAATTTCCTTCCAACAGGGAGTGGTGGGGGTGAAAATGAGGGTGAGTCATCAAACTTGCCAACTTGCCAGGCAGTGTCAACATGCTACCATTCACAAATTTTGTCCAAAATGGTTGCTCAAAAACAACTTGGCCGACTTCTTATGCATTTTCAGGCATGCTTTATTTCCCGTACATCCTATATAGCTAATTTAAATTTCCTTCCAACAGGGAGTGGGGATGGAGAAGATTTTGCACCATCCAGCCATGCGCTACCGACATGCAGGCTTTCAAATGTTTTTTTGCTGTTCTTTTTCTTTATTTCAGTTTTGACTGTGATGCAATAATATCCATTCCGTTACAGTCAAACAAACAAAATCCTCAGCATGACTGCAGACAATATACCAATAATCACGTTACAGATTATAGTCTTTGACCTCTACAAAAAAAATCACTAATATTACTGCAGCTCAGCGAGCACTTGTGATCGTCTTCTTTGTGTATATACAGGACATATGTACAAATTATACTGCCCCCATGGTGGCCAATGCATGCACACCAGCAGGAGAGGCACTGATACAGCCTTTGTCTTACTTGGAATTGGGTATTATTATTATTATTTGGTATTAATTTATGCAGGTCCCATGTTTTTGGTTGTTTCGTGTTTCCTTTCCTGCAGTGTTGGCATGTGTCTGGGGGCACAATGACCATTTACAGCAGGGCACACCTAATTCCTTTTGCCAAGTATCAACTCCAGAAAAGCATGGCTCAAACTCAACACTCTGCCAGAAGATTCCATCAGCATTTTGTAGTGCTTATCTGTCTCCATTGTACTTTATCTCCAGTGGTACCGTTATTTTTCCTTTGGTTTTTACTCAATTAAGCTACCTGCTGCCCCAGGCCTTCACTCTGGCTGTCTGGCGTGAGCTCAAAGACAACGCTATTTGCTGGTCCTCCTCATGTGGCCTTCCTACAGGCAAAAAACCATCACTGTTGTCTATATGGTGGCGCCATAATCAACAAAAACTGAAGAGAAGAGCTAGGCCAGCTTCGAGCGCACCCCAAACTCCAGCTCCAACTCGAAGAGTTTTGTCGAGCAGTAGTAGTCATGTGCAAAAATGTGACAAAGTCCACAATGCAACTTTAAAATGAATAAATACTGTGCAATAAATAAACCAATTTTATGAACAATCCGCAAAACTAAATACACATTACAGCCTGGTTCATAATGTAGATGCTTGGTAGAGCGAAATGAAGAATGATAATGAGGTGACAAGTTTACAGAGATACAGAGAGATTGAAGGAGTCACAGAAAGTCATAATAGTGGACATGAGGCTTTTCGTGAATATTGCCATGAAGGCCATTGCTAAAATTAATAAATACAAATGATACATACATACATACATACATACATACATTATTACATACATATAAATCAGCAAGTTGTGCAAAAAAAACGTGATACTGAAAAGTTGGACAAGTACATTTAAATGTAGGCTACTAAGTCAAATTAAGATCACCTGTAAAGATTTCCAGTTTTACTTTTTTTTTTTTTTTTTTTTTTTAATCTTTACCATAAGTAAAATGCTTGAGTTGATACTTCAACAGTCTTTTTAAATCCTAATAAGAGTAATTAACGTGAATACTTTTTACACCACTAAAATCCGAAACTATTCCAGCCATAGTGCAGAAAGTACTGTACACAGATTTTGAAGACCCATTTGTAACTTGTTACCATGCCGCCATCTTGTAGCCAAACCTTCTCACTACAACCCGGCAGCTACGGTCCTTCTACTGGACAGTTTGAGGGCATAAATTGTTTAAAACAAGTTCACGACATACACACTGACACGTTTAATTCGGGGTAGAAGAAAAAGAGACCAGTGCTTGCTTAAAAACAAACATAAATGAGTCCTACCGGTGAAAGTTGCCACTCGCCGGGTGTCACCTGATCCGTCGCCGTCATGAGTCGCGTGTCGGCGGGTAATGGACACCGAGTCTCCCCGGGGTCGGTACGTCGTCCAGCTGGACCGCACCACGTCGCCGCCTGGCTCGTCTCGCCCTTCTTAAATCCTCAAGTCACCGAGCGGGACCGCTAAAAACTTGTGAGTCGACGACATGCGCTCCCTCGCCGGGTTAGCGACCACCGTGGCGGCGGCCAGCGTCTACCTCTACGTGCTCTCCACTCACCTCCCGCCGGCGGATGAGTACCTGACGCCGGCCTCGCCTGAGAACCCCGAGCCGGAGCCCCACTACTACAAGTAAGGTCAACAACGAAAAAGTCACACTTTTATTTTTATTGTTCATAATTGTAAATATTTATCGCTAAAATGTATCGCATTATTGACAATATCAATTCCAATCAATATAATTGAAATGCAATGCCCTCAATTGTTTTAACTTTTTTTTGTTATATATTTTTAACAAAGAAAAATAACACTGTACTGTATAAAAAAAATATACAACAGGACAAATTAAACTTGAAAGTAAAGAAATAAAAGGGTTTTACAGTTTATTGTACAATGGGCAGTGGCGTGCAAAACATAGATGCCCAGGGCAGCACAAGATTATGATGCCCCCCGCCCCCTTTGAAAAATACAGTAAAGGGGCAATGAAATGTTCCTTTTGAGATTGGCCTACAGTAAAGCCGGTCTTTTTTTCAGCTCATGCCCTCTTATTTACTTTGCCAATTCTCATTTTGTGTTTGAATGTTTGTCCTGTTCAGTAAACGGCCATGCATCGACAACTGTCTCTCCTTGCCCACATGCCCATCTTGCTACGTTTTCTTTCATTATATTCAAGCTGCTGTCTAGCTGAAGCTTGTCCGCAAAATTCTGGCGACAAAATTGACGGAGCAATCCCTCGTCACACAAAAAAAGAAAAGAAAAAAATTCTAGATTTCATTATTACGCTGGTGAGAGGAGCAACAGCACCACCGTGGACTGGACAGCCAATCACAGGGCACATTTCGACAAACAAACCACATTTCACACCTGGGCCGGGTTAACATTCAAACCCTGGAGTTCCAAGGTGTGAGGCAGACATGCTAATTAATTTTGTTTTTAATCTCATCTGTGTGGGGGACATAAATAGTAGAGGGCAGTCGAATCCCGCTTGTCTGTAACATAAGCCCGTGGGTCTTGTCCAGCACCTGCTGAGCCTCTCATCAGCGCCGCTTCCTATTGGTCGCCGGGCCCAACATGCGGCCCCGACATTGGCCGTCATGCGCGCACGCGACTCTTGAACGTGTTTATATTTCGGGAGGGAAATGTGTCACCGTGGGCACTTTTATTTTCACCCAATACGTAATGGCTCTCGCGTAAACACTCTCCTTGTCTCCTCGTTGGCAAGCGGACTGTCTGTAGTCGCCGCTTCACAAATGCGTGTCAACTACTCCAACATCCTTGATCATTTTTTTTCCCTTTGCTGTAAAGAGTCAAAAATAGCTCCGTTTCCCAGAATGCAACACACACACAGCTTGTGTTCTTCAGTGGCGGCCAAAAAACAATAAATCACACTACTTGGACGAGGCAGATGAGTGCAATTTAAGTGCATTAGCAAGAAAGAATCCAACTTTGACTTTTCCCTTCAAGGCCATTAATATGGTCTATCTTGAGACTACCAATCATACTATTTTAGTCCTGGAAGCTGTGACAGATAAAAGGATGGGGACATCAAGTAGGAACCATACAAAATGTCACATACTGTGTAGTCAAGTGCAGTGAATTTCTTTACATACACAGCACAAGTCCTGTTTAAAGTAGTAATATCAATTCCCTAAATTCGATATTAATTATGGAACATCAATTCTTAAATATCAATGATGTGATAAAAACTCCACAAACATTAAAATCCAAATTAACTTATCTGGTTAAACCATAATGATTAGTTAATGAAAGTAACACGTGTTATAACACTTAAGTGTTGCACAAACATTGACATCAGCAAGTATGAGATGAAAATATTTACACAAGTCAAATTCAATAATTGAAAATATGAATTAAAATGATTCAGAATAATAATTGTGAACTGTCTTAAAGTGCAATAGGTCAGGTGACAGGTTAAATGTAAGGAAATACTTTTACATTCATGTCAATAGTAAATATCAAGTAAACAGTAAAAAAAAAAAAAAAAAAAAAATGGCCTTTAAAATTCTATATTATGAATTCATGGGATAAAGATGTTGAAATTATTGATTCATGGTTTTATGAATCAATATCACGCTCAAAGGAAAATCGATTCCATATCGATTATTCTATTTTTTTTTAAACCCAGCCCTAGAAAAAAATAACATTAGTACATTGATATTCCCAATATAATTGTCTAAATAAATTATATTTTTTTTTAAATTAAATGCTGCACATAAGTGTTTTCCACAAAAAACAAAAAACAAAAAAAACACTGTGCCCACCCCAAAAAATATTTTAAAAAAAATAAACATTGTAACAAAATACACAAATAGATCATCGATAAGTCTTGGGGAACCCACTGTATCCTTCGAGGTTTACTGAACCAAGTTCTAAAGTTGTTGTTTTTTCCCATCCTCCAGGCTGAAGTTTCCTTCAGATCTGGACGAGCTTCGAGAGCTCGCCGAGATGCTCAAGTTCTACAAACAGGAACACCACGGCTACGTTCTGCTGCTCTTCTGCAGCGCGTACCTTTACAAGCAGTCCTTCGCCATTCCCGGCTCCTCCTTCCTGGTGAGACGCACGCCCCCTTTCACAATCCAGAACCTGGCTCACTTTTTATTGTTTTTCCCGGGTCAGAACATGCTGGCCGGCGCCATATTCGGACCGTGGGAGGGCCTGGCGCTAGCGTGCCTGCTCACCACCACCGGCTCAACATTCTGCTACCTGCTGTCGTCCACCTTTGGGAAGCAGCATGTGGTTCGCATTTTCCCGGACAAAGTGGCACTACTCCAGAGAAAGGTATGGTGATTTTTATTATAATTATTTTTGCTTGTTGCTACACTGTTAACCTGAATAAGCAGAATTTTTTTTTAAAAATTGTTGCCTAACTTAATAAATGTTAGTTTTAAAACTACTGGATTAAGTCAACAGAAGTCCAAACCATAATTATACGGTGCCCTCACGAGGGTCATGGAAATGCTGGAGCCTATCCCAGCTGTCTTAGGGAAGTAGGCGGGGTATAGGTGACACACAGACAAACAACCTACGGATAATTCAAAGTGTTCAATGCACATTTTTCGGAATGTGGGAGGAAACTGGAGTACCCGGAGAAAACCCACGCAGGAACGTGGAGAAAATGCAATCATAAAAGCATACAAAGTTACACCAACTTAAAAAAAAAGTTACTTTTTTTTTTTTTTTTTTTTTTATAAAGAGTGTTGTGTCCTTAATCTATGATTATTTTGAACGCTTGGGTTTACAGTGTAGGCAGAATTTGTGGAGAACATCAACCAAAATGTGTCATGAAAATGAAAATTCAGTACCTGAAGCTAGTTTCACTAAGCAACATGAAATTGGCTTGGCATGTCTCTTATGAGTAAAGTCACAAAAAAAAAAAAAAAAAAAGTCTCAAGAAGTCGTGCCTGAAAAGACACAGGTAGTCTGCCATTCGATTCTAAAATGACAATTTTAGGGTTGTTTTGGCAATTTTTCCAGACAAAGATGAACTCATCCTAGAAATTACTCAATATCATCAACATGGTGCTTGTCTTTCCGTCCACATCCTTTCCTCTCTTTCCCATCTCTTCCTCCTCTGTGTCAGGTAGAGGAAAACCGTAGCAGCTTGTTCTTTTTCCTCCTCTTCCTGCGCTTCTTCCCCATGACTCCTAACTGGTTCCTTAACATCACCTGTCCTGTCCTCAACATCCCCTTGCCCATCTTCTTCTTCTCCGTCTTCATCGGTGAGCACCCCAATCTTTTTGCACAAACCGCCAAACGCCCGGTTGGTTAAAAAACCCCTCCCTTGGGTTTGCGTTCTCAGGTTTGATCCCCTACAACTTCATCTGCGTGCGCACGGGCGCCATCCTCTCAGAGATCCACTCCCTGGACGACATCTTCTCGTGGGCCACGCTGGCCCAGCTGCTGGCCATCGCGCTGGCGGCGCTGGTGCCCGGCGCGCTTATAAAACACTACGGTCAAGCTCACCTGAAGGTGGAAGGTATGGACGCGACGCGGGACGGCAATCGGAAGAGGCGATGACGGAGTTGGAATGAGAACTTTGATTACCGGAGATCTCCATTGGTGAGATTTACACCGTAAGCCTTGACGTCACTGTGGAAAAAAAAAAAAAACATTGTTGAAGCGCAATACAAGTCCAAAATTTTCTTTGCAATACTATGTTCTCTATCCTTATATTTTGGAATAAGAATTGAACAGATTAATCCACCTGTTTTCAGCCATCCAAGGAGGTTGACATTTAATGCAGCGCTGCCCCCTGCTGTCGACAGAAATTGACGTCAAAGTAAAAGTGTCTGCTCCATGTATTTGATTGTGCAGGTGTATTTAATTATTTTTTTATGTTTCTGTGTGATACCACTGTTTACGTTGACATCAGACAATTATACAGAAGCAGTCACGCTTCAGTTCTTAGTGCAATATCAGGTGAGATGTTTTTAAACTTCAAGCTGTTTACATGCTGAATAAGCTTTTTTATCTTCTGTTTCCTTTTGTGCATATGGCATTTTGCATTATTTCTTTATGTCCTTTGTTAAGTACTTAGATGTCTTAATAATATTTGACAAAACAGTGTACTTTTGTTACATGTGTGTGTGTGTCTCTGAGGATGAGATTGCCCTTCTCTTCTTCTTTGACCAAATTTTGTAAATGTGTAAACAATGCTACTGGTTCACTTTTTTTTTTTTTTTTTTTTTTTTAGCCATGTCAAGGAAATTGCACAGTAAAAGGCACTTATGAAAACCTCTTTATTCGCTTTGTACATTTTATACACGCGTCATGCACACTTTTCACATTGGCGGAGATCACATGTGCCTTTAGTAAACATAATGTGAACACACAAGATGATATTCATATTTTTATATCGACAAATATTAGCGGGGATCCTTAAGCAGGATATGTGCCATTTTTTAAACACTGATTCGGATTAAAAGTTTGCAAATAATAAATACGTTTGAATGGTAATCATTTCACAGTAAAAGTTGAAAAAAAATCAGCAGCAACTTAAACAGTACAGATAATACTCTCAAATCAAATGAAAATTCCAAAGTCAGCCTCAAAAGTTATAAACTTGGGAGTTCAAAGTTCATGCACTGTCAGCTCAGTGAGTATCAAACGGACTATGTAATTAGAGAGTGAGTAGTTTACTTCATTTTTATTTATCTTAAATTCTTTGGTGTATTAGTTTATGTAGGTATTTCTTTAATTTATTCTCACTATATTTTTCACTGAATTTCACTTAACTGAATGATCTTATTTTATTTTACCTCAAATATATCGTCTTGAATCAATCAACTTATGTAACAAATTTATATTATTTTAGAATGTACCACTTGTTTTTAAATATTTGTAATGCATTTCTTAATTTCAGTTGAATTTGACTTTATTTTAGTTTATGACTGATAAATTATTATTATTTTTTTTTAAGACAAATATTTTTGAAAGGAAAACAAGGAGGAAGTACACCACTCACACAAGTTTTGATTTCAGATCATAATCCGATACCATGGTGCATATAAATATCAAATGCATATTGCATATTTGAACAACGGGGAACACCACAACAACACTATCGTGGAAATATCAAGCTGAAATATGACGGATTAAAAACATTTGTGGTACCATTTCATTTGCAGCAAAAGGATACAATAAATGATAACGCTGAAGTGTCAGCAGAGGTATTCATCTAACAATACGTTACTTACTCAGATATGTAACATTTAAAATATGTTTAGTTTTGTTGTATAACGTAATTACTTAGTTCAGTTTGTAAGGCTTATTATATTCTGGGTAAAAAAAAAAAAAGGCTTACTTTTATACGGTTTGCTCTCAAGTGGTGGAAATTCACTTTTTTAACATTTGATTTTATTTAATTGATTTTTTGTTTATAACATCTTATATCAACTGATTTTATTCATTAATTAAACCTTGGGTGTGAACTTTCAAAGACACACAGTGACATCTAATGGCTCTTTTCAGCATAACATACTGTAATGTCATCATAAACATACTGTGTAAACATATCAGATTATTAGATTAATAAGCTTCCGCTGAGCATTACTACCATTATTGTATTGGATCTACAATGGATAGAAAAAAAAAACGTCAGGAAAAGCCTACTATAACAGCTAGACTTCATTTGGGGTTACCGGTAATTACTTTGAAAGGCCACATTAATGGTCGAATTTTTTTTGAAATGATTTATCTAAATTTTTTCTGTCTAGACTTTTCATATCCACTGAAGGTGTACCTAATTTTGTGCAGTGCAATTCCAGTGAAGAAAAACAAAGCGTGTCACTAGGGTTGGCGATGATCGACTGGTGAAACGGAGCGGTAAGTAAAGTCAGTGATCATCATAAGGGATGGAAGAACTGCACCGTAAGGCACTTTTGGAGGGTAAGGGGGAAGACGGCCGCTGCCTTTACGGGTCAGGTAGAGGTCATGCTGGTGTCGGCGCCAGTTCTGCCTGGGCAGGTCAGTCGGTATCAAAGCAAGGATTCGCCGGTCGGGGCACTCGCACTTTCTCCTGAGGCACTAGATGGAGAGAGTGAGTGAATAGAATGGAGGAAAGAAGGGTAAAAATTGGTGGTGAGAAGAGAAACAAATGCGCTGGAGATATGCCTTGAAAAGTAACAATGAACCTGTGCACGTGCAGCAGCCCTTGCACACATTGCTCCTTGTGGTAGCGCACAAACTGCGTGCAAGTGAGCCGGACCTCCTCGCGAGCGCCTCCTGCCGGACCGCTCCGGTCAGCGTCTCGTCCTCGCCACACAGACAACCTGCCGGCACCGTTCACGGGACTGTGACGCGTTGATGGGCGGTAGTGGCGGAACACTCACCTCTTCTTGAAAGGGAGGAAGATGAGATGCCGGTCCAGGCCGAAGATCCCGAAGGACAGGAAGCCTTGGCCGTAGTTGGCCACGGCGCAGAAGAACTGAAGCTCCAAGTACAGGCGGCCGGGGTCTTTGTTCAGCAACCACCACAGGCAACTCGACAGATTCTACGCAACAGAGAACAGAAAAACAAAACATACGAGAATGACTTCATCATTTATCATCTAATATATCAAATGAAATTAGGGCTGTGCAATCATTCGAAAATAAATTACAATTTCAATTACACTCCACAATTACAAAATCAGCATAATCATAAAAAAAGATTATTAATATACTATTACATTATACAAATTTTTGAGTTGTTTAACACATTCACTGTCTTTTGCCATCAATGGCAATGAACGAGTTAAATTTATATATTTGCACCTTTTTTCAAATTTAAAATAACTAATACATTTTGTTTCATCCAAAAGGAATTTGCATAATAGTGTTTCAAAGAATTGCACTTGTTTTTTTTTACGTTTAAACATTTTCTTGTTGTGCACAGTGCACATGCTGTATTCCAACTTTTTGCCAACATAAATAAATCTATATTAAAAATATTTATTATAAATTCTGTTTGGTCCAAACGGAACTTACATAATTATAGTGTTTCTATATATATATATATATATATATTTTTTTTTGGTCTTAATATTTTTAAATGTGTAAACATTTTCTTGTTTTGTACCAAAAAAATGAATGGTCATCCTACTCAAGCTGCACTCCAACTTCAAGTTTTTGCCAACATAAATAAATAAATACATACATACATAAATTATGTTTGGTCCAAATTATGGTGTTTATATTTTTTTTAATTGGTCTTAATATTTTTAATCTTTAAATATTTTCTTGTTTTGTACAAAAAAAAATAATAGTTTCAATCATTGCCAAAATAATCAGGATGATTATTTTTTCCATAACCGAGCATCCCTAAATGAAATCATGTAAAATGTATTAGGTAAAATTAAATAGACAAATTCTGTATCACAAACTTAAAAATATGAGTGAATTCTCACCGCTAGCAGGCTAACAATAAGCAAGAGACAAAGCAGAACGTGTCTGACTGTCTGCTTGTCATCTGCAGCTTGTTGACGCTCAGATGCTGTTAGGTTCAGTAGATGTTCTGAGGAGGACCAATTCTGCGGCTGCCCGTCGCACAGCGTCCCCGTGTGGCCTGTGGAGGACATTACATGAAATCCCAAACACGGGGAAATGATACCGTATAGAATGCTTTAACTTATATTTCATGCCTGTGCTGTTGCCATGGTTCCTCTGTGTGCTGGTAATCATATCCGGCATGGACTGGAGTGGAGGAGGCATATGGGGGTCTGACACAAAATATTCAATAAATTCACTAATTTAAATGATCCTCCCTCAGAAACATAATACCTGAGTTAATACTGCAGACAGAAGGTGAAAGTTCTGCTGACTGCTCTTGTTGTTGCTGGTGCTGCTGGTGGTGTAGTGGGTCTTCCACACCAGCAGGGGGCCTCGCCTGCTCCTCACTGGAGGAAGGTAGCGCAGCCCGACTCAGGACGTGGTAGCCTCTTTGCTCTCTGTCTCCCTGGCTGAGGCCCAGCAGAGAAACAGCAGCCAGCGCCAGGCTGACTGACAACACCGCTGCTGTGCTGATAATCTGCAGAATGATGTTACTTGACATTGATATTAATTTTGTTATGGGCTGGACTGGTTCATTTTAGAGCATTATGCACAGATTCAATCTAACATTGTGCCTAAATATATGTGGGGATAATCAAATAAGCTCATTTAATGTAGTGATAATTTGCAAACCACTAGAGGGAGCCTGCATACCACATTTTGATCATCACCGTTTCATTTATTGTATCACCTCTGGTATTTTAATCAAGAAACTAACAATAATGACAGTAAAAATAATAGTAACCTGAGCTTTTCCATAAAAGAAGGCAGAATCGATGGAGTCAGTCCTCTGACCCACTAACAAAAGACCTCCCACCATGAAGAAAGGAACCCTGAAAACATAAACAACGATAATGATATGTAATGGACACTGACACATTCTTGGTGGTCAACGTGTCCAGTCATACATAATTACAGTATATGTGCAACCAGTTATTCATGACCAATGTGCACAACAGAAATGAAGGGAATGGTGAGAAAAGCTTGTGGAGAGTCTGCTGCTATATAAATAAAGGTGAGTTATATAATCGTTTGCAAATTATGTGTACTATAATTCTGGATTCTTAGGCTACAGCTTGTTTATATTCACTTGTAATCAACACCATGCACATGCTAGCAAGTACACAATAATAAAGTGGTGTAACATAAAAAAAAATGGATTAAGACAAAAAAAATTAATGAGCAACTCTAATTGAAGTAGTTAAAACTTAATAATTAATTAATGGTATAGTTGCCTTGCAAGTCTCACCAATAAGACCAAAACATTTATGTATGATAAATCTGATGTTGTTTATTGTGATAGATGAATTTATTGTGTAACAAAAAAAAAAAAAAAAAAAAAAAAAATGGAACGAGGTCCTTGAAAAAAAATATTGCCTATTAAATCACAATCACCATATTGGGGGTGCGGGGAAATCACAACTAGATTATTTTTCTAAATCACACAAAACAAAAAAAGCCTCGTCTTGTACAGTTTTACTTTGGAACTCACCCCCAACCCAGAATCATGAAAATGGCCGGCCGGAGCCTGAGCAGATCATCTCTGCTGGTCAGAGCCAAGCACAACGGGATTAAACCTAAAAATCAAGCAGAGGAGAGATACGGTTAGTGGTTAGTATGCAGATTAGCGGCAGCGCATCAAAGCGTAGACGTGCAAACTCGCCCGTCCAAATGTACGTGCTGTACAGAGAGCCGTAGAGCAACGCAAAGGCCAGCATTTTGCCCGTCAGATTATCCTCTTGCCTGGCCAGGAAGTTCCACAGGATCATGCTCACGCACACCAGGAACTGAAACGCGCACAAACGTGATCAGGTTACAAGACAAAACTTTTAAAAAGTGATGTTTGAAAAATTTATGTTTGAGACCTGAGCCAAGAAAAGATTTAAGGCAAAGAGGTGAGGAAGACGCTTGAATTTCCCGCTGAGCAGCATCACAACGATGGTCCAAACCTGTGAGTACATGTACATGATCATCAAAATCATTTGCAAATATTACAAACTAAACAGCATGTGACCTTTGCATAAGACAACAAAACAATAATTCCATACAAATAATTATAAAAGTGACCATAATTCTGTAAATTTTGCATCGAAATGTGATTCCTAATGGTATTTGAATACGTACCAGCGCCAGCAGGCATACGATGCTGATGTTGAAGCTGACGTTCTGAAGCTGGGCCACCAGAGGTGCGGGGTCCATCAGCGGGATGGTCAGTAGCCAGGCCGAGACGTACATGATGGGCGCCGAGAGGAACGTGCTGATGACCATGCCTGACGTTACCTGAGCAACGACATCGTAGTAAAGCCAACGCTTAACGTGAAAGAAATGTTCAAATGTATCGACATGAATTGTTGCAAACAAATAGGTTTCTTTTAGAATGCTAGTAAGGTCACAGTGAATAGAGTTTGACGGGGTTTTTTTTTTTTTTTTTTTTAGTTCTTATGATCCTCTCCGTTTCAAGAGTTTTGCTGCTTTACAGATCTAATTCAGTGGTGTAGTGCTGTGCAATTAATTGAAATTCAATTACAAGTATTACACTATTACACTCTACAATTACAAAATCAGCATAATCGTAAAAAAAAATAAAAAAAAATAAAAATTATACTAATTTTTTATTTCTTTAAATTTGTACATTTGCACCTTTTAAAACGTTAAAATAACTAATTTAATACATTTTGTTTCATCCAAAAGGAACGTGCATAATCATAGTGTTTAAAAGAATTTTATTTGTCTTAATATTTTCTATGTTTAAACATTTTCTTGTTTTGTATCAAAAAATAAATGATCGTCCAACTGCACAGTGCACAAGCTGCACTTCAACTTCTTTGCCAACTTTTTTTGCCAACATAAATAAATAAATAAATATATAAATATTATTATAAATAGATATTATTAGAAATTCTGTTTGGTCCAAAAGTAACTTAAATAATTATAGTGTTTCAATTTTTTTTTAATTGTTCTTAATATTTTTAAATGGTTAAACATTGTACCAAAAAAATTAGCATTGGAATAATGGTGATTTCAATTACTGCCAAAATAACCATGATTATTATTTTTCCCATAAAGTGAGCAGCCCTATAGTGGGGCATAATTATTTGGCCATGGTGGTGCATCTCTGCTCACAGCTACTCACCACCTCCAGTTCCATGCCGTAATGTCCAGCGTAGATGGCCACGCTGGGCGCAGTCGGGAAGACGCCGTAGAGGAAGGCAAAGTTGGACAAGCTGGTGTGATTGGCGCTGCTACTGTTGACGCCCACATCCAAAATGTCCATCATGTCCTTGCAGAACAGCGGCATCACCAGACTGAGGGGACAAATCGAGAAGGTCAAACACAAAAGCGGGAAGCACCATTTTTAGACAAATAATGGGAGTGGAATTGTACGGTTTTGATATTTAATTATAACAAATTACTTTAAGGGTTCTTTTCAATAAAATAACCTGGAAACAGAAATATAAAAGCTCATTTTACTCACTTCACAAAAAATGAAGATGTCTGCTTTTGCATTTGAACTTATGTTAAATTATTATTATTATTATTATTATTATTATTATTATATTTAATGATGCATACTCTCATTGTTTTTCAAGCTATACATTTGCCAAGCAGTGATTATTTTATTTTATTTTTTTTTAAAACTGCCACTCACAGTTTAGCAGTGATAAGAAGTATCAACGCGACGCCGGTGTCTCGCGTTAGTTTTCTCAGTTGTCCAACCTGCAACAGAAACATGAATATCTCTAAGTGGCGTCCTCCTGCTAAATGCTTCATAATATGAAATTGAGTGTGATCCCACCATGGTGAGACCCAGGTAGAACAAAGCGGCTCCTCCAAAAGAGTTGGCCAGGCCATCGATGAACTGTGACAGCACGTCAGGGATCCTCTGACCCATAGCAAAGTGTGCGGCGATGCCCACCACCACCATGAACACGATTGGGTTCTTTAACACCTGGAGGAGAATATCTATTAAGAGTAGACCAAAAAATAATAATTCTCAAATAGCAATGCTTGACAGGATGTCTACCATTTTGGTGGAAGGGTCATCTCAGGCTGCTTTTACCATTTCTGTGGGTCCTTCAAAATAAAATAACTGACTAGAATTACAATATTTTGAAAATTCAGACCCACGCGGGCACGGGGAGAACATGCAAACTCCACCCAGGAAGGTCCGAACCTGGACTCGAACCGGAGACCTCAGAACTGGGAAGCGGACGTGCTAACCACTCGACTACCGTGCCGCTTCCTCCGATCCTTCAGAGACAAATATCTCCGACTGAAATATCTGAAAATTTAGCCCTTGAAGCCAGTTTCGTCTAGCACCATGAAATTTGGTAAGCATGTCTGTTACGAATAGACTCACAAAAAAAGTCTTAAGAAGCCATGCGCAAGACTACTCAGAAAGTCTGCCATTTTGGTTTAAAGCAGCCATTTTAGGTTCCTTGCAGCCCATTTCCAATGGTCCTTAAAAAACAAACTTCTCATTGAGATTTTGTCTCATTGCTATTAATTTTGGAGCGTCTATTATAGACAAATAGGCAATGCTAAATTATGGCACTTTTTTGCCCAAGCCATTAAAACATTTGCTCCCAAAAACGCATAAATACGTTCTACATAAAATGTTTTAAGTGTCCCAAAGATGTAGTTATACATTTTTTTATGCAAGAGCATACAGAAGGCGCTGATGCAGCCTCCTTTGGGGGGGGGAGTTGACGAAATGGTAGTTATTACACAAACAGCCAGCAGGTGGGAGCAGAGCAAAGGAGATCAATGAGGGCAGTGTTGAAAATAAGCTCAAATACAATTCTAATTAGATTTGTGAATAATGATGAAACTTAGCTATATTCTAATGCTAATTGCTGCAAAACGGAAAAAGATAGAAATATATTTTTTCTTCCTGATGAAAGAAGATACTTTAATCTTTCTTTTGATAGGGTCCATGTTTTTATAGCAAAATAACACAATATTCTGTGTGCCTTGCAAAATCAGTCAAAATCCAATAAAACAGCTGGGAGTGAAGGGGATTGCTTCTGTGAAAATGGCTGGAAGTGAATGAGTTAATATAGGTGCAGCATGACATCAAAGTTTTTGATGATTATTTTCAGTATTCTGCTTTTATGAAGACTAATAGCAATGTAGTACCTGTAGGGTGACGACCGCCAGCACTCTGGCCGTGCTTCGCTCCACATGGTGGTCGGTCCGCTTTCTCCACCTCTGCACCTCGCACAGAGCAAAACCGATGGGATTGAGCAGCATGAGCGACACGGGGGCCACCAGGTAGATGTACTGCAGGTACTCCGGGTACGTGCTCCGATACAAAGCATCCACTGGGGAAATACAACTTGTAAGTAAGAACTCCAGTACTATCCATGTGTTTGTGCGGGACCTCACCTATGGGATAGCCCAAGGCAAAGTCATTGCTTTGCGTGGCAAAGATGGCGTACAGTCCGGCTTTGCCGTACCTGTTTTCCGGACTGGCAACCATCAGCGTGAGAACGCACACCAGCGTGAACACAGCCACCTACACAAATTGTCAATTATAAGTCCACTACACTGAGATTTGACGATGCTACATAGTAGAAGACCATCACAAATAAGCTGCAATAATATTTGTCGTTTTTCACAGACGATAAAGAAAATGCAGGTGAGTATTGTGATATTTTCTGAAAGTCAGTTTGAGTCCTTGTGTTTACATTTTGTATTTGTGTAAGATTGTCCCGTTCAGAAAAAACATTAATGCTAGTGCATTGACAACTGTGGCTCTCCTTGCCCACATGTGAGGGCATTAGAGTATCTTAACTGATTCACTGTACTCCCAAGTAGAAGCTGACCTTGGCGACCAGGATGCTCCACAGGAAGGACCAGATGACGTCGCCGAACTCCAGCAGCACCATGTTTTTGAAAAGCAGAGCCGGGAGGGCAAATTTAGACACAAAGTTGCCCAGACCCTTCGCCTGGTTCTCTGTGATCACGTCAGCCCTGTGCGGGGGCAAAATAAAATAAAGTAAAAAAAACTCAAATGACACATGACATTCATGTCTCAAGTTCACGTTTTATTTTCATTATTTCAGTTATTTGTGTCGCTCCAAAGCATTTGCAGTAATCAATATTTATTTACTATTTACCAAAATTATGGACATCCTGGTTTGAGTTTTGCCTCAGATTTTATGGATTAGTAACTAAACTGCCCAAGCATAAAAGAAATGTTATGCTTTCTTTTTTTTTTTCTTTTTTTTAAAGTCTGAAATGCTCCAGTACCTTACTTTGCTTCTGAAAAATACAATTAAAATTGTATACAATTGAAGGGAAGTTGAATTTGTGATTAAAACTCAGTCTACTAAAAAAATTTATATATTTATTTAATTGCACAAATTGGCTTGAAAGTGTGATTGCCAAACACCCAAAGGCCTTATCGTAGACTCAACCATGACAAATATAAATACATTAAAAATTTATTGCCATAAATAAAAAAAATTAAAAAAAATGTATTGGCAGTATAAAAAAAATAATTAAAAAAAATAAAAAATCCAAAATCCAAACCCACCTGCCAGCTATGTATCCACACATGATAATTCCAAAGCACTCAAGCAGGGCGGGGAACAGCTTGTCGATGGACATGTGCGGCCCAGCACCAGCACTACCACCAGGGCTCGTCATGGAGCTGTGGGAGATGTTCTTCCCGTGGATGAGCACGTATCTGCCGGCTGTCTCCATGGTGACGGCCGGGGCTGCTGTGGAGGGGAGTTGAACGCCTAGAAAAAACGAGACTGATGACGCCTGTTATCAAATTAAATTGATTAGCTTTTAGTAAATCAATGAATACGTTTAAGGGGACTCCAAAACAGAGGCTAGCATGTTATTAGCCTCATTAGCTGCTGCATGCTAAAAACATCAGGGGCACGTCCAGCCACGCCGATGTGCACAGCGTTGATTTTATCTCTATTTCAAGCAGTTGGCACATCATATTACACACAATTAGATCGGTTTATATATTACAATGCTTACCTTTTAACTAAATCACCATTTTATCCGTAAAATGTTTCGCTAGGTGCGAAGGTTTATTGCCTTCGGGAAAGCAGCAGTGAAGATTTCTGAATCTGACAGCTGGAAGTGACTGACAGGCGATTGGACCAATCGGCCGCGAGGGGCAGTTCCGCATCTCTCTTTGATTGGACAGACGACGCATGGGCGGCTCGAGGGGGGCGGGGGTAGGTGGATCATGTGATTAGATAGGTAGATAGATAGATAGATAGATAGATAGATAGATAGATTCTGCTTTCCAACAATCAGATTTTTGTTTCTTTCACTCAGGTTATTATAGTGTCGATAGCATGATAGGTCACAGTTGAATCAGGCTTAAGTGTCAGCATGAATTCCATGTTTAACTGTGAGTGATATGGATTGGTTGGATGGATTGATAGATTTGTTGCAATATAAATCAGGCATCAACCAAAGTAGAACACAAACGTATCAGCTCCTTTTATTTACTGATTGTCTTTGACACCCTCGTATTACGTACATGTTGTAAAGCAGCAAAGAAAAAAAAAAAAAAAAACTTAATACTGCACAGTTTCGGGAAGAACAACTTCACCACTCGCATTAACCATCCAGATACAGATAAGTCCTTCATTTTAGATCAAGGCGCTTTTTTAAACAATAAAAATATATCAGTGCTGTCGTTGCAGCTGAGTGCAAGATCATCCAAGTCATGGACGTGAATTAAAGAGTGTGTGCTCTGGTGAAAATGAAAAGAAAAAATAGTACCATTCATAAGTGCACATAAACAAGTAAACACACTGTAAAGGCACGCATGGCTGTTGGTGAAATTTTGATCATTGCATTTCCCCCGATGCAGCAGCGGTGGCAGGGCCATTCAGATTCATTCTCACTTTTTGGAACTGAATACTCGAGCAAACCGTACGTAAATTATTTTATCTAAGGCACTAATAGGAGTGAATTTCTGTTTTTCTCCTTAAGGCACACAACTTTCAACATTCAAACCCTTAAAAAAAAAAAAAAAAAAAAAAAAAAAAAAAAAAAAAAATTCCCCTGAGGAAGCTGATTGACTGCTTGTGACATTCATTTTGTGCTCATTAATGGCCTCAGGATAGGAAACTCACAAGTGTGGATTTGGTGAGGGATAATCAATTAAAAATGGGGAAAGTAGGGAGTGGGAAACTTGTGATAGTGGAAAACATTCTGATTGGTGGTTTAAAATTCTCCAATGATTTTTTTTTTTTTTTAAACTGTTGTTTAAGACTGTCCGCTTTGCTGGTCTTCTTCACCTGGGTATAGGAGGAAGAGGAGGAGCCCCTCTTTCCTTTTTACCTGAACCTGCAAACAAGAAAAAGAATTGGAAAAAAAAAAAGGCTGGTTGGTCAACCTAAAGTGGTCATTTTAAGAGAAAGAAGTCAGATTTTTTGTGAGAAAAAGATTGTGAGTTTAAGACAAACGCTAACAATGGAAGCTAAAGTTGGTGCTATAATAAAATAAAATCATATTTCACAAATATGTCAACTTTTTTTTTTCATATGCCGTATCCTGTTCCGGCCAAAAGGTTGCCCTGTGTTGAAGTCACAATGCATGCAGGTGGGGCTGACCTCTGCCATCGGTCTTGCTGATCTTGCTTGGGTACGTCTTGTGGAAGTGCTGGTAGGGTTCGGGTGGAGGCAGGTCCGAGACGGGATGGAAAGTGAACCGAAGCTCCCAATCATCTACGAAAATGTGAAAATCCACTTCAGCGGGAAGTCACAACAGCAACATTAGCAGTTATGAGCACTCACCATGTATCTGGTTGTGGTGCGAGTTCTGGAAGCCATTACCCATAGGTGGCGGCGGTGGTGGAGGGGCGCCTCCACCACCTGGCCGGTCCACCGGTCTGTCCGGAGGTAGAGGGGGCCTAGCTCCGGGCCCGCCCCGCGGGGAATCCGACCCTGGTCGCCCGATAGGAGAATGTGCCGGCGATGACCTCATGCCCGCACCGCCCATGCTACGACCCGAGGGCGGTGGCGGGGGAAGTGGACCTATGGAGATAACATTGGAAGCTAATTTCAAAAGTACATATTGGAAGCTAACATTGGAAGCTAATGTTAGCAGAAACAATGGACGCTAACAGTGGACGCTATCGCAAGAGCTAACTTTGGACGCTAATGAAGCTAACATTGGAAGCTAATCTTAAAGCTAATTCTGGAAGCTGCATGTTGGAGTTGTGGTCGGAAGCTATCATTGGTCTTCCTCTGCTCAAACACTTAAGGCAGAAGCGGGCACTTCCGCCTTTCCGTTGGCCCTGTCGTAGACGGATGCCCACATTTTCAGCAAGTGCTTTGTGACGCGAATCCTCGAAAAAAATTCACTGATTGAGCACCGACTGAAGCAGGTTTTCATCCGTCAGTACAGACGGACCTTCTCACACTGCGTATTTTTTTAGGCTTTACACATAAAGCACTCACAGAAAAACTGGGCATCCGTCAACGAAGGGGCAAAGAGACAGAAGTGCCCGCCTCTGGTTAACGGTAACAGTGAATATTGGAAACTAACCATAGCGCTAACTTTGGTAGCTAACGTTAACTCTAACTTTGCAAGCAAATATTTGAAGTAACATTAAAACTAACATTGGAAGCTAATTTCGGAGGTAACGTTAGAAGCTAACGTTGAAAGTTAACAATGGAAACTATCCATGGAGGTAACATTGAAGTTACACTAAAAGCTAACTTGGGAAGCTAAATTTAGAAGTAATGTTAAAGCTAACTTCATAAGGTAACTTTAAAGATAATGTTGGAGGCTAACGTTTAGAGGTAACGTTAAAGCTAACATTGGAAGCTAATGTTAGAGATAACAACAATGGACATTAAGATAAGACATAACATTGGAAGCTACCATTAGGAGATAATTTAAATATCAACTTTGGAGTTAATGTGATGTTGACGTTAAGGTGGTGGTCCACAGTATACATTTTTCTGATGCTATATTGACTCTGCCAACCTGTGCGCCCTGACGATTGGTTTCTTCCAAAAGATGGTGGCCTTTCGTTGGGTGGGGGTGGGAGAGGTCCTGTCCGGATATGGGGTGAAGAGCCACAAGTGCTGGAGATGAATAACAACAGTGTTTGAATGCGAGTCTAAGCTTGATTGTCTCCTGCAACCCTAATGTGGACAAGCGCTAAATGGACAGATGTTTTGTTTTGGGTGTACCTGAGTGAAGTGTTCCTTTGGGGTAGACGAGGCGTGCAGTGGTCGTCCCCCACAGCGGGCGTCGGAGGCAGAGGAGGTGGGCCCGGTCGCCCCGGTGGGAGAGGCGGTGCCCCACCTCCAGAGCGAGAGGAGGCAGAAGATGGCGGTTTCGAGTTGACGGCGGGAGGCGGCGGGGGCATGTCTCGGGGCATGGACGGCCGGTGCCCTCCAATAGGAGCTGGTGGGGGTGGAGGCCGGTCGTCGGGAAGCGGGGGCCGCCCGCCGGGAGCTGGGGGTAAGGGAGGTCTAAAGTTATTCGGAGGCGGCGGCGAGGAGAAGCTCTGCCTCGAGGAGCCACCCGGGGGTGGAGGCAGGGGGCCATGCCGCCCCGGGGGAAGACTCGGGGGTGGCGGTCCTGACGAAGGGCTGGGTCTGGGTCCTGCAGGGAGGGCCGGAGTGGGCAGCCCCCCGCGGGGACTGAAGTTCTGGTTGGGTCGAGGCGTGTTGGGGATGGGAGGTGGGGCACCCCCTGGAGTGTCTTGCCTTGAGGAGAGATTTGTGCGGTTTTTGGGAACATCAGGAGCCCCGCCGCGGGACACTGAGAGCGCACCAGGGAGCTTGGGAGGACCAGTGGAGCCGCCACTAAAGGGGCTGGGGCTCCCACCAAAGCGATTTGGGGGGAGTGCCGGTCCTCTGCTGGGTCCCGAGTCTGGAGGAAAGGGTGAAACATTAACTCAAGACATAAACACGTTTTTGTTTTGTTGTTCTTGTTTGTTTGTTTGTTTGTTTGTTTGTTTTTTTACCACTGGAGTCTCGGTTTGCTGCCGAGCGCAGTTTTGGCATCCCGCCCGCAAACAGGCCTCCTAAACCAGCAGGAGCACCACCACCAAATCCTCCACTTGAACATCCTCCTCCACCTCCACCTCCACTAGAAATTCCTCCTCCTGAACCACCACCTCCTCCACCTTTGGGGTCTGGGACACAAGAAAGTCATTTTTAATGTTGTATACACCTCTGAGTCTAATGTACCATATTTATCATATAATGTCTGTTAGTGAGCACTTCTCTTTTGCCGAGATAATCCATCCACTTCACAGAGGTAGAATATCATGATGCTGATTAGCAGTGTATATACCTCTAATGCACTTATTCTTTATCCTCTACACAGAATGTCTAATAATACTGCTGTATGTCACATTTAATGACCTTTTCACCTTTAATGTAACAAATTATTGAAAATGCAGCATATTTCTTACTATCCAGCAGGGGTCCACTTCGGTCATTGGTGACCGTCTTTTTGAGTCCGGTTCCTTTACATATGTCGGACAACAGAGCGTTGCGTCCCTTCTGCTCTCCCCGACTCGGCCTCTCTGTGTTGGCCTGCAACAGCCACAGACACAAGTTGTGTTAAGTGTCCACCATCTTCACATGCATAAAAAAATATACATATAAAAGTTAGTGCTTTTGTAACTTACAAGTGCCAGCGTGGGAGGAGGCGGCGGGCCCGGGGGCGGAGGGGGCGGCGGGGCAGGCATCTCTCCACGTTTAGGCGGTCTGCACTGGACGCTGCAACCTGGTTGACAAACAGTTTAACACATGGTCAATTGTTTTGGTCCCCTTTAACTGAGCAGTGACAATATCAATATCAAGAGTCCTCTAAAATTTGTTTCATTCATTTAGCTGCTGTTGACCTAATGTTGTTTAATTAAAATGTCATTATATTCATTTTTCCTCATAAAATAATGAATAGTGTTATTAATATGTTTTATATCAACATCTACCAATTTTTGCTTATTAAGTCATTGTTTATTTAATTTGATTAAAAATAATTGTAAATAAACAAAAATGAAATTGATTATTAGCATAAACGTACATGAATTTATTCACTTATTTTTTTTTTTAAATCCATACCATATAATAATTGGTTAAAAAGTAAACAATTTAACATATACATTTATTTAAAACAATTGTAATTTCCCTAAATTAATATTTCATTATTCTTACGTCATTTTATTACAATTTTTCAGTTTTATTTTATACAATACAATTACTGCCCTGCGATTGGTTGGCAACCAGTCCAGGGTGTCCCCCGCCTACTGCCCAGAACCAGCTGAGATAGGCGCCAGCAGCCCCCGCGACCCTTGTGAGGAATAAGCGGTCAAGAAAATGGATGGATGGATACAATACAATTACATTTATTATCAACAATTATTTCAGTAGCTTTAATAGTCGTAGCATTATAATTATATTGTTTATACATGACAACGGCAACATGTGCCTGATTAACATCACTACATTAACTCTGCACTTCCTGTAAGCTACTGACAAACAGGAAGTGCAGCTCGGCACCTCATGTTTTCTAACAATAATGTGACCTATAATTTGTACAACTTTGTAATAAAAATATTATTATACATATATATATATATATATATATATATATATATATATATATATATATATATATATATATATATATATATATACACAACCAGCATGAGGTTGCACAAGTTTGCACACCCTTTTACAACTCGGATGTGGCTGTGGTCTGAATGACCCAATCACATTCAAACTCATGTTAAGTGGCATTCAACACCATTTCAAGCGCCTCAGATTAATCCCAAATTAAGTTCAGCTGTTCTAGTGTTATTTTTTTTTCCTTTCTAGAAAACTTAATACACAACTTTTGAGCTCTTTCATCAGGATGCAGAAATGCTCGGCCCATTTCCTCTAAGCCGTGACGAAACGGTGCATGTGAGGACATCAGACAGGAAATGAAAGCACTCGTTTTGACGCCTTTCTCATCTTGCCTTATTGGCTACAATTTATACTTGCATGACACATGTATGTGGCTCACTGGAAGACTGGAAGGTCACCAAAAACAGATTTCAGGAAACATGCATGGTCCTCTTTAAGACCTCAATTAATAGACTGTTAAGATCAAGGCTGGGCGATATGCCCGAAAACGAACATTTCCAAAAAAAGAAAAATCATTTAGACCAGTAAACTCGAATGAACACTGAATTAAAACTAGCCCGACTTAACAAACACACATGGCTGTACACTGACATGTTGAGCGCATCTCTTGAAGTCACATGCACGCCGACATTCGCACACTGTGATCAGCTGTGAACACAGTGCTGCAATTGTGCGCGCGCGCACACGTGTCCAACGCCAATAACAAACGGGCCAATTGTTTCCTTTCTCATGTCTGTGGTACTTTTCTCTTTCTGTCTTCCAGAAATGTTCACATGTACTTAAAGCAGCATGATGAAAACAACTGCTATTTCTGTAGTTTTGTTTTTGTTTCCGTTGTTGCAAGATTCTCATGATAGTTGATAATTTAGTACCCTAACCCATTGCAAGAGGGTGTGCACACTTGTGCAACATGTCAGGTTTTTTTTTTTTCAATACTTACATAGTATTTGTTTACCTTTACAACATTGAGGAGAAATAAATTATTTGTGTGGAGGGGGGTGGTGGGTTATTTGAACGTCATCATCTTTGGCTTATGTTTCTATATGTCAATACCTTAATGCGAACACACAATGCCAAAATCGTAATAAAGCTAACAAAACTAGCAATTGCAATGGAAATTTGAATACAAATGGTGCAAAAACTCACAGCCAGACAATATAATAATCACAGCCTATACTGTATTCTTGATCTTCCGCAAAGAATGGCAAATATTACTGCAGCTT
This sequence comes from Festucalex cinctus, assembly GCF_051991245.1. NCBI lineage: Eukaryota > Metazoa > Chordata > Actinopteri > Syngnathiformes > Syngnathidae > Festucalex > Festucalex cinctus. Next base: position 7,225,775 of record NC_135424.1, read on the forward strand.
ACTGAGCAGTTGTGATTGTCTTTGTGTATATGTTTGCAAGTATTATACAGAACCCTGGTGGCCAAGTCGTGCACAACAGAAGGAGCCGCAGAATAAGAGGAGAAGAAAAATAGTCATTTCAGATGTCTTTAGCACACCGTCGCCAGAAATGTTGGCGGTGCAAGAAGTGTGCTGCTGAATAGCTAAGCTAACATCCTGTGTGATTGCACGCACACACACAAGCAGATGTGCCATGTAATTTGACCTGACGTCTGTTCCTCATTGACTCAAACCGTAAAAGAGAAACATTCCACTTGTGAACATGTATTATGCTATTTCTGTAAGCTTTTCATTCTAAATGTAGTCAAGTTGTACACTGTTTCTTCATATTTGTTGCTCATGACCGTAAAGTGTTCAAAGTAGGAAGAAAAGAATTTTGACATTTTTGGGGCACATGTTTTTTGTGTGTGTTTAAAAGCATATTTTCCAAAATATACAAATATTAAGCATCAGGACATTGCATCATACGGAGAGCTATTTATTACATGCTGTATATTAGACATTATATTTTTAATATTTTTTTTAACATTTTCCTGCGTATTTTTCATCTTAAATGAGATTTTTAATTTATTATTTATATTAAAAAAAATTAAAATATTTATTTTATTTGACTATATTTTGGGCTTTTTTGTATAGAGGTTTGTTACTTTTTTATTTTACTGCATAAAGTATATTTTAAAATTTGTTTGACGAATACAGTTTACGGATTTACTTCATATTTATTTTACTGTATGAATTCATTTGTATTTTACTTTTTTTCTGATTTTACAGTATAGGATATTCAAAATGAAGGTTGATTTTACAAGAAGTACATTACTATCATTTCAAAATTGACTGATGTATTTTACATTGCAAACTGATCTCAAAAGTGCACACTTTAAAAACATCATAACAGCATCAATTTGTTTGTGTTACTTTATTTATTTATTTATTTTAGCCTTTTTGTAATCCAAGAATGTTTTGGTTACGAATATTTGCAATTTATATGGGGTACTCACTCAATCTGCGTCCATAGAAGAAGGAGCAGGATGTTGAGAAGACAATAGAAGAAGCACCTCAGTTCCGTCCTCATGAAAATGCAAAGTGTGAGCAACAGCCACATACAGCTGAAAAAGAGTCCGGAAAAGCAAAAAGCAGAAGATGAGTGATTGCTAGAATGCTTTAAAAAATTATTTAAAAAAAAAGAAAAAAAGATGCCCCTCCCCCTGCACAACTTGGACTTCCTGTATGTGCATAAGACATGCAACGCGCTACTTCCTTTTTTTCACTTCCCCAACCAAGCGTTCTTTTCATCCATAATACGTACCTCGAGATTTCATTATCGTATTACTGTAGTGTATTTTTAAGTTTTATAAGTTCATATTTATTTTTCGTCTGAATCATCGGTTTGCTTTGTTTTGTGATTTGTAATTATTGATTCACATTATTGTAACACCATATCTGTAAATAATAAAAATGGTCAGTGACATGTACGCCAAGATATTGAATGACTGCTTCAAAAGTGAAAGCGATAGAGCGAGCAGCACTGAAATCTGAATTTGGAGAAGAGAAGGCCACCAGTGCTATGCTAACTTCACAGCAGACACTTCCTGTCCTCTCAGCGTCGCACTTCCTGCTGAGCTAGCTCGACGCCACAATGTCACACTTTGTGTTTGTAGCTCTGAGTGGGGGTGTACATGTGTGGGTGTGCTGTGTTGCATGTCAGTCATGTCCAATCAAGAGTAAAACCAAAACCGTCCGAGCTAGTACTAACAACAACAACAGGGCCGCTGTATCAAAGCATGAAGCTAATTTAGGTGTACTGTTGAGGTGTGTGTATTTGTGAGTGAGTCTGGGGGTGAGGTTGTGTTTGTGTGTGTTAATGTGTGTCCATGTGAGCCGGTCATGTTCACTGAGGAGTAAAACCAAAACCTGTCCAAGCTAGTGCTAACAATAACAGGGCCGCTGTAGCTAATGTCGCGTGTATAAATGACCATTCTGTCAGAGCTTTGGCTAACCAAACTAACATGTGGCAGGAATAGAACTCCCAAGGGAAGAAGCTGTCCAGGCTGCTCAGCTACCAAACACACAACACAAGTGTAAAAAAAATAAAAATAAAATAAAATAAAAAAAATAAAAATAAAAAATAAAAAAATTAAATTAAAATTTAAAAAAACAAACAAATAAATAAATAAAAAAAGAGAGAAGCTAACCACCAGGCTCAGTTAAAAAGTCAGACTGCACACACTTTTTGATGACAGACTGACAGGTAAGAAAGACGACAAAAAAAATAAAACAAAATCTGTTCCTCTGTGGTCATTTCCAACTCACAGGGTTGAATCACCCAAAAAAAAAAAAAAAAACACACAAAAAAAAAACTTTAAAATAGCTATTTATAGAATAAAAGATACATACAGACGTGTTACTTTTCTAGTTTTCTGCTGAAAAGCATTTTAATTTCCTTTAGAGGGGAAATTCCGTTTCTTTTTATTTACTGAGCCACATCAGCTTATCTTACTTGCTAATATGATGATGTCACCACACAAACTCATGCGGTCAACTAGTTATAAATAAAGTTAAGGGAACATGAAGATATTTGTGTAGTCCATGCACAGCAGTCATAACCGTATACACATCTAAATCAATTTTTACCGTATCCAGTGTATTTTGAAATTTAGTGCCCATTTTCCAAAGTGCATCAGCATACCGAGGCCTCTCTGAGAGGACACGAAAAGTAGGCTGCTGGAGCAAAAGAAGCCAAAAGAGAGCGACTGTACTCATGCTTGAAATATGAATGCAGCACTCTGACACGGAATATCTGAAGCGTTGAAGAAAAAAAGATAAGAGCACAAACAACAGCTCAAATATGGTTCTGGAATGTTATAGTTGCTTGACTGCTTTATGGACATTTTCTAAGCGGAAGGCATACGCACACTTTTCAACTTTTACTGGTGTGTGTTACATAAACAATACTCACACTCAGTAGTGCAAGTATCATGCAAATTAATTATTTGGTCTTGTTGGCTCCTGGTTTATGAGGGGTGAGGAACTCATGGATGGTACCACTAGCCTTGTGACAGGGGTGGAGGGCGCTTCCACTAATGCCATCAAATGATCAACAAAATTAGGTGACAATAGCGTTCTCTCGTCTCTCCACTGGGCATCATCAAATGCAGTACTTAATTTTAGTCCCAATAAAATAATATTTTGTCAACTTTTTGTTCCTTCTCAATCAGGTATTTTCAAGAATATATTTACATGTATGACCGTTTTAGTGAACATTTTTGCTGACTACGTTTCATCTGAAATGTTCCTTCTTTGATCCTCTTATGCTCTTCCATCTCCATTCTCCAAAGACAACACAGACACACTTATGACCAATCAAACAAAGATCATCTTTTAACTTAATACAACAATTTACAAGCATGCTAGAAAGTGCATGGTTAATACACTTGGAGGATCATTTTAGGTTATGATTTACAGACGTACAGACAGATTAACGGATGGCCGGACATATAGACAAATTAGACAGCACATCCTGGTAACGTTCTTCCTAATTTGACATTTGAGCATCCATTATTATGAATGCTTCAAATTAATGAAGGTTCTTTCATGTCAATATATATATATATATATTTTTTTTTTAACAGGAAGAATGACACTGCCTTTTCCCACTCTATTATATAATTTCCAAAAAAAGATTAAGATTAGGCCTAACCTCAAAAACTTCATCTCTATTCTCTAAAAGCTAAGTCTAAAGTTATAGTTTAAATTTATCATAAGGGATGGATTGTGTTTAGGGTTTAGACTATGGATTAGTACTGTATTACGGTTTAGGATTAAGGGTAAAAGGTGTGGGTGTACTTTAACTCAAAACTTGATCCAAGTATGACTAATTTGAAGAATAAATGCACGACTGTAATATTATGGTGAAAACCATGTGACCGTGGACTGTCTAAATCGGAAAAGACGCCAATATGTCTGTATCATGTGTCGTTAATGTGAGCAGACGCATTGAGATCTCCTCGTCTAACCCTCTCCTGTGTATTAACTTTGGATTGTGTTTGACTTGGAGAGCCAAAACCAAATGTGTTCCACACTCATTTGTTCCCTTCATCACTTTGCAGTCTTTCCGACCGTCCGATGGAAAGAAAGTGATGGGAAATGCTTCAGCAGACTGAAACAATACAAGAAAACCAGTGAGGAATCCCAACAACTCGTGTCACAATACACACGTGTAAATATTTGCATGAGGAAATTGTCAGAACATTCCTCATGATTAGTATTTAAATTCCAATTTAGTGAAGAGTCGAGATGAAATGCATCAGTGTCACTTTTTCCAGACCAAGTACTTTTTTTTAGACGCAACTCGATGACAAATTTGACTTAAAATGACACGTTTTTAGTTAAACTTTTTGGTTATTCAACTTTGAGATCATTCAATTTTTTTTTTTTAACAATTTCTAATGTGCAGAAAGGGCACAAGGCTGCAGATTTTTTAAAAACTCCTTTGTGCTCTTTGTTTACATTCTTTTAGTAATAATATCACAGTACAGATAACTGTGATTATATTCTTCAACTATCGTAAATGCTGTTTTTACAAATTAGAAATTAAAAATGGCAACATCTAAAATGCAACTTACCATGAAAATGAAGACCCCATGAAATTGATTTAAATGACTTTTTTTTTTTTAATTAACAGTTCACTTCTGGATAGGGTACAACTGTGACATAAACTTGATGGCAATTTCTAATGTGCAGAATGTTGTTGTTTTTTTTAAACTCATTTGTAGCATGTCTTACATTTCTGTTGGTACGCCATAACTGATACAAGATTTTTGGGGTCAATGTAATTTCCATCAATGATCTTTTTGCACATTAGAAATTGCAAACAACCACAATGATCAATGCAAATGAGAGAAAATTAACTTGAAATGAAATATTTCTTTAATCAGCGGCAACATTTTTTTTTTAAATCAAGATACACCTTTAAGATAACTCCCAAGTTTTGATGCCAATTTCTCATGTGCAGAAACAGCACCTCTGCAATGTTGATTACAACACTGATTATTTTTTTTTGGGTGGGGGGCTAATTGCCAACAACACCAACCACAATGATATAAAATGACTATAAGAGCTCACAAAATGACAAAATAACTATAAGAGCTCACAATATTGCCTTAGAATGACACTTTTTGAGTTTATAGTTTCTAATGTACAGCAAGTGCACATTAGAAAGGTTCATTACAATGTTGATTTGTTTGTTTTGTTTTTTTACTCATTTCTATGTTTTGATTACATTTGTTTTAGGAACACCATGATAAGACTGATGACAATTGTAGTTTTGTGTTCACTATAAATGCCATAGTCTCTTTGCACATTAGAAATTGCCAAATGCAACAAACACACATATAAGACCTCGCCAATTTGATTTAAAATACTAACAATAGATCTAAAATCAAACCACGCTAATGCTACGACAACAACAACAACAAAAAGACAACCATCATTTCTACTGTGCACAAGACATTTCATTAGGCACACTTACCCAATCCAATGAAGAACGCTTCCAGTGTAGCGGGTGGTCTATAAAGTTAAGCACTGCACTACACGTCCTTCCATTAGTTTATACACCGTGTTATTCTTTTATTTATTTATTGATTGATTAAAGTTTCTCCCGAATGTTGACACAAGGCCCTCAGCTGGAAGAGCGTTTTCTGTCAAACAGGATGCACGCGCACACACATTCCACGTATTGATGTGCATGCAGCAAGCAGATGTCCTTACATAAAGACCCCTTTGAGCAAGATAATCAAAACCAAATGTGAACGAAATGCAGCTCTCGTCCAAACAAAACAGCTACACACACTTTTTTTCCGGGCATTTTGCAAACCGTAGTTGGTCAAAAAGAAAGAGAAAGAGCACCAACCAACCTGGGCCCGCAGCCAACAAACACGCCTCGCTGAGCTCTCGAAGCAAGAAGTCGTCCCCCTTCTTCTTCTTTGCAGTAAACAATCCCCGCAGCCCGAATCACTGCCAGCTGCTGCTTGAAGGAGGAGGAAGAGGAGCATGACAAGTCTTCATCATGTGCGCGCTACTTCCTCGCTCACGTGACTTTGCGTTACTCACCGACGCACGAGCCACGAGGCGTCACGCAGCTTCAAAGTGGGAATGATGTGTGAGTGGGAATGTATGTGTGGTGAATGCATGCAGTCAGTCAATGGTCAAGTCTGCAGAGGGCGGGGACAGCTGCGCTCTTCATCCTCCTCCTCCTCCTCCTCTTCCTCCTTCTGCAGAAGCGTCCATGCACACTTCTGCGTCCAAGTCGCCCCCTTTCCTGTGTGTGTTTGACATTGTGTGTGCCTGGGATTTACTGATTTATTATATGAGCCCGTTTATCTATCTAGGACACACACGCTGATAAAGCAATGCAGTGGAATAAATGACAGTTCAACTGCTACTATTTAAGATGAAGATTCTGTGTTTAGTGTTTAAAATGTTCATACAGTAAAGTAGCAAACCATAATCCAGCATCAGTAACGAGTCGACGCACACGATTTCAGCACCCTGGCAAAACTACAAAACAATTTAACTTTGCTTCATAAATTGAATGGGGGAAGTAGTGCCATCTGGTGGACAGTTTTGTCATGTCAGGCTAATTCAAAGTCCCTGTAAAATGAAAACGTTCTACATAAATTGACACATTGCAGGGAATAGTATAAACAAATGTGGCAAATTTGAATTATCAAAACAAAAGAGGTCAATTTTATGAAGTCGGGCTTCGAAATGGTGAAAAATCCAAACGCTCTCTTCGTTGAATGTGCTGAAATCACACCTGGCCATGCGTTCAACTGTCAAGTACGCGTTGTAGTCCAAAATTTAGTACAGTATAGTGTTTTTGAAACAAATCTCAATTCTTGAAAATCCAAAGTAAATGGCAGTAAATGTCCTTGTGGGATGATTTAAGGAGGCTGAGAACTTTTGGTGAAGAGATCACACAGTATTTATTTAATATTAGCAATTGTGGTGCTACATGGATGAGTAGCTCCCTTTTTGTGTACATTAACGAAAATCTGAAGAAGTTTGAGAACCGCTGCTTTAAGTGTTACAGAAGATGGCGGGGAAGCTGCGAATGTCTTCCAAAATTGTCGGGAATGGTTGACAGGCGTGGCGTCACATGGCGTTAAATAACTGTGGAACGTTCACAGTGCCTGAGGTTACATAATCCCTCTGCTGTCTTTTAAAACGTTTTGTGTGTTATTATTAAGAAATTGAGTGTGAGTTACATCACTCGGACCGGCTGCCATGTTACGTACTTTGTGGCAACAAAAACATGATGAAATGCATCCCACATGAAGTCGTGCTGCAGAGTAATCTAGTCCCCCCCTCCTGATGGAAAGAAAACAGACGAGTTACAGAAATCCTGAGCCGGCCCTGACAGAAATGCTAGTGGCGCCACTTAGTGGTCATACAGGAACATGACTCATTTTTTGTTTTTATTTACTTGTACTTTATTTGTATATTCCATCCATCCATTTTCTAAACCGCTGGTTCCTCACAAGGGTCGCGACTCGCGGGGGGTGCTGGAGCCTATCTCAGCTGGCTTCAGGCAGTGGGCGGGGTACACCCTGAACTGGTTGCCAGCCAATCGCAGGGCACACATTATTTGTATATTGAAATTTTATTTTATTAAGAATTACAGCTTATTTCATTTTACATCAGATAACTATGCTGTATTTATGATTTACGATTATTTTATCTTTTACGTGAAAGTGAACCATTTCTAAGGTTTTAAATATTTAACTTTTTTTTTTTTAAATAAATAAGTCATATAAATATTTGAATTAGATTTAAAAAAAAAGACACTTCCTTTTTATTATTTTCACATTAGTGTTTATGGGGTTGTATGCATTTAAATTGATTTTAAAAAAATATGTTATTAAAAATAGGAGTTAAATACTTTAAATTTAAAAGCAAATATTTTTTGAAAAAACTTAAGCATACCATTAAGTACAGCATTTTAGGATTTTAATTCTTTAATCTAATTAAGAGGTACACATTTGGACTATTTATTTTTAAATGAAAATTTTAACATAAATCAGGTAAAATGCTACATAATTTGAATGCTTGGTTGAGATAAAAAATATATATATATTTTAATCTAAATTCATCAATCATGTCTTTCAGAAAGGTGGTGAAAAATGTACCATGCGTTAGACATCTAGTCAAGAATGTGTGACTAGAACTTAAGAAAGAACAACTTTTAGACAGCATGGTGAATATTTTAATACTATAGTTTCAAGTGAATATTAAATAACAGTTTGCAGTGTATGTATGCAGGTTATAAGGAAAAAAATAATACTTTTGACACACATAGTTGGATACATTGGCATTTCTAGTTCCTGTACTCCCAAACCATTTCTTGGGGTGAAAATGCACAATTTGTATTTAAACTAATAAAAACAAAAAAAACAAAACGTGTATTCCTGTTTTTCTTAGAAAATGCCTTTGTTGTGTTAGCCAACATTATATTGTGTATAAGTGTGAAGTGTTGGTAAGTGTGTGGTTCACATAGTTACACACGCATTCACACTTTGAAGATATTTGCCTTGCCTCTGCCGCGTATTTAACAACCTCAAGTAAGGCTCCAGTGATGTCGGCGGAAGTACGAAACACTTCCTCAGACGCTCCTGGTGGACAAACACTGGTTGACCACTTCCAGCAGCGACGAGTTCTCCAGGGCGGCGGCCACCCGCTCTTTGTCGGCCAGCTGCTTGTTCACTGTGACCATAAAAACACACGAGACAGTCAAAAATTTGCACTCTGGATTTGAGTGGGACAACATAAAAGCGTTCTACCTGCTTCCTCTGAGGCGTGCGTCCCAGGGGTGATGTGCACGTCGATCTGGAGGTGGACACCAACACACTTTTTATATAAAAAGTCTACAGATCCTTGTTCAAACAACAGATTTTTGTGCTATAAATAAATGACTCCAAGATAAATCTTTTCAAAACTTGTTCCATTAATAAGGTGACCTTATTTGCGGAGAAAGTGAAGGACTTTCTGAACGTATGTATCGCTAATACACAAAAATTGGTCGCACTTTGAATCGGTCGGGCAGCGAGCGCAGCAGCTTGACTTTGATTGACAGGCCGATGAGCGTGGCCATGCTGCAGTGGGGGATGGTGGGCGTGAACTCCACATCTACGTTGCTGTCGGCGTCGTTCACCTGTACACAAAAATAAAACAATGAGAAATAAATGCACAGATAAAAAGAGAGTAACAAGGAACTTCTTGATTCAAATAGACACTATGGGCATTGTCATCAATTGTTAAGTATGTCGACGAAACACATATTGAGGAAATTCAAGAAAATCAGCAGAGGTGCTATCGATTCACTCGACTCAATCTACTGTCTAAAGATTAAAAAAAAAAAAAAAAAAGTTTAAAAAAAAATGTCAGTTGCTATTTTATTAATATTTTATAGAATTTTTAGATGTGAATTATTTTTATACATTTAATTATATTTAGTAATTTACATATAACTAAATAAAAAAAAATACATACCGAGCCTTTATTTTAAAAATTCTCAAACCATTTCTAGAAATGTAGATAGTTAATTCCAAATCAGTTATTTTTAGAACTCTAAAGCACAATAAACAAACAAAAACTATTTCAGCCATCTAAAAACAGTAAGACAATGTTGCAAGCGTAAAAGGAAAAAGTATTTTTAATAATAGTTACTCTGAGTTTACCATGGTCTTTATATTTGTTCCTAATTTATTTAGATATTATTTGGTTGCTTCCTGAATGAAAGAACACACAAGAACTTGTTTAAAATGGACTATACAAGAAAGAACCTACTTTGACTCTGACTTGCTCCACCACGTTGAGCTCCTCCAGAGAGAGAGGATGTTCCGGATCATTGATGGATCTGATCAGATGTTGCATCGGTTAAAGACAATCGCTCATCCTAATCAATCATCCTAATCATAACATACCATGTTATTTATCCTTAAGTGTCACTTTAAATAATACAATTTGTTGCTAAAGTAATGGATAAAGCACATGCGGAATACTTTAGGAAAACAAATAAATGTATCAATAACTATGACAGTGACACCACATATTATTCTAAAAGACAAGTGTCTATTTAAATCAAATAAGTACCAGTAGTTAAACACAATAATAATAATAATAATAATAATAAAAGATCATAATATTAAGAATAATAGCGTAGTACTTTGATTGTACATTAAAATTGAATATTTTCATATAATAACGGTACTTTATATTCAACTTCAGTTAGGAGAAATTAAAGACACTCTGAACATTTAAGTATTTTTAATTATGTTGAAAAAAAATGTACTCGTTTGTTTTCAAAGGCTGTTTTTGCAAAACTGAGACACACTTCCGGGTTTAACGAAAAGCGACAGAATCTCACACACACAAAAAGCGAAAACAAAGCACTATACAATACAATAAATACAACACTCACGTTATGATAGTCAACCTTTTAAACAAAACAACAAAACTGTCGCTTATTTTAACTTGCATGTGACGGTTATCCTAAAAGGATATCAAAGATTTCCCTGTCATCGATAGGGTCGTGGACGTCTTCGTCCTCGTCGGCGGCCGTCTGCAACCTCTCACCGGACCGCTGGAATATGACTGGGTTGGCGTTTTCCAACTGGGTCCCGCCGGACATTTTGTAGCGGTACTTTTAGCCCTCGAAACTGAGTTCCAGCCAGCTGTTTAACTCCTGGATATTATGAAAGCTAGAGCCCGCTACATAACATAAACGCACGTCTTGGAACAATTGCGCATGACCAAAACACATCATTTCCGGAACAACGGGTAGTGACAAAGTCCAAAAAGCAAATGAATACCTCAGTTCACAATTCTGGTTATACTAGAGCTTTAAGTAAAGGCTTATTTGAAAACAGCAATATTTCCAGCCGGGAACACGACACGGTTTAAAAAAAAAAAAATTATATATACCATTTGTGACGTATTATAGATACCATTATGTTGTAAATTAAAATATTAATATATATAGATGAATGTATTTGACTGGATCTGATTTAGATTAGTTGTAATCCCGATTAGTACATAAAAAAGTATAGATCATAATTGCAATATAAGTAAAAATGTTTACTTATCTTTACCCTCAAATGCAACAGACAAGTACCAAGAAGATGAGAAGTTTATTGGTTTTAAGTGGAGCACTGTTTTCTTTCTTTCTTGTTTCTTTTTTACAAAAGCAGCAGGCAGAGAGTAAAGAAACATTTGCAGAAGCCTGGACTGATCTAAAAACAGCAGGAGAGTAGTTTTAGGTTATTTTGGGGGATACCACACCGCAGAAAACACTGCAGTGAAAAATTATACTTCAGTTGAATTTGTGGTTTTAAAAAAACACACACCCAAAAATAAAAATATATATATATGAAAAAAAAAAACGCCTGCAGCTTTTCCTAACATACACCAGAACACTTTCATTTGGTATTAAAACACACAGTCGAGTTCATCGCACACATCCACACACTGCTGGTTATGCTGCAATAAATAAAAACAACACAATACTAGAGGACACATCATAAGAGTTTGTGACTCTTTCTAGGAAGTTATAAAATGCTTAAATTACACATCTGAACGTCTCAATTAGTCATGGGTAACAAAGACTATGCTCTTTGCTTGTTCCTCAACTCCTCGGTTATTTCAAAACAAAGTTATTTTATAAACATGTACATCTAAAGTCCAATATCACACACAGAAGTCAAATAAATCAGTGGAAAAACGTGACATCTACTTTACAGATGAAGAGGTTTGACAATATATGCTTAAAAAAAACACACCTGCCGTTTATTTATGATCATTACAATCAAGAGAACATTCATATCTTCACTCAATTATTAAAGTAATACAGTGGTACTTTGAGATATGAGTGAACCGATATGTGCGGTACAGTTGTCTTATTTTTTTGCTTTTACTTAGATAGATAGCAGATAGTGATTTTTTATTATTAATTTTTTTGTTATTGCCACCCTGCGTTTAATTTACAGTCAAACTAAACATTAAACACAGATAATTTAACAACCAAATAGCTCTGCTTTGTTAACAAATGCCAAACAATGAAAAACGTCACACGGGAAAAAAACACTTTGGAGCAACACATGTAAACAGATAATATAACAGTCACAGGCAAATATTTTTATCCCTCCACGAAGAACAGCTAATTTTACTGCCAAGGAGTTTTGACTGCATGTATATCCTATTTCTGTATTATACTGCCCCCAGGTGGCCATGGCTCATACACCACAAGGAGAAGCCCAATGTCCATTGAATTGAAGCAAATAATGTGGCAATTGAAAAAAAAACAAGTTTACATTGCATTTAATTATGTCATACTGTATATTTATATAAAGTACAATATTATAGAGTGCTAATTTATATATTAGAAAACATTTTTTTGGGGGGGAGGCATTTCAAATGAACTCATATCCCAAGGTACCAGTGAAGCTGGAAACCAACCAATTGGTTGAGATTAATGCTTTAGTGATACAAAAAAAAAAAAAAAACGTACCAGTTTGTGTCTTACGATCACGTTTGGAGTACAAAAACATGTAATGACGACATTTAAAAGTTGCAGATGTGGAAAACCAGGACAAATGATCAAGTTACTATAAGCAGTTACCAAGGTTAAGATTAAGACAACTGTGTAAACACGCTTCTCCTCTATGGGATAGGAACACTCCTTTCATCATTCAGCATCAATTAAACGCTTTAATCAGGTCCTAAATTTACAAAAGAATGTCTTCAAGTTGTTTAAAGTGTATCAGTACCAAAAAAACACCACAAGAAAAACTCCCTGTTACACACTTGTCTCCCCAAAGTCCACAACAAACACGTTACAATTATTTATACAGCCTTTTGTTTCCCTACACGAGTGAATGTGCTTGTTAAAATGGTTGAAATCAAAACGTGTCATTACAGTAGTGCACTGTAAGCCTGCAATACTGTACAATGCCAAGCACAGTCGACACACACAGAGCACGTTTTGTTCTGCTGCTGCAGTAATGATGCAACAGGCTGGACGCGAGTTTCCTGTTTTCCCCCAAAAAAAAGGAAGAAAAAAAAAAAAAAAAGCTACGACCAGGCAGTGTGAGCGCAGCAAGCTGGGAGAGGGGGAAGAAGAAAAGTCGAATTTGGGGTTTAAAGTTTTTTTACATTCTTGCATTCTTGTTGTTCTCCCTTTGTAAATGCTTGTATTTTATGTTAAATTGATGAATTTTTATTTTAAATGCTTTAACTAAAGTTACTTGGCACTTACTTTACATCTTTTGATCCTTCCTGTTTTTAAAAACGAACCTAAACTGTCGAATGTAAAGCATGTAGAGTGCATTTGTCATATTACAAGCTTGTTCCAAAATTGGATAAAACCAATTCTGCATGACAACATGAAAAAAAAAAAAAAGAATTAAACTGAATTCTTTTAGATACCTGAAATGCCATACATTCAAAACATGACCCCAATCTGATTTTGCTTCAAGCTAAAACCAAAACCAAAACCAAACCATCACCTCAAAGCAATGACAAGTCACCAATTTGCCCCTCAAATAATGTAGAACGACACTCCAGGTTATGATAAGTTGCATATCTTATTCCTGTGAAGCCATTGCATAAAACAAATGTGACTAACAAAGAAGGGGAAAAATGCTAATTTTAATCCAAAATGGCCACCAGTCAGAATTCTACTTCCTGTTTATCTTCCTCCTCCCACGAGAAATCCTCATCAATTTAGACTATTTAGGTCATGCGTTGCCATGACAACCACGGGGGAGAACCCGGAGGGACTCCAGGAAAGGAAGACGTGGCTGGAATACGCGACTCATCTTCACAACACGACTTGAAGTGCAATAAAATCTAAACTGGGATTTACGCTCACTGTAAAACATGTTGGTTCCCTTGTGAGAGTAGATTCCCTGCCTTGTGGGAGTAAATAAAGAACCAATAAAAAGGTCCAATTAGTTATGCTTGTGAATTGGACGAGCAAGAGTGTTAAAATATTGTTTTAAAAATATATGAAGATGGCAACTGAAAATACTGTGCACTTCAATATATATTTTTTTAAATTAATCTAAAATTTAAATAACGGCAAGTATAGACAATGAGAGGTTGATATTTTTTAAATTAAATTTTGTTTATGTTTTAAATTAAATTAACAGAAATGTGTAAATGGAAAATAGAGATGCTGTCAGCTTTATTTTGTAATTTTTACTTTTATTGAAAATGGTTTTACTAAATTAAAAGAATGTGTAAATGACAAGTAGATTACAGAGAGATGCCGTGAGATTTAAAATGAGTAAATGTATATTTTTATTTAAAAAAAACAAAAACAAATGTTTTTTAAGCTGAAACTTAAAGAAGCTTTCATTTTGTTTAATTGTATTTGACAAAATGTAAGCAGTCCTAAAAAAAATGAGCATGTCAGCGTATTTAAATTTTAACAATGTTTAAAAAAAAAAAAAAAAAAAAGCATTTCAATTTTTATTTTATTTTTTAAAATTGAATGGAAATAGAAAAAAAATATTTTCTAAATGTATGTGTTTTTTTTGTTTTTTTTTACTTTTTAAAACGTATGTAATTAAAAATTCATTGTAACTGTAAGAAAGTGACAATGCATGGCAGGAAAGGATACTTTGAGTATTACATTTAAAAATATTTTAATTGTCATCTTTTTAGTCAAATAAAAAAAAATGCATTCATTTTGAAAGAATGCGAATAGAGATGTTTAGTGACCTGACTAAACTAAAACCTGAGAAATGAATAAATGAGCTAGCTGAACGGGAAAAACACATTTAGGGAAGAATAAGAAGCAGAGGCGCCTTGTTAACATGTGAATGTGCATGTGTGTGTGTGTGTGTGTGTGTGCGTGTGTGTACATGCTCAAGTCCTTAATGCACACGCACTCACCCTGCCGAGCTTTGTGTGCTGTGCGCGTGTGCGTGTGTGCGGTTAGCCCAGCTTGGTGATCTGTAGGTCTCCGTCTATTCGCACCGTGTCGATGGAGGCCAAAGATTTTACTTTGTGGTAAAAGTCAAAGAGCTGGTGTCCGTCCACGAATATCCGGAACCTTTGGTGCTCGCAGTGAATCTCCACCTGCAAGCGGAGACACGCTTGTGTCAAATGCGACACTCAACTTTGGTAACCATAACAGTGTCGGAATGCAACCGGATGTGTGGGAAATGTGTTGAAATCTCGCCACCAACTGTGTTTGAGCCGGTCCAAGGTAACAAGCTGACCGGGTTGAAGTCTCGCAAAGCAAACGGAACAACCTAAAATGTGCAAATGTTTGCATGTTTGAGCACGAACCAGTAAACAAACAAAGCGCGCCGCATGTCCAAACGCATGTCGTTGCATTGATGAGGAAACATGTCAGCCTTAATCTGCAGCCCGCAGCTTCTGGCGCTGAGTTTTATCGGCTGGATGCTCTTACATAAGCAGCGACATAACATTAGCATCGGGTTCAATCTGCCAGAGAGGTATTTCTAATATTTTGGCCTCATTTTGGATACAGCTGAACCTCATTAGACAAGTAAGTGTATATTCTTAGCCGAGTACCAGATGTGTCACTACATTAAGAATTATTAGAGCAGAAATGTGTGGACCAGAGGTCACATGGCATAAATTCATCACACGTTATCTACAACGGCTGTCATGCAGAAACAACAGTGTGTATCTACACGGATGTGGAATTTCCTGTTTGTTTGTTAGTTGCACAGTGCTGGAAAAATGTTTGCGTTATTTCACAACAAACAAGTTGTATATAAATATCAGACTTTTTGCAAGATTGAATCTTGTATGGCATGTAGGATGAAATGCTTCATTTATCATCAGTGTAAAAAATATGCCAAGGTCTCAGCTGTAGTAATATTAGTTGTTTTTTGCAGACAATAATAAAATCTATGGTTGAAAGAATTTTTATATTGTCTGTCTTGTTTGGCACCCGGGGATTGGCACATTTGTGGATTTTTTTTCTTTTAAAAAATATATATTTTCTCCTATTTGGGATTTTTCTTGCTTTATGCAGTATTTTTTCCCCTGTTTTTTTTCCCCCATTTATTCCAGTTTTGCATGGAAAACTTTGAATGTTTATCAGTGTTTTTTTTGTATATATATATATATATATATATATATATATATATATATATATATATATATATATATATATATTTTTTATAAAGAGAAAGAATATAATGTTTTTTTTTTTAAATTATTAATCAAGGGGGCACTCAGGGTGCAGTGCCACACTTTTGACGGTCCATGGTGTTATATGTTTAGCATTAAAGCTGCACTTTGTCGAAAATTGCCCCAAAATATTTTTACAATAGCCTTTTTATTTGACAGAAACATTTTTAACTCATTCACTGCCAGTCATTATAGAAAATTTTTACATTTCCAATACTCACGTGATATTACATTCAATAATTATATATAAACCGAATCTACCAAATAACAGAATAGACTCCCTACTTTTTGTCCCGTCCCGTTCTTTTATAATTGACAGCAGAAAAATGTAGGTTTGCCAAAATACAGCCATTTCTCCCATGGACTCTGAAACTGTGTTTATTTCCTATAAAATGGGGCAATGATGTCATCTACCGGTGGTTGGGCATCAGTAAAGTTGTTTCCAAGTTTGATATTTACAGTGGAGCATGCTCAGATTCGCCCCCATTTAGCACCGCTCTAAAAAATACAATTGACAAGTATACTTGTCAAAGGCAGTGAATGAGTTTAATTAGTAGATTAACACCTTAGCTGTTCATAATGGGAACTCCTGCAAGCGTCTGGCCAATAGTTTTCAGACTGGATTCGGGTTTGAGTTTCCCGCCCCCTGTCTCTGACGACATGTGCGCATTGTTTACGACGTGAAGGGAAAATGCAGTTTCATTTTTTTGGCCACAGGTGGCAATAGAGATTCGAAATTTGATTTTCTGCGTTCAGTAAGTAAAAGCGGCGTCTTCTGTTGCAACTCTGATGCAAAAATGTTCATGGATTTATGTGTGAAAATGGCTCATAAACATGTAGTTAAGTTAGGTAAACCCCAAAGGACAGTTGCTACAAACAGTTTACAAGGCAGCTGGACACGTGCAGGTCCAAGTTCTACGTAAGTCCAGTTGTTCCACCGGGACTGCAATTATTGTGTTGGACAAAACCGCGACATGTTTTATCACTGTCATCAAGATGCGGTTTGTTTTATGGAAGGAAAACAAGGACAATCGCTTATTGTCACCAGGCGAGCTTCAAACAACACATGAATCCTTCCTAGCGACAATGAATGTATTTTAGTTGCCCGAAACGCGACTCCTCAAAATTCGTTCAGTAAAGTTGGACAAAAATAAGTTCCCGAGATCAGTTTCATGGAGCAACATGGATGGGCATGTCTATAACAGTAAATTCCAACAGGAAGTCGGCCATTTTGGTTATTTGAAGCAGCCATTTTGGGCTCGTACTTGGGCAAACTCCTACTAGGGAATTTGACCAAATAAGTCCCATTTAGAAGATAGTATCCGAATGATAAACATTAAATATACGTTTGGAATCAATTTGTGATGAATGAAATTATTTTTTACCCTAAAAGGCTGATCTGGGATGAAGGGAAAGTAGACGGTGGAGGCTTCCTCCTCGGTCCACTTGCCGGCCACGCGGGCGCTGCGCAGGAACTGTCGATCCGAGAAGCGGGCGGTGAGTTTGAGGGCCACGTCGTACGCCGCCTCCTCCTTGTCCTTGTCCTTATCCCGGCCGCAGGTCAGGCTGACGTCAAAGCTGAAAGGTTAAAGGGGAGGGACGGCGAATCAGCACAGGGGTTTCCAGATGTTTCAGTCTGAAGGCTAATCTGGGATGATGGTTCGAATGAATCATAATCCCCGCTGCTCGTTTGGGCGAGCATCCGGCACCCTGCAGCTCGGTGTGCGCACATGCAGAAAACTGACGCTAACGAGCTTGAGGGGCAACATGGACAAATGTATTGGGACACCTCAATGTGACAGGGAAGTCTGGAAAATTCCTGCTAGTGTTCCAATCAAATGTAAACATGAAAAAAAATCATGTAGCTAACCACAAAAAGAAAGTATTGAATGTTATACGTTGCTGTAAACTATGTAAAAGAATGATTTTATTCAACTGTCTCTATTTTTACATTTTCGCCAATAATGAGTAGGTCTAAAATATAACACGAGATAAACGTGGGTTCCCTTTAGCCCAGCATGTTGAGAATAACTAAAGTCCAGTAGTCCAACTATTTATTGATGACTTTATTGAGCAAACATATGTGTGTCCCAATACTTTAGTCCAGTGGTAACGCAAACTTTTGTAATGGATGTGGCCAGCTGCAGTGAGCGATGAAGTCACCACGAGTCGGGCGGGGCGGCTGAGTTCCACGTTGAACTTTCCATTTAGGGTCAAGTCACACCCAGACAAGTCGACGTTCTTTTTTTTTTTTTCTCCCTCTCAATCGTACTGGAGAGGGAACGCCCTGACATACTTAAAGAAGTCGCCATTCACCTTCATGTGGCGCCCACAGCAGTAATTATTCATTAGATTGGGGGTAGGTGGGCGAGGGGAGTGGTTCGGCAAGTCTGGCCGTCCTCTAGAACAAAAGATTTATCTCCTTATATCAGGCGTTGGCAACATAAGGTTTGTGTGCTTTCTATAGCCCTGCCAGAGCAGTTTATCTGGCTTAAAAATACATTCAGGAATAGTTATGACAAAAAAAAAAAGTCTCCAAAATGTAGCTCACAATTGCTCATATTTAATATCTGTATATACCAGTACCGGTCTATGGGCCATTTGGTCCCGGACAAATGTCAACAAACAAATGTCTTTGGGCAGTCTCAGAAAGAGAAAAAGATCACATGATGAGATGGGAAGAGGAAGTGCCTAAAACTGAAAATTGCAGCCACATACTGGCTAATAAAGTAAAGTAAAAAAATAAATAAAGTAATAAAAAAAATAAAAATAAAAAAAATCCTGTCCCACCGCCCACTCTGTGTTGTGCACACACATGGCCAACAATGAGGCACTCTAAAACAGCCACACCAGCACAAAGCCGGTCCACACGCTGGCTTTCAAGTCTGACTTTTGTTGTTTTGTTTTTTTCCCTCAATCTTCCGCCTTCTCTCCATGATATACATGTACTCATGGCATACAATGAGGCGCTCTAAAGTGGCATCATCAGAGGATGTACTTTAATCTAATCTAAGAAATGTTTCTTTTATGTTTTTCCAACCAAAATAATAATAATAATAATTGTACCTGTCTGGCTCCAAGTCCACAATGCCCATCACGATGATCTTCTTCCCGGGCCTCATGCCGCCTCGGATGCGTCCACTGAAGGGCACTGTCTGCACATTAGGGGGGGGGGGGGGGGGTGGTTAATACACTTAAACGTTTACATTAAGCATTTAAAAACAAAAACAATTTTTTTTTAGGGCAGTACAGAGAACTAGTGGTTTGCCTCGTTGTTCTAAGGTTCTTAGATCAAATTCCTCCAATTCGCTTTTTTTCCTGCGTGTAACGGGGTTGGAGGAGGGTGGGAACAAGGCAAGACAGAGATGTCTTTTTGCTCTGATAAATGTGCATTGCCCTAAAAAAATTTTTTAAAAAAAAAATGCCAGCAGGTACTAGTTAGCCCCATGGGCAACATAAGTAGCCCACGGGTCTGTGAAAATGCTATATGCAGTGTGTGCCCTATAATTAATAAGGCAACCAGTCCAGGATGTACTCAGCTTCTCTCATTAAAAGATTTTCCCCCTCCAAAACATGCATGTTGGCTTCACTTAAGATTCTAAATCGTCAATATTTTACATATAATATTTGTCATAATTTTAAACGTGAGTTTAGATACTATTATCTATAGGTGCTGTTGACTGGGTGACCAGTTCTGGATGTACCCCACTTCTTTCACCATGTCTTTTCTCTCATTCTCTCTCTCTCTCTTTCTCTCTCCAAAAATATCATGTGGTTCATTGTACCTTATAAACTGTCCAAAGGTGTGAACGTGCTTGTAAATTCTTGTTCATGTGCATGTAAGACTATAATTGCAAATGACCCAAATTAGCGAGGATAATCTGTAGCTCGAATTTGCCCAAAAAATTTAAAAAAAAAAAAAGGGATGAATGGATGTACATTTCCTCCCCATTCAGTCCTACCAGCAGCCGTGCTAGATCCTCCTTGTCAGGTGAGATGAGGCCGACGTTCCCCAGCGAGTCGTTCAGCTGCTCGTCCTCCACCATCTGCAAAGCAAATCATTTTTTTTAAGCTAATGTAATAAGCACAATAACGGTCCTTGAACACAATAAGGCAGCTCCGATCGAGCGGGTCAATCCCTCCGAGTGCCGGTGGGCCAGGTGAGCCCCCTGCACCCACGAACGCCTCCCCTCGCATGGGTGCACAAAGCTGCGGTGCGGGAATCAAACACATGCACGCACACAAAGCGATTTGAAACAGCAACCCGCCGCGTCGGGCTGCAAGAATACTCACAATCGCGTCGTTTTCTGCTGCCTGCACCGCCATCTTGAGCCGCATAGGATGCTGTCTGTCCCGGAGGAGGAGGAGGAGGAGGAGGAGGGTGAAGAGGGGGAGGAAGAGGAGGAGGGGGAGTGAAGAGCTGCCCTGACGGCCGGCTTGGGAGCGCCGTGTGTCGGCGTCGTGGCACTCCTGCAGCCAGGAGGACTTCTTGCGTCGTCGTCGTCTTCCGGCTTTCTGGCTGCGTATGGGCGGCCTAGCAGCAGTGGTGGTAGCCGGAGGGCATCCCCGCCTCGGGTGGCTGCTGTTTATCTGCTGACGTATGCTTTATTCATAATTACACACTCCCCACGCTTAATCCCCGTCTGTTGAAGAGGGCTAATCACACACTTCACCCAATTACACGACATGGGCGTGGGGGTGTTTATTTTTAGGCTAACCACAACGTCCATCTTGTAATTTTTAATTGACTAGTTTATAGAAGAAGAAGAAAAGAAAAAAACATACTCCTTTAAAAATCAGATTTATTTGTCCCGTTCTAATTGCTTGACAAACCAGCGCCCTTTTTTTTTTTTTTTTTTTTTTTTTTTTTTTAAATGCACTGCTGCCTCCATGTGGGCATTCTTTGCTATTGCAAGTTTAAAAGTCCAATCTGTTCAAAGCAAACATTTAGCACATTTTACAGTACGTTAGTTGTTTATGATAAATGTGTTTGTTGTCTTTTTACGTTTAGAAGGCCGGAAACAAAATTACATGTTTTCCCCGTGACAATTTCATGTAGTCCAGTTAATGGATGGATGGATTGATGGATGGATGGATGGATGGATGGATGGATGGATGGATGGATGGATGGATGGATGGATGGATGGATGGATAGTTTGCTGCTAGAAAAAATGGTAAATATACGGTACTCACTATCACTAACTTCTTGTTTACCATGAGTTTCTTTTTATGGTATGTTCTATGCTGTCATTTTGATTTTTCACACGTTTTTTATTTTTATTTTATTTTTCTAAATTAACGAGATTTTTTTATTTTTTAGTGGTAAGTAAGCAGTAAACCGATATATAAACAATCACATACAACTGAACAAAATATACAAATAGGCAAACGAAAGGCAATAAAATTGTTACAGGCCAAGCCTGGCTCTATCAATCGTGTTATGGGGGAAAGAGTATTGTAGTGCCGCACTTTGGCACAAGGGGGCGGTGTTGGTTCGGAAAAGCAGCGGAAAAATGCTTCAAATGTACTAATTTCAAACATTGAATAGTTGAATTAAAATAAGGTAAAGTAACAATAATAAAATATTTTGTGGAGAAGTCTGCAGTTGGGAAAATTAAAAAGGTTTATAATGTGTAACTGGCGTCTATGATCAAATTAAGTTGAGGTAATTAACAACGTACACCGCATTGGACATCCGGGCATTTGTGTTTCTTTCCCGCAATGCAAAGGTATTTGTCTGTGAGTACCAGCATGCAAACGACATCAGATTTTGAAATCAAAATAATCATCACAAATCCAATTTATTGACGCTTTTCAATGAGCGGAGATGCGTCCTTTCACCTGATGACCGCCATTTCCATTTCTGACGTACACGCTCGCAATTGTCCATAACGTCTTTTTCTATAAACGTCAAACAGACTTACGAAAAGGAAACTACGAGTACAGTAAATTTACTTCATTTTTACAAACAAAACAAACAACAAACTGAAAGTGCCCCTCCCCTCCCCTCCTCTTCCCTTCTTCCTCCAGCAGGAGGCTCCGCCGTGCCCGCCGCCTCTGCAGCTATGACCGCGGCGGAGGAGGCGGCTGCCGGCCGGGAGGATGCGATGATGGCGGCCTGCGCTGCGGCTGACTCCACCGAGATGGGAGATTGGGTAAGGTGCACCAATTTTGGTGGAAGGAGGAGGAGCGTGTCAGTGTGGTGCATGGATAGGAACAGAGACGTCACACTGCATGGCGTTGTTGTTAATTGCGTGCGTGAAAGAGCCTGTCAGGATCATTTTTGATCCACTTGGTTGCAGCAGCGGCGAGGAGGAGGGAATTGTTCCGGAATAGGAAGTGGACCAAACGCTTTTCAACATTCAGCTGTTGCAAGAGTGCATGCATGGAGCTAACTTCTTGCAATTTATGTCACAAATAATACATTTTCAAAGCAGATTATGAAGCAGAAATTCTTTAGTGCAGGCAGCATGAAGGCCTAGTTAGCATGTCTGCTTACAGTTCTGAGGTTGCATGTTTGAATCCAGGCTTTCACCTTCCTGTATGTTTTTTTTTTTGTCTGTTGTCCACATCCTTAGCGACTACTCAAAGGGTGTAGTCTAAAACTTCAATTTTTCCTAACATGAATGTGGTGACCAATCCAGGGCATACCCCCTTCTTTTTTTTTCAATACTCTTGAGTGTGAATGAGATTATTAATATTGTCTATAAATGCTCTGCGATTGGTTGGCGACCAATCCAAAGTGTGCCCGGGTTCTCACACCAAATGTAATTTTTATTTTTCCAATAAGATGCACATTAGAATAATTTGATACCCTGAGTTTATGCTTGTAGGGTTAACTGAAGTCTCTAAATTGTCCATAACTGTGAACGGTGATTTAAAAAAATAATAATATTTGTTTGTCACTACGTGCCTGCGTTTGGCTGGCGACCAGTCCTGGGTGTATACTTCTATCATGAAAAGTCTTTTTTTTTTCTCCAAAAGCATGAATGTCAGGTTTACTGATGACTCAAAAAATCACATATTGGAAACTCTAAATTGTTTGTAGGTTTACATCTATGTATAAATGTTTGTTTGTGTATATGTGCCCTGCAATTGGCTGGCAACCAGTCACGGGTGAACCCTGCCTCTCTCACCAAAAGTCAGCTGGAAGAAATTGCATCCTGCTACCCTAATGAGAAAAAGCCGTTTCGAAATAGGATGAAAGTAATTCCTTCCATGTCACCTGTGTGCGCGTGCTTATTGACCAAACCTGTTCTCCCACTTTGCAAGCATGCCGAATGAGGCCCAGGTTGTTGTTATCAGCGTTCCACACTTCATCGTTCCATCTTCATCCCCTGCACGTCTTATCTTTTCCTCTCCATCGTCGTCTTCACATGTAAGTTTTGCTTCCTCTTATCTCATATTCGTGCTGTGTTGCTGCTGCTGCTGCGAGATGGACTTCTGCTGCCTTCGATGTGATTTTTAGACGTGTCGGAAGATGTCGGTCGGAGTGGCAGAGGTGAAAGCCAGCAGATTAATTATTATGAAACAACACCAGCCTCCCGCTCTCTAATCTCCCAGCTGGGAAAATGTTGGATTAATGCTGAAAGAAAGTTTTTTTATTTTATTTTTTGTTTTACGGTGTTCTTAATTTCAATTTTTAAGATTTGGCAATGCTGTCACATGAGTTGTTCACATTGGGGTGAAAGGGCAAAACTATTTTGACCTGTTTGCATTCTTGTGGAGCTGAAGTGAACAGTTTTGAAAACTAATTTAACTGTGTATTTTTTCTCTTCTCAATTTTGCAATTGCAATCTAACATGCGATTATATTTTTCAAGGTTCTCTTCCCATGCATTTTTTTTTAACACAGAAAAGTAATAACTTAATCTGCATTAAAATAAGCAATCAGAATGATTATACATGATCGTTTTGGTTTTAAGATTAGGCTTACACTATAATAAAAACAAATAAAACACAAGTTAATATTAAAATCTACTTCTACTTCAATTAGATATTAAGTTACACATCTTAAGTAAACACTTTCACTTTTGCATTCTTGTAAGTGTCGACATCACAAAATCCTACCAAACAAGTGTTGCTTAACCATTAGTTAATCGGATTACAACAATAATGCAAACAAATCTGTACCTTTATCTCTTTAACTTTTCATGTTTCATCAAACAATGATATGGAAATGTGTGGACTGCATTTGACCTTTGACCCGTAAAGGGATATGAATATGTCGTTTCATCGTAGTTTGCTTAAAAAAAATTAAAAAAAAAATGGTATAAACATGCTACTGGCTTGGCTTATGCATAAAAAAATACTTTATTATAATAAAGATGAAGTGTGACAATGAAGTGCAAAAAGTCCGGTTTGGAAAGTACAGGAAACATCTGCTGGAAACGACAGTTGCTGCAGAACGATGCTTCACACCAAAAACCAGAAGCGGCTTGAGTTGAGTTGCATCGAGTTGAGTCTGACACCAACGTCAACCCACCCATTTTCTGCAGAACAACCACACGTCAATGGACCCTGGACCAACCAGATGAGGACAACTTCACACTTCCACTTCAGACTGTATAAAACTGGATCTCGAAAAGATTTTTTTTGTCGTCGTTTCAGTCTACATCATCTCTGCTAAGGCTAAGACCGACGTAGCTGTTTGTTGACCCAGAGCTCTGTATGTATAGACTCCTCTGCCAGGAGTAAATTGGCTGGCTTCTAACTGGTTGTTTGTTGTTATTATAGTCCTTTCATGAAAACGAACACGCTTGGAACCTCGAAAGTTAATAGGCGATTTAAAACACAGGTTCCTTTACCCGGTTCTGTTGACTTCGTCATCGATTCTCTGTGTACGTCTTCTGCCATTCGATGTTCACTTCCACCCCAATCCATTTCATCCTCTTTGTAGTAATGAGCTCCATATGTCCTACCTTTATTGCAATTCTCCTCTTTGTTGCATCTTCTAGTGCAATAAAGACCAAATAAAAAGCCAATGCTGAAATTGTGTATGATGATGATGATCACTGCCCTTGTTTGCAGAAACAAAACAACATGAAGGAGGACCCGGAGGCGTCGTTGCAGCCCACGTTGGGAGAATCCGCGATAAAATGCCGGGACGTTTGCCGCTCGTATGGAAAACTAAAAGTTCTCAACAACCTCAACCTCACCGTGCCACAGGGACAAATGTGAGTACAGTCACTATTATTTTTTTAATTTTTAAATTCTTTTGTCAAGCACACAGGAAACACAAGCAAGTAATTTGCATTGATGCGTAGGTTCAGAAAGAGAATGTCAACAACTATTTAAAACAACAGAATGATTTTAAAATAGGAACATACTAATCATAAACTGCAAATAATGATATTATTACAATGCTTTACAATGCGTCCTAATGTTAAGAGTGCGCACAAGTATAGCTCAACCACATTTACTTAACAGGCACAACCTGTCCAAGAAACATGAAAAACAATGAGCAGCAGAGTGGGAAAGGACAGAAAGGCCTGTCGGTAGATCTTAGATAAGAAGGGAAGATGCTAGGGAGGGGGATTGAAAAAAAAAAAAATGCCCCATGCTGCCAAAGGGGAGCATAGTTAGGCCTGGAAAAAATGCTTGCAAATATATGGAGCTAATGTAACCCTCTCCTTATTTGTGTGTTTCCGATGTGCAAATAAGCTTCCCAAACTTCTCTCTCTTCGTTCCTGCTCGTCAGGAACATTGCACCAATCTGGCACGTGTCATTAGGTGTCCCGAGGTGCTCGCCACTTGTTTTTTTTTTCAACTTGAACGTCATTAGAAGGCATTGACGTAAGCATCACTCGTCCAACAAGCACCTTGCTGCATTCCTCCAGTGACAGCTGCAACTGGCGTACGCACAAAAAAAACCTGCCAATGGAAACTTGTTTAAATAAAACAGCTTTAATGTATACAGTAAAGAGAAGTGCAGGAATTCTTAAATACTTGTTTGAATTAGAAACGTAAAATATTGCATTACTGTGGAAAATTATGTTGATATCATAGAAAACATTTAATTTATTCTATGAAGAATTGCCTTAATAAAACTTTAAACCCGAAAGGAATATGGTTATTTTCAACAGAAAATGTGACTTTATTCTGGGAAAAATTAGGAGAGTAGTAAAAAAATAAAAAAATAAATAAATAAAAAATAATAATAAAAAAAAATAATAATAAAAGCATTTCTTCTTACTGACTAACTGAATTTATTCTGAAAAACAAGACTTAATTCTGAAAAAAAAAAAAATTACTTAACAATAGGATTTCATTCTGGAAAACGTATTAATTTTGTAAATAGTATGACTTTATTCAGTCAAAAAAATGTGAACTATAGAAAATAAAAGCGTTAATTTATTTAGAAAAAAAACTGTGTTCTAGTAAAACGGCATGACTTCATTAGGAATCTGCATTTATTCTACAAAAATATTAATAATCCTGAAAAAAAATAGTAATTTTTTTTGCAAGAAAAAAAACATTATTGTTAGAAAAATGTCCCTATATTCTAGAAAAAAAAATAATTTACTCAAGTTGATGTGGAATTATTTAAAATCTTACCTTTATTGTACATTTGGTCAAGTAAATGTAAAAAATGTGTTTTTCAGTCTTGCCTCAGCGACAATAGAACAGTTTGTGAATTTCATACTCATCATAGTCGTCATACTTGTAAATGTCAGTAGGCATACGAGGACTGTTATTGTTATTTTATCATGGTTGCCATCATCCGTGTAGCTTACACAGTCACAATCTGTTGACTTTTAAGAGCGCTCTCGTGGTCTAGTGAACGCCCTTGCATCATATTCATCATATTCTTTCCCTCGATGATATCAGACTGTTCTGCAGGAGAAAAAAAAAAAAACGACTCCAAATGGGCATGGACATTTTTGTATATTTGATTTGTCCTTGTTTTTCCATCCTGGCAGCTACGGCCTCCTGGGCCCCAGTGGCTGCGGCAAGACCACCATGCTGAAATGCATCGTGGGAACTCTGAGCATCTCCCACGGTTACATCAGCGTGCTGGGGAAGCCGCCGGCGTTCCCCAGCCACGGCGTGCCGGGCAGTATGGTGGGATACATGCCCCAGGTGAGCCCGGGATGGCTTTATATACCTGCTTTATTTCTACGAATGCATCGTGAGTCGCTTGTTGTGTTATGTAGGAGTTGGCCTTGTATAACGAGTTCACCATCAGCAACACGCTCACCTTCTACGGTCGAATACACGGGCTGACTTTGAGTGAAACCCACGCCCGCATTAAATTCCTCATTGAGTTTTTGGATCTGCCGCAGAAGGACAGGCTGGTCCGCAATCTCAGGTAGGAAGTTTCCCGAAAAATAACACTCCCCACAATTGTACATGATCAAAACATACAGCAATGTAGAGATAATTGGGCCTCCGAAATAACGGACGGGTAAATAAACCGTTGCTCAGGAAAGTTTTAATTCCCTCAGCAACCTCTAGGGGCACCACGTTGACTTTGCTTGGTTTGTATGAGCAAAATAAACGATAAAAATCCTATATCAAGTGTCAACAATCTGAAGTCGCTATGTCAGTAATCTCAGTTGAGTTGAGTTGAGTTGTCAACCCTTTTATATTAACATATGCATACATTCTTCGAAAATACACTTTTATTTATTCTTATTATTATTTTATTTAAAAAAAAATGGCCTTATTCGGTTAAAAAATATTCATCTATTTGGGAAAAGAATGCACTTTTAATCTACTCTATAAATAATAAAAACCCACATTCCTTCTGGAAGCTATCTGACTTGATCCTTGAAAAAAAAATGCATTATTCTAAAAAAAAAAAAGAAAAAAAATGTATTCTGAAAGAAATCTATCTTATTGCCTGATAAATGTCCTTCATTGGAAGAATTCCAGGAAAAAAAAAAATTCTTGAAAAATTACGGTAACCTTTTTTTTCTAGATACAAAACAAAACAAATATTTTATTATAAAAAAAAACAACAACAAAAAAAAACAAAAAAAACATTTAAATGTTAAAGAAATACATCTTTATAAATATATATATATTTTTTTCTATTTTGTAACACTAGGTAAGGGAAAGGGGAATAAAAGAAATCTATATTCTGGCAAAAATTGATCCATTATTTGAATGTGCCTTTATTTGTGTTGCAGTGGAGGCCAGAAGCGAAGGGTCTCTCTGGCGGCGGCGATGCTCCAGAATCCCAAACTGCTCATCCTTGATGAGCCCACAGTGGGCGTAGACCCAGTCCTCAGGACCAAGTATGTACAAAAGACTTCCTCTTCACTACATTTTAAGTGCCACTCATACTCATCTGTCTGCAATTCTTATACGAGCTCCTTGTGTAAGTGGATGCACGCAGGAGAAATTGGAGCTGTGTGTGAGCACTGTATTATTAGTTACATCCTTGTTGGTTCTGTAGCCTACCCTGGAGAAAAGGAAACTTGAAACCTGACATGTTCCCCTAGCTAGAAGCTGCACACTGGTTGGCTTCTACTTGAAATATTCATTAGTGATTATGCATCACTCGAGTACATTTTACATGATAGCAAGCAACTAATTGAGTTTTTCTGTCTGTATGTCTGTCTTCAGTGGATGGTGCTTTCAAGTGTTTTTTTTTTTTTTTTAATTATTCGATAATTATGTGATGGATGGCTAGCTAAAGTCCAGTCATTTTCATTTAGCCAGTAGGTTGACTTGACTTCTGTTGTCCTTCCTCTTTTCTAGGATTTGGCAGCATCTGGTTGACATCGTGAAGCCGGGCAAAGTGTCGGTCATCATCACCACGCACTACATCGAAGAGGCCAGACAAGCCAATGTGGTGAGGAAATAAGGGTCTCGTTTAACCTTTAAAAAAAAAAAAAAAAAAAGTGTTAATAGTTCTATATTGACACTCCACCACAACTGGAAGTTATACGTAAGTACCTGCAAGTTGTAATGCGAACTACCTTAGCATGAGACCTCCAGATTTCCTGAAAAATTCTTTTGTAGACCAGTTAATCCTTCAAAAGCTGAATGATTTGCCGTCATAAATTTATTCTGTCGATTACGCTCACTAATGCTCAATGTTAAGCTTTCTGTATGAAATCCATAGCAGAGTCAGTGTATGTGTTTGGTTCACTCGGTTCAGAAAGATTACGTTGGAAGTATCACACAAAGCTACTTAACAATTGTTTCGGCTTTTTAAAAAACAAAAAACAAAAAAAAAAACGTATGCAAAAGCACACAGAACCAGAAATATTTCACAGTCAAAACACCGGTTCACAAAAATTCAATGACAGGAAAAATTCTACAAAAACACATTGTTTAAAGTGATCACAGAACTAATACTACATTACTGGAGCATGCCATGTTGGAATATTTCAAAGTGGAGATGACCACGTGTAAAAAAACAAACACACAAAATCATGCTTGCTTTCACACCACACACACACACACACAAACGCACAAAAAACAATCCAATGGGACTCATTGCTAATGCTAACAAAGAGGCACGAGTTCTTTGGTCAAACCAGTCAGGCGGCTGGGATTCATTTTGTGACTGAACACAAGCACGAGTGTCAAAGAAATAGTTGCCAGCGGAAAGAAATCACAACATGCATGCATACGTGCTTTTCACTTGATTGACTTTGGTTGCTTAGCACTTGCCAATGATGTTTATTAGCGTTCAGGGAACTGATGTACACGTTTACTGAATATTGAAGTTAAATGCCATTACAGTAATTTGAATTTTGTCATTTTTACATGGAAAAAAATATTAAATAATTTTAAAAAAAACATACAGTATAATTGTAAACAGAAAGAAACGTTTAATAGATTTTTTTTTTTTTCTTTTGTCCAGGTGGGTCTGATGAGGAACGGCTGCTTGCTGGCTGAAGGAACTCCAGAAGTAGTCATGAAGATGAAAAGCTCCACTGTGAGTTGCATTTCGGCACCCAGGGGTGATTAGGTGGCCAATCGGGGAGTTGTATGGATGGTACCACAAGTAACATTAACACATTCACTGCCAGCCAGGCAAAAATACATCATTTGACGTCTTTTTCCGTCAATGACAGTGAATGAGTTAAGAATCAAATACAATGGCTTACAATAATCTTCAAACTTGGATTCCGGTCCACTGTGTGTCGCCACACTGTAGACTCTGGAGCATGCCTTCCTGCAACTGTGTGAGACCTCAGACCAGACGAGTTTGAAGCGGGACGCTGGTTCCCAAGATGACGTCTTGGGGAATAGCCAATCGTTCGAGAGCGGGCGGGACGAGAGCCGACCCATTCTTGCCAACGTGCCCAAACCCGCCGAGGAAGTCGTCAGCCATTCAGGTGTGGATTCATCAATATTGTTGTCATTGGTGTAAAATGAAGCAAAGTTTTCGTACATTCTACTACTGATATTTTTGCACACCAGTAGAACAACTATTAGGACAATTATTAGGCGCTAAGTGGCTAATCTTAGTAAAACTGTATGACTTGAGAGCCAGTAAGGGGTCAGCCATCTTTCCTGTCAAAAGAGCCATTTTAGGCCAAATAAATAACCATAAATGTTTCTGGAGTTCCAAAATATTTGAAGAGTGTGATGAAGGAAACATTTGTTAGTGTTAGTCTAATGTACTGAGGGCCCAAAAGCTAATTAGAGCTCCACCACAACACAAAAATGAGTGTAGCATTCAACACGTAGACATCCATTTTTTTCCCCTTTTTCTATTTGTCCCCCTGTAATTTTTCATATATATATTTTTTTCTATATATTCTTTCAATTTTTTGGCAATTTTATGGACATTTTATGGTAATGTTCTGCCTCTCTTCTTCCTTTTTTGGACATTTATGGCTATTTTCTTTTTACATTTCTTTCTACCTTGTTTGCTATCAATTTTCTGACTTTTTTGGAAATTTTGTGGACATTTTATGGTAATTTTTGGAATTTCTTCCTTTGTTTTTTTTTGGGACATTTTATGATTACTTTTTGAAGTTTTCTTCCTTTTATATTCAATTATTGGACATTTTTGGCAATTTTTGGACATTTTATGGCCATTTTCTTTTTACATTTCTCATTTCTTTCTACTTTTTTTCCTATCAATTTTCTGACTTTTTTTTTTTTTTTTTGAAATTTTGTGGATATTTTATTTTTGGTATTTCTTTTTTTTTTGACATTTTATGATTACTTTTTGAAGTTTTCTTCCTTCTATATCCAATTATCGGACATTTGGGGAAATTTTATGGACATTTTATGGTAATTTTCTCTTCCTTTTTATAAATTTTAAGGTCACTTTTTGGACATTTTTAGTTTTTTGTTTTTTTTTATAACATTTTCATCTACATTTTATCTTTTTCTGACAACTTAAAAAAGTTGTAGTATTTATTGATTTTTTTATATCTAGATCATTAAAGAATATTTTATCTTTAAAAAATAGCAATAAACATGTTAAAAATATTAATTCTAGTCATTTTTTTAGAGATCCACGGCGAGCCACAGGAGTGGGACTAAAGAGCCACGGGTTGCTTGAGGTAACTTGATTTGCTTCATTTCACAGTGGACTGGAAGGTGCGAGTCAGACACGTGATTCCCAAGTGGAGGAACGTGGCCGCCCTCATCATCAAAACCCTGTTGCGGATGAAGAGGATGCCAGGGTACGTGGACCATCACAGGAAGTCCAAACATTTGTTGACATTCCTGACGATGGCATCCTTCGCAGCTCTTTATGTTTCCAGTTCCTGCTGCCCGTCATCCAGATGTCGCTCATCTGCATGTGCGTCGGGGGCGACCCGAAAGGGATCCGAGTGGCAGTGGTCAACAACGAGACCTCCCCGATGGCTTTCAGCCACACATTGCTCTCCTTTTTGGACAGCAACAGTGTGGAACAGGTAGTAAGTCCCGCCGGGTTTTGTATCGTTTGTTGCATTGATTTAATTGTACTCGCAACTTCTTTGACACCAGTTACTACTTTTCTAACAACTGCCACACGGCACAATAGAAATCCCCAAAAAAGAAAAAATTGTGCGCTGTTTTGTGATTCGACAGGTCAACTTGTCTCATGCGGAGGCTTTCAAAGGGATCTATGATGGGAAGTACTGGGGCATCATAGGATTTGGCAAAAACTTCAGCAGCTACCTCATAAATAGGTATACACGCCATTCGGACGTCTTTATTTGCACACGCTGTCGTTGTCAGTCAGGTTTTATATTTTTATATTAGATGATGAAACTGGTCATTATTCGAAGTCTCCATGTGTTACTTCTGCTTGTGCTAAAAAATAACTTATTTACAGGGTTATATTTACTGCAACATCAATGCTAGCTTATCTATGGTGTTTTGCATTGTAAGTTAGCATTAAGCTAGCTGACACACGTACATCACGGCAGAGGACGCCGCCTCCGTCGAAATACCAAAATGTCACACTTGACAGCATTGTTGCTGCAGGGCCGACTCACGAGGTCATTGCATGCAACAGGGTTTTTGCAACAACAGCATTGTCACTCACATAGCATGGCGGAAGGTGTCAGTAGCTCAGTAGTGGGGGGGGGGGGTTCCAGTTTCCAGGATGTGTTTGAGAACTTGCCACATATAACGGTAATAATGTCTTTTCCTGCATGTTAGTACTCTTTAGCTTTTATTTATTATTTAATAATAATATAAACAATATGTTTATTTCTGTGATTCTAAGAGGGTGTGCACACTTGTGCAACCAGTGGAAACTGTTCTAAAACTGCTTAAAAAAAAAAAAAAAAAAGCAGACTATAACTTGGTTTCTTTTTTATGTATATTTAAAATTGGCATTTAAACAGGGGTGTGTAGACTTTTTATATCCTCCATACACACATTTGAATGTAAACATACACTGAATAATCAGTGACAACAGTGGTGCTGCTACAGGATGATAATGAAGAATGTGTCATTGGAGGTGATGAACGGAGGTTCAGTGCACGTCTGGCTGGACCAGACCAGTAAGTACAATAGATGGCTCCATAATGTTACTACGCCACCTGCTGTTACCATGACGCTACCTTCAAGGTTTGATGTTTTGCTTTTCAAGACAGACAAATTGCCATGATGCTGCAGAAGAAATTGTACGCGGCTTTTCAGGTGAGGATACTTTTTACTTGTTCAAAACAAGTCAAAGTTAAAAATCGTTCTTCATAAATCCTCATTTGACAGCTAACAAATAACAAATACATGCATAAAGGCAGTCCTCACTTTATTAGTAGTTTTTTTCAACTGGGAAAATTTGATAAATATCCCATGTTTTTTTTTGTTTGATTTGTTTTTTTAAGTTTTGTGCAGATTTTATAATTATTTTTTAGTTTAATTTGTTGAGGAAAAAATGTAACATTTATTAGAATAATAACTAATTTTAAATCATTTTGTAATTATGTCTTTAAATATAATAAATAATTTAAAAATATACAATATAATAACTACTTTAATTTTAATAAAAGTATTCCATTAGGGATTTAACAAAAACCGATTTAAATTGGAAAATCGGTTTTCATTTAACCGAACCAATTGACTTTGTAATCATTAAATTTTAAAAGTCCTTGAATCATGTCGCACCTCATGTATCGAGATGCATATCGAATCTGCTTTGATTGGAGATGCAGAACCCTTATATGTTTATTTATTATTATTATTATTATTATTATTATTATTATTATTATTATTATATATTGTTTATTAATATGCTTATTTATTTGACTGCAGCTTTGTTATTTTACTTTATCCCATTGAGTTTTCTATTTTCAAGCCATTTTATCTCTGCTCCTTAAATTAGCCTAAAATGACTAATATACACCAAAAATATTTTTGATACGAGTTACCAGAAAAAAACAAACAAAAAAAGGTTTTGCAAAAAATGCCTCTTTTTTTTTTTACCCCAACATTCCGTCCTATATTGCGTTTCCATTTTTAATTATTATTCTGTCCAATAGATGGCGTTACCTTTCCCCTCATTTAGCAGTCTGTTTGATTGTGATTTTGTGCGTTTCCTATACAGGCTTTTGTAGACAGCAAGCTGGGCAACATGGCCTACATGTATGCCTTGCCCGTAAAGGTAAACAAGACAATACTCTATATAGTCTAGTACTACTACAATATGTTTTCATATACTAATTTCCACTCTTGTGTAGTTTGAAGAGGCCATTTATGGCAGCCAGGACACAGACTTTACAACATTTGTGATGCCAGGCGCTGTTCTCAGGTCAGTTGGATGTCACAAACCTTATTCATAGTTTTACTAAACCAGAGTAGGTCTTGGCCATACTTACTGCAAAAGTACAAGTACATGTGATGGAATTGATACATGCAAATGCCTGATGTTACTTTTTTTTTTAATGATTAAAAAAGACAACAATTGGATAGTTTCATTACATTTACATGAACAAAGCTAAAATGGTTCATTAAAAGGAAGTGAGGTGGACACAAATAGACAGCATAAAGTTCCATTTGTTTTGTTGTCCTTGTCCAGCATTGCCTTCTATTTGGCCTTGGGCCTAACCGCCCTCTCCTTTGTCCTGGAAAAGAAAGAAGGACTTCTGGACCGATGCTGGGTGGCAGGTGACAACTTCCACACTGTTCATACAGTACTAGTCATACGTGAAAAAAATATATAATTAAACCCAAACTATTAGGATGTGTTGTACAGTATATGGAAATTATAGTGCATATGAGCAGTATCTCAAGCGTCAAATGTCTCAATCTTATTTCCATCCACAATGCTTTAGCAAAAAAATATTTGAAAGGATAAACATTAAAGCAATGTAGTATAATAGTAAAGTCATCAGTTGCACTGGTGGTGGGAAGAGAGAAAAGTGTCAAATGTCCATATAGTCCATCAGTCAGCAATACTTGAATAGAAAGTAACTGCAGGGCAAAACATTAAAAGCAAGAATAATAATTAACGCCGCCTGTTTCTGATGATGAATCATCAATATCATTCATGATGTATCCTTTTCTCATGGTATAGAAAGTCAAATCACTCATATCAGTCAACAATACTTTAATCCATAGCAGTTGAAATAGTAAACATTAAAGCAAAAATAATAATTAAAGCCATCTCTTGCACCTGGTGCATCATCAATATCAAGATGTATTGTTTTCACAAGAAACAGTATCCACGCTCAAACAATTAGTCAACTCTACTAAAGTCTACTTTAATCAATAGTATTTGAAGGAATAAACATTAAAGCAAAAAAAAAAAAAAGTAAAGCTGTTTAATTCAGGTGGTGCATCATTAATATCATGATGTATCCTTTTCTTATGATGGTGTATTGATTCTTATATGAACAGTCAACAATACTTACTTTGATATCTAGTATTTAAATAGATAAACATTTAAAAAGCAAAAAAATAATAAAAATTAAATCTGTTTATTGCGGATGTTGTTTTAATGGGGTTTTTTTTTAAGTTACAGTATCATTAAGTTGATATTGTCATTTAACAATACTTTTAATAGTATTTGAATTAACAGACACCAAACCAAAAATAATAATTATTATTAATCT
Organism: Festucalex cinctus; assembly: GCF_051991245.1. Classification (NCBI taxonomy): domain Eukaryota; kingdom Metazoa; phylum Chordata; class Actinopteri; order Syngnathiformes; family Syngnathidae; genus Festucalex; species Festucalex cinctus. The sequence goes on from NC_135424.1 coordinate 7,261,512, forward strand.
ATTGCAGTTAATGTTTTTTTTTTCTTTTATAATAAAGTATTAGTACACAAGCGCCAAATTTCGATATCACAGCAGAAATATAACCCAATCGACAGACTGGACAGTAAATCTTTAAAGCCATTAGGTGCATTGTTGTCATTATCATTTTTATCTTGCAATACAGTATCCAATCAGAAGAGTGAAATATCCATATAATTGTCAGTCAACACGACTCAACATATTTTCTGTGTGTATTTATCAGGCGTGAGCTCGCTCGAGACGATGCTGGCTCACCTTTTCTCTCAGCTGCTCGTCATCAGCGTCCAGATCATCCTCATGCTGCTCTTCGTCCTGCTCGTTTTCAAGGTCCCAGAATGCAACACACGCCACAAAACACATATTTCATATCTATTAGGGATGTCTCATACCACTTTTTTCAGACCAATACCGGTTCAAGTATTCACTGTTTGAGTACTCAGCCATATCGAGTGCAAGTACTTTTGATATATTAAAATAATTTAACACAATGGCAAAATATTGTGAACAAAACCTTACTTTCTGCAGTATAGCGCCACCTACTGCACTGGAGGACTTACTCAATCTTAGATGCTCTTTGCCTCAAGTATTAGCGGCTGGTATCGATTCGGTAGCCTCCATGAATAACCAATACATAAAAATAAAGGTCCCCTCCCTATGTATAAAAAAATGTGACTAACTTATAAAACAAAGCACTTTATTATGGAAAAAAATGACAACTAGTTTTGACCAAATATGTTTTGATTGTTGCAAAACGATGTGTGCAGATGCCCAATGAAGGCTCCCTGTTTCTGATCGTGCTGCTGATCGTGCTGCAGGGCATCGCCGGCATCTCCTTCGGCCTGGTCATTTCCGCCGCCATCGACGACGAGCAGAACGCCAACCAGGCCGCGCTCGGAATCTTCTACCCCAATCTCATTTTGAGTGGTAGGCCGCACGCATGCAGTAACTTCATAAAAAATAGATTTATTTGTAAGAAAGATAAGCCTACATAATTCTAAAAAAAAAAAAATGCATTAAATCTGAATTATATGCATTCATTCTAACACATTACACAAACTAATACTGAACGGTTTTACTGTTTCTCTTTTTTTCTCATTTCTCTTTTTTTCCTATAGCTTTATTTTTCCACTGTATGTCTTTGTTTACATGTGTTGCTGAAGGGTGTCAAGTGCCCCATTCCTGTAGAATTGTATTATATTACGTGATGAAATCATGTTGTTGCAATGTCGTGTTTTACGTTGCACACCATGTTGTCATGTCAGGTATCATCTGGCCTGTGGAGTGCATCCCTTACCCGCTACGCTACGTCAGCCTGGCCTTGCCCCAGACCTACGCCTCGGAAGCACTACGATGCATCATGTACAGAGGTATACACGCACACTGTCCGTGTGTTCAATTGAATCCACTTACGGTACAAAAATGGAGCACTGAGGCGATCTAAGCTGTCCAAAGTGGTTGAATATTATGCTCAACTAAACATGTGGGAGATATGCTTGTGTTCATGCCGTATTTTATTCCAGGGGACTTTATGATGAAGATGTGATTTCATTCTTGGCTTTTTGAAAGACTTCTTGAAAAAAAAAAAAAAAAAAAGACTTGTTTTTAACAAGATTTTATTCCTGTATAATTTAAACTATTTTTGTCAAACGAAAAATGGATTCATTCTTAAAAACAAAAATAACTTTACATAACATAACAACATAAAAATAATATTATTGGGGGAAAAAAAATCAACTTTATTCTTAAAAAAAAAATAATAATAATAATAATAATAATTACTCCATTCTCGAAATATTAAAAGTTTCAATTAAAAAATATCTTTTGGGAAAAATGTTATCTTTTTTTGAAATAATACTTTCTTTAAAATAAAATTTCAAAAATCCTCTAAAAAATTATTTGTAAAGAACACTTTTGGGAGAAAATTCAGATTTGTTCTAGAAAAAATACTCTGTTCTTTAAAAAAAAAATAATAATAATTTGTAAAGCAAAAAAATGGCTTCATTCTTAAAAATAAAATAACTTTATATAATATAACACCATAAAAATAATATTCTTGAGAAAAAAAATCACTCCACTCTCAAAATATTAAAAGTTTCAATTGAGGAAAAAAAAAAAAAGATTTATTCATATGGAAAAAAATGTTATCTTTTTGTCAAAATATATGACTTTATTTTTGGTTTAAAAACTGACTTCATTCATGAAAAATATGACTTTTTTCTTGAAATAAATAAGGTGACTTTTCATGTAAAAAACCCCAAAACAAAACCAAAAAACAACGGGAATTATGATCTAATTTAAAAGAAATAGAGGAATGTATTCTTTCTTGAAAAAATACAACTACTTGAATAAATGATTTGCAACTTTTGGTATGAAAAATATACAACTTTTTTTTTTTTAATTAATTCTAGTAAAAATATAATTTTAGTCACACCAAAAAATGTAAACAGTAAAAAAATAAATAAAATAAAATAAAATTAAAAAAACAAACATTATATGACTGTCCCACACTTCAACTGTAAATATTTAAAAAGTACTGTTGTAAATATTACAATGATTAAGTAAATGCATTGACATTTTTCTTCAGTATTTCAGCTGTTTTGTGTCTATGCGCATCCATCAGGTTGGGATCTGACTCACATGATGGTTTGGCGAGGCTTCATTGTCACTCTGGGATGGAACACGTTCTTCATGGTCGTGGCAACACTCATCTTGAAATTGAGGAAGTGAAAACACATCCAAAGAATGCCTGCATGTCCTGCAAGTGAAAAGGACAATGTATGCACCTATATGTTGACGCTTTTACGTCAGGGGTGGCCAAAAGATGGCCACCTGTGTTTGCTCTTCATTGAGCATTTACATGAAAAGTCCTGTAATGATGTTGCATTCATTTACCTGGGTTTGATTTTTGAAAATTAGTGTATTCAAATTTATTAATTCATTTTCCCCCTATGTTTCTTTAGTTATTCGATTAATTCAGCAATTGGTTCATTCATTTATTGTAAGTAACATGAAAAAAAAAAGAACAAATTATATAGAATCCTTGCATGTCCAAAAGCACATCTTTTTAGGAAATTAAAAATATAATATAATATAATATAATATAATATAATATAAATACATCTAAAAGTGATGATGTAATATTTTATTTTCAATATTATTTTCTTAAATTATATTTATATAGCCATTTTTCCTTAAAATTGGTCAATTAAAATATGTGAATTATTTTTTCTTATCTTTTTTTTAATCTGTGAAATAATGATTTTAAATTGTGCATTAAAATATTAAAATTAACTGTTATACATACATTTGCTTCTATATTCTATGAAATAATAAGTTTATTATAAATAATAACCAAAATAATATGACTGAATTGTGATTTTATTATTAAAATGAGCTATTTTACATCTCTTACTTATTTTAATATATCCACTCGTTTATGTTCTACATACATCTTGTCATTGCCCCCAATAATGCAGCACAGAGGGCAGAGGCAACAACCTAAGCAGGCCAAAGTGAATGAATATATGCCGACTATACACGTGGGACATAAGCTTGTGTTCATGCAGTATTTACTTCAAATGTACTTTATTATGGAAGAAAATGTGATATCTTGATTTTATTTTTATTTCAAATGACTGTATTGTTATTGATGCTGTCATTCCACTTTGCCGGACAGAGTGGGCGCCATTTGTGGGCGTGTGACATCATCATGTGACATCATCATGTCTTTTCATGCAAACGTCCGTCACACTCGGTATTGTTCGTCTGATGGATGTTTTACTTACAATTCAATAAAATCCTGAACGTTAATAAAGTCCATGCTACCTTTTTTAAGGGGCTACAAATATTATATTACATTGCATTACATCATACTTTGACAGGGTGTTTTTGTTTGTTAGTGTTTGTTTTATACTTTCAAGGTGGTTGTTGTAATTTGAGATACTACCAGTAGAGGGCAGGATATGACTATACATTTCCACATCATAGTGGACTGTATTGCACGGTATTAGGAAGTGATATAAAAAGAAAACCTCCACGTTCATTTTCTAACGCATATGACCTGGTACTTTTGAAAAAAAAAAAAAAAAACTTTATATAGATAAAAAAAAAAAAAAAACTCTTATTTTTGGGGGAAAAAAGGACTTTATACTAAAATGAAATTTAAAAGGTGATAGAAAAATTCAATGGATATCTTTTTGAAATTGACAATCTCAAACAGTATGATTTTTCTAAAATGATATTTTAAAAAATGAACTTTATTCTAAAAAATTATATTCTTAAAAAATTCGAATAGGCAAGTAATACAATTTTATTTTCTGAATTATTACTTGATTAACAAATACGTATATTATATATTGGCATACTACAACACACGCACACTAGAGAGCTTCTCCAAAGTGTGCATTTATTGCTGAAGTGATGATTTTTAATAGACGTGTGTGAGTGTTTTGACTTGGAAAATGCTCCTTACAGTGTGCTGAAGGTTAATGCATAAAAAATATGCTTATTACCCGGCTGCCTCATAAGCATTTTTACAACCCCATCAAATACCCTAATGCTTTTTTTATGCTGATGATTTGCAAAAGCAATTAATTTTTTCCCACCTTCAAATGAACCACTGTCATGGATTTTTCTTTCTTCATATTTTGTATTTTTCTATTTTTACGTGAATAATTTCCCCAATTTGTATGTTGGGAAAAAAAAAACATATTGAACGTTTATCAGTGTTTTTTGAAGACTTTTGGGGTTTGTTCAAAAACAAAATAATTCATCCATCCATCCATTTTCTAGTGCTTGGGGGAAGTAGCTTTAGCAGGGAAGTGCATAGCTTCTCACGCCATCTCTAAAGGAAATCTCAGCCACCCTGTGTAAGAAACTCATTTCGACCGCTCATATCCGGAATCTCGTTCTTTCGGTCACGACCAACAGCTCGTGACCATATGTGAGGGTAAGAATGTAGATCGACCGGTAAATCGAGATCATCGACTTTCGGTTCAGGACTTTCTTCACCACAACAGACCGACACAAAGTCTGCATCATAGCAGACGCTGCACCCCGTACTCCTGAAGTATCTATCCATCGCAAGGACACGGTTGAAAGCCTTGTCCAAATCCAAAACACATATGTAGACTTGTTGGACGAACTCTCATGCACCCTTGAGGGCCCTGCTGAGGGTTCTAGAGCTGGTCCACTGTTCCAAGGCTGGGACAAAAACCGCACCGCTCCTCCTGAATCTGAAATTCGACTTCCCGATGGACCCTCCACTCCAGAACCCCTGAATAGACCTTAGACCCTCAGCAGACAAGTTGCCCATCCCTGATCTAGATCTTGGCTTATTTTGATGAAATTTTCACAGACATGTTCCGATGACACTTGGGAACCTTTTCAAATGCATAAGCCAACGACTTTTTGTTTTATTAACATTTATTGTTAGGTTTGAAACTCCCGAGCGTTTTCCGTAGAATTTTCCTCAAGATCATCCCTTTTTGGGTTTGCCTGCTTTGGTTCTTGACATGAAGAATCTTGGGACCTGAAGATCGCGTGTTGGTTAGACTCTTCCTTGTCTTCAACTGCAAAGAAATTGAAGCCAGAGTATTGCTTAGCAACCTGAAATTTGTCAGATATTTTTGTCATAAGTCAATGCACAGAAAAGTCTCAAGATGCCACGTCCTTATATATATGAGACAGACAGGCACATTGTGAAGTAAAAATTTGATAACTTGCCATACAAAAAAAAAATCTATCCATCAGATTTTTATGCTTGATAGTCAGATGATGCAAATTGCCAATTGAGTGGCAACATGTCGGCACCCGATGATAACTCACCATTAACCGCAAACTAAAGTTCTTCATCTTCTATATCTTCTGCTTTTGCCCTCCCTGTTGGAAGAAAAGTAAACACACTCATATCTTATTGCTTTGTATTCCGTCATTTAGTTTTTTCAACCTCTTAAATTGTTCTGTTTCATTCCATCGTTTCCCAATAAGAAACGTGGGTCCTACCGAAAGCGTCCATTAAAGAGGTGGGCACAGAAGCAGCAGGAAGATGACGTAGGTTCTCATGATTTCTTCTTCTCAACACAGGATAATGTGAGCTCACTAATATGTCATTGATTTGAACCTGAGATTATAACATGCTGGGTGCATATCTCAACCATCTGCCCCGACAACTTCAAGGTGGAATTCATCGTCATTGTTTATCTCCAACTTGCATGCCATCCGAAAATGCAAGAATAAATTTTTCCTTTTATTTTATTCTGAGGAGAATTATGACTTGGTTATCATAAAAAATAGCTCCAAATTTATTTTTTATCTTCGAAAAAATGTTATACTTGTTTTTGACAAAATGTGACATGATTGTCAATTTAAAAAAAATGAATTTATTCTTAAAAAATGTGGCACATCAAATTTGGTAGGCATGTGTCTCATGAGTAGTTACAAAAAAACAATTCTGACAAACCAAATGATGCCAAATTATGAAGGATGCCTGAAAGTCCATACATTGGTAGCCTGCTATTTTGCTCTGAAGCAGCCATTTTCGTCATTTTTAGATGTGCAGTATTTCAAAGACAGTATTAAAGATTTTGTGCCATTGCTACCATTTCAGAACAACAACGATTTGATAGACGTGATGCAATATGTCGGCACGACGGCACCCAACGATGACTCACCGTTAGCGCCAACCAAAAGTTCTTCCTCTTCTTCTTCTTCACCTTCCTTTTCTTTTTCTTTTTCTTTTTCTTTTTCTTCTTCTTCTTCTTCTTCTTCTTCTCCTTTTTCTTCTTCTTCTTCTTCTTTTTCTCCTTTTTCTTCTTCTTCTTCTTCTTCTTCTTCTTCTTCGTCTTCCTCTTCTTCTTTTCCTTCTTTTTCCTCTTCTTCTTCTTCTTCTTCTTCTTCTTCTTCTTCTTCTTCTTCTCCTCCTTTTTCTTCTTCTTCTTCTTCTTTTTCTCCTTTTTCTTCTTCTTCTTCTTCTTCTTCTTCTTCTTCTTCTTCGTCTTCCTCTTCTTCTTCTTCTTCTTTTCCTTCTTTTTCCTCTTCTTCTTCTTCTTCTTCTTCTTCTTCTTCTTCTTCTTCTTCTTCTTCTTCTTCTTCTTCTTCTTCTTCTTCTTTGTCTTTTTCTTCTTTTCCTTCTAAATCTTCACCTAAGTCTTCTCTGTTCTCTCCCCCTGTTGGAAGGAAAGTCAACATTCATGTCTCATCGTTTTGTATTCATACATTGAGCCTCCCAAATTCTGCATGCCCCCCATTTCTTTCCATGGTGTCCCGATAAAAAATGGGCAGCATACCGTCAGCACCCATGGAACGGGCGGGCACGGCCGCCAGCGCCAGCAGCAGGAACACGACGTGGGCTCTCATGATTTCTTCTTTTCAATGGAGGACAATGTGAGCTGACCGATACTGCCACTGGCTTGAGACAGTTATAATATCACAATGGGTGCGTGTTTGAAACATCTCAACTATCTGCCCTGGCAACTTTAAGGTGGAATTTATCCTTGTTGTTTATTTTCCACTTGAACACCATCCTGACACATGACAAAAAAATGTGACTTTGTTGTCATAAAAAAAAAAAACATTTTAAAATGTTATTTTTGTTTTTAGAGGTTGTTTTTTTTTTTTGTCATGGTTTTGGTTAGATTTTGGTTGTCATGTTTCTCCTTATGTTCCATTGTCCGTCTCATCAAGTTTTATCATGTCTACCTACCTGTGCTGGTCATTCCGGCACCGTGTGTCATCCAGTCAGCTTCCTCAGCCACATATGTCATGTCCAGCTGTATCTCTGTGTCTCGTTAGTATGTGTATTAGTTCCCTGGTAATTATTCTTGCATACATTGTGCTTTGTTTGCCTTCTCGTTTCTGTTAATTAAATTAAATTACTTTTTTGAGCACCCCTGCCTCGCTTCCCTGGTCCCAAGGTCAAGTTTTTTAGTTAATTGGGCAATTATAGTGTTTGCGTGCAAGTGTGTTAATGCATGCGCCGAAGTCCAAAGCGGCTGTCCGTACACCCCATAAATCAGTTCCCCGCAGTGGACCGCATCGCCACGACAACATGCTCCATTGCTGTGGCAACCGAGCGCTCACTCGTGTGGCCTCTATTTTTGCACGTTGTCACGGGAGACGCACGGCTGTCTTGACACCAGCAAGCGCCTCTGCACGTTGGAGTTCACAGAGTGCACCAAATACTTTCTACCTCAAAATTTGGCACACATGACTGACTACTTGAAGTTGGGTGGATTTTTATTCCAACTTTATTTTTATTTTTTTAATTATGTAAAGAAAATAGTATTAAATTGTTGAATACATTCAAATTGGAAACATCATCAAACCCCAAAATTTAATCTAAAATTATGACTTTATTCTTGAAAATATTTTTATTTTACTCTTGGAATGAAATATAACTTATTTTTTGAAATAATGCTGTTTTATTCTTTGATTATTGTCTCAAAAATGACTTCATGCCTGATAAATAATATTTTGCTCTTGAAAAGATTAGGCATTACTCTCACAAAAAAATAAGTTAATTCTTTAAAAAAAACAACAACAACAATATTGCTGGAAAAACTGTGACTATTCCAAATACAACTTTATTCTTAAATCTATTCTAAAATATGACTTCAATCAATCAATAAAATGCAACTGGTCTTGAAAACGGTGACTTTGCAATGCAATTCTTGAAAAAAGTTATTCTAAAAAATATTAATTCTTGAATTGATTTATTTAAAAAAAACTGAATGATTCTAGAAAATATTTTACATTACTTTTATGGGGGGGAGAACTTTATTCTTGAGGGGAAAACATTGAAAAACTGTGACTGTATTGTAAAAAAAAAAAAAACATTATTCTCAGAAAATGCATTCTTAAATAATTAACTTCAACCTTTAAAAATATGATAAAAATGATTTTACTTAACTCTTGCCAAAATATGACTTCATGGCTTCATTTTTGAAAAAGTGTGACTAAAAAAAACCTTAATTCTCTAAAAATGTATTGTCAAAATTATGACTTCATTCTTGAAAAAAAATATGACTTGATTCTTGAAAATATTTTATCATGAAACATGCAAAAATGACCTCATTCTTGAAAACATTCAACTGTGATTTTATTCTTGAACAAATTTGAAATTCTCGGAAAAATTTATTCTCAAGACAAAAAAAAAAAACAGTTGTGAACGAAATATGAATTAATTGTTGAAAAGAATTCAACTTTATTCTTGCAAAAATCTGAATTTATTTCTCAAGATGCTACTTATGATGTATTTGTTTGCCTTTTGAGCCTTGTCCCCCCCCCCCCTCCAGATTGTTCCACTGGGGCAAACAACCACAGCATGGCGTCTTTGTTTACAACGTGTTGCTGGATGTTATCGAATGACATTTTCCTCTAAAAACATTGCGTGTTGTGAGAGGAACGCTTTCAGTTGCAGTGTTGTGTTTTACATTACACAACATGTTGTCATGTCAGGTATCATCTGGCCTGTGGAGTGTATCCCCCCCCCCCAAGCCGTTACGCTACCTCAGCCTGGCCCTGCCCCAAACCTCACAAGCACTGTGATGCATCATGCGGTACACACTCACATTATGTAAGAGTCAGTGTGAAGCTGTTCTAGTAGCATGACAGTGTGTGTGATCCTGAGTCTTAAGTACAAAGTGTTCTATTCTAAGACACCGATTCCCAACCGCTCTTATGTAAATTGTCCAATTTCGCTTAATTGGGCCGAGAAAGCTTGTATTTTGTTTAGAACTAATAATGTGTCTTTGTTCATCTATCTATGAAAGCGATCTATAGTGACAAGCACGCCATTCATATAATTGAATAGAGTAATAGCTTTATGTAGTAAATTTAGAGCAGTTCATAGTCAACATTTATTTAATAACATGCACAAAAACATTTTTGTTAAGTAAATTAAATACATCATCATGTAGCCTGCTACAAATTACTTTCATGATGACATCATCGAGGGCCAACGCATTGGCCCAGTGAGAAGGAATTTGTAGCGCTTAAAGTTGGGATACTATGTTGAAGTATTCTGAGGAGTTTTAATGACATAAAAGTAGTGCTTTGTCACCAATGAGTAGCTATCTATTGGCAATTATAAACCTTTTTCTGGGCTTCAATCACTCAAGGATTTTCAGTCTTCGCAGCTCGTTTCAGAACCTGCGCACACACACCTGACATGGCAACACATGAAGGCTGAAATCTGATTGGACAAAAATGCTGACATCAACATACACATAGTCGAAGCAGTGCAGCCAAGTGAAAAGCAACAAAATGAAATGAATCGACAGTTGGGAATAAATAAATGCAGCTTCATGGAACAAATGATTAGCTTGTAAAAGTAAATCAGTAGAAAAGAACACGCTTCAGTTCCCTTCATGTGCTTCCAGGTTATAAAATGATGACGAACGACGATGAGGAATTTTGGCTCGTGCCACATTCAAAGACCATCAAAGCCCCCAACAGTTCCCGCGGCGACCAGAAACAGCCTCTTCTTCCTGCTCCGTTGACAGACGGGCCCGATGACATCATGCTTTGCCCTTGCATCACTTGTGTACCTTGTCGCTATGACGACCGCAATGATGATGATGATGACCCAACCGCCTTTGGAATTTCACCTGACTGACTGGTTTGGTGTGTGTGTTGATGGGGTGGTGACAGTCCCCTCTAAAAGTATTTGAATTGCAAGGTCACTTCCTTTGTTTTTGTTTTGTTCTTTGGCGGATATCTGTTGCTCACTATACCAGTAGTTTCTTTTTTTTTTCCCCCGTCCCAGATTGTTGTCTTGTTTCTGCCCAATAGCTCTGATTTATTTTCCATATTTTCTCAGCTTCAAAACGGTTCGCTATTCTCTCTGCTCTTCCTGTTTGCTGAACAACAAATACAATTTTCACAGGTCAAACTCAAAGCCCAAATTTTTAAGCAACCAATCAAAAAGGCAACCTGTTAGTCACATTTTATTGATAACCCCCCCACCCCTCATACTAATATCTTGTTTTTTTTAAATTATTATTTTCAGGTTATCGTCGTGAAGCTGATCTACACTGGTGATGAAATAGCATCAGCATTTGTTAGCGTGCTCGGTGGTCGCTCGTTGATGACATCACACTTAAGAGTGGTTGAAGTGACATGACATTCACACACATACGTTGTATTTGTTGTATGTTTTGCCATTAAAAGGCGACCGGATGAGTCAAACATGGTAGCCGAGCACTAATTGATGAAACCCTTCCAGATGTTGCTGTCAATGACAGGAAAATTCCAACACACATACAAACACACACACACACACACACCAACACACGTAACTGACTTTGCAGCAGTTTTAATAGCGACATCTGTTTCACATTTGCTCTCATCATCTTTGCAGCATGTCGCTAATTACACAGAATACATTTTTCCATGCTTAACTTTATTTATTTATTTTGGGTAATAAAAAAAAAATAAAAATAGACGTACACTTATGTAATATGTGTACACACGCACACACGCACAATGTTAGATAATGCCATCATTGTAGACAGATAAAGCTAGCATTCAAAATATTCAAAGTCTTTGATTTGTGTTCAGATTAAGCCCAAAACAACCCTGAGGGACTCAGGAATCCTATTGTAAAGCTTATTTTTTTTGCTTTTTTTTTTTTAAATTTCAATACTACTAGAGTCTACTCAAACGAAGGTGATTAAATTGAAAACACTGCATTAAAATGAAATGTAATTGTATATATGTTTATACTATTTCACATTTTATCAAGTTTTGTTTAAAAATGGCATTATTACGAATTCATTTTTGTTCTTTTTTTTTCTAGGATTTTACCCTCATGAGAGAATGCAAAGGAAGAGAAATCATTTTGCGAGAAGGATAAAATAAATAAATGCACCACATAACAGTCTTAAATTCTGCTAGCTTAATGCTAACATATAATGGGGAAATGCCATAGACAGGCTAGCAAATAGACAGAAAGATGTTGTTGTTTTTTGTGTTTTTTTTAGTTTAATGTTACTATATAATGGGAAAGGTCATAAAAAGTTTTAGAAAGTTTTTTTTTTTTTTTTAAGCTCGTATAGTGGAGCAGCACATGTAAACGGATAACAATCAAAACAATGTTACTGTTTTTTGCTCGCTGTGTAGTTTCTGCACCACTGCAAACACTATAATAAACATTTTTACATTATTACCTCAGTGTCAGTCATAAGCACAAAATTTCAGATGCAACTCTTATTCTAGATATCACTGGCTTGTGCAGGTGTACCTCCTGACGCCTCCTGCATGACTATAAAGGACTATTTATACCTCAAATGCAGATTATGCAGAGTGGTTTGGATGAGTCCTCATTTCACCTTTGGGGATTAAATCTTAAAATAAGAAAGCTTGCCTTGAGGCAGATCAAGAAGCGTCGTCTTGGGACTATTTGCGTCCCGGGACAGGTTACGCTTCCATTTTCTTGACTCCTCAACCCATGTGGAGTCAATTCTCAGGACTTGATGCAACATTGTGTTCAGATCAAGCCAGCGCACACAATTGCTAGTGCTGCTTTGTGTGATATGCTAAACATTGTGTAAACATTGGCCGGCATGGTTACTGTCGCCATGGCAGCACGACAACAGCGCTCGCCTCGGCCCCTCAAACACGGGACAGTGCTGTTATTTAATAGTTGACTACGCACCAGCCCGGCGTGTTTCTATCACACACACATCAGCAGCCCAGCTGTTGCTATGTTTTGCTCTTATCGCACAACAACAACAAGCACGACAAGAACAGCCTGGCCCGGCTTCAGGAAGCCAAAGCCCCCACCAAGTCATCATGACAGACGCTTTGATGCAATGTCGCTTACATCATGAAAAGACGGATTATTCTATTTAGGAAGTCGAGGCAGTGACCGCTTCAACGCCTGACCAAGATTTGGTGTCTCGTCGTCTAGTCGAAGAGAAGATGCGGCCAACTGGGATACTTCCAGCCAGCCATCCATTTTCAGGAGCGATTGTGTGGCAGGCGGGATGTATTATAGTTAACAAAAACAAACGAAATAGCTAAAATGAGAGTTGAAAAAGCATTATCGTAAACAGAATAAAATAAAAACAAAAATGCTTTTTTTTTCTTTCTTTTTTTTTTTTTAAACAAAAGTAACTTAAAAAAAATGATTTACATCTTTGTCAATTGATATTGTACTGAATTATATATGAATTATGCAGCAAAATCTTCTTGTTTGTATCCATCTCAGGGGGCGGCCATTTTGCCACTTGCTGTCGACTGAAAATGACATCACAGTTGCTCACCAGGAAACGACCAATCAGGGCTCAGCTTGCGAACATCACATGACCAAAATCAGAAAACAGGTGAGCCACGATTGGTCATCTGAAGGACATTTGATTTTTTTTTTTGCTTTTTCTAACTGTTTGATGGGGCAGTAAAGTTTAGATTGATTATAACAGCAATCATTTGTGTACATTTGGTGAACAGAGCTGAAGTTTTTGTCATTTGTTGTGTTTTTTGGCTCTTGTCTTTAAGGAAATTTCAATGTAGCTTGAATGAAATCATTAATTTGCCATTCACTCCCATTTTTAAGCAAATGCATAAGGACTAGTTCAATCTCATTTCAAACTATACTTAAAAATGCTTTCATAAAGCACACATTCACTGTCTGCATAGGAAAACTATGGAACAATTCCCAGCGAGGTTACAGTGTCACGCTCTGTAAAAAAAAACTCCAAAAGACGGATGTTCTCTTGACATCTTCACACGGACGTGCAGCTCATTGGCTCCACAAAGAGTGACAAGAACATCCATCAGCACAAGTCAAAGGAAGGTGTGTCCGCTGCTCCCGCTTCTGCTACTTGGAAACGCCAACTGGAGGTGTTTGCTCTGGAAACCATGGCGACGCACACACACATTGCATTACAGCGTCAGCAAGGGTTATGTAAGAGCCTGTGCATCCAGTCCTCAGCTCTTGCAGAAAGCATGCTTTTTATATTAGACATTTGCCTTACATTTAACTGGATCTACGGCATCAAATTATGCACTAAAACTGTTTTTTAAAATATATTTTCCCAACAACCCCCTCAAAATCCTAACACCAATTAATTAGAACTACCATGCGTACCCCACAAGTGCCACAGGAGTTTAAAAAAATAATAAAAATAAATAATTGTGGCGTCCAAATACTGCTGCCGTGCATGAGAAAAACTTCACTTTCAGAGCAGGGCAACATGCATTATTTAGATATTTGTTTTATTCTTATTTGAGCTTTAGTGTCCTTCTATTTACTTATACTTATTCCTATTGTACATATATTTGTACTTTTTCAATCCTCAAATGAGACACGTTGCAAGCATAAATGAAAAGAATGTTTTTTGGGGGGGTCAGTATAGTCATGTATAATGGTGCAAATTAAACCAGTCACAAACTATCGTATATATTTTTTTAATCTTTTTGTATTTTTTTAATTACAGTACAGCAACTTAAACAGACTTCTTATTAATTTAAATGACTTTAAAAATTAATTTTAATACTATAATCAAGTCGAAACCACACAACGTTAATAAATTCATGATCCATATGCTGTATTTTTTTTCTTTTTTAAATTTACTTCACTCACTAAATACGGGAGGGGGGCGGGGAATAATCTGTTTTAAAACAGGTAAGCATGAATTTCAAACCTTTGGGGGGTGCCGACAGAAACGTTTTCTTCCTGATAAACCGTGTCTGGTGTATTGCCTGGTAATTGTGCTGCTCGCCCTGCCTTACCTCGGCGACCAGCTACAATTTCTTCCTGGTGTCTCAAGTCAGTTGACCAGCTGCTTCTGGAGTATGCCAAAAATCTAAAGTGGAAGATCAGAGAGGATAGAGCCTTTTATACTGCGGTCTGTGGGTCCGATGGAACAACCTCCCAGTGCACATCAGTCAGACACAGACACTATGCAATTTTTAAAAAATGCCTCAAAACCTCATTTTTGACACAGCTTGAGACGTCTGTCCTTGTTTTTGTTTTATTTGTGATTGTTTTATTGTTTGTAAATTATGAATGGGTATCGATATTTTATTATTTTTTTCGATTTTCTCGTGTTTTTTAACATTCAGCACATCCTGAGCAGACAACCGAGCGAGAAAACTACAATACCCAGCATGCTCTGCTGTGACATCGCCACCTTTCTTACCGCTCGCCCCACCCACTCCGGCTCACTGGCTGGCTCTCGCCCGGGGACGTGTGGATGTGTGGATGTGGGGGTCAGTGTGTGTTTACGTTGGAAGGCTCACAACAAAGGAGAGCCTGTCATTCAAACCCGAGCCTGCACTCACGCTCACTGGATATTCTCCTCCTCGGCGGACGCACTCCTCAACGACCCTCCTGGAAGCCTCATTTGTACAATTTTCATCTTTTCTCATGAAGAGAGAATTATTACATTTTTTTATTACCCCCCTTGTTGTTGTTCTTCACGTGCCGGGTGAGCTAGCTTGCTAAGTTGGCGGCGGCGTCAGTGGCGGCGGCGGTGGTGGTGGAGCGGTGGAGCTCAGCCCGGTGGCAGTCAGTCAGAGACGCTGGGGATAAAGCATTGAACCCACGGTGAGTCCTTCACACGCTCCCCGGCTCTGTACTTAACGTCAGTAAGCGGGTTTAGGCTCCTTTAGAAGGCAGCTAACATTATCATTATAGTGCCACAGAGAAAGGGCTAGCTTGTTTTTAGTGGTGGTCCCAGCTGTGAGTTACGACTTGGGGGGATGCGGGACGGCGGTTGGGGTGTGCTTGGGGTCCTTTTCTTTGTGCTCATTCCCTGCTTGATTTTGTGTGTCAATACTCAATACTAATAAGTTAGATTTATGTTTCGCCTTTGTACGTGCTCCCGGGTTGTTACTTTCCATCACCTCCTGTTTGCAGTGTGCATGCTGACCTGTCACCAGCAGCCCAAGCTGCACAGGCAACAACATTGCCTGATAAGGAAGCCAGCAAGAGGGAAGGCAATGTGTGTGTATGTATGTGTGCGTATTGTCTTAAAAAAAAAAAAGGATCTTTCAAACTTGTTTTCAGCATGGGAAGAGGTGGTAAAAGTACAGATACTAGTCAATAAAACTACTCTGGTAAAAGTAGAACTGCAGTTGTGCCTTTCAAAAAATGAATTTATGTCCAAGCTCTCAAATCGCAATTCATCTTTTGTCTTTGAAATGAATAGAGCTCAGAGCTGCCATTAATTTGTTTTGACATCCCCAAAAACCAAACAAAAAATATTAGTGTACAGCAGTCTAGAAGGTTGCACTTAACCCAATTAAATAGAATGTCAAAAATTAAGCAACTTCTTCATAATGATTTAATGTGTCCATTCAATTCGTTGTGATACTCCTTTTGGTGTGTCCGCCTTGGCCACCAGGGGACAGTATGATACGGTTATACACATACATGAAGAAGACTCGCCACTGCTGTAAGGCACCCCGGTCCTCGAGTACTCTTATCCAGCCTGTTTTCCCATGTCTCTCTCAACCAACACACCCGATGATCGTTATCAGGCTTCGTGCAGAGCTTGCTGATTAGCTAATCGTTTGAAACACCTGTGTTGGCTGTGGGAGACGTGGACAATAGACTGGAAAGGGTTACTTGAGGACCGCGGTTGGGAACCGCTGCGCTAAGCTTTCGCAGAGCACCTAAAATGACATGGGAGGCCAGAAATGGCCCGTGGGCCTTGAATTTGACACCTTAATGACTCCGTTACACTTACCCTTGACTATCTGCAAATCACCCCATTCCTCCAGCCTGTCCCATTTTAAAAGATGTGATTGAAAGTTTGGCTGCAGATTGAGATCACGCTCGCTTCCCGCTCGCCTTTTTGCAGAAGGGTAAACTTCCCATCTGTTGCAACCCCCTGGGGCTCTATTGCATGGGTAGAATCAGGACATTTTGCAGGCTGCTACGTTGGGAAGTGGGAGTTGGAATTGCAGGAAGATGGCTGGATAGTAGTGGAATACCTAATTTTCTCCTGGGAGCCGCAGGAAGTGAATGGCACCTTCAAACCACAATGGCAGACTTCCTGTGTTTCACAGCTTTGCTTCTTTATTGATTTTTGTGCATTCCATCATGCATGCTGGATTTCATGTCAATGGGTGGTATGTAGGTACGTCCCAAATCCCAATCACATTATTATTATTATTTTTTTGATCCAATTCAGAGTGATTTAATTTGGATTATCTGCTAATACTGTACATATTGGCAGAGTTTGTGAGTATGTTAAAGCCACAAAAGAGGCAAATGAAAAAAATGGTGAGACAATTGTGGGAAAATGTCTGGATAGAAATGGAGCATACAATTATTTCAATTATGAAGTCCTCAGAGACACTTGAAATGAAAGGCGCCGTCAAACCACAATGGCAACAACATTTTCGCCCGGCTACTTGATAATTTATCAAGTTTCTGAGTTCAAAAAGGTGGATTATTTTGCTGGAACGGTGCAGTCGTAAGAAATAATCGCATGTTGAGTGCATTCAGGTACAAATCAGTGACGACTATGTCTGCATTTCTTCATTTATTTGAGTTCATCCTTTTGTGATTAACATGCTGGATTTTGTTGCCTCAAATCAGATTCTGGTGGCGTACATTAACATTGTCTAATGTTCCGTGTTTTGAATGGGCCCTCAAATGTGAATCTTTTTGAGCAGGATAAGCTTGTTGACAGAAATTGTTGAGTTTGTGAGTGAGTTAAAGCCAATTCATGTGTCTCTTATTGCCCGAGTGTTCTGCAGTCTAGCAGAGGACGTTTGACAATGTACGCCTCTCTCTCCATTCGCAACGTTAGCGTCTCAATTTCAGCGAGGAAACCCGAGCTGATGGTGTCAGAGGGGAGCAGGCAGATACTCTGATGTCTTAATGGAGGTTCGAACACATACACATACACACGGGTCTCAGCGGAATGCTGCTGTTGTCCATGAAGGAATGGATGAAGGTCAGACTGGAATGTTGAATGCTATTCAAGTTAGTACACATGATATAACATGTCCAACCACAGAGAGAGGGTGTGACACTGACTTTGAGTCAAGTTAAGGGCTATTGTGCGATTTCAGCTCATTTCAAGCCCGATTAAGTGTTGACTCAGGAATTGGGACAGATTCCAGTGTAGGGTTGCAAACTAGACTTGGGCTCAGATTAGGTTCTATGATAACCGTGAGCAAAATTATTATTATTATAATTTTCAAAATATTTAGGTAAATAACAGAAGAAACATGTCGTGAGTTCATTCCATGCCTTGTGAAGTCTAAAACTAAAATATTCATCTTTTGTTTTCAAACCCCAAATTGTCAGCCTCTAGCAAAAATAAGGGTTTTGGTTTCACTGCGGCAATACTTACTAAATAATACAGTGCTTTGTAATACATTTACCATGTGAAAAGAAACTGAACAGGGCAATATACAATAAACGGACAAGCTTTGAGGTCTGAAAGGACGCTTAAATTGCCAGAGAGGAAGTTTGGCTTAGAAGTAGTGATAGACCGATATGGCTTTTTCAAGGCCGATACTGATACCGATTATTAGTAGTCAAGGAGAACGATAACCGATATTTCAAGCCGATATTTATTTGCTGTAGAAGAGAAAATATTAGTGTAAAAATTAAAAAGTACTTTTTCTTTTCAATTTTAAACGATATTGGCAGCTTTGTTTAAAAATTATATTTAAAAAAAATTGCAGGGAGTTTCAACATTTTTTTTTTTTTTTTTTTTTTTACTTTTTTTTTTACTTTTTTTTTTAATTCTTAAAAATAAAACATGTAGGGAATTCCCAGTGTCAGCATCCTTATTTATAAAGTGGAAATTGAAATAGATCCATAAATGAAAAGTTCCTGTATTTCACTGTGCAAAAAAATGAACGCAAACGTAGCAAATTTGGGGTTTTCATCAGGATTCATAAAAAGTTTCAAAAGATTTTTGCAGAAGGTGAACAAATTGTCAGAATGTGTTCAAAATACCCGCTTTATTGGCTTTCAGATTGGTCAAAAGGCCGATACCGATATTTGTCAAACTGCCAAATATCGGCACCGATAATTGGCCCGGCCGATAATCGGTCTATCCCTACTTAGAAGTTAGTGTTTTATCTTTCTTACAGTTGACAGAAAGATGTAAAATGTTGCTGGATAGTGCTGTACATTATCCCACACCCAATAACGCATTATAGTCATTACACCTCAAACCATTAGCCAATTCATTAATGAAGCAGAAAGTGATGAATCGATTTGTTTGGACGTCTAAAGCAGGAATGGGCAAACATTTGTGCTCAAGGGCCACATTCGATTTATCAAAATGGGCAGATAGGCCAAGTCATGCGGAGATGTGTTAAAAGGAATTACTTTGATAATATTTTGAAATAAATTATTTTACCTAATATTTAATGAGATAAATGACATGAAATGATATCAAATTGAATGAGTACATTTTAATGAACCAATTTTAGTAATAAAAAAACTACAAAATTAATTAAACAAATATAACAGGACTCTTGATTATGCAAATGCGAAGTAGGTGCATCTACAACAACCAAATGTTTTGCAAAACCTCACTCATTAATGTATTTAATTAAAAAAAAAAACATATTGGTAGCAGCTGGTGGGTATATGTGAGGGTCTGGTAAACAGCCTGAAAGTTAGTGGAGGCAGATTACATCTGTCCTGGAAAGTGGGTCAAATGGTGGGCACGTTTTGGCGGCCTGATTTCAACGTCAAAAAAATAAAAGGGGAATCTTTCCATCCTTAATTTCCGACAGTTGATGCCCATTGTAGAAATTTTTGTTATAGTCATTTAATATGCCACTAAAGTTGTGTGGAAAAAAAACTCCAGCATCACCATGCACATTGTCACTTGTAAACAACACTATTTTATTGCTTTTATGTGGCCTTATCATGAGCAGCACACCTGTGCAATAATCATTTTGTTTTATCAGCATCTTGATATGTCACTTGAAAGGTTGATGGGTTATCTCAGCAAAGGAGAAGTGCCCACTGCGGCACGACCGATTCCGATATTTGGCAAAATAAAATTTTGATTAAAAACATGTTTAATGAATAAAATAAAATACCTCTTTTTTTTGTCCTTACCACAGTTAACTTATAAATTACAGGCAGAACAGTTAACTGTTTGTTTAGAAAAGTGACAACAATTGGCTAATTAAAAAAACAAAACAAAAAACAAACATTTTTGGAATTGTTTTGTCTTATGCTCTAATGTAAGGAATAATTTGGCCCATTTTTTTTTTTTTTTTTCCAGATTTTTGTCAACTTCAAAATGACCAATATCGGCTGATTAATCGGTCTGGTCTTAGTGCTCATCAATGCAAATTTAGACAGACTTTTAATATTTGAGGGAAATGAGCCTTTTTTTGTATGTAGAAGAAATCTTAACTCTTTGAGTTCAATGCATGATACATAGGACCAAAAAAAACAAAAAAAACCCAAATAGCTGCATTTATATTTTGGTTCGATAGAGGTTGTTGAATCCTCCTGTTACATTAATGTCAATGCACACATAACCCCTCACACACAAACATTAATCCCAATTTGACTTCTAACACATGGTGATAAAATGAAATGGAAATTCCCCTTGTTTACCTTTTGGTGTTTTTGGGCGCGTCACCCACAGCTATGCTACGCTATGAGGTCATTCGCTAAACTCCGCTTTGTTCAGGTAGGAAGATTCAACTAGAAAAAAGAAAGAAGTTTCAACCTAGTAATTCAGTCAGACTTATTCAGTTCTTTTTGGCAAAAAAAGGCAAATTAGTTCCCACATTAGAAGGAAGAGTGGTGGGAGAGGGTGGGAAAAAGGCCGCCCCGAGGCAGAGAACATTTCAAGTGTACAATCTGTGTGCAGAAAGCATTGTTGTTAATACATACAACATCTTGACACACGCTGACCTAAAAAACAACACACACATGACGTCATCTTAAATTTCAAGACGGCGTATTGCCATGACTGTATGTGTTTATTATGGCGTGTTTGTGTCGCTGCTTTGGATCCTGTTGCTGTTTGTTGTCGTGCGGTCCGGTTGAATCATTGATGAGGCTGTAACTGGAACGTCGCCCCTCCTATTCCGCGTGTCATCGGCCCCCTCCCGTTGTCGCTCTCAGGAACGTCGCACGAGGCCGCCTGCATGCCTCCACTTGAATAAATAAAGGCCTCTCCTCAATTAGATGCCTCCGTTTGCCCTCTCACAACACAAATAAACATAATAAAAAGTATTGTAAACGAGTCAAATGTTCTGTCTGTAATTCATATCATTATTTATTTATTTATTTATTTATTGGAATCAGCATGAACATAAAAAAAAAGAAAAAAGTTTGTAATTACCTTCACTATGACCAATACCACCATGTGTCATGGTAGCCCACCTGCACAGTGCACAGTAAATGTGGCGTCTAAAGCAGAAGCTTTTAAATGTGGGATTTAATGTTATACTGCTAAATCACGGAGCATTGTAGAGCAATAGCAGCGTAACGTTGATTTGAAAAGAATTAGCAATGTTGGCAAATTACCATTTCTTTCATTAGGCCTCTTACAAATGAACACTGTGAAGTCTGCCTAGTAACAAGCAGCCAGGACAAATATGACTCAAGAGTCCACTTTCCAGAGTCATCATGAAGGTCAAGGCTGAACCTTGAGTACTTTGTATTCTTGGACCTGGCTGGTAAGAGTTGCCATTTTGTCTCTCAGCCTGCACCCTGCAACTTCTAGTTTGTGTTGATGAGTCAATTTCATTCTCAGCGGGTATTTGGCGCCAAAGCCTCCGACTCCCGATTCCTGTCTGCTTGTTTAGGCGCAGTCGGGGGTGAGTGGCATTGATCGTGCCGTCATCCTCTGGGGGGGAAATCTGGTGTATGGATGTATTTTGCATGCTTTTGAAGTGAAAAGTGTGAAATCAATCAGACAGGTGTGGCCAGACTTAACGATGTAATACTCGGTGGTCTCGCCTGCGCTCACATATGTTTTCAACTGTGTTTACATTCCACACCCTGTTCCTAATGCTCAATTCCTCCTCATGACCCCTGCTGCATATTTCGTGCCTCGCTGTTTAGAGCCAACGAGCATTGTTGTGGCAACGCTTGTTCAAAAGTCAGTGAAGTACATCATTGGTAAGTCCCTGGAAAGACAAGATCAGTCTATGAGTCTCTTTCACACAGAGACCAAGCAAAAATTGCCACATCAGAAGATGTAAAGAGTGTTACTGCATCCTGCAATTAAATATTTACAAATAAGTCTCTGGTCCCGGGATTGTGGACTTTTTGCCTTTTATACAGACTCGAGTAAAGCTAATTTTCACGAGCGGCAGAGCATCAAAATAGTTGTCAAAGACAACTGCTTTCAACACAACAGGGTGGGAGAAGTGAGTGTCGTGTATTAGATTTCGCACCATTGTCAGATAACCTTACACAAAGCCGCCATCCCGCCACTGTTATAGCTCTTATAAAATATCAATGACGTTATTGATGATTCAAATCAATCAATGTTGACTTGATTATCATGACTATCGTATAAGTTTGAAAGTTAGTATATAGTCAAAATTGCCTCCCTTAATACTTTGGTGGCATTTAATGGGCGATTGATATTGGAGGATTCAGGGAAAATGACGGCATTTTACAGGCAGTGCCTGTATGCCTGAATGACCTCCCACCATTTTGCCTGTGGTTTTCTTTACATTAAGTGGACCACACACACACTCACCGCTACGTACATATATAGAGTGGTCCTCCAGGGAGCAAAGAGCATGAAAGAAGTGTGTCCTGTCTAGGAGTGGGCAGGGAATTGGGACTTCCTGTGTGCATGCTATCACTTTAGCCTGTCTGGCTCCAAGCATTTCCTGGGATTTTTTCTGGGCATAAGTATTGGGACTTACATACACATTCCTTACACACCTCTTCTTCTTCTACTTTCATAAATTTGCACGTCTCTGGCAATGTTGACTTTTCGATTGCCTTGCACTGGGCACCTTTCATGTCATATGGAAAGCGTCTGCAAATTTTTCTATTTTTTTCCAAGTTCCACTACTCCACTATAACTTCCCACCACATACATTTATGTTACATACTAAATTATTCTATATCTCCTTTCCCCAAGCTGCATCTCGGATTCCCGGATCGTCTGTCCTGTATTGATAATGCAGTCTTATCTGTCTGACCGCTGTGATTCTCGCTACATTAATTTCCCGCTTTGTGGCGTCGGTGGCCATTTTCCGCTGTCCTCAGGTCTCCTCCCGGACTTTTACTGTCGCCGTGTCTGGAAAGCATTAATGGGATGTTTCTCCTTTCGTTCAGAAATTTGACATCCTTCGTCGGAAGAAGTGAGGCACCTCGTGAGCTCCGTGTGTGTGTGTGTGTGTATGTGTGTATTTTTTAAGGCAAAACAAAACGTGAGCTTCAACAATGAGTGATTTATTCCGGAACAGTCTGTCGTCTTGAAAGTGTTGGCTCCTGCCGCCGTGGACTCAAACACTTCCTTATTATGTCGAGAAGGAAACACAACAGTTGGGAATTATTGTTTTATTTCCACCACTGGGCACAAATGATCAAATCATAAATTTCCTTATCTAATCAGAAAGCGGACTGCTTATAAAAAAATGAAAAAAAAAATGTGTGTCTTGAGTTGGTGAGCCGTGCTAGTAGCTTTTCCTTGAAGGCTCCTCGAGGATTTAAAAGACTTAATCAGCTTTCCAGAACAGGACACAGGCCAAAGGGGTGCATGGGATTCCAGACTTGGACAAAAGAAGCTGTTGTTACATGCATTTGATGAAGTGGATCAGCTGACTGGTACCACTTAGCAGCTCCTTGTTGTCTATGGAAATACTATTGCACCAGTAGCTCGCATTGAAAGCCAATACAAAGCATTGGAGTTGAACCAGCACAATAGGCTCACCAAGCAACAATGATTAATTGTATAATTTGACTATACTGAACTTTGACAGATGACGTCGCCCACATGTCTCAACACTGCTGACATCTGTTTCACTACTGACAAACAAGTTCCGACGTCTTACATCAGTGATGTGCATACATTGCCGCTTTCTTTTTCTCCCTGCTCCTTTTGTCAGAACATCTTTCCAAACATGATCCTTAATAGATTGACATTGTAAATGTTGAATCATCAAATGAGCTGCATGACTTGACCAGGCCATGTAAGTTGTCAAACACCGCACACCCTCCAGTTTTCATCTAGTCTCTGTTACAAGATAAAAACATTTCCAAAATGTCAATAAATAACTGGTTTTGCAGCTTATAAATTGGCTCTTTGGCTTGCCTTTTCAACACTTTAGAATGGTCAGTAATTTGTAAAAAAATAGACCCACGTGTGGACTCACCAGAAGTATAGATTTTTTATTATTTTTTTAAATATGAAATTTGCCAAATTGTGACTTGTGTTTCGGCCCAACACCAGTGATATATTCTTTATCCCTTGTAAAAAACAACTATGCTTACTGCAGCTTTAGTGAACACTCGTCTTCTTTGTGTATATTCATGTCTGCATCATACTTCCCCCTGGTGCCCTAATTGCACACATTAGAAGAAGTCGAACCTGATGGCTAAAATCTACATTGCTGTTCGAGGGCACTTTTTCGTATTAAAAGCATATTGCAGAAATGTTAGTGTTTTATGGGGGCCAGGAATGGATTATTAATTGCATTTCCATTCTTTTCACTAGGGAAGGATGGTCTGAGATACAAGTGTTTTAAATTCTGAGCATGGTCACGGAGTGAATCTTAAAACTTGTGCATCATGGCGCCACTGTAATTGTTAAAACTGATTGATTGTCCAGGCTTACTTTGTTGTGAATTCCACAAAAGAGTTCCAGAAAAAAATGGCGTGGATTGTCAACAAAGACTGTCTTCCTCAA
The DNA here is from genome assembly GCF_051991245.1 of Festucalex cinctus. NCBI lineage: Eukaryota > Metazoa > Chordata > Actinopteri > Syngnathiformes > Syngnathidae > Festucalex > Festucalex cinctus. The sequence goes on from NC_135424.1 coordinate 7,286,360, forward strand.
TGGCGTGTGAAAAGCATCTCAGTGGGTGTCTTTTCTTTTCACATGTGGTAGATCCAAGTCTTTGTTGTTGTATAAAGTGTGTAAAATGAAACACGTATCATGTGAGTTCCTGCTACTCTTCAGTGGTGTACAGAGGCGTTTATCAAGCCAGGCAGGATGTCGAGGGAATCATAAAAGGCACAAAATGGCTGAAAGTCTTTTGAATCGTTGAGGATGTGGTGACCATCTAATGACCTTCAACATATGACAAAGATCAGAGACCACGCTTGGTTTGTCACGTTGACCTGCTGTTAATATCTAGCAATCATGTTGATGCGTCACAGCTGAAAAACAGCAGAGTAGATGAAATGTTAACTGTGAAAGCGCAGCATTTTTAAAAAATCTATATTTAATGTCTGAATTGCAAAAAAAAAAAGTGCGTTAGCTTAGTAGCATAATTGCCTATGTCATTTTTTCCTTAGCTTCATTGAAAACTCTAAATTGTCCCTTGGTGTGAAGTGATTTGTCTATATGTTTCCGTACCCTGTGTGCCTTGCCTCTCCAAAATCGGTAGGGAAAGGCTCCAGCTCACCTGCGACCTAATTGAAGATAAGCAGAATAGAAAAAGGATGGATTACTACTTTACTAGTTAATTAAACAGGCCAAAATCCAGATCCCATGTGATGAGGCAGGACAAGAGACTAGTTCAGGCTTGCTGTGCTTGTGCTTAACTAAATACGGCAGTGTAGAAATAAGTTTTAAGTCAAGAATGGCCACAAGTAGCCACTCTAATTCCCTACGGTAGAGCATTACAGAGCACTAAAGTCTGAATATAGTAATTAAAGAACAGCTTGGGATGTATGTGTGCCACACAGGCCAGAATTTTCTCACTCATCTTGATTATATTGCCTTTTTTTTCCGTAGTCTTTCTGTTTTTATTTCTTGGGGCGCGGAAACCAGGTCACAGTTTAAGTTGGAATAGAATTAAAAATAGTCAGTAATATATAAAATACGTATAATAGGCTAGAACTAGAGTGACGTTCCACATTGGCCAAGTGTCGCCTTGGCGGGCGTCAAGTGGCTTTTGCGGCTGTCATCAGTGCGCTGATCTCACTCGCCTGCAAAGTCTCTTGCCTTTCTCTTTTGTTGTACCGCTGTGTCTGTTTGTATTTGGGTTTATGTGTGTGTGTGTGCGTGTGTCACTAAGCAGCGAGCTGCGTGTCACAACGAGGTCAAGGGTGTGCTCACATAAGCACATGCCCACACAATATGCACTTGTATAATTAACACGCTATTTTTGCAGATTCCCATGCGCCTTCTTATACACTATCATCATCATCATTGGAGGTTAGAAGTCTGACATATTTATTTCTTTTTTTTGAAAAATTGTATTTAAAAAAGATAATTGTCAATCAATTAAATGTTTAAGAAACTTTGGGGGAAATGTGTAAATGCATTATTATTATTTTTTTAATCTACAAAATAATGAAAATCATTTGCAAATGTAAACCTTTTTACATAAGAAATATATTTTTAAATGATTTAAACATTAAAAAAATACATAGGACATGAATACAATTTTTTAGTGAGGAAAAAAAATACATTAAAATTGAAAATTAATTAAAATCATTACATAAAGAATGCAATAAATCAGAATTTTAGATTCTTTAAAAACAAAGCATTTGACACATTTTAAAATAAACCATTTGAGGGAATCCTAATTATTTTAGCCTCAATGAAACATTGTGGGCGGCACGGTAAAGAGTGGTTAGCACGTCCGCCTCCCAGTACTGAGGACTCGGGTTCGAGTCCAGGCTCCAGTTTGAATGGGTGGAATTTGCATGCTCTCCCCGTGCCTGCGTGGATCTTCTCCGGGTACTCCGGTCTCCTCCCACATTCCAAAGACATGCATGCCAGAGTGTGGATGGTTGTTCGGCTCTGTGGGCCCTGCGATTGGCTGGCAACCAGTTCAGGGTGTACTCCCGCCTACTGCCCAAAGTCAGCTGAGAGGCTCCAGCACCCCCCGCGACCCTTGTGAGGAATAAGCGGTCGAGAAAAGGAATGAATGAATGAAATATTGTGGGGGAAGTTAATCCACACCAAAAGTTAACTTTCCACTTCCATGTGGAAAAATCTTCTTTTTTTTTGTTCTTTTTGTGGCTCATCTTGTGACGCAGCCCAATTTGACTTTGGGAGGTTTTAAGAATGAGCGACTGTGAGAAGATAATGATCATTTCAAGTGAATGCGCAGAACCCTTGGGTGATTCTTCACCTCCCTCGCCACTTCACATGTGATTGATCCATTTATAGTTGACTACTGCAGCATTGCCATACGCCAAATTTAGATCTCTTGTCAACGCAATGTTCACAAGCTGGAATAAGAGACAGACACACTTCTTCATTTTACGGTGTATGGAGGTGTTTATTAATTTAGTCTGGAATTTCCCCCTTGTAGAAGGTAAGAGGTATTTTGTAGTCTGTCTTTTGGCTTGATTTGGGCGGGGTGGGTCAAGTCTTTTTCCACATTTTTGTTGAAGTATATCAATAATGGGCATGGACACACAGAGAAACAAAAAACATATTACAAAATTCTTGTTGATGTTTTTCAGGCACTGGAACGGATTAATGGCATTCCGTTGACATCAATGAGTTCTGAGCGTGGTGATGAATCAAACTTGTAGATCAAGGCACCACTGTACTTACAGTGTGAAGGTGGTTTTGTGCTTTGCTCTAATTTGGGCACTTAGTTTGCGCCTGAGCGAGCCACTCAGGAAACCACATCAACACCTGCGCAGTGTCAAAGTCACGGAAACTCGGTGTCACTTCCCTTTTCCGATGAACGCTTCAAGATGAAGCTGGACTTGCTGTGGCCATTCTGTTGCTAATGTCCCTTCTTCCCTTGCAGGGGAGGACTGACGGACGCCTGAAGCATGAGAGGCTGGAGCTGAGACTCAGCTGACCCTTCCCCTTCCTCCTCCTCTTCCTCCTCCCCCCCTCCCTGTGTTCCACTTAACTCAGCGCCGCCCCAGACTCCCTGTCCCGCTTCCTCCTTGCCCCAATCTGCCTGACGCGCCCCCCGCCCGCTGCAGCACACCCAGACGTCTATCCGTCAGCCGAGCCCGATGTACTCCCCCGAGCAGGAGAACATCTGCACCACTTCCATCAAAGTGCCAGTCAAGTATGGAGAGCTCATTGTGCTCGGGTAAGAAGCCCTGATTACAGGTTGTAAGAGGGTGTGGACACTTATGCAAACCCCTGCCCGCCCCTCCTGATTTTTTTTTTTTTTAATTGAGTTGTACAGGTTGGTTATGTCAGGTTAGGTCACTTTAGTGGTGTCAAAAGTTTGGAAATGCACGCCAGTGAAAAGAAACATTAATTTCTACTCCCTACTTCTGCTTTGGCCCAATTTAAAGCCCTTGTAAGATTTTCATAATCATAACATAAATCTGACATCACTGCATGAATCAACACTGTATTTGGAGGAAACAAAAGGCGTACTAGCTCAGGAAGTTTTTTTTTTTTTTTCTTGACGAAAGACCAAAGTTGAGAATTTTCAATTTTTTTTTGTGAATTTAGGTGTTTGTTTTTCCCAGTACTGAAACACGAAGAGTTGAACAAGTGCATAACAATTTATAGTCATTTTACAAGATTAAAGTTGTATTCACTTGTTAAATTTGACTTTTCCTAAACTTAACATCATAATATTACAACTTCATCTTGGAAAAATCTGACATTTTTCTCGTACGTTTAGGACTTTTTATCCTTTTCTCGTAAAGAGTAAACTTTTTTTCCCCCCTAAAGGTATTTCACAACATTACATCTTTTTTTTCCCTCTCAAAAACATATATGTTTGAAAAAAGGTACATTTTTCATTCCTGTGGCATTTTGAATTATATGTGGTATTTATGCTAAATTGGCATTGGCGTTCGGGAGTGAAAATATAAGTAAGCATAAGTCACCATGCTTTGAAAAATTGTCATTTTCTAATATTTCTGTGAAAGTTGGCGCAAGTTAATGCTGGGGAAATGAATAATACCATTGTCATTTGTATTTTCCATATTAAGCTAAGGGGGAGGGGGAAATCTATTAAATTCAATTTTTGTCATTTTGATTTTAAGGCCCTATCAACAAACCCTGGTTTAATTTATTATTTTTTACACTACTATAACAGTTAGGATCATAGGCTAATATTTCTAATGCAGCAATGTTGTGGGATAGTCAGAGACATTATGAACTCCCTGACATGCTATCCCAAATATCACTGTTAAGTGTTAATTCATTGTAACCATAATCATGCAACAACATGTTGTGGTCCAAAGCGCCAAAAAGCCGTTGTCATTAGCGGCTGTGTTTCAACACTACACAGGAAGTCAGCACAGATGGAACACGTCTTTCAGGAGCCTCAGAGTGAAGCCGCCCAGACGACGGCGTGTCAGGAAGCATCCGTGTTTTTGTCGTTTGACCGAGAACACATCTAGCGGGGTCGCAAAACGAGGTCGGGAGGCTTTCTGACTGAGTAACCATGCTCAGTGTTTGGGAAGCGTAACCATGGAAAGTGCATCGCCATGGCGACAGGGCAGGGCCACTCGCCGGGGACGGCGCCGAGCTTTGCAGGGGGTTCGGGCCCGCGCGTTCCCGTGGGTAGCAGCGGGGCTAGCAAACACGATCAAAACAATAGCTGTGAGTTCAAAGGTTAAGGATGTTTCCATAATGGAGTGCGGCGACAAGTTTTAAAAGCATATGTACAGGCTGTAGATGAGTATTACAAGGTCTTCTGTGTGTTTTATGGCAACTTGGCAAGCAATTCAAAGTTGCCGCCATGCTGTGATTGTGGTGAAAAAAATTCTTTGCAGTTAAGCATCTGAATTGTCCATCTGAGTTTGTTTAGAAATGGCTTTGGTTAGCAGCTGGCTAACAGCTAACAGTTAGCCATTCCGCTTATTAAGTGATTGGGCATCAGTTATTAATATACTTCTCGATTTAGCATCTATCTATCTGTCTCGTTACATGTGGTACAAATTTGGTCTCAAATAGACAAACTCTCTAAGTCATTTTCATCTTTGAAGGGCCCATGGAAATGATTGTCAAGTGGCCACTTGAAACTCAAATGGTAGACTTCCTGTGCCATTTGAGACTTTGCTCAGCAAGTTTGAGTCCTGACAAGAATTATATTATAAGCCTTTCTCTACGTGAGCTGCATACAGGAACTGTGAGCTTTTTTTTTTTTTTTTTTTTAACACACATACACACGCACATGTGTAAAAAACAAATTAGCATACACATGAAAGTGTAGATGCAATTACTATGCTAATATAGAGTCACACATACATAGCACAGCGCTGTCCAGAGAGGCCACACTTGTTTATTAAGCAACACACATGACTTCACTCCTTGGCATCTTAATGTGGTTCTCCTTTTGGACTTAACTCATGTGCATACTTGTTTTATCTACCTGTGAGTCGAAGATGGGTGGAGTTGACCTTTTTTCATGTTCTAGTTACTTTCCAGTAGAAATATCCTGGAAACTTTTGATTGTTTTGATTTTCACATGACTGTATATGTAAAGGAACAGTGGTAACTTGACTTGCAATTCCCCATCGTACATGTTTCTTTTTTTCTTTTTTCAAATAACAAGTCAATTTTGATCATTTTTAATCACGAGCGACAGTCAGACATGTTTATGCTCGAGTGGAATAAAATAATAATTGAGCAACTAAGGCACCGTAACGCCCTTGAATAATGGGTCAGGAGAGGCAACGATTTCAACCAATTATTGCACAGGACAAACAGTCAAACAGACAAATGTAAAATGAGAAGACTCAAGGAGCTGCTGTAGGCCGGCACATCGACTAACTGGCCACTTACTAGGCCACACCTCTTAAAGGACACATCCAACATACAAATAATACAGTGCGTATAATAATTGCACCGTATAAAAGCAGTTTATTTCTTTAAATTAGTATTAATTTAAGTTGATACAAGGTGTGCTAAAGGGGAAAAAATATCTGGAGAAAACTGTTTTTGCTTGCATATTTTCCTGATATTATCGGTCAAACTCGAGGTCCCACTCTCTTTTATTCTGATTTTTTTTTTCTGCATCACACAATGATAAGACTCTGCTCACCCTTTTAAAAACGTCCGCCTGACCTAGAACCAAAAACAAAAGCAGTAGCAGTTTAAAATAAAAATAAAAAAAACAGCAAAGCAAAGTGGAAAAGCTTTGAGAGTTTAAAGAGGCAGAGCCAGCCGCCTTTTACTGCTTTTTCCACTGAGGAAAATTTCCACGGTAATCTGCGTGACAACACCGGGTTGGACCAGTAAAGTTTCGAGTCCGCTGGGAAGCAAGCAACATGTGTACATGTGTGTTGTTCATCAACATACATGTGATAATGTGAGAGTTTTGCACGCTGGGTTTAGGAGCTTAGCGGGCGTACTGGAAATATGCTGTGTTACTGTTGGCGTGAAGGTGTGTGTGTTGTGTGCTGAAGATGACGAGGACGAGGGTGTGGTGAAGGTTTTTTCCCACTTCCAGCTGAGCATGTGGACTCAGGTCAAAACAAACCTCAGAGAAGCCGTTTAAAGGGAGGAGACAGCCATCTGAGCGCACAGGCTTCAAAAGCACCACTCGTTTTGCTTATTTCTTTTTTTTTCCCTGAGTGTGTGGTTCTTAAGATGATGTAAAGGCAATGAAAAAAAAAAAAAAGCAAATAACAAAAGTGTGCTTTCATATAGGCACACCTAAATGTGGCTCAGGGGACACAGTGGGTGACTTGTTATGGGAAAGTCCGCAGCACAATTTCCTCCAATGAGCATTTCTGAAGCAAAATAGCAAACGTTTCACTATGATTTGTTATTCATTTAGCACAGCTGCTGCTTTACAGTGAACCCCTGTTTATTGCGAGGATATCTTCTACACCCACACACTTAACAAACATCAAATGTAAAGACATCACTCTATAAATTCTGTTAGTGATTGGATCCCACTCATTTCCTTTCCAATACGATTGAGTAAAATTCATCAATACCGATCCAAGTCTGATACTTTGTGTGAGGTTTGTCGTGTTGTCACAGCTTTTTTACAAACATCACAGAAGACATCTTGGCTGTTTGTAAATCAGGACTAGCTCCGCAAGTGACTCCATTTATGCTCTGCCGTATGCGGTTAGTGGGAGCTACTTTGTGGTGGGTCAAGTGAGTACAGAAAAGAATCGTGTAAGTGTGCGTACGCACATGCTCTCAAGGAACGGAAGCAAGTTTTTTTCCACTGTATTTATTATACAGCTGCTGAAACAATAATGTCCCATTGTGTTGCTATTTGTGTGTGCAGGTACAATGGCTCTTTGCCCAACGGCGACCGAGGCCGACGCAAAAGCCGCTTTGCGCTGTGCAAACGGCCGAAAGCCAACGGAGTCAAACCCAGCACGGTTCACGTCGCCTGCTCGCCACAGGCTGCCAAGGTGATACTTTCAAATACTTTCAGGCACCGCTGTACAGTTAACAACAGTGTTACCATGGCAACACTTTTGCCCAGTTCCTTTATTTACAATAGGAAAAATAAATGGGATATGCAACCTCGGAGTGCAGGTTTACTTAAGGTGAAACGATAACGTTGAAATGGAACACTGGGAAATGTTTAGAAGACAGAAAGCAGTTGTAAACGGATCATTTGGAGGAATTGCAACGTTTTCCATGGTGTGATGTGTGAAACTCAGGGTGTGCGTGTTGACATCTGTGCCTAATATACAGTACTTGGTGTGGACACACACACTCAGAAGAGGCCAAGCTTTTAGGTCATTTCGCATGTCTGCAAAAGTGCTTGTCTTGCGGGTGGTCCCGAAACGTTTTTTTGACTTCATTGTCCGGACCGCCAAGTGACGAGATGAACTCGCTTGACCTTCCTTTTGTCTTAACTGCGGACCCTCGCTGCTGTTTTTTCGGGAGGGCTTCAACGTGTGCTGTCTTCCGCCCCCTTCAGGCCATCAGCAACAAAGACCAGCACAGCATCTCGTACACGCTGTCCAGAGCCCAGACGGTGGTGGTGGAGTACACGCACGACAGCAATGTAGACATGTTTCAGGTACCACAAACACACACATGCACACGCATTCTGTGAACAGCAAAAATCCACGAGGATTTAAAGCTATAAAAAAAATTGTAATTGCCCTTAGATGCCACAAGATGGCAGCAAAGCACTTTCTTCCACCAAAATACAAAATAAAATTCCAGAAACTTTGTAGAAGGGGTATATGTGCCAAGGAGGATTTTTGCTCAGCATGTTCACCTCTATGATAATGACATCATCAGAAGTGTCCATTTTTAATTTGCAGCCTAAAGGTAAACACTGGACTTAAAGGCATCATTCCACTCACTTTTGGGCAAAGTAGTTCCTCGCTTGGTACATCCACGGTCCTTTTAAGTACCTGCTAGTGTCATTATTATCTGTGAATGCCACTTTGAATTCTCTCTTATTAATGATGCTGAATGCAGCCTAATTAATTATTCATCTTCCTCAAGCCCGACTGTTAACATTGTTGAAAGTGCCTTTTAACGTCACCTTGATGATAGCGTGAAACACTTAAGTGTGATTCATGTCGCTATCGGAAGCAGCAGAGAACCTCTCGTGTTGGTTATTATGGGATGGAGAGTACGCTCTTGACTTGACATTTTCACTTTGTTGTTGTTGTGTTTCAGTTTTTAGTCATTTTCCTATTTGACCTGAATGCACCACGGCTCAATGTCATATAAGAGCAGAAATGACGTAAAAACAAAGATGAAGGCGTCTTTGATTTCTGTCTTCTCGCTCACTCGGCCCAGAAAAAAAAAAAAAAAAATAGGTCAAGCGTCTTCTCAACCGGAGCGGTGCATGCAAGTTTAATTCCAAAACGTGTTTAATATTCACAGCGATGTCAGAGGTTAAGCTGCAGGGCAGCCGACGGGAGAGCAAAGCATGAAAGACATACTACAGATGAGCGAGGGAAGGATGGAGGGAGGAGAGGAAGAAGAAGAGTTAAGTCTTTTTTGTGTCAGAATGATTGCAGTGAAGAGGAGCGCAAAGCTGAAGTCAAATGTGGACAAAAGTATTGGGACACGTCATCAAATGTGCTTCACATAATAATATAAGGCATGTACAAGCATACGAATTGAAGACATTGAAAAGCAAATTCAAGAACTCAAATTACAAATTCCAGGTGGGTCGTTCCACGGAGAGTCCGATAGACTTTGTGGTGACCGACACGGTGGCGAGCGGCCAGAGCAACGGCGACACGCAAACCGTCCAGAGCACCATCTCACGCTTCGCCTGCCGCATCATGTGCCAGCGCACGCCGCCTTACACCGCCCGCATCTACGCGGCCGGCTTCGACTCGTCCAAGAACATCTTCCTCGGGGTGAGGAGCCGCGCCGCCGCCGTCGCCGTCCGCAAAGCCGGCGAACGACACTCGAGCTCATTTGTCGTATTTGTTTCAGGAGAAAGCCGCCAAGTGGAAGACGCCAGACGGGCAGATGGACGGCCTGACCACCAACGGCGTGCTGGTGATGCACCCTCGCCACGGCTTCAGCCAGGACTCCAGGCCCGGCGTGTGGCGGGAGATCTCCGTGTGCGGGAATGTCTTCACGCTGCGAGAGACGCGCTCGGCGCAGCAGCGGGGAAAGATGGTGAGCGCATGCAGGACACCTGCCCAACCTACCCGAGAACTAACCTAACTAACCAGATCTACTTTTCACACTCTCTCACAAAAGTTCCCCTCACATCTTTGTAACTCTTTGTTTTTTCTTTCTCGCGACACACATTTCCACCTTAAGTGAGCGGAAATGTCACATTAGGGCTGATAGAAGTGAAAACTGTGTATACAATAAGCGTGACTAGGATGTGACGTGTGTGGCCATCTTGAGAACTGTGATCTGCAAAGTAACACTGCCCCCTGGTGTCATTTGAACAACATTACACATCGGTCGTCTATCAATCAGCCGTTTCCAATTTTTTTCCATCCATCCATTTTCTATAGAGTCGTCCACACAAAGTATCATCCCAAAATTGTTCAAAATCATATCAAACTTATAACAACATTATGTTTTAGTACTTTGTCATGTAGTTTTTGTTTCGCCTTACAGGTGACAGAAAAATGTTGATTTTTAAAAAAATATTTGAATATTATTATCTTAGTTCTATGTCATAATGTTGTATAAAAATAAATAAAATCCTGAAAAAAAATGTGATTTTTTTTTTCTTTTTTTTTAGGACAAAATTTCAGCTATCAAAAAACATATGGTACAACGGTGTATTAGGGCCATGTATATATATATATATATTTTTTTTTTAAGGTGGGGGCAATATTCAGAGAAAAAAAAGGTCACAAATTTGCGACTTTATAAAGTTGCAAGTGGCAGATTTGCGAGAAAAAAAAAATCATAAATTTGGCACTTTTTTCTCGGAATATTACGCCCAGGGGAAAAAAAAATATTTAGACGTGCACTAAAACGCCGCCATAATAGGGAGATTTGAAAATACCAAAAAAAAAAAAAAAATGTGTATACCGTAGGTTAAAAATGAAATGTCACAATACTAAAACTAATAAAAACTACACTAAAACAAAGCAATTTTGACCATAAAAAAACAAACATATTAATTGCTCTAGAGAGGAAATAAAACTGAAAAAACAAAACAAAACCTCAAAACAAACTAACTAAAATTATCACGAAAAGCCCCAAATTATTATAACCCTGCTTCCAACGCAGATAGAATAGAATAAAAGGTATGTTTGTGGTGCACAGGTGGAGGCGGAGTCTCAGGAGCTGGTGGACGGCTCGCTGATCGATCTGTGCGGCGCCACGCTGCTGTGGCGCACGGCCGAGGGCTTGTCGCGCACGCCCACCCTCAAGCATCTGGAGGCCCTGCGGCAGGAGATCAACGCGGCGCGGCCGCAGTGCCCCGTGGGCTTCAACACGCTGGCCTTCCCCTCCATGCGCCGCAAGGACACGCCGGACGAGAAGCAGCCGTGGGCCTACCTGCGCTGCGGCCACGTGCACGGCTACCACGACTGGGGCAATCGGCACGAGGAGCGGGACGGGCGCCAGCGCGAATGCCCCATGTGTCGGGCCAAGGGGCCCTACGTGCCCCTGTGGCTGGGCTGCGAGGCCGCTTTCTACGTGGACGCCGCGCCGCCCACGCACGCCTTCGGCCCCTGCGGCCACGTCTGCTCCGAGAAGACGGCCGCCTTCTGGAGTCAGATCCCGCTGCCCCACGGCACGCACACCTTCCACGCCGCCTGCCCCTTCTGTGCCCACCAGCTGAGCAGCGAACGCGGCTTCGTCAGACTCATCTTCCAAGGACCCCTGGACTAGAGGACGCCGGATTTGGACCTCTTTTTTTGTTGTTGTTGTTGTTGTCTCGCTCTCATTTTAAAGTGACCTTTTTGAGTATTCCTTTTTCAAGAAAAATATTTCTATATTTTCCACGAGACAAAACTGCTGGAGAGACTTTGTGATTGTGACGACGATGACAGTATTTATCCCAAACCAAAAGCAACTTATTGTTCTTGTGCTGCAGGGTGTCCCCAAAATATGTACGCAGTCTTCGAATGGCCACGCGCAAAGACTTGCAATTTTGGGCGTTCAGTTTAAATTTCAGGATGGGGAACTTCGCTAAACTTTTGAATGTCTGTCTGTTCAATATATCAGTACAGTGGTGCATTGAGAAACAAGTTTATTTCATTCTGGGATGTGATTGCGTCTCAAATAGTCTTCCCCCATTTAAAATGTTCACTTACTCACTTCACTGCCAGCCATTTTCAAAGCCGAGTCTTCCATATTAATTGATAGTTCGCCATATCAAAGGATCTGCTGTCACTTTTGAGGGGGGACACCCTGTACACTGTACGTCTCGTTAGCTAACTTAAACCTTTCTTATTTTTTATTTTTATTTATGGCCCTCAAATCATCACATGGCTTTCCAATCTTGCATCATTATACTCAGCAGATTGTGCGTGTGTGTTCTGAGGGCTTTTTCGAGCGCTTTCATTTGTGTGTTTTTGTCGTATTTAAAAGTTTTGTCCTGTGTTCGCCTTTCCAAGCCGTTGACAAAGCAATACCTTTTCTGAACCTCCTGAAGCATTATAGGTCGTCTTGAATGGCACCTCCTCCGGAACCCTTTAAAACAGCGCAGCCATGTAGCATCACGCACACAAAATGGACTTTAAATGTTTTTTTGTGACCACTGTTATGAATGCCAGTGTTGTTTATTAGTTGGGAAACCATTACTGTTTGTCCATGAATGTGCACGTTCTATTCAGAATTTATTTTGACGTCCTTACAAGTTGAAAGTGTTCCATTTAATGATCCATTATTTTTAACACGTTCATAATCCTCATTTGAAACCAGTTCGAAGCCAATAACAGGCTTTCAAATTGAGGTATTTTTGGTTTCAAAATTGATCATTATAGTTTATGGTTTGATTATGGTTTGAATCGTGTCTTGAAACCACAACCTAAGATTCAAATCGTAATTGGGAGCCCTAACATTGGCTTCAAAGCCAATTGTGAAGCCTCGATCAATTAATAAAAACCTAATTTTTAACCCTAGCTCATGTTTGAAAGCCTAACGATGGCTTGAAACCCTAATTCAGGTTCAAAACCTTGCCACAAAGTTGAAACGGTTCTTTTAAGAGAACGTTCATTTTGTTGTTGCTAATTCACGGCGACGGAATTATCGCGAGATGCTTGACAATTACTTCCGCATTTGGGACCGGCATCTTCCACTTCCGGGTTTTTCCAACAGTCTTTAACATTTGACTATTTACACATATAATATATTAATACACATAGACACGTAAAAAACAAACTTTTTTTTTTTTTTTTTTAAGCGAGTGCCCGCCGACTCGATGACGCCGGCAATAACCACGCTTGGTTGATATTTATTTCTCCGAGCAGCTGGCATCGCCGCTTGTTCAATGACGTCACACGAGTCCGAAGTGTCCCGAACTCAACTCAGGGAGACCAAAATAGAAAAACCTGTAGCACGCGAACGTACACACATACATACACGCCGTCACACACGCCAACCTCGTTTTTTATCACAGCCTCGCCCCTTTGCCCAAATATGGAAGAAAGGGCTTCTCCCTTGTCCTGTCAATCATATTGACACGCACGTGCTCCTCGTCCTCTAAATGTGTTTCTGTGAAGGTGAAAGAGAGCAAAAGAATGTTTTTCTATGTTTAAAACAATAAAATGGGAAAGAAAATCTGCAGTGTGTGTTTTGCTTTGGGTATGAACAAAAATAAAACTTACGTTACGTTCATTGCTGCCACGCATGCGCAGTAAACCTGTTCATTCACAGGTAGAGCTAACACAGGCCTCGCAGCTTTCAGCCTCGCTGAAAACTTAACCCCGGTTTGAAATCTTAATCTGAAACTTAAATCTTGGTTTAAATACCTTAATTCTTATTTTAAACCCTACCCCACTAAAATATGAAATAAAAATGGATGACGGTATAAGGAAGTCTTCATAGCCACAATGCCACACAGCTCAGTGTATAATATTGCACTTTAATTAGACCTCAGTCGCACTTCAACAGTTATTGCTGCTTTCTGTCTCATACTCGTGTGCGTGCGCGCGCGTGCGTGTTTGGCATCGCCGATGATTGACAGCACAAAGAAAACACCTAGCGTGAAATAATAACACACAATATTGTGATATGAGGACATGTAAGAACAGTACATAAGGCCTTTAAATTCATTTCAGTCAGATCACTTCAGTCCTTGTAAATACAGTATTGTATAATGCTACCGTAGTACAGTTTGCTGCATTCATATTCAAAGTTGTAAATGTTGTTTGTCGGCCAGCAGGGGGCAGCGTCTTGTTTGAAACAAAACAAAACCAAAGAGAACAACAGGTCACATGGTTGGGATGAAGCTAGGCAGGCCGGTCACATGACCAGGGCGAGTGTGGGCGTGGTCTCAGTGGTCCAGGATGCGCAGGTTCCCCGACACGATCTTGTTCTCCAGCATGGAGCCCGCCGGAATGTCGATGCGATCCCCGTGGTTGGCGATGATGATCACCGTGCCCTGATGCAAAACACCGCACAGACACAAAGCACCCACTGGTTTTAAACACCCTTTTTTTTTCTTTAAACTATTTTCCTTGAAACCCTGCTTTGAAGTTTTAACAAAGGTTTGAATCTTGCTTTGAATGTCTATCATAACTTTTAGTTTTCCGACTGCTGTCATGTCAGGTAACAAATCTGTGCTTGCTGTGTAAAAGCTAGATTTCGCTTTGCTGTCAAACAAGCTCGACTGTTGCCAAAATGGCCCTCGTGTGGCTCTTTACCTTGAGCGAGACGTTTTTGCCGAAGGTGACGTCTCCGGACACGGTCAGGTGGTCCAGCTCCAGCATGTCGGGTATACTCTCGAAGCGGGTCAGGTACTCCTGGACCTGAATGTGGGAAAAACCTCACCACCTTTAACAAGGACTAACTAACTAACTAACTAACTAACTAACTAACTAACCCCTACTTTTACTTTTAATCTAACCCTGGCTCAAAACCTCACTACGCCATTTTTGTAGCATGGCACCTTGGTGAAAGAGCTCCCCAGCTTGACGTGCGGTGTGGTGGGGAACTCCCGGCGGGGGCTCATGGTGAGCGAGCCGGCGTCCAGGCTGTACAGATTGGACATGACCAGTAGGAGGTCCGAGGTGGTCTTGACGGGCAGGAAGCGGCTGCGGGGCACGTTGATGCCCATGGCGTTGTCGAAGCACTTGATGGCCGCGCCCACCGCCGTCTCCAGCTGGATCACGTTCTGACCTCCGTCCAGCGTCTGCGCAAGGGCCACACGGGAGACTGTGACCGACAAACTTCATCCAGTCACCATTGGAGAGCTCAACTACTGAACAATAATGTATTTTTGTGTACTTTGTGTAACGCGTTATGATGCTGATAGCAGGGTGTTAAACGTCAGCAGCTAATTTTGGGAGCTAATGTTCAAAGCTAAAGTTGGTCTACTTAGTTCACATGTTAACGTAAGATTGTAGCCAATTTCAGAAGCTAACCTTGAACTTAACATTTGAATACAACATTAAAGCTAATATTGGAAACTAACTTCAGAAACAAACATTGAAAGCCAACAGTACTAAAAGCTAACTTTGGAAGCTAATATTTGAAGCTAATGCTGGAAGCTAATGTCAGAGTAACACTGGAAGCCGACTTTAGAAAGCAACCTTTAAACAAATTTTGAAAACTAACATAAAATCTCATCACATTGAAAGCTACTTCACATATTAAGACTGAAAGCTAACATTGGAATCTAACGGTTTTCAACCAAGCCAACTGCAAAGGTTGACATTGAAAGTGAAAATTAAAGCTAACATTGAAAGCTAATCTTGAAGGTCATATTGGTAAGTAACTGAAAAAAAATCAAAGATAACAATGAAAGCTAATATTAGAAGTTACAACTAGCCTTGGAAACTAGTATTAATACTGAAGGCTAACACTGGAAGCAAATGTTTAGGCTAAATTTGAAAACTAATGTTAGTGGTAACATTTTAAGCCCAGCATTCTTACATTGAAGCTAACGTTGTAAGCTAACAGAACTAAAATTGGAAGCTAACGATGGAAGCTACTTGCATTATAAATCAAAACACATCCCAATTAGCCATTTGATTGTTTTTATTTTTAATTTAATAATTTCATAAATCTAATGGCACAGTGGTGAGGAATATTTAAGGGTTAATTTAAACAATGAATAGTGAGATTCAATGTTTATGTACTCCAAAATGCGTGTTATTTTAATGTCTAACCTTGGTGTTGACGATGACCTCCATGTCCATGGCTTTCTGCTCCTGCAGTCTTTTGATGGCAGCCAACGAGATCCAAAGGTTGTTGGTGTTGAAGATCTTAAACTTGGTCACCGACTTGAACTCATCCACATGGGCTTTGGGCACCTGGGCTATTTCCAACAGGCGCAGTTTGCCCTCATACTCGATCAGTGTGCCGCCCTGAAAGTCACCCCAGACATCAGTATTTTTTCTTTTCTTTTTTTTTCTCCATGACTCTGGAAGCACCTACCTTGACGTCAGCGCGCGTCTTGTCCGTCACCTCCATGACGAACTCGCACCGCTTGCCATTATGTCGTCCCACCAGGTGGTTGAGGATGTGCAGGTCCACGGTGGCGCCCAGGTTGTCGATGTTGGACACAAAGATGTACTCCTTGCCCTCGGCAATCAGCTGCTCCAGCAGGCCCGAGTTGTAGAAGCTGGCGTAGATGTCGCCGTGGCCCGGCGGGTACCAGCCCTCCGCGTTCTGGCCCGTCGTGCTCAGGCTGGTGGACACGGGCAGCAGCGACTCTTTGTTGATGCGAGGATACCTAAGGAGAACGCAACAGAAACATCTCAGAGGACTTCAAAAGAGGATTTAAGCAAGCGATGCGATCAAAGAGAGATCAACGGATCTGCGTCCTCTCCGGTGAACATCACATAGTGAGGGACTTTAAAAGGTAGGATTAATTCTGGCCTGATGCTTTGAGATGGTCGGACGCTTTGTGTCTTTGATGATCATGTCTGAATCATTTCCAAATTCATTAAGTCCAAACTATTTTTGGTCCGCATGATGTATTGGTAGGATGTTGATCTGAATAATTTGAAACATGGTTCCTGCTGTCGCACCTTCATTCATATTTGAAGACACATGGTGGTAAAACAATTTTCCATTTGACTGATATCGACATTAAATATGAATGATGTCCTCCATACTTTATAGCACATGTTTCCGTCATCATTTTTTTTAATATTACATTAAGCACACATTTGGATTAGTGACATTGACAGCAATTACCTGCTCTGGTTGAAGGTGTGTATCTTGACGCGGTGATGTGTGTACTTTTGCAAGATCTTATTTGTGTCCTCGTCCGTATTGAAGGAGTTCATGAGCACCAGAGGCACGTCCGTGTTGTACGTCTTATTCAGGTGCTGCGCAGCCACCACAAAAAAAAAAAAAAAAAAATCTAATTTCAATTTATTATGTGGACAAATATGAGCAACATTTTGTAGATTATGTCAAAAATAAAACAATAGTACAAAATATTGAATGCAAAATAAAATAGATGAAAAATATGCAAATCTTCTTTAAAAAAAAAAAAAGTAGCCAAAATACTGGTAAACTACACAAAAATACTTTTAAATATTTTTCCCCCTTTCTTTTTTCTTTTTTTTCTTTTTTTAATCGAAGACTTAAAAAAATATGATAATAAAGGAAGCAAAATACTGGAAAATAAAATATGAAATACATTTGCATTAAAAAAAAGAAGCAAAAATAACACTTAAAAATAAAAATACATTATTGTTATGACAAAGATGTAAGACAATAATACAAAATATCTAACAAGACATTTTAGAAGATTCATTAAACAAATATTGGAAATTAACCAAAAGCTAAAAGACAACAGTAACAAAGTAAATTAAACAAAACATTTTAAAAGAGTAGAATATAAACCCATTAGGGGAAAAAAACTACTGGAAAATCATTCTTAAAATGGAGTAAAATACTAATTGATGACATAATAAATAATACAAATTGATTAAAAAAAAATACATGAAAAATGAAAACGATGAGACATAGGGGTGTTAAAAAAAATCGATTCGGCAATATATTGCGATATTACATCGCGCAATTCTCTAATCGATTCAATAGGTGGCCGAATCGATTTTTAAACATCCCATATTTGATGGAAAAATATTCACAAAATGTCTTAGGGTTCACACATTAAGCATGAAAGAAAGTTATATTAATGGAACATTAAGCCTTCATATTTTATTTCAATGCTGTTCAAACATGAAACAGATTACAACCTGTATAAGACTGTAGTTTCAGTTAAATAAAATCTTACACTGTACAAGTTTACTGATTAGTATTTTTTAAATTTGAATAAAAAAAAAAAATCGCAACAATCGACTTATGAATTCATATCGGAATTAATCGGTATCGAATCGAATCGTGACCAATGAATCGTGATGCAAATCGAATTGTCAGGTACTAGGCAATTCACACCCCTAATGAGACAATATCCAAAATGATCAGACACAAAAAATGTCATAAAGATACAAAACCATTAGCTAAAAATGGTAAAATGTTACCTGAAAATACATTTAAAAAAATAAATATATAGAATGCGAGGGTTATACTTTGTGAATGCTAGCTTGATAATAAAGAGACGAAAATGTTTAAAAAAAACAAAAAAAAACACACAAATACTAGTAAATTGCAAAAATATTACAATATAATAGAAAAATATGAGACCCCTAAAGATGACTAAATATTAGCTGGAAAAGTAGAAAAATGACGTAATCCATAAATTAATTCCATCCCTAGTGGAGAGTTCAATGTCCAAACTGGGACAGGAAAAAGGGAGTAGCTTGAGTTTTTTTTTTTTTTTAAAGCTAGATCAAAAGTTTGCTATACATTAACCAGACTGATAATTCGCCTTTGACAATTGAAAAGGGGGGCACGGTACACTTTCTGGGAGGAGGCTCGTTCTCACGTCAGGATCTTCAACAAACACCCTCTAACGTGAATCATAATACAATGCAAACAACTAAAAACTGTCGTGCCTGCAATGTTGACATTGGCTAGCTCTTACGGAGAAGATGACGAAGAAGGCGAGGCAAGTCTTAACCTAACCACTTTGAGACGTAACGTTTGTAACTTTTTACACCAAATGCCAAATACTAGCGAAAAAAAAAAAATCAACTCTCAAATTACCACCGACTTGACAGTACTGTACATAAAAAGTAAAAACATGAACTGTACTGCATGAAAAAAAAAAAAAGACCAGAGGAGTGAAAGTATATGTGGTGGTCCAAAAATGGAGATGAGTGCGTGCATGCGTGAATGGTCTCTATTTTGTCTGCAAACAGGTTGTTTGGGGACTGGAGGTAACGCGATCGGAGCTGAGCTGAGCAGAACTGGGGTGTAGTGATTGGGACACAAGAGAGCAGTGTACTAATGGAGGCCGGGAAGGAGGGTGGCGTCCCGCGGGGCCCTTACGAAACACAACCTCACTCACTCGCGTATACGCACACGTTGATCAAATATGAATAGATTGCATACAGGAGCTAAACAAACTTAAGGTAGATTCGCTCACCTGAACCAAACTGCTGCAAATAAGCGTTTTATTGAATCAATGGACAATGGCACACGGCGTCCAGTGTTTGCTGTACAACCGTAGGATCCTCCTTCTCGCCCTCAAGGCCCCTTTTCGTGTGCCTCACTTACATATCCACTCACTGCGTGTACACACACAGTCAAGTGTAACTAACCCGAGGACATCAAATTGGGCCTCATTATACTGCATGTGAAAAGGAGTGGGATCAAATTAAGTACCCACGAACTGCACTGAATGGTCTGTGTTCGCATTGAATTGCACAAAAATTTGAGGTCATAATCGACAGATCTGAGCCTCCGTAAGGGACAGACTAAAATGTTTAATGTAAAAAAGCTTTCGGCAGAGCAAAAAAACTTGACTTGTGTCTCTTGAACTGCACAGACATGTGGAGCACACGTCATCATACCAAGCACGCCAAGCATAGACACAGCTGACGCTACTATGACATCACTTCCTGCTACGCCCATCTGAAGTCATGGTTACAGTCTTGGTGAGTTTATTTGTATAGCCTCCTTTTGTGTAAGTGTGATTCAAGCCAAAGTGAACGATGTTCCCCATGTTGGTTGTTACCTCGATCTGCTGCACAGTGAGGTCCAGGAAGGTGTTCTCATTGCGGACGCTGATCAGGCTCTTGGGGCCTTTGCAGCCCATGCTGGTGCCGAGACCCCCGTTCAGCTTCACCACCACAAGCTTGTTCAGGCTGTCGGCGACGCCCTCCGGAAGACCCCGCGCCACGATCTTGTCATACGGTTGGATCTGGACACACACAACAAAAGGTATCACATGAAGAATGTGTGTAATTTGTCCGTAAGGAATGATTTTAGTCCTGCTTGTGAGGTTTTTATCTTTAGGGTCTGAGCACAAGATGCTAAAACCCCTTTGAAATTGGTTTGTTTCTTCAGGCCAATTGTATGATGCCGTGTTAGGGTCACATAGAGAAGGTTAGAAGGGGGTAATATTCCAATAAAATTAACAAAGTTACAAGAAAAACCCCCTCAAATATTTCTGATATTATAAAGTGTCAAATTTGCAATTATTTAAAAAAAAAAAAAAAAAAAAAAAAAAAAAAACTCAAATGAACAACAACAAACTTGAATATTGACTCATCATAAAACACCAAAAGGTGTGATATATTTATTTAAAGGTAATAGAGTGATACTGAAATTAACAATATGAGCGTGTGTGTGTGCAAACTTCCTGCTGGTAAACCACAAATGCGACTCCCTTCCTCCCTCAAAGAGGATGAGGTTACAAACACAACACTCTGCCTAGATAATATAAACAAAGCACATCAGGCTCAAATGTTATCGTAGCTGACGTGCACATAAATACTTGAACACTCGACAGCGGGATGCCGCGTCGGTGAAGCATTTTAAGAGGCAAACCACCGCGGAGCGTAATTATCGCCGGCGTGGTTCATACAGGATTCCCAGCCGGACCGCAGCTTCCTTTCCACAGATGCTCACTTAGCGGCCAACAGGCATTTAGCATTCAGCTTGACAAATCAACAAGAATGTTTGTGTTGCGGATTTAACAGGAGGGAATGTGTTTGCACAAATGAAAGATTATTTATCAATTGGGCGGCGGGAGGAAGTGCACTAAACTCGATGTCGTTGACCTTGCTGTGCTGTTTACAACCAAGATGGTGCAGGACGCTAGAAAAGCAGCGGGGTCGCTAACAAGTTAAACACCAGAATGTGTGAACGGAATTGAGTAAATGTCAGAAAGTTGTAGCTTTCATGGAATGCGACGTTAGAGCTGCAGTTTGTCTCGTTAGCGCACATCACTGTCAGTGTCTTCTTTTTTTTTTTTTTTTTTTTTTTTTTTTTTAAATTCGTCTAATCTTCTCCAACTTCCTCTTGTTATGCCACATTATCGCTGCACAACTCATCTCTTATGTGTCACATATGGTGAAAAGAAGAGAAAAAAGGCTTCGTGCGAGCTGGTGAGAGGCAAGAGGAGGTGTGAGAAGTTTCTGGATGGTTACAGTGTGAGGAGGCAAAGGACAGAGCAGGCATTGTGCATGTTTGTGGCAAGCCACTGAGGACGTTTTATGAAAGAGCAGCGAGACAGAAGGTCTGCACACTCGATAAACAATTTACCGTTCCGCTGGTGAACCCCAATTTGGGTCGTTGGGCCGTGAATCATTAACGCGTTCGCCGCTTGCTGCAAATATGACTGCGGGCGATCCATTAATGAATGATTGATAAAGCAATTCATGGACGTCAGAATCATTTGGAGGTTTGGCGATAACTGGAACGTCTGAAGCACAGGAAGCTTCGGCGATGTAGAATTTGGAATTCAGAGGTAAAAAAACAAAACAAAACAAAAACACTATTATTTCCAATATGCTGATGACTTAACTCATTTGCTCCCAAAAACGTATAAAAACGTTCTATTTTAAATATTGCCATGCTCCCAAAGACATATTTTCTTTTTCTTTTTTTTTGCTATGCTAGAGCATACAGAAGGCTCTGAACTGAAGAGAATGCTTGAAGAAATGGTAGTTACTACAAAAACAGCCAGCCGGTGGCAGAAGAGTATAAGAGATCAACCAGGGCCATGTTGCAAAAGGCTCTTTTACCCAGTTTTAAACAGATTTGGATATAATGATGAAACTTAGCTTTAACAAATAGCATTGATTTTTGCAAAAATATGAAATTGATTGTATTTGCATAAGGTTTCCGACTGACAGCGGCGCTTTTCACACTTTTCATTTCCAAAAATTCTTTCTGTAAATCTCTTTACGAAGGATCGACTCCAACTCTCTATAAATGCAAACAAATATCCTACATATCATGATGCTTATCACTCTTAGGACAAGTCCTGACAACACGTGGTGGGGAAATCGACTTTCGCAACAAGTTTGCGTTTGTTGAGTAACAAGGACTGTGATCCTCCAAAGTTCGAACTAGACATCAAATATTTAATGACTGCTTGGTTTGTGCTTTTTTGCGACCGTTTTAAGCACGCGCGGGACGGAGGCCAACTCACAGAGTCCTCGGGCGGTCGCTGTATCTTGATCCATTCCACCGATGGGCCCTTAACCTGCAGGAATCTGTGGAAGAGATTCCTGAAGCCCTCAAAGTCTTTCCTGCATGCCTGAAAAACAACATCATTTTTATTTAGTAAAATTTATGTGTCTGATTGGAAGTTGTTTGCGGAAGTTATGGGGAGTTTTCACCACATGTGCATAGACATACATACAAATATTACACATACCGGTATATGAAAAGCTCACTTTTAGTGCAACCCCCCCCCCCCCAAAAAAAAAACCCCCCAAATAATCCATAAATCATATTAGTCTTTAATTTGTGTTAATATTGTTGAATATCATTTCCTTGATGCCATTGAATAAAAAATAAATAAATAAATAAATATTCTGACAAAAAAAAATAAAAAAAAATCGACAAATACGGCAGTCATTGGACAATTAAACGAGCTAAACAAACTCCTTGCTGGATGTAATAAATTCCTTTCCGCAGGCCTTTGGACCACACGCAAGATTGCAATTGGTCGTACTTTTCCCACAGATAACAGACTGAAGATAAAATGGCTCAGCACAGACTGTTTATAAGTACACCATGTTCATAAAGTCTTTGTGTGAACCAGGAGTATCAGATCTCAGGACTTATATTTGTTATTATTAGAATAGTATGCAGGTGTATTGTAGTTCTATTCAGGTGTATTGTTTGTTCCAGTGAGAAAGTAAACTGTGCATGATTAAATTAACACACCCATTTTGACGTGTTGATGGAAATTAGAACAACA
This sequence comes from Festucalex cinctus, assembly GCF_051991245.1. Lineage (NCBI taxonomy): Eukaryota > Metazoa > Chordata > Actinopteri > Syngnathiformes > Syngnathidae > Festucalex > Festucalex cinctus. The sequence goes on from NC_135424.1 coordinate 7,309,254, forward strand.
GAAGGGAATCCAGTGTGGCTTTGTACATGAATAGGAAAAACAAGTGTGGTACACACCACACCCAAAATTTTAGAATTGCCTATAGTCGTACTTTAAACCCTAAATATACACCAAGTATGATTCTCAAACCTTTTCAGCCTGTATCCTGTTCGCCAGAAGTTTGAAAACCGTTTAAACAACAGTTTTTCTTGTTACAAAGAAATTTTGAACATGCTTAAAATTTGCGACAAGAAAAACCATTAAAACTGTTGACGAACGTCGGGTTAACGTTTGTGACCTTGAACGAACCCTGATGAGAAATCAACATTTGCTACATTCACAAATGTTTGTCCCTAAGTGTGATACAGGCTTAGCATGAGTTCTCCTCTTACCTTAACGTTAAAAATTAATGTATTATAGGTGATTTGATTTTGGGACAAAACATTAGGAATGTTATGACACTGATAAAAAAAAAGAAGCTACTTTTTACTTTTATCAATTTTAAGTAAAAATGATGCATTTTTTTTAACTGAAAGTCAAGCTAAAAAAAAATCTTGACAATAACATATGTGACCTCACTAGTCTAAACATGACATTCTAATTAATATTACATTTGTGGAATATGTTATTTGTCAAAATCCAGCCATTTTTATCCACCCAGCCATTTTGCCACTTACTGTCGACTTAAGACGACATCACAGGTGCTCAGGGCTCAGCAACAACCAATCACAGCTCACCTGTTTTCTGAAGCTGAGCTGTGATTGGGTGTTACCTGCAACTGTGATGTCATTTTCACTTGACAGCAAGTGGCAAAATGGCCGCCTTATGATATTGATAAAAACTGCTGGATTTTTCTGCTCAAATCATATTCCAGTAATGCAATATTAACCAAAATACCGTGTTTAGACTAGTGGGGCTTCATAAAACAGAATCGTCAAGAATCTTTTTTGGGGTTGACTTCTCCTTTAAATCCGGTCCATTTATGGACATATACACATAGCAATAAATGTGAGTCACGAGCAAAGAGTTTGGCCCAGTTTGGTCCGTGAGCCACGTGTTTTGCACCAGCCCGGAAGTGACTATATAACTTTTAAAGACCTTGCACATGTCGTCCCTTGTGTAGCCCCGCCCTCAACACACATGCTTGACGTACGTGTTAGTAAGCAGGCGGAACCCTCATTGGCACCGCAGCACAGTATGTATCACTCATGTGCGTTTTCCCGGCGACCCCTCCGCCCAAAAAAAATCGCAACCAGATGCTGGGCCAGAGTGAAAAGGTTGGGGTGCGTGCGAGGCGGAGATGTTACCTCTCTCTCTACCCCCGAAGTGGTGTGCAGCAGCTTCTCCATCTCACTGTGTATGGAGCTCTCCAGCTGCTGCCGCATCATTTCCTGGAAATGAGACATCCCTCCGTTGAGCACGCCTTTCCTCAGACCTGTGCATGGTCGAGAGAATTCAAAGTTATGGTGAAGTTTAACTGATCATATTTGATGGGGTTTGAACAGCCAAATACGTCCCAGTGAAACATTAACATTAAAAGACGTTGACTGATTCAAAAAAATGATAATTGTCTGACACTGGAAATGTGAATGTCGACTATGTACTCGGTGTTCTCTCAGCACCAGTTGCACTCAAGTCAGATTTTTCTCATATTTTTAAAGTGACCAATCACAATAGAACATAACTGATTCAATGACCACAGACGCGCCGGAATCCAACACCCTTAGTCAAAATAGTGGCAGTTGAACCAACATTTTATGTAAAAATGTAACTAAAAGTCAAAATATATACAGTGATGTGAAACTAAAACTTTCTGGACACAAAAATGTGCCTAAAAAGTCATATAATCTAACCAACAATTCCTGAAGAAATGTGCATCACAAGTCCACAAATTCAAACAACATTTATGAGAAAAACATGCCTCAAAATATTTGGATTTAGACCAACATTTCCTGTAAAAATGTGCCTCAAACATCTAAAGATTTGTAATTTGCAGTTCAAACCAAATTTTCTGGGAAAACATGCCTCACAAGTCAGACAAAACTTCAAAGCATCATCATGAGCAAATCGCAAGTGACACTGATGTGATCCAATAGAACAACAACAAAAAAAACAGTCACATCTGGAAACAAGATGTTACTGACGCTTTTGGCAGAAACATCCTCATGTTCTGATCAAGTCGTGGAAGAACTTCATACACATTGGGGGAAGAATGACTCATGAGATTAATCATGATTAATGAATCATTTCATGCATGTGAGAACACTCGGAATGAACATTGTCAGCATTAAAGCCGAATAGACACTGAACAATATTAACACATTAACATGGAGAGACATGACAGGAAGTTATGCAGTTATGCAACTTTAAACCTTTCAAAGCCAGCAATTTTCCACCTAAAGAGGTAGTACAGACGCAGGACAGTATTGTGACATTGCTGGAAAAGGGTGTTTAGTTTCTCATGTCTCCCATCCTGTTGTGATAGTCGTCCAACAAGTATTTGTACTTCACAATTCACACTAGACTCCGGCGGGACGGTATTCCGCAATGCTGGGAAAGGCGTGCGAAGTTTCACACTTTTCCCGCCCTTTTGCGTTGAAAGCAAAATGTGCAATGATTATTTCATACGTCCCACTTGGGGCACTTGATGCTCACGTCACCAAATTATATGATTGCTTGTTGCTGTGTCATTGTCTCTGCAATATCCCGAACCAAATCTCCTCTGGCAGCATAGGAACTCTACACATGGGACTTTGTGGCCCATTTCCAGGGTACAGCAGCTGCCTGGAAGCCTTACTTACATCACCGAGCACAATGCCAAGCAAGCGTCGAGTCCAACATGACTTTGGAGTAGTGGAAAGCGACAGACACGATAATATCACACTGTTGGATTCAGTGTGAAAGGCACCGGAAAATAAATGCTGGCTCTACTTTCTGTGATTTGCGACAAAACAGTTTAGGGACCAATTTGTCCCCTGGTAGACGAAGAAAGGAGGAGATAGTATTTCACATAGCTGACTTTTATGAATGCATTATTTTAAGCAGTGACCTTTTTCCGCCCGCCGAAGCAAATTCCGACAAAAAGTGCGAACAGGAAACAAACGTTAGGAGGGTCAAAGTGGCAAGTAGGATGTCATGACATCCGCTTCTGGCGTATTACAGAGAAGTGAGACACTTTGCAGTTGGTATTCATTGAAGTCACAATAGACTTCCTTTTAGTTCGGAATAAAAAAAAAAGAAAATCTTCAAGGAACTCTTACATTTTAAAAACCACTTCACAGCATCATTCGGTCTTTTACTTCATGCATCCTGTGCTGCAATTTTGCAAGATCTGGTTGTGAAACTGTGCATTCTTTTGGGGAATTGTGGCAACGTGTGTTTTTAGGAGGAAAAAAATGAAAGATTCTACTGCAGTTTTGATGTGGCAGCTTTGTGGGATTTCTACATGAAAGAGACAATATATTTTTCACACTAACATTTCTTGGGGAATTGCAACATCTTTTTTCTTGCTGGGTTCTGTGTGAACGCTATAAGCTAATATATACATGATCTTTTGCTACAGTTATGAAGTGCTAACTTTGCAGGCTAACTGCGTGAAACAGTGGATTCTGAATTTATTTGGGAATTGCGCCAATTGGTTTATTTTCTGGGTTCTATGTGAAAACCACAAAACAAATAAATACATGTTCTTTTACAGGCAGAACATTTGACTATTTTACAATACTTAATCATTTAGTATTTGTTTAACTTTAGAAAGAGAGAAAACCCAAACAAATTTGCTTGCGACTTGGTCCTCTCTTATCTACTTGCATAGTCCTCCACATATCTAGTTGAAAAATGACGTGATTTATGTAGTCTTTCATGAAAGAAGATTGATTGTTTTCTGTGTTTAATCAAAATAAGACATTTGCAAAAACATGTTTTTGCTTCGGAAAACAATGACTGAACCGGTAACATAGCACAACATCAACACCCCCCCACCCCTCCTTTTTTAATCACAATGCGAATATGAAGTGCGAAATAAACACCAACCATTGGTTTATAAACAGTAATCATAGAAGGAAATGCTTTTGTAATAATCAAAATTAAAATGAATCTGACTAGTCGATTAATCGAGTGAATAATCAAGAGATTAATTGATTCTAAAAATATTCGATCGTGACAGAACTAAATATAAGTCTAGTTGACATTAAAATACGAAGGTTCCTTACCTTCCACATAAAGGGCCATGTTTAAATCAGTCAGGAAATTAGATATTAAGAGGAACGAAACCTGTAATAATTGCCAGTTAATTCCAAAGTGTCATCCCGTGGTGCAGTAAAGTTTCCTGGGCTGAGTGCTGACTGTCCATTCATGCAGTGAGCTTCCAATCACCAGAGCTCCACAGAATAGCACATCCCGTCCAAGTCATAAAAGAAGGAGCAAAAAACAAGGACACATTCGCACTTATCTCCCTGGCCAGTCGCCAAACGAAATGTAGTCCCACAAACGTCGTTTTTTATCCCTTGCCACCTCCTTTCCCCCCTACGTAAACAACGTCACAAGTCCTGGCTGTGACTCCTAACCACTACCAGGTTTTTCCTCCGTCGTCCTTCTCCTCCCTTTCAACACTAACTCCCCTGCTTGGGATTTTACGACCACATTATTGCGGAGATTTTTCCCCGCTTTTGTTTTTTAACATCGCCAACGCACGCACCCACGTCAATTATTAACCCCACCGAGGTGAACACTCCCATCCACCCGTCGTAGCTAACGGGACTTTACAAAAGCAAAGGTACAAACGCAGCACGGAGGCGATGCGCTCCTTGGACAAGTGACTCGTCCGAAAAACTGAGGTGTCATGAACGCATCGCGGAGAAGAGGAACCACTGTGGCTAAAATGAACCCCCGAGGAAAGAAAACCCTATGGGTTAACCTAGCTAGCCAGCTACGTGATAAAAATATATATAATAAAACGTAAACGAAACCGGTAGTGTTCGTCTTACCGATTGGCCGCAGGATGCCGGCGGTCGATGGGGTCGGCCCAGTCCAGCGGTTCGAAAGAGACCACAGCAAGCAACTCCCCGCAGAAGACACACACTAACCACTACACACAAGTACACTATTACACGCTCCCAAACGCACACGAATATTTTTTTTTTCCTATCGGCGGCGTTTTCACGTCAACACACCATACTGTCTGGCTGTGTTAAAAATAATACGTGAAAAATACATGCGAAACTTGTGTTGTGTTAGGAGAGAAATAGATGAGTTGCTTTTTTTCCCTCCTCTCTGAAGTAACATTCCGAAGAGGAACGAATTGAAAGCTGTCAGCGCCAGACAAAACCAATCAGAGCGTGGTGTTTCTATGACATCACCGCCGAGCGCCAATGGGGTTGTGTGAAGCAGGGACGAAGATTTCAAGAACGAATTGGAGTGCGACGTTTCTGTGCTGTATTTTCCAAGCGCCAATGGGTTTTATGACGCACCTAAAGACGTTTTCGGATATTTTGGATTTTTTAAGGACAAATATTTTCACTTTACAAGCTGTTTTGGGTTGACGCCATTTTATTTGGCGGTAATATATATATATACTCATACTGGTATTAAAACGATTAATATGTAGTAATAAAAAATGTGCTTAGATATTGAGGAAGAAATAGCCCTTTGTCGTCTGTCAGTAATTTGTCATCCATATGTACTTTCATTTCCAGATACCAGGGCTGCAACATTCTTTTATAGAGGAGCTGACACAATTGAATCGGTTGGTGACGTCAATTATCGTCATACTACACTACAGTACAAATATACTTGGAAAAGTAGGCAAATCCTGCCCCTCCGTGGTGTCATATTGATATTGCACGATGGTATTTCTTAACACATTATGCAGCAATCTGGCATGAGGTTGTATAAAAAGTTATTGTGTTTTAAATAAATGGACCATTCATGTGCAGACTTGGCTGGTCAAGTTTTATGTAGTCTTCTATCTGCATTCATGCTAGACCACAAATCACACATTTCAAATTTCAATATTATCATTTAACAGCAAACATGACCTCTTGCTTTGATGGCCACATTTCAACATGCCACATACATAAAGCAAGATGTCAGCAAATTTCGAAACTTCAGCTCAAACGAGCAGTGGAAGGGTTTTTATTGTGGAGTTTAATATTTTATTTTTTTGTGGTGACACCACAGGAGAGAATTAGTAATGTAAGTTATTGATAAAAAAAAAAATATCTACACATATTATTATAATTCAGTACTCAATGAATCAAGCCCCATACTCTTCAAGTCTTTTATTGTTAATGCATGAATAATTGGGATTTAAGTGTGTTTTTGGTATTTTTTCCAAATTAAATTATATGGACCTAATGCTCACATTGGAGTGCAGTTATTTATGATTAAAGTTATTACGCCCTTTATGGAGTATGATATAACCCAGAAGCCGAAGAACCTCCCCCAAAAAAACAAAAACAAATGAAGCACTTGTGCGTGTAACCTTTCAAAATTGCACATGTGCATAGCTGCCTTGTTGCCCTTTGGGATCTATTGTAGCACCAAAGCATTCCATTTTTTTTCTCCCAAAATCGCCATACACTACATCTCTCACACCAAGGTACGCACAAAAGAGGAATACAAAGACATTGAAGAGAGTGCTTTGTCACAGACGGGCATCTAAATGTAGTCACTTGGCTAGGAACTTCAGCGCTGTGTCCCTCTCCTCTATTAGCTCTGTGGCTGTGGCCTCCATCTTGGCCTTGGAGAAGTCATTGATGGCCAGGCCCTCCACTATTTTCCAGCACTTGTTCTAAGGAGAGGAAGAGACAGTATGTTAATGACATCAGCTGAAACATTCTAAGTACAGTGGTGCCACGACTAGCAAAACCTTTCCCCAAAAGTTGCTTTAAAAAAAAAATATGAGTGAACTTGGGTGGGGAAGAACTGTATTGTATTCAGACAACTCCAATGTGTATTAGCATGCTAACCGTGATCTGGACAGGGAAGGAGTAGATGAGGTCATTTGGGACTTTGTAGGTGTTGCCTGAGGAGTACACACCCATGGAGATGAACTCACCCTGGATGAAAAGAAACATTTGTTAAAAAAAAAAAAACAAGAGTCCCTCAAAATGTTTGATTGTGTGGCCTACATCGCACACATGGTTTAAAATGAGCGAAAATGATGGATGGAGATGCCGGTTTACCTCCGGGGTGCCGAACCAGATGTCCTTCATGTGGTCGCAGATGGCCTTGGCTGCAGACATGGCGCTGGACAGCTTCCTGGCTTTGATGACAGCAGCGCCTCTCTGCTGCACCGTCTGTAGCACGGCAACATGGACGACATGAACACAAGCACTGGGACGTGCTCACACAAACAAAGATTTGGACACAAAATGATTTTTCCCCATGCATTCTGTCACTGAAAATTGACTTTTTAGATCACTTTGACCAGAGGGAACATCTTCCAACACTTGGCAAAAACAAGTGAGCGAGAAAGTTTCTGGACTGTCGGTCCTTTCTTTTTTGTACTTTGAGTTAAGTTTGCTCCCAAAAACGTATAAATATGTTCTATTTTAAATGTATTGTTTCCCAAAGATGTATTTATACGGGTTTTTTTGTGTTCTTTTTTTTAATGCTAGTGCAAACAGAAGTCTTTGATGCAGCCTCTCAACTGCAGAGAACGGGTGAAAAAAATGGTAGTAATTACAAAAATGGCCAGCAGATGGCAACAGAGTATAATAGATCAACCAGGGCCATAATGAAAACAAGCTGTTTCCCCACAATTCTAAGCAGATTTGTGAATAATGATGAAACTCAGCTATATTCTAATGCTAATTGCTGCAAAACGGAAAAAGATAGAAATATACTTTTTTTTCCTAATGAAAGAAGAGACTCTAATCTTTGTTTTGGTGGTTTTCATGTTTTTATAGCAATAGAACACAATATTCTGTGGGCCTTCCAAAATCAGTCAAAATGCAGTAAAACAGCCGGGAGCGAAGGGGGTTGCTTCAGTGAAAATGGCTGGGAGTGAATGAGTTAATACTGAAAATGCTTAATAAAAACATTTATAAAAAAATAAATAAATAAATGTAATACACATTTTTAAGCTTTTTCCATGGTTGTGGATGGGATTGATGTGATTAGATTATGCCCTGTTCCTGTACAGATGGTGGTTTGTAGCCATGCACGAATTAAAAAAAATAAAAATATCACAACAACGGTTTGCTCACAGTGATGAAGTCCCCTTTGAGCCAGGCCTCGTCCTTGACTGCATCAAAACAGGCCATTTCGCTGCCGGACATGTTGACCTTGCAGTGGTGCACATCCGGGTACTGCGTGGACGAGTGGTTGCCCCAGATGATTACGTTCTTGACAGCGGTGGCGGGGACGCAGCAACGCATTGCAACCTTATGGGACATGCGCACAGACCGAGTGCATTACAGACAACTTTACATACAACTGGGAAATCAGAAAGCTATTTTGCGTATCAACATTTATCCAACAGTAACAGGAAGTAGAAACCTGCAGAGACCTGAGAGCGAGCCCTGTTATGATCGAGGCGGGTGAGGCATGAGAAGTTCTCCTTGGGAACGGAGGGAGCAGACTTCATTGCAATCAGACAGTTGGTGTTGGCTGGGTTTCCGACCACCAGGACCTGAACGCATCACAATCAGTTCTCCTCATGTATTGAAGACGGCATGACTGAGCACTTCATTACCTTGACGGTCTTCTTGGCGTACTTGTCCAGGGCCTTTCCTTGGGTCTCGAAGATGGCCACATTGGCTTTGAGCAGGTCCTTCCTCTCCATTCCCTCCTTCCTGGGCATGGAGCCCACCAAGATGGCGGCATCCACGTCCTTGAAGGCCACTTCCACCTTGTCAGTGGCCACGATTTCTGCAGGGGAGGAGAATTTTGTGCGTATTATTGTGCTAGTGTGGCGTAGGGACCGAGCCCTGCAATGAAAAGTGAACATCCACAAATAATTTACTGTAGTTAAACGGTTACCTCTCAGAAGAGGGAGGGCACAGTCCTGCAATTCCATGACAACACCTTCCAGAACAGACATCATGGGCGAAATATCCAGGAGGAGCAGTGTGAGTGGCTGGCATGAACGACAAGAAAACAAAGGGATGACTAAAATTATGCCACGTAAGAAATAAAGACTACTTTGGATTGGACTCTGAAAGCCTGTGAGCAATGCCAAGGGAGTGCAGCGCATTCCTAACGAGTGGTTTTAAATTACAGCCCGAGGTGCTTGGCACTGGATCCATTTCACCAGGCTTCAAGGACAAGCCTCCCAAAGGCGAGGTGATCAATTCTCACAGGCGCAACTGCTTTTCAACTCAATGTCACCCCCACAACCATTTTCTGACAGGTGTGTCTGTCTTGTGACACACCCTCATAAGATATGGAGAGTGTGAGTGATTCCATGATTACAAGTGTTCCTTTACCTGATCTTTGCCAAAGACATCTCCTTTAGCAATACTGAACAACAGAGAGTAGGCAATCTGTCCTGCGGCCCCAGTCACCAGAACTTTAATTGGCTCAGACTGCGAAAAGGGTGGAAGGCAGAGAACATATATGTTAGTGCATTGATTTCACACACAAGGGTAGGTAGGTGAGGCAGGTAGGCAGGCAGGAGTTGGCACTCGTTCATAGGGTGTTGTCGACGTTCTCGTTCAGAGGATTAGCTTCAATCAGGTCACTTCAAATATAGACAGTGTGAGCTTTCCCTTACATATATAATATTAAAGAATAAAAAAAAAAAAAAAAACTTGACAGTGAACATTCATGTTACAATTTCACTAAACTTGTAACATGGCGGTCTACCCAGCCTGACTGGTTTTACATACAATACACAACCATCATAGCATGTACATAATACACTTAGCTTGTACACAAGGAGAGTTTAACGTTCGATAAACAGATATATGTCACGTCCGACCGACGCTGACAGGCACAGTCACGTCACACGTCCATAGACAAGATACAGGCGCAAAAACACGTTTTTGGCACTCATGGAACTTCATATCTAACTTCATAACTTCAAAAGACTATTTCAAAATAATAAATTTTATCAATCATTGTTAAAACTTAACAATATATACAATAGAAATAAGAACATCAAATTTGTAGTAGACGCGTGTACTCACCATGTTGTCGACAGCTTCTGATTTTAGCCGACCGGGTAGGATGTCATACGCCACAAAAAAAAAAAAAAATAAAATAAAAAAAAAATACTCGCGAGAGTTGGAGCGCTCACGTTCAGAACTGACGGAACTTCGAGAATCTGGGAAGTGTAGTTGTGTTGGTTTTCATATTTGTAGGTTGTTGTTTTTTAAGCAACAATAACAAGTGACGCGTGTTGCAACAACCAGCGTAATGGAGACACTTATTAACGTGTTATGCGCCGCCATGAAGATAGCTGCCAGTTAAGCCTAAAGGCCGCTGATTCTGTAAGTCTCGCCAGTTAGCATGTTAGCACGGCTTGTTGTCGTACGGTTGCTAAGCGACGCCAATGGCGCCGCAGCTGTTAGCGTTTAGCAAGGTGGAAACTAATTCAAATGATAGCAATTAGACGGCATGAAGCGTCAGCATTGTCGTGGTGTGCAAGCTGCAGTGGATAGTGCGGCGTTCGATGTCCACATGGTTTAAGTTTACATATTAACTGATAAAGCGAGTTGTTTAAATGACGTTTGATGTCATGTGCGATGATCAAAGTGTGGTGTACACACATTGTGATTGAATTCTGCTACAGTTGACGTGAAGCACGGAGCATCTAAAAGAAGACGCTAATACGCTACTTCCGTAGACGTCCTGACTGTAAGTGAACACAATATATATCAATCGATTTTGCAACTCTACTCACTTCTGTTTGTAACCTACCTCATTTTGTTGTATACTTCTTGGCTAATGTAACACTTAACGTCCGTGGAGCAATCGTCACAAATAGATAAGAACACAACAATCCAACCACAAGATCAATTGTAGCATTACTGTGCAATTGATTCACATTTATTCTTTTCTGCGTCTCTACTTGCAGTGAGTTTACTGTTGCTGTTGTCATCAGCAAAGGCCAGGTGTTGTTGCCATCTTGGTTAGACTTTTGGAGAGGCCTTGCCAGGTGAGCATTCATTCATATTTTATTGCCTTATCAATTTACTGCAGTCTTTAGGTCCACTTAGTCATAAAAAAAATGTATTGTTACATGTTGTATGTATCTGTCAAGACGACGTAATGTGAGGAAGTATCCCTGTCCAAAATCACTTAAATAACATGATTTAAAACAACGTGTCGCTGTAATTCACATACATGATCAAAACACACGGAGGAAGATGCTGCGTATGTTTTGAACAAAGTCGAAACAGACAACCTGACTCACAGGCGTATATTCTTTATCCTCTGAGAAGAATAATTAATATTACTGATGATGTTACTGCAATGTCTGTCTCCATGTATATCCGTATACCTGTATAATACTTCCCCCAGGTGGCCAAGGCTTTATCACAATTGAATTAAAGTTAAAAAAAAAAAAAAAAAAAAAAAAAAAGATGAATATTATTTCCTTTCATATCATTTGGGAAAGATAGTACATATGTTGCTTTGAATTACGGACACGGTCCTGGAACAAATGAAACTCATATCTCAAGGCAACAATGTATTGTACAATTTTTTTTGTGCTTAAAATTTTTGAATGAGTAGATCATTTCAAAAGGATACTCTTGCGTGTGTGTATGTAGCTTTTATTTGAACATTTACCATACAATATTTATCTCGGGTTATGTGAGAGAATTAGACTTTTCACAAAAACAGCAGTCTTGGCTTGGCGTGATAGGATCTGGTACCGGATTGCCACTCTGGCCTGGTGCTCATCTTTGTCCTTTCTATAAAAAAAATAAAATAAAATAAAAAAATAACTTTGTCCCTTGGAGCCACTCAGAAGTGACGTTGGGAAAAGTTCAACCGAGGATTCTGGAACGTTGCTCGCTTGATTCTCCTCATTCCACTTCATCTTTGCCTCCTTTGTCCTTTCACCTCCCTCCTCTCGCCACCTTTTTCTTCTTTTTATCGCCTATCCTATTCTGCTCCTCCACTTGGCCCTGAAGGGTGCACCTGAGCGAGACCCCCGTCACGTCGACAGCCGGAGGAGGCAGATACTGTATTATAACCAGGAGGACACCCGGCATCACCTTTTTATCTGCTCCGGTAGACTATGGCGTCTTTGTGTTCCAGCAGACGTGACCAGATTGCAGTTTCCACACCCCAACAGCATAGTGGTTCTCAACATTATTGTCATGTCTAAAATGGAGATTTCTGTCCTCCATTGCACAGTTAGTTTGCTCTGGTGGTAAAATTGGCCCAACAGTCTTGCGTTAATATCCCACTAGGTGTCAGTGCAGGACCACAATCAGCACTACTAACTTTGCCGTTGTAGATGAGCACTGATGTCCTGTTTGGCATGATCCCAGAAGAGTGGTCAGAGGTATTTTCTCTTAAATGGTGTTTTTGAACTTCCTTTCCCCTTTTTTCTTTTCTTTCTTTTTCGTTCTTTTTTTTTTTTTTTTTTTTTTTTAAAGACAAGGAAGCTTATTGCACATTTCATACATAAGTGTTTTACTTGATTAAAAGTTCCATATTTAAAAGAATTTCAAAGCAAAGAACTAAAGACACTTAAAAACAACATACAGAAATAAAAGTATAACATAGTGCAAGTAAAAAATTGATTGATTACAGAAGCTGGTAATTAAGGAGCCTTGCTATTAGTGCACATGCTTCAAAATGTTGCTTTCACTTTGTGTCTACCTACCGGGAATGTTGTGTTTTCGTCGCGTTTGTTTAATTGTCTAAATTTCACAAAAGCCTTATTATCTTCATAAACTTTGTGTGAAGGTGTGAGATGCAGGCCAAGCCATATTCCATAAAATTCTGAGGCAGGTCTGACTGAATGTACAAATGTTCAGGATTATAAAAATAGTCCCTCCCTGTAAATTAAAAGGAAAATAAATTACTTGTAAATCTGACACCAAAGACTGTTCTTGACAGCCTTGCCCAAATTTGAATAGTAATTTAAAAAAATAAAAAATAAATCATGTCTTTCCACGCTGCGATGAGAGGCGCTCGTCACCAACTAGCTTGCGAATTCATACGCTTGAGCTAATAGCTAATGAAAACCTGTTTTATGCTATCTCGCTCCAATTGAGTAGGTGTGTTCAATCTTTGCATGTTTCCATCAGTTAACTTGAAACAGGTACTTCTCTTGAGAGAGGGGGGGGGGGGGGGGGGCTCTGAATTCACTTTACAGGGTGTGATTTCTTGGATCTGTGATTGGCTGGCGACTAGTCCTACCTCTCACCCGAAAGTCACCTGAGACTCGACAAGAGCTATAGAAAATCAATGATGTCATGGCTGATTTTTGTTGTATACTGGACAGGCATTTGGTGGTAATCCCAAGTCGGCTTTCTTGGCCATGGTGGAGGTCCCATTTGAGCCCCTCTTTTAAAAAAAAAAAAATGATGAAACTGAGCAGTTTTTCCAAAGCATTATGTCTCTGGTGTGTATGTGGGAGGGAAAATGGTGTCCATGTTGACAATCTGAGAGAACGCAGGCCTCTGCAAACACACCAAGTAACTTCTTGGCACTGATGCATAACTATTCAATTAAATTTTCTAATACACACACACACACTAGCATGCTGGAGGTGTGTTTTTCTTTCCAAGTGAGCCTCGACCGCACTCCCTCTCTCTCGCTGTCTGTCTTCCAGAGGCGTTTGCATAAGCAAATGGTCCGTGAAATGGCTTTTGATGGAATCAAACTCCATATTAAGACAAATGCATATTTCATAGCCGCCGATGGACTGATTGACGGAGCGGCATCTTCATTTCTTCACTGCAGGATAGATCTCCTCCCAGGAGGAGATGCTTATCAGAATATTACCAAAGCTTGGCTTGTTTTTTTGATATGCAAACTTGTAATTTTAGACCTCACGGGGATACTTTGGGTCTAAATTGTTTTATTGTTTTTGCTCAGTTTATTTTCCCATGTTTTTTTTAGTAGCCACTAGGGGACACTAACCTGCTATATGATGACTTTACATGAGCTGTTTTGAGCATTTTTTTTCAATATCATCATTGTCCAGATTTAGGTCCATGATCGGTGTCCTCACTAGTAGAAAGACTGAATCATTACTCATAAAGTTGCATGTCACACACCAGTAGATTCCCGGTGCCTGTTAGCAATAGTATCCAAGGGATCCACTGCCGATAATTACATATTTTCACATTTTTAGTGCTAATCAGCCTGAATCAAAGTGATTTCGTTTTAGCATACCAAGACCAGGGCCAGCTCGCCAGACCTTTCATTAACCCCACAGCCCAAATCCATCCAACTGGACTGCCGGTGGCAAGTCACTGCCGAAAGCTGGCTGTCACACCCCTCTGCACAGCCATAATGTTGGGTTGGGGGAGTAGGAGAAGGTGGGGTATCGGGGGCCGCGCAACAGACAACACTGTGTGATCCGCTCGCCTGCAGGTTACCAGCAACATGGCTCGTCCCGTTTGTCTTCCCTCTCTGCCCCTTTCCCTCCCTCCCTCTCAATCACCCCCACCCTCCTCCCCCAAAGAAAGGAAAGAATGTTTTCCCCCACAACACGGCTCCGTGCGGGGATTAAGGCCCGTTCCGGGCTGCCCGGGGTCGCGCGGCAGATGTTAGCCAGGATAGTTGCTTGTTGCCGTGACAACAGCAGGGCCGTTTGGGATGTGGGCCCGCCCAGACGACCTTAAGCGTATGTATATGGGTGTGTGAAGAGAAACAAGTGCCAGTTTGGTTTGAAAGTGGGCGAGGGCATGAGGGCGAAACCGTCAACTAAACGGACAAAATTTTTGGGACACTCTGGAAGGAATTTCCACATTATTTAGGACTATGGTGGGGGTGTCTTTTTGATCCTTATGTCGGTTGTTGAAGAGTTAAGCATATACGTACCTCTTGTCAAAAGTTATCAAAATGTCGATAAATCCCTGCTTTAGCAATCTATAAATGTCTTGGGTAATGTTCAGCACGAGTGAGTCCATGATTGCTTTCCACCAGGCTCATTTCTTGACCGACAGAAAATAGAGTGATGTGACTGTGCTCATATCCGTTTCTTTGCAAGAGAATTACACTCGCTTGTGTTTAAAAGAAAACAAGAAAAGGCTGCTAGAAGTGTCGGACAAGTCGCTATAACGCTAAAGAAGTGCCCGTTAAAATGAAAGTTGTTTCACATTTGGATGATACAGGAACAACAATCAAAACAAACTTATGGGACAACAGTAGTTTTCACTCTTATGGGAAGACTTTCTCCAATTTTTTGACTGTGAGGTTTTCTGAAGATCAAGTTTACTTTTTTTTTTCCTTCAAAATTAAGGCCTTAATTGTCATGTCATTATAAAATGAGATGTTGTCTTAAAACCGTGAAAGACGATCAAAATATCACAGCTACAGTAAACATCAACATTGTCCAGTCTCATAGGAATTCTTTGAAATTTGACAAATATGTCAAGATTGAAATGAGCAGAACCATCCAAAATATAAATTGATATTCCCAAAGGTCTTGAATTGTGGTAAATTGAAATCAGAGCCTTTCTTTGTGCACTGGGAACATAATTAGAAATAAAATATGGACAAATTAGGAATTGAGATTAAATGCTCTATCTGGCTATTAAGTCAAGACATTTGGGACAATGAATGATCATCTGTGTAGTTCATGACAGTTGCTCGTATCAAGCTCACTGCTGATTGGTCCCATTCAGATTATAAAATGATGTCATGAAGCGGCCAGACAAGAATATCTTGATATAACAAGAAGGGTGGAAAACCGGTTTGAATCGGTAGCAATTGTTTGTCAGCTTTGTCAATCACAGCAACCGCACAACTGAGTGAAACAAAATATCAGCAGTTAAAACTTGAGTCTAATGATGATTGGCATGATCTTTGTGACGTACTGTACGGTCTGTCGATACATGAACGTAACAATGGTCCAGACAGTGTAAAATGAGCAGGAACTTGAATAGGTCAGTCAAACAATCATTTCTTATTTCCGCCTGCTGCTTTTCCCAACTTGCAGCGTTTTACTTGCCCTGTTAACAGTGTCGGGTACATCTGAGGATTAATAGTTAAAATGCGAAAATTTGAACCTGTGCGCTCCTGACGTCAAACAGGCTTAACTGCTGGCCGAGTATGTTCAAATCAGAGGCCCGGCGGCGGCCCCTCTGCTGCTCCCAGCTGTCAGCCCCGACGGGAAGAGGATACCGCTCCTGACAAGACAAGACTTGACCCACGAATAGAAGCACTGCT
The DNA here is from genome assembly GCF_051991245.1 of Festucalex cinctus. Classification (NCBI taxonomy): domain Eukaryota; kingdom Metazoa; phylum Chordata; class Actinopteri; order Syngnathiformes; family Syngnathidae; genus Festucalex; species Festucalex cinctus. The sequence goes on from NC_135424.1 coordinate 7,325,541, forward strand.
CTGCTTTTGTGCTGAATAGAAGTGCAGAATTGACTCTTGTAAGGGTTTCTCCTTGGACCTATCTATCTATGTGGGGGGGGAATTAGTGGCGTATCTATCGTGTTTGTGTTTCCATGTTTGTTCGTCAGAACAATGAAACATATACCGCAATACAGTTTGGATCAGACTTGCTATTTCACCATCAAATTGGATAAAGAATACATACTAGTGGAATTAAACTTTGCATGAAAATTCATACCAAACTATACCGTTCAGTAGAAAATGAGGTCAAAGTTTGGTAGTCATTTGGAGCATTTGTCATGAAAAGGGCATGCGAGATTCAACGTTCATATTTTCATTGTCAGTTGTTTAAATTTGAGGAAAATCCAGATGAAATTTAAGACCCAGGATGTTTGTTTTTGGTCGATGAGGGCGTTTTCCTTTAAGTATGATTGACATCTGCCAGGTCATTGCTGGGAGTAGACAAGGTAGAGGAAAAGATTGTTTATTTACTTGTAGATGGCAGCATGCCTCAGTCGGGGGGGGGGGGGGGGTTTGAGAGGGTGATAACGACACCGGAATCCATCTCAGAGGTCGCGGCAAAGGGAAGCGAGCCCTTTTGCTCTGCGCGCCATCGACTCGCAACTCGCCGCCGTGTCAACCTGTCACAGGTGGCGCGAGACAGAAAGACGGTGGCTGCCCGCTGAGGTGTGTCCGAGGTGTCACGGCCTCCCTCGTCTGGGAGGTGACAGACAGCCCGTGTGTGAGCGTATGACGGCTGAGTAAGACCGTTAAGAAGTCTAGGGGACGTTTGGCGTGACCTTTCCTTTCTGCCGGGGTCCGGGGCCGCTCTATGAGCCTGACAGCAACTTTAGAGGACCTCGACATCAACTGCCTTTGACAGGTGTTTTGTTGAAAGTTGACCACATGGGTGGTGGTCAGCTTGAAGTTGTCTATGTGCACATTTCAGGTGAAGTGATTTTTGATTGTTTGCTTCCAATTTTGTGGGAACCGTTTGCTAACATTTGCACGAGATTGCCCGTAGAATAGCGCACCTCAAAATCTATCATTGAGTGCAGGTAATTGTGTGAGGTTCTTGGCCTGTTGGTTCGCAAGACATAAGTTATGACAGGTAATGAGTCATTAAGATCTGGCGTGTGTCCAGATGCTTTTATTTTGGATGCGATTCCACGTATATGATCGGCCTGTGGTCATAAGGTGAGGGGCGAACCACGGGGCAGAAAGCGGCTTTAGGATCCGAAAATCCATCCGCGTAAACAAAACCCCAGCATGTCAGCGTGACACGCGTCACCTCGACGGCGACAGGGTAGCGGCACCGCCGAGGCGCATCGTGGCCCAGAATCTCTTTGAAGCCGGCCGACCCGACAATTGTGCAGCTGCTGTGGAAGTATTGCCTTTCGTGCCCTTGGGCGCCGCCGCAGGGGCAGAAACGCCGAGCTTTTAGCGAAACGCTTGCCGGATTAGCCCTATTAGCGGAACAGGAGGGAGCGACAAGCGTTACAGCCCTAGTGTGCAAATGTTTAGAATGATTTGGATGGTTAAAAACATGTTGAAGGCATAATCAAGCGGGATGTCTTCCTCACTTCTACTTCCTCTCCATCATTCCTCCTCACACACACACACACATTTTCTTTCTCAGTCATTACTGAGGCCGTGTTTGCCTTTCTGCTCCAGGCGTTGGGTAAATACCTCTGCTGGAGTGAGTTTCCCTTTTTTCCCACCTTCTTCCCTCCATTAGCTCCTCTAATGACGTTTACACTTGTGCTTAGAAAAGCCTCCTCACATCTCGGCGGCCTCCTCCTCCTTCCTTGCCTGCTTTTCTTTGCTCACTCGGGCCACAAGATCATGTTTAAAGGTTTTTGGACTTTGCGCTTAGTGTCCTCCTTTTGGAAGACTTAGTCAAATTCATGAGATAATCCCTTATTCGCGGGGAAATGTACACATTACAGGAGGAAAGATCAAAGAAAGGGTCAAAAGTATTGGTAGAGTGAAACACTACTATCCCACAAACGTAAACAATAAATGACCCTCTTATAACATTTTTTTTTTTTTTTGTAATTCAGATAAAATAAAAAGGTTTTTGTTTAATTTAACAAAATATTGAGATACTGTATGACAATTATCTAATTCATGCTAATATTATCATTCTAAGTTTTTCCAAATGTATTCATTTTACTTTGCTTACTGAATTTTTTTCTTGTGGTTCCAGTTTCTTGTTTAGTAATGTCAATCCCTATTAGGAAAGGAAATATGAGGTGTCTTTGTGTCTAAAAATGGCAATAATTTTAATCATAATAAAGTTTAAAGTGCTTTCCAGGACATCAGTCGGTTAACTGCAACAAGATATGTGTATAATTGACAGAATTCTCACCTTTTATCCAAGCTGGAGAAGTTTTTGTCCAGTTATGCAACCTTCTGACCTAATAAACAAAACAATTTGGCCAGCTGATAAGGGAAGACGGCTCAGTTTTGACATCTGAACTCTTTACCCCTGCATGCCCCTTGAACCTGGAATGCGACTTTCAGTGAGTGACGTCTTTCTGTTGCTCTCTCCCACACACACATGTACAAACTCATTCACATTTGCGCTCTCAAAACCTGCCCAGAGGCCACGTCAGAGCAGCTTCCCTCCGCTGCTGATTGACGTGTCTTGTAAAACGCATACAGAGTGACTGTACCCGTCACCTCTGCTGAGCAGTATTACCTTCGCCTCATTTTGTTCTAGCTGTCCATCACTCCTGTTCTGAATGGGCTGCCGCGAGACTGAAAGGCTGTGGGCCCGCTGCCTGGCGCCACTTCGCCCTCCCTCCCGTCAAAACGAAGATACGCCGAAGCGTATAGCCTGTAAGCGTATACGCCTCACACTTGACATCGTCCTCTCTGCTCTCAAACGAGACGAGTTGTGTGCCGCCTCAGGTGCTTGGCTAGCAAATGAAGTGTCGGAAGGATCACTGAAAACGGAATAGAACTTGATTTGAACTTTGTAGTCCCACTGGTATATTTGGGTTGTTGTTGTTGTTGTTGTTGTTGAAAGATATTATTGAAGTCTTTCCAAGTTTATATTTGAACAAATTAAAGAGTTTCAGTTGAGAATTCAAATAATTTTTTAGGTTGTTCTCTGTTGTTGTTCATGTTTCATCGTGATTTAAGGTCTGCTATTAGCTTTAGATTGTGTTTACTGTCTATTTGATATTTGAAGTACGAGACTGAGGTTGTGTGTGAGTGTGTCATTCACTTGGCAATTCTTATTTTTTGGCAGCGACCGCCGCCGTCTTCTATTTGGGTGCACAAGAAAGAGAAGAATACCTGTAAGAAAGTTCCTAAGATGTCAAACCAAAGTGTTTTTCATTCCAGGCTTTCCACGTGTGCACACTGCAGCTCCAGTATGAAAGCCTGAGTGCAGACCCCGAGGTAATCACCAAATCACCTTTGCAAATTATTCATTCCACAAAAACCCATTTCACTTATCTCGCACATCTCTTGTCTTAATTTCCGCTGCTTGCCGCTTCTTAAAAGCCAGATAACCTCTTGGCATTGTGTCTTTTTCACTTTAAGAAAATCATTGCCGCATTTCAGCATGTCCGGCAGCCGTTTCCCATCCTGACTTCAAATATGTCCAATCATAATGTCCACCCTCCAAGAATACTGGCAACCAAAGTCCGATCACGAAGGTCTTCGTGTTGTATTTAATTAACCCTGTGAGATCGCAAATATTTACAGTGACTCATGTTGCACGCATTGACAAACATTCAAATATATGTGACCACCCAGAGTGGAAGGTCAACACAGAGCACAGAAGAAGATGCAGACACCAGACAAGGTTATCTTTTCTTTGAAAGAGGAGTCATGTGCCCCCCCTCCGCAACAAAACAGCATTTCTTTTGATGTTGAATCAGTTTCTTGACGGCGTAAAAGACAGTGGACACACACTACCCCTTATAATCTGCCTGCACACCCCCACAGAGCTCTGAAGGGGTTTTGGGGGGTGGGGTGGACAGGTAGACGTCAGCAACCTAAGCCAAAAACTGGATGGCAGTAGTCCAAGACTTTTGTGTGTATGCTGTGTGTGGGGGTGTTTGCATGAAGTTGTTTTTCCAATATAAAGTCATCATATTAGGAAGTTAAAGTCAAAGTTTATTGAAGGAAGTTTTATTTTAACAAGTGTGCCCTGCCATTGGCTGGCAAGCAGTCCAGGGTGTACCCCGCCTACTGCACAGAGCCAGCTGAGATAGGCGCCAGCAACCCCCACCCCCACCCTTGTGAGGAATAAGCGGTCAAGAAAATGGATGAATGGATGGATATTTTAACAAGTGTAGTTTAAAAATGCAACTTAATATCCATTCATTTTCCAAGGTGCGTAAACAGCATTTACTCTTTGAAAAGACACTTTTATTCTCCAAAAAAAATAGAATCTCAAAAAAATGCACCTTTTCTCCTGCAATAAAATGACTATTCCTGTAATAATTTCTCATTGTTCTAAAAAAAAATAATAAAATAGAAAATCAATTTTCAAACTTACCAGGTGTGCAATAACTAAACGAAAACCATCTGACATTAGTTTCCCACCCTTCCAAAATGGCTGATGCCCTCTAAAAAAGCCGTTTAGGAGGAGGACAGAAGAATCCTCTTATGTCGCTAAACTCGTTCCGCCGTGGCCGCACCATGCTAGCCGCAGCGTTTCCACGGTACCTCACGTTATCTCGCCGTATTTTTGTTGGGACTTGTAGTTTGGGGGGTTTTGAGCGGCAAAATGAGATATTCCACACAATCCCGCACCAGGAGGAGTATGTGCGGTAGATAAGAGCGACTCCTCAGAGATGAAATAAGAAAGAGAAGCCGACGCAGCAATATAACTGCTTTACCTTTTGACTCCGTGTACACTTGTGTTTTTAAAGTATCTCCCGCACAAAATGTAGAAGGTTATTTTTACACTCTTACACTGCAATATTTCAGTGCCTGACGACTGTGAGATTTAATACCCACTTAGGCCTACTGATACCACTGTATATTGTGTGATTTTTGTAAAATATTCGGGTTGACAATCAATTGTATTTTCAGGATGCTTTGTCGCATCATGCTACTTGCCACAGGTCAGTATTGGTATTACTCCTATTAAAAAAAAAAAAAAAAAAAAAAGGGTAAATAAATTAGTTGATAAATACATGAAAATTTCAATCTAATTTATTAAAAATTTAAAAAAAAGTATTTGTACTACGATAGACAATATGGGTGTGGAGTGCCCCCACTGTAGTGTAGATTTTTAAAGTGATTGTTCTTATGTTAATGTTATGCCCGAACATGTGGGAAAGGAGAGCCACAGTCACCGGTGCGTTTTGTGTGGTTTCTGTAACCCAACAGAACTAACTATACATGATATCTGTGATCATGATATATCAGTATTATTTGGCCTTGGCGGAGGCCGACGCTGTACTGGCTGCCATTCGGCTTTCCGAATAGAAACAAAATGGCATGAAGGTGAGACAAGCCGACGTAGACTTGTGAACTCGGACTGACATTGCCAGGCGATCACGGGCGGAGTATGCCCGCGCCCCAATCGTTCACGCATCACAGGCGTGCAATGACTGACGAGCACTTGAAGGATGACAGTTAACACAAAGTGGACAGCATTCCGTGCATGTGTGTGAAAACACCACAACAATAACCGCGGGTCACTTTATTTCTTGCCTATATGAACTCCACCAAAGAGGCGTTTATCAGTTTAAGAAAAATTCACACACTCACACAAAAAAAATCTATATTTTAGGGAGGTCTAAGTACATGAAGTACAAGAATACATTTTTTATTTTTTTTACTGTCATGAAAGATGCACATAATTGATTTATTATTTTTATAGTAATAGTAATATTAATAAATAATTCTAAACAATAATCCCATGATAATCGACTATTGGTCCATAGTGTGGAAATCCTGGTTGATCAAGACATGTTTACGTATGATAATTGTGAGAGTTTGAATGTAATGATTGAACTTTGAATTGTTGTCAATGCATGTTTATGGCATGTTTGCCAAGTATGCTTGACTCTGTATGCTTTGTCTCATGTGCTTTTTTTCTGTTGCTTTTCATTGTGGGCAGAGTCGGGTTCCGCCGGGTCGTCAGATGGCGTTCTGCCTGGCTGAGCTACACTTGTGGTCCACCAAGAGCTCCCTCCAAGTCCAAGGTACTTATCGTAATTTAGATCTCTGCCGATCGCTCATTCTCGTCCCCGGCGCTTCACTTTGCCCGGCGCCTCATTCTGCCTCCACCTGTCATCAAATACTTTGTTTGCTCTCCATCGGACGTTAACAGCAGCTCGTTCAGTCAACACCTCCAGTCCGTGCTGCTCATTGTTGCCTTCTTTGTCGTCACTTGAAATGTTCGTGTTGCTTTTACAGCGTTCAATTGTTGGTCGCTCTTAATTGTTTAGTGTGACCGCAGGTCCATCTTGACAAATGTGCTTGTTGCGAAGACCACACGCACGTTGATGTTTCTATGTCATGGTGCCTTTTACATGTTGAAATTGGCTTTAATTCTGGCACTTTAATTTTCTTTTTGGGGGCTTTAACATGCTCACTATAACTCACTAAAATTCTGTTAGAAAATATTAGTGTGAGTCACCAGTCTGCCTAAATGACACTTCTGGCTAATCACCATCAAAAGTGTGACATTCAAATCAATTATCAGTTCAAATGTTTTTATTCCATTGGTTGACACATACAGTGATGCTTTGTACTACTTAAACTTATCAATACTATTAAATATGACATTGAGTGAGGACACATTTCTCTATAAGTCCACATGGATAGCTCATTACTCATAAACGCACAATAAACATACACAGTGGCCGCACGCTTGACATTTTTGTCGGTTTCTGCACTCGCCACCTATCTGTCCATCTCCTCCCAATGCTCCGCTTCACTATTTTCTTGTTTTCTTTCCCTTCCATTCCATCTTTCACAGTCTGCTGGACTCTGGGGCAAGATAGTGTCCTTCTTTTTTTTTCCACAGGGATGACGACGTGTGAATGTGACTCCATGTGTCCCGTGTGTACGCCGGCTGACATGGCCATATTTGTTTTTGTTTTTTTGTTTTTTTGTTTTAACCTTCTATCTTGCAAAAACGTGCCCGGATAAATCTCAGCAAAGAAGCCTGCTCGCTGAGTCGTGACACAACTTTCTATCAGCGCATACGTCCGCTTTAACAACAAATTTTGTTTAGATTTTTAACACATGCGCGCCCACGATGCTGATGTATTAAAATGGATAAGAAAAAGTTTTGCATAAGGTAGCAGAAGTGTTTTAAAGCTGTGAAACAATGCTAAGATGGTTGCCAAAATATATTGGCTTTTGTGAGCAATTAAATTCAACTTATTTTTCCCAACACACCCATTTTTTTTTTATGTTTTTTTGTTTTTGTTTTTGTTTTCAAGCGAGGAGCTTGAAAGAGTTCAGTTCAGTATAATGTACTTCATTGTCAAGGGGGACACTAAATAGATTTAAGACAGTCAAGACAATTTGAGAAAAATGGCGCCGTGAAGACAAGAACAAAGATAATTGACAGATAACAGCAAGGACAGCCTGATGTACTAGTTATGCTCGAACTGTGCAAATTTAGCAATTTTGGAAGATCCTTTTTTTTTTTTAATATACTTTAGAGAAGGGTGATCCAAATTGTGTTTTTTGTTTTGTTTTGTTTTTGCTGGATACATACCAGGCGTGTGTCATGTAAAAAATTTTATTCCCCATGTTTAAAAAGCATGTATTTATGCTGTAATGTGAATTTCTAGGTCCAGTACAAGGTGAATTTTGTGCGCGTGTGTGTCCTGTTGTATTAGCGTGACCTCAGCAGAAGCAGCAGCAAGAGTGGCGGTGTGATAAAAAAAAAAAAAAATGATGTGTTGTGCGAATCTTGACTTTTGGGGCCTGCCGGAACATCAGAGCAGAAAAATGCACACCCTCAGCAATTTGTCGTGTGTTTGTGTGTGCGTGTTTGTGTCTATTTTTAATGTCTATGTGTCAATTCGAGACTCTCAGACGAGCCAAGATGGGCACACTCGTCTTTATTAAACGCCTCCTCCCATCCACCCGTTCCCCATTCCGGCGTGGACCCCCTCAATCCTCCAGGCCCCCCCACCTTCCTCCTCTCACCTCCCTCCAGTGGTCTTATCTAAAGCGTGGTGCTGGCAGACGGGACAGGCCAGTGGCTGATAGCGATTGTTTATCCCACGGTGCAAAAATTGCTGATTTGTCTTCTGTGTTTTTATTTTTATTTTTTTTTACCCTGACAGCACGATTCTCATCTCTCTCTTTCTCCCTCCCTGTTCCCCCTCTCCCTCTCTCGCCCCGCAGACTCAGATATTGGCACGTATCAGTACCACGATAAAGCAGAGCCAGGTAAATAGTGTTTATGTTGCTTCCGTGTTTGCGTTTAAGATAAGTTGCATTTGTGTGCACATAAGACACAAACACACAGAAGTCTTATGTGTTTTTGGGGGGCGTCTGATCATTTTTGTACACACAAAGGCTATGTTAGTATGTGGGATTTCCATGCTAAATCATGTGCACAGGTTGTTATTATTCTGATGAAACCGGCCCCGTGTTGCTGCTGTTGACCCCGGGGTCTTGCCACAAAGTGATAGAACTAAACTGTTGACTTTGACCTAGATCCCATAGCAGGAGGCCCTCTTCCCATGTACGCTGCCCATGTATTCTCAACTCAACTTTATTTATAAAGCGCTTTAAGAACAGGCATTGCTGTGTACAAAGTGCTGTACATAAATATCAGTTTTAAATATCTGTTAAACAAGAACAAAGTAAATATTTTAAAGTGCAAATGTAAGTTGGTTTTTTTTTGTTTTTTTTGTTTTTTTTTAAACAAGTAAATACATTTACATCAGTAAATAAATAAGAAGTAGTGAATAAAGAGCTAAATATATAGCAGTATTAGTAGTAGTAGTGTCTGGGATAGTATGGGATGGATAACTCTTAAAAATTAATGACTATTCTAAATAATGTATATGACTGATGCGTTCTCGTAATGGATCGATGGGGATGGGTCTCGAATAAGCTTCGGCTTCTACCCGTCAGCCCTTCTTTCAAATGTCAATGTTGCAAATGATGTGATGTGATTGATGTAAGTCGTAAATGTATCAATATCAATAACCGGAGAGACATTTGTATGGATTTTAGCTTCCTCTTTTCCTCTGCCTTTCTCTCCATCTACATGTTTTATTTTTAGTCTTATTTTCCAAGTCATGCTTCTTTTCTTTCTCTCATCTGAATACCTGCCTTCTTCTCTGCCTCCAATCTTCAGTGGAGGAACGATGCTCTGCCTCCAAATCCTTTCATTTGGAGGATTACTAAAGTGTGCCTTGATATCACAGTGCAGGGAGGAGGAGGAAGAGGAAGAAGAGTCAACGTCCAAACGTATTGTAACATTTCCACATGGGGATGTAACGGTAGCCATTGCGTGCAGTAGATTATGTCATGCTCTTGGATGTTTCGGTAATGGTGTATTTGTTTGTGAGCAGGATTACATTTACAACTAGAAGAATATGAATTTATGTCAATATTTACGGATTGTTATCATGATTATATTTTATCAAAAAGGTGCAAAGAGTCTTACATTTGGATTCTTTAAACCTGTAGATACCCTTGTCTTTTTTTTTTTTTAACCATGCAAAATATATTTTAATATAGTCTTAAAAACTAATGTATTTTTTTTTCTGCTTTGGAATATGCGCTCAGCCAACAATGCAAAGTTTTCCTGTCAGAGTTGTGTTTGTATATTTGACAGTCAAGCCCCTGACGCCCACTAGAGGGAGACCCAGGCTCATTGGAGCGCCTCAGGGGTCCCCTGCATCCAAATAGCCCACCCGCCCCGCCCAGCCCAGCCCTTGCCTTGAGCAGGTGCCTGTGTCTGGGCCTGCCTGCTCCCCTGCCCACCCCACCTCCTTATCTGATTAATACTACTCATCCAGGAGGTGTTCCAACTGGACAGACCATCTTGTTGGCTACGACCCGGCCGACAGGCGCCATCGTGGGGCGAGCTTTGCCAAAACAGCTCATTGGATTCCGAGTGGCGTTTAAACTGCAGTGTTGTGAATGAATGAATGAATGAATGAATGAATCGCCATTTCAGGGGCCTCAGTGGCCCGACAATTCAACAATTTTTGAAAGTGTGTGTGCATTGTTTTAAAAGTGTATTCATTTTCTGGGTCCACAACGAAACACTCACTCAGTAGCGCCCCCTGGAAAGTTGGGGAAAAAAAAAAAATCAACCACCGACACCAATTCCATAAGAAAGTCTCAAGAACCCATGTCTGGAATTTAACAGGATGTCGGACATTTTGATTTGGTGCAGCCATTTTGGGGCGAATGCGAGGGCTGAGATGTTAGAAAAATAATAGCCCCAGACACCAGTTTCACCAACTGAAATGAATTTAGTCTAACATGTCATAACAAGACACACAAAAAAAGTGTCAAGGCCTGAAATTGAACCGAACTGAATTGTACTTTTCTGAACTTAGTTTAGGGAATTCTCCCAAATGATCCCCCAGTCAAATCGGGTATTTAAAACTAAATTATGACTTTATTTTGTCGACGAGGGCGAGGTTTGGTGTCAGTTTGACGATTCGCCATGAAAATATAGTTACATCTTTATTGTAACTTCACTTTTTGTTTTGTTTCTCTCAAACAGCCAATCGCCAGGAGCATCACTATTTCAATGACCAAGTCTACTTCACTGAAGGTACAGTACAAATGTGATTGATTTTATTTATTTTTTCCCCAAGCTGTAGGTATACAATTATTAGCATCTTGGGCAACTCACTTCCTTTTATTCTCACCCAGTAGTTGAATACAAACACCCTTATCAGGAGACGAACACTCATCTCGCCGCCCTCACCCCCTTGTGCCCCCCCTCTCTGCATTTACATACTGTTTACCTCCTCCTCACACCCTTTCTTAATGGAAAGTCTTCATTTTTATTTTGCAGATACTGTATTGCACCCCATTAAAAACAACAGTCCCTCTTTTTTTCCCAGCTGTTCCCGCCATTGAAGCTGAGGTTGTTTATACGCGGCAGCCAGCAGATGCTCAAATTCAATTATGTGTTCTGTTTCCTCTCGCCGCTTGGCCACCAGAGATGGAGAAACCAACATGAAGGAGGCCTTTTGCACACGTGGCGATACGCGCCGCGCCGAGCGAGAGGTTGCGCCGGGGAGATAACTTGAGTGCGCCACAATTAAGTGCGCGCTTCTCCTTGAGGACCCCGTTTTTGAAAGGACGTTCGGCTACTCCGGGCTGAAAGCGGCCGACTTAACACTTCCGCTAGCCGCTCTGGGGACCAAGCTGCAGTAATGGAAAACCACTTTATTGTAGTATTGTGCTTTAAAACATTGCATTTGAAGATGAGCATACTCTTAACAGCACTGATTGAATGGATAATCATGCCGGAGACATTAAATTTACCACATCTGCTCAATGCAATTGCTCCTCTTTCTTACCTTGACACTTTTTCGTGCATTCCCCCCCGCCCCATCCAGCTTCATCTAGACCACTGTGTCCAAACTATGGCCCGGGGGCCATTTGCGGCCCGCCGTCCATTTTTCAGTGGCCCGCGACATATGCTAAAAATGGCATTTGACTCAGTTCAAATAAAATAAACAAAACAAAGAGTTTGGAGATGGTCAAAGTAAGAAGAGAGGGTATTGAAAAACAGATGCCATTAAAGGTTATTTTAGTTAACTAAAACTAATGGGGAAAAAAACTAAAACAAAAATTCAAAAAACAAAATTGTTCCTGAAATAAAATAAAAACGAAAATGCTTTTTTAAAAAAACGAAAACTAACATTACAACATTTTATGTTTACAAAACTGTAATTATAGCAGACGTCCTTCGTTTTAGTCTTTGGTAATTAATTTAATGCATGAGCCTTTGGGGATGCTTTTAAGTGACTTTTAGTAGATTTATTTTGATATAAACCGGAATAATGACGTTTGAAAGTATGTCACACAGAAGTGACGTCATCTAGCAGCAGCCATTAGCCATTTAGCATTTTTATAAATATGCAAAAGCACAAATAAATTATTTGTATAATTTTTAGAACTAAACACAATTTCTCTTCATAACATTATGTGGCCCTTGTGTCCTGATTTTCAGTATGTGGCCCTCAAATGAAAAAGTTTGGACACCCCTGATCTATACCTTTACACACAAGCAGAGAGCCGGGAAAAACTCGGCTAAGATGATGGATAGCTCCGCCATTTAATTAGTGTTATTCTCGTTTTCCAGAACATAATTAGCATCACTACCATCTTTCCTCCGCATGGTTGTGTTGTCACCACCTTTTATTCACCACATTGACCCCCTGTCACACTCAACCGAAATACGTCTGGATATTGTTTGCATTCTTCTCCTTTCTCCCCCTCTTTTTCTCTCTCCAGTTTCTACTTGTTAAAAAGTTCAAGTCACATGATCTCCGGCATCATTTTGTCTTCTAGCTCGAGGCTACTCGTGGACCCCCGCCAACCGGCGTCCGGAGAGGCTCGGCGATTCGCTGAAGGAGCTGGAGGTGCCCGCCTATGCCGTTCAATCCAACGCCCCCCCTCCCCGGCCGTCGTCTTCCTCCCTCTGGGGATTTTCTGAGTTTTCCCTTTCCGAAACGCTTGATTGATTAACAAATAGGGGCATTCTCTCTGTGCGCTACCTCTGCCCCTCACTCTCACCATCATTCTCGTTTGTTCTCTTGCCTCCCCGCTCCTCTCTCATCACTTCTCTTTTGGCCCAGCTCTGTCATCGAGGGGGATATTTGAGGGGATCAGGGGACCCGCTGGCTGCCCCCTCATGCCTTCCCCTTCCTCCCTCCTTCTTTTCCTCTTTTTTTCCTTCCTCTCCACTCATTTCGCCCCACCGCCCGCCCCAACAGCCCTCACCCCTGTACTTGGGGCACTAGTACAGACCTGGCTTTGTTTGCTGGAACCTGTCTGGCTGCGCGCACACACACGCACCGCTTACTCGTAACCATTGTCTGAAACCAGAAACACCCAGTTTACCTCCACGCCCCATCCCTCTCCTCCTTCTCCGTCCTTCTCTCCTCCCATCCAATCACCCCAGCAGGGTTTGGAATGCGGCAGGAATGACTGCCATTTCACATACACCCACTCATACAAAGTAGTCAGAGCAAGCAGGAAAACTTATGTTGGCAAGTGTCCGCTTACATATACCACCTGCACAATGAATGTAAGTGGGTTTTGCGGATGTAGATGCAAAATTGAACTGGGGGAAGCCCATCCCCCGCAATTTTTTATTTTTTTTTGACAATAATATGCTCTATGCAGCCCCACTGGTCTAAATATGGCATTCTGGTTAATAATTCATTAGTGGAATATGAGTTAAGCAACAAAATCCAGCGTTTTTTTTTTTGTTTTTTTGTTTTTTTCTATCCATCTCAGGGGCAACCATTTTGCCAATTGCTTTCGGCTGAAGATGATGTCACAGTTGCTCTGAAGCTGAGCTGTGATTGGTTGTTGCCTGAGCCCTGAGCAACATTGATGTCATCTTAAGTCGACAGCAAGTGGCAAAATGGTGGCCCCCTGAGATGGATAAAAATAGCTGGATTTTGCTTCATAACTCATATTCCACAAATGTAATATTAATCAGAATGTCACGTTTAGGCAAAGTGAGGTCTCATATAACCTATTATTGTCAAGAAATGTTCAAGGTTGACTTCCACTTTAAAACAGACTTATCCACTCATAAAGCCCCGTTTCCCAAACACAATCACCAAAAAAAAAAAAAAAGAGTAGTAGGGCCTCCAGAAAAATTGCCCACAGAACCAGTTTTACAAGTCAGCATGAAATTGAGTAGTCAGGACACATGAAAAAAAATTCTGAAAAACCCAGGCCTAAAACGGAATGTTAAGGTCAGACATTTTGGTTTAAAGGGGCCTAATTTCAGGGCAAGAAAGAAATAATTACGCCCCTGTGATTGATAAGAAAAGAAAGTGATGTCACCTGATTGGTTTTGGTCCGAACACCAACTGATTGTGACCTATTTGTCTTCCATTGTCCATCTTTCATGCTCATTCAGGAACTGTTGCAGACCAACACCTGCGTTGACACCAGATGGAGGAACACACATTGTTGCCAGGTACACACACGCGCGCGCACACACACACCAACACTCGTTTCAGCCTTATGGAGCAGTACTGCACCCAGTCCTCCCTGAGCAGGCCACAAATTAGTAGCTTCACTGCAGTTTGCTTGATGTGGTCCTTTCCTGTTATCCCCGGTGTGTGTTCCCCACTCTAATGTGTCTTCTTTGTGCCTTTTTTTTTTTTTCTTGTGTGTCTGCGTGTAGCTTCTACTTAGCAGCGGCATACTGGTAACCTTGACCCTCAGCGGACCCCAACTCGAGCAAGTGTGCATCGACCGAGCGTTAGTGGGACGACTGCCAGGTGACACCGTGACTGATGGTTAGTGGGAGAAACGCAGTACGACAATAAGCGCTTGCCTTTCTCTTTTGGAATTACGGGCGCCCTAGTTGGAAATTCACAGTGATTGTCGCACCGATGACTCAAAAGTGGCACAATTTGGAGTTTAACCACCAATTTCTGCCCTCGAAAGTGAAACAAAACTTCCCACGATACTTTGGCCTGGTGGACATATAAAGCTTGAGATTTTTTAGCCCGAAGTGTTTACTTTGAAATAATTAGTGTTCTTTATGAATAACTAAATAAATAAATTTTTTTTTTTTTTTGTTTTTTTTTTTTTTGTTTTTTTTTTTTTTAAAAGGACTAATTACAACAATGCTAGTTTTATTAGCCTGTCTATGGCAATTTGCATTATATGTTAGCATTAAGCTGGCGGACTTTGGTAAGTTCTGTGGTTTATCCAAACACACAATGTGCAACTCTCTCTCTATTTTTTATTTTTTATTTTTTATTTTTTTTTTAAACTTCAGCTAGGAATGACAGCGACACTGTAAAATAGTTTTGTGTATATATTCTTTATTTTGATTATTTACAACAACTTTAACCAAATAAAGTTATTTTGTTTTTTAATTTTGAATTAATTTATCGTATGTTATTTACTGTACTTTGCTATAACAAATAAAAAAAAATGTAAAATAAAAAATATTACATATACATTTAAGTTTAGCACATTTTCATGGATTTAATTAAATAATGTTTACACACTGATAAATAATGCACCTAAAAAAAATTACTTAATATATATCATTAAAATAAACTATTTATTTTCACATTTTGTTGTTTTTATCTCATCTATGAATGACCTGGCCCATCTGTCCCTTGAGGTGTGTTGTGACCATTATGACTCAGTGTTACCAAATACTGTTCCTATAATGACTCACTTCACACTCTACTACTTGTTTTTTCATTACCATGGCACTTTATGACATCATTTAAAAGTATAGCAATGATTCTTTCCGGCACAGACATACACTTTTAAGCACATCCTTTTATTACCACACACATACACATGCACGCGCGCACACACCTTACAGGTGCCACAGGTGAACAGGCCGACTCTGCTAGCTAATTGCAGGCAAATCCTTTTGTGTTGTGCGTCCAGGGGCCTTCCCTTAAGAGCATCCATCAGTGTTTTTTTTTTTCTCCATTGCGTCTTCGTCCAGGGGGTCCCCCCCGCCCCAACCTTTACCCCCCACACACACATACACCTCCCCTCCCTCACCACACGCCTTTACTCAGCAGAGAATAAGCGGTGGCCCAAATCTGATAATTATTTCTTTCTTTCTGTATCAATTATTTGTTCATAACATGGCCTCCCTGCTTGGTCTCAAGGTACTCGATAAAGGCCCACTAGTGTGCACGCACACACGGAATACATATGTAATGAAAGCGTTTTTGTTTTTTTTGTTTTTTTTAAAAGACCAACAACTGTTTGCAGCATGTTCACTCACTTTAAAGAAACACGCATAACACACACCTACAGCACACGCACGCACGGGGCCCACAGGTACGCAGACGCCCAGCAGCCTCCCGCTGTGCTCCATTCAAAGCCTCCGAGGCGCTAATTATTAGCGTAATGGTTGTACGAGCGGGGGCGGGCAAGTTCAGGGGGGTTTGATGGTGGGGGATTGTGTGGGTGTGTAGCATGTTAGAAGCTCTCCTCACATCTGTCACTAGTTAAATTAGCCCGCTTAGGTAATCAGAGGAGGAACACACTGGAGTACACTTGCCACGTGCAATTAAAACACACAGCTTATAGTTGTGTGTGCGTGCTTGTGCCATTCAAGTACATAGCACAAAAAAGATGCAATTATGAGAACCCAAGATTTTTTTAATTTTTTTTTTTTTATTAAGAGTGCGAGAGAGGTCTTAATATTACAAGAACATAAAAAGAGAAGAAAAAAAGACAATGTGAGAATTGATTGTCCTGATTTTTGTTGTTTTTTTGCTTTGACTTGCAATTTCTTTAATGTCACTCCTAACTGAAGTTTACTGTCAAACTAAACATATAACCAAGAGAATTACACTTTTATTTTACGACATACTGTATCTTAACATAACAGTAATATAGTCATGGTAATATATTCTTTATCCTCTGCAAAGAACTGATAATCCTGCTGTGTTGAGAAGCCCAGACAGGAATTAAGCCTCCAAATACAGTATATCCATATGACAGTTTTATATTGCAATAGGTGGCCAAGGCAGAGCTGGAACAGATTAATGGCATTTCTGTTCATTTCAATAGATTATACAAGTATTTTAGGGAGGGGGAAAGTCATGATTTTAAGAGCGAAAAAGACTCAATATTATGAAAATAACGTACAAGTACTTTGTTAAAAAAAAAAAAAAAAAAAGACAAGAATATTAAATTATAGGAAATGTAATAGAATACAGTAGTTGTATTTTTTCAAGAAATATTTTTAATAGAGATTAAAGATTTTTTTTCAATAAATTATGTAATATGGGATTAAAGTCAAGGACAAAAATTCATATTACAAGAACAGTATTAGTATTATGTTAGTATTACAAAAGTATTATATTACCTTAAAGTAATATTTTTTGAGAAAGAAGAATTATGTAATATGAGTAGTTTTTTCGTAGGAAAAAAAGCATTGATATAATTATTTTATTCGGAAAAAAATTTTAAAAAAAATTCAGCACCTGTTAAAACGCAACGGGCTGTATGTGGGCCCCCGGGACACACTTTGCCCACCCCTGATTTCTAACACCAGCTGTACACCGACAGTTTGACTCTGTAACTGATTATTTCAGTTTCACTGGTTTCCTATGGGGTAAAATTGTTAAAAGATTCAAACAAATCGGATCTTTTAATGTTCCCGCTGTCTTTGTATCTTCATTCAGTTCACCATTTGCCAGCTGCCCTTTTTGTTTCAACGTGCAATAGAAACAAACCTTTTTAGTAAGCGAATGCGGACGATAATCCCGTTTCTGCGCCACACGGATTAAACTAAACGCCAGACTTGTTCGGAAGAGCCACTCTGTTCCAGCCAGGTCCCTTTTTATGCCTCTGTGGCGTAACAATGCTGGATTATTCTCCTTTCTTCAACTTTGTCCGCATTCTCTGCGGCCGTATTTCTGTTGCATCATACCGAGGGCTAGATTACATATGTTTGCGCCATCAAAGCATTAGTGGCGTCCTTTTTGGCCGACGAGCCGCCCGTGTGCTCCGCGATTAAGCGTCCTTAAGTGATTTTTCATAGCCGGTTTCATTTACTGGTGTTTTAAATGTGCTTTGGCTAAGCCCATTGGCCTCTTATGTCAACACGCTGCTCAAGAGATGGAATTAAATGGATTTAGGGTTGGGGCGGGGGGGGGGGGGGTGCCTTCCAGTGTGTGTTTCGGGGTGTGCGTGCGTGTGTGTGCATGCGTAAACTTGTGTAAAGTTTGTTTATGCTCGCGGGTGGGGGTGCGTGTGTGTGTGTACATTTGTTGTATATGTGAGTGTGTTGGCATATGTTGATTTCTGCAAACATAGCTGCCTTGTGTATATCCGTGTGCATGTGTGTGAATGGGTGGTGGATCATACTGGTCTGCAAGCTTAATACCATATCAGCCACCTGGTCCCATTTTGGTTGCACAGCGGCCTGCTCTTATATCTTCGTCTTCATTCGGGAACGAACGTTCCTTGCGGAATTTTGTGTTTTAGTTTTATGTATTTTATGAGAATAGTATTTTTTTTTTAAGGGGGGTGGGGGTCGTAAATTTACATAAAATTGAGTCGTATTCTGTTATCCCGGTGACATAATTGTCCACGTTTTAAAGGGGTTTTTTTTTTCCCCAAAGGAAAAAAATATTCAAAAACCGAGTAGTATGAGAACAATGTCTTATGTTTGTAAGAAAAAGATGTACTATGTTGAGAATTGTTTTCAATGAAAAAGATGGAAAATGAGAATAACGAAAAATGTGATACAAGATTAAAGTTGTATTTTTTTTTTTCAAGAAAAAAAATATTGAAAAGTCATTTTTTTCTAGAAGAAAATGTCATAGGATAAATTCTTGTTTTTCGAAGGGGAAAATGGTAGAATTATAACAATAACAGTTGCATTTTTTACAGAGGAAAGTAACATGAAAATAAAGGGTTGGGGGTTTTTTTCGGAAAAAAGTGGATTTTTTTTAATGAATATTTTGAAAAGAGAAAAGACTAGAATTTGTTTTTTAGAAAACTATTTTCTTTTCTTTTTTTTTTTAAGGAAAAGAGAATATGAGAATGAATCTCGTTAAACGTATATTATATTATCTGAAAAAAATACGAGTATGAGAGTATAGTCATTAAAAAGATGAATAGATCTAATATTACAAGTGCATCTTTTGTATATGTGGGTGTGTCATCATATGTTGATTGTTGCAAACATGGCTGCCCTGCATGTGTACATGCATGCAGTGTTTATGTATGTGTGTGTGTGTGTGTGTGTGTGTTAATCATGTCCGTCTGGACTCTTAATACCAAATCAGCCACCTGGTCCCACATTGGCTGCACAGCCTGCTCTCATATCCTCTCCTTCATTTGGGAACCAATGGGATTAATCCTAATCCCGTTTATAGACACCCGTCGAGATCAATACTAAACTGCATTTAACTTGATTTGTCTTTAATCTATCACAAAGATGCTTAGTATACTGCTTTAACCTTTGTGATGAAAAGCCAACTCGTATATGTTCTGGCGACGTTTAAGCCCGGAGGCCATTTTCAGTGTACAAATGCTCCATAATCCTAAATTTGGGAATACGGGGACAGTCGGGTGGCGGCTGACCTGGTTTGCGTTGCTCGATCCTCTGCGTTTACCAGCCGTGTTTTCTCCCCTTTTGAAATATTTGCATATTAATTTGAAATTCATTTGAAGTGTAATCATAGCAGCGCGCCTTGCGTGTATAAATACGCGCACACATGCACGGCGTGGTTAATTGTGGGTTAGATTTCCAAATCTCGGGGTGCAGCCTTACTCATTCAACTCAAAGCAGCATATCTGAGAGACATGTGTTACAGACCCCCCCACCCCCCACACACCTCCCCTCCTTTACCGTTTAATTGCTTTCATAAACAGATTAATTTGAAGGAGAAGTGGGGGTGTTTAGGTGGGGTGGTGGCGGGGTGTCTTAATTGCTAATCAGCGTTTCCATGCGGCTCCAGAAGAGTTGAACAGCATTCAGTGCGTTTTCCACGCAAAAGTAACACACAAAAAACAAAACATGAAACGCCTTGGAGCTTGCTGAGCGGAACGAAAAAGGGAGGAGGAAGTAGCACGCAGGGAGCAGAGGAGCGGGAAAAAGAGGGAAGAAAGCCAGAAATATGAATGAGTGAAGAAGAAGATTGAGTGGCAAATATTGCACTGCGTATGGACAAAAGTATTGAGACACATCAGGCCTGCTCATCGATCAGGAATACTCTATCTTAACACTAACACATATTGGGAAACACCGTAGGCTAGCTAAGGCACAGCATCAATAATTTTGGCGATATGGAACTCTTCTTTGTTTTTGTGTCTGTATGACTGTATTATATTGCCCTGGATGGGCAAGTCAGGAACACCAGAAGGAGCAGCACAATGATTGAATTTAAGCAATAAATCATGATAATAATGCACAAACTGTTTGCTTTAGATTCTACGTATCTTTTTAAAAAATATTTTGCGTGTGTGATTTTGTACACCTTTAGCATAGGCAAAATGGTGTCCATACAGTGTATGCGTCTACATGATTTTGTAAGTATTTAGTGCTGAGCTAGGTGCCTTTTTGTGTTCTTTTTTTTTTCAGCGGTGTTGGGCGACACGATATTTGTGCTGTCCTTCCCAAAGCAGAGCCAAGTGGCAGCCATTTACCTCAACAGGAATATCCAGGACTCCAGGACTGCCAAAGCTGGCAGGGACACGGACAAGCTCTTGCCCTCCACAATCAAGGTACACCAACATACAAGTGTAAAAAGACTTTGGAGACTTGGCTTTGTTTCTGCCGCAAGCTCCACCACATACACGGATCCTCACGTAAATTGACAAATGCAGTTTTTATGGGCTCACTGACTTTTTTTTTTTTTTTTTTTTTTTTTTTTTTTTTTTTTTTGTCTTTGAACCCTGGGTTCCTAGGCATGCATAAATAACGGCAATATTATGATATCGCAATATTAAAACTGCCACAATATATTGTCGTCATGTCACAATATTAAAAGCAGCACATCTGTTAAAAAAGTTGAGTTGATTGCCAATTGTACAGTTCTAGCACCCTCTGGTAGCTAGTTTTTCAGTGCAGTTTAATTTTCACAGGGCATGTTTTGGCCTTTCTGTTTAAAATTGCACTATTGGACAGATTAAGGGTAATGTAAGATGCTTGTGAATCGAATCAATATGTGGAGGAACTTGATGTGTGTGCGTTAGCCAAGTAAATATCTTAATATCGTGTTATTAGAGATTGTTGGTTGTTTATATGCATTGCTGTCATGTACAAAAGCACAATATTGTTTTTTTTGTTTTTTTTTTATGAGTTTTTTTTTTTTTTTTTTATATTGTGACTTTTTTTTTTTTTTTTTTTTTTTTTATGTCACCAACCTCCCCACAATATTGTAATAATTATCATATCGTGACCTTCATATCGTGATATCATCGTATCGTGATGTTTGGATATCGTTACGTCCTGCCAGTAAATAACACTTGCCCACCGTGGTCACGAAAATGATATAGTGAAGTAGTGAACAGTGGCAGTGTAAATGCTGTTTTCTTCCATTTTCTCAGGTTATTTTTTATCTTCCATTATTAATGTTGGCTTTTGTTCTGTCAGGCTAATTTTTAGTCAAGTGCATATTTCACGCTTCGCATGATAACGAGCTCTCCTGGCACTTTTGGTTGGAGGGGAGTGTAACACTTGATCATCTCAAAATGTCCTCACTCACTACACACAGCATACAAAACACGAGAAGACGTGTTTTATTGACATAGTTTAGGTACTAATTCTCGTTCATAAACACACTATATAACCTTTGTTTGTATCCGCGAGCTAGTACACACGAAGCTAGCAATGAAGTAAAGCACTGAAGGAGACAATTAGCTTAAAGGAAGTGAAGTAAAGCTTGTTTGAGTGAATGAACGAAGGACACATCAAAAAATAAGCGCACACACACGGTGGAGAGAGAGCGGGGGAAAGAAAGGCTGAATAAATTGAATTTTTCAGATCAATGAGAGGTTCTGGGTCAAAGAGAAGAGCAGTCACTTGTGAAATCAGAAGCACGATGTCAAAAAAAAAAAAGACATTCCATAAACCAAAATTTGTTTATTAAAAAAAATGTTTAGTGTAGTAGGGTGTGATCTGAGGATTCAGTGGTCCATGTGTACGGGGCTGAATGAGAATGATGGCAGCCCGGCAAATGATAAAGGGAACAAAGTGTTGCCCAAAACCGCTGAATGGGAGATCACTGACAGATTGTGAAAATGGGGGCGGGGGGCACATTGGGTTAATAATAACACACTATATCTACCCTGCGCACACGCCCTCTCATCTCTTCCTCCATATAGATATTTATATATTTTCTAGCGTTTGCTGGTCAGCAATAATCAGAAAGCACTTTTCTGCCGGGCTGAATTAGTTTAGCCCTCCCTCAACTCCCTTCCAGCTTAGCCCACTGGACCAGGGCAACGTGTGCATCTACTGTGGAGGGGCGGGGGTGAGGTGGGGTTTGTGCATGTTTCAAGCAGTGTGTAACATGGCTGCATGCATGCTAGGGCGAGGCAATTCATCACTTTTATTGAATTCGTCAGTCTTTTTATTTATTTATTTATTTTTTTTATTTTAGGGCCACACATAACGCAGCCCTGCTCCATACACACCTTAGCGTCATTGTCAGAGCAAGTGAAGGACCACGCAAATATTTTTGTTTGTGTGCCTGCTCAGGTGATGAGCGTGGAGGTGCCAGGATGGGCACATCGCCTCCACCAGGGTGTGGCTCTCAACCTGCTGGAGGACATAGTGCTGTTGTGGTGGAGGTCCAGCAATCACGACCAGGATCTGTGGCCCTGGGCACCCCAAAAATTACACGGGAACAACCTGGTTCTGCTTGGCTGCTTGCCCTCGGAAGATCTCAAGGTGATAAATCGAAATGATTGAGTTGCACAGATAATGTGGGAAGAAGTTTTGGAACGATTTCCTTGGCGTCTTTTTGTTTTTTTTAATAATCACAAAAGCCTGACATTTGAACAGGAGTGTGTTGACTTTTTATACCCACTTTAGGCACAATATCAGAAAAGGCATCCAATTGTGTTGACTGACTAAATACTGGTACTGTGTATGTCAAACATTTTCCCAACAAAATGAACATGTTTCCTTTCAGTGCCATTGATGCTGTTGAAGTCAACCATCTGTTTATTTTTTTTTTTGTGTATACTCAGAGCACACAAACACAACGGCGCTGTTTTGGCGTGCAGTGGTGTGCTGCGTGGGTGTCGGGATATTTGTCACCTATAGGGTGGCACCTCGCTCGTCGCACCTCCGCGCGCGGCCGCGTTGAATATGCAGGAGCAGCAGCTTAGCCGGCGCTGTGGCGTGAAGCGCGACGCCCACACGCAGCAGCATCCTCCCGCACGCTCCCGGCCTCTGGCGAGACCCCTCCCCATCAACCAGTTGGCCCCGCGCCCAAAAATAAAAAATAAACAACACATGAAAGATGCCAAATTACCGACGAGGGGCTTAACTCCACACGCTCTTAAATATTCACCTCATGGAGGCGAGAGCGAGGACGAGCGTTACCAATCAACACATGAATATTGAAATCATCAAAAGCAGATGCTGCGAGTCGCCTCTTTATTTTATTTTATTTTTTTTAAGCGTTTATCACACTCCTTCACCTCTTCATGGTGTATCCCCACCCCTCCCTCCTTTAAGAACACGGAAGCCCTTCTGCGTCTAATGAAAGCATTTGTTGTCATGTTTTTTCAGATGCACGGCGTGAAATGGAGCGAGCAGTTTACGCCGGCGACTTGAATCGCTCCCAACTCGCGTATACGTTCCACTTTTGTCCGCCGCGCTATCTACCGCGCTAAACCCATTTTCTCACCAGTCTCTCGACATTTGTAAAAGTCTGATTTCTTCCCCTATGTGGTCTTTATTCATATTCCCTCGTTCCTCACCGTGAAACAAACAGATACAGTAAACAGTGGTGTGCTAAGTTAACAATATTTTTTATGAGGCTCCACCAATATTTGGCGGAATAAAATTATAATAAACGATTAATCAACAGATTATTTAAAAAAAATGTGAATAAAACATTTTTTTTTTTTTGGTCTCTTAGGGCTTATAACAACTAACTTTCTTCTTAATATTCAATAAATACTGAAATGGATTCAAGGAAAAGAGTATTTGTTCAATGACCTCTGTGTCCTCAATTGTAGTATAACCTTGGTGTACTAGTAGGATAATTGTGTACCAGCTGACTGTGTACTACTAGTGGCATTATAGGGTACTACTGCTTAACATCTAGCATGTCACCAAACCCTTGGAGCATCCTTCATATCCATCTTAAGGTCCATGTAAGTTATATACTTTTTGCCCTTACTAGTGGGGACAACTTTGGCATGTTTGTAGTACAATCACATGTAACTAGTGAGGCAAAGCTGTGCACTAGCTTACAAATTGTGCGCTACTATTTGTACTATTATGTATTGTAATGATTGGGGAAAAAAAATGTACTAGTTAACTTCTAGTGATTCACTAGTAGCACGCAGATGTCAACGAGTGCACAGTTTTGACTCACTAGTAGCATGCAGTTGTCCTACTACAGTACATTGTACAATTACATAGCCTAAATTGTAGACTATACTGTAGTAGTGTGCAGATAGTCATCCAGTAGTGGGGGAAAAAAAACGTTACCAGAATGATACATTCGTTCTACCAGTGCACTGAATCGTCTTACTAGTGAGGACAAAGAGCATACTAGTTCATGAACCTTCGACCTGGATATCAAGCATATGGAATAATTGCTCAAATGGTTTGCCTTAAGCAGCTGGTAATATTTTTAATAATCCTTCATACCTCTCTTCAGCAATCCTACTAAGACACACACACACACACACATTCTGCATTATTCCTAATGAAATGTAAACAGCAGATGAATGTTTTCTTCCCGACACATGCGCGTGTGCATGTAGCCCGTTATCTGTCGCCAAACACTTTCCCTGCACGTTTGATCTATATTTGCCGTTTTTAATTACTATTTACTTTGGCGCTGGGCTGCGTGGTGGCGCAACAAGAAACACCCTTAAAAAGACACCCACCTTAAATGACAACAATTAGTTTGGACCAGGGAGGAAGCGGAAAGTATTTTCATTTCTACAATGTCTTTTTTTTTGTCTCAAATTCAAGCAGGAGAAAGAAATATTTTCAAAATTGTTCAGCCCTGCTAGACACACACATGCCCAAAAAGTTCTAGTCAAATCGGACATTAAAAGGTGTGTGAAACAATGGGTGGTTTATTCCACTCTAACCCTAGTGCACCTCCACAAAACTTCACATTCCCTGCGCTCCCCACCCCACACTTCCTTTCCGCACCCATCCCATCATCCCTCGACTCTCCTCCGAGTGCCTCCATCTCTGCAGCCCGTCCGTCTCTCTTCGTCTTTCTCTGCTCCGTGAGCTGGAAAATTGGCTTCAAAAGGCCACTGCTGTGAACAAGGGCCAGCCACACAGTTGGGCCCGTCCGCTTTATCTTTCACGCCGCGGAGGGGGTGCGAGAGGAGGGGGACGATGTGCCAGCCAGCGAGAGAGGAAGAGCGAGGGACAATGGGGAAGAATAGTTTTGAGCAGTCACTGAAACCAATAAGCAGGAGAAAGCTACTTAGCGGGGGCCTCGCTGTCCTGTCTGCCTCTGTTTTTTCCCTGTTCATTTTGCATCTCTGTCTTCGCCCGCTTCCCGTCTCTACGTGTTCGTTGCCACTTTGTCGTCGCACTTCCTCACACTCAGGTGCTCATGGACGCTCATGGCCTCGTTCAGCCTCGGAGGCTCTCGGAGGCGGCCGATGCGAAACCGTTTGAAACCTTAAGCCATGTTTGAAACGCTAAACCAGGCTTTCAATCCCAATTTAGAAACCTAACATCCTAATCTGACACCCTAACCCTGCTGTGAAAACCCTAAACTTGGATTCAAACCCTAATTTGAAACCCCCATCCTTCTTTGATTCCTTAAACCAAGAAAATAAAAAACTCATTTGAAACCTTAACTTGTGTTTAAAACCCAAACTTTTGTCTATCCCGAATTTGAAACCCTAATGTTTTGTCTTGAAACCCTAATTTGACATTTTGACCCTTGTTTGAAACCAAAAATCAGATTCAAACCCAAGCCGTGGTTTCATATTCTAATTTCAAACCCTAATATTATCTTCAAACACTATTTTGAAACCCTTACCCACATTTAAAACCCTAACATTGAGTTCAAACCATGACTTCAACCAAATTGTCCTGCCAAGAGTTCAAGTGGGATTTATAATAATGCTTTGTTGAGACGTCTCAACTCCTCCCAAATCATCAGTACGGCACTACTATTGGCCATTCTACACAGAGGATAAAGAATATATGACTTGGTATCATTCTGTTACTTAAACGATAAAGCACTGCATCATAGAAGCTAATTACCGTTAGCATTAAGCTAGCGAGCTGAAAGGCTAAGCTATGTTGTTTTAAATATGCAAGGAGTCATTGTCTATCCATTGTATTTTCGTTTAGGCAAACCACCCTTTCTTGGGGATTCCCATCCTCACCCCCAGGGAGCAGCAGGAGCCTGCTCTGCGGTGGATTACTTGGAGCAGAAAAATAAGAAAGGGGGGGGAAACCTTTCAGAAGGACCGTCGTCATGCCGTAGACCATGCACAGGCAAAATCAAACTCCTTCCTCCTCCTAATTCCCTCTTCGGCGGTGCGTGCCAAAAAAAAACCCAAAAAAAAACGTGGCGCCGGGCAGCTTTTGTGGGAGACGATCCGTCTTTCTGTCCACACGGCAAAATGAAACGGTATGGTTTAACCAAAGCCGCCACGCTCAGCATGGGCCTCCGTCGGCAGCTTTGTGGCCGTGCTTAAATCCCCCCTGAAAAGACGAAGACGCGCCCCGAGAAGCTCCGCCGAGTGACTGCGCAACTGTTGAGCCGCTCGCCCGGCAGCTGGTTGTGATCCAGGTGCCTCATTTTCAATCGTCAACTCTTTAGAATTGGATCATATTGACCAAGGCTTGTTGTTTGTGGTCGTTCCTCAGCCCGCCGAGGATGTTTGAGGATGATGTTTGTTTATCGCTCGCACTCGGGGAGAAGCTGCGCTTGTTTAACCTTGAGTTGAAAACGAAATGCTTATCATTGGCGTCCTTGATTGACAGTCTGGTGTTTACTAGCGTGACGCTTTGCTCTGTCCCAACGAGGCTTCAGGGTTCTGTTTTTGCTGGGTGGAGGGAGGAGGGGGTTGACCTTGGAAACCCTAATCCAGACTTAAAACACCAATTTAAGCGTCAAACCCTAACTTGATTCTAAAATAGTTTTGAAACACTAAAATGAAACCCTAGCCCTGGCTCAAAGCCCTAATTTGAAATCCTGCAAAGTCTGCAAACCTCAACTTGAAACCAAATCTCATTTGCCCCAAGGTTGGCGCCAATGTTGAAAACTTAAAATCTTAACTCTGTCTTAAAACCCTAATTTAATACAGTTTTAATTTAAAGTCTTAGTCTTTATTTGAAATCTTAACTCAAGCTCAAAACCTTGGCTTAAGACCCTAACTTGAAACCTTAACTCTGGCTTGAAACACTAATATGAAACCCTAACCCAGGTTTAAAACCCTAACATTGGTTTCACATCCAAACTTGAAACCAAGACCCTCGTTTGAAATCCGACCACTGATTCAAAACCTAATTCGAAACCCTGACATTGGTTTCAAACCCCACCATTGTCTCCTATCCCCCTCTGTGTCCTCAGGTCCTGAGCTCAACGCAGACAGAAGGTGATCTTCTGCTTTGTACCTTCAGCCATCATCAGCCCGACCAGCTGCTGACCGTGGAAGCGGCCGCAGGACCCCAAGCTTCCCGAGAGTCGTCCTGGGCTAAAGCCTGCGTGTACGAGTACGCCAAAGGACGCCTGCACCGCCTGTCCGTCGCCCGCATCCCGCTGCCCTCCCCCGCCGTCTCCTGCTCACACCACCCCAGCGAAAGCGCGCTCCTCCTGGGCCTCAGCGACTCGTCCCTGGTGCTGTACGACCAACGTCGGGGGGTCTCCTTCCGCACCCCCTGCCCTGCACCGCCCACCCTTCTGGCCTGGCACCCAGCCGGAGGCTTGGCAGTGGCGGCGGTGGTGGCCGAAGAGGGCGAGCTGATGTGCTTGGACTTGGGCCTGGCGCCCGTCAAGGTGGCGTTGGTGGCTGAGGAGGTGACCCCCGCCTCCACACTCAGACTGGCCCGGCACATGCGCTGCCCCGGCGCCCTGCGGCGACTGCAGTGGGCTGCGGGTCCAGAAGAAGGCGCCGATTTGGCGGATACGATGTTGCTGGTCTTCAGCGGGGGTCTGCTCGCTGCTTTGAAATTACAACTGGGTATGTAGCAGACATGTCATATTCAAAAGCTTGAAACCCTGACCAATGTTTGAAACCTCAACTAACACTGACATGAAAGCCTCATTTTAAATCTTAACTTTGCCTTCAAACCACAATTTTAAACTTAAGACTTGAAACCCGAATAGAAACATCCAAACTCGTTTGAAACTCTTATTTGAAACCCTAACCCAGGCTTGGAACCATGTTTTGGAGACCCTAACCCTGACTTGAGGCCCCAATTTAAAAACCTTGCCTTCACTTGAAACCTTAAATTGATACAATAATCTTTCACTCGTTTAAAAACCTAACCCATGTTTGAAATCCTAATAGCAATAATAATAATGATGATGATGATGATAGGGCGGCACGGTGGATGGATGGATAATAATAATCATAGAAACTCTAACCCTGGTTTGCAACCATACTTTGAAACCCTAACCTGACTTGAAAGCTTAAATTGAAATCCTAAACTAGGCTTGAACACCAAACTACAAACCTCAATACTGGTTTAAAACCCCAATTAAACCCTAACTCATGTTTGAAAGCCTAACCTAGACTTGTAACCCCAATTTGAAACCCTAACTCTGTTCTAAATAAGCATTATTGGCAATTCTACTGCTGAACTAAATACAATCTTAAACCCTAATGTGAAACCAAAACTCCATTTTGAAACATTGTATTCAAACTCAGTGTTAGAAAGGAATGTGAGGGTTTGAGACCCGGGTTGAGGTTTCAAGCCCGAGTTGGCACACCAACATGCATCACCTAATTCCCATTCCCAGTATTTGCTTTGCTGTTCTTCCATCACTGCTGCTGGTGCAGACCCACTTTTGGCCCACACGTGTGCCCAGATGAGATTTCTGTGTGCAGGCAGAGGGCGGCTGGCTAGGTGGCTCGTGTGTTTAGTGGGGTGTTTGTGAGGGGGGGTTTGCGCCAGTGAGCTTATTTCCTCTTATGGAGGAGGAAAAAAAATACACAACTTGGAGCTGGGCCAAGTCTTTCTTCACTCTGTCATGTAGCGAGCCTTGTCAAAGGAGTCAACACAGAGAAGTGCGCACAAACAAATAAATGACTTTGTGTGCGTGCGCGCGCGTTTGTGTGTCTGGTGGCGGTGGGGGGGATTATCACGGAGAAAAAGACGCGCAGTCGCTTCCTTCATCAAAACGTTGGCACACGATCAGAGGAGGCGACGCAATTGTTAGAGGACACCCTCCCCTTTCCATGCATGCAAACGCACCATCTTCTACCGACACACACGAATGCAAACGCACGCACGCACGCACACTTTTCCAACGCTCTGTCGCTAAGTCACAATTAAAGAGTGCGTGTGACACTCTGAGTGCCTGTGTGTTGCGAACACATTTTGATTGGCAAACTTTATCAAGGCCCCCGAGGGAGAGCGCAGCCACCGCAAACGATTTATCGGAAAACTGCGCCCCACAATGCACCTGGAGGGGAAGGAGGGCGGGGGTGCGTTTGCCCACCCGGGGCGATTATTGAATGAGCTCTGAGAGCAAGACTCCCGCTCACCTTGGTGTCCGCCCACAAATTAACTGGAGGATGCAGTGGAGCTGTTGGGACCACTTGGAACCGAGGAGGGTGAAAGCTTTCAGTTTTGCTCAGATTTCTCCTTAACCATCTTTTTGGACTTCAAATTGTGCACACACAAATTAGGGCGAGGGTTGCTGTTAGGTTTGGAAGCCATTCGTGTTTCAAATTGGGGCTCAAGCTAATGTTAGTGGTTCAAGTTACTGGTAAATAGGAGGTGGATGGTCCAAGTTTGCCAACAAAGACTTGAGTCCATAATGTTATACCCTGACCTTGATTTGAAATCCTAATCCAGTCTTGAAACCCCAATTTGAAACACTCAAACCCAGGATTGAAACCTGACTCGAGACTGCAAAAATGGCCTGAAACCCTAACTCAAATTTGAACCTTGCTTTAAAACCTTAAATATAAGACTGCTACTGACTAAAAGTCCTTAGGTGAAACCCTACCCTTGTTTGAAACCTTAACCCAGTCTTAATACCTAAATTTGAAACCGTAACCATGGTTTTGAAACCTTGAATTGAAATCCTAAACCGAACTTGACACCCTAAAACTAAGGATTAAAACCCAAATTTGAAATCCTTACCCATGTTTGTAACCTTAACACCGTCAGTAAGAAACCCTACCCTTGTTTGAAACCCTACCCATTAGGGATGTAACAATAACGGCAATATCGTGATATTGCAATATTAAAACTGCCACAATATATCGGCGGCGCAACGTCGCAATATTAAAAGTAGCACATCTGTTAAGTCATGTTGATTTCCATTTGTGCTGTTCTAGCACCCTCTGGTGGCTAGTTTTTCCCATGCAGTTAAATTTTCACAAGGCTTGTTTTGGCCTTTCTATGTTTAAAATCCACACTAATGGTCAGATGAAGGGGAACGCAATATACTTGTGATATGTGCAAGTGAGTGCCTTAATAATAATAATAATAATAATAATAATAATGGACTTTATTTATTTCGTGTTATTCACGATTGTAGGTTGTTTATATGCATTATGTACAAAAGCACAATTTTTTTTTTTTTTTGTTTTACGATATTGTGACCTTTTTTTTTTTCTTTTCTTTTTTTTTTGTATCGCCGACCTCCCCACAACATCGTGATAATTATCGTATCATGACCTTCATATCATGATATCGTATCGTCGTTACACCCCAACTAACCACGCCTTGAAACACTAATGTGAAACCCTAATTCTTGTTTTGAATCCTAACCCTAATTTTAAACCATAAACATGGTTGAAACCTTAACTTTTGTTTGAAACCCGAATCCAGGCTTGAAACCGAAATTTGAAACTCTAACCTTGGCGTCAAGTTAGTGTCATCGTCGTTGTCTTGGCTAAAGCACACTCACTCACGCACGCACACGCACGCATACACTCCCTGCAGCAGATGTATTTACACACATTAGCACACACTGTAGGGGATTTGGGGCTTGTTAATTGCTAGCTTGTCATTTTAATTGCCTCGTCTCTCCCTCACAGAGGCACGCACACACACAGGCACATACACACAATCACACAGACACCTTCCTCCATTAATTTGACACTCAAATGAATGCAGAGGAACATTTTAATGCTTATCCAATCAGAACTCGGGTTCATTTGAACTCATATGTAGTAAGAATGAGTGTGAAGTGGGCACCCCCAACTCAAACCCTGTCTAAAAAAAAATTGAATCAGGTCAAAATGGATCCTAATCAGCCTTGGCCGTTCATCTAGTGTTTGTACACATGCAGACAGACTGTGCTAGCGGCTAGGTTACCAGAGCTCATTGTTTCATCATCCAGTAGCCTTCTAATCTGTTCGCACACAGCAACAAAAACAACCAAACACCTCTGATTAAAAGTTATTAGTAGTTGCCTCCAGATCTGGAAATTTCAGGTGAAACTTGAATTAATTCAAGGCCTAAATATTGCACCTGAAAATATGAACCGAGTTTAACCGTAACCTGAAACTCTAATTTGAGTCCTTGACCCTTGCTTCAACCCTTAAACCTCGTGTCAAAACTCGACTAGAAGTCATAGCACTAGTTTGAAACCCTAACTTATGCTTTCTTGTTCATTTTTTACATACTTCCAAATAACCTTTAGTAAATTTTATTAAACTTATTATGATGATTGAACATGCGGCTATTCACATCAACATAGCATAGCATAATTGCTTATCCAAATGTGGGTCAGGAGTCCTGAGTGAGGTCCAACTGGGCCCGTTGCAGCTCCTCCAGCAGCGTCTACGTGCCAGTCAGGTGCAGGAGGCCTTGGGGGTGCTGGAGGCCATGGACTGGAGCAGCGCGGCCGACCAGTGCTGGCAAGGCCTGAGCGCCATCGTCAACCACCTGCTGAGGCTGCCTCTGGACGCCCGCACTGAGGGTGGGCTCTAACGCTGACTTTTATGTACTTTTATACCTTATGCAACACAGTGGTGTCTTGAAATCTGACTATTTGGACTATAATGCCTGTGACACTTCCAGTCTCTGTTACAAACTGCGAATGATGCTCTGTGACATTTAGACAAGATGTTCTCAGTGGGAAGTTGCCATTGAGCACAAAGGGTCATCAGCAGGTACTGGAAGAGTCACTTAAGGCATACATTGTTTGTTTATTGTTTATTTCTGCATGCAGAGCAACTAGAAGCCACATTGGCGACGTTTTACACCCCGCCCACGCCTCTTCCCAAAAACGTTATGGCAGACTACAAGGAGCAAGTCCACAAATATGCCAGACGCTTCTTCCACCATCTTGTCAGGTACAACACAGCGTGTTCATGCATTGGAATATACAGCAAAGACAAGAACATTATATAAATATTAATTTATTTATTTATTTTATTTTATTTTTTTTGCAGTTTTTCAGCAAGTTTCTCAAAAATGTCATATTTGGAAAATGGCCCATTTTTGGAATTCTAATTGTCTTTTTTTTTTTTTTTAAATCGGAAACACAAAGTATTTTATTTTCTTCATTTATTCCTAATGTTGTTCATTAGCTTTTTATTTTTCAAATAATTTAAAAAAATGCACATATGGAGAAGTGACAAGTGTCTTGCATTTCCATTTTTGTCACTGCAAAAAAATGTTTCATTGCCATTTTCCCGCATATATTTCAAAGTTGTTACTTTTTATTTTTTTTAATACTTCACATGAAGAGATAGATACATGTTGTTTGCATTTATCCATCCATCCATCCATTTTCTTGACCGCTTATTCCTCACAAGGGGTGTGCTGGAGCGTGCTATCTCAGCTGGCTTTGGGCAGTAGGCGGGGGACACCCTGGACTGGTTGCCAGCCAATCGCAGGGCACACAGAGACGAACAACCATCCACACGCACAAGCACACCTAGGGGCAATTCGGAGCGCCCAATTAACCTGCCATGCATGTCTTTGGAATGTGGGAGGAGACCGGAGTACCCGGAGAAGAGCCACGCGGGCACGGGGAGAACATGCAAACTCCACCCAGGAAGGCCGGAGCCTGGACTTGAACCCGAGTCCTCGGAACTGGGAGGCGCATGTGTTAACCAGTCAGCTACCGTGCCGCCCTTTGTTTGCAATTATTTCTTTAATATTTAAAAGCTAACAGTTAATTAAACATAAATGTTAGTCATGAACTCCTCTTGTGCTTGTGCTGTCATGACATAGAAGAAGATTGTAAGTCATCTTTCAAGTAACAACGTCACTACTGAGGGCTGCAAGATTGTAAAGTGCTGCAAGAAGTACGGTCCAGAAACGGCCCGTCAGAAAATGACTCCCATTTCAGAGCCGTTTCAAGTTGTCTCGTCCTGCTGCTGATGCGCATTTCAAACATTGTGCACCTGTTTGCGCCGTCCTTTCATGCTGGCATCTGTCGGCGTGCGTTTGACTGAAATGGACGCTGTTGTTTACGCCCGCCGCTGGCATCTCCCGCTCCTCCCCCTCTGCCTGGTTGGCATCCCTCCCTTCTCCTCTCTTATCGCCCACCTGCATTCTTTCTCTCTCCGTCGACATCAAATGAAGGAGGACACACACACACACACACCAAGCATATCTTCCCTTGTTTTGTTTGTTCCATATAGTTGGCTCTTGACAACACGAAGCAAGTTTAGCTTTTTGGTAGCCTGCTTTCTATATGTTTCGAAAGCTCCTTTCAATGTCCTATGGTGTCTAAATATTGTTTTTTGGACTGATATTTAATATTTGTCTTTTTTTTTTTCCAACCATTTTTCAGACATGAACGCTTGGAGAAGGCCTTCCTGCTCGCCGTTGATTTGCAAGCAAAAGATCTTTTCATGGTGAACTACAGTCATTTATTTTTACCACACACTTCTCTGTTTGGCTTAAATAGACAGTGAATTGATCGGATTGGCTGTGGCTAGACATGTGGGTAACAGGACTGACATGAAATTATCTAATTGGCTGTTGACCAGAAAAAGAGATTAAACATTCTTGACATCACATAGCTCATGATATCACATAGCTTAAAACCAGTTGAAACCAGATGCGGATTACATCAGTTCAAAACAGACACTTGACCTCACGGTCATGACCCAAACTTAATCCTGGCGTGACCCAGTCATGAAAAAAAGTCTTCCGTTCACATAAAATTTTAATATTCTTTAAAAATAAATAAATAAAGGCTTTCCGCCTAATAAACACCTCTCCCACTGCAGTTGAGTCGCCACTATTTTCACAAATCCGTTAATTATGACCAACAAAATCTTGTGAATGGCAGCAGCTGCCCGCATAAAGTGATTCAATCCAGATCGGTGACACAATAAACAAGAGTTAATGACGCCTTTTCGGCCGCGTTCCCTCTCATTCTGCCGCCGCACTCGTCTTCTCACTCGTGAAGCGGCAAACACAAAATGGCCTACAATAAAGGTGCGCCGCCACCTGAGTTTCACATGAAGTTCAAGAGGCTCCGCTGGCTTTGTGCGACCCCCGCTTTCTTTCCGCACTCTATTCAACCTCGCCGCCTCGTTGCTCGCCATTTGCATTTGACTTGTAACCCATTCAAGTGTCGGGGAGCAGGTGTGACGGACGCCTTTTCAGCGGCTCTGGGCTTGTCCCTTTTCTTCCACTACACGCTGAAATGATCCTCCATGCGGCGGAGCCCCCTTTTTTTTTTTTTTTTTTTTTCTTTTTTTTTTTTCCTTTTTTTTTTTCCTTTTTTTTTTTTCCTTTTTTTTTTTTTTTTTTTATCCATCCATACGCAGCCCGAGTTGTGGTGAAAAGGTGGAGCCAAGGCTGTGGACCTTGAAAGGGTGACGAGGAGGGGGGTGTTGCGGAAGTAAAGAAAGGGGAGTAGTTGATGGTACTGATATAAAGTAATACAATAAAGTCAGAATTGTAGGGAAATGTCTTAGGAGGCAAAGATATTTTTAATTTAAAATCTTTCTGGAAATGGTCTTCAAGAGGTTAGCATTTTTATGAAAGTGTGTTGCATTCACTTGGAGAGAAAAAAGATCCTGTTTTTCTGACAAATTTTTTGGGGAGCTTCTTTTTTTTGAGTATTTAAAAAAAAAAATATTTTCTGTTTTATCTGTGTTATAAAAAAAAAAATTATTCAGAAAAACAGAAAAAAAGAATACTCTGAAAAACGGGGGGTAGGGGGGATTACTCCGAAAAACAGGGGAAAAACATTATTCCAAAAAACAGAAAAAAAAATATTCCAATAAACAGAAAAAAAAAATTATTCCGAAAAACAGAGCACCGACTTCTGTTTTTCAGAGTAAAAAAAACCCAATGCAAACGGCTAAAATGTTCGGAAGAGTATTGCATTCACTTGAAAAAAAAACAAACAAAAAAAAAAAAAAAAACCCTGTCTTTCTGATTAATTTTTTGGGGGAGCTTTGTTTTTTTGAGTCATTTTTTTTCCTGAATATTTTATTTTCTGTTTTACTCTGTCATAAAAAATGTTCCAAAAAACAGGGGAAAAAAATGCTCCGAAAAACAAGGGGGAAAAAATGTATTAAAAAAACAGAAAAAAATAAAACAAATTCCAAAAATCAGACTTCAACGGCTTGCATTGGCGTGTATGGGCTATCAGCTATCCAGTCTTATATACAGGTCAGTGGTCTGCAACAAGCCATTTGGAGTTCAGAGGTCCAAAAAAAAATACTCTGGAAAAACAGGAGTTGGTGTTCTGTTTTTGGGAATTTATTTTATTTTTTTCTGTTTTTTTCTAAATAAATTTTTTTCCCCCTGTTTATCAGAGTATTTTTTTTCTGTTTTTCAGAATATTTTTTTATGATAGAAAAAAATATACAGTAAAACAGAAAAAAATATTCAGAAAAACAGAAAAAAAAATACTCAAAAAAACAAAGCTCCCCCAAAAAAATTGTCAGAAAAAACAGGTTTGTTTGTTTAGTTTTTTTTTTTTTCAAGTGAATGCAATACGCTTCCGTACATTTTAGCCGTTTGCATTGGTTTTTTTTTGTTTTTTTTGTTTTTTTTGCCTCGGTGATCAAGCGAGCAGCAAAAGTCAACAGTGACATTTCACCCTTCGCTCTAATTAGGCTGTTATGTTGCTTTAACCTGCCGCTTGGCCGACGCCGCTGGGCCAGGCTGGGCTGTTTGATGGAGGGGGGGGGGGGGGGGGGGGGTTAATGAGGGTAACCTCCCCCAGCAAAATCACCCCGTCCTCACCAAACTTTCCGACTTCTAACTTGCCCGCACAACTCAATAACGCATGGTCGACTGGCTAAAATGCACACACACTCCAACGCAGATGACCCAGCATGATACTCACCCCCCGACCTGCCCCGTCGCCACCGCCTCCCCAGGCACTATTGTTAACCACTAACAATAGCGCTTCTCTCCAAAAGAAGAAAGCTTTTGTTCAAGTGAAACACTTTAGTGTCGGCCCAAATTGAAGGGGAGGGCGGACGAGGTGGGGTCACGAGTGTGTTGGGGGTGTTTGGATAGAGGCCGTGATGCGGTACAAGTAAAGGTCTTTTTTTTTTTTTTTTTTTTTTTTTTTTTTCCTTTTTTTATTTAAACTGAGGTATTTGTAATATTTGGAGGGTTATAATTGCCTTCACTAGCTTTTGATAATGACTTTAATAATGATAAAATATAAGCAAGGTCATTCCTGAATTATTTTTCTCCTCTACTTTTCCCGACTCATTAATACTTGATACACACTTAATGAAATCAAAAATGGTGTGAGAGCACAATTTTATGCCAGCTAATTTGCTACCCGCAATTATATACAATACCTGTTTTGATAACTTCACACAATGGGAAAAAAAAACAAAATAAGCAGTACATTTATTCATGTCACATGTGATTTGTTTTAAAAAAAAAAAAAAAAAAAAAAAAAATGAAGCACACGCCAACATATCCCCATAGCTTTGCTAATTGTAGCACAAAATGTTAAATTAGCTAATAACATAAATAAAAAAAATTACAACTGCCGTCTCTTCGCTGTACACGAGTGATTGAGCACACTATGCCTACCGATCGACCACTGCAACATACTATACTGTATTATTTTTTAGTGAACCGCAAAAACATGGCACGATTGTCAAGGAAGAAGTAAATTACCAAAATGAGAGGAAACAGGTGAAAATAATAGAGAATAGTTTGAGTGGCGGTTTGCAATGATCTATCACCTCATTCATTGATTATACCTGTATACATTTTTGGTACAGAGACTCTCCATGCTTTGCTTTCTAGCCACAGATGAATATGAATGTTATGACTATAGTTGAATTTTATTCTAAAACACTGTGTTGTGCGTGTACGAGCAACAGTCGTTTTTGCTGGGGATCATGGTTGCCACTGTTCTTTTGGCGCCTAATTAGCCTTTGATAATGATAAAATAAGCAATTAGCTAATTCCTCTAAAAAATTTTCCCCCTTGCTCTCTTCGCAGCTCGTTAGTGCGTGGTACCCGCTTGTTAATTAAATCAAAAACTGCATGATAGCACAATCTGATGCCAGCTCATTTGACACCCCTCCCCAATCCCCACCCGGAGCAGTTTTTTTTTTTTTTTTTTTTTGCGCGCGCAGTAAGACGTCTTTAGCAGTTATCCGACGCCCCAATCTTGACGCCGGGGATGGCTGGATGATGGGGAAGTATCACGCGTTCTCGCCATTAAGCTCTCTGTTGTCTCTCGGATGACTAATTAGCTTTTATGAAAGTCCTTAACGCCTATCTGATACAAGTGCTAGTCAAACACAAGGCTAACAGGTGTGTGCATGTATGTGTGTGTGTGTGTGCGCGCGCGCATGTCCAGGGATTAAGCCCGCGTTAATTAGTGTAAGTGTATTTTATCATTTGCATGCTTAAGCGTTTGTTGAGAGTCCAGAGCTACTTGTCAGCTAAAGATAAAAGAAAAGTCCATCGTGAAACATTTTAATTTAGCATATTTATTCCCCCCTAAAACAGAACTCATTTTAAGAGTTGCAATGCTCAGTTTAATATTTGTAAATCCATGCAGTAGTTGAGTGAATGTGTTAAACCCCCATGACCGCGACAGTACAGTACATTTATATTGGGATTAGCAAACGGGTAACAATTCAATACTTTTTTTTTTTTTTCCTCCCTATTGCACACATTTTTGGTAGGGTGTTGGGAATTTATTCAAAAATATGCAGTTTCATCATCACTGTTATAATTTAGAAAAATATCAAATTATCGATCTTTCTATTGTTCATTTTGTACAATATTATCACCACATGCATGATATGACCAATTTGCAAAATTATGAATGCATTTAGTCGTCAAGTTCAAGTATAATATCAAAATATTGACCACACGGTCCTGAAAATAAATAAAACTGTCTGCACCTTTATTCATATCGTGACCCACCATGATGACCTCCTTGGCGGAGGTAATAAAAGCGATAGCGGTCCGCGGCAAAAGTGCGGCTTAAATCCCATAAAAGGAACCAATCGTCATTTTTGATCCCGTTTGACAGCGACGCGCGGCCCGTTAATGTGCGCCAGTTAACCTAATCCGTCATTTATTTGGACGTCACCCAAATATCAGTCAATATTGGGCTCTTAGCCTCCAAACCCCCCGCCACCCCTCCCTTTGCTGAAAAACGGGCCCGCTAAAACACGGGCCTCTTTATCAGCGGCGCTGTTAGCTGGCGCGGCGCAACCCCTAAAGCTCTTGTATAAATAAGATTAGTGTTGCGTTTGAACGGCGGGAAATAAGAGGTGTAATATCTGATGGTTTTATGCGCAGTATTACTGTTATCCCCGCTTAGTCGCCTTGATACGCTCTTCTCCCCTCTCTCTCTTTTTCTCTCTCTCCCTCTCTCTCTGTTCCTCTTTTCGCATGTGTTCATTGTTTTCTTCCCTTTCTCTCACTCTCTCCACCATCCAGACGGCTTTATGAAGCGCTAAGCTGGAATAAAGTGCCCCGCGTTCAAATGTTCATATTGTCCTGTTGGGTATGTCATGCAATATCTCTTCCCTGCTGCGCACCCACACGCGCGCACACACACATTGCTATGATTTCTCGCCTAATTCTACTATTAAAATATGTTTTGCAAAGGGGGAGATTAAAGATTCATATTAGAGCATACGGTAAATTTCAATATTTGGTATTGGCGCATGGATAATGCATGGTGACAATATATTGATTGTGTTAGCGTTATCCCGCCTAAAACTACTAATAAAAAAAAGTCATTAACCTTATAATATAATTGCCTAAGTCATTTAAATTTTTCGGACAACAAATTCTACAAACAAGAAGACACTAGTTGCTTCAATTCGACTTTTGGATGAACGAAAAACAGATTTTTTAGCAAGCACATTGGTACTTTTTATTGACATTGTCACCATAACAAAGTGTCGAAAAAAACGGTGACGTTATCAAGAAAGAACTTTACGTCTCTCCAAATTGATAAAAAATTGAGAAAACGGAAAACACAAAAACTGATCAGGGAGGGTACCAAGGAGGTAACGTTGAAGTTGCTGAAGGAATTTCTGGCAAGTGCTGGCTGTTACAGCAATCTACCTTGTTCTCAACGTCTGGGCTATGGGCAAAAAAAAAAAAAAACACTTTGTCTCCCGAATTCATGTGGAAAGATGTGTTATGGTCTGATAAAACCAAGATTGAACTTAAATATGTGCGACATTGACTCCAACCCAAAAAGACTGCTGTAACAATTAGTTTGAAGATGTGGATTTGTATGCCACCAGGTTAATGAAAGATTTCAGTTTATCAGTTGAGTTTTGCATATTCTAGGTCAAATACAGGTTAACTGTCTTGTGACATCATTATTCACCGAATTAGTTCCTCTGTCTATTATCAATTAGTGATGCTGGTTCACGTCTAATTGAGGGGCGACACCCTCGTGCTCTGCGCCACCTCGGCTCCTTTGAGCTTCCATTGAGGCCATTTTGTTGTCGTCCATTTTCACATTTCCTCCCGAACTGGCTGCCACAGAGGGCAGACGCTGCACTATAATTACCCAATCTGTTCCCATTCATACGCTTCCATTTTCTCCCATTGCCGTCCGCTCGCCCCCGCCTCACCCTTTCCGGCCTTCGTTCCCCTTTGCGCCTCATCTCTTGTGGCAAGCGGCAGCCCTCCTCCTCCTCCTCGTCCTCCTCGTCTTCTCGCCCCTGTGGGGGTACAAAAGCCAGCCCTCCAATATGGGGG
The DNA here is from genome assembly GCF_051991245.1 of Festucalex cinctus. NCBI lineage: Eukaryota > Metazoa > Chordata > Actinopteri > Syngnathiformes > Syngnathidae > Festucalex > Festucalex cinctus. The sequence goes on from NC_135424.1 coordinate 7,365,727, forward strand.
TATTAGGGCAGAGTGCAGGCCCAGCTGGGCGCTGCCTTGAGCAGCTGAGGGTTATCCGCGGTGAGCCCCGAGTCGCCACGGCGCGGTCGTGTGATGTCGCTGATGCGGAAAGGCTCTCCTCAACATGCCGCAGCCTTTGATGGGCCCCGGGGCCCTGCACCCGGCCCAGGAGCCCCTCTGTGGGGGCCCGGATGTGATTCACTCTCACACCACGTCACTTTGGCGGGGTTTTGATTGTCTTCCATTTTGTTGGGAAGTTCCATAACGGGTTTGTTTTTTTTTCCTTATTCATGACTCTATGACAGCGATTCACAAACCTTTTAAACCAAGTTTCACCTTAAAAAAAAATGCTTGGCGCTCCAAAATTAAAGGCATTTTTTTTTTCCCTCAAAAAAGTATTTTAATAGGATTGTAAGCCAGTGTAACATTAATATAGAAAAATGAAAAACTAGCTAGATAATGGTTCAAATAAATCAGCCGTCGTTCTGCCAAGCTGAAACTTGAGATGCGAGCAATATATGGTAGCAATGAAGTTGTGGTGTTATAACCCTTTTAAGAGAGGCATATTTTAATAGAAACGGTGGAGCAAAATGTAGACAGATGATATAACAATGCTCACAGGCATATGTTCTTTATCCTCTGTGAAAAACAACTATTACTGCTAGTTACGAGTTGTGACGTCTCCTATTTCCATGTACTATATAGCCAGGTTACTATGGCAAACACACCAGAAGGTCAGCATGATGTCTATTCAATTGAAGCAAAAATGTGACCAAAACTATTTATCTTCTATTAAGTTATTAATCGTTATTTCTTAGTGTCTGTATTTAAAAAAAATTTTTTTTTTTTTAAATCGCATTACAACATTTTTGTTGTTCTTTGGGGGGGTGAGACTGCAACGTATTAAAAATATAATTTCCATTCATTTCAATAAGGGGAAGATGATTTGAAATGATCTTGTGTTCTTGTTTTGAGCTCCTCAAAGGCAAATATGAGTGTGATGTGGTGGTTTAAACATGGTTTAGCACTTCATGACTGTTTGGGGCTCAAAGAGGACCACAGTTTGTTTTTTTTCCGTTTTTTTTTTTCTTTTCTTTTTTTTTTATACAGGCTGCTGTGCTAATATATGTTTCTGTGTGAAACTCCTCTCCCATTTCTACATGTGACAGATAACATCCCACCACAGTTCAAAACCACACAAGCAGGCCGATTTCAAAGTTTTCCTCAGGAAAAGCGACATTTCATCCATGCTTGTGATGTTGGCCTTCAAACATCTCCTTTTTTTCCCCATTTCATCTGTTTCCTCCTCCTTACACCCCCTTTGCCATGCCTCCTCCCCAAAAAGAGAAGTATTGTCACCCTGGCCCAGATTCATTTTAGATTAACGCATCTTTCTCTCTCGCTGTACCTTCAAAGGACCTCCATTACGTGGCGGGCGATAAGGGCGAGCTGGTGCTGGCGGAGGTGGCCAAGAGGAAGGCCCACCAAGTGGCAGAAGCACGCAACGGCCAGGAAATAATCACTGTGATTAACCAGAAAGACGGTGAAGGTGACGTGCCTTTTTTTTTCAATATACAGAGAGAGAATTTATAGATGGATGGATCTTAAAATAAGTCACACACGCTCAAAGGCCTCTCTGACGTCTAAAGAGGATGATAATGTCCTCAGGGTTTCACTCTCATGTTAGACAATTGAAAATGATACTTGATATTAAGTCACATAAGATGTCTGTGGGTAAAATTTTACAACATCAAAAAATGTCACTAATGCCTTCAATACTAAACTTACATTTCTACTATATTGTCTAAGGAACACCTTAAGGTAAGGTAAAATTATTTTTTGTTGTGTATGAAAAGTCATTACAAATTTTGTCAAAAAAAATAATGTGATTTAATTTTGTTTCCTAACTTCCTTCAACTTCCACCTGAACAACCGTGGGGTGAACTTTTACAACACGATCCATCACGACACGAGAAGCTTTAATTTCCAAAATTTCTGATTCTAATCAATCTTTTAAAGGGTCCGTGTTTAGGTCTACAAATGAAGCATGGGAACGTGAATTTGGTTTGTTTTTTGATGAGCACTGGTGGGACTCTGCACTGAGGGTTATTCATACAACTTCTATCTGCGCTCGTTTGACTCTGATTCAATTTAAAGTTGTATTTAGATGTCATTACTCTAAGACACAATTTTTTTTCCTAATATTACAGATGTTTGTGATAAGTGTGGAATTTCCCCCTGTGAGCTTGCGTATGTTTTTTGTTTTTGTTTTTTTTGTTTTTTTATGTCCAGCCTTGGCTAATTTCTGGCAGATTTATTTTGATACTGTATCTTAGGTTCAAGGCGTATTCCAGATTGCACGCACGCCATTCCTCTCCCTCCGATGTTCTCATTCCACACGTAAACTCGACGAGCATCTCCGATGCGTCCTTCAGAGGAAAAAAGTGCGTCGCCGTGGGCTGTTTAACTCGGCGGCGTAAGGTCGTACGCCTGCAGCCTCGTGCCTCTCGACCAATGAAAACCAGTGTTTCTCTTCAGTTCCTAATGAGATGCGCAACAGGCGCCCTCGTGGCCTTCTTTGTAAGCTGCATAATTGCCTCCTCAATGATTTGTCTGCATCACCTGCAGCTCGGCCTAGCCTTGGACCCAAAAACCAGTGAGAAGAAGCAAGAAAAGTTGGCAAATGTTTGTTGAGCTTCCATGGCCAAATGTATTGAGACATATGGACATTAAGGACAAGACTAGAGTGTCTGTCCAACCTTTTGTTCAATAGATAACAGCTTATGGAATATGTGCGCAGACTAATGGTCTATGCTGGATGGTCTTTGGCCCATGAGCAGCAGTTCATGGACTACAGTGGATAGATTATGGTATATTCTCTATGGGTTGTTGTGTATGGCCTATGGTCCAGTCCTTAGACCCTTGTCATCCGTAGATCATTGTTCACAGATCATAGTCCACAGATCATCAGTAGCAGTAGTCCGAAAGTCCATTAATTATTGACCAAAGACCAAAATACGAAGTGCATGTACCATGGATGTCTGACAATAGTTCATATACCATAACCCAAACACCATTAGACCATTTTCCCTAAAACGTTAAACCGTAATCCGTAAACTATAGTTCATACACCATATTCCATATGCCATGTACTACAGGCAATGGACCAGTGACCATTAGTACACAAACCATAGTCCATAGTTTATTCCATGGATACTAGTGTATGGAAGTCCATGGGTAATATGCCTAGTCTAAAAACATAGTCCATATATCATTGTCTGATTGAATAAACTTATCCTGTGAAGGATTTGAAAGCTCAAAGGTTATCTTGCGTTTACCTTTTCATAGAATCCGACAAGACTCTGGCGTTACCCCCACAAATTAAATTATTTGACTTCCAGGAACCTGCAGGAACAATTCAGAATTCCATCTGAATCTCAAGTCTTCTTTAAGTGCTTTTAACATCTTTGCGGCACGCCGAGGCTACGCGTTGGATCCGAAGGATGTTTTTTGCGCGCGTCTTCTTGCATTCATGCGCGTCCTTTTGTAAATCGCGCTCTCAAAACGCACAATGGAAGAATCACAGTGCAGCTTAGCGACGGTCCTTTCAGAAAAGGCTGCTGGCTGACAAGTGTAGCGATGGGCACAGATACGCCATTGTGAGCGTCACCAGAAGTGGGAGGCGAAGCTTTCTCTCTTTCACGCTATCACTTTTTCTTCTGGGTCGCTTTTTTATTTTTTTTTGCCAAGAGCGCGAGCCAAGTGGCTTTGACGCAGCTCCTGCGTGTGAAGTTGCCACGCGGCCGCCGGGCCTTCGCGCTGGCGTCGGGACAAGAAGAGCTTTATCTGGAGATCCACGTCTCCTCTGTCGAAAAGCCTGTTAGCTCCAGCGTGTCACCCCCAAAGAACAGCTGTTAGTTTCGCATTCACACTTGCTGTTTTGCTCAACCTCTGCCACTCTTTTGAGAAGGGATCTGCTGTGTTGTTGTCACGGTGTGAAATCCTCAAAACATCAAAAAAATAAATAAATAAAAAAAAATCACCTTTTCTGCCATCCGGAAAACATAAATTATCGTGAGAAATGATGACAATTCAATGGTATATACACAAGCATGTTAAAGTCATGCTAAATTCTGTAATTTAATGGCAATAGTTTTCAACATGATGTTAACGGTCTGTAGATGAATGAGGAGGAACTTAAGAGTCAAGTCATCTTTATTATATAGCATGTGTTCACGCTTCTGAAAGTTTAGTAAGGGGTAAAATAGTATGCATATAATGTGAAAAAAATATTTACCCCCTTCCTTATACCAGATTTGTTTGCATATTTATTGTAATTAAATGTCCAGATCAGCAAACCAATTTTAACAGTGATACCTTGACTTCTGATTATAATTTTGTTCCGTGACCAAGCATACTCACCTTTATTTTCTTAAGAAAAAGAAAAGTAGCACAAATCATAACTCAAATCATAATAAAATAATGTCATTAAATAACTGGTTTTAAAATAGAATCACTGGATGTACTGTTGTATTTGTGTGTTGTATGTATGCTTTTAAGGGGTGTGGCCTAAAGCTTATAAAAAAAAAAAAATTAAAAAAACTGGAATCAAGAGGGTACATCATGGAACTGTACTTGTATATTATACTCACATTTTAATATTTGTAGATGCTGTAGGAGAGCGGCGCCGTGTAACTGCTTACAGCCTGGACATCAAAGGCCCATTAAGTACAAGCAGACCGTCGCACTCAAGCACTCCCAAAACAACACTGTGAGTTTCACATCTGTCCATTATATAACACAAAGTTGCATATAATAACTTGTTTCCATGCATGCAAATACTTTGGGAGCACTGCACTTTCTATTCCGCACCAGACACATATGTAGTCCACAGTCAATAGTCTGTAGGCCACATTCCATAGTTTGTAGTCCATATTATCATAGACCCGAATTTAGAATTCTAACTACTTTCCATAGACCATAGCCAATGCAATACAATGGACCAAACTATGTAGGCCATATTCAGTGGATCATATTCCAATGACCATAGTCTATATATCGTAGCCCAGTACAAGTTCATTGACACCAGACCTTAAACCAGAGGCCTTAATCCACTGATTTTAGTCCAGAAAACATAATTTATAGTCCACAGACAATCTGGAGGCCATCAACTTCTGTTTCCATCCCAGGCCTATTGACCTACATTGTATTAATTGTTTTACATTGTATTATAGTGAACATGTCAGAAGTTTGTGTTCTTATGTCGTATTGCACATAATAATCTCCCTCTTTTTGTTTGCGCAAAATGACATGGAGCCTCCTCCCAGGCTGTGTGTTTTTTTTTTTTTTGTTATTGTGGGTTATATTTTGCGCTTCATCATTGTGTGCATTATGATGCGTATGAAAGCAAACGTCGTCGTCTCTCTGGTGACATTTGAAATGTCAAAGCCGTATCGGTTCTGGCTCTTACATACTGGCGCAGCCCACAGTGCTTTCAAGACGCCACCATTTGGAACGCCTGACGAAACCCCAGTGATGGTTTAATACAACGCGGTGTGAATGAAAAGTGTGACTAAACACACAAATATAAGCATCCGCGGCTGTATTGTGAAAGGGGGACAACTATCATACTGGAGTGTTTATACGGGATTTGTGTTCTTTGCGTCCTCCTGAGGCTTTTTCGCAGCGCTGTGACTGATGACTCCGTCCACCCGGCCTTCTCTAAGCCCGTCCAAAATCCCTTCCTATCGGCCAATTTAGGTCCGGAGCGGCAGAGATGCTCGGTGCTAAGCTTTTTTATATTAAGACTCTTTAAGGAAGCATGTTGGCAACACTCTGCCCCGAGTCTTCGCCTGCTGACTGCGGCCAGGAAAAGCTCATCGCACAGAGAGACGTTCAAAAAGCCTTCGCCTTTAAAAAACAAACAAAATGTGATATATCAACCCCCTCCCGTTGTAGCATTCCGCCATTGTAATCTTTTCTCAGATGAAATTTCTTTGTTTTCTCCTGCGAAACAAGCGACAGCTTAGCTTTTAGTGCATTTGGCTCCATGTGCGAGCACAATGGGATTCCGGGGGGCTCTCGGCTCCCCCTCCCCAAAGCACCCCCCCCCAAATCCAAAAATCCACATCCGTGCGGCGTGAGAATGAGCGGGATTCTGGGATGCGGCCCAACGTTTCTTTGATGGCCGCCGGCCTCTGTCTCTCGCGGCTACATTCGCGGAGCAGCTTGTTTTTGTTAGCGGCGTCAACTTAACATCTATTTCTCACTTGAATCATCAATTAGAACCAGTACATAATTCCTATATTTAACCATAGCCAATCAACCAAAGGCCATTACTCCACATTTCATTAGCTATAGAGAACAGACAGTTGACCTAAGTTTGTAAGCTATTTCATCACAGACCATAATCCATATTCTACAGACAATAGTCAATAGGTCATAATCCACTATATATGCGGCCCGGTACCAAATACCGGTCCAAGGACCAATAGACCTTCTTCCGCAGACCATAGCAAATGACCATAAGTCCATAGGCCACATTTTGTAGACCATTCATCCATTGTCATCGACCAAAAACCAGTCGATACCCCACAGCCCAATATGCTACAGTCCATAGACCACATAGAATAAACAATGGTCCACAATGTTGTTGTATTGTTTTGAGATCATATATGAACTTGGATTGTTTTGTTTTTTTGGGTTCAGCGCTAACAGACAAACCAGTAAGGGACAAACTCAGCCGCCAGGATACCGAAACCAGCTTGTGTGTAGGCATGCGTGTGTGTGTGTTTGTCTGCCTGTCACACACTATCTGAGTGTTGTGTCTCGCGCGCACACCTTATCTCAGGCTGCAGCTTAACCTTTGCAGGTGAAAGAGTCGCAGGAATATAAATAAGAATAAATATGAGTTGCGTGCAAGCCACAGCCGCACTTTATGGAATGTTGTTGTCGTGTCATCTGACATGTACCTTACAGCAGTAGTCTTACACCAAAATGTAAACGCTAACATAAAAAGTTAATGTCAAATGTTTTTTGTTGTTGTCTTAAAATGTGTATCCCATTTGTAATTATTACTTTGTTTAATTGAACCAAGTATCTCCACTCTCAAATGTAACTTCTTCCAAAATACTTGGTTCCACTTTCAGCTACGATGACCCACAATGTGCTGAAAAGGAAACACAGTCACCATTACTTTATGTTAATGAACCATATATCTCCATTTGTTTCCAGGGCTATAATTCATTAACGTGTTTACGCTACAGACCACACCTCCTTCATTCACTTCGCATAGGAGACCAATGATGACATACTGTACGATATACAGCAGAAGAAAAAAAAACCCTGAACATTTATTTTTGTTTTAATGAACCAAGTATATCACGTTTGCAATGCTTGCTTATGCTTTTGAGCACACCTCATTATTAAATTGGTATTGGAGATGAGCATTGACTCATAAAACTCAGAAGAAGAATCCTGGTCGCTGTTACTTTGTTTTGTTGAACCTGATGACTTAAAAAAAAAACAATGTCGAGGAAAGCTGATTGCTGTTATTTTGTTTTAATGAACCGTTGCCATTTTCTATTTAAGGCAAGTAACACTGTTACTTTGTTTTAAGGAACAAATTACCTCTTTCACATTCACAGCGCCATCATTCAAAATGTTATTGCGACTTGCTCCACATTGTTATGAAAAAGGACAGGCAACAACACACTAAAGCAGAAGACCGATTACCATTATTTTTTTCTTTAATGAACCAAATGACCACATCTTGGTTAATGACTCATACGGGTTGAATGTATTTTCAAAATTGTGTGGTTAAATTAGCCATTAAATTATGACTGATTCTGATGTTAAATCAAAGTAAAATTAACTGCTTTGAAGACATGAAGTGGTTTTACCTTGCTACACGACTTAAGCTTTTTTTTCAGCACCGCTTCAACATATCAAATGATTCCAATTTGCGGACTGATGGGGAATTGTCACGCTGCCGTTGGATAATCCAGACTGTAGGCTAATGGAAACGATTTGCGTCACATTGTTTTAAACGTCTGCATAAGGGTTTTAATGTCAATCTCAAGCTTATTAACGCACAATGCTTGCAGGCAAAGAGATCACCATGAGTGACAACAACTTAAACACCAGCCCGGGTGGCATGTTCAATTAGTACGCCAGGCCTGTTCACACATATGTGTGTGTATGTAAGTTTATGATTATGCTTAAAACGTCTGTTCCATTTCTTCTTCTGCAGGAAGCAAGGAAGATGAACAAGGTGGCCAAAATGTGAGTTGGTTTTGTCATTTCAATTTTTATTATTTTTGTAGTTGTTTGTTTGTTTATCATTTCATTATCAAATGTCTAAATTCTCAAATGTATCTTTTTTTTGGGGATCCAATCCTATTCGCTGTTTTGTTTTTTGTTTTTTGGGGGGGGGGGGCTTATTTGTGAACATTTACTGATACTCAAAAAATAAATTTATTTTAATTAATTTTTATTTAATTTCATTTTTTGACTCATTAAATAAATGTAATTCTATTGATTATTTTTTCACATTTATTTTTTTTAATAGCAATTAATCTGAAACTTTTTTTCACAAATTAAGTTATCAATGCATTTGATCTATTTATTAGTTTTATATTATCAAATGTATGTATGTAAATATAACCCCTCTCTATCTGATATATATAATATATATAAATTTATTTATTTATTTTTCTTTTCGGAATGCCATTTGTCAAAGTTTCGCCCTTCACTATACATTAGTATTTAATCAGCATTTAATTAGCAATAGTCCCCATAGATTCATAGATTTTCAACTTGGAACCCACTCATATTCTTTGACAAATGTTTTATTACCCTGGGCAGTATCTTATTTTGAAATGACTTGGTCAGAACCATCAAAAAGCCGAAAACCGGTCACAATAATGCCTAAGGGTTTTAATTTGTATTATTATTTACAATAGATATGCAGTATATAGGATAGATTTAGCTATCTTTATATGATCATGTTTTTTGTTTGTTGTCCCTCAGGAAGCCGACTACCCTGGCGTGCGCCGACTGGTGTAATCGTCACAATCATTTTTATCGATGAAGTTGGATTTCAAAACACTTCTTGGAAGCCACACTGATGTCGCATCTGCAGCATCAGGACCGGTTGAAGCTTCGGCGGACCGCTGACGATGCCTAAACAGGTCAACTCAATGATGGTGTTCCGCGTCAAACACATCCAAGTAACTGGTCTAAAATTGTATTTATTATGTTAATTAGGCCCACTGTTTTAAAAATGTGGGACTGAAACTTTGAGAAATAGGCAGATATTCTGTATGAAGATTAATATAAAGTGTCATCAGCAGGTTGCAACAGAGATACAGAAAGGCACATACCTGAGGACAGCAAGTTGTGCAAAAAGTACTGAAGCATTGAACAGTTGTCATTTAAAAGGTCAAAGGTCAAATTTAGTTGAAAAGTTTAAAAGATTGTAGTGTAGTTAGGTTCAACCTGAAACTGAAGTGTATTATTTGTATAGAAGACAAAAAAGTAAATTTTCCATAATATGTCCCCTTTCGGAGGAACACCTTGAAATCATCATATGATTTCATATATTTCCCTCACTGAATTGAATGTTGCTGAAGTTGTGTGCACAAATGTGTGCGTGTGAGAGATTAAGGCCGGCAGTTTTATTCATGAACAGGAGCCGAGCGGCGACGTTAAAGCGTGGCACCTTTCCTGAGCATCCGCCATGCCGGTGTCAGAGCTGTCGACGCGGCGCGCTCGCCTGCCTAATCTGACAGCGCCTAATCCCTCACTGTATCCTAATCTATTTACTTTGCATTCTAAGAGGATTTACATCCCCCCCAAAAAAACATATACAAGGAGCCGTGGTTGGAAATGGACAGAAGATCAGCGAGGATGCTTTTCATTTTTTTGTTGTTTGTTTCGTGGCAAAAAAAAAGGGACAAATCGTGGTGCGTTTTCCGCCGAGTCAATCCACAGCGTGAAAGGAATTCCATTTTGGTGACTGATACTAATACTTCTCTTATGTACGCATCCAGTGCACGCCGTGTTTGGCCTGTCACGCTGCCTTCACGCGGCGTCGTGTTCTGATTGTTTGACCTGACAGCTGCAAAAATTGCTTAACAGCCTCAGCTTCTCACTGCGGAGGCCACCACACGCAGCAGCAGACTTTCTGACACTCCAAAAAGGAAGAGTCCCCGCCCACTTTAATAGCAGTCAAAGGGAGCAAATGTATTTTTAAAAGTGCAGTGGTACCTCAGTGTAAGAGTGACCAGACAGTTAAGAGTTTTTGTAGAAATAAAACTGTCAGGGTGAGGATTATTATTTATTTTATTGTATTTTTTATGTCTTGAATTGCAAGCAAAAATTTGAGTAAAGGTGTTAACTATAGTGCCAGGCAACTTCACAACAAACAGCATATTGGCAGATAGTTAGCAGTTCATACAAAAAGTCAACTAGCCTAATGCTAACACACTATCCAAAATTCCATAGAAAGGCTAATGAAACTAGCATCTACGTTTCGGTAATTAACTCATTTGCTCCCAATAACTTGTAAATGTGTTTTTTTTTTTTTTTTTTTTATGTTTTGAGTGTCACAAAGACGTATTTATACGTTTTTGTTGTTGTTGTTTTTAAAATGCTAGAGCATCCAGAAGGCTTTGCTGCAGCCTCTCAACTGCAAAGAACAGTTGCAGAAATGGTAGTTATTACACAAATGGTCAGCAGGTGGCAGCAGAGCAAAGGAGATCGAAAAAAAGCTCAATTACAATTCTAAATAGATTTGTGAAAATGTATGAAACTTGGCTATATTCTAATGCTAATTGCTGCAAAACGGAAATAGATAGAAACATGCTTTTTTTTTCTTGAAGAAAGAAGAGACTTTAATGTTTCTTTTGATGGGTTCCATGTTTTTATAGCAATAGAACACAATATTCCGTGGGCCTTGTAAAATCAGTAAAAATCCAGCAAAACAGCCGGGAGCGAACGGGTTTGCTTCTGTGAAAATAGCTGGGAGTGAATGAGTTAATATGCAGAGCATACAACAATACTCACAGTCGTATATTCTTTATAAGATACACAAAAAATAGCTAATGTCGCTGCATAGTTCAATTCAGTGTTTCATAATCAAATCTACATGTAGTATGTCTATTTATCATGCTGTTTAATTGTTTACATTTAATTATGTCACTACTGTCTGTTTTTATAATGCATAGCATTCGAGTGTTGTTTTTATTAAAAAAAAAAAAAAAAAAAGTGAGTAATTGACGACCCACCCCCAAATGCTTAAAATGGCCCATCAACCTCACAAAATCCATCTTTTAAATAACGAAGGATAGGTTTAAAAAAATAAAAATAAAAAAAGTAGTGTTCCAATGAAAGCAGCACGTTGTCTGACCGGTGTAAAAATGAATAAATTGCAATGGTAATGACACATATGGCCACCAGCTAACATGTTTAACATGGTCCATCAGTGCTATTAACACACTCGTGGCCTTGTTAATGTTTCCTAATGAAGGCTGCCTGCGGCACTTTGGCGCATGGTGGGATTTATCAGTACTAATGATGGCCCCTCCGCCCTCAGGGCGGCTTCGTCGTCTGTGGGAGCTCCATGTCGTTATGTACTTCATTATGTCATTTCACGCATCAAACGGATGCTCTTTTGCGTGTTCTCCATCTATTTCGGCTGTATTTGCTCAATATTTGGCTCTTTTAAAAGTGAATTACTGAATAGTGACGTGCTTGGGTTCTCATTCCCATACACATGATGTCAAAAATCAACTTCATCTGCAGCGAGGAAAGGTCTGGAACAAAATACAATATAATGCTATGCTGTTGTGAACCTTTTAGCCAGCTTGCTAACAAAGCTAGCAACGTGCTTCTGGTCAAGTTCCATCATTTCGAATGGGATTGAAATTGGAAAAGCAATCTCTCACTTATAATATGTTGTAACATATCGGTTGCCTAATAGTCAATTTTGAATGTTTTCAGAAAACAAGAAAAAAAAATATTTTAGCAATTTCATTTAATTTGACTTATTGAGAATTTGCTCAAACGTAAATAAAAAATTAAAATTGGCAAGCATTTTGTTATGTTTTATGTATATTATGATTTATTATGCTATTATGTTAATGATACAAGTTTATGTTTTTTACTTTTTCTATATTTTGTTGATAGTGTTTTTTGTTTGTTTTGGCTTGGCTTGTGTTTGTTTTTTTTATATGAATGTTCACCACTTTTAAATAAACTGTCACCCCCTAAACATGGACTTTTTGTGTTTCATGACAAATTGCTACTAAAATATCAGAGAAAGCGACAGGAACAAGATCAACTTTGTTTTCCTTGCACTGAAAAAAAAAAAGATTGTGGTTATTAATTAGCTAAATATATTTTTGTGACTGAAATTCTGTTTTGTGTCAATACTTTTTTTTTTTTTTTTTTTTTTTTTCCCCCATCACTGACTGTTGTATTGTGTCTCCGTGTAACTGAAAAAGGAAACATTACATGATGTCCTCCATGTGAGACAGACGTCTGGAGACGAGCTCGTCCACCAACAGGAAGATCCTCTTGACACGCCGAGGCCAACGAGATCCACCTAAGCTTCCCTCCCGAGGGCGGGAACAAGTCGCAACGACATCCGGAGAGATGATTATCCCGACAATTCCCAACATGCAGCTGGGCCTCGGTGGTTATGGTGGGTTGGCCACGCCCACAAACGAGCAGGGAAGCAATTGAAGGTAAAAAGCACTTGGTCTCAACGTCGCATGAAATAATTTCAAATCATTTTTTTACGCTACATGAAGTAATTCCCTCACACAGACAAGTTCACTGGTCCGTGTTATCTATAAAACAATCATTGGCAAGACCCCACCCTATCTTGGCTCGATGCTTACCATGCATACCACCACGCGCTTTTATTAACCACTTTCCTCCAAAAGTCGACGCTGCTTTTGGTCGATCTTTTCAGGTTTTCTGCCGCAAGCAATACCAATATATCCATATCATGAGGTATCCTACACTGAAAAAATGAGGCATGATATTTCCTGGAAAAAGCCTTGTAAAGGTTGATGCGCTCAAATTCAAAGTAAATTTTACGAGGAGCAATTTCTGATGGGGTAAAAAAACTTTACTTTTTTTTTTTTTTTTTCACGTAAATATCAATCCCCATTTGTTTGTTACGTACTACGCTAACGATATGGCTAAATGAAGTAGCGTGATGTAGCTTTTTATTTATTTTTTATTTTTTGTAGAATTCCGGATTTGTTTTTTTTAATCACTTAGAATCTGTTCTATCAAAACAACTTCTATAGGTAACGTATCGTAGCGCATTTTTCTTCCAATATAATCCGTATCACAATGTATCATATCCTATTGTACCTTACATCCTGCAGTGGCAATATAGAAAAAATGGCGGTTGATTGTTCTGTTATTTAAATTATCTCAATTATGTTTTAATGTATAATTGCACAGGTCACTGTTTCATCAGAATAACTTTTAAAAATAGTAGCAGTGCCTCCAATTTATCAATTATCGCTTTGTGTTTGTGTACTGACAGCACGGTGCAAAATCCTGAGGCCACCATTAAGATGTGTTGTTAGTGAGCATATCTAATTACTCACCAGTCACTTAGCATAGTCCTCCCCCAAGGCCAGACTGTTATCAGGCTACCTCCGGGTCCTTGAGCAGACAGGTGGTACCAGTCATTTCTTTGGAGTGCTTCCATTGATGCTATCCAACTGGAGAATTAACTTCCTGTACGGCCAACTTTATTAAGACACAGAAATGATAGTCATAACAAAAGTTTTATTTTGTAATACCTGCTATCACAGTGCATCCTGTTATATTGTGTTAGCTTGACTATGTACTTCCCAATACTTCTAACATACACAACTTAAAATCAAAATGTCAGACTTTAATATTTTGACTAAGGACAACTGAGAAGTTAAAGAACAAGCGTATCTAGTATAAATAGATCTACCTGTGTGTAGTATAAACAGTATCGTTGTTTCCCTAACACAGATTTTCTACTTAGACTTCATTTTCTAAACATATTATGATTTGTAATAAATGTAGTCATCATGGTGCCAACTCTTCATTGCTCTCAGGTAGCTGGAAATATTGGAAACTGCTCTCGCTATGATGCCGTTAAACTACGATTGTTCAATTAATACAAAGAAAAGTGCAGGATTATTTTTTAATGGAAATATGTTTTTTTAATTAGTTCTTAAATTAAGTAAATAAAATATAATCAATGGAAATTAAATGAAAAATGTAAAATAAAATGAGAATATTTTGATTTATAAAAATAAATATGTCATTATGAAATAAAACTATTTTTAATAAAATTAAATTAAAGTATAAATCTAGTAAAATTTGTATGAATAATTAATTAAAAAAGACTTGAATCATCTAGTTATATATCATCTATAATAATGTTGCATGGCATTTTTCCCTCAGCCAATGAGCATGTGAGGAGGACAAAACATGGTGCCAACCTTCAGCCAATCAGTGATGAGCATAAACATTGCGCTCCTGCATGGAAAATGCCAGCAGGCTTTTATTTAACGTTTATTTAACTTTTATTTAATGTTCTTTGAACTTTGAGGGAGGAGAGACATTTACAGCTCTGCAATCAGTTATTGTATTTCTTTTAATTGGTTGTTCATTAATCACAATGATACAGTGGATTTTTTGTTTTTTTCTTGTTTTTTCAACATTCAAATGTGACTGACAATTATGCTGTCAGACTAACACTATAAATATTGCAGAAATAGCTAAGATGGTGACTTGTGAAAGAAACTGTGATGTTAGGCCAACAATACTTAACCATTCTTTGAAGATGAATATGAGTAACTGTAATTATTGGTTGTTCTTAATTAGGACAGGTTATTGTTAGTGCACTTGTAAACACTGCATAAAAAAATTATTAATATATTGTCAATATTCATTGTTTTTATCATTACCAAATAACATTAAATTAGAAAATGGAAATGTGCAATCCAAATTTATTCCTAAAGGTTGTCCAACAAGCACGTTTTTCATAAACGTGTAACTTGTTAAGAATATGTTTGTTTTAATCATGCCAAACAAATTTACTTGTGTATTTTATTGGGCCGTAGATATGAAATTATTGAAAATAATCACTGTGTTTAATCCTGACGCGTTATTTCGTCTGTCACCTTTGAGCATTTCCGCCTGATGGGTGTATTCAGTTTGCCATTAGGTAAGGCAGGCAATTGCTTGGGGCCCCTTAGCCAGCAGGGGCCCCCAGAGGGCCAACAGATTTGACACAAACCACATATCCGTCACATTCATATCCTTCACATATCCTTCACATGCAAATTCCGAGTCGTTTTTTTTTTTTTTTTTTTTTTTTTAAACCATGTATAGTAAGGCTTATTATTTTTTATTTTCTGTAAATGATCATGAATAGTAGTAAAGCTTTTATTTAAAAAAACATTACCATGTATTTATTTTTTTTTTTCAAAATGACCATGCATAAAGTAAGGTGTTTTCTTTTTTAATACAACCATGGCGTTTTTTTGTTTTTTTTTAAACAACCATTTCTAGTAAGCTGTTTAAAACATGTACAGCAAGGCATTGAAAAAAGACTACCATGTACAGTCAGGCGTTTTGTTTTTTTCTTTTATGACTATGTAAAGTAAGGGTTTTTTTGGGGGTTTTTTTTTTTAATATGACTATATAGTAAGGCTTTTTTTTTTTTTTAAACGACCATGTATAGTGCTCCATTTAAAAAAAGAAAATGCCCACGTACCGTGAGGCATTTAAAAAAAAAAACAAAAAAAAAACTACCATGTATAGTTAGGCTTTTTTTTTTTTTTTTTTTAAACGACTATGACTACGACTACTACACGAGCATTTTTGTTTTTTGTTTTACGACCATGAGCATTTTTTTGTTTATTAAACGAGCATGTATAGTAAGGCGTTTCTTAAAAAAAGAAAACGGCCATGTATAGTGAGGCGTTTTTAAAAAAAAATTAAAATGTATTATTAGACATTATTTTATTTTTTTATTTTTTTTTTCAAAATGAACATGTATAAAGTAAGGCGTTTTCTTTTTTAATACGACCATGTATAGTAAACCGTTTAAAAATAAAAAATAAAAAAAATAAGGCTTTTTTTTTATTTTTTATGACCATGTATTGTGTGGCATTATTTTTTTTAATCGACCATGTTTTCTAAGGCATTTTTAAAAAAGACCATGTTTCATAAGGAGTTTTTTTAAACAACCAGGCGTTTATTAAAAAAACAAACAAAAAAGACCATGTATAGTAAGCCTTTTTTTTTTTTTTTTTTTAATTTAATGAACATGTATAGTCAGGTGTTTAAAAAAAAAAAAAAAGAGAACATGTATAGTCAGGCGTTTAAAAAAAAAACAAAAAAACATGTATAGTAATGTGTTAAAAAAAAAAAAAAAAAGACCATGTATAGTAAGGCGTTTAAAAAAAGACCATGTATAGGAAGGCGTTTAAAAACAAAAACAAAAAAAAAGACCATGTACACTAAGGCGTTTAAAAAAAAAAAAAAAACATGTATAGTAAGGTGTTAAAAAAAAAGACCATGTATAATAAGGTGTTAAAAAAAAAAAAAAAAGACCATGTATAGTAAGGCGTTTAAAAAAAAAAAAAAAAAAAACATGTATCGTAAGGTGTTAAAAAAAAGACCATGTATAGTAAGGCGTTTAAAAAAAGACCATGTATAGTAAGGCTTTTTTTTTTTTTTTTTTTTTTTTATGACCATGTATAGTAAGGCGTTTAAAAAAAAAAAAAGACCATGTATAGTAAGGTGTTTTAAAAAAGAAAAAAAGACCATGTATAGTAAGGCGTTTAATAAAAAAAAAACATGTATAGTAAGGCGTTTAAAAAAAAAAAAAAAAGACCATGTGTAGTAAGGTGTTTAAAAAAAAAAAAAAAAAAAAAGACCATGTATAGTAAGGCTTTTTTTATTTATTTTTTTTTATTTAATGACCATGTATAGTAAGGTGTTTAAAAAAAGACCATGTATAGTAAGGCTTTTTTTTTTTTTTTTTTTTTTTTATGACCATGTATAGTAAGGCGTTTAAAAAAAAAAAAAGACCATGTATAGTAAGGTGTTTTAAAAAAGAAAAAAAGACCATGTATAGTAAGGCGTTTAATAAAAAAAAAACATGTATAGTAAGGCGTTTAAAAAAAAAAAAAAAGACCATGTGTAGTAAGGTGTTTAAAAAAAAAAAAAAAAAAAAAAGACCATGTATAGTAAGGCTTTTTTTATTTATTTTTTTTATTTAATGACCATGTATAGTAAGGTGTTTAAAAAAAGACCATGTATAGTAAGGTGTTTAAAAAAAAAAAAAAAAGACCATGTATAGTAAGGCGTTTAAAAAAAAAAAATGTATAGTAAGGTGTTAAAAAAAAAAGACCATGTATAATAAGGTGTTAAAAAAAAAAAAGACCATGTATAGTAAGGCGTTTATAAAAAAAAAAAAAAAAAAAAAAAAAAAGACCATGTATAGTCAGGCGTTTAAAAAAAAAACAAAAAAAACATGTATAGTAAGGTGTTTAAAAAAAAAAAAAAAAAAGACCATGTATAATAAGGTGTTTAAAAAAAAAAGACCATGTATAGTAAGGCGTTTTAAAAAAAAAAAAAAGACCATGTATAGTAAGGCGTTTAAAAAAAAAAAAAGACCATGTATAGTAAGGCGTTTAAAAAAAAAAAAAAAACATTTATAGTAAGGTGTTAAAAAAAAAGACCATTTATAGTAAGGCGTTTAAAAAAAAAAAAAGACCATGTATAGTAAGGCGTTTAAAAAAAAAAGACCATGTATAGTAAGGCGTTTAAAAAAAAAAAAAGACCATGTATAGTAAGGCGTTTAAAAAAAAAAAAGACCATGTATAGTAAGGCGTTTAAAAAAAAAAAAAAAAAAAGACCATGTATAGTAAGGCGTTTAAAAAAATAAAAAATAAAAATAAAAAAAAAGACCATGTATAGTAAGGTGTTTTAAAAAAAAGACCATGTATAGTAAGGCGTTTTAAAAAAAAGACCATGTATAGTAAGGCGTTTAAAAAAAAAAAAAAAAAAAAGACCATGTATAGTAAGGCGTTTTAAAAAAAAAAGACCATGTATAATAAGGTGTTAAAAAAAAAAGACCATGTATAGTAAGGCGTTTAAAAGAAAGACCATGTATAGTAAGGCTTTTTTTTTTTTTTTTTTTTTTTTTTTTTTTTTAATGACCATGTGTAGTAAGGTGTTTAAAAAAAAAAAAAAGACCATGTATAGTAAGGCGTTTAAAAAAAATATATAAAAAAGACCATGTATAGTAAGGTGTTTAAAAAAAAAAGACCATGTATAGTAAGGCGTTTAAAAAAAAAAAAAAAAAGACCATGTATAGTAAGGCTTTTTTTTTTTTTTTTTTTTTTTTAAATGCCCATGAATAGTAAGGTGTTTAAAAAAAAAAAAAAAGACCATGTATAGTAAGGCGTTTAAAAAAAAAGACCACTTATAGTTAGGCGTTTAAAAAAAAAAAAAAAAAGACCATGTATAGTAAGGCGTTTTTAAAAAAAAAGACCATGTATAGTAAGGTGTTTTTTTTTTGTTTTTTTAATGACCATGTATAGTAAGGTGTTTAAAAAAAAAAAGACCATGTATAGTAAGGCGTTTTTTTGTGTTTTGTTTGTTTTATTTTTTTTAATGACCATGTATAGTAAGGTGTTTAAAAAAAAAAGACCATGTATAGTAAGGCGTTTTAAAAAAAAAAAAGAAAAAAAGACCATGTATAGTAAGGTGTTTTAAAAAAAAAAAAGACCATGTATAGTAAGGTGTTAAAAAAAAAGAGACCATGTATAGTAAGGTGTTTTAAAAAAAAAGACCATGTATAGTAAGGCGTTTTAAAAAAAAGACCATGTATAGTAAGGTGTTTAAAAAAAAAAAAAAGACCATGTATAGTAAGGCGTTTAAAAAAAAAAAAAAAAAAGACCATGTATAGTAAGGCGTTTAAAAAAAAAAAAAAAAAGACCATGTATAGTAAGGCGTTTAAAAAAAAAAAAAGACCATGTATAGTAAGGCGTTTAAAAAAAAAAAAACATGTATAGTAAGGTGTTAAAAAAAAAAAAAGACCATTTATAGTAAGGCGTTAAAAAAAAAAAAAAAAGACCATGTATAATAAGGTGTTAAAAAAAAAAAGACCATGTATAGTAAGGCGTTTAAAAGAAAGACCATGTATAGTAAGGCTTTTTTTTTTTTTTTTTTTTTTTAATGACCATGTGTAGTAAGGTGTTTAAAAAAAAAAAAAAGACCATGTATAGTAAGGCGTTTAAAAAAAAGACCATTTATAGTAAGGCGTTAAAAAAAAAAAAAAAGACCATGTATAATAAGGTGTTAAAAAAAGAAAGACCATGTATAGTAAGGCTTTTTTTTTTTTTTTTTTTTTTTTTTTAATGACCATGTGTAGTAAGGTGTTTAAAAAAAAAAAAAAAGACCATGTATAGTAAGGCGTTTAAAAAAAATATAAAAAAGACCATGTATAGTAAGGCGTTTAAAAAAAAAAAAAAGACCATGTATAGTAAGGTGTTTTAAAAAAAAAGACCATGTATAGTAAGGCGTTTTAAAAAAAAAGACCATGTATAGTAAGGTGTTTAAAAAAAAAAAAAAGACCATGTATAGTAAGGCGTTTAAAAAAAAAAAAAAAAGACCATGTATAGTAAGGCGTTTAAAAAAAAGACCACTTATAGTTAGGCGTTTTTAAAAAAAAAAAGACCATGTATAGTAAGGTGTTTAAAAAAAAAAAAAAAAAAAAAAAGACCATGTATAGTAAGGCGTTTTTTTTTGTTTTTTTTTTTTAATGACCATGAATAGTAAGGTGTTTTTTTTTTTGTTTTTTTAATGACCATGTATAGTAAGGTGTTTAAAAAAAAAAGACCATGTATAGTAAGGCGGTTTTTTTTGTTTTGTTTATTTATTTTATTTTTTTTAATGACCATGTATAGTAAGGTGTTTAAAAAAAAAAAGACCATGTATAGTAAGGCGTTTTAAAAAAAAAAAAAGAAAAAAAGACCATGTATAGTAAGGTGTTTTTAAAAAAAAAAAGACCATGTATAGTAAGGTGTTAAAAAAAAAGAGACCATGTATAGTAAGGTGTTTTTAAAAAAAAGACCATGTATAGTAAGGTGTTAAAAAAAAAAAAAAAGACCATGTATAGTAAGGCGTTTAAAAAAAAAAAAAAAGACCATGTATAGTAAGGCGTTTAAAAAAAAAAAAAAAAAAGACCATGTATAGTAAGGCGTTTTCAAAAAAAAAAGACCATGTATAGTAAGGCGTTTAAAAAAAAAAAAAACATGTATAGTAAGGTGTTAAAAAAAAAAAAGACCATTTATAGTAAGGCGTTAAAAAAAAAAAAAAAGACCATGTATAATAAGGTGTTAAAAAAAAAAAAGACCATGTATAGTAAGGCGTTTAAAAGAAAGACCATGTATAGTAAGGCTTTTTTTTTTTTTTTTTTTTTTTTAATGACCATGTGTAGTAAGGTGTTTAAAAAAAAAAAAAAAAAGACCATGTATAGTAAGGCGTTTAAAAAAAATATAAAAAAGACCATGTATAGTAAGGCGTTTAAAAAAAAAAAAAAAAAGACCATGTATAGTAAGGTGTTTTAAAAAAAAAAAGACCATGTATAGTAAGGCGTTTAAAAAAAAAAGACCATGTATAGTAAGGTGTTTAAAAAAAAAAAAAAAAGACCATGTATAGTAAGGCGTTTAAAAAAAAAAAAAAGACCATGTATAGTAAGGCGTTTAAAAAAAAAAAAAAAAGACCATGTATAGTAAGGCGTTTAAAAAAAAGACCACTTATAGTTAGGCGTTTAAAAAAAAAAAAAAAAGACCATGTATAGTAAGGCGTTTTTAAAAAAAAAGACCATGTATAGTAAGGTGTTTAAAAAAAAAAAAAAAAAAAAAAGACCATGTATAGTAAGGCGTTTTTTTTTTTTTTTTTTAATGACCATGTATAGTAAGGTGTTTAAAAAAAAAAGACCATGTATAGTAAGGCGTTTTTTTTTGTTTTGTTTATTTATTTTATTTTTTTTAATGACCATGTATAGTAAGGTGTTTAAAAAAAAAAAAGCCCATGTATAGTAAGGCGTTTTAAAAAAGAAAAAAGAAAAAAAGACCATGTATAGTAAGGTGTTTTAAAAAAAAAAAAGACCATGTATAGTAAGGTGTTAAAAAAAAAGAGACCATGTATAGTAAGGTGTTAAAAAAAAAGAGACCATGTATAGTAAGGCGTTTTAAAAAAAAGACCATGTATAGTAAGGTGTTTAAAAAAAAAAAAAAGACCATGTATAGTAAGGCGTTTAAAAAAAAAAAAAAAGACCATGTATAGTAAGGCGTTTAAAAAAAAAAAAAAAAAAGACCATGTATAGTAAGGCGTTTTAAAAAAAAAAAGACCATGTATAGTAAGGCGTTTAAAAAAAAAAAAAAACATGTATAGTAAGGTGTTAAAAAAAAAAAAAGACCATTTATAGTAAGGCGTTAAAAAAAAAAAAAAAAGACCATGTATAATAAGGTGTTAAAAAAAAAAAGACCATGTATAGTAAGGCGTTTAAAAGAAAGACCATGTATAGTAAGGCTTTTTTTTTTTTTTTTTTTTTTTTTAATGACCATGTGTAGTAAGGTGTTTAAAAAAAAAAAAAAGACCATGTATAGTAAGGCGTTTAAAAAAAATATAAAAAAGACCATGTATAGTAAGGCGTTTAAAAAAAAAAGAAAAAGACCATGTATAGTAAGGTGTTTTTAAAAAAAAGACCATGTATAGTAAGGCGTTTTGGAAAAAAAAAAGACCATGTATAGTAAGGTGTTTAAAAAAAAAAAAAAAAGACCATGTATAGTAAGGCGTTTAAAAAAAAAAAAAAAAAAAGACCATGTATAGTAAGGCGTTTTAAAAAAAAAAGACCATGTATAGTAAGGCGTTTAAAAAAAAAAAAACATGTATAGTAAGGTGTTAAAAAAAAAAAAGACCATTTATAGTAAGGCGTTAAAAAAAAAAGACCATGTATAATAAGGTGTATAGTAAGGTGTTTTTAAAAAAAAAAAAGACCATGTATAATAAGGTGTATAGTAAGGTGTTTTTAAAAAAAAAAAAGACCATGTATAGTAAGGTGTTAAAAAAAAAAGAGACCATGTATAGTAAGGCGTTTTAAAAAAAAGACCATGTATAGTAAGGTGTTTAAAAAAAAAAAAAAAGACCATGTATAGTAAGGCGTTTAAAAAAAAAAAAAAAAGACCATGTATAGTAAGGCGTTTTAAAAAAAGACCATGTATAGTAAGGCGTTTTTTTTTTTTTTTTTTTTTTTTAATGACCATGAATAGTAAGGTGTTTAAAAAAAAAAAAAAAAAAGACCATGTATAGTAAGGCGTTTAAAAAAAAGACCACTTATAGTTAGGCGTTAAAAAAAAAAAAAGACCATGTATAGTAAGGCGTTTAAAAAAAAAAAAAAAAAAAAAAGACCATGTATAGTAAGGTGTTTTTTTTTTTTTTTGTTTTTTTAATGACCATGTATAGTAAGGTGTTTAAAAAAAAAAAAGACCATGTATAGTAAGGCGTTTAAAAAAAAAAAAAAAAAGACCATGTATAGTAAGGTGTTTTAAAAAAAAAAGACCATGTATAGTAAGGCGTTAAAAAAAAAAAGACCATTGTAAGGTGTTTTAAAAAAAAGACCATGTATAGTAAGACGTTTTTTTTTTTGTTTTTTTTTTTTAATGACCATGTATAGTACGGTGTTTAAAAAAAAAAAAAAAAAGACCATGTATAGTAAGGCGTTTTTTTTTGTTTTTTTAATGACCATGTATAGTAAGGTGTTTAAAAAAAAAAGACCATGTATAGTAAGGCGTTTAAAAAAAAAAAAAAAAGACCATGTATAGTAAGGCTTTTTTTGTTTGTTTTTTTGTTTTTTTAATGACCATGTATAGCAGGGGTGTCAAACTCATATTAGCTCAGGGGCCACATGGAGGAAAATATATTCGCAACTGGGCCGGATCGGTAAAATTGTACATAATTTTTAAAACATTGCCGTCAATTACATGCAGATTTTCGCTATTTGTGGGCCAGCCCTAAATTGCGGGGCGCATCTGTACAAATATTGTCCCAAAAAAATAACAAGAATGCAAATGGACGCGGCAACACTTTGCCCGTATGAGTTCCAACTTCCAGGCGTGTTATATCTCCCGATTTTGCATAAACTTGTATATTGTTCACTGAATGCATTGTGTGCCGGGTGCCGTTAATGAAGTTATAAGGACGTTAATCCTTATCATACGTGTAGTTGAATGTGTGTCTTATTCAGCATGTTTGTGTTTGGTTCATGTTTTTTATTTTTTAAACAAACTAACTTTAAATTGTGTTTAAAATAACGACATTCAGAGCAATTCCATGTACAAGTTGCATTGCTCAACTGAGACTTACTTGTGTAATTCTGAATTTATAAGCTTTGATTGTGGCCGGCTGATTAATTGGGCCGACATTACTTTTTTTTTTTTTTTTAACTTTACAAAACTATCTCGCGGGCCGGATAAAACCCCATTGCGGGCCTGATCCGGCCCCCGGGCCTTATGTTTGACATCCCTGATGTATAGTAAGGTGTTTTTTAAAAAAAAGACCATGTATAGTAAGGCGTTAAAAAAAAAAAGACCATTGTAAGGTGTTTTAAAAAAAAGACCATGTATAGTAAGGCTTTTTTTGTTTGTTTTTTTGTTTTTTTAATGACCATGTATAGTAAGGTGTTTTTTAAAAAAAAGACCATGTATAGTAAGGCGTTAAAAAAAAAAGACCATTGTAAGGTGTTTTAAAAAAAAGACCATGTATAGTAAGGCTTTTTTTTTTGTTTTTTTGTTTTTTTAATGACCATGTATAGTAAGGTGTTTTTAAAAAAAAAAAGACCATTGTAAGGTGTTTTAAAAAAAAGACCATGTATAGTAAGGCGTTTAAAAAAAAAAAAAGACCATGTATAGTAAGGCTTTTTTTGTTTGTTTTTTTGTTTTTTTAATGACCATGTATAGTAAGGTGTTTTTTAAAAAAAAAGACCATGTATAGTAAGGCGTTAAAAAAAAAAGACCATTGTAAGGTGTTTTAAAAAAAAGACCATGTATAGTAAGGCGTTTAAAAAAAAAAAAAAAAAAAGACCATGTATAGTAAGGCGTTAAAAAAAAAGAGACCATGTATAGTAAGGTGTTTTTAAAAAAAAGACCATGTATAGTAAGGCGTTTTAAAAAAAAGACCATGTATAGTAAGGTGTTAAAAAAAAAAAAAAAGACCATGTATAGTAAGGCGTTTAAAAAAAAAAAAAAAGACCATGTATAGTAAGGCGTTTAAAAAAAAAAAAAAAAAAGACCATGTATAGTAAGGCGTTTTCAAAAAAAAAGACCATGTATAGTAAGGCGTTTAAAAAAAAAAAAAACATGTATAGTAAGGTGTTAAAAAAAAAGACCATTTATAGTAAGGCGTTAAAAAAAAAAAAAAAGACCATGTATAATAAGGTGTTAAAAAAAAAAAAAAGACCATGTATAGTAAGGCGTTTAAAAGAAAGACCATGTATAGTAAGGCTTTTTTTTTTTTTTTTTTTTTTTTTAATGACCATGTGTAGTAAGGTGTTTAAAAAAAAAAAAAAAAAGACCATGTATAGTAAGGCGTTTAAAAAAAATATAAAAAAGACCATGTATAGTAAGGCGTTTAAAAAAAAAAAAAAAAAAGACCATGTATAGTAAGGTGTTTTAAAAAAAAAAGACCATGTATAGTAAGGCGTTTAAAAAAAAAAAGACCATGTATAGTAAGGTGTTTAAAAAAAAAAAAAAAAGACCATGTATAGTAAGGCGTTTAAAAAAAAAAAAAAAGACCATGTATAGTAAGGCGTTTAAAAAAAAAAAAAAAAGACCATGTATAGTAAGGCGTTTAAAAAAAACACCACTTATAGTTAGGCGTTTAAAAAAAAAAAAAAAAAGACCATGTATAGTAAGGCGTTTTTAAAAAAAAAGACCATGTATAGTAAGGTGTTTAAAAAAAAAAAAAAAAAAGACCATGTATAGTAAGGCGTTTTTTTTTTTTTTTTTTTAATGACCATGTATAGTAAGGTGTTTAAAAAAAAAAGACCATGTATAGTAAGGCGTTTTTTTTTGTTTTGTTTATTTTATTTTTTTTAATGACCATGTATAGTAAGGTGTTTAAAAAAAAAAAAGACCATGTATAGTAAGGCGTTTTAAAAAAGAAAAAAAGACCATGTATAGTAAGGTGTTTTAAAAAAAAAAAAGACCATGTATAGTAAGGTGTTAAAAAAAAAGAGACCATGTATAGTAAGGTGTTAAAAAAAAAGAGACCATGTATAGTAAGGCGTTTTAAAAAAAAGACCATGTATAGTAAGGTGTTTAAAAAAAAAAAAAAGACCATGTATAGTAAGGCGTTTAAAAAAAAAAAAAAAGACCATGTATAGTAAGGCGTTTAAAAAAAAAAAAAAAAAAAGACCATGTATAGTAAGGCGTTTTAAAAAAAAAAGACCATGTATAGTAAGGCGTTTAAAAAAAAAAAAAAACATGTATAGTAAGGTGTTAAAAAAAAAAAAGACCATTTATAGTAAGGCGTTAAAAAAAAAAAAAAAAGACCATGTATAATAAGGTGTTAAAAAAAAAAGACCATGTATAGTAAGGCGTTTAAAAGAAAGACCATGTATAGTAAGGCTTTTTTTTTTTTTTTTTTTTTTTAATGACCATGTGTAGTAAGGTGTTTAAAAAAAAAAAAAAGACCATGTATAGTAAGGCGTTTAAAAAAAATATAAAAAAGACCATGTATAGTAAGGCGTTTAAAAAAAAAAAAAAAAAGACCATGTATAGTAAGGTGTTTTAAAAAAAAAGACCATGTATAGTAAGGCGTTTTGAAAAAAAAAAGACCATGTATAGTAAGGTGTTTAAAAAAAAAAAAAAAAAGACCATGTATAGTAAGGCGTTTAAAAAAAAAAAAAAAAAAAGACCATGTATAGTAAGGCGTTTTAAAAAAAAAAGACCATGTATAGTAAGGCGTTTAAAAAAAAAAAAACATGTATAGTAAGGTGTTAAAAAAAAAAAAGACCATTTATAGTAAGGCGTTAAAAAAAAAAAAGACCATGTATAATAAGGTGTATAGTAAGGTGTTTTTAAAAAAAAAAAGACCATGTATAGTAAGGTGTTAAAAAAAAAAGAGACCATGTATAGTAAGGTGTTTTAAAAAAAAAAGACCATGTATAGTAAGGCGTTTTAAAAAAAAGACCATGTATAGTAAGGTGTTTAAAAAAAAAAAAAAAGACCATGTATAGTAAGGCGTTTAAAAAAAAAAAAAAAAAGACCATGTATAGTAAGGCGTTTTAAAAAAAGACCATGTATAGTAAGGCGTTTTTTTTTTTTTTTTTTTTTTTTTTAATGACCATGAATAGTAAGGTGTTTAAAAAAAAAAAAAAAAGACCATGTATAGTAAGGCGTTTAAAAAAAAAAAAAAAAAAACCATGTATAGTAAGGTGTTTAAAAAAAAAAAGACCATGTATAGTAAGGCGTTTAAAAAAAAAAAAAAGACCATGTATAGTAAGGCGTTTAAAAAAAAAAAAAAAAGACCATGTATAGTAAGGCGTTTAAAAAAAAGACCACTTATAGTTAGGCGTTTAAAAAAAAAAAAAAAAGACCATGTATAGTAAGGCGTTTTTAAAAAAAAAGACCATGTATAGTAAGGTGTTTAAAAAAAAAAAAAAAAAAAAAAGACCATGTATAGTAAGGCGTTTTTTTTTTTTTTTTTTTAATGACCATGTATAGTAAGGTGTTTAAAAAAAAAAGACCATGTATAGTAAGGCGTTTTTTTTTGTTTTGTTTATTTATTTTATTTTTTTTAATGACCATGTATAGTAAGGTGTTTAAAAAAAAAAAAGCCCATGTATAGTAAGGCGTTTTAAAAAAGAAAAAAGAAAAAAAGACCATGTATAGTAAGGTGTTTTAAAAAAAAAAAAGACCATGTATAGTAAGGTGTTAAAAAAAAAGAGACCATGTATAGTAAGGTGTTAAAAAAAAAGAGACCATGTATAGTAAGGCGTTTTAAAAAAAAGACCATGTATAGTAAGGTGTTTAAAAAAAAAAAAAAGACCATGTATAGTAAGGCGTTTAAAAAAAAAAAAAAGACCATGTATAGTAAGGCGTTTAAAAAAAAAAAAAAAAAAGACCATGTATAGTAAGGCGTTTTAAAAAAAAAAAGACCATGTATAGTAAGGCGTTTAAAAAAAAAAAAAACATGTATAGTAAGGTGTTAAAAAAAAAAAAAGACCATTTATAGTAAGGCGTTAAAAAAAAAAAAAAAAGACCATGTATAATAAGGTGTTAAAAAAAAAAAGACCATGTATAGTAAGGCGTTTAAAAGAAAGACCATGTATAGTAAGGCTTTTTTTTTTTTTTTTTTTTTTTTTAATGACCATGTGTAGTAAGGTGTTTAAAAAAAAAAAAAAGACCATGTATAGTAAGGCGTTTAAAAAAAATATAAAAAAGACCATGTATAGTAAGGCGTTTAAAAAAAAAAGAAAAAGACCATGTATAGTAAGGTGTTTTTAAAAAAAAGACCATGTATAGTAAGGCGTTTTGGAAAAAAAAAAGACCATGTATAGTAAGGTGTTTAAAAAAAAAAAAAAAAGACCATGTATAGTAAGGCGTTTAAAAAAAAAAAAAAAAAAAGACCATGTATAGTAAGGCGTTTTAAAAAAAAAAGACCATGTATAGTAAGGCGTTTAAAAAAAAAAAAACATGTATAGTAAGGTGTTAAAAAAAAAAAAGACCATTTATAGTAAGGCGTTAAAAAAAAAAGACCATGTATAATAAGGTGTATAGTAAGGTGTTTTTAAAAAAAAAAAAGACCATGTATAATAAGGTGTATAGTAAGGTGTTTTTAAAAAAAAAAAAGACCATGTATAGTAAGGTGTTAAAAAAAAAAGAGACCATGTATAGTAAGGCGTTTTAAAAAAAAAGACCATGTATAGTAAGGTGTTTAAAAAAAAAAAAAAAGACCATGTATAGTAAGGCGTTTAAAAAAAAAAAAAAAAGACCATGTATAGTAAGGCGTTTTAAAAAAAGACCATGTATAGTAAGGCGTTTTTTTTTTTTTTTTTTTTTTTTAATGACCATGAATAGTAAGGTGTTTAAAAAAAAAAAAAAAAAGACCATGTATAGTAAGGCGTTTAAAAAAAAGACCACTTATAGTTAGGCGTTAAAAAAAAAAAAAGACCATGTATAGTAAGGCGTTTAAAAAAAAAAAAAAAAAAAAAAGACCATGTATAGTAAGGTGTTTTTTTTTTTTTTTGTTTTTTTAATGACCATGTATAGTAAGGTGTTTAAAAAAAAAAAAGACCATGTATAGTAAGGCGTTTAAAAAAAAAAAAAAAAAGACCATGTATAGTAAGGTGTTTTAAAAAAAAAAGACCATGTATAGTAAGGCGTTAAAAAAAAAAAGACCATTGTAAGGTGTTTTAAAAAAAAGACCATGTATAGTAAGACGTTTTTTTTTTTGTTTTTTTTTTTTAATGACCATGTATAGTACGGTGTTTAAAAAAAAAAAAAAAAAGACCATGTATAGTAAGGCGTTTTTTTTTGTTTTTTTAATGACCATGTATAGTAAGGTGTTTAAAAAAAAAAGACCATGTATAGTAAGGCGTTTAAAAAAAAAAAAAAAAGACCATGTATAGTAAGGCTTTTTTTGTTTGTTTTTTTGTTTTTTTAATGACCATGTATAGCAGGGGTGTCAAACTCATATTAGCTCAGGGGCCACATGGAGGAAAATATATTCGCAACTGGGCCGGATCGGTAAAATTGTACATAATTTTTAAAACATTGCCGTCAATTACATGCAGATTTTCGCTATTTGTGGGCCAGCCCTAAATTGCGGGGCGCATCTGTACAAATATTGTCCCAAAAAAATAACAAGAATGCAAATGGACGCGGCAACACTTTGCCCGTATGAGTTCCAACTTCCAGGCGTGTTATATCTCCCGATTTTGCATAAACTTGTATATTGTTCACTGAATGCATTGTGTGCCGGGTGCCGTTAATGAAGTTATAAGGACGTTAATCCTTATCATACGTGTAGTTGAATGTGTGTCTTATTCAGCATGTTTGTGTTTGGTTCATGTTTTTTATTTTTTAAACAAACTAACTTTAAATTGTGTTTAAAATAACGACATTCAGAGCAATTCCATGTACAAGTTGCATTGCTCAACTGAGACTTACTTGTGTAATTCTGAATTTATAAGCTTTGATTGTGGCCGGCTGATTAATTGGGCCGACATTACTTTTTTTTTTTTTTTTTTTTTTTTTTTTAACTTTACAAAACTATCTCGCGGGCCGGATAAAACCCCATTGCGGGCCTGATCCGGCCCCCGGGCCTTATGTTTGACATCCCTGATGTATAGTAAGGTGTTTTTTAAAAAAAAGACCATGTATAGTAAGGCGTTAAAAAAAAAAAGACCATTGTAAGGTGTTTTAAAAAAAAGACCATGTATAGTAAGGCTTTTTTTGTTTGTTTTTTTGTTTTTTTAATGACCATGTATAGTAAGGTGTTTTTTAAAAAAAAGACCATGTATAGTAAGGCGTTAAAAAAAAAAGACCATTGTAAGGTGTTTTAAAAAAAAGACCATGTATAGTAAGGCTTTTTTTTTTGTTTTTTTGTTTTTTTAATGACCATGTATAGTAAGGTGTTTTTAAAAAAAAAAAGACCATTGTAAGGTGTTTTAAAAAAAAGACCATGTATAGTAAGGCGTTTAAAAAAAAAAAAAGACCATGTATAGTAAGGCTTTTTTTGTTTGTTTTTTTGTTTTTTTAATGACCATGTATAGTAAGGTGTTTTTTAAAAAAAAAGACCATGTATAGTAAGGCGTTAAAAAAAAAAGACCATTGTAAGGTGTTTTAAAAAAAAGACCATGTATAGTAAGGCGTTTAAAAAAAAAAAAAAAAAAAGACCATGTATAGTAAGGCGTTAAAAAAAAAGAGACCATGTATAGTAAGGTGTTTTTAAAAAAAAGACCATGTATAGTAAGGCGTTTTAAAAAAAAGACCATGTATAGTAAGGTGTTAAAAAAAAAAAAAAAGACCATGTATAGTAAGGCGTTTAAAAAAAAAAAAAAAGACCATGTATAGTAAGGCGTTAAAAAAAAAAAAAAAAAAAGACCATGTATAGTAAGGCGTTTTCAAAAAAAAAGACCATGTATAGTAAGGCGTTTAAAAAAAAAAAAAACATGTATAGTAAGGTGTTAAAAAAAAAGACCATTTATAGTAAGGCGTTAAAAAAAAAAAAAAAGACCATGTATAATAAGGTGTTAAAAAAAAAAAAAAGACCATGTATAGTAAGGCGTTTAAAAGAAAGACCATGTATAGTAAGGCTTTTTTTTTTTTTTTTTTTTTTTTTAATGACCATGTGTAGTAAGGTGTTTAAAAAAAAAAAAAAAAAGACCATGTATAGTAAGGCGTTTAAAAAAAATATAAAAAAGACCATGTATAGTAAGGCGTTTAAAAAAAAAAAAAAAAAAGACCATGTATAGTAAGGTGTTTTAAAAAAAAAAGACCATGTATAGTAAGGCGTTTAAAAAAAAAAAGACCATGTATAGTAAGGTGTTTAAAAAAAAAAAAAAAGACCATGTATAGTAAGGCGTTTAAAAAAAAAAAAAAAGACCATGTATAGTAAGGCGTTTAAAAAAAAAAAAAAAAGACCATGTATAGTAAGGCGTTTAAAAAAAACACCACTTATAGTTAGGCGTTTAAAAAAAAAAAAAAAAAGACCATGTATAGTAAGGCGTTTTTAAAAAAAAAGACCATGTATAGTAAGGTGTTTAAAAAAAAAAAAAAAAAAAGACCATGTATAGTAAGGCGTTTTTTTTTTTTTTTTTTTAATGACCATGTATAGTAAGGTGTTTAAAAAAAAAAGACCATGTATAGTAAGGCGTTTTTTTTTGTTTTGTTTATTTTATTTTTTTTAATGACCATGTATAGTAAGGTGTTTAAAAAAAAAAAAGACCATGTATAGTAAGGCGTTTTAAAAAAGAAAAAAAGACCATGTATAGTAAGGTGTTTTAAAAAAAAAAAAGACCATGTATAGTAAGGTGTTAAAAAAAAAGAGACCATGTATAGTAAGGTGTTAAAAAAAAAGAGACCATGTATAGTAAGGCGTTTTAAAAAAAAGACCATGTATAGTAAGGTGTTTAAAAAAAAAAAAAAGACCATGTATAGTAAGGCGTTTAAAAAAAAAAAAAAAGACCATGTATAGTAAGGCGTTTAAAAAAAAAAAAAAAAAAAGACCATGTATAGTAAGGCGTTTTAAAAAAAAAAGACCATGTATAGTAAGGCGTTTAAAAAAAAAAAAAAACATGTATAGTAAGGTGTTAAAAAAAAAAAAGACCATTTATAGTAAGGCGTTAAAAAAAAAAAAAAAAGACCATGTATAATAAGGTGTTAAAAAAAAAAGACCATGTATAGTAAGGCGTTTAAAAGAAAGACCATGTATAGTAAGGCTTTTTTTTTTTTTTTTTTTTTTTAATGACCATGTGTAGTAAGGTGTTTAAAAAAAAAAAAAAGACCATGTATAGTAAGGCGTTTAAAAAAAATATAAAAAAGACCATGTATAGTAAGGCGTTTAAAAAAAAAAAAAAAAAGACCATGTATAGTAAGGTGTTTTAAAAAAAAAGACCATGTATAGTAAGGCGTTTTGAAAAAAAAAAGACCATGTATAGTAAGGTGTTTAAAAAAAAAAAAAAAAAGACCATGTATAGTAAGGCGTTTAAAAAAAAAAAAAAAAAAAGACCATGTATAGTAAGGCGTTTTAAAAAAAAAAGACCATGTATAGTAAGGCGTTTAAAAAAAAAAAAACATGTATAGTAAGGTGTTAAAAAAAAAAAAGACCATTTATAGTAAGGCGTTAAAAAAAAAAAAGACCATGTATAATAAGGTGTATAGTAAGGTGTTTTTAAAAAAAAAAAGACCATGTATAGTAAGGTGTTAAAAAAAAAAGAGACCATGTATAGTAAGGTGTTTTAAAAAAAAAAGACCATGTATAGTAAGGCGTTTTAAAAAAAAGACCATGTATAGTAAGGTGTTTAAAAAAAAAAAAAAAGACCATGTATAGTAAGGCGTTTAAAAAAAAAAAAAAAAAGACCATGTATAGTAAGGCGTTTTAAAAAAAGACCATGTATAGTAAGGCGTTTTTTTTTTTTTTTTTTTTTTTTTTAATGACCATGAATAGTAAGGTGTTTAAAAAAAAAAAAAAAAGACCATGTATAGTAAGGCGTTTAAAAAAAAAAAAAAAAAAACCATGTATAGTAAGGTGTTTAAAAAAAAAAAGACCATGTATAGTAAGGCGTTTTTTTTTTTGTTTTTTTTTTTAATGACCATGTATAGTAAGGCGTTTAAAAAAAAAAAAAAAAAAGACCATGTATAGTAAGGTGTTTTAAAAAAAAAAGACCATGTATAGTAAGGCGTTAAAAAAAAAAAGACTATTGTAAGGTGTTTTAAAAAAAAGACCATGTATAGTAAGACGTTTTTTTTTTTTTTTTTTTTTTTAATGACCATGTATAGTAAGGTGTTTAAAAAAAAAAGACCATGTATAGTAAGGCGTTTAAAAAAAAAAAAAAAAAAGACCATGTATAGTAAGGCTTTTTTTGTTTGTTTTTTTGTTTTTTTAATGACCATGTATAGTAAGGTGTTTTTTAAAAAAAAGACCATGTATAGTAAGGCGTTAAAAAAAAAAAGACCATTGTAAGGTGTTTTAAAAAAAAGACCATGTATAGTAAGGCTTTTTTTTTTGTTTTTTTGTTTTTTTAATGACCATGTATAGTAAGGTGTTTTTAAAAAAAAAAAGACCATTGTAAGGTGTTTTAAAAAAAAGACCATGTATAGTAAGGCGTTTAAAAAAAAAAAAAAGACCATGTATAGTAAGGCTTTTTTTGTTTGTTTTTTTGTTTTTTTAATGACCATGTATAGTAAGGTGTTTTTTAAAAAAAAAGACCATGTATAGTAAGGCGTTAAAAAAAAAAGACCATTGTAAGGTGTTTTAAAAAAAAGACCATGTATAGTAAGGCGTTTAAAAAAAAAAAAAAAAAAAGACCATGTATAGTAAGGTGTTTTTAAAAAAAAAAGACCATGTATAGTAAGGCGTTAAAAAAAAAGAGACCATGTATAGTAAGGTGTTTTTAAAAAAAAGACCATGTATAGTAAGGCGTTTTAAAAAAAAGACCATGTATAGTAAGGTGTTAAAAAAAAAAAAAAAGACCATGTATAGTAAGGCGTTTAAAAAAAAAAAAAAAAGACCATGTATAGTAAGGCGTTTAAAAAAAAACAAAAAAAAGACCATGTATAGTAAGGCGTTTTCAAAAAAAAAAGACCATGTATAGTAAGGCGTTTAAAAAAAAAAAAAACATGTATAGTAAGGTGTTAAAAAAAAAAAGACCATTTATAGTAAGGCGTTAAAAAAAAAAAAAAAGACCATGTATAATAAGGTGTTAAAAAAAAAAAAGACCATGTATAGTAAGGCGTTTAAAAGAAAGACCATGTATAGTAAGGCTTTTTTTTTTTTTTTTTTTTTTTTTTAATGACCATGTGTAGTAAGGTGTTTAAAAAAAAAAAAAAAAAAAGACCATGTATAGTAAGGCGTTTAAAAAAAATATAAAAAAGACCATGTATAGTAAGGCGTTTAAAAAAAAAAAAAAAGACCATGTATAGTAAGGTGTTTTAAAAAAAAAAGACCATGTATAGTAAGGCGTTTAAAAAAAAAAAGACCATGTATAGTAAGGTGTTTAAAAAAAAAAAAAAAAGACCATGTATAGTAAGGCGTTTAAAAAAAAAAAAAAAGACCATGTATAGTAAGGCGTTAAAAAAAAAAAAAAAAAAGACCATGTATAGTAAGGCTTTTTTTGTTTGTTTTTTTGTTTTTTTAATGACCATGTATAGTAAGGTGTTTTTTAAAAAAAAGACCATGTATAGTAAGGCGTTAAAAAAAAAAGACCATTGTAAGGTGTTTTAAAAAAAAGACCATGTATAGTAAGGCTTTTTTTTTTGTTTTTTTGTTTTTTTAATGACCATGTATAGTAAGGTGTTTTTTAAAAAAAAAAGACCATTGTAAGGTGTTTTAAAAAAAAGACCATGTATAGTAAGGCTTTTTTTGTTTGTTTTTTTGTTTTTTTAATGACCATGTATAGTAAGGTGTTTTTTAAAAAAAAAGACCATGTATAGTAAGGCGTTAAAAAAAAAAGACCATTGTAAGGTGTTTTAAAAAAAAGACCATGTATAGTAAGGCGTTTAAAAAAAAAAAAAAAAAAAAGACCATGTATAGTAAGGTGTTTTTAAAAAAAAAAAGACCATGTATAGTAAGACGGGTTTTTTTTGTTTTTCTTTATTTTTTTGTTTTTTTAATGACCATGTATAGTAAGGCGTTTAAAAAAAAAAAAAAAAGACCATGTATAGTAAGGTGTTTAAAAAAAAGACCATGTTTAGTAAGGCGTTTTAAAAAAAAGACCATGTATAGTAAGGCGTTTTTTTTTGTTTTTTTAATGACCATGTATAGTAAGGTGTTTAAAAAAAAAAGACCATGTATAGTAAGGCGTTTAAAAAAAAAAAAAGACCATGTATAGTAAGGCTTTTTTTGTTTGTTTTTTTGTTTTTTTAATGACCATGTATAGTAAGGTGTTTTTTAAAAAAAAGACCATGTATAGTAAGGCGTTAAAAAAAAAAGACCATTGTAAGGTGTTTTAAAAAAAAGACCATGTATAGTAAGGCTTTTTTTGTTTGTTTTTTTGTTTTTTTAATGACCATGTATAGTAAGGTGTTTTTTAAAAAAAAGACCATGTATAGTAAGGCGTTAAAAAAAAAAAGACCATTGTAAGGTGTTTTAAAAAAAAGACCATGTATAGTAAGGCTTTTTTTGTTTGTTTTTTTGTTTTTTTAATGACCATGTATAGTAAGGTGTTTTTTTTAAAAAAAGACCATGTATAGTAAGGCGTTAAAAAAAAAAGACCATTGTAAGGTGTTTTAAAAAAAAGACCATGTATAGTAAGGCGTTTAAAAAAAAAAAAAGACCATGTATAGTAAGGCTTTTTTTGTTTGTTTTTTTGTTTTTTTAATGACCATGTATAGTAAGGTGTTTTTTTAAAAAAAAGACCATGTATAGTAAGGCGTTAAAAAAAAAAGACCATTGTAAGGTGTTTTAAAAAAAAGACCATGTATAGTAAGACGGTTTTTTTTTGTTTTTCTTTATTTTTTTGTTTTTTTAATGACCATGTATAGTAAGGCGTTTAAAGAAAAAAAAAGACCATGTATAGTAAGGCTTTTTTTGTTTGTTTTTTTGTTTTTTTAATGACCATGTATAGTAAGGTGTTTTTTAAAAAAAAGACCATGTATAGTAAGGCGTTAAAAAAAAAAGACCATTGTAAGGTGTTTTAAAAAAAAGACCATGTATAGTAAGGCGTTTAAAAAAAAAAAAAGACCATGTATAGTAAGGCTTTTTTTGTTTGTTTTTTTGTTTTTTTAATGACCATGTATAGTAAGGTGTTTTTTTTTAAAAAAGACCATGTATAGTAAGGCGTTAAAAAAAAAAGACCATTGTAAGGTGTTTTAAAAAAAAGACCATGTATAGTAAGGCGTTTAAAAAAAAAAAAAGACCATGTATAGTAAGGCTTTTTTTGTTTGTTTTTTTGTTTTTTTAATGACCATGTATAGTAAGGTGTTTTTTTAAAAAAAAGACCATGTATAGTAAGGCGTTAAAAAAAAAAGACCATTGTAAGGTGTTTTAAAAAAAAGACCATGTATAGTAAGATGGTTTTTTTTTGTTTTTCTTTATTTTTTTGTTTTTTTAATGACCATGTATAGTAAGGCGTTTAAAGAAAAAAAAAGACCATGTATAGTAAGGCTTTTTTTGTTTGTTTTTTTGTTTTTTTAATGACCATGTATAGTAAGGTGTTTTTTAAAAAAAAGACCATGTATAGTAAGGCGTTAAAAAAAAAAGACCATTGTAAGGTGTTTTAAAAAAAAGACCATGTATAGTAAGGCTTTTTTTGTTTGTTTTTTTGTTTTTTTAATGACCATGTATAGTAAGGTGTTTTTTAAAAAAAAAGACCATGTATAGTAAGGCGTTAAAAAAAAAAGACCATTGTAAGGTGTTTTAAAAAAAAGACCATGTATAGTAAGGCGTTTAAAAAAAAAAAAAGACCATGTATAGTAAGGCTTTTTTTTTGTTTTTTTGTTTTTTTAATGACCATGTATAGTAAGGTGTTTTTTTAAAAAAAAGACCATGTATAGTAAGGCGTTAAAAAAAAAAGACCATTGTAAGGTGTTTTAAAAAAAAGACCATGTATAGTAAGGCGTTTAAAAAAAAAAAAAAAAAAGACCATGTATAGTAAGGTGTTTTTAAAAAAAAAAGACCATGTATAGTAAGGCGTTAAA
This sequence comes from Festucalex cinctus, assembly GCF_051991245.1. Lineage (NCBI taxonomy): Eukaryota > Metazoa > Chordata > Actinopteri > Syngnathiformes > Syngnathidae > Festucalex > Festucalex cinctus. Next base: position 7,402,182 of record NC_135424.1, read on the forward strand.
AAAAAAAGACCATTGTAAGGTGTTTTAAAAAAAAGACCATGTATAGTAAGACGGTTTTTTTTTGTTTTTCTTTATTTTTTTGTTTTTTTAATGACCATGTATAGTAAGGCGTTTAAAAAAAAAAAAAAGACCATGTATAGTAAGGTGTTTAAAAAAAAGACCATGTTTAGTAAGGCGTTTTAAAAAAAAAAGACCATGTATAGTAAGGCGTTTTTTTTTGTTTTTTTAATGACCATGTATAGTAAGGTGTTTAAAAAAAAAAGACCATGTATAGTAAGGCGTTTAAAAAAAAAAAAGACCATGTATAGTAAGGCTTTTTTTGTTTGTTTTTTTGTTTTTTTAATGACCATGTATAGTAAGGTGTTTTTTTTAAAAAAAGACCATGTATAGTAAGGCGTTAAAAAAAAAAGACCATTGTAAGGTGTTTTAAAAAAAAGACCATGTATAGTAAGGCTTTTTTTGTTTGTTTTTTTAATGACCATGTATAGTAAGGTGTTTTTTAAAAAAAAGACCATGTATAGTAAGGCGTTAAAAAAAAAAGACCATTGTAAGGTGTTTTAAAAAAAAGACCATGTATAGTAAGGCTTTTTTTGTTTGTTTTTTTGTTTTTTTAATGACCATGTATAGTAAGGTGTTTTTAAAAAAAAAGACCATGTATAGTAAGGCGTTAAAAAAAAAAGACCATTGTAAGGTGTTTTAAAAAAAAGACCATGTATAGTAAGGCTTTTTTTGTTTGTTTTTTTGTTTTTTTAATGACCATGTATAGTAAGGTGTTTTTTTTAAAAAAGACCATGTATAGTAAGGCGTTAAAAAAAAAAGACCATTGTAAGGTGTTTAAAAAAAAAAAAAGACCATGTATAGTAAGGCTTTTTTTGTTTGTTTTTTTGTTTTTTTAATGACCATGTATAGTAAGGTGTTTTTTTAAAAAAAAAGACCATGTATAGTAAGGCGTTTAAAAAAAAAAAAGACCATGTATAGTAAGGCTTTTTTTGTTTGTTTTTTTGTTTTTTTAATGACCATGTATAGTAAGGTGTTTTTTTAAAAAAAAGACCATGTATAGTAAGGCGTTAAAAAAAAAAGACCATTGTAGGGTGTTTTAAAAAAAAGACCATGTATAGTAAGGCGTTTAAAAAAAAAAAAAAAAAAAAGACCATGTATAGTAAGGTGTTTTTTAAAAAAAAAGACCATGTATAGTAAGGCGTTAAAAAAAAAAAGACCATTGTAAGGTGTTTTAAAAAAAAGACCATGTATAGTAAGACAGGTTTTTTTTGTTTTTCTTTATTTTTTTGTTTTTTTAATGACCATGTATAGTAAGGCGTTTAAAGAAAAAAAAAGACCATGTATAGTAAGGCTTTTTTTTTTTGTTTTTTTGTTTTTTTAATGACCATGTATAGTAAGGTGTTTTTTTAAAAAAAAGACCATGTATAGTAAGGCATTTTTTTGTTTTTGTTTTTTGTTGTTTTTTTAATGACCATGTATAGTAAGGCGTTTTTTTTTGTTTTGTTTTTGTTTTTTTTTTTTGTTTTTTTAATGACCATGTATAGTAGTGGGCGGCACGGTAGTCGAGTGGTTAGCACGTCCGCTTCCCAGTTCTGAGGTCTCCGGTTCGAGTCCAGGCTCGGACCTTCCTGGGTGGAGTTTGCATGTTCTCCCCGTGTCCGCGTGGGTCTTCTCCGGGTACTCCGGTCTCCTCCCACATTCCAAAGACATGCATGGCAGGTTAATTGGGCGCTCCGAATTGTCCCTAGGTGTGGTTGTGAGTGTGGATGGTTGTTCGTCTCTGTGTGCCCTGCGATTGGTTGGCAACCGGTCCAGGGTGTCCCCCGCCTACTGCCCAGAGCCAGCTGAGATAGGCGCCAGCAGCCCCCGCGACCCTTGTGAGGAATAAGCGGTCAAGAAAATGGATGGATGGATGGATGTATAGTAGTAAGGTGTTTAAAAAAAAAAAAAAAAAGACCATGTATAGTAAGGTGTTAAAAAAAAAAAAAAAGACCATGTATAGTAAGGTGTTTAAAAAAAATAAAAAATAAATACCATGTATAGTAAGGCGTTTTAAAAAAAAAAAAAACGTATAGTAAGGCGGGTTTTTTTTGTTTTTTTTTAATGACCATGTATAGTAAGGTGTTTAAAAAAAAACTACAACAAAAAAAAGATGAGTAAATTTTATTTTAAGTTAAACTAAAACAATTCATTTGAATAAAACACAATTAAGGGTGATAGTTTATTGAAGATGCAAATGCTGCTTTTTTATTTTTATTTTATTGACGTACTATGTATACCACGAATAGTCACCGGGGCACCCAATCCTATTTTGCTTGGGGCCCGTGGGGAATGTTGCTATGCCACTGGGCGTATTTTCTCCTCCCTCTTTTTTTAATCCCGCCAAATTGCTGAGTCACGTCACGTTTTTGGCGGGAGCATGTCCCACTTACTGAGAATGTTGACAAACGCATTTCAATCAACTAATCACAAGGCAGCTTCAACATGCATTTTCCCTTAAAGCAGGTAGGGACAGAATTTTTGTTTTTACATTTGACAGTGTATTCATTCATAGATTGGAGAAGAAATTAATATGACTTGAAGGGATCTTTATTGGATGAACATGGATGTGAGGGTGCTCTCGCATTTTTTGGGGGTGGTGGAAATACATTCAACATCATCTCAAGAGAAGTCATTTTGAGGAAGTGAAACATGGGCGCAGTTTGCTCTCCAAAATGATCAGAAGGAGAATTAAAATGTTTTTTTTTTGCTGCCAAGTGCTGCATCAAACATCACCACAAAGCAAAGAAAGATGACGAGGATCAAGTGAGCAGAATCCTTCCTGCGTCTTTACTTTAAATTCCTGCTAAAACATTTTTTTTTTTTTTGTTCAGAATAAATCAAAAGAAACGTATGTATATAAAACTTGGACTTGCTCAGGGGTCAATTTGATCTCTTTGGAAACATTTACATTTTTTTCCTCCGTAATTGTCTTCCTTCCCACTGTGTGTAGTAAAGAGTTGCAAAAAACACCATCTAAAGGAGGTCACTGGAACTGACCCAAATACATATTTACACGCTTTCAGCTCAGACGCTGACTAAAAAACTCCTCTAAAAAGTAAACAAATAAAAATTTCATTTAAAAAAAAAAAAAAGTGGGGGGGGGGGGGGGGGGGGGGGGGGTTTAAGGGATTTTGATAGATATTCCACACGGTTGCTCTGGTTGTCAAAAAAGAAAAACTGCCTTGTTCTCATATTTTTTTCCTCAAGTCCCAATTCTTGAATGGCTCCCAGCGTTCCAGCTCCCAAACGCTCCGGCTCACGAACGTTCAGAAGCAGGAGTGCTCAAACGGCTTCTTGAATTCCATCTTACGATCGATTGTTCGGGAGGCGGAGCATTCGAGAGTCGCAACACTCCGTCTTTCATAATTCGATGTCCGGCGCAGAACATGCTCGGGACCAGAAATTCTTCAACCAAGTGTTCCAGCTCGAGAACATTCAGGAGCCAGAGCACGTCCGTCTCCGAGAATTCCGCGTCCAGAGTGTAAAATGCTCCAGACTCAGAATTCTTGAACTCGGAGTGTTACGACTCCTGAGTGCTCTGGATCAAGAACATTCAAGAGCCGGAGAATTCTGGTTCGAGGAGTTTCGCTCTCCGGCTTCTGGTTCCTACACTCCGGTTCCCAAGCGCTCCATCTCCTGAACGGACATAGCCAAACATGCTCCGGACCCAGAATTCTCAGCGTCAGTGTTCCAGCTCCTGGATGCTCCATCTCCAACCTGCTTTTGTCTGGGGGGGAACAAAAAAAAAAAGTCTGCAATCACAAGACTTGGAACCTCCAGGAGGTCTGGTCTTTATAGTCCAAGCAGTCCGAGGCATTGAAGTTGAGTTTCCAGGACGAGGCGGCCGTCTGCTCTTTGTAATCCAAGCAGTCAGACGAGTTGAAGGCCAGTCCGGATCCGCCGTAGGCCTGATGCGGGTGGTGGTGGTGGTGCGGGTGGTGGTGGTGCGGGTGTCCCGAGGACTGGCCGATATGGTGGTGCGGGTGCGCCGACATGGAGGAGGCGGCCATGGGGCTGAGCTGGTGGTGGTGGGCGGAGTGCATGGGTGTCAGGTAGGAGCCGCAGTCCACGCCTCCAAAGTAGGAGCTGGAAGGGGCCGGGTAGCCCTGGCCGTAGCCCGCCGTCTGGTTGTAGGAGATCGGGTACGAGGTGGCGGCGGCCGACCCCGACATGGAGCGCTGCATGCAGGAGGCGTTGGAGGGCGGGCCGGGCTCGGGGAGCGGGGCGGCCGAGGGGGCGGCGGCCGGGGCAGGGGCATTACCCGGGGAGATGGCGGGACTCCAGATGGATGACACAGTGCTGATGGACGGAGCCGTGCTGCTGCTCAGCGCCGCCGCCGCCGCCGCTGCCGCGTGATTGGACGCCACCGAGGAGGACGAGGACGAACCCGTGCTGGAGACGGCGGGCGGCGTGAACTGGCCGCTGCTCTCCGAGCCCGTGCTCTCTCGGGCTGGCGACGACTTCTTCTTGGGGGGCCGCGCCTTGGTGCCCCCGCCGCTCTGCTGCTGCTGACGACACTTGGCCCGCCGGTTCTTGAACCACACCTGGAAACAGACAGAGGACACCATCTTAACGTACTTCCTGCACGATTCCATGTAATCATGGAATCTTCCTAAATCCAAGAGACCAAAAACGATGTCTTTGGTCTCTTGGAGAAAAGCAAACAGTAGGAGGGGCATAGCTCAGGTGGTAGTGAGTTCGAACCTCAACCCTTGAGTGAGTTGTATTTATTTATTTAATTTTACACTCTTCCTAGTGTAAATATTAGTTTACTCTAAAACTGAGTCTCTTTGGTCCCTATTTAAATAGTCAATTTGACACAACAGAATGTACTGTCTACATTGAGATACTGGTACAGTGGTTCTCAAAATGGGGTCCCAGGACTTACAGGGATCCACAAATAATTGACAGTTGTTCTTAACTGAGAGCCTCAGGTTACTAGAGGGCCACAAAATAATTTATAATAGAGGTGCACTGATTGATCAGCCAGCCGATTTATCAGCCCAATTACCTTAATTTTGGGGATCGATGATTGGCCGATCCTTTCGAAATAATTACTGATCTGTTCCACCGATCTCATCTCCCTCAGAGCTCTAAAAAAAAAAAAATTCACCCATTGTCCTCTGCTGCTGAAATGACTAATCGACATATATATATATATATATATATATATATATATATCATTTTTGTTGGCTGATTAATTTTTCTGCAATGCACGTTTTAATCAAATTGTGAGGACGCTCCAGTAGCGTATACATGACTCAACAACTTGCTCTTCTGGACAGAAATGATAAATACTGTATCCATATCATTTCAACGCAACTTTTTCATCTATCCATTGAGTGTTAAATAGTTTTGTCGACTATGTGCTACACCCCCTTTTGCTTATTTTCTTATAGGTGTTATGGACCGTGAGTCCCCGCTTCAGTTTGTGTGTTAATCCCTGCCTAAGAGCGAGAGTACGAGACGACACGCTGGAGAAAAGTCAGAAATAACCACAACACTTGAATGCAACAAAATTTGTCATCTAGTGAGCGTTTATGTAAACATTTTGGTTGGCCATTTTACTTTTCCTGCATCACATTTTCATTGGGGGCAGAGTTGAGGGTTGTTTTACACATATTAGGATCCTGTATAGCATAAGTGCAGCCCAAGGCATCTTGTGTTAATATGTCACTGGAAAGAAGTCATAATTCACCTCACAAAATCTATCAGAATTTACATCAATTAGATTGTTTAGATTTTACACCTCTTTGTTGGCAATCTACTTTTTTTTTTTTTTTTTTTTTTTTTTAAATCACATGTACATTTTAAAAGTCAAATTGTGCGGGGTTTTTTTTTTATATATAGGTGGCGAGTAGGGTGGAACTCTGGAAATATATCTGAAATAACCACAACACTTCAACGCGGCTGCATCTATTCATTGAGCATTTGAATTTTAATTAACATACATTGTTTTATTCCGTCCAAATTATACCTTGAATCTTTTATTTATTTATTTTACAGGTGGGGCAGTCTATATGAACCCCAAATTAATTTTATTACGTTAAATGGCCATGCAACCTTGTAGGTGGTCCACTCCTGATACGAGTATCAAATCCCTCCATTTGACTGCAGATTATCTCTGGCGAGTCAATAATGGGTTTACATATAATGTGAATAACAATATTAGTTCATTGATAATAGAAGGGGGGGGCGCCAAGTGACGCCATTTTCTATTAAGGTAGACGGGCACCTTTTTTTCGGATTGAAAATGGCGACGCTCAAATAGGTTCTCACAAGTTCACACGTCGCTAATTAAGTCGTAAAAGTCAAGTGTCGACACTTTAACTAAAGTCATTAACAACACTTCCGATTTGGGCCAAAGTGATTTGAAGTGACAACTGCACGTTATTAAACGAGCTCGTAAATCAACACAAAGATCACGTCTGTCGGGCTAATGAATTAGCCTATTAGCTCCAAGCACCTTGATAGCATCTGGTCATTATTTAACCGGCGGTAATTTGGGGCGGAAATTTGGCTTTACAAAAAAGAAAAAAAAAAAGAAAAAAATGTCATCATGGGGCTAATAATGTGAGTGGTTGTCAGGTGTTGGCGCCGACCTGTACGCGGGACTCTGGCAGGTTGATTTTGAGAGCCACCTCCTCCCGCATGAAGATGTCCGGGTAGCGGGTCTTTGCGAACAGAGCCTCCAGGACGTCCAGCTGAGATCGGGTGAATGTCGTCCGCTCGCGACGCTGCTTCCTGGGCGTCGCTAAAGACACAACACAAAGCAAGTCAATATCCTTACAGAAGGAGAACACGAATTTCAAACTAAAATGTCGGCCTATGTATGTCTTTGTCTGTTTTTGTATTTTTTCATTATTAACACTTGTTTTTTTATTTACTTTATTTAAATACAGGCATGTGCTGAGGTCGACGTTACGAGTAGACCAAATTTTACAAACTAGTGAAACTACAAATATTGAAGTTTTTTTTTCTTTTTTTTCTAAGCACTAAATACGAATAATACTAATACTCCATGTAAAAAGGTAGTTTCCTTTTTTTTTTTTTTTTTTTTAATATAAATCAAGCAATTCAATAAAGTTGTTGGCATTATTTGTTCGAACAATTCATGCAATTGTATTATTGTTTGTGAAAGTAACTTTTTAAAATTGGCGTGATATAAATGCAGGACTGTATATACGTGAACTTTTTTTTTTCTCCTTCAAATAAAGGCCCGGGACACAGCCTGAAATCTACCATAAACTAATGGTGAAAATATTACATTATAAATATCTCAAAAGTGTGATTTTTGCTTGAGTATACACTTTAGAATCTTTTTTTCTTTTTAATAGGGACTTATTTTCTAAACTTTTTATAGACAATCACAAGTCTACATTTAAATTAAACTAGTGTTGAAAAATAAATTATTACAGTAAAAAAAAAAAAAAAAAAAAAAAGTTCTTTTGGCTTAATTATCACTTAACAAATAGACTGATAATTGAAGACCCAAGAAAAATAAAGTACGTTAAGGCTTTGTTTCTTAAGTAGATCAGGAATTATACTTTTTTTTTTTTTTTTTTTTTTTTTTTTAAGACTGCACTATATATTTGACTATTTTTCTATTTATTGGCTGCCCTCGGGCCTTCAGTAACAAAGGTCCAGCATGAAAGTGTTTTCATTTGCATGACAAATAAACACGTCATGTTACAAATACAAATAAATGGGGAAGAGGTTTTAACACTATCAATTGAGAACTCAATAAAAATAAGTGAGGCTCAGTTGTTGTACTTCCTGGTTGCATGAAAGTAACACCACACGAGCGGAAAAGTGTTTGCACACGTTTGAATTGTGCACGAGTCCAAAGCCAATTAATATTAATAGTCAGCGCGTGACGTCACTGAGCAAGTGGAACCCGAGGAGCGCGCGCGCGCACGCGTACCCGGGTAGCCCACGGAGGGGTGCAGCAGGTCCATGGCGGCTCCGCTCAGCCCCAGGCCGTTGACGGCGTAGGGAGGCTGCTTGAGGTAGGACATCATGCTACAGGCGCTCACTGCGGCGCCGCCCAGCTCGGCCCACTGGCTCGCCGCTCGGCCCCGGGGATGCTGCAGCTTGGCGGGACGCGAGGGCCCGAGGCGGCTCGCTGCGGGCCCGTCAGAAGAAGAGGAGAGAGAGAGAGAGAGAAAAGAAAAAAACATGTTCACAAACATTCATCCACGCAGACGGCCATTACTGAACATCAAATAAATCGTCAGATCGCACGATCGGTTTGGAAGATGTCGGTTTAAAAGTTGGAATCTCAACAAATGCAGAATCATGTCAAGTCCCTCTGATGTTGAGCATTCGGGACTTTTTGCAGTGGGAAATGTGTCCTAAATGAAGATGTGAATAAGTCAACAAATGGGGGGGCACTCTTAATTTGGGGATGGTATTTTGTAAATTATACGAAACCATGTTATAAGAATAATGCCAAGATGCCTCATAAATTAAAAAAAAAATTAAATATGTGTTGAGTTGTGGATTTTTTATTTATTTATTTATTTATTTTATGACCACGATGTCCCGAGTGAGCTGAATAGTTTAAGGTTGGAATGGTTTGAGAAATGGAGAATGGAGGCTATAATGTGAAATGGATAGCTCTTCAATTGGGGAATTTTATATTGAAATTCGGGAAGATCAAATTTGAAGAAATTTTAAATCAGAAGTCAAACAATATTTAGCTGTCGTTCAATTGATATTAAGGTGTTTTGTATGTGTTGTGGATGGGATATTAAAAGTGACTAAAATTAGCAAATGATGCACATTTTCTCCCATAAAAAAAGAACAAATCCATTTTGCAAAAATAATAATAATAATAATAATAATAATAATAATAATAATAATAGTAAGGTGTGCCACCTAAAAAGTTATGGTGGGTCGACTCTGGCCCCTGGGCGTCAGTTTAGTGCACTTCACATCTAAGTCACATCACATCGACCTGGAAATTCGTCATGGGAATCTAAATTCTAATTAAGATCCTGCACTTAATTTTAATTATAGTTAAATGTAAACGTGCACCTTATTTTTCCCCTGGCAAACTCGCAAACAAAAACGTGCAATTGCAGCTCCCAAAACGTAAAAACATTCATTTTAATCATGTCATCAAACTATGGGATAGAAAGTGATTCATTCTATTTAATACGTTTTAAGTGTGTGTGTAAACAAATCATTGTTTTTGTTTTGTTTTTCACATCTGATTATTTTCTTTTTTTCTGAAAAGAAATTCAATTGTAATTCGGTCAACAAGTGAGCCACATGAATCTATTCGATGCGTGTTCACGCTTGTTTGTTGTCGAATTTTATGAAGTCCTCAGGGGGAAGTAAACGCTAAATAAATATTTGATCATCAAAGATGTCATTTGAAAAATCACGCAATAGTTTTTCCATTATTTGCTCAGAAAAAGAGTCAAAGTATTTGTTTTGGACTATTTTGGGCATCAAATGACGAATTTTCCTGTTGCTTGCTTGGGAGCGTTTACCTTCAATTTGTGTTGAGTTGTCTTGACGAACGAGGACGTGTATTGCGCTCAAAAGCAGACAAGAAAACATCTGCGTGCAAATGAAGACCCCCCCTGTAGACCTCCCATTACAATTTAGCAGCACTCTTATCAGCCAGCAAACAATTGGAAACTATTTCAACAACAATTAACCGATGATTATCATTAGCAGCAACTCAGCTTCCACAATTTAACAGACCACTTAAAAAAAATAAAAAATAAATTGTGCATGGCCCATAAAAGGTCTCCTTTTTTTTTTTTTTTACATGTACGTTTTCGGGTTTTTTTGGTGATGAAATTAACATATTCACATTTTTGTATGACTATTTTTGTAATGGATTTTATTTTTATTTTTTGGCTCAAGGCCCCCGGGGCAAGGCATACATATAAATTAATGTCGGGAGTAAAGAAAATAATAATAATTCTAATTAAAAATTGAATTGAAAAGCCAAAACCCTTTCTCGGTTTGCTTTTTATGATTAAAGGAGATTAAAGATAAGATTAAACTTTTTTTTTTTTTTTTTTTTATAAGTGAGTTATAGGGCCCCCATTTTGTGTAACATGGGCACACAATAAAGTTGGTACTTTTTTTTGTTTTACAGCTTTTTAAAAACACACCACGATATAGATTTAAACTATAATGTTGAATACAAGAACGTAAACATGTTAGCCAAGTAACAATAAAATTAAGGTAAATGGCGAACGATGATAATAATAATGTAAGGGCAAAGTTGCAAAAACAAACGATGGACAAGACCACAATTTGATTGAATGAGCAGAAAAAGTCCTTTTGTGACTTACTTACGATATACACTTCTAAAGACAAAAAAAATACCGTTTTGTTAATTATTTTGAAATGTATGCCTACTTAAAAAACATTAAGAAGCTTTATTTAAAATATATTTGGGTTGCCCAACCCCCCCCCCCAACCCACAAATAACCATTATCTTAAGGCCCGTAACACAGCTTGACTGATAATGCTGAACGAAAACAGTTCAATTATTTTTAGCAAGAGCTTTTATAAGCGTAGTTTTGTCCTGAAGTTAGCGAAAAGTCATCAAACTTGACGTCACCTTGTTTGCGTGTCTCCTTTCTATCTTTCTCCTTCCCAGCAAATGAAATGAATTCAAAGTATCCAGAAGCAGCAACGGGAACGAGGAAGCACAGAAGCCGCCTAAAGTCGCTCTCCTTCGGCCAGAAAAGCGTTCGACATGTCGGCTGACAAAAGCAACGGAAGAGGCTCCGGTTGGGTCTCCGGCGTCGGCGGGTTGTCCGTCGTCCGAGGGCCGAGAAGAGTGTCGCGTGTGCGGGTTGCGGTTGTGATGTGTGCAGGTGATTTGGTGAAGCTAATGGAGGCCTTGCGCCCGCCCCGCTGCTCTAAGAGAACGCTGACACCTGCCGGCCCGCCTCAGACAGCCAATGGGAGGGGCACTTCCGGATGAGGGATGAGCGTAGCGGCCAATAAAAGAGCGGAACGATGCAGGGACCACGCCCACTTCCTCCCTCTCTCTCTCTCTCTCTCTTTAGTTCTCGCTCTCTTCGAAGGGCCTCCTTTGCTTGTTTTCGTTTAAAAATATAATAAAATATAGGATTGCTTAAAACGTAAAAACATCAAATGGTCTAATTTTTTTTTGTTAAAGTATGAGATTTTCCGTCGTATTTTTTATGTTTATTTGACTTTAAAACGAGTTTAAATAAGACAGTTTTATGTTTATTTTCAAGTCTCTTTCTACAGCATTATTTTTTTTTATTTATTTTTTTTACATTTTTGGAAGGATTTAACTTCCAAATGCTTGTGTAGTAATTCAGTTTTATCTTTTGTTTTAAAGTAGCAAATCTGTTTATTTAAAAAAATGTTAAAAAGGAAAAAAAGTGTTAAAAATGTACTAAGATTGTTTGATTGTTTGTTGACTAAAATGTGTCTACACTTATTGTTTTTTTTTTGCTTGCTTTGGAAGTATAAAGCTTATACAGTATAGGATACTTAAACTCTAACATATGCCTGACTTTTTTGTCGTAGGGTTTCACGTCTAAAAATAAACATTAAATTAATCATTTTTGGTGTATTTCACGCAAACACACAACAGAGAGAACGACGAGCACACAACGTTAACACACACATGCACATCAATACACTCGGGCCAGCTTCATGAATATTAATGAGCTCTAATCCCCATTTAGAATTACATTTGAGGACGTAAAGTTGAATAATAAGGGAGCACCTTCGCCGCAAATCACACGCGCGCACACTTGATGGTAAACAGAAATGGGCTATTTCATAGTACAAGAAGAGTAGGAAATGTTTTTGAAATGAGTTAGGAATTATGTTGAAGGCCAAAAAAAAATTGTCTGTTTGTAAAAGAAACGCAAGCAGCATGAAGACCCCTTCTTTATTTGTGTAAATGATGCAAAAGAAACTTGAAAGAAACTAAACTTGCTTGTTTTTTTTCTTGTCATCTATACTACAAGTATCAAGTGACCAGGCATCTTTTTTTTTTTTTTTTTTTTTGTCCCAAAGATTATTTGTCTAATCCCAAATTGTGCTTGAATTCCTTTCTGAGCAGCTAATGCCAGGATTAAGGCGGCCAGGAGGAGGTGGAGGAGGAGGGAAAAGTTGCTCCCTCCATCCCTCCTTCATCCATCTTATACTTCCATAAATCCATCCCCAGGATGGAGCAGAAGCAGTGCAGTGCAAGTGGACCTGGTCTTGGACGTGCATGCATGGGGCCTCGCCTGTCGTGGATGTGCGCGGATGCTTTTTACTCATAGGATTTTTGGATATTTCAATATGGGAGGTAAGGGTTGTTCATACTTTTAAAAAAGAAAAGCATGCGTGGATATTAATTCAGACAAAACTGCATGTTAATGAACAAAAATATTTAAAAAATAATTGTCATTGTGTAATAAGTTATGATGACTAATAGGAAACATTTATACGTCATCCAAATCGACCATCAAAAAGTGCCGCCTCCCATTACACCATCCCATTTTAATTCATCTGTTCGATTAATTTTAATCCCTGATGTGACAAGTGCAATAAAACAAAGTCAAGTGGGGCTGATTAATAATGTGAAAGTTAGAGGAAGAAGAAGAGGAGGAGGATGATGAAGAGAAGAGAGGCGTGCTGTCACTCCTCATTTGCTCGCCTTCCTTTCGAGAGACACGGAGGGAGGGGGAGAGCCGGAGAGGGACGAGGCCGCCGCGCAGCTCCTCCTTGCCGGCTACGCTTTCTCCTGTATGCCGCTGTGGAGCACCGGGGCTTTGGAAGTCGGGAAGACAAAAGATTTTACTTATTTTTTAAGTGGTTTTAATATGAAATGGCGCGATTCATGATTCCACGCATGCTCAGTGGAAGTAAATTAATCGCGTTAAATCCGTGGGGAATTGAACAGCAAGGAAAAAAACTAACCAATTGATCCTCGTGCGCAAAGACTCAATTTTGACAAATGAACAGCAATTTAAAAAAAATCTCAATTCAAAAGAATAAAGTGGTGTTCTAATTATTATTATTATTATTATTTTTAGCAAGGATTTATTAAATGTCTCAACCACCATTTCACCAAAAAAAAGTTGCATTTAAAGTAAGCCACCTTTTATTTCTTACAAAATGAGTAAAAACTAATAGTAAAATTATTACAATGAGGCGAAAAAATATTCTGGATAGTAGAGTATGAAATGTACAAGGACTTTATTGAAGGTTGGTCTTGAAGCCAGTGGAATAAATAAAACTGAATATATGAGAGCTCAGAAGAAGGTGCATGTGGAAGCAAATCTCAATAAATACTATTCAAACATGAATAAAAAGTGAGGGCAGTTTCTCATACAAGCAGCTTATAGGACAATAAATAACACCCCACCTCCCCCCCACTTTGACTGCATGACTCTTTTAGAGGGTAAAAAGACTTGCAAGCTTTTATGATGAAAATATACAAGAATGTTTTGTGGGAAAATGTATTTTTTTGGTAAACTGCTTTCAGGCAAAGATAAAAACAAAATAAAAATAGAAATAATAGCAGTTATGGACAAATTTAAGATATTTTACAGTAAGAAGTTGTTAAGTGAATGAAATAAAAGATACAAACTGTTTTTTCCACCTTTTCTTCTTCTTAAAAAGTCCACCTCCTCACTGTCCATAGTCAGAAATTAAAGACATTTTTTTTTTTTGTACCTGGAACGTTCCCGTTCACATCACGACACCAATAAAAATCCCCTAAAAGTACCGCTTTTAAAGCATGAAATTGTAAAACCGTCAAAAACCGTGACATGGCGCCACACGTGTACAATCGTTTTTGTTCTTGTTGCTCTTGATGATGTGTTGTCACTGAAGGACGCACTTCTCCTCTTTCTTGGCCATCTTGCCTTTGTTCTGCTCCAGCGTCCTCTCCAGGTGCTCGTCCTCCTCCTCAGCCCTGTGGTGGAGACAAAAAAACCCCAAACAAACATATAAAAATGTGCAAAACAGCAGCAAAAACTAAGGTAGGCAGCATCAAAACAACAGGGAACAAAAAAACTGAAGAAACATCTAAAAACTACATCAAAATGACATATTAGCAACAAAAAACAAAAAAAAACTAGAACTATATATATATATATATATATATATATATATATATATATATATATATATATATATGTATTCAAATCGGAAAATTGGCTTTGATTTAGAAGATGTGAGTTAGAGAGACGTATATATTTAAGGTGGGCATTTATTTTTGTTTATCTTTATTAAGTTGCCTGCAACTAATTTCTAAGGCCACATTTGAGGAAGTAATGTCCACTGCGGACATGAGACAAGCAACCATGTTTGATGAAATCATGGCTTCTGGGAATTGTTTATTTAGAATGCCCAAGCAGACTTCCATGCGAGACTATATGTTTACGGTGCTGCAGTTTTGGTTAGCAAAAGAGTCGAAAAGGTTGAAGTTCATGTGTCAATGTTAGCATCTAAACACAGGAATAATTACCATTTCTACATGGGCCGTTGGGTGTTGCTTAATAGGGTGGCATTATTTGAAAGAGGTGTTTATTTTTGGAATTTTTTTTTTTTAGGGGTCAACCACGGGGACCAGGTAACCCAAATTGCCTCCTTGCTTTTTTCCATGTGACAGAGTCATGTCTTAGGAGATGATGATGATGATGATGATGATGATGATGATGATGATGCCACTTACTCCTTCTCCTGGGCGTCCAGATCCCGGACCAGCGCGTCCCGTTTGTTGACCAGAAGAACCAGCTCGTCCAGAAGCAGCTGCTCGCGACGCTTCTGGGCTTCCGTCTTCTGCCAATCTGAGGGCATCAAAAGCAACGACAACAACAGTGACCAACCGTTGACATGCGACACCAGTTTGCCCAAATTTCACAGTTGCAGGCGGCTGAAAAAGCTCTGACATCATCAAAAAGTGGATTCGTTCGGATTTGGCTGCATGAGGACGTTTGGCTAAAGGAAAACTAGCAAGCTGAAATTTTCAAATGTCAAGGAAGTTACTGAACTACTGGCTACATTTCAACTTTTATTTATATTGTCTAATAAGTAATAATTCAATGTATTGTTTCATTGATTAATAATTTAATTAATTTTTCAATGCAATGTTTTTTTTTTCCACAATTTTTTCACTATTTTAATTTTCCTGCTTAATGTGGAACATTAATCTAATCTAATTTTATGTATTATCTAATAGTGAAATTTTTCTTTTGGAATTCTTCTTTGTTATGTTTTCTTCCCGATGTGGAAAATGGGGGCATTTATTTAAAGAAAGGCGTTATTTTGGTCAATTTATTTGCGGACCAATTGTACTTAGATGATGCTCATTTTAGGGACCGTCATCATTTTGTCGAATAGTTTAGAATTTAATTTTTTTCACCTTTTTTTTTCCTAGTATTTTTTAAAATACATTTGATAATGTTTTGATTTTTTTTGTATTATTTTTGCATTTTATCATTTTTTTTTAAACCAAATTTTATTTTTTTTCTAAAATAAAACAAAACAAAACAAACAAACTACGTGTTGTGTATTTTCTTTCAATGTGTAACATATATATATGTATATTTTTTATATATCCTAATTGAAAAAGGGAATCATTTTTTGAAGGGAGGCATTCACTTTTGTCAAATTATTTTTGGCACAAACTGCATCTAGCTGCTGTTAATTTAGGGACGGACATTTTTTGAGGAAATACGGAAGCTTAAAATGACAAAAGAAGTCACTAAAGTCACTACTTTTAAAAAAAATATTTTTTGCTTCTTCAAGTATCAAAAAGTGTTAGGCGGGTGCAAGGAAACTGTTTATATTATTGATGTCATGTAATTGAGCCATCAGTAATAACATGTTGATTCTGTGGCACTTTTGTCAACAACCAAACAAACAAAACTGTGTGGGGAAGGGGCGGAGGGTGCCCACCCCCACCCCATCCCTCCAGGCTCCGGTCTCCAGAGCCTGAACAGGAAGGGGCCCCCAACAGGGTCCCACAGGGGTTCAGGTAGGACCCCCACCCAAATCCCCATCCGCCTGCCCCAGGAGGGGGCGGAGTTCGATATGGGAGGGGGAGGGGTGGGGGGCACATGGGCGCACATCCGCCTCGGGCGGCACACAGAAAAGACCGCGCGCGCCCCACCTTGCCATTCTCATCATTAGAGTCTCTAATTAAAACATTTGATTGGCTCACAAAAATTCCCATTGACAGACAACTTGAACCCCAATGCCATTAATATTTGATGACATATTAATTTGCCAATAAATGAATCCAACACTATTAAAAATAAACATGTTTTTGGTTAATGTTTATACGTATGTGCGTGTGTCCAGAAAGGTCTGAACTCTCTCCTTATTGGTCATCGTCGTCTCTTTGAAGCGGAGCACTGAGCAAAATGAATTCACTTCCAATATTTGTACAACCCACAATCTCTTTCCTCCTCTTGCTCACCTCCGTTTAAAAAATAAATACTCTGGAGGGAGAAATGTAAATCCCACAGCGGTGTTGTACAAATGTTTGTATTGATTTTGCACAGCGGCAGTCGTGTAGCAAGAGATGAAAATTACTTGTGTGAGTGGTCATCCTCAAGTAAACATTATCTCCCACAATCCTCAGCGACTAGGCCGTCCCACAACATGGTGACCCATGTCCACCCCGATTTCATGTCATATGAGTATATGTTTATTTGATGTTGACTCTAGTGAGGGGTCACCCTCTGGAAAATGTGGCCATCCCAAAACACCGTCACAAATGTACATCCCACAGTTTTTACAAATTTATTTTACAAAAACAGGTGCTTATCCTGAGGTAAACGAATCGCACGTTGTTCAGCGACAAAACTGCCCCAACAACGCAAGTGACAAACGTACATCCCACAGTGTTTACTGTCACACGTTCTGTGCGCAGCACATTTTTTATGTATTTGAGGAGTTTTTTGTGTAGCTGAAAACCAGCCACTTAAGAAGAAAAGTGGAGGAGTATTCAGTAATGAACTCCAGGTAGATGTGTCTGCTATCTCCCACAATCCACAGTGACTGCACCATCTAGTTAAAATAACAAGCGTACGTCCCACAGCTTACATTTTATGTTTAAGAAACAATGACGAGAGTAAGCTGCGTAGAAAAAGTGAAGTTGTGTGTAGTTCTCATCCGCTAAATGTGTCTTCTATCCCACAATCCAAAGCAACTAGGCCATCCCACAACATGATGACAAAAGCACGTCCCACAGCATGTTTTCTGTAAATTCTCAAAGTTTTCTGTGTATATAAAAACAGTCGTATAAAAAGAAAAAAGTTTTGTGGCGTTTAGTGTTTGATCTCACAAAAATTCTCAGTAATATAGTCGCCCCCACAACATGGTGGCACAGGAAGTTGAGAAAAAACAACAACAAAAACAAAAATCTTCCCACAAGCACACCGAGGAATGTTGGGAGAGGAAAAAAAAAAATCATCTTCAGAACTCCTCTCAGCCCAAAAGCCAGTGTGCGTGTTTGTGAGGGGGCGATTGGGGTGGGGGCATGGTGCTGTCAATCACACATCTCCAGGTCCCGCCCCCCTCATTAGGAAGGTAAACAATAAAGAGAGGAGATGAGAGACGTGAGCAGAGCGAGGCAGGCTGGGTAAGCAGACACCCGCCAACCAACACAGCACCCGCAGACACTATGCGACCCCTCCTACACATCAACCCCCCATGCAGAGCTTCCACGTAGGGGAAAACCTCGCACACTGCTGGCACGGTGGCAGCATATTCAGATTAAGTCTGGCCGTGCACGCCGCTGGTAACCATGTGAGTCGGCACAAGGCACACAAGAATGCGCTGGTCCAATCCCCGTGAACCCCCCCAGGGCCTGTATGTACAACCCCACCCTCCCAGCCCCCCCAAAACACTTAATGCATTCAGCAGAGAGAAGGGCGCTCCAAACAAGTGAGGAGACGTTGATCTTTGCTTCATAAGAAGCGGCATAACTTGCTTTTTTCTTCTGCCGTTTTGGCGTCTCTCCGCCTGGCAGATGTTGGCCCAAGTCCAGGTGGAAGACAATTACGGGGGGAAAAAAAAATGTCAGTGGTGAAGGAGTAGATGCAAAAGTTTTAGGTTTTGATTTAACACAGTACTGCTGCTTGAAGATGAAATGTACATGGCATGGCAACAGGTCGCATGCTAAGTTTTTTCCAAGACCTGGGAAAGTCAACAAAATGAAGAGAAAAACAAAAACAAAAAAACTTTTTAATGTGCCATTTTTTTGGTTTTATTTAATTTTGTAATTTATGTATTTTTATATAATCTGAAAAAAATATCTTGTGTATAAACAAACAAACAAAAAAAAAAAAAAAAACCTCCCAGAATCTCGGGACATGCATAAAAATATCCCCCCCCCAACAACAATAACTGTATCCAAAAATTCCAGGATAATTTAGGTGAAAGTTAGATAACTCAAAATTTGGAGAATTATAAATACTTAAAATAATAATAATAATAATAATAATAATAATAATAATAATTTTAATTTTTAAAAAAAAGCCAGCGACTTACTTTTTTTTTTTTTGTGGTGTTTATTTACCAAGTTAAACTAAATAAATAAAAATGTAGAACTCTGACAATATTTCCAAATTCTGACAGTCTATAGAAATCTGGTAAAAAAAAACACACCTTTACAGTAAAACAGTATAACTTCATTATTTCTCAATATATCTTCTTGAACCTTTCGTTTTGTTTGCTACTTGGGAAATCCATTCTTCGATTGGCTGACAAGTTTCAGTTTCTTATCCTCCAAGTTCATACAGGCCAAAATTCTGAGGGTTACACGAAAACAAATTTTGTTATCTTTATCTAATCTTTAGCTCTTTTTTTTTTTTTTTTCAAGAGCTGTCGTGCACTTGATTCTGTACCAGCAACACAAATCAGTGCAAAAAGACAACGAAAGAAGACGAGAAGGCGGTAAATCATTTTAGTCTACGAACAAAACACAACAGTTGTCGTTGGCTAAACGTTAGCTGCGTAGCATGAAAACAATCTCATTGCATCACCTGAACACACATAAAATGAAAACGTAGCACCATCCGCCCTGAAAGAGTCGGCGACATCATGAAAAGTCGCCGATGTGATCGCATTCCACAGTGAAGCTAATCAATGGAGGCCAAGGCGCCACCCCCGTTGCCTTACAAAAGCCCAAATAGATTTACAAACTGTTGTGTGAGTGTGTGTGTACGCAGGATAAGCTCCTGCATAGGATTACATATTGATTTTAAACATATATAAAAAAAAAAAAAGCTTATCATATCAAAGCGTAACAGGAAAAACTCTGGGACCCGACTATGCATAAATCCCTTTTAGATGCTGAGAGGGCGCCCGCTTTGCAACACACGCACACACGCACGCACTTCGGCGAGACACACACATACACAAGCATAGGTGTGAATGTGTAAGCAGATAAAGAGGCCATAGTGGATCAATTTTGTGGCGGTGAGATGAGAGCGTGGCATACAGATGGCATTTCCCCGTCTGGCATTGCACCAACACACACACATCACACACGCGCACACAGTTATCAACATCAACAAAATGTGCACTTGCACACCTCCTCAAATATGTCACCCGGCTCACTACATGAGCATTTGCCTGCTTTTTATCATATTTCCTCAAATAATGGCCCCAGCACAAATAGAAGGCAAGCCCCAATTAATACAAATAGACGCCTTCCTTTTTCCCATTACGAAAGTATGTAACAGTATGTATGAAAGTATGTAACAGTATGTATGAAAGTATGTAACAGTATGTGCAATCAACTCAGCTCCACAAACACTATTATACAACAATATTAATATTAAAGGGTCAACTTCTGCTTTGTTGCTAACCAAAAAAGTAGCACATTAAATAGATCCTGCTGTGGTCACTCCACAATGTTGTGTCCGTCAGTGTTGATGTTCTGTGTTTTACCAATTTCCATGCATCAAACCTGATTTTGTTACAAATAGATTAAATATACAAGTGTTTTTAGTTATGAGCGCGGTCACAGAATAAATTAAACTCTTAAGTCAGGTCACAACTATATTATAAAAGCGTGCATTCAAAGGCCTCCACTGTCTGCAGTTGAGTAAATAAACAGTGTCGGCCACTATTTGATGGAATACACTGTTTATCTTTGACAGGTGTGCGTGCGTGCGTGGGGGGTGTTCGTGCAGGTGTATCTCAGCGGTGTGTGGGTGCGTGTGTGTGTGTGATGGACTGGCCAACCAAATCGACAATCACTCTCACGCCTGGCCGTCGCTCAATGGGCCTGACCAAGCACCAAATAAGAGTCACTGATGCACCAAACATGCGCGCGCGCGGGCACGCACACACACGCGCACGCAAACGCACTTGAGTGACGCTTTGGACAAAGCGGCGCGATATCGATAAATAACTAAAACGGAAGCCAGTGTGGTGTGCTCTCTCTCTCTCTCTCTCTCTCTCGCTCCTGCTCGACTATGCATGTCTGCCCCCCCTCCCCTCCGTTGTCGCCCCTCCCCCTCTTGCTCTCGTGCTAATTACAATTGATTTAAGATGGCGCAGGTAGCTTATCAGTGAAATGACAATGGTCGCGTGGAGGCTGGCGAGGGGAGTGGTGGTCAATGTCGAATAGCAAAATCAATTAGCATTGATTGGCCAAAGGTTCATTTTGCCAAAGAGGACGCCGTCGAAGGGGATTAAACTTTCCCCCGGACCCTCCACTTGCCTCCCGACAACTTTGATGCGACACAATGGCGGCCGGGACGCTTAACTCGCTTTGGATAACAAAAAGTGCAGTGCGGATCTGCAATCAGGCATCGGCTAGTCTAGTCTCGGCGGCGGAAGAAACAGATAGCATTGATCAAGTATCAGCAAGTGAAATTCCCTGGCAGGACTGCAGTCTAATCCTCATCCACACAATTAACATCAAGCACATCAAACACAAACAAAACAGAATGGCCAAGTGCACATTTTCACGCACACACAAAAAAAGCGTTCAATTTCTCCATACAAACAGTACTGATAGAATCTGTTGTGTGCACGGTTTGTATGTATTACTGTTCTGGGTATGTTTCAGTCGCAGTTATTTGAAACTTTGGCGTTACAGCAGTGGCTTGAGATGCAAGTTTAATTTGTTCCTTTACCAAAATATCTCAAGTCATCTAATGGGTTTAACCCTTCAGGGGAAAAAAAAAGGGGGGAAAAAGTTTTTTTTTTTTTTTTTTTAAATATGAAAACTTGCACTCTATATTACTGTACTTTATAAAAACATTCAGTAATGGAATAATTAAACAGAATGTAAATATCATGCTTGAACTCACTGGACATTTTGCTGCTGCTCCTTTTGATGTGTATGTGTTGGCCACTTGTGGGTCATGTAATACACATATAAATGCATAAGTCTGTGCTCTTCATAAACTGAAATAATATTCATTGTTCTTTGAAGAGGATAAAGAATATATGCCACTGCTTAAAAAGTTTTAACACTATCAGTCTATTGCGTTTGCCATTATATGTTAGCATAGATAAGAGATAAGAGACTAAAGTAAAGTTATGCACTTATTTTAAATTAAAATAAAGGTCTTTGTTTTATCTTTTGTTAGACAGCAAAATTTGGGAGCGGCAACAAACAGCTCAAGTGTATTTTTTCAACATTTTTTTTTCATTATTTAAAAGGTTAGGCTTATTGTGAAGTGAATTGAGTTCACTGCCACCACACAGTGCTCATATCTCAAATTTCTGCTCGCGAGTCAAACCAAAAAAATAAAACTGTGTGCACTTGTAATGCAATGCACCACCGTAGTATAAAACTAACACTAATTTCAATTAGCCTGTCGTTAATATTTACCAAATAAGCTAGCGGATTTCTGTTATAGACAAAATTGAACATTTTGTTGTTCAAATATAAAATGTTTAATTCTCTTTTACAGTAAACTTCAACTGGCAGAAAAACACTCACGCTTTGCCTCTTATTTGGAGAACTGTGAGCAATAGCGAGAACAAGCACTAAAGGAATATATATAAAAAAAAAAGTGTCTTTTAGAGTTTTGTTTGAATGAATGTAAACGTGTGTGTGTGGGAAGGGCAAACCTACATAAAAATGTATATGGTCTTTCTACATTTCTGCTTTTTACTGAGTGCAGGCGGGTGTAGAACTTATTCATGTTTGACAACATCTATCCTGAACCATCTTTGCATCACTGTGCGTTCCGAGAGGCACCTGAACTTAGCGCGCCAACCCAGCTTTCCATCTGCGCGTGTGTGCGTGTTACCTTCGATGGCCAGCATGGCTCGGAGCTCTCTGTTGAGCAGTTCGAAGCGTCTCTCCAGGTCGTGCTCCTTCTCCCTGCAGGCGGGAGGGAGGAGCAAAGTTCATCAATATGTTAATGACTAAATCATTAAGGCAGGACACCCACATAAATAAACATCGATTGCCACACTCGCCGGAACCTTCTCACATTTTTAATCTAGTGCCGCACACACATGCACGCACCATTCAGTGTGTCTGTGTGTGTGGAATGACATCACGGCAGGTGTGTGTGTGTGTGAGGCACAAATTCAATTCTTTCCTCTTTCAGCCATATTAAAAAATGAGCCCTAATAGAATTTGTCCTTGACGCTCGTCTTTCCCGCACAAAGAGGGACCACAAAGGCCTCATAATAAGCCCTTCTGTCAATTGGCCACTTTAAACGCACCCCCCTCTTTGGTCGTGATATAATGTGATTAGGAATACTTCAATCTCGCCGCTCGCACGCTTCCACATCCTCGTAAATGTGTGTGGGGACCAGCTGAGCACTCACACACACACACATCTACAGTATACATACACAGACAGCAGCAGCAATATAATGTGCACATTTCTATTGATGTCATGTCAATCAATGAGAGCGTAAGTACGCGACGTGAACGTACAGCAGAGAGAGTTGGTTCTGTCTCCGGATGAGGGCGTTCTTCTTGTTGACCAGCATGAACCACTCCTGCATCATGGCCTCCTCCTCCTCCTTGTTGTTGCCTGCAATTGAATACAAGACACGCACACAAAAAACACACGTTAGAAATACAAAATCATGGTGTAAGGTTTCAGTGCATGCTACATTTTTTTTTCACCTAATGCTAAGCAACAATACTATTATATTTTGTTAGGAATTAAAAAAAAAACAACCTTTTATTTATTCCATACAGATGAAAAACAGTAAGATGTGCAAATAATCACATCCGTCTCAGTTTATAGTTCACTTACAGTACAACTTGCATGTATGTACAAGTAGATAGAGTTACCAAACTGGTTTAATTGTGGGGGGGTAGGACAGACATCCAAGCTTGTCATCTAATAATTGTGCTTTCGTAAGTAATTCATTTTAAAGATTAATAGTTTGATAGCTAATACAAATACATAAAATAAAAAACACAAACCAATTTTTAAACAAGGCTATCATCATAGCACATCATCATTTCAAGATATATATATATATATATATATATATATATATATATATATATATATATATACATATATATAATATATATTTTTGGGGTGTTGTTGCAATATGCATAAAATATGCAAATGCTTTTTTGAAAATCTTCACCTTTGCTTATAGGCCCATAAAAACCAATGTGTTTAAAAATAATTTTAATTTATGCATATTTTACACTGCATATATTAGGTTAAAATTAAGCAAATAAGGCCATTAAATTTTTGAGAAAAAAGTGCCATTAAAAAGCAGTGAAAGGTAAAGTCAAACTTTACCAGGTATTCAATTAAATGTGATTATAATGGTTTAGCGTTTATTGCTTTAAAAAAAAAAAGTCAAAATAGTATTAGTGTCAAAATGTGTAAAAATAATTTAACTTTTAACTAAGGATTTCTGTTTATACACTGACAAAATCAAACAAAATAGAATCAAACCAAAAAATAAAATAACAAACAAGATTAAATATTGTATGTTGCTGTCACAGTTACTTAAGACATATTTGTTTCAAGATAATATTTGTTACCTGGCTGTCAGTTTTATAGACTTCTTACAACAATACTTATCTATACCACATTCATGAAGAGATATGATCCATTTTCGTTAAATATTATGAGCTTCAGGGTCTTTTTATTTTTTTTTATTTTTTTTTTAGTAACAGTACCCACCTGCAGAGTTTTATTTAATTTTAGGTCAGCAAATTCTACCACACTTGTAGTCCGCATGTGGCCCACAAGCCGCAGGTTGCATACCCAGTGATTTAAACAGCGTGTATGAAGCTGACAAACAATATGAGAGAGGCCATTTTATTATAGATATCAATATTTGTCATACTTTGTCACAAATAATAAAGACGCTGGCTTTTCAGGGGTGACACAAAAGCCGTGTGTGTACTTTGGCACTGGTCTGATGTCATTCCATTACGGACGGCAGGCAATGAAAGCGACGCAGCGTCGGGACTTAGCGCTGTGGTGGATTACTGTAGTCAACTTTCAAACGGACGCCGGCAGCGGGATAAAGGCGGGTCAGTGTGCCGCCTGCGAGTCCAATAAAACAAGCAAATAATCACGGCAAATATTAAGCTCCTGTGACATTGTGGCGGCCTCCGAGAGGACCACCACGGGGGATTAGAAATATATTTCTCCCACACAACGCCTGCCAAGCAGAAGCTGCTTTTTATTTGAGGGAGGAGGTGAGGAAAGGAGGAGGCGGAGCGAGACAAACGGTCAATTTGAGGATGTTGGCTGGAGACCTCAGATGAAACCCAAAACAGTGACTTAGTGTTTTTATTGATTAACCATGTTATTATAGTGTACTATAAGCTAATTATAATTTACTTCCATATGCAACACACACAAAACAGAGTGGATATAAAAAGTCTACACACCCCTGTTCAAATGCCAAGTTTTGGTGACAGAAAAATTTGTCCAAGATTAATCATTACATGTTTTACCTTACAACATGTTTACCATTAATGTGATCTATAACTTGTACAATTCAATTGAAAAAAAATATTTTCAAGAAAGGAAGTAAACATAGGAGATTTTAAAGTGTCTGACTATCCTGTGCATTCATAGCAGCTCCCATGGGGCCATTTTGTTGTGTTTTCAGCCTTATTTCTCAGCTCAAGGAAATTTAGTGCCATGTTTGATCAAGAAAATGGACGACTGATGGCCAGTTAACACTGCTAACATGGTGGTTGCGATGGCAAGAAGCGCACAAAGATACCATCACATGCAGTCTCACACACATATACACACAAGATATAAGCGATACACGCAAGGCAACACGGCGCCTATCTGATTGCCTCGTTGTTTGGCGAGTGGATTCAGTGACAGGAACAAGCGCCCTCGGTTAGGGAGGCTGTCCTAGCCGGTTAGCTTAGCAGCTCTCGCTAGCTGCTTGGCGAACTCAACAGAAAGAAAAAGAGCCTGCAACACTAAAATGTTATTATGATAAACATATTGGAAAAAAAAGAGAGAAGACAGCCTGAGGTGGTTTAATGATTTGGCTGAATGATGTCATGCCAAATTAGGAACTGGAAAAAAAACACCAAATTCAACGCATCATCATGCTAACAACATAAACAAAAGGGGCCCAAAGTGCAAATGTACAAGACATTAATTTTCATTTTATACTGTACGAACTTTAATTTCCACTTTGCAATGTGTCTTAACATAAAGTACAAGCATAAATGCTAGCACTGTAAACAAACAAGTGCACATACGCTGTAGTTATAAGTATGCATAGCAAGAAAGGACATAAAAATCTCATTCAACAGCCTCCTTCAGCATTTTTATGACGCTTGTTCGTTAACATTAGTGTTAGCATCCGTCAGAAGCGCTCGAGTGAGCCGAACGAGTTGATTTACAACCTGCCTCCACTTTGCTCAGGGGTGTTTTCCCCCCCCCCTTCAATTACCTGTCTCATTATTATTGTCACTAGCACCATTATCAATGTGCACCTCCACATTAGGCAGATGAAGAGCTAGGCCACACTTCAGGTAATTAATATCGCGGCGAAGAAGGCTTCGCTCACCTGCCGACAGCCCCCACTCTAAAAGCTATTTCATTAGCCGGCCTGTTAGCGTACAAGCCCCGGGAACAAAGGCCTCGTTTATGGCCGCCTCGGCTCGATGGGGAGCCCCCCGCAGGATGCCCGTGGCTCGGTGTGCGAGTGTAAAGAGAAGCGAGGAGAGGCTATCCCCGCTCATAATCTCAGCACAAAAGGCATCATCCTATTAACGACGTGATCTGGTGCTACACGGGGGGCTGGCTTTTATTATGAAGGTGAGTGGCTGATATAGGGAGTCTGGGTTATTAGCTCCGGGACAAGGGCAGGTATGGAGGAGGAGAAGAAGAGACCCCACGCTATTCATCAGTTCGCTTGGCCCTTTGGGGGACACTTTCTATTTGGATTCAATGACTCGACAAGAGTGATTCCTCAAACAAACACGGGACAACAGCGGGAACGCTCGCTGGGAATAACATTCACCTGAGAGAGAGCATGTTGAGATGATGCACACCCCCAAGAGGCCTTGATGGGACCCTGTACCATTATAAGATTATTTTCACCAATGCTTATTGTCATTTAACTTTTCGTGTTTATTACGACTGTAGAGGAAATACAAGCGTGCATTGTAACTGGCAAATCAAATTCGGAGCAGCTTTTGTGTGAAGAATAAATGGGGTCTGGGATGATACAAATGTGGAGAAAATTTTTCCCCAAAATATTTCCCCCCCCCCCCAGAGATAAGTTGTTTGAACAAAACTGCTCCAAGACACAAACCAGAGTTGCATTTGAAATGGCTTTCAATTCCCAGTGTTTCTGCCACATGCAGACAGATAAACTCACAGTGCGACCCAAGTTGCCAAGATTGATGACATTTTTTAGCAACCCTCCTTCAACTGAATATTATGAGACAACTTTTTTTTGGCCAGAGTGAGCAAAACTGTGGCTACCTCTAATGCTAATTGCTAATGCTGCTAGTGCGGTACAGTGTTCCCTTGTTTTCCGCTGGGGTTAGGTTACAATAAATACCAGCAGTAAATAAAATCAGTGAAGTTAGCTTTATGTTATATAAATATGTCTATCTTTAAAACTTTATACATTTTATAAAATAGGTACAATACTGTAAAAAAAAAAAAAAAATGCATGCAAAATTGCACACTAAAAAGTGAATTGCGTTATAGTGAGGGAACACTGCACAACTAATAACCCTGAAATCGCGGGCCCTAAAAGCGCCTTTAGATTAACAATATGGAAGCATTTCAGTTACCTGGTTGAAAATAAGAGATGGAAATTGCCCTAAGTGCTTCAAAAGTCACATCAAAATAACTGAAATAATAAACAATGAAAATATTCTTTATTATATTTGCTGATTTTGAATCGTATCTGAACTTTGTCGGACTGTTACAGCTCCAGTAGCAACCGACACCAAGCCTACACACCGTGAGGGGTGAAAGACAACTTTGAGGGACACCAACACTCTTTCAAAAGCGGGGATACTTGACACACACACACACACACACACACACGCACACACACACACACACACACATCTCAGCCATCCTCCATTCTGCTCCTCTACCGCGTCAAAAAAGGCGGCGATGACCCGGCGGTGTAGCTTATTAACCCCTCCATCAGCTCTTATCAGCCAATGAATAGCACCGTCATCTGGCCCTCCTCATCCTCATCTTCTTCCCTAACGTCAATGCTTTTTTTTTTCCAGGCCAGTCTTCATCTTTTTCTTTTCCCAGGCCCGTAATATAACATACATACACTCACATCATTTTAAAGCACACACAAGGGGAGAGAAAAAAAAATCAAGGAAGGGGAGGGTGTGCAATGGCGTCATTCTCCAGAGCCTCCTCGATTGTTGCGGACCAGAAAACATCAACAGTTGAATTGCTGAATGGCAGATCTCTCCTCTCCTAGGCTTTGAAGGCATTAAGAGCCCTCCTCTCGTCCTCAATGTGCCGCCTTAAATGGTTTTCCTCTCTTCTTTCCCTCGTTTTTTTTCTTTTTCCTGTCAAGCAGGGGCCACCCAGCAGAAGGCAACTGATGCAAAACAGCGCAGTAATCCCCCCTCACCCACCACTAACTCTCACACAGTAGCCGCCATTAACCGTGGGATTTAGTTCATGTACAGTGAATCTCCGATATATCACACATTTTTAGGTGACTGCTTGTTGCGGGTTTTTAAGGTATAAGGCAAATTTTAGATTTGCATGCTTTCCGTGTAATACCACATATAGTGAACATAACATCCATGCTAATTTCTGTTAGCCCTACTATGGCACTTCTCTTTTTATGGTAGCATTAAGCTAGCGAATTTCAGGAGACAAAATGCTTCGGTATTTAATTCTACTTTGGCTTATGTGTCAGTTTTGAAGTAAATTTCAACTGACAAGCGACAAACAGCATTGAAGAAAGCACAACTGACATTATTTGGAGAACTGTGTAAGTGAGTCCCCTTAAGTGATACTATACAATAGCCTACAACGTTTTTGACAGAGAGAAAGACAATGATGAGATGCTAAGGAATGCTATGAAGTGAATTCAGAGATTAGTTTGAACGTATCCCCATCGACAAACGGGGCTTTACTGCGTTTGTTAGGCTGACTGTGTTCAAACTGGGCGGGGCACAAGGGTGTCTCCTTAACCCAAATTGCTGTCATTTTCCCCAAAGTATCGGACACAGTTTAGCCTTAAAAACATGTTTAAACATCCCTGCCCGCAACCTGGCTTAATGCTGGTGTTACGGGACGCCTGTTGATAAGCAGTGGCTCGGTAGGGCTAAGCAAAGGCTAAGCCAGGTACTTCAGCTCCCCCGAGTGTGTGTATTTACACACACGATGAGGTGTGAAGCTCGCCGGGGGAGCTTAGACGGGGGGAGTGGGTGTTTAGGTTGACGGAGAGTTGACTTACCCTACTGTCAACTTTTAGCTGCTCGGGCTGCGGCGTTAATTGGCGGAAGCTTAGCGCAAACGTTTTAGCGGTGGGCTAAACGTGTCGGGCCCGCAGTGTCGTGTTTCGGACTGGGGCAGCACATGTGGATTTTATTAAGACTCTTTCACCACACACTGCAGGTCTTTTTTGTTTGTGTTGATGTGTTGACGTGGGGCGACTGAGTCAATCTTTGGAGGTGGGGCATCTGTGTGCAAGTACCCCCTGGAAAGTTAGAAAAAAAAATCCCTTGACACCAGTTTCACTGATCAAGACGAAATTCGATGGCCATGTCAACCAGAAGAGGATTCATGCCGGGAACTGAACAGAAAGTTGGAAATTTTGATTTGACACGAAAAAGAGGGTGCAAGGGCCTATTCATCATTCCTCACAGCTTTAAATTGAGCTTGTTGTTACTTTAGCTTAGCACCATTACTCCACTTTCAGCCGAGCCCAATTTTGTGAATGAGGGAGCGAGTGAGTGTATGCAGTGATAACACCCTGAGGAGGACTCCTACCCCCCACCACGCGCTGACGGACAGCGACAATCTTTTTAGCATAAGTAGCTCCGCCTGCTCCATTAGCCACTGTTTGTGTGCGTGCGTGTGCGTGCGTGCGAGAGGGGAGTGGGGGGGTGCAAGCTTGACCCCCCCCTTCCCCTTGGGTAGATGTTAGAACAAATTTGAGGGGTGTCATATTACACGCCTGGTGACATGGGGTGGGGGGGGGGACGATGATGAAATGCTTAATGAATTAATCTGTGACAGTGGGCTAACAACATTAGTCAACCTCTTTTTACTTCCTCTGTTGGTGAATAAGCAGAGGTGGTAAAAGTACTCATACTCTGTACTTTGGTGGATGTACAGATTCTTAAGCCATTTTAACAATGGTGGTGGGGAAAAAAACTTCTCTGCTCCCTGATTCACGTTTCTCCGTGACACTACTGTCACTATTTTTTTTCTCCTCCCCCTGATCTCGATTAAGTCTTTTTTTTTTTACGTTGTCATCGGCAGAGGTTAAAAAAACGACATTATTTTGACAAAGTATGTAGCGCAGTACGAAGTACAAGTATCTGTTTTCAAATGTTGGGCGCAAAAGTAAAAAGTCGTCTGAAAAATAAATACTCAAGTAAAGAATACATTCCAGGAAAAAACCCTCTGGGCTTTATGCAGCCCATTTGTTTGCACATTGCTTTTTTTTTTTTTTTTTTTAAACCATTTAGTTGTGTTAATGCAAATGTAAGGAAATTACCCAAGGGCGGAGAGTCGGTGACTCTTGTCTGATTTTGTAATTTCCCTCTACAGAGCTTATTGTTTACATAAGGTGTATCTTTTGGTTCAATGATGGCTACTTATGGCCAATTCAAACCCATGAAAACAGTATGTTTTTTTTTAATTCCTTGCTACATACTGGATTGACTCATACGATTTGTGTAAAATGGGTTTCATTCTAGGCTCAACTCTTAAAAATGCAGTCTCCCGTAGACGCCCCCCCCCCCCCCCCCCCGTTCCCCCTTGTTTTCTACTAAACTACATAATGCATCAATTATTGGACAAAGGAGCATTTTCACACAATATTCTTATTTTTACAACCTGCACATTGTCAAACCAACTGGAATTAAAAAAATAAAAAACAAAAATGATGACAATGAATGTCAACTTTACATAAAATAAAAGAAAGCAAAATATGTCTGGGGTTGGCTTGCAGCAATGATGATGCCAACATTCCGCCGATCATTAAACTAGGTCGTGAACAACTTTCAGGTTTTAGCGTTAAAAGTGACTAATGCTAGTGTCACCACATAGGCTCAACCCACATTCATGCGCGCACGCACACGGACCCCACAATGTAGCAAACACAAAGGCACACAAACGTGCGCGCGCACGCACACACGTTGAAATAGATATTTAAATGGAAATGTATTGGGAAAGACAGCTGTTGGTATTTGTAGCCCGGAGTGCTGATTACAATGGGGAAATGGGGAGGATTGTGTACGGGGATCTGGTGGGGGGCTATTGCGGGGTGAAGGGGTGGGGGTGGGAGCTGGCCAGCAGCTGTGTTAGCAAGTGAATGGCGTAATTACCAGAGCCAAACCTCCGTCATTAACCTGCATTGTCCAACGTCACCACCACCGTTACCATGAGAAAGACGCTGTTAATTGAGCGGATTCTGCGACATTTTGCAAAGCGTCATACACACACTCTACAGTAGAAATAAACAAAAGTACAGAATAAGAAAGAACACTCTTTAGATGCAAAAACAACCAGATCTATCTAATGACTGTTATTTATTTATTTTTTTTTACTGTATTTTGTACTTTGGTACTAAATTGAGCCTGTCAGTCCCACTATAGTAGGACTGCATTCCTTTACCCGTCTAATAAACACACAAAATAATTAAGTGATTAAAGACAACAAATATAATTTAAAAAAAAAGTTTTAATACTCTTTTGAAAGTCATGCATTGGACTGGTAAATTTTCCAACTATTATATAGAGGGCCCCAAAAAAGCTTCAAACACATTCTAAAGCAAACAGGTGGTTCAAAATATCGCAGCTTTAAATGAAACACAAATTGAAATAAAATGAACCAAAACTAAAATGATTTGGTCTTCTGTATGCAACAGAAATAAATAATAATACATTTTTGTTAATTATAAAAAAAAAATACTGTAAAACACAAATATTCACTCATTTATTCATCCTTTGAACCGATTATCTTCACTCGGTCCGCGGATGTGCTGCAGCCTATCCCAGCTGGTCACCAGCCAATAGCAGAAAACACAAATACAAATAATAAATAAAATAGAATGTCTATGTTGTCTATAATGACATTAATAAAATGTTCAAAAAAAAAAAGAAAACTTTTTTGTATATCTGTAACAGTAATAAAATAAGATGAAATTGTAAAAAAAAAAATAAAATATGTCTGACAAATAATAAAAAATGAAATGTATGTAATTTCCTCTCCAATAACAATAAAATACAGGGCATGGTTGAAGTTATTTTTCTGAAGCAAACAGGTGGTTTTGAATAGATCAAGTACACCCTAATACAGTATATAAATGTAGTATACTAAAATAAACTGGAATTTACAATCAAAAAGTGTTTCACTAGGTAAGATGGCGTCTATGGGAGCTTGAGAACAAGACGGGCAAGCGTAGGACTTGGACGTTATGTTTGTGCGTGTGCGCGCGCGTGTGTGTGTGTGTGTGTGTTGCAAAGGGTTCTGGGGCACACAGGCGGCTGATGAAAGCATTGGCGGGATGCTCCAATAAAGAGCAGATTATCATAAGCGGCCATTGTCCACCTCTCAATTCTCTCTACTAGGCTAGCCACCAACCTCCCCCACTTTACCACCCCCCCCACACTCTCCCACTGAAAATGTTAATCGTCCCTTTTCGCTGGCACGCCAAGGCCGCGCAACGGAAAGAGATTGAAGAAAGCGGCGAGAAAACAAAGCGAGCGCAACAAAATGTAACTTACACGTCCCTAGGCAAGTGGCTCCATGCACCCCCCTTCGACCTCCTCGAGCGTCCCTCTCTCCACAAAACCCCCCACCCCACCCCCCGTTGACTCCGTCCACCCGGCTCGTTTTATCTGAGGATTGTCAGACAATGCCTAGAGGATCCCGTTCCCTAATCTTCCTAAAAATCCCCCTTTCATCCCCACTGTTAAAGAATGTATGAAAGGTTGACATGGAGCTGGAGAACACAAGAAAGGGGGGGGGTGGCGATATGTTGGGGGTGGGGGTGGGGGCTGTGCACATCTGGGAGGCTAGTGTCACCGCACTGGGTGGACTGCTGCGTTTGCCTGCGCCGATTCTTAATTAAATTGTTGTGCCGCTCAAACATTCAAATGGCCGCCGGGATTAACGGAATGAGCGGGAGTAAAGGAAAAAGGGAGGGGAGGATTGGGCGTCCGGGGGGGGGGGTTAATCTGTGTTCTGACCCGACTGAACCTCAGAGTCACACACAAACACACATTTTTCACACAAAACAAAGCAAAAAAGAAAAAAGAAAAAAAAAGAAGGCTTTGTTTTGCGCCCTCAAAGGCAAGCAAAAGGCAATGGGTTTTTAAGGCACTGATCCTGAGCGGTCTTTTCTTCTCCAATCCTATATGCCAGGGATTCCCATACTGCAGGGGGTGTGCCAGATTAAAAGTGTCATGGTAAAAACTGAAATTCTTCCCAATTGGAGTGTCGTCCATCTGTCTAGTAATGTTATTAGAATTTTGGAGCAATTGCAATATTAAAAAGAGTTTGTCTTTGAAGAATGTCTTGAAATGGCCAATTTTAAACTAGATTGGTTTAAAAGAGCATCTTTTCAGACATGACTTCTTAAGAGTTTTTTGTTGGTCCACTCATGACAGACATGCCTACCACATTTAGTGTACATATGGAAATCCTGATTCAGGGACTGAATTTTCAAATGTAAAAAGTTTATCTTTGAAGGACACCTGAAAAATTGCCAAAATGACTCTAAAATGATGGCTTCAAAACAAAATGTGAAGACTTTGTCTTTTCAGACATTTTATTTTGTTTTTTGTGAATCTATTCATGACAGAGATTAGCACCAAATGTCATGTTGCTACAGATAAACTGGCTTCAGAGGCTGAATTTCCAAAATATGTTGAGTTTGCCTTTGAAGGACCCCTGAAAGTGATCAAAATGAACCAAAAGGCCTGCTTCAAACCAAAATGGCAGAATTCCCTGTCTTTCCAGGATGGTCTCTTGAGAATTTTGTGGGTTTAATCACAATAGATACATCAACCCCATTTTGTCTGGCTATAAGGGACGTTGACTGTCTTTAGGAGATTCATTTTCAAAATATTCCAATAGGATATGTTGGTCCTGATAAATGCCCTAAAATGACTTTTTGATAGCAAAATGGCAGACCTTCTGTGTCTTTCCAGGTATGGTTTCTTGAGACTTTTTGTGGGCCAATTAACACCTCTACAGATTTTCAGGTTTCTAAAAGATGCTGGATTCAGGGGACGAATGTTCAAAACATTTCAACAGAATCGTCTTTTAAGGACCTCTGTTAAGTGCTCTAAAAGGTTCTTTCAAAGCAAAATGGCAAATTTCCTGTGTCTTTTCCCATGAAGGTTTCTTCAGACTTTGTGTTTCTACTCGGGATAGATAGACCTGCCAAATATCATGCATCTAAAGGATACTAGCAGATTTTTTTTGTAAAGCAAAGTCACAGTAAAAACACGAAACGGCGTCAAAAGAGGCAAAGTCTTGACTAAAAAGCTGCAACGAGCGTTGTGCAAATCCCGCAGCGTGCCAAGCAACCAGAGTATTATAGCCTTCGCACATTTCCTCGTGCGGCCGGCGGAAGATTAGAGCGGTTATCCCATTAAAGTTGCTAAAATGCCATTCTTGTGTCTTTAAGCCCTGCGCTGGGGAGGTCAAGACGAGTCCGCCGGCGCTTACAAGGCGGCCGCGTCGGTAATCTGCCCAAAGTTACAATGATTACGGCTAAGCTTCATCAGCAGAAAAGAAGCAAGCCATGCTAATATACTTAAAGCTGTTTGGTGCTTTTTTTTTTTTTTTTTTTTTTTTTTTGCGGAGACGTGCATGTGACAAAGAGTGCACAACGCCAGGCAAAAATCTTTAGTCAAACTTAACACCGATAGCGGATTAGGACGATCAACAAGTTTGAGTCATCAGAAATATAAACACACAGTCATTCGATATCCATGTGAGGGATAATCTCTACTAATCTGCTGGTAACATATCACTTCCTCAATTTATCATACATGAGATCAAGTTAAATGCTACAGAAGGAACTGGAGTGCGCTCCTGTCCTGACAAATATAACATGTACAAATAGTAAAACCATCGTATTAGTCACTGACAAATAAGATGAAACTAAAAACTATGCAACAGGGGTTGCCCTGAAAAGTTAGACCATGCTTATGTGAGTCACGTGAGATGAGGAATAGGAGTGAAGCATTGGCATGACAAATTAAAACAGCTGTATTATTATTGTTTGAGTCATAGTGTACATGAGATGTGTCACAAATAGAGCAGCAGACCCAGCATTAGTCCTGAAGAAATTAAATTCAAACATGGGATGGAGATCATGCTACATGTATTAATATGAAGTGTTGAACATGGCTTGCTGTTTTTGATGATGCTATGCTAACTAATTGGTGAACATACATGCCGTTTTTTGGGGTCTCCTAAAAAGTGATAATTTTGGAGGTCAGAGGATTCAACCCGACGCAAGCGATATAAAATGTGCTTTCCTGCCAAGATGCAGTTCTCTTCTCCGGCCAACATATCATTTACACGAATACCATGTTTTAGTCATTAATTTGAAAAATGAAGCTAAGTGCCACACAAAGAGGAGAGGAGCTCGTACTAAGACCTCCTGCACTAATATACGTTCTAGGCATCAAAATATGAAACTAAATGTTACATAAATAAGAGTGCACTGCTGCTCTGACAAAACGTAGATTTACATTACATCTAAGAGCTAAATGCCAAAAGCCACTTCCTCCCTCACAAACTTGACATTTATGCAAATTCTTCGGTTATAGGAGTTCATATGTGAGTTTCAGCTAAATGCTACGCAAATAGGAGTGAACACCTCACAAGAGCCAGCACTCCTGCCCTGACAAACTTAACATGTACATGAATACCATGGTTTTACTTATTCATACAAGACAAATAATATGAGTGAACATTCCTGCCATGCCACAAAAAATAAAAAGGATAAATAAATAGATGAAAGGCACATTTTTTTTTTGGTCACTCACACATGAGATGAGACTACTGGGAGTGCAGTGCACTCCTGGCCGGACAAATTTAACATTTACATGAATATGGTGGTTTTAGTCATTCATGTGTGCTTGTGACCTCGGCATTGTTCCTCTGCCTTGCTTTTGTGGGGGTACTGAAGGTTAAGCTGCTGGGATGGAGAAGCATTCAAATGCGTCATGTAGCCTTTTGCGCACAAAATCCCCTTTTTTAATATGTCTCCTATTTACCCACAAGTCCCGTTTTGAAAATGGCGGTATCACCTGCCACAATGGCCGCAATTATCCCAATAATGGCACTTATAGCGTGGCCACAAAGCTGGCCGTCACCTAGCGCCATGTTTGATAAGAGATAAACAAGCGGCAAGGAGGAGAGGAGATTAACATATGTTTAAAAATCACACTCGGAAGCCGATAAGATAGACGGCGTTCTTTTTCTTCTTCTTTCTTTAATCTGCTTTTGTGTCTGCTAGGAGACAAGAGCAGAATGGATCCGGCATGAAGAGCTTCCTGTACTTTACACGTGCAGCCTAACCGCCTACACTTTGCTGATCAGACTGTCAATGGAAGAAAAAAGGACTTCTCAAGATGGATGTACATTTGTGTACCTTTAAGTTTACAGCACACGTTTTAAATTGCGTAAACGCCTCTGCCATGATATATACTTCTGTGGGTCCAATTGCGCTGAAATGCTAGGTGGATACATGTTACAATGACTAAAAGCACATTCATTGGAACCTAGCATTATGAATGTCCATTTTTCACAAACAATTCAGGTTACGTACAATTTTTGGGGAGAAAAATGGCCTTTATTTACTTATAATTTTCAATATACAAACGGTCTTGGCATGGATGAGTGGATGGATCTATGTTGTTTCTTCCTGCACTGCGTAACCATCATTGGCAACGTGCATTACAAATAGCTGTAAACTGAAAATATATCCCTCCGCGGCATAAAGCCGAAAGTAATTGCATGTAGGTGAAAGTCCACCTCAATATCCTTGATTATTCAATCACAAAAGTAATAGTTGTGTTTATGAATGATGTGGTGAAAGATGTCAAATGTTAAAATTCATCCTTTATTAATTTATTTAGATTTTTAAAAAATTATTCTGCTCTATGTGACCCATGAGCACAAAAGTTTGTCCACCCTCGGGCTAGTTTGTGTTCCTAGCCTGACTCGCATTTTTTGTCGTAAATTGAGAATTCTTCTATTGCAACTGATGTTAAAGTGAGTTAAAAACCCAATTTTATTCATCTACTTGGATGAATGGAAATTTGGCTCTTTCATTAGATTAGAATCTTGTTTTCAATTGAGTTTATGTTAGTATATTTAACCCTGTATCAGTCATTAAACAGTGTCCCCCCACATTGTTGCAGATTCTTTTTTTTTTTTTGCCATTATTGCTATGAATTCAAACCAAGGTACACACCGAATACTGATTTCTGGCGCACTGTTACACCATTCCCATACCTCCTCTACCCACACACACAACCCCCACTTCCCTCCTTCAACCGCCCCCCGGTT
This sequence comes from Festucalex cinctus, assembly GCF_051991245.1. NCBI lineage: Eukaryota > Metazoa > Chordata > Actinopteri > Syngnathiformes > Syngnathidae > Festucalex > Festucalex cinctus. The sequence continues at coordinate 7,439,408 of NC_135424.1, forward strand.
GGGGCACAATGTGGCGTTGGGCGGCATTTTCTATTAGGCATCGGGCCTCCCCAGATGCCTCCAAAGTAATTGGGGTGGTTAATTTATTTACTCAGCGGCAGTTCACAGCACATTAAATAATAGAGATAATTGAACAAGAATTGTCAAGTGTCTTCTGATATCACACACATTACAGCGGGGGAGTGTGCGCGCGTCAAACTCCCATTTCCATGCGCCCATTGTTTGTGGTAATTAAGTACACAGATTTATTCCTTGGTTGCCTTCCAAGCTTATGGCGAGCGCCATTGTTGTCTTCTATTAATATGTAATCAGTAAATAGTTTAATTTCCTAATCTGCGGTTGGAGAATTCACTTTCTAACAACTCTTAATTACTGCGGGCTCTAATGAGCGTCGGCCACCGGCCAATCAGGAGGCAGGGGCGCGGGTCGAGGTGGGGGAATTTGAATTCCTACGACGGCGCCGCCTGTGCACTAATGAACTTGTTATTCTTGCACCACTGGGAGCGCTGTCCTTCACACATTAGCAGCGGTATTAGCACGTTGCTAAGCCTACACCTGGCGAATATGGATGAGGCCTATTGTCATACGTCAAGAATATTTGTGTGTTTTAGCGCCACACGTGTATTCATTCACAGCACTAATGGCTTCTATTGTCTTTCTAAACAGGCGGGTGGACATCTCATTAAAGACGCCTTGAAGTCTACAAGATGGGTTAAATTCCTGCTACTTGCTTAAGTGTAGTAACAGGTGACTTTTTGAATGACAACCATTTTAGACGATTAGCAGGTCGGAATGTGTGTATATATTACAAAAACAACGGTATATAAAAGAGGAAATGGGAGATGGAGTTATTCATGAGTATCATCATAATGAATATATATCTAATTTGCTTCAATAAATATAAACAAGTGCCACAAAGGATGGTATTAAAAAAAATAAATACAATGCTGGTCTGCACCGAAGTCTTTAATATTCACAAAAACAAAATGGGAATAAAGAATTCTAGCAAAACTACTACTTTTAACTGGATTATTTTTTTTAAACAAATTTAGTATGTAGTATTTTCAGGAAACATTTATTTTGTTTTTATTTCCTTTCACAACACAATTTTATTGTTTTTATTTATTATTATTTAGTTTGTTTTAAATTCCATCCATCCATCCATCCATCCATCCATCCATCCATCCATCTTCTACTGCTTATTTGAGGTCGGGTCGCAGGGGCAGCAGCTTTAGGTGGGAAATCTAGACTTCCCTCTCCCCAGCCACTTCAACCAGCTCCTTCGGCAGGATCCCAAGGCGAGCCGTGAGACAGTCTCTCCAGCGTGACCTGGGTCGTCCCCGGGGCCTCCCGCTGGTAGGACATGCCCGGAACACCTCTAAAGAGTCTATTTCATTCCTCAATTTCTTTAGGTGGAGTTTTACAAAACAGACAGTTGAATTGTCCAAGAGAGTTAACAGATTTGGTGTCAAGGTAATGTGTAATGAATAAAAATAACAGACAGAGCAATACAATAGAGTTGGGGAAAAAAAATAAAAAATTGTCACATGTGGTCATGGAGGGTTTTCGCCCGACATGAACGCTTATATATTTCGACATTCGCCTGTTGTTTTGGGAACATATTCGTTGTTATTTGCTGAAAAACTCACCTATTTGCTATTTTAGTGCTCAGGCCAAAGTAAAGTACAACTTTGCTGCCATCTTGAGGCATCTGTAAGTAATTCCAGAACAGTCTAAACTTTTTAGAACGGGTGACAAGTCTACATAGATTTTCACTATTCACTAAAGGGCTTGGGTCCATATTCTCTGTAGTCAAATAATCCAAGACAAGCAAGCAAGGCCGCTCACATTTTGCTTCATTTTTCTGGCTTGCGTCCTAACAAGGCTTTACCCTATGGACAAATCTTACAAACTCCATCTGCTCCCCCCAAAAAAGCGGGACCACATTTTGTGTATGCGTGGGTGTGTACGCGTGGATTTGTGAAGTGTGTCGGCGCTCATGTTGTGTGTCCCCCCCCCCCTTCCTTCCTCCCCCCCCATCCCTTTTGCTTCCCTTTAACTCACCCCCGTCTTCCCTTACACAGCATATCAAGCGAGGCCAGATATGTACTAGGGCGAGGAGGGTGTGTGTGTGCACGGTTGAGCGCACTGTTCAATAGTGAGCGAGCACGGGGCCGGCCGGCTGGCAAACCCAACCAAACGGCGGCGGCGCAGACTTTGGGCCGCTATCACACCCAGTTATCGTTTCCCCCATGAAGAGCTCCCTTATCACCCCAGCCCAGAGAGGTCTCCCCCACTCCCCTTTCTCACAGGGAGAGGGGGGCTTCAAAGATTCCCTCTCGCGCAAACTCCCTTCTCTCTCAGCATATGTGTGTATGTGTGTTCAATTTGGCAAAACATTTTTTTATTTTTTTCCCCAGCGTAATTGGGCTCGGGGTACCTGTGTCCATGAGATAGCGCAGCCTCTTCTCCACGCGAGCTGCCCGGGCGTCGATGTGCCGCTGCTCGCTCTCCAGCGCCGACAGCTCGCCCACCACATACTGACTGGTGTCTTTGAACGCTTTCTGAGAGACCGAAAGACAGAGCGAGAGCGACAGAGTGAGAATGAGTGACAGAGGGTGACGCTCATCATCGAGACGTCCTCGCGAAACAACAACACAAAAGGAGTTGTTAGTTCACCAAAAAAAAACAAAAAAACTTGAACACAAGTATGGCTCCTTCTTGTTTTGTGTTTCTCTCTGATAGCTTTCAGCTACTCATTCTTTTAGTTGTCTTACACAGTGGTTGTCAAACTGGGGCACTAGGGGGTCTCCAACTGGAGATCATTAAAGCTGCTGAATGCAGAAAATTCGAATCGTTACTGCCACCTGTGGCCGAAAAATGAAACTGAACACTGCATTCTTCACGAACACAATGCACAGATGACGTCACGTTCGCAGACAAAGGAATTTGAACTTTTAGAACTATTGGGGAAATCTCTGTCCTGTACTTTGGACCTAAATTGTCTGCAAACCTCTGCTCTGCACTAATTGACAGGGGTATGTTGTATATAGTGTATGAAGTGCTGCCCCCACCAGTGAAAATGCGTTTTTTTATAGTCTTAAGGTGCGTTCGCTTTCCCCCAACACAGTCATTTTCATAGATTTTTTTTGAATGCACTGAATTATAAACTTTCTCAAGTCATTCTTTGATAAATGTTTTGTCTATTTAATCAAACTTAATGTAATTATTTTACATTTTATTTACTTATTTTATTTTCTATTGCATTTAAAAATGTAATGTAAATGAGTGTAAAAATGAAAATGTAATTGACTTTAATCAGGTTTAAAAAACATTTAATGACATTTTAAAATATTTTACTAGTAGTTATTTCATCACAAATAAATTCTTTTTATTTATTTTCAACTCTGTGATTGGACCATCTGCATTTAAGGTGGTTTTTTTTCAAAAGGTCAATTAGATATGAAATTCTCCTTACATACAATCTATAGCTACAAACACAGAATAGCGATGAATCTGTTACACTTAACTCAGCCTCAATTCCAGATGTGTTTGTGCTTGCTATTCCGCAGATAGTGATGACAATGTTCATTCATATAATAAAAAAAATAAAAAATAAAATCTACATTTTACTGTTGATGCTCTTTTTCTGCTTAATGGGAAGAAGTAGTGTGAAAGTTTTTTTTTTTTCTGCACTTGTTCCACCCAGGCAAGCACTTTTCCCTCCCCGCCTGTGTGTCAATTCCCAGTAGCCCTCCTCCTCCTCCTCCTCCTCCTCCTCCTTGTGCAGCCTCCCCTTTCCTCTCGCTCTATCGCCATATTTTTCTCCTTGGCAAATCAATTTTACACATGATCAGCCCACTCCCCTTGCCGCGCTCGGCCCGGCCGTAATTAAGAGCAGGGAAATTACCATATATATTATATTAATGCAAACATCATTCAGCAGGTAATTCTTGGCTGATCGGGATAATGGAAAGGTTCAACACCCATTAACCCTGGAGCCCGGGCGGCGAGGTGCGTGTGTGTGTGTGCAGAGGATGTGGGGTCGCCGATAGAGGAGAGAGGGCTGCTTGGGAAGAGACACGCATTGAAATTATAGCATTCTGACGGACACTCACTCAAGTTTAAACACAGGCTGAGAGGACTGCGAGTGTGTGGAATGTGTATATACTCAAAAGTCAATTCCTGGGGATGTGTGTGTGTGTGGGTGTGTGTGTGTCCTTCTTTCATAAAAAGACAATATAAAAATTTGATTAGGGGTATAACATGCATCTGTTATTTCCTAAAATTTTGTTGTGTTGCACTTTACTAAAAGAAGAAATATTTAATCTGTTATATAATAATTTTTCTGCATTGTCTCTTTCATAAAAACAAAACAAACCACTCATGTTGCACTTTACTGGGAGTAAATATTTAATCAATTTTATATCATTAAATATCTATTTCAGATTTTAATCAAGACAAAGTTTTGTTTATTTGTTATTGTTTACCTGTCAGATATTAACAAACGTTTTTTTCTGTCATTTCATTTGTCATTTTAAAGGTGATATTAATTATTCTTCTTATTATTATTTTTGAGAAACCACCACATCCCAGGAAGAACAACCTATCAGAGACAGAAAGAGTGACAGACAAGGCATCAATCATTTGCTGTGCACTCTCAGGCACACTGTGGTCACCAGCACCCCACTGAAAAAAATCTCCATCAGGAGGGGTTGCAAGTGAAACAAGAAACCATAAAAGTGCAAGCTATGAACTGCTGATTTTTAGCTTATTTTCACCAAAAACGACTCAATTTCACCTTGTCATATTGTTCATAGATCATTGAACCATTCTAATGACATCCAATAGAAGGAAAAAGACAAACAGTAGAAAGGTGTTTAACTTTATGTTTATGTTGGGGTTATAGCTGCTTCTATTATTTTATATTTACATAAAAAAATACACATAATTATTATCATTTTAGAGCACACCATTAAGGAAATGAGGAGTTAAGTAAGATTAAATATCAAGTGTCAAATTGGAATTTCAGAATGAAACGGACAGATGGAAATCAGACGATCATTTGACAGACAAACCTCTTCCTCAAACGGTCTAAAGATGTCAATCTCCGACTGTGACCAGTCGTCCTCTTCAGCCTTTTTCAGGTCTTCGGGAGCTGACCTCTGTCTTTTCACCTCTGCGGGGAGGAAGCGACATTGTTAATATGTCCTTGTAATGGCTCGTAATGGAGGGGATGGACATACCTGGTCTGTTGTCCACGTACTGACTGAAGGACTTGAGCTGTGTCTTCCTGACTGCAGAGTCCTTGTTGAAGACCACGGGGCTTCGCAGCCTCTCGGTGGCGCGACGCAGTCTCTCTGCACGCAACTGCTCCGCGTTATTCTGTATAACACAGAAAATCGATTGATCGCAAGTTAAGATGAGAATACAGTCTGCTCAAGCTGTAAAGTGCCAACCAACAAAAATACAAATGACAGGATGTACTTGGTGGTTTGCTTATGATACTTAATATATTTACAATAAAATAAACCATGCAACCAACAAAATACACTAACGAACCGATCAAACAAAAAACAATAAATGAACTCAAACAACCAACCAACCCCAAATAACAACCAAACAAAATAAACCAACAAACCACATAAACCATCCTACTAACTACAAAAATCCCAACCAAACAAGGAAAAAAAAAAAAAATAAATAAAAAATAAAACAAACCAACCAACTGAGCAAATAAAGTAAACCAAGCAACCACCGGAATCAACCGACCAACCACAAAAAAAAACAAAAACAAAAAAAAAAAAAACAGATCTAGCAAGCAAGTAACCAACCAGGCCCGATCTCACAACTGTGAGCAAAAGTACATACTCGAAACACGCACAACATTTGTGTACATGTAAACACGTGTGCGCAAACACACCTGCTGCCAGAGCTCTGTGCAACGTCTGCTAGAACGTGATACCTTAGCAACACGCCTGCTTTGTTTGTTTGCGTCCACGTTGACAAACACGCACTGACAAACACACAAACACACCCTCCACACACTCAGGGGAGAAGCAAAAAGGAGGCAATTAACTTGACTTTCAACAAAACCCTGAGCCAGAAAATATATTCAAATTATGCAAAAAGGGTAGAAAGGCTATTGTTTTCAAAGTGAACACGTGTTAAAAAGCTGCACGCTTGCTTCTCCTGCTATCAACGCCCTAAAAAAAACAGCACAAAGTAAAAACGCTTTATTAGCGCGTCTCCAAATGAGCCAAGCCGAGTGGAAAAAGAAAGCGACGGAGGCGACTGCTAACGCTAATAGGACAGCCAAAAGTGTAATAAAGTCGACAATTAGGGGCAAACATGTTCCGCCGCTTGAGACGACAGCAGATAGGCAAACGGCGCGCGCACAGAAGCAGGACTCGTTAACTTCACTTCCGACTGTTGGCTCACAATGCCAGCAATTAAGTCTCTTCTTCTTCTTCTGTTTGCTTGGATAAGCGACTAAAAAAGCTCACGTCCAGTCACGCCCAGGCAAATTGTGATGAAATACAATGTAAGACTTGCCAATTTAACATTTTGGAGGATATAACAGTTATACTCAAGTATCTCTGCTTCTCTGTTTCAATTGGTAGCATGTTGGAAAAATCTATGCTTGCGTTTTGTGGGAGCTTAAAGAAAGTTGTTTCTGGAAAAGATGCAATGATTGTAAATTTACTTATGACGCTGACAAAAAAAATCTGTTGGATTAACTAAGCATGGACATTGGGTGCAGACATTAAAACCATGTTTCACCAAAACAAATATTATCACAAAATACCCATGTTGGTGAAACACAATTTTATTGTGAACAACCAATGTCCACACTTTAAATCCTTTTACTTTTTCAGTATTTTTCAGCATTTTTTGAATATATTTTTTTGCATATTCCCCGTAATACTTTCCATTGGGTATCAAGTTTACACATATTTGCGCTATTCGTGAGGTGGGCCAGTGCCTATCCCCTGCAAATTGTGGCAGTCAATTGGCCAATATAATAATTTGTTTAAACTGATATATTGTTCCATCTTCTGATTGTACAGTATCAGTGTCTGATTATTATAATTTTTTTTAATAAAAACTTGATTACCTCTAAAATCCTGATTGTGTAAAACCTGCAAGGATAAAATGAAACTTTTATGTCAAGATGTCGTGGCCCATCGATATGAAACGCACACCCACAACATTATGACTTTCTCCTTGGACCTTGTATCAACCCACTACACAAATGCATGTGCAATCCTGCACCACATCTAAAATGTGCTACGACTGCACGGTTCAAGTGGGGACACGTACACCCCCCCCCCCCCCCCCCCCCCCCCCCCCCCCACACACACACACACACACACACACACACACACACACAGGCACACACAGTGCCACTCCAGTGGCCGTAAAGGACTAAGCCCCTTTTTGGCTTTGAACACAAGAGGGTGTTTATGTGAATCGATGATCAAAGTGTTCCCCATATAAGCGCCCACCGACACACACATACACAGTCAGTCACCTTATTCCACTTGACATTCCCATCAATCAATTAAAGTGATGTTAAGACTGCGTGCGACTCAATATTCACATCAGAAGATACACACACCTACACTGGAGAAGGTCACAGTCAATAGCGACTACTGCTACTAATGTTACGGCGCAGGTGAGCATCCACACACTAGATGCATTTGTGCGTGCACAGTGCACACACACAAACTGCCGTACACTGTCAGCGGAGTGACAGCTGGGGTCAATGGATTTGATCGATGGCACTCTTGGAAGAAGCTTACAGGTGCGTTACATTGCCATTATGGCCCACAGTGTCCCATACTGTCTTAGTATGTTCCATAGTAACCTCTATTGTCTCATGAGTCCCCATTCTGTCAAATACTGTCCACCAATGATCCCATCAGGTATGGAGGACCAAAACTGCCAAAATTCGAAATAAATAAATGACTAAATAAATGAATAAATTACTAAAAGTGAAAATATAACTCGAAAATTATATCTAAAAAAATAAAATATAAATGGAAATAAATCAGTTTTTATTTTAACTTTTAGTCATTTATTTATCTATTTAGTTATTTATTTATTTATTTATTCATTTATTTGCTTAGAATTTTGGCAGTTTTGGGCCGTACCGCCAAGACGAAATGTTGTTCAAATGAGGGGGCGGTCCTAAGCGTGTCTTGGGTTGGACTCCGCCGTTGCTCACTGCCTGTCATTGGTCGAGTGAGCAGCTCGGCGAACAAGGAAGTCTCGCCGGCTTGCAATGGAGAGCTCCAGCAACAGACGACTATTTTGTCCACTGTCTGCTCTCACTTGTTGTATAATAACTGAAGTCGCAAGTTGAGGTGACAGTGGACATGATCGTCTTCCATTGCTGGAACTCTCCATTGTAAACCGGCAAGACTTCCTTGTTCGCCGAGCTGCTCACTCGACCAATGACAGGCAGTTTGCAATGGCTGTCCTATTTTGTCCCATAGTGTCCCGTGATGTGACATGTCCGATAGTACGTACTTCCACTCCATCTGCAGGACTGAGGGGGGATGCGGAGGAAGATGAGGTGGCAGTGGGTGTAGAAGAGGAAGAAGAGGACGGGGATGAAGGGCCGGCGGCGGTGGTGAGGGCGCTCGGTCTGATCTCACTCAGCTTCTTGAGTTTCAGGTCTATGTGCTTGCTATTTGCTCCTGGAACAAATATAGAGAAAATACATGATTGAAACTTTAAATGTACATAAACTACAACTTCACACATAAAGAAGACACTTTTTCCACCATAAGATACAGGATCTTTGCGTTCTTGGTACTCCCAACCAGATTCCAAAGCTACAGGGTGAGATAGATTTAAAGTTTTTTTTACACTAAACTTTTAGTGGCTTCCATTAGGTGTTACAGAGCTTCATCAAATCAGCCTTCCGCAATATGACACACATACGATGGGGGTGTGGGGGGTGAATTAGCTCACTGTAGTTCTCATTGGCTCAATTACCCTGGGACTAAATTTAAACAATAGCTCCTGCCTTCACCATCTGCATTTGAGTAAAGGCACTTTCCCTTACACTATATCCATTTTCATTGATTGTTTCTGAACATGTGATTTTCTCCACAGTTGTGGCACCTTCCAGAGGCAGCTTGCAGGGAAGGAGTGGCGGGCAAAGCACTCCTGCGAGGCTGCAGCGCTGCATGGAGGGACATGAAAGAGGAGCAGGAAGACCTTTTTGCGTGTAATGCGCGACATGATGCATGCATGACACCAGACTACATTTCACCATATTGACATTCTTAAGCTATTTCTTTACATTTGATGGAGGATTACTCATAACGGTGCTTTGTGTGACAGACACCTAGACAGCCAGACTCAAATATTGTGATGATGAATTTTCAATCTTTTTGAGACTATAGCCTCCTGAATAGACATGTATAAATGGAGTAAGAGATAGTATTAATCGGTAGCTAAGACTTTTGGAATCGGAGCAGAATAAATTAAAAGTAATTCTATAATATAAGACAAGAGAAATAAACAGTTTTTTGTTGTATTTTTAAATATATATTTACAGTACAAACATTTTTCATATATATATATATATATATATATATATATATATATATATATATATATATAAATCCTGTATTACTATTAACACATATTTTTAAAAAACATATATATCATTATCTAGTATTTAAAATGTATTTTATACTAGTCTAATATTCCTTTTTATTCCTTTTTATTATTGTAATATTTTCATAGTATTTCGGGAGAATTTTGAAAATATGTTTAATCATTAGTTAATAATTAGTTGGGTTTTTTTTTAACTGGTTTATTAGGTGTCACTTTTACATGAGTGATAAATGAAAAGCAACGTTTTCTCATTTCTGCAAGCATGCAAGTTAAAAGTTAAGCTTTTCAACACATTTATGGATAAATATGTTTTTTTCTTTACTTAGCCTGATCATCACTGTGCTACTTTTAATTATTAGGCTTCTTTCATGAAGACGACTAAAGTGTCTGACATCAATGAGGAAGCAGCACAACAACAAAGCTGTTGGAGATAGTGTACTTAAAAGACTGTCTGGTTTTCATGTTTTCCTTTTGGAGCCTCCTCGCACATTTCACACAACAGGAGAAGACAAATACACTCACACAAAACATGAAAAAGTCAGCAGATTTGGTGGTTTTCTTTTCTGTCTGGAAAGCACTTTTAAAAAAATAAACGTACATATATGAAAGAAAAGTTGATATGAGTGGAAAGTAAGTGTGTTACAAAGACAAGCACTAGACAGTCAACCATGTCGCAAGCACCACATCCAGCAACTTTACCAGAGGCTGTTAGCTCAGAGGTGGGGTTAGTAAGCTCCAGGGGCCCCTGGCTGCAGCTGGATGAAGCCGCCGGGAGAGGCGCATCCAGTGGGTCAGCAGCCAGGGCAGATGTAGAGGCTGTGTTGTCAACAGAGTCACCTTCCACATTGAAGTCCTCACCCTTTTTACTATCAAGGCCATCATCGCTATGGCAACCCTCTTCTCCATCACCTAACATGTCTGTGGGTTGTTAGTAACACAGGACATGATAAGAAATGGAAAAAATAGTTAAAGAGCAATGAAGGAAAGTCTGTTAGTTTTAGAAAATTCATCCCCTGAAGCCAGTTTCCTATAGCAAAATGAAATTTGGTAGGACTGTCTCTCATGAGTAGGCCTGCAAAAAAATTCTCATGATGCCAAGCCTGAAAAGACAAAGGAAGTCTGTCATTTGAATTTGAAGCCATTTCCAGGCGTCCCTCAAACAAAAGCCTTTCTGACTAGAATTTGAAAATTCATCCCATGAAAAAAATACTCTTTTAGCAACCTGAAAATTGGTGGGCATGTCTATCAGTAGGAGACCCACAACAATGTCTCAGGATGCCATTTCTGTAAAGACACAAGGTGTGTGCCATTGGTTATGGAGCCACCATTTTAGGCTCATTTCAGCCCATTTCCAGGGTTCCTTTACACACAAATTCATAGAAGAGATGTTAAATAGGCAAACATTCAACTGTAAAAATCTTGAGTTTTTGCCATTGAGTGTGGGTGGAGCATGACAGCAAAGTTTGATGACTCGCCATAAAACAAACTCTTCTGGACAATGAAAAGCGACAAACAATAACAGCATTTTTCATTCGTTTTTTCCTCTTCTTAATTTTCTAGCTGCGATGTGGAGCGTGCTTGCAAGTGGCTGGGGTTTAATTAAAGGCGCTGGAGTCGGAAAGTTTCTTTGCGGGCAGAAACATGGAGGGTGGAGGGGGTTAGGCTGAGTTATATTGAAGGAGAGTGAGAGAGCGAGAGAGAGGCTAGGATTAGGCGTTCTGCTCGGCAGGCCTTGTGTAACGCAGCCCACAGCACTTCTCTTCTTCCTCGTCCTCCATCATTTTCTTCTCCTTCCCCAGCTCCATTTTTAATGAGATCAACAATTAGTGCAATTCAGAGACGCTGAAGGAGCAAATAAATCAATCACGGCTTGCGTCTAATTTGCGTCACCTATTTTGCTTTTTCCGGACGTGGCAAGAACGTGACAATCATATAATGCAAAAAAACATTCACAAGTTCAGAAAGAAGTCAGAAAGAAGTTTCATAGGCATTTCCACATATCCACTGAATTGTGCTCACGTACTCCAACCCTGGTTGGGAAACACTGGTGTAACACATCTAAATACTTTTGAACCTGTGAAAACCTACGCTGTCGTCCTTGATCCTAATGATACTTTTGATAAAACACGCATCTGTCCATCATCATGTATTAACATGCCCAAACAACGGAGGGCTTATCGTTAACGCATTTTAACAAAAAGGCTTTGATAACGCTAATTTTCATAATACCCCATCATTTGTAGAAAAATGGAAAACAGCGGGGAGCGTGAATAGTAGAGTTTCACAGACCCAACTGGTCGGCTATTAGACGGGTTGGCTATTGGGAGGCTAAATTGTTGTCGCAGTCTGTTGTGTTGATTAACAGTTACCGAGTGATCCAGACCCATGGTCAGGGCAAAATGACATTTTGTTTTTCTCTGAGGATTAGTGGAACCCCTTGAGAGAGCATAATGGCAACGTCGTTGTGCTTACAGTGTTAGCATAGCAAGTAGTGTGCTTATGTGTGTGCATGTGTCCGAACCTCCAGCCAGGCCAGGCGCCTTGCCGCCCTTCAAAGTGCTGCCGGACGACACGTCTAAGCTCATGTCGGACATCTTGACTCCGGATCGAGCCTCTGCAATCAGCTGCCGGGCCCGCTCACGCAGCTGACGCCGCCGCTCGGCATCCCGCTCCTGCACAAAAACATTGGCAAAGTATTTTAATCAAAATGAATTAATGAATTAATTAATTAAAATGAATTAAATTCTTATCTCTATATCTGAAAATCAACTATATTTTTGTGTGGTGGAATGTATTTGAAAAGTCAGCCCTTGAAGGCAGTTTATTTAGGCAAAATGACATTTGGTAGGCATATCTATAATGAAAAGACACAGGAAGTCTGTCATTTGAATTTGAAGCCATTTCCAAGCGTCCCATCAAACAAAAACCTTTCTGACTAGAATTTGAAAATTTATCCCATGGAAAAAATACTCTTTTAGCAACCTGAAAATTGGTGGGCATGTCTATCAGTAGGAGACCCACAACAACGTCTCAGGTCGCTTTATTAAGGATTGAATTGCTGCATTAGATATAGATAGATAGCCAGATAACAAAGTAGGGTTAATTAACACTTTTTTTTTTTTTTTTTTTTAGTGTTTAGTGTCAGATGTTTGACAAAATCATTCTGAAAATCACCACAAAGTGGCATTTCACAAGACTGAATGTTTTGTCCTGCATTTCTTAAAAGCAAGCTTTTGACCATTTTTTGACCAAAAAGATTTCAGAATTTGTTTTAAATGTTTATTGGCGGATATTAATTAGGAAGGCAACTGCCTATGACAAAACACGAAGAAATGGGAACACGGCATTTCGGTACAACATTGCCTGCACTTTTAACTCTGTTAACAAACTTAGTAAACATGACCCACAAAAAAGCCTCAATAAGCCATGACAAAAAAAAACAGAGAAGAAATCCGTTATTTTGGTTTGAGGTGGCCATTTTATACTCATTTCATCCTTTTGCATGTTCCTTCAAAGATTAATTCTCCCATAGAATGAAAATATATTGCCATTCACATGACACTTCAACAAATCTCATATTATTTCAGCTTTGAGAGATTTGAGCTCAGTAAACAGCCTCAAGATTTCATATTTCTGAGTTTTAAGAAAATCTTTTTTTTTTTTTTTTTTAAAGATACTTATTCACAAAGGCAATGGTTTGGACAAGTCATTACAAATATCATTGATTTCAATGGAACAGATAACATGGACAACGTTTAACATGTATTAATGGAAGGCCTAATCAAAATGAACTCATGTAGCGTACACAAACACACAATAAACATACAGTATTGAGCCACTGTCATCGGATGCCTTATGTCAGAAATGCCATCCTCGGCAGCAATTCAATCTGATTTTTTAACTGATAACACACATACACGCGCACGCACACCCACCCACCCACGAGCAAACACTTAAATGTCAGGTAAATAATGACCATTCCGACAAGCACACATCAGTGCTCACATCATGGTTTGTGTTTTTAAATGGCAGTAATGTGGCGTGTAGGTAAAAACGACACATTTACCACAATACATTTGACGCATCTCGTGCACACACTGCATGGACAGCCCTCCAGAAGTTACTTACTCTCTCTAGTAACTTCTTCTCCCTCCCTGTGGTTTCCTGTTAATCAGGCTTCTCCATATTGAAGCAGGGCTTTTTTTCCTCTCACATTTTTTTAAGGTGCCCGCCCATTCAAGCGGGGCTCCTATTTATCCATTAACAAAACAAGCAGCGCCCCGCTAATGAGCTACATCTCTCCATTTCCATGTCAATTGTTTGTTTGTAGCCATTGTCGGTGCTAGGACAATAGGGCTGTATTGTCAAGGCAGGCAACTTTAATGCACTCTGTGAGTGTGTGTATGTGAGTGTGCCCAAGGGGATGCCCAAGGGGAGATGGGAACAGACCTTTAAAGAGATAATGATACGCACATACACGCACACGCACACACTAGGAGAAGTTTGGGGGTGGGGGGTGGGGGGGGGGCACAAGAATTAAATGTGAGAGAAGATAATCACTAGTGTAAAAAAAAGTTTACAGTATGGAGGAGTGTGGCTGCCACAACAAAAATAAATAAATGTAATAGTCCAATAAAGTATCGAATAATAACATAATAGCAATAACATAACAGAATAATAACATAATATAATGTGAAATATCCTATGTCCAAATACAAGCTAATCAATCTAAATAATTCTGACTTTTTTTTTTTTGCAACATACCTGTAAAAGCTCCACTGAGTTAAAAATATTATGTTTAAATGCTGATTTCAATATGTTTTTCAATAAAAAAAATAAAATAAAAAAAAGAAGTATATTGCATTGCTTGGCATCTTTCAAGTGTTTTTCTGGATACAAGATCAACTTTAAAACAAAGAAAAGCCTAAGACAGCTAATACAACTGCAATACTACAACTGCAATACTATAATATAAATATATATATATATATATATATTTACATTTTTCTGCAAGCCTAAATTATATAAAAGTATGTTAACTTGATGTTGACACAAGTTTTAGAATTTTTCAACATTAAAGTGACATATGTTCAGTGAAAATTAGAGCAAGGTGATATTCCAAAAGCCTGTAGGTTAGGTATTTAATAATTATTTTTTTTTTCTGCCAACGATAAAAGAAAAATGTCTTTTTTAATTTAATCTAATTTAATTTGTTTTAACTTCAGTTGAAGGAAACATAAACATTTGTTAAGGTAGGCGAGTGGCTGTGACAAAATTATTCTGAAAATTACCAAGTGGCATTTCACAAGGCTGAATGTTAGGTCGTCTATTTCTTAAAAGCAAGCTTTTGCTTCTGTTTAAGTGAATAACACATTTTCACTGTTACTTGTCGTATTATTGTACTTTTTGTTGCTTTCATTGAAGACAAAGTAGTCTGAACTTTTAGTATGCAAAAAGCTTTCCTAAGCAGAGACAAAAGCCAAGCAAGAGTGGTACAGCCGGTTCATGAATAAACATGACTCATCTTTCTATTTCTCATTTTTGCATTCCCTTGCAAAAATGACTTTCCCTCTTCCGCTTGTTGTAATTATCTTGCATTTGACTATGTTTTTCGTGCGGCTTTTATGAGTGTAATATGAGAAACGGCAATGTCACAGGCGGCAGGCCTCCTGGCAATGGACTGATTGCAGATATGGACACAACCAGCAGGTTTAAGTGTAGCAATAAGCATATAGCTAGCGTGCCCCAAATATGGGAAAAACACCACGTTCTATATTTTGGTCGGCAATTCCGGGGGACACAAGATGGGGAAATTGACTGTGTCTATCCAGGGGCTAGGATTAATACTATGGGAAAATGCATGTGACTAGCACCAGCCGAGCTCAGTCAGCTATAAAGACACTGATTAGAAAATAAGAGAAAACATATCGGGACGTTATATTGTAAAGGACAACATGTTATCTCAGATAAGACGTCTCCGGGAAAACACTGATTCAATGAAGACAATGCCGCAGTTAACACGTGTTTCTCATACAAACACATATCTAAAGGGAGGCGAGCACTACAATGTCAGTTGGAACAATGATGGTAGAAGTGTTACTGTGATTGAAACGATCATCATGATGTAATGGAAATTTACCAGAGCTGGCTACATATGGTTAGGTAATATATGATTATTCTTGTACACTATGTTCCATGTAACTAAACGATTATGTAAGCATTATGAACTAAAACGACTACTCTTGGCATTTCCCAGGGTTGAATCCAATTGCCCCGATGGATGATTGTTCAAATTGGGTTTAAAATAAATAAATACATAAATAAAATAAAATCACACAATCAGTATCAGCTATTCCAAAGGTTAAACTGGTAGCCACATAAACATTTTGTATTCATATGAAAGGAGAGAAAAAAAGAAAAGAAAAATAAGCTGCATCTGCAACCTTCTTTTTCATGGGGAATTCTCAATAGTATCAAGCTTTGATGCCATGCTCCACCAATATTAAATGTTTAATTTGTGTGGGATAATAGCATTTGATTAGGGCTTGCTGGGGCAAATACCCTCATAAAAGCTTGTGAAAGTATGAGCCTTGGAATTCACACCAAAATACACAAATTTTGACTGCACATCAGACTCTCGGACACTAAATGTAATCGTGACGATAATCATGTTTTAAAATGGCGTGCCAACTAGTGTGAAACTGTTTACCAGGAAACCAGGAAAAACATTTCTGAATTTTTTAAAATGCTTATTGGTGGATATTAATCAACTATCACTAAGTAGTGACGACGTATTGTTCTGTTGAACAGATAACTGACTGACGGAAAGCCAATCAAGAAGTGATGTAACTCCACCTTGTGGTCAGTATGCTGTTGAAGTTAGCTTATTTCAACTCGAGAATTGCTTAATATTATGGAAAATAGAAAACGATGCCATTTTATTTGGCGTTTAGGCACTGAAACAACTTGAACAAGAAAACCTCCCGAAGAAAAAACCCAATCTCCGACTGATGTGATCAAGAACATAGAAAAAAGCGGAAAAGAGGATGAGAAAACCCGGTGGTCGGTGGGAAGCGCTGCTACAAGAAAGCAAACACAGGGAGAAAGGAGACTTTTTGTAAATGGCAACAGCGAGAACAATCATGTTTGTCGTTGACCGCTGGGCACCTCCAGGGGGAAGAGGGGCTAAACGCTTGAGTGCGAGACTGAGACAGAAGGCTCCTCGGTGGGCTTGGCGTCTGGACGAGGGCCCCTCTCTGCTCTGCAGGTTTTTTCTTTTTTTACAGCAGCAGGTTTGTCGCCTTGCTTGCTCTTTTTCTGTGCGAGGAGGGCATGCACCGCTGGCCTCGTACAGAGAGCTGGCGTGGGCACACGGCGATACCACACATACACACACAATCACTATCTGGAAAAGGGGGTTGCCAACCTCCCAGATAGCCAGCCAGTCTGGCAGCCAGTCATGCAGGTCCAGACATTTGTCATGACAGGCTAATTCACGGTCGAGAGGTGCTTTAGGTCTCTATCTTGCCCAGCCACACGCACTAAAACGGCACACACACAAATAGAAGCTGACGCTACACACCGTTTACAACAACATAATGATGAGCAAATCATGAGATGCATGCTTCTCTTCATTCATCGGTTGGTTCATTTTTCACTGCCTCTGAAAGCCAGCATTTTCGTGTCAAAGTTCTGTATAAATGGCACAGACACGGTACAAATGTGACCCGGTACTTTTCCCACCTTCAAAGATACAGTAATCCCCCCGACTTTTTAGGGGGGTTAGATTCCAAAAACTGCCACAGAAAGAAGAAAATCCACAGATACGGGCTGCCTTTCCTTCCTAAAAATGTGCTTTTGGCCCAAAATTAGCCTCCTACACTAAAGCCGTGCTGCAAAATAGAGCATTTACACTCTTCAGGTGAATAAAGTTTTACTGTTGTAGGTTGCTGTTAAATAAAATGCAGGTCTGACTACATTTAGTTACTCATACATAAAGAGCACAATATATGATTGCTTGATTGAATTATACAAGCTCTTGATGGTCACACATATTGATAAATTAATATTCAATTGAGTTGGTTTTACCTGATTTTAAAAGGTAAGGTTGGAGCATCTGTTTTTGAGCTGGATGTTGAAGGTTAATGAACGTGAGCCATTTGTGCCTCACTCATACAAGATGTGATATGTCACTGGAAGTCGTGCATGCAATCTGAATTCTGAATGCTGGAGTAATAATCGGCTAACATGGACGACGGGCGTCAGCACCTTCTGATATAGAAATATAGTTACCTTCAGTTTTAGCCAACAACAATAATGTTAACTTCAATTTCTATGACAAAATGGAATGTTAAAATGTTAATTTGGCCGAATATTAAGTTAAGACAACATATAAAGTTTTTTTCTTGTAACACTGTTCTGCAGAAACACAATGGGGTAGGACAAAGATGAACCGGAAAATTTCCTCCTTCCGAGGTTATATCAGAGGTGTAGAGGTGGGACAACATTTTGTGTGATAACGTATTCCACCATTCTGGGACTGGGGTGTAAAGTTTGACACCTGACATTCATTTTTCCCGCCCAATGATGTAATTAGGTGCTGAGTGGGTACTCTTTCATTGGTTTATCGACAAAATTGCTCTTCAAGCATCTTCTGTACATTGGTGAATTTTCACTTTACAAAGGTCAAGAATGTTGAAAGAAAAAAACCCCACCAAGGACTGCTCAGAACCTCAATGATAATCTGTGTAAAAAAATTATGATGTTACTGATGTTTTCTAGCTGTTAAAGACAGCTGATGTAATACATTTGCCAAGCACTTTATTGGTTATTTGTTTTTATGTCATGCTGTATATTTAATGTAAAAATTCCCTATCATCTAAATGAAGGCATGTGTTGGCTCTTTTGATAGGCACACAGTACAGTGGCTCTTCTTTAATTCTTTATCAAATGCATTGATCGCCGTGGGCTCCGCCTTGCGCGCCCATTGATCCGCGCACTCCGTCTGGAGGCGGACGATAAGCTCCCCCTTTCTGTCTCCCCGTCACCCACTTTTCTTCTCACCCCTTTGGCCAAAATGGAGTCAGGAAATTTTTGGACATTTGAGAGTTTGTAAATGTTACATCAGTTTTGAAAATGAATGGGTACAACACTGACGGTAGGCAAATGTTGCTCTTTTTACTGTTTATTTATGACACAGACTGTTCAAAATGTTACTGTGGCACTTCATTTCCTAAAGACAAAATATTGGAAAAAAAAAATGAGTCCATTTGATTTTGGTGTTGTGATGTAGATTTGTCTCTGATTATTTAGGCAGCTGTAGACAAACTATAGACTACTATTTTCATTGTAAAAATTTTTTTTTTGTTTGAGAATATATTGGACAATTCAATGCTAGAATTTGCCGTTTTTTTGTTTTTTTTAAATAAACAGACGTATGTAACTATGGTGTTGCGTGTCAGTGTTTAACAAAGAATATTTGTGCAGTTGGACAGGTAGAACAGGATGCGCACATAAACACAAATACGTCAGTGACGGGCGAGTAAGATGTGAAGGTTTTGGCCTTTAAACAGCCGGGATAATTGCTCTTGAGCGGGGGGGAAATAAATAGAGGAAAACACCAGTTGAACTTTGTGGGTTGCAAAGGTCAACACACGTGCACCTTGAGCTAACACAAATACAGAACTTTTATTATCATTTATATGACTAGAATTTAATGGAGGTGGATTTATAATAAAAAATGTTAAAAAAATCCGAGTACTAATGGTCAGACCACTGGGACCTTTACGCAATGTGTATTGTCTTTATCTTGTGGTAGTTTTTAAGTAAAGTTTAAAGGCTGAATAGTTCATGTCTGGCTGGTAAATATTGGCGCTGTGGTATCCGAACATTTTTTTGTACAAGGATAAAGTATGACACATTCATTCTGAATAAGGAAGAATCAGTAAAACAGTTTCGTTCAAAGATACAGTGGTTGACATTCCAAAACAAAATGTGTGTGCGTACCTGCTGGTGTGTGTGCCTGTTCTTTTGACCTATGCTCTCCCTCCTGCCATCCTTAATTGTAGCCCACGGTGACTGTTGCTTTCATGTAAGGTCACACAGGTCCACTCCTCTCGCTTTGCATCCCCTGTGCTCGCAAACACTTTCTTTCACTCTACCTCCATTTCCTCCCTTTGTCTACACTGCCCTAAAAAAATATTTGAACCTGTGACTGACAGCTTACTATCTTACTATTGTTATCTGGTTTTCTCTCTAGATAGTTATCAATACTAATTTGGGGTTCATACGTAGTTGCTCTCTGCCATAACGTGGTTCGAGCCTGACTTCTGCGAAAAGTGTACTGCACACGTAAGCATTTACTGTAGTCTTTCCCTACTTTGCATTTCACATTAGCAACTAGCATTAGCATCTTGCTAGGTGTTGCATGCTTAGCGGCTTCTCATCCACCTTTGGTGGTAGCGCTTCTTGTCAGGCGAGGACAAACGCATGCTGAGCAACATTTCTCCCCCAAAATTGAGTTAAACTCAAAATTAATTTAATACTTTTTTTTCTTTTTTTACGTTCCACCGTTTGAGAACTCATGTTATGCTAATTGTGTCATGTCCAGTTATTTTTTGTCCGTGGCGTCTTGTCTCGCTTGAGCTCGTCTTGTTCATTAGCAGACGAGAGTAGTAATTTCACAGCGGCATAGTCATGTTAATTGTCACTGTGATGATGACGATGTGTGTGTACCTGTTCACTCAATGTGCGTGTGTTGAGGACACACACACACACACACACATTCCTCCGTGTTTTCCAGGTAAGAGACTTCCCTGCTCACTGACTCGTTGAGATTCCTATAATTGGGTCCCGTTTGATTTTTGCCGACGTGAGACCGCCCCCCCCCCCCTCCACCTACACGCCGCGGAGGGGACACCGGGGGTCTCCGCTGCGCTGACCCTGGCGGCTCCCCCGCCATCGGCTGCACTCTGAACTCGACTCTGCTGCTTTTCCTGTCATTCCTTTTGTGACCAAAACAAGAACCTTCCCTCCTCCCTCCCGACATGGCTGCCTCCGCTTTTTCCTCACCAGCTCCCAAAGATGGAGGCTGTGCTGTTTGCGTTTAAGTGGCATATTTCTTTTCAGGGACTGATATGTCTTTATCCTCTGCGTAGAATGATGTCTTCTGTTTTCATCTATAACCGTACCTATGCGTTTTACTGGGGTGTGTGCAGCAGAAGAAGCAACATAATGTCTATTAAACTGAAGCAAGAAGTTTCACAAAATGTTCTAAAACTTACCTTTCTATTTAATTACGTCAATACTGTATGTTTTTATATTGAGTGGTATTTTTTTTCTGTCAGCCCAATTCACCTTTCTTAACAAAATTTCCTCTTTAGAACATTTGGCTTATCCCTAACAACAGAGCATACGGCAACTGCCTTTAACAAAACACGAAGAAATGTGAACACTTGGCATTTCGGTACAACATTGCCTGCACTTTTTAACTCTGTCATCCCTTTCTTCTTCAAGCGCCCTCTTTCTTCCCTCATTTCCCCCCCTCCTTCACCCTCCTCCTTCCCTCGGTCTCTTCTTTTTGAAGCATCTGCCCCTAATGAAACTAAATAGTTGGCCTGGGAGTTCCTTTGCACCATGTGTGTTGGAGTGTGCGGGGAGATGTGTCGTGGCTGAATCGGCCGGAGGAGAGATCAAAGGCGAACGTGTGTGTATGCGTGCGCGCGCCCGAGTGCCAGTGTGTCTTAATGAGCAAGAGTAATGCAACCTCGTTGCATCACAAGAGCTGATCAAGCCGTCAAGAGAAGAAAGCAGGAACTCGCGCGCGCGCACACATAGACTCTCGCATGCCTTGTGTTCATGTTTGACACAATCGCTTGCAGCACTTCAAGAGGGAAAACGTCAAATGTTTTATGTTCACCTTTCAGCTCCTCCTCGAATCATGAAGCCAATTTAAAAGACTGCGGACCTTAAAAGGTCTGACACGATCCTAAATGTTTCCAGAAAAACATAACCAACGAACTAAAGTTAGCAGTGGAACACCATTTTTTTTTTTTTTTTTTTTAAACATGGTATAAAGGCGTACCACAGGGAGGTCTTATTTATTTATTTATTTTAATTTTATTTTATTTATTTATTTATTTTTTAAGTAAGGGCCGGTGCAACTGTCACACAACTTTTCTAATGTTGATCGTCTTACCATTATGGCCTAAAATTTTGCATCCTGAATAACATTTTGAAAATAGGACATCAAGCATGGCAGTTTCAACAATGGGAGACATTTACACATATATTTAAAAAAATAAATAAATAAAAAATAAAAAAGTAAAAATAAAATATTGAATTAAAACTGATAATATCGACAAAACCACGTGTTAATAATTAAAAATTGAGCCCTGAATGCTACATCGGCAAACAACGCAAGACGACACTTCCTTCCCACCCCTTTTTCTCCTTAGCCACTTCTCGGGCTGGTTTAATTGAATTAAGTCTTACCTTATGCATGCTAAACAGCACAACAGCTACTTAGACGGGCAGCGAGAAAGATGGCAAATTGGGCTGATAACACACATGCACATGCATGCACATACACACACACGCTAATCAAAAGAAGACATCGAGTAATCTAATCTGAATCACTGGCAATTATCAGCACATTGGCCTCGGGGGCCCGTCGCCTTCCTTTGATCAATGCTTTCTATTAAAAAAAAGTGTAAACAATTCAATAGGCATATGGGTGGTGGGTGGGGGGTTAGTGCAGAGTGGCCGTCCTTTGAAAGTCAGACGGCCAGTCGGCCATCTCGAAAGACGAGGTGGGACGGCGCCGCACCTTCTTCTTCTTCCTCCTCCTCCTCCTCAAAGATGTGCGGCAAAGGCGGCTTTGAATTAATTAGCTTTCCTCCCGCTGCAGACCTTGGAAGGTCCTTGGAAAAGGCTGCTTGTTTGTTTCCTCTGGATTACGTGCATGTATTTGCATGCCTACAGTTGAGGAAATTCAAGGGCACGCATTTCTCTTTACGGATTCGCAGCTGCCGCCTTTCAGATATTTCATTACCAAAGCCAGCATTTATATGAATGCCATTGCCTTTATTGTTCTCTCTTCAGTGTTTGACCACTGTGCTTTTGCCAGAGTAACTCCCAGAGGTGGAGTGGGAATTTAAGCTCACCAATTTCAGGACTTGCTTAGCTAAAACTTGTAAAAGATTTGACTTGACTTTGGCTTGATATTTCTCAAATTCGACTTGACTTAGACTTGAATTAAATGTCTTAACTAGTCTTGTTTGTTCACAAATTTATCAGAAAAGAGGTAAAAGGTAAATTTCACAATTTAGCTACTGGTTAATCATCTTAAGTTTCATGTCTGTTATGTCTTTAATGGAGAAGACAATATTGTAATGGACAATGTGATTGTGAATGTGATAGTGCAGCTTAACTAAACTAAAATAAACTAAACTAAACTAGTAGCTGCCGATAGTGAATGCAACGTGGCTAATGTATGAATATATGTTGTGACTGAATAAGATTGTATAACCTGATTTATGACATTCTTAAACTCAATTCTCTTGAAAGCTAGAGGGGGACTTATCTTGATTTTTTTTTCCCATTAGGAACTTGGGACTTAATTGAAACTTGAAAGTTAAGACTTAGATATACTTATGACTTACACATACATGACTTACTCCAAACTGCTAACTCCTGCAAGAGTACATTACGCTCAGTGGCGCGTGCTGGCAATTTTGCCTTCAAATGTACTCTCCTCCACCCCCGACAGGTGTTGTTGCTGTGGGAAAAGTGGACGCAAATTTGGCTGGTGTGTCATGATGATTCTGTGGGTAAAAAATGACCAAAGAGCAAGAGGACTGTTTAAGGGGGGAGGGAGTTGACATGACAGCTTTTGACACGGTCAAGAGAGTGTGAGCACAAGTTAATGAGCAGGAGGTCTCCCTCTTTGCTCAAGAGGACATTTTTGGACAAGAGGGAGCAGTGAAGAGAGCGCTTTACAACCACCTGTGCTACACTACACTACAGTAGACCATTTTTGCTGTCTTACAAGATGAAAGTGAGACACATTTCAAGTCTATTAATTCTCAAATTTCGGGGGGGAAAAATGAGCCCCTGAGACCCTAACATACACGAAATTGGGCCGGCATGTCCGTCATAACGGGGTGAACAAATAAGTCTCAAGAACCCATGGCCACAATTTGAAAGGAAGTGTTGGGAAGTTTGGTTTGAATGCACTATACAGAGAACTGAAGCGCAACAAATAAAATAAAGTATGAATAAATAAATAAATAAATAAATAATTTAAATCAAACTTACGTCGCATACATTGGTGCCTCTACCCGGTGTGACAGCGACACCTGTGTTGGGGACACTTTTGTTGCCGGCTTTCATGGCAGCGTCACGGCGGGCCTGCTCCAGGAGCAGCCGGGCTCGCTCCTTCAACTCCTCCTGGCGGGATAATGCTTTCTGCGCAAAGGAACAAGACACAATGTACCACAAGATTATACTAAATTACTCGATTTTGCTAAATATACCAAATGTTCGCTAGATACATTTAATATTGTGCTGACTGTCGTATTACTTAGCCAAAGTACGTATGAATTGTCCATGTTATGTTGGTTCATTGCGAACCTCCACATAAGAGTATTGCAAGCAACAATTTATGTGTACATATTTTTTGGACAACTTTGTAATACCATTTTTGATTTTCAGTCACTGGCATTATTTCCCAGTCTTTGTAATTTTTTATTTATCTATCTATCTATCTATCTATCTATCTATTTATTTATTTATTTAAATTTTTTTTTTTTAGGGTTAGGGTTAAAGACAACCCCCTAACCCGGGTTGGGGGGGTTCAAATTGCTAAAATAACTAAAAGCCAAATGTATTAGTCTATTAATACTAATAGTTTAAGAGATTATCCAGTATTATGATGTGCATTAATGAAGACACTTTTGATGTAAATGAGATGTGGAGATTTGACCCGATAAAAGTAAAAAAAAAAATAATAATAATTGTTTTTTTTTTTTGTTTTTTTTTAAAGACTCAAACTTAAAAATATTCAATTTTAGTTGAGGAATGCAAGTAAATTTGTCATCTAATGAAGTTTTTTTCCACATGTGAGACATCTTGAACAACAATATTTCAGAATAAAATTTGGGTTAAAGAGTTTTTACATACCATTGTATTAACCCAGAGTGAAAGAGTTAGGTAACTTGTTAGGTTCATGTGGGGGCATTTACCTTACATTAGGTACTTCTTGACGCACTGCGCATGTAAATAAAGAACATGTGCAAATGGACTGAGCCAACTAGTGCTATGTTGCAGCCTGATTACCTTCTCAACAGGAGGACTTGAGACAGGGGCAGGTGCCGGTTCCTGTAAAAGATAAAAATGTGTAAGGCTCTGTTTACACTTGGTTCTGTTAAAACTTGTGCTGTCAAACGATTAAAATTTTTAATCTGATTATCACACTTTTTCATTTTGATTAATCAGCTAAATACTTGCGTATTTGCGTAATATAAAATAAATACAAAATACCGTAATATTTTGACAACGCATTTTATGATATGAATGTCATTTGCAAACACTGATTAAATGCATGTACGCAATTGCATGCATGCGTGTATTGCTCAAAACGTAACAGCATCATATTAATTGGATGCAATTCAGCAATTATTAATTAAACACAAATTACTTTTGTTTTATCTAAAGTCCCGTTGGGGTGTTTAAAAAGCGAAATTTACCACCGAGCACACCAACTGGAGTCACCCCGCTCATTTTGGAACAACAGGCGTAGGAATTGCTGTGCTTTGACCTCATCACGGACTTGCGCAGCCTTCAATGGAACCATCCGCGGTTACGTTCAAGGCTCAAGTGCGGTAAAAACAAATAGTGAGATTAATCTGCGTTAATACGTGATTAATGTGACAATTTTCTGTGATTAATTAATCTATTAACGCTTTAACTTTGACAGCCCTAGTTAAAACCAAATCTTTTGTGATCAGTCTGGTTGGTTTATCTGCACAGGGTGTGTATGCAGTTTGACCCACTGCATAGGTGCATTTTCATAAATTGCAGTGATTATAAAGGGTGGTACAAGAACCACAAACACTGCAAGAAATGTTGGAGGAGGAGGAAGAAAAAAAAATCACTGAAATAAACTTATCCAAGCTATTGGAAAAAAACTGCAGTATTTAATTTACTGTATGTACTGTAATTGTATAGAATTGGCATTGCCCAACATGTTTACTGTATAAGTCAAACGGCGCCTGGCTGTACCTCCCTCGCAAGAAGATAAGCCCAGATATAAAATGGGGGTGTCATAGCTGCCAACGTGTGCTTCACCCCCGCCTGTCCTGTGACCTTTCCACTTGTAAACAGTAAGCATTAATCTGTGAGGGGAGGGGGTGGTAAAGTATTGAGAGATGAGGTGTGCTTGCGGCAAAAAAAAGCAAAAGGGGGAAAAAAAAAAGGGAAAAGGTGAAAAAAAAAAAAGCACAGCATCACCACGCCTGACTGGTCACGGCACCGGCTGCCATCAAGCCAGAGGATGAGAAATGTAATGAAAAATATGATTACATGTCAAAGCAGGGGGGGTTATAACAGGCCGACCCTGCGGCGTCTTGGAGGAGACAGGCGACGACGAATATGACGACTAATGCAGGGCGGGACAATTTCGGTACGGGGGTCATCTCGGAGAATGCCGTCGACGAGAAGCTTAGCGAGAGAGAAATGAATGCTCGCACCCTCGCAATGTCTTGTGACAAGACAGGACGATCACAGTTTCAATCAAGCCGAAAAAGAAGGGCGACGGGATAAAAAGACAAATGTTTGAGGTACCTGAAGGCAACAGTGAAATTCTTACAGTTCACTGAAAATGAATACAGTGAACTATCACCAACCTTCCTCTTTTTTTTTTCCTGTAGAACATAAAAACTTCGTTGAAGAAACACACTGAATCCCACCATCATGATGTGTGGTAAACTTTTCTCCCCTACGTGGGAGTCAGTGAATGAGAGTGTCGAGATGACCGTTTTGAGCACAGGTTAGCGGCTAACTGTTAACCGGCCTGTGCGTTGAGTCCCTTCAGCGAGTGTATGCACGTGCTTATTATACATCGCTAGCAAGTTGGTAGCAGTCAAATCTAACAAACTCTGTGGGACGAGTCTCTTCTGCGACTGTGCTTACCCGTTTGGTTAGTGCCTCTGTGTGATTGATAGGTGTGCCGGTGTCTGACATGGGCTCTGATTCGGAGTGACGCAAGCTGGCCCTCTTCTTCTTAATGAGGTCGGCGTCCCTGTTGTACGAGAAGCCCAGTTTCTGATGAGTGGGCGAGAGGGAGGAGGGATGGCCCGTTGTTGGGATGGAGGAAGAACCCTGTTCTCCCACGGCCTGGCTCCTTAGCTGCGGTCTTTCGGTGTCCGACTTCTGCGGAAGGTCCGAAAGGTCCAAGGTTTTAGCTTTGAGGAGATTGGAACCTGACGATGTCAGGTTGGCCGCCGGGACAGGAGGCGAGGACGGTGGAGGTGCCGCTGTTTGCAAGCCAGCCGACGGCGCTACGATGTCAACCTTCACCAGGACTTCTGTGGTGTTGGAGCCGTTGGATTTGGTGTCGTCGATGGGCTGCGGCTGCACATCATTGAGCTCGGCATAGAATTTGTCCTGGCCAATGGAGGCGTTGGTGTCTGTCTCAAAATCGCCCACCTTGTAGGTGCTGCGACTGCTATTGGCCTCGATCTGCACCACATTGAGCTCTTCGCCCGAAAAGTGCGCCCGGATTTGATAGAGGTAGGTCATCACCGTCAGCTTGTCTGGGATGGCCAGTAGCACCATGTCCGACGGCTCCAGAAGGCGCGAGATGCCCAGGCTGGCAAACCCGTCATATGCCTGGTGACCAAAAGACATATTGGAAAATTGTTGATTGAGAGACAATGAGGTTTGTCACTGAAGGAATTTTCAGAAATCCTATCCATGACTTTCTACTACCCATTTCAATACCGTTTTTAGTACATGATCAGGACAATTTACAGTAACCATTTCATTACCTCTTATAAGACCATTTCTAATACCCGTTTCAGTACCATTTTCAGGACATTTTTTTAGTATTGACTACCCTTTTCATGGCACACTCCCAGACTACGAAAACCAACCATCCAACCATCAGGAGTAATTCAAAAACCAAACTGCACTGCTTGATGGAAAAGTGTCTACTATCGTGTGAGAAATGGAAAGTGGGGGTTCAGCGTTGCATTTTATGCCCACGCTGGGGTTGTGCAAGAGAGACACCTTTTCGCAGGACTGCTGACAGGTCACGTCAGGGATGGTTGTCCCAGATAAGAGACCGAGATACCTCGAGACAGAGCGCTTAATCCCACTGTGTGTGTGTTGGCGTGTGTCTTTATCAATCCACCACATCAGCCTGCCCACGCTCGCCGTCACGCGTGTAATTGGTCTGATTAGAGTGTGATGAGAAATACAGGTTTGATTATCAAGCACAACACACACATACGCACACATTGAGGAGCCAATCACCTGCCCTCACATTAGCAGATAGACGGAGACACAGAGAGACGGGATGAAAACCATTATCGCAGCCAATGACAGGTAAATAAATAGATTAGTAGCGCGCACACACACACGTACACACACACCATCTCCATTCCAACACAGCTGCACACGTATCTCGGCTTGTATCTGGCCTGTTTGATAGTGTTGATCTCATTCCAACCTGTTACAGGCCTGCTTTGTCTCATCGCCTAACCTATCAAAGCTTTTTCTCTGTCTTCACATCTCATTGAAAATATACTTCTGTTCGCTACAGCCGCACAGTTACAGGAATGTTTAGTTCTTGGTCCCTTAGAAAGTACTACTTTGAGGCAAGGTAAATTACTTCAGATCGGTTCCAATCCAATGTTTAAATGTAACCTAAAGATCCGACTGATAACTTGTACTTCCTGGAACTAAAAGGTTCCAGTCAGGTATGTTCAGCGGGTAAGACCATATCCTAAAGATGTCTGGACCTCCCGAAAGTGTACAGTGATCATTTTCCATTCGGCCCATGTCAATCACTTCAGATTGGTTGAAAAATGGAGCCAAAGGATCCAGGAGATTTAAATTCTTGCTATCCGTGCTTCCGGGAACTAAAGCAGTCCATGTTGAGTTGCGCAAAACCTGTCCCAAAGGTTTCTGGATCTCCTGAAAGTACTATGTATCTAGTAGGGGTGTTAAAAAAAATCGATTCGGCGATCTATTGCGATACTACATCGCGCGATTCTCGAATCGATTCAATAAAAAAAAAAAAAATCGATTTTTTATTTTTTTATTTTTTTTTTTAAGAGCTCAGAATTGTTCATTCGGTAGTCTTACCGATTCAACGTCTTATCATTGTTTTTTTTTTTTTTTTTGTGTGTGAATCGATTTTTAAGCTTCCATTTTTAATTAATTAATTAATTTAATTTTTTTCCCGAAAACAAGGCGGAAGCTTAGGGGTGACAGAGCGTTCGCGACTGCTGCTCCCAGGTTGTGGAATCAATTACCACTGTATGTTAGACAGGCCACTTCACTCCTGGTTTTTAAATCACGTTTAAAAGCATATTATTTTTCCCTGGCCTTCAGCACATAGTATTACTGATATTTACAAGCAGTAGACTGGCATGAATTTGTTTATATTATTTTATGTGTTTTGTGATTTCTAAGTATGTTTTTATATTTTATCTGGTTTTATTATCTTATTTTATGTGCAGCACTTTGGTTCCATTGTGGATTTTTAAATGTGCTATACAAATAAAGTTGATTGATTGATTGATTGATTTTAATGGAAAAATATTCAACAAAACGTCTGACTTCGGGTTAGGATTCACACCTTGAGCATGGACGAATGTTATATGAACGGAACATTAAGCCTTAATATTTTATTTTAATGCTGTTCAAACATGAAACAGATTACAACCTCTATAAGACTGAAATTTCAGATAAATAAATAATACATTTTCATATAAATCTTACACTCTACAAGCTTACTGATTAGTATTTTCTAAATTTGAATGGAAAAAAATCGCAATAATCGACTTATAAATTCGTATCGGGATTAATCGGTATCGAATCGAATCGTGACCTGTGAATCGTGATACGAATCGAATCGTCAGGTACTAGGCAATTCACACCCCTAGTATCTAGCGTGGTCTTCTTTCAGCCCTGGTTAATTACTTCACATTGTGCAGTTGAAAGATCAAGAAGCTTTAAGATCTTGGTAACATCATGGAACTGAAACATTCCAGATATTTTCAGCTAGGTATAACCCACCCCACCATTCACGGACCTCTCAAAAGTACTACTCCACTAGCAGATCGGCCTCAATAAATTACCCAAGAAATGAGCTTTAATATATTTCAAGTGCTTGTCTCAAAAGGTACAAGCATAGGGTAAAAAGTTCCTACAGTCAAAAACAGCTGTAGTACATAACCTCATTTCATGCCAGGGTGGTCAAAATTCTGTTATATGATAGCAGAGAAACTATTACCATGTTACCAACTAATCAAATTTCATTAGAAATCTACCTTAGCTTTGGATCATGCATGTTCATAGGTCATAAATGAGCCTTAAAGTGCATTTAACACGGACGTTTCTCCATTTACGAGCAATTATAACATCTTTTGTCAGCAGTCTTTTTTTCCCGTCCTATTGCGCCATCGCTGATGTTGAGGCGAACAATGGCCGTCGAACATCTAAACTCAAAAGTGTGTGAAGAGAGAACAGAGAGACTAGTTTGTGTGAGTGTGAAAGGTGTGAAAGGAGAGGGTGAAAAGAAGGAAAATGAATATGGGGGAACCGGTGGCCCTGATTGGGTTTCTAACACGCATTGAAGGCAGCAAAGCGTGCTGCCATTGTTCCCACTGGCACTGAAAAGGAGCGACAACTTTGAAAAAGAATGGAGGAGAGACGGCAAGTGAGGGGAAAGTGAGAATGTGAGAGGTGCACGAGGACGAAGGGGGTTTTGTTTCAGCCTCTGACGAACACCACGGTCTTTTTGACCTCTGTGTCAGGCTTTATTCTTTGCAGCGCTTCTCTCGTATCAGGCACTGAGGACCATTTGTGAAAAAAAAAACCTACTTCATTTTCACTCTATAGCCCCTTACACACACTGGCTGGCCATCTAAGCCTTTTTGCTGGCTCGCTGCATCACCGCACATGCAATTATCTTAATGAGAGAAGCTGCATCAACTGTGTAAATGTCCAAGTTCTGTTTAGCAGTGGACCTCAACCTGTTTTTACGGCAGGGGTGTTATGCATATTCCTGATCGGGACATATAACAAAAGTTCGATTCGGCGGATGCTTTGGCGAATGATAAAGCCGTACTTCAGGTAGTTCAAAGACATCAAGAGGAAGAGTTGTAAACTGAATCAAGCGCTGAATCAATCTTTCCACTGTGACCCTATGGATAGACTTTTCTGGCCTTTGCACTAACACCTGCTATATGAGTTTCTGCTGCGTCTTTCCAGAAACTTTAGGATTTAGCATAAACTGTACTATGCATCGGAGTGATGTGACAGTTTTAGAGCTTCTCAAACTAGTGCTGAACTGCAGTTAGGGACAAAAAAAAAAAAACTGAACTGCAGTTAGGGACAAAAAAAAAAAACCTTGTCAGGTGGCAATTTTGCCAATCAATGACAAGGGAATGATATGTCTAATAAATAATAAAAATGCTGAAATGGTTTTCTGGGTTTGGTCACGTGACATTCTCGATGAAATTCTTATTTAGAATAGTTCTGGTTTACTGAAAATTTGATTGCGGAAAAAAAAAACGCTCCGGAAATGCACATGTACATGCACGTGCAGCGTACAGCGTACATATCACTAACAGCCTGGGCTAAATTTAGATCAGCCCAAAATAGCTCATCTTTCAGTCGAGATTTTAACATACCTGCCGCCAATTACTGTACTGTACTACGTTCCAATTTATACAGGGCTTGAGCAGCGTTTCATGGCATCTCGGAGAGTTTCAGACCATGAGTGTACACAAGCAGGGCGTCTACTTTATGGATGCTCCTCTACCATACTGAAACCAGCATATTGTGAATCTTTTCCATATGACAATGAGGGCAAAAAGGACAACTATCTCAGCTTGCTCCCTTTCCATTAACTCACCGACAATGCTTTGGGACTAAATGTCAGCGTTGCCTGCCCCGGGCCGCGGTTCCCTACACCCTCCCCCTTTGGTGACTGACAGCTATCTATCGCTGTCAATCATCAACACCCCTTCCTCCCCTCCTCTTTTTCTCTTCCCCCCCTCACAGCGCTTGGTACTACGCTATCAGATGGCGCGCCAAATGACTTCTCCTTGGCCCGGTTGCCTTCTCTCCACACACTCAAAAAGATTCAATACATAGAAGCCCCCTAAAAAAACTGACATGACAATCATTGAGCCATATGCACAGATAACGCATCTTTTCTTCTTAAATATTTACTTCTGTGTTTTTTCCCCCACTGACTAACTAGCCCCTGATATTGATTGGCCTTATCTGTCATAATTCAGCACAGTCTGAGCTCATTGCAATCACTGCACACAGATGGATGCTGAAAGGAGGCGGGTAAGGGGGGCACGTCTATCAACGAGCTGTGAAAAGGAGCAGATAGGTGTGCTTGCATTCAATACGTCCCGAATAATAACAACAACAACTCTTCTGTGGTGCATTTGGCGACTTTTAAAACATTTCATTACATTCCTTTTCTTCTTTGTTCCTTCCTTTTTCCCCCTCGCCAAATGAGACTGATCTGTCTGATGCAAAATTGACTTGGATGATGCTGAACGTTCATCGCTAAAAAGATGTCCAATGCGTCAAAGAAAGGTAAAAACTGTGTTTTTATTGGTGGAATTTTCCACTGCAAAAGGCCAGGTGGATTGGTCAATGCAAGATTGAAATGGATGATGCTCAAGGTAGATGTTTGTAGTAAACGGGATGATGAATAAAAAAGGCATAGCATGGGTCAAAACACCCAGTGAGAAGGAATAGGATACTTGTCGACCAGAAGGAAGTTGGGAAGTGGCTCCTCTCATCACTATCTTACAGTATACGCCCACAAGTAAACATGTAATGAAGGCCGGTATAGGATGGCCACTTCGGTGACATCTAAGCACTTGGACACCACGCCACAACAGCATCACCGGTGCGGCTATTCTCCGGCTATCGCCTTCAACGGCATATTCCCACATTACTTATATCTAGCCAATTTTCTTGGGGGCTACTCGAGGAGGCACCTGCGGCGGGGAGAAGGGGAGGGTGAGGGGTAGTGTGCAGATATGGGATTGGCTCTCTGGCTGTGGTTATTGTCAACAGGCTAGCATTCATGCCTAACAGGGCCACCAGAGGTTATCGCCCAGCCAGAGTGTGTATGAGGAGAAGGAAATCAAGCTGCGGGAAGGCAACGCGTATCGCTCGCTGTAGCCCTCGGGGCCGGAGAGGGGACGGGTGCGTGTCTGTGAGCGTGTGTGCAGTTGTAGTAGCACAGAGCAAGTGTGCATTTGTGTGTATGGAAAAAGAAAGTGAATGTACGCAGAAAAAAAGAGCCAAGGGGAACATGGTGATGCCAGTGAGTCTGCAACTCAAAATGTGAAGGCAAAGATACGGTGTGGAGGAAAACATTGTGCAGGTGTGTGTAGTGTTGCAAGAGAAGGAAAAGGGTCCAGCAGAATCTACGAAAGTCAAGCACAGGTGAAAACTTGTTCGAATATCAACACAAAATGTCCCCCCCCCCCACCAATACGTTCAATGTTGAGTGTTCTTTACAAAGCCTCACATTCCCTTATTTGAAAACAAAGCAAAAAGTTCTTCTACTTTTGGGTTTAAAATGGCTTACTTTAACCAGAATCCCGACATACACAGTGGCCATTGTGGTACAATCAAAGTCTATTTGTGTCATACAAAATGAATCCTCTGCACCTGTGGACATCATCAGCATCCTAAAGCTAAGCTAACTAGCTGAGGAGACATTCTCTCTGGGGCAAACTAACATTTTTTTGTACCTTTTAAAGTACAGTAGAGCATTCAATTTAAAAAAAAAATATATTTAAATTAAAAAAGTTGAATCTGAATCATTTGAATTTAATGTTTTAGAACTATTCTCATATATTTATTTACATTTATTTTGATTGAATCGCACGTGGTCATGCTTTGTACACCATTTTGTGGTGCCTTTTTTCCCCATCAACACACTCCCCTTATGACCCATCGGCTTCCTCTCAATGGGCAGTGGTCTTAAGACACCATCCCGCCTGCATCAGATGACTGTTTTCTCACATCAATTTACAACAGCAGGGGGGTGGTGGCTCTAATGAAAACTACCGTAACACGCACATTGTATTGAGGGATTAATGGCTGATGCGGAAATATGACATCGGGGATGTGGCAATCAGGGAGCTAAGCGACGTGAAAGGCGGCAGTGGGTGGTCGCCCCTTACCTTTTTGTTGTTTTCTTTAATGTCCTGAGGATTGAGCGACTTGTAGTCTCTGGAAAAAGAGCAAAGAGGGAGAATGACTGTGTTTGAGTAGGATATAATATACACAGTATATAATGGAGTGGAAAATATGTAAAAATAGTAGACAAGCGAGGGTAACGCACTTATGGAAAAGGTTTGCCGAATGTATTAAATGTACAGCCTTTCACATCCAGACTGCAAATGAATGGTGCTTGCGCAAAGTCTTAACTCTATTAGTAACCGATTTGCTTTCAAAACATTAAAAGGGTACAACAGACAATGAAAGCTGAGCTAAGTGTATAAAGTGTAGTTTTGTGTGTATGTCCCTACATGGCGTCGGGCCTGAAGTGATGCAGCAGTGCACAGAAGGCCAGGCCGTTCCTCCAGGACGTGGTGAAATTGGTGATCTTCACGCCGCGGTAGTTGCGCGTCACCTCACGGCACCAGGCCAGCAGCGATTGGCTGGCGTTGGGCTTCCCACCCAGGACTGGGCTCGGGATCGGGCTAGGCTGAAAACGAGACACAAGACAAACAAATGAATACCTCCCTAAAATAGACGTCTTCATCATCCGTACATTTTCAATAGTGCTTGTCCTCAACAGCAGCTGAGAACGCACCTATCCTTGCTCACGTTGGGAGAGAGACAGGCTACACCCTGGACTGTTCGCCATCCAAACGCAAAGGGTGAGTAATTTTAATTTATTTTAGTGGAATTTCACAGCTCCTGATGTTATTTCACATGTTTATGAGTTAGCAAGTTTTACTTAGTAAAATATTGCATGTATGATGGACCCATGACCTCCTCTTTAGTAGATTCCGTCACCACCTGCATTTGAGTAATTATCTGAACACACTGCACAAAATGTGACTTTGTAGCTCCTCCCCTCCAATTAGTTGCAATGAGCCGAGCGTCATAGACGTTTGTTCAGAGAGGCATGCAAGCGTGGATAATGTAAACATCATATTAATTAGCTCCTCCTCTTAAGTCTTATCGGGGGGAAAAAGCTTGTTTTTGTAGATAGCGGTTAATTTAAATTTGACATACATAAGGTGGTTAGGTGTCAAAATGTTACTTAAAACATTGCATAGGGGGTTTTATGACATCAACAGTTTGGTTATATTCTATTAAAAGATAACTGCAGTGAACTTAGAACAACTTAATTCCAACATTTTGGAGCGTTTGTGTTATGAATTTCTAAAGACATAATTGATTACACATAAATATATGGAAGACATCACTCAGGGATGGTTTCAGGATGTGATGTTAGCTAAAGATGCACAAATTGAATTTCAGGTTTACACTGAGTTTAGATGGACAGTGCAATGGCAGCTGGAAAAAGACAAGTGATGGCCACCTGACTCCCTCTGTTGGCCTGTGCCTGCAACTGCAAGTGCAGTGTGTGCAGAAGACATAAATATATTATTTGGGAGTTTATATAGGTTTGGCTTTGCCAAAAACACGCCCAAACGGCTTCTTGAAAAGAAGTCCTCCATTTCAAAGTTTAGTGCAAACATGACACACTCCCTAGTAAGCCAAGAGGCTTATTTAGGAGTTCAAGTAGATGCTGTTATTTGCATTACTGTACACAAATGTACCATTATCATTAAAACATATCATAAAGAAAAATATTGTCTATAATAGAAAACTCACTTTGCACACAGAAATGGCAGCTTGAATGGAATTCCTCCATTTCAGAGTTGAAATTGCAAACACTACCTGGATGACATGCCTGGATGCAGTCAGTACTAGCAATTCCTGAATTTTGTACCATAGTGTGTGCGTGTGTGTATTAGTGTGTGAGTAGTAAAGGCCCCTTTGGGTATCTTGGTGCAAGGAGAGACAGTTGTAGCAGCCTGAGGGGCAGACACTTGACATTTTCCGGCTCATCTTTAAAAGAGGGCCTTAACCTTTTCCCTTAGTACCTTCAACACAAAGTCATCACAAATAAATAATAACAAAACAACAATCAGAGAACAACATGGATATCAAGTCCATAGAGGTAAGAGGGATGTAGTTATAGAAAATGCATCACTGAGGAACAGCACACAGTAATGACACAAAAGCACATAGGTGGTTGGTTGAGTGAACTGCACTGTGTGTGTGTGTGTGTGTCATTAGGTGTGTATATGTATGTCATTAGTAGGTAGGTAGGCGTGTGTAACGGTCTACCTCCAGGCCTTCCCCCTCCCGCTCTTTCAAGTGACAGTGAAAAAGTAGCCGTCTAATTGGAGCACTCTAATTACCTGGGATTAGACACCAGGTGCTATTAAAGCAATTAGACGCACACCCCAAACCCATGCCAGCAGAAAACACTTACACACGCACTTAAAACACACAACAGCTGGTGGGAAACGTGAAATAAAAACAGTAGCCAGCAAGACAGGCTCAGTCACCAAATTAACATAAATTTCAAGAACAATGTGTCCATTTAAATGCAATATTTTTTTGTCAGTGAACCCCCATTTACTAGAGGGATAGGCTCCAGAATCACCCACAACAGTTTTCACGCACTGCCATGGTGATTGACGCATTGTTTGATTCTGGTGCTTCATAAGTGCTTGAATAAAGAAGCCTTCCGATCTCAACCCTCAACATGGCAGACACACAAATACTGATCACATAATCGCAAATTATCTAAAAGGTGAAAGCCTATACGGCTTTAAGACCAAACCAGTTTATTGTACATTTTAGGAATGAGGGCATTTGTTCCTTTGCAAACAAGCGCTTAATAAATAAATAAATAAATGAACAAACGGTATTTGAGAGATACTTTTAGCGCCTTTTGAGTGGTTTGCACTTGCTGCACGGCTGTGAAGACTGGATCTCTGTGTCAAAGCGGCCGGCAACACCGCTGTGATTCTTTCAAATGGCAATTCCGAATGGTTCCATTACATGTGGCCCTGATAAAGTGTTTACAAATGCATCAAATGTTGGAAGAAATAGCATATCTGCTTGGACAGGAACAGCCCGCATTTCATTAAGCGTGCACGAGTCAAAATGCATGTTGACTTACAGTTTGCCTGAAGGAAGGTGTGCACGTGTCTTTTGTGTGTGCGCGCGTGTGCGTATGTGTGTTGCTTTAACACACACACAACGTAGCTAGCTGGGCTGCAGGGTAGGATTAGCGGCAACATTGCCTCGGCCCGCAAACATTCCGCATTAAAAAAGAAAAAAAGAAGAAAAAGCTTCATTACTATCAGCGCCACATAACCTCCCCTCTGCCGCTATTAAACGTCAGCCTAACAGGCTGGGCGGGAAAATACAAGGCGGCCGACAAGCGAATCCATTATGCTCCGCGTTGTCGTGTCAACAACATACACCAAACGGGGCAAAGAGAGAAGAAAATGGAAGCCGAGAGACGGTGGGGGGAAAAGGAGGGTTAAGCTCCCAACAATACCTGAACGACAAGATAGTAGGAAACCTGGGAATGCCGTTTCCTCTGCAAAGACTTTAGCCCAGACAGCACTGAAGGAAGGAAAAGTTTGACTTTTTCTTTGGCTTTATGTGACCAAAAACAAAAAAACAAAAAAACTAACATTGGACCAACACTGTAAGACCTCAGATTCAGCGACTATCAAAGGAAGGCAATATTTTGCTATTTGTTTGTTTGTTTGTTT
Source organism: Festucalex cinctus (assembly GCF_051991245.1). Classification (NCBI taxonomy): domain Eukaryota; kingdom Metazoa; phylum Chordata; class Actinopteri; order Syngnathiformes; family Syngnathidae; genus Festucalex; species Festucalex cinctus. The sequence continues at coordinate 7,477,138 of NC_135424.1, forward strand.
TCTCAGTGAATATGATGGCAGTGAGGAGAGTAGGAGAAGAGACGCTGCCACCACATCCACGTGTCTTTCCAATCTCACTGGCTTGAAAGCGGCATCAGTGTGTCAGATTTGAGGAGGTGTCGAATCTGCGACTCTTTAAAACTTGTAATCCGCTCAAAAGGGAGCCTACGGCAACACAACGCACACAATTGCCCAGCGCACACACATTTGCTCTAGATGACAACATGTACTGTACATACACGCACTGTCAATCTATACGACGTGCATAAGATATGCGGCAAACACACAATACCGAAACAATGCAATGATTGTATCTATCGTCTACAACACATCAAGTTACTCACTCCATTGGAATGTATTACTACTCTCTCTGTGACTTCAGTTTCTACATAACCGCCACTTTACGGCAGGGTCTGACTGTACAAGTGTTGGCTGTCTTTTCTGTTGATGCATCAATGGATGAGATAGATATGAATCATTATAGCAGCACTGCTGATTGTCTTGAGGTCACTCAAGCAATCGTGATTTGTGTTAAAATGTTTAAGGACTGAATATACTTTACTTGGTCTCAGTTTATGATGATTTTATCTATACATCTTTTTAATATTAAAAACATTTTAGTTTTTGTTTTTTGGTTAGTTTTTTGGGGGGGGAGCCAAGCCTCTGCTTTTTTGTTTTTGTTTTTTTTCCAATAGAAAACACATTGTATTTAGAGATCTATTCCCATTTTTTCAAAAAAAATGTTGGCCCTTCAATGCATTTAAAATGGGCGTCAATTATACGTGTTTTTTCCCACTATTCACGGGCCTATCCGGTCCCTATCCCCTACGAATAGCAGGGGTCCACTGTATGGGTAAATTGAGTTACGAGCGTTGTCACAAACATATTAAACTCTAAAGTGAAGGTACCACTGTATTATATTATATTTTGGAAGTAGGATGGAACCCCGCTATTCACTAAGGCCGACCTGTCTGCGTATATGACACATATTTATTTATTTAATGTCCCAAAAAACTTGGTGGGGAAAAAATAAAGTTTGATAAAACTCCAATAAATGTTTCCATGGAAAACAGGTGTTGGCTAATATCCCATAAAAACGTTTATATACGTTTTCAATTAAAAATAAAAATCCACAAATAGGTAATCCACAGGTGGTCGAAACGCAAGTACTGTATGTAGGGTTCCACTCTGTCTTCCTCCAACATGTGCCACCATATACTTGATAACCATATTTATTAAAGCAGACAAGGTGGCTGCACTTCGGTGGTGTGCCCAGCAATTTTACTGGCTGCACTCCAACCACCGATTGAGCTATTATATAATTGTACACTGTCTAAAAACTGCATTTGTCTAATTGGGAATCGCTATGCTCCTGACGTCTTTTCATTAGAAAACAAAGCCAGTAGAAAAAAAAAAAGAAAAAAAAAAAAGAAGAAGAAGGATCGCCCCGCATCATCTTATCACGCCTTACATTTCAAACGATAGACTCAAATCAAAAGTTCAATTATGTAAATGGCAGTGTGGAGTGGATGGAACAAAAGCAAGACTGGAACAAGAGAGGAGAGAGAATGTAGCGTGAAAAATAACACATGAACATACAAAAGGTAATATCGCGTGACGCATGGAATAAGGAAGGGGGCTTGGCGAGCGTGTGCACGTACAGAAGCTTCACCAAAGCAGCTTTGGAGAAGGAGAAGTGATCTCTCATAAATCTATACAGAGCCATTAATCTCCTTTAACTGACGTCTTCAACAAACAAATTAAGACCTGGGATGGATTCAAAGATCGGCCATGCCGATAACTGTGTTTATCAATTAATCTGAGCACGGGTGGGCAAAACTCATTAATGAGGCCACTTTAGGAATTACGTTGCACAGGTAAGACACGCTAAAGTAAGTGTGCGTGTGCAACCCCTCCTCAAGAACACACGCACGCACATGCACACACAGGGTGACCATTGTCCAGTGCGGAGTGGGCTTCACAACGATGAGAGAGTCCGATAGTGAGCCCAATTATAATGAACATAATTACAAAGTCACCTCTTTGACTACTGATCAGAATACACACAAACATTCATGCACATGCACATGCACACACACGCAAGCCATCATAGGAAGTTAGGAACAGAGACCTCACATTTAAAAAGATTTGTTGACTAACTCAACTCAACTTTGTATGCGATGGTTGTTTTTAAAAAGTGCTCTCTATAAGTAACGTTGAGTTGTTCATATAGTGCTTTAACATCAGCTGCAGCTTTAACAAAGCACTTTACACAATTAAATTAATTGTATTACTGACCTAGTAGGGCGTTATAAATAGCACAACATTTATAGTAATGCTGATATGTAACCCTTTAATACTAGATGAAAAATAATCAAGACTCGCTCTATGGACTGCTGCTTATACCTTTGCAAATTTTAACTCCCTTATTGCACCAATATTTTAACTTGATCGTGTATCTTCATTTATCGAGACGTGAATGCTCACATTGTATGTTTCATCTTTTGAATGTCAAAATTAATCAGTCTATTAACTTGAAATGTTCATACTTAAAATCACGCTAAAAACAAGCTCTTCTGTCTATCTTCATTAGTTAGTTCACTCAAGTCCAATGGATGTAGACTGACAAAACTAAAAAATAAATAATATCATGGACTCCAAATGTTAACACTTTCAGAGCCTGAGTTGCACTCTATTTATTTATGGGGTTGCAGCATAGATGGAGACACTTCCTGTCTCTTACTTAAGTTCAGTTCTAACATCTGGCAACTCGATACCCCTGTAACGTAATGAATGTTCAGTACGGTACCGTAATGTTTCATTATGCTGCAACTTACTACCAATTATATAATACTAAAAATCTCAAGATTTCCTGAGAAAATATAGCAACATTGTTTGTGTCGGCGGAATTTTTAAGACCTCTGAATGGTGAATTTAAGAATAGTATTATACAAGTCATATTTTATTAACATAGAACTTTTTAAGAATCTGAGGACATCCTAGTTGCAATATTCCTGACACACCAAGACAAAAAAATCAAATTGTCGCACGACAGGTCATGGAATATTACTCGTTTCCTAGATATTTTCAATTTATGACACCTGTGCTGATTCTAAATAGGGTTTTAATTATGTAATTGCTTCTTTCAGCTTCCAATATCCAGTCCATCCTTTGATTATTTATTTTTCCATATAGTGAATGAAATCATACAATAGTGCTCAAAGCCAAATCAAAAGTGGGTGATGGCCCTAAAAGTCAGCACTCTGTACGTCCTATGACAGTGTCTGAATACCATGACTGACAAAAGGAGGCCTTTTTTTTTTTTTTTTTAATTATTCTAAAGAGGAAATTAGAGAGTCTTATCATTCCTCTTTTCTTCATACGCAAGAGCGCACATTTATGTAAGATGGAACAGAATTCATGAAGTACTTCCAAGGTTCCTTTTAAATGTTGCTTTGCATTAATTGAATTAAAAATGTAGCATGTGAGAGGAAAGTCGCGCAGTATCATCTTAAAGAGACATGTGACATTCAGGCCTTTTATTACGTGAGTTGAAAGGGAAGAAATATGATGGTTGTTGGCATAAAATGTTAAAAATCACTATATGTGAGCGCTGCTTAACTGGGAGTCATTGTGGAAGGGGGTGCACCTTGGACCTTTTGGGGGTCTGAAGAGTTTTTGAGACTTATCCCCCAGCTTTTTTTTTTCAGCCAGGGGGTCCTTAGACCCACACACCTGGAGGACTGGGCTGAGTTAAATCCAGATTAAGATAATGTTACCCCTTCTCCGTGTCATTCAAACCCCACTGGACGGAGCAACGCAGGTTTGCTTCATTCTGAAACACACACAAAGGACTTTGTGGCCATCCTCATAAGCCCTATTAGTCTGCTACAGAGCCTCTCATAGCAGACATCAATCACGGAGGGATTAGTAAATTCCCTCTTTAAATGAGTGGCACGGGAAACTTCCCTTCAAGACCAAAGCCAGTCGCTCTCTCTGGCTGGCTCGCTCGCTCCCTGACGGAGATTACACAGCGATTTGTTTTCATTTGGTTCCATCTTCATCGTTTTCTCTGTACGCTGGTCCCGCTCGCAGCTTGTGAGGTAATCCCTGGCAGATAAAACTAAAGAGGACTTACCCCAGGCAGATTACAAGAGGCGCTTTGCGGAAGGCCCTATTTTATTTTTTTATATACAGCAGTCGACGCGGGTATTGAGAGTGAGCTCTTGCGCAGTGCTTAACTTGTGAACCCAACATGCACCCGGCAAAGGAGAAGGAGGCAGCAAGGTGGGAAAAAAACGATACCCACATTACAGTAACTGGATATTAAAAAAAAAAAAAAAAAAAAAGTCACAACACACACATACAGGCTGCTACCTTTCAAGGCGAGCATGTATAAAATTGAGTAGTGATCGGAGCCTGAAAGCCATCGAAAAATGTTATTTTCTATTTGGGGAATTACAATGGCTTAATCGTATTAATGCGTGTGGCTTGACCAATGCGCAAAGTTCTCAAAGTCGCTGGATTCATATTCACATGACTCACTCAACTGTACTTTTTGCACAAGGACGCCTACTTCTTTGCCTATCTGTGAACTTCCAGTCACTCCAGCGCCTAATTGATGCCCATTCGGATTTTTTGTTAAATTTGAACTTTTTATGTACTCATTCGCAATACAAAGAACAAACACAACTTTTAGTATCAATGGAACGCTTCCGTGATGTGACACGCACAAAACACAACATCGAATGGCAAAATGTATACTGAAGTAAATATTGTCCCATGTGTAAGGGCACATCTTATTATCTCGTATCGACAGAGGAGCAAGGCAGGAGGAGGCAGAAATATTTTTTGGGGAAAGAATGGAATTGTACTGTTCTACTATATGAAAAAAATATATGATACATGTCAACTACTGGGGGGGAGAGGAATTGTACTATTTTCGTTTTTATTTATTGAGAGCCGCATTAGCTCCGGACACATCTCAGGAGTTAACCTTCCTGGTATCTTTTCCAAATTCATTACAATCGTTTCAAATAAATATATACACAACTACTCTCACACACAACTATATGGAGAAAAGGAAAAAAAAAAAACAGGTACATATCACATATTGGTAAAAAAACAAAACAATTGAGCTGCACTGTGAGCATAGCCTGTTGCGACACACTCGTCTATGACCCTCTAAGCTCAGTGGACACTTGTAATGGCGAGGTAGTGTTGATCAATTATTACGTGTCGTCTTGGTCATACAATTTTAAAATGTAAACAACATGATGAAGATGATTGCTTAATTGACAATTCTAATTCAACTATGACATATAACTGTTGAATTCATAAACAACTGTGCCGTTGTGCAAAAAGCACTTAAATACAGTAATATAAACAATTATATACAGTATGTGCCGTCAAAGATTTAAAGAAGATAAAATTAAGTTTGCCTGTTCGTAATTATGTCCATGTAAATTCCTGACGACGTCTATTTAAGGGAGGCTTTTTATTTATCTTAAATGGCTAACATACCCGACGACTAATTGGAGCACAGCGTCAATTAGTGAGACGACCACTATTTGAGGAAATTATCTATGTTAATGTGACTGACGACAGTTGAGTGGCCAGTATTGTCCGACGCGATGACAGTGCTGCCCTCCAGCATGCAAGGACACACAGGAAGCTCAGTGATCTGACCCGGGGAAGAAACCTCCTCTCCCACAAGATCCAATGTCAGACCACTCAGGGGCCGCAAATGAACGCTGGTGGGGAGGGGTCCACATAGGTAGAGGGACGACATCGAGAGGCCTTTGCTCCAGTTGAGGATTATTCTGCTAAAATTACACAGCTCATGGGGGGAAAGGCCCGGAGGAGAGTAAGGAGGCTACTTAGACTCGTTGCTGTACATTTAAATTAGCTTTAGCAGTTAGCATGTGATACAGAGACACTTGTAATAAGTGTGGTTCATTTGCCATGGAGGACAAACTTTTGCTGTGTGGTAGCCAGCGAGATCCATACATCATTTCAAATATTTGTAAATTATGAGCATAAATATAAATGAGCAGAACTACTGGTAGAACAGTGGCTGCTGAAATTAATGAAATGAGATTACATTTTTGTCTTTCCATTTTTTGTTCATTTGCTAGTTCAACAAAATGTAAAGATAATTTATGAAATACAAGCTTAAACAATATGTATATTGAAAAATATAAATTACAAAAAACGAATGCGATCATGTCATTTCCCAGCACCGCTTATTTGTTGTATTGATAGACCGTCATTTGCCAAGTTCATTACTATTGTAAGATAGAGATAATTGCTGAATTACATATTTGTCTATAAAAGTTTGCACCATGAACATTAAATGATATACTGTATAATCGGTTATTAAAAATTGGTCTTCTCCCATTATATTTCTTCATATAGTCAAGTTAAAACTGTCTTAGTCACATAAGACTAAAATGACAAGTCAAACTTATCAGAAAAGATGAAATAACTTTATATAATGCTTTTAAAAAAAAACACACACACACACATTGGCCTTTCCAAGGGCAGAGACGGCAAGACAAGCGACGACTGTCCTTGCCTCCCAGGCTCCCCCTTTGTCCTCAGCAAACTCTCTCATTCGTCGCGCCCACCTCGGCGAGGCTCGGCGGTCCTCGCTTGCCGCTTGGCCTGGCGAAAGCTAATTAAGAAATATCGCAGCCTTGCGCGAACTCAATTAAATCATGTTAATTTATTCTAATTTCAATTTGGAGGTAGCGGGCAAGTTAAGGAGGGGCTGTGAAGAGAGCTCCGGCCTGTGCCCCCGTCACCCCCCATCGCAGCACAGGAACAAAAAGCATTTAATTTCAGCCCTTTTATTAACATACGTAATCAAAGAATCCCTTCAACTGCACATCACGATCAAATAACTCACCTTTGCAAAAAGGTACAAAAAATATGGAGGCTAAGCGTTACGATTTACACATTTTGGGGGGTTCTGAACAACAGCTTCATCACAACCCAAATTTGAGAAGCTGGGAAAAAAAATAGCCCTGACCACAGTTGACCACCAATTAACAAAAGCTTTAATGGGCATATCTATTTTTACAGGACACATGAAAAGGAAGTTGTGTATTTTGCTTTGAAGCATCAATTTTAGGCAAATTCCATTGCTCATACTTCCACTTCCTCTCTGACTAGTGAATTCAAATGGTCCAAGTCCGAAGAAGGGATACGAGAAATAAGGTCGATGCTAAATTGTGAAGCATTTTAGCATATGGTATAAAATGTGGGCAGAGCGTGGCAGCCACGATTAATGATGCGTCATAAAAAAGGAAACTAATATGTCAAGATCAGACGTTGCCCAAAATTTGCGTGAATGACCAAAGACTCTCACATTCCTCCACTGCCTTGTACAGTACATCTAGACATATGTATATTTTGTTCTCGTGTCTCTTTTTGCGATCGTACCAAGTGGAGTGACTCCAACAATAAGAGACAAATTCCTTGTGTGTTTTAACATACTTGGCCAACCAAGATTATTCTGAATCTGAACTACTTTGTACACCAAAGAACCCCTGTATGCTATTGCTCATTTTCATAAACTTCAAAAGTTCTACTGCCCCTCAATGTCAGCTACTCAAAATTGAAGAGGCTTTATTCTTGACAAGATTTGTACTTTTAATATGAACTTGAACGTATTTGCTCAAACTTTTGGCCCGTAGATATAAGCTCCAAACTTTTTCCATATATGAAAATATGGCAAATAAATTTGTCAAGCGGAAACAGGATGAAAATCTCAAGATCAGCGCATCTAAGTGTAGAGTGCTTTGACTACGGAATGGAGATGGAGAAGAAGAAGAATGAGGAAGAGATCACTGAATTACTGGGAAGGAGGAGGAGAAGAAGGGGGCGGGGGGTGTCGGGGGATCAGCTCCAGGGAAAAGAGATGGACTGAATCGAACCAGACACAGATCGCAAGCCACCCAACAGGAACCCTCAATGTGCATTTGAATTAATCCTGCAACTACTTCCCTCCAACTCAAAGATGTGAAATTTGCTGACACTGCCTTGTACTACGAAATGTCAACTCCATTACAACATGAAAGTGCATCCAAAGTTGTGAGGTACGCCAGATGGAATACGTCATGCAAGCATATTGAGTTTAGACAATCAGCGCTGTCAATATGTTAATATTAACAATCATCAGATCGGCAATAGGTAAAAAAGAACACACTAAATTGAATTCCCGCATTGCAAATGTCAATTACATGGCCTCAACGTGAATGAAGCCAACAACTGGTGCAACATATGTTCAAGTAAATACATTACAGTGGTTCAGTATTGTGAAATCATCATGGTAAATCATGGCTGTATGTGTAATAGCTGTGCACAGTGAAAGTGGGCGCACGCCATATGTTGGGAAGATGCCGCGATTCTTCACAAGCTGCCATTGAAGAGGGAGCTTCCAATGCACTGATATGGTGGATAGAATCACCTAAGATGATGTTTAATGCTCCTCATTCATGCTTTTGGATGTTTTAAAATAACTTTTACAGTCCAAAATCAGGCCCTCTTAGAATTGATGTTTATTATTATTCCGATTAATGAATTACCTCGGCACAGCATGCCAGAAAATTGTCAATGTTCAATTGAGTGGACATGTCTATCATAACAATTTTTTTAAAACATACACTGAAACGGCTGCAAAATCAAAAACTACCAAGATCTATGTCGATGCTGGTGCGTTTTTTTGAAAAATGATGACTATTGGATCTGAGAAAAAACAACAAAAAAAACAACAACACCAACGTGACAAAATACACATATGTCATCAGACAGCAATGATACTATGTAAAACCTGAGTTTTACACAAGACCTGCTAATCTCCTTTTGCTTCGGATATGATTTCATTCATGCAATCACACATAATACATTTCGCAGCCTTGGGGCGAGTTGTAAATGCATCACCCCTGCCTTTGAATGGAAGAATCCTTTTTTTTCCCTTTCATACACATTGCCAGATTAGACCCGGCTGTCTAGCGGTTCGCGTTTATCTCGTTCTTACACGCCAGACTGCCATGAGAACAGTTGGCGCAAACAAATATAAATAAATCAAGGGTGCACACCTCCAAACCTATCGTAGTATATGGGCAATAAAGGTGACCAGATTTCGGAGGGTGAGGAGTGAGGTTGGTGGGCATGTCACCACTGCCCCTGAATATTTCTAGAAAGTGTATATAGATATATACATACACATATATGTAGGGTGCATTCAGGAGACCCATACATCAGCAGGCCATACACGTCCGCAGTGCGATGTGTCGCCTTCGTCTCGGGCCTCTCATAGCGAGAATGTCTCCTCTTAATCCCCTCTGACTTCATACATTCAAAAAGGTCATCTCGCCGCCAACACATGGCTGCGCCGTGTTTGTGCGTACAGAGCGAGAATAAGAAATAGAAACCCATTCACACTGGCCCAGAAGAACACCCTCTCTCTCACTTTTCACCATCCTGACGACTTCCCTCCATCTCCTGCAATCCATTCCGTGCATCTTTTTCTTTGAACATTTTTGGCCGAGGCTTGTATTTAAAAGAGACATAAGCATTTTACAATATGAAACAGTATTCTACCAACATTCAGGACATAATTATAGGATGGTAGAAATTCCAACATTGTGGAATGATCTTTGTATTCCAATATATCATAGTATTCTGACATTCAGGATAGAATGATGGTAGTATTCCAAAATTGTACATGGTAAATGGTACTTCATTTATATAGCGATTTCCACCTTGCAAGGTCCTCAAAGCAATTTACATTCAACTACTCATTCACCTACTGATGACGCAGGATTAGAGGCAACTGGGGGTTCAATATTTTACTCAAGGATACTTCGATGTAATCACAATTGCATGGGATCGAACCCACAGCCTCTGAGTTCGGAGACGACCACTCTACTATTGAGCCACGCCGCCCCTTGTACAGAGAATTATGCTAGTATTCTGATATTAGGGATGGAATTATGATGGATAGGGACCAGGCTGGCCTGCAAATATTGAAAATCTCCATATCATTGATGCCCAATGAAATGCCTTCAATTTTTTTTTTTTTTATGTTTTCAAATTCCACCTAAATGTGTCAAAAAACAGATGCTAAAAATACATTTTACAGGTAAAATAGGGGCAATCCCCATCCTAAAAATATGAACAAATATTACAAAATATTGATATTGAAAAACGAGTAAGCAGGGGTTGCCTATATTCCGACATTACTGACAGAATCATGGTAGTATTCCAACATTTTGGACGGAATGATGGTAGTATTTCAATATTGTGAAGGGTAAGATAAAGAAATCCAAAATTTAAACAGAATGATGCTAGTGTTACAACATTATGGTGTAATGATGACATTCTGACATCTTGGACAGCAATAGTAGTACTGTATTCCAATACAGTAATGGTAGTATTGCAAAATTATGCAGGGAATGACGCTAGCATTTCATGCCATTCCAAGTGACAGCGCCACCTAGTGGGAACGGGAAGTAATAAAAATGTACACTCCTGCCACTAACCTTACAACCACTCTCCATCTCCTAAATCGAGCCTGTGCATTCCCACCTCCCATCATCCCTCCCTCTAGAGGCAGGGGCATCTCTTGGCCAAGTGTGGCCCACCACAGGCCACTGGCTTTGGGTAATTAAAGTGGCTCAGCCCCCACCCATGGTCACAGGCAAGTGCGGTTGGGTGATAAAGGCACTGTGCCATAATTACATGGACAGCCACTAAAACAGTCAGCTAGCCAGGTGCACAGTGGCGGTGGGGTGCTCTGTGCGTGCGTGTGTGTGCGTGTGTGTGTGTGTGTACGCATGGATATATAAGCAACTGTACAATCGCATGTGTGAGTGAGTGCACGTAGGAGGTCAACACCCCCTTGTGATCGCTCTGCTGTAGTTAAGCCCTCTGTGTTTAAGCCTCCACATAGGCCCATTCAACCCCTTATATACACACACACACACACACACACACACACACACACACACACACACACACACACACCTACACATGCAGAGTGAACCCCCACCCAGCCCCCAGCCAATCATTCCCCACCAGTGGTCTGACTCCTGCCGTGAGTGTGTGTGACCATCAGCCATTTAATTAGAGGCAGCCGCCATTTGCCTAATTTCAATAAATAAGTAAATAAATAAACACCGGATCAGAAACCCACCCCCAAACCCGATAAACAAACATTCAATGAGGTGCTGAGTGATTGTGCGTGTGTGGGCGTGTGTGTGTGTGTGTGTGTAGGCGGGAAGAAAATGCATGTGGACACACAAGCATACACACAAACAATTGATTTTTTTTTTTTTTTGTGTTGCTCATTTCCATAACACTCATTGAAGATAACTAATTACACTAGGTATATTTTCAGGGCCAGGTCATTGGTAGAATTTTTAAATTAGTTAAATTTAAATTATGTGTCTCTTCCTGAATAAAGCTTGATATTAGAATAAACATATTTGAAAATCCATACCGTGTCTCTTCATTAGGGGGTCTTCGGGCGGTTGGCCTGAACTGGTCACCAGCCAATTGCAGGGCACACAAAGACAACAAAACCATTCACACTCACATCTATGGACAATTTATAGTGCTCAATTAAACTACCATGCATGTTTTTTGGAATGTCGGCATAAAACCAAAGCACCCAGAGAAAACCCACGCAGGCTGGAGCCTGGATTTGAACCTGCACTGAAGCGGATGTGCTACCCAGTCATCCACCGCGCTGCCGTTTTTGAAATTCATTTGTTACAACTTGACTTTCATACCCTGTCAAACTTTGACTTTAATAACATAATATTACAGCCATTGTATCGTTACGAGAAAGTGTTTACCTTGGGGGACGAGGAAGCCAGTTCTCTCCCCATGACCGCCGCTACAGGACTGGGTCCAACTGGCAAGGTTTTTTTCTCCCCGTCCTGGCCGGAGCAGACCTTTGGAGTAGGCACACTGGGGCTGAGGCCAGGGCCCGACGAGCCTGGGGGTGCAGGAGCTGTCCTCTTCTGGTTGCTGCCTGCGTCCAGGAGAGCGGGGCTTTGCGTTGGGCTCGTTCTGGGCTCGTAGAATGGGTTGGACCTGGTTGACCATTAGAAAGACATCATCAACTACTTTGCCTTTACGTTGATTTGCATATATTGTATTCTTGAGCATCAATTACTATACCCATTCCCAGTAACCATTTCTATGCGTCCGCTGAACCCACGGTATACAGGATCCACTACACCAGTGGTCAGTGGTCACCAACCTTTATGAATCTAAGAGCTATACTTCTTGTGTAAGTTGTGCACTGGTTGCAACACAATGAGCAACACAGGTGAGCCAACAGAAGAATCGGTCTGCACTCAGGCCAGCTCATATCTTGGCTTCTCAAGATACACTACTGACAGACTGACAGGACGCACACACACACACGCATAGCACAGAATGTTATCAATATAGAGGCACACTTGTGGCAGTGAAAGCCCCCGAAATACTCACTCAGCATGCGACAAAGCGGCGCTAAATAAACAGGAGAATTGGAAGGGGTCGACTCAAAAGAGAGTTGGGAGTGGTCGAGGTGACAGCGGAAGCCAAAGCAAAGAAAAGCCTCAGTGGAGCAACACACGCGTCTGAAGGAGCTCCAGTCAAAACATAACACTGCTCCCTTGAACTTTCCTTTCTGCAAAGAACGACCTCAGACTTAAGGGGACAGTCATGCCAATCAATAACACGTCAAGCTTTTTGACAGCATCACTCAACCACAAGCCTCTGAAACCCGCTGAGACCAGAACTAAAAAAAAAAAAAAAAAAAATGGGTGTAGAAGTGGTCATTCTTGGAAATGTATTAGTTAATTAATGACAACTTGAACTTTCAGAAACAATGCTAACCGCTTGATTTCATGTGTGTTATGGGATATTTTACACAAATTTGTCAGATGAGAAAAAAAAAGTATCAGGTGCTCACACTAACACAGATGGAGATACATAGGACATCAATAGAAAACACTCAAAGGTTACGCAACGTTTAACGGCAGTCCGTGTCTCGGTCTACTATTTCAAACCACAAATCTATCAGATAATAACTTACTCATCAAGCTCTTCCTCGTCGTTTTGTCCGACGTGGGCGTACAAGTACTTGCTCATGTCGACCGGTCGCACCCCTTTTCTGGGCCTAGCCTTTGGGGGCTCCGGCTGAGAGTTGGCTTCGTCTTGTTCTTCGAAGGGGTTTCCCGGCGTCCCATCACATGGCTCATCTGTGGGGTCGTCAAATGGATTGGAGGCGTTGAAGGAATCGTTGACCCGTGAAGCAGATGGCTGCTCAGGAGGTTCTGTTTGATAAGGATTGTGTCATTTATTGCCAATAATGTCTTAGTGAAGCAGCATGTGATTCATGTGCCACCATTAAATTTTAATTTGTTGTCCCAGGTAATGGTAAGCAATATTTTTGACGTTTTTTTGGGTAGGGTACAATGAGTCTGAAATTCTATTCTTATTTCAAGGTACTACTATAGGTCATTACATAATTTTGGAAGTAGTGTTCATTATTTACAAATATTTGCTACTGACATTGGGGCTTCATTCCTAAATACTGTGAATAGCAAAAGGTTCACTGTACGACACCCCTAATGGAATGCTGAAACCATGACAGTGTGTACAATCGGACCACATACCATCCTCATCAGGCTCGCCGAACGGATTGAGATGGTTGGCCTCCGGCAGGTGATCCTCTGGCTCGTCAAAAGGATTCGTGAGCATGGCGGGGGTCGTCTCGCGGTCCTCGTCTTCCAAGAAATTCAGCTTATTGATCAGCTCTTAGGTGGTCAAAACAAAAAAGTCAATCAAGACAAGTGAGAAAATTGAGAAAATGAGTCATGAGGCATCAAAAATATTTTTAGATGTAGAATAAAAAAAAGTGCTGCACTTGGGAGTGAACCACAAGTAAAGACCAGCTAAACTTGACTGAGCTCTTTTCTGGGAACATTCGTACAATTAGTGGGTGGGTTACTGTGGGAGACAAGCGGCGTGGAGTTGCTACGGAAACGCAGGCCGAAGAAGCTGAATCTTGACCGCTTTATCTTCGTCGTCCTCACCACTGTGGCTCATTTGCATGGAGACAAGGGGCGAGTAAAGGGGTGCGAAAAGGAGATGCCGAGACTGGTGTCGAAAGAGGGGCGTGTCTTAAGTCTATTTACAGTGTCACTATGTGAAGTGGACTTCGCTGATAAGAGAGGTGGCATTTGTTGTGCATTTGTGTGTAGAGTTATGTGTGCACGTATTTAGCACGTTAGCTTGTTTTAAAGTTATTTTACCAAGGAAGAAAGTAGCATGTATTTGAAAACAAAGGAAACTGACTGTACGCCCATGTACTGTATGTGACAGTCATGTATCTTCTCTGGGTGAGTAGTTTTACTTTATATAGTTGTATGAATGCTAATAATGTTAAATCTTTACAAGTCTTTCTAATTTAAACATTTTCTGTACAGGTAATGATTTTTTTCCCCCGGTGATCAAATAAAAATTATGATACCATCGGACAATACAAGAAAGTACATGTGTAATGCGGGTGTTATATTTGTCCACTTGGGGTGACCATACTCACATTCTACATTGTAGTATTCGTGACTTCAAGTGTGTGTGGCTTTCAAAGGATATGCCTGACCTGTGTCTGCATCAGCGAATGAGATTGTAGTTGACTGTTGTTGGCTCACGTTCACGGCTGGAAATTAACTGGCTCGTTGTCAGCCAATCTACGTGTTGAGTAAGTGGACGTCAGTTGTAGAAGCTAGTATAGGAATATCTGTTGTGGTACAAAGAAAGAAAAGGAGGAAGCTTGGTGCCATGGGGCATCCAAACTGACAAAAAAAAACACAAAGACAACAAAAAGAGTTATAGTTGAAAAAGAAATCAAAGAAGCTAGGCTGTTATCTTATCTGTTAAATATTCGGCAGTTGCAAACTCGAGTCATGTTTATGGTGGTGAATGACTTGTGAGAAACGTTATACAAAGTTGTGTCTGGTTTGAGCTTCACATTGCTTCATAATTGCTATTGTTCCATTTCACGTCGCAATTACTCCGTGGATAATGATTTTCAATTCTGAGTAGATGATGGAGGGGAAAAAAAAACAAAAACAAAACACTAACACACCCCACACCACAAAATAATTGCTCACGATGATCATCCTTTCCTGACTTTAATCGCAGGAGAGGGGAAATTATTAAATTTGGAAGAATGGTGAGTCTTGTTTGGACACAGCTTTCCGGGTTTGGTTCACTACCAACTGCAGTTGAACACAAACACATAAAATAACAAAGGTAACAGTTATAAATCAGTTGACATGTTCACAACACCAAATTCAACACTACATGGAAAAAAAAAAAAAAAAAAAAAAAAAAAAAAAAAAAAAGAGGAACAGGTTAAAGAAATAATGATACACCAAATTAAAATAAATTGGATGTTTCACAAAACGAGACAAGACAATTTGGGAGAAATTTTGGAAGAAAAAAGACCTTGCGAGGAAGCGACAGGCTTAGCGGCCGCCTTGAACGCTCGCTTAGGAGCGCCGATGCCATTGTCATCATCGTCATCGTCGCCATGTAAGCAGCTGAGGGCGTTCAGCTGGTTAACTATCTCTGCAGACCACAGGGCCGCACGACAAGGAAGGACGAAGAAGAGCAGTAAAGACGTTGTGGAGAGCACACAAAAAAACAGCAAATGCAACACGTTTTGAGGGAGATGAGTTTAATACAATGATTCCCAAATTGGTGTCTGAAGTCAGAGACTGGGGGTCAGAAAAATATTTGTGCAATACCTAGATGGTAGCAATTGTCAGTACAGTTCAGTTGTGTTTAACTTATAAGTACAATACAGTCAATTTAAATATTTTTAAACATTTGAAGTATTATTGTTATGGACAACCCATTTTTATTGAGTCATTATTTAAATGCAGGTTATTTTCCTCTTATAAATGCAACCCATGCATATTGTTAGAGTAGTTTTTGATAATATTAAAAACATTGTTTTAGAATGAAACCTATTTTTTGATGTGGTACTTGTACAAAGTTTGGAAACCACTGTAATGCATATGGCATTTTGGTGTACACATGGCAGTCAGTCATGTTTCTTTTGGGGTTACGATTATGAAAGAGGTCCTTGTAAACATTTCTCCCCTGGACCCAAAATGTCTGAGAACCCATGCATTCATGAGAGCATCACTGGGGAAGCCTGTAGGAACATGTTGGTGGGAGTTTTGACTTTTGCTCAGCGAGACGCACGCTAAGCGAAGCATGGCTGTAGGCGCTCGATGCGCACACATACAAATGAGACAAAAGAGCGTAGAGAGAAAGCATAAAGCTAAACTGGTGGCGGAAGAAAAGTTGGATTAGGCTATGTAGAAGGGAGGGGCGGACATACATTACACCACAACATGGATGTACACTGTGTGAATTTGAATAGATTATGTTTTATACACATCTGTAAACGAAGATTTTTCAAATATATTCTCCTTTTCCTCATTCTCACTGCCTATTAAAAACAGAATTTGCCACCTTTTTACCAAGTCACTGTTCTATATAAATGGCATGCACTGAACTTATGTCATCCTGCGTATATTAGTTAGTACCTGTGATCTTGGCTGCCTTCTCTTCCTGGTTGACCCTGTTCTCCTCATCCTCCTCGTTCTCCTCCTCGAAGTCGTCCAGGTTGCCAATGTCGGCCTGCTTCATGCTCATCAGGCTGGCCAAGCTCTGCATGTCCTCATCGCTGCATTTTGGGGGGAGGAAAAATCACATCAATGCAAATGCATATTATGCTTGTAATGTGTTTTTTAAAAAAACAAGGCTATACATAACCTTGAGAGATTAACACGCTGTGTGTGTGTGTGTGGGGGGGGGGGGGGGGGTGGGGGGGGGATTATGCACCGACGTACCAATGAATAAATGGAAATAGTGCAGTGTTGAATTTTTATGTGACGGAAAGACGGCGTCCGTTTCAAAGGATTAATGTAACGCCGCCTCCACCTCTGTCACTTCCTAACTTTGACGTTTTCAAACCTTTTGTCTCATCTTGCCCTTCATGTCCCCGTTCCCCTGCCACACATTATTTCACGTCGTCCCTCTCGAAAGCGCCATCATAATCTTCTCTCACTCTCTGTGAGTCTGTGTTCTTTGTGTTTGCCGCTTCCCGGGTGCCGAGCTTCATTTGAAGCGCCGTGATGGAGTTTGTTTGTGTGTGGTCGACATCATTCCCCCAAGGGTTAACAAGGGTTACGCGCCATCGACCCGCCGTCCGCAACACAACAAAGACCCCCGCCAATGTGTGTGCGTGTGTGTGTGTGTGCCTTTAAATGAAAGTTACCAAATTAGAATGCACAAACGAGAGAGAGAGAGAGAGAGAGAGAGAGAGAGAGAGAGAGAGAGAGAGAGAGAGAGAGTGTGGCCAAAAAATAAAGTTGGTCACATCAAAGACAAATATGAGAGAGTGAAGAAGAGAGGCCAGGCTTGCGAGTGATTGACAGTGTGGACCAAACTTGAAAATAATAATTTCAAACATATATCCAGTGGGAGCTGTACCACTGAGCATTATAGTATTCAAATGTTTTTTTAAACCATAAGTTTTCCCTTTTGCTTATAGAGAAAGTAAATTACAATAACAACGAATTGTGACCACCCGCTGGGGAAACAACCACCAGAGACATTAGTAGGGAGACTCCACGTTTACAGCAACAATTTTGGATTAAAAGGGGAAGTCAACCACCCAAAAAATTCTTGACAATATGTTCTATGCAGCCCCACTAATCTAAATACGGTATTCTGGTTAATATTGCGTTAGTGGAATATGAGTTAAGCAGCAAAATCCAGCAATTTCTATCAATGTCATTTTGCCACTTGCTGTCAAGTGAAAATGACATCACAGTTGCTCAAGTAACAACCAATCACAGCTCAGCTTCAGAAAACAGGTGAGCTGTGATTGGTTGTTGCCTGAGCCATGAGCAACTATGATATCAGCAGAAAACAGTAGCAAAATGGCCGCCCCCTGAGATGGATGAGGTCACATATAACATATTATTGTCAAGATATGTTTAAGGTTGACTTCCCCTTTAAAGATGGTACGGCAACAAATCATTAGAGTCCAGGTGCATCCATTCAACCTGCATGACTGAGAACCTACACATACATACTATCCTGAAATACACTAAATTTATTAAACTAAACGAATCGCCCAGCCCTAATCTACGGTGTTGACTCACGTGGCTTTGCCCTCCCGCAGGAAGATGCAGGAGAGGGAGAACTGCAGCGTGGCTGACACAACCTTCTTGGAAAGTGGCTTGAACTTGAGCTTGACATCCGTCTGTGTGGGCATGGGGCTGGCGTACTGCTTCATGTTGATGCTGCTGGTGGCCAGGGCTTTACGTCGGCCAGACGGAGACTCCTATACGAGGGACGAGATGGAGAAAAACGGTAGCGATGAGTCCATTGAATGAAAAATACAGACCTGATGATGAATTACAATACAACTCTATAACAGCCTATTTTACAAAGACAACCTTTAAAATTGGTGATAACGTCAAGACGGACAGCGACAAATGCTTTCAACAAAAGTCGGGTGTTAAAATTCACACCGCTTAACTCCGTTTCGCAGAATACCCTTATACAGTGCTGTGACATCAACATTAAGTCAAAAGAAAAAAAATGCTTGCACTTGTCTACCTAAAGGCAGCACACAGTTGTCAGTAGGAGCTCACCAGACACCATCTTGTATTCAGTGTGAATTCAGCTGTAGGAGGACCCCTCTCTCGTCAGCTCAAAGCACAAAAAAAACTAAAGCGCCGGTTAGGCACAACGTGAATTGGAGAGCCCATATACATATACACAAACGCGGGAGTTCGATAACACGATGATAGCATCCCGTAACATTTTCCCAGACGTCTTCACACACGCAAATCTCAGGAAGATCTAGCTCTGTGAAGAAAACTCAATCTAGCGCCTTATCGCCATGGTCCTCAGGGGATTTATTCATACACATACACAGAGTGAGGGATTCAGTGGTAAAGATGCTGGTCATGCTGGTGAAAAGAGGCAAAAGACAAGAAATGTAAGGTGCATATTATGTGGTGCTGGTAAGGGAGCAAGAAATGGAACGGCTTCGCACTCTGGCCACACTCCGAAAACAAACAGTGCAGCTCAGCCAGTCTAGCGGACGTCAAGGTTGTTCATGGTTTTGTTTACTTCTATAACTAATCTGAACAGAACTATGATTTTAAAACCAAGGTCAATACCAAACCATTGTATTTGTAACACTGAAGCTAGGGGCTGCTAGATATGGCCTTAAAATAAAAGCTGATAAATATGCTTACAATAGACATTTTAATTGAGCATTTATGACTGAAACCTTCTAAAGGTAGATTAACACCTTAGCTGTTCACAATGGGTAGGCGACTAGTGGAATCGATTCAACACTCATCCCCACCTAGTGCATATGTAAACTGATAAACTGTGCATGTCACATTAAGAGGATTGCAACCAAACTCAAAGGGTGTTAAAAGCACAAAGTAGAAACTAACCAAAACATTTAGCTTTATACATGAATTATTGTTTAGATGGCATCATAGCAAATTGTTAGCAACCAGCCAAAGGGCTTTAACGTGAGCCGAGGACGAGAGCATTACATCTTGGGCCAGATCTGTTTAACATAGTAAAGAGTCACATTCTTTTTTTCCTTTTTTTCTTTTCCTGCCATTGCATTTGGCAGGGATCGACGCTCCCAGACTTCCCGCTCACTCAAAAGGATTATGTAAAAACCGGCCTCTCTCAAGGAAGGGCCGTTTTGTAAAAGCCGTTTCGGAACTTCCAGACATTCATGGTATAATTATTATTATTTTTTTTACTTTTGGAGGACAATGACATGAAGGAAAGTCGCCTCCCTGCGAGTGATCGTGAAGAAAGCTTTCAGATCTAATGGGCATATTGACCATATGGGACAGCCCTGGTGGTCTGTGTATGTACCAGCTGTTCTAATTCCTACACCGTTCACCTGTTTTGGATGTATACACCCTCAAATTAAAGCTGAAAGTGTACAGTTAGAGCACATCTTTTTTTGTTTCCTTTAAACACATTGAAGAATTCATAGAACCAAAAAGATGAGAATTGCCATAGGTGAATTAATCAAGTAATGAATAAACGTGAATACTTATGTACAGGTGATGTCTTAGATTCTTTCCTTCTCTTTTAAAAACTTTCTCAGATTGGGGTGTTGTGCCATCAGATTTATTTAATATTTTCAGGGACAAAATTAATTTATTCCATTTTGGGATGAGGTTGGAACATAACAAAACGTGGAAAAAGTTGCACTGTACGTCCGCTTTAACAATCAATTCCGAGTTCTTCGATCAGTATCCCAGATTAGTAGTAACCATTTCCCCTCAATTTTAGTTCATACATCTCCTGCCAATCTTTTCATCTCTATCCAAAGTCATCATGCCTTCCATTTCCCACCTGCAGCGGAAAATAATGAAATATAAAAAAAAAAGTACAGAGGAAAATCGTCCACTTGACATTTTGATGGTGACATTTGAGCCTCGTCACTCGAGACGTAGCGACTTGTCCAAAGAACAGCCCGTCGGGAGATGAACATGAGGGCTGAGTGGGAGGGGAAGGGAAAAAAAAAAAAAAAAAACTTATCTCTCCGCAGATTACACCCAAGCTATTATACTAAGCTAATAGCGCGTGTAGATACTTTATGAATGAATTTGCTAAATGCGGCAAACACTTAAGACGAAGAGGATTTGCTAAAGATGACAATGGCGACGAATAGAGCTGGGGGAATGAGGGAGGGGCTCTAATGGGAAATACTTAAGGATGTGCAAATGAGATGGCAAAATGAATGACAAACATTTTTGAGAGATTTGCACCGTAGCGTCAAAACAATGGAAATGCCCTCGGATGCTGCTTGTCAATCAAACATAAAATGGTGAACAGGGGAGAAGGGGCGGGAGGTGGATTAGAGCGACAATGTGTAAGACGAAAGGAAGGGGACAATGCGGAAGTTTCATTTATGCCAGAGGATAAGACTATCAATACGCTTTCGGAGAATAAGCAATTATTAATACTTGTAGTGTGCAACCAGGTGATGATGAAAAACCAGGGAGGGAGGGAAGGAGTGAGGGGTGGTGGCTGTATGCTGCCCCCTGGTTGCATCTCCTTGTACATGCAAAACAAAAGAACAGAGTAAGGAAAGCAGTTCCTGACCTATATGCAGTACGGTGAATATCCATGATAGAAAAAAAATAAAAACACTCATCATTATTATATTATTACTTATTTTAAATACATTTACCCCTCTCACATGCTTTACAAACTAACTCAGCACAACCCACTTAACAAAAAAAAAAAAAAAAAAATCCTTATCACTGGTTTCTCAACCGGGGGTCTGTGGACACCGAGTGATCCGTGATGTAATTGCAAGGGGTTCTTGAAAATAAAATATCTCTTAAACAGATGCTATGACATTTATACAAATGGGATTATTTGTACCCAAATCTTTATTTAAAAATAAAAAAATAAAAACAGGTGAATCTGCGTGTGCCGAATCACGAGTAAGCGAGATCCACTGTATTCACTGCCAAGCTGACTAGAAACCAACAGTGGCTACTCCTTTGCCAACTTGGAGCGAGGCATTAGCCGCCATATCTTAGAGCGTCAATGATATTTTATTTTCCCTTAATTAATGACTTTCATCTTTCATTTTCGTCTTAGCAAGGGGGTGGAAGTGGGGTGGGGTGCAGGACTGGTTTATGCCAGCTGGCTCGGGATCGATCCACAGATGCTCCCCTGGTGGGGGGGCAGGGGTCAGGGCAGCGGGGGTGCCCGGGAGGTCCCGCTGAACCCCCTCTGCCCCCAAAATGCCAATGGGACCGGCCGGGGGTGGAAAAAGGAGGGGCTGCGGATCCCATTGTGACTGGAGCCATGGATTAATTAGACTGAGTGCTAAACGGGAGCTAGCTTCTTTGTGAAGACCAATCATCTAATGGCTTTTTAACACACCGTCAAAAGTCAATTTGTTTCTAATACGGACAAACATGGCCCCACATTGATCCTTTGGGTACAATTTTACACTTCCTGCTGTAAAAACAAATCACCCAAGTTGAGGGTCTCTTATTGGAGACAACTGCAAAAACACTTTGTTTTGTCAAAAGTGCTTTACAGCCAGGTAGATCGCTGAGGACGAAGATGCCGAAGCGATACGCCACAACGTTGTCCGGAAGTGATGAATCGCATCCAGCTGATGATTATCGGACTTAAGCCTCGACGCTGCTGTGGAAACAAAAACAATCCTGAGCGGGGCGCCGACTGGCAAAGGACAAACTGAGGTCGCCACTTTCCAGACGCTGATAGAAGCGCAGGAAAATGTTTCTTCTGGAAAGGATTGTTATAGCCAAGTTTAAGGTGTCCTGCCGTAATAAACTGTGAGTCGTACTAGCTCAATTTAAAGTATTGTAAAGTTTAAAAAAAAAAAAAAAAAAAAAAAAAAAAAAAAAAAAAGATATTATGAAAAACGAGTTGCGAGTGCATTCTAGATTCTTTTTATTCTTATTAATGATTATACTATGCAGTGACGATCAAGCAATTCTGTTGCATCTAAAAACCAGGACAGTACAAGACCTTTTAAGGCCACTTCCAACAAATTGAAGAACAGTATATGCTCCGTTTAACATGAACATTTATACATGAAAGCTAGGAAGAATGTCTCATTTGTTAAGGTGGTAGTGGGATTAAACACCCCCTCCAAAACTTGAAAGCAGCTTGAAATGTCCACTGAGACATAACGATGTAACATGTCTTTCATTTGCATTCACGCCATTGAGATATTTAGATATAACAAACAATATACTCAATTTGGCCTTTGGGATAACCCCAAGGGAGTGACGATTAGCCCCCCACACCCCAACACCCCAAATCAGCTGCCTGTGGCTGGAGTCAGCAGTCAGCAGATTGGAATTGCTTGTGTTGGTGATGGTGTGCTGGGGCAGGTGTGGATTGGGGTGGGGGCACTGTGCTATTGCGCTCCCCTTCAAGGTCATAGTTATTGGAAATAGAGACGTCCGACGTACTCACATCTCTCTTTGAACGCAGGCACAATGGAGTGGATTCCTCTGCAACTTCCCTGATAACTGATAGAGTCAGCTTTACATACACCTATGAATACGGAACTATAGACCACATACACACACAGATTAAGACCAATTTATATCCGCTATTATTATAAGCAAGGATTTTTTTTTTCCAAAGATGGATGGATGCGTGTGTGTGTGTGTGTATTAAAGGTAACAATAGCCATAAAAAGGCATTCGTAAATTACAATAACAATAGCGATGCCTTTAAAAAAAAAAAAGAAAAAAAAAGATCCTTAATTTGAATGCCTTACTGCTCTGTCCTGAGTAAGCAAAATAAAAGATTGGTATTTTAGCGTAATAATACCATCTGTTTAGTATACCTGGCTGCAATTGGTGCTGATTTAGTATATTTCTCTTTTTGCGTTTTTGTCGAAGTACAAGCCCTGGAATTTTCTCCAAATGTCAACATCCCTACTTGTGTTCAGGCGGGGTTTTTTTTTTTTTTTTTTAAGTATTTTTTTGTGGGTCTACTCAACATAGACATGACTACCAAATTTCATGTGAATGGAAACTGGGCTCAAGATGTTGAATTGTTAAAATATTCCAGGGGAACAGCATTGCCTTTGAAGGTCTACTGGAAATGGACAAAAGGGCTCTAAAACTGTTTCATCAAACCGAAATGGCAGACTTTGTGTTTTTTCAGACATGCCATCCAAATTTCAGATTCCTAAAGGAAATTAATTGTCTTCAGGGTCTGAATGATCTACTTATTGCAGTAGGTTAACTTTGTCTTTGAAGGTCCCCGTGAAATGGCCAAAAGGGCCCTTAAATGGCTGCATCAAAACAAAAAGGCAGCCTTCCTGTGTCTTTTCAGGCATGAGTCATTATTTTTTTTTACATCTGCTCATAAAGACGCACCAACTCATGCTCTTTAGGGAAAGTCTTTGGGGATTATATTGTCAAAATATTCTAGTAAATTTGCTTTTGAAGGACCCCTGAAAATGGCCCTAAAATGACTTTTCAAACAGAAGGGGTAAACTTGGCTTGTGGAGATATTTTTCTGAGTCTACCAATGATAAACATCACTGCAAAATTTTGATTTACTAAGACAAACTGGCTTCGGGGGCTGAATTTTCTCCACCAAAAAATCCAAACCCTCATCATTCCCTCAGACTAGCAGTCAACAGAAAAGTGAGAAGCTAAAACAAACAGCGAAGAAAGGTGAGAGGACGACACACGGGAGGACCGATTAGTCTCCACAAGAGCGGGATTAGGCTTCCTTTAAAAACGGCAGATTACAGCAGCTGTGTTTTTATGAGGGGGGGGGGTTCCAAACATGAGTGACACTGAGCTCTCACACATCCTTGTTTCTCTAAACACCAAGCTACAAGACACCAGCTTGTTTCATACACCGCTCAATGCCAGAAAGATCGAGCATCACTACTAACGCTATATTTGGACAGAATTTTACACAGATCATCTCAGACTTTAGAATCCGGAAATTCTTGTCTTGATTTAGACCGCCCATTTCGTGTTGGAACATTTCACACAGAACGGCATCACGTAAAAAGAGCTGGTTATTTAAAAAAAAAAAAAAAAAAAAAAAAAACTTTGAACGACAATATGAAAGTGGCTGGAGTTTTTGTGGGAATGCAGAAAAACATTCCCACATATGTTATTCGGATTCTTTATTATTTCAGGCACATTTTATTCTCCCTGAGCATTCAGCTTTCAGCATCCCCCCCAAAAGAAAAGTGGGGAAATTGCACTTTTTTTTTCCTTTCTTTATTTATTTTTTTTAAAACAGTGGAGGTACTTACTTCTAGTTTGCGATGATCTGGTATATTTAGAAACCAGGGTATTTGTCGGTCGCCTGTGGCAGTGTGAAAGGGGCAGTTTTGTTTTTTGTGTGTTTCTTTTGTTTGTTTGTTTTACACTCTGTGCACTTTTGTTTCTTAAGTGAGCAATCCTAATTTTTAATTATCCATCAATTTTAGGAACCCAGGAGATGCACAGGTGGGCTTCAACCTGCAAATGTTGACTGTCCCTTTCACACTAAGAAAAACTTTGAGTGGCAGTAGGAAGGGGTTATTTTACAAATCATTATTTTTGTTACTGTGGCTGAGTAAACTTGTAATCATCCGACACAATGTTTGTTAAAAAAATGAGTGCATCATATTTCAAGACTGCAAAAAAATGCTTACAGAGTTGCAATCTGCTATCCCGCCACCCCACCCCATCATCTCTGAACGTCGCACCCCTGCCTCGTCTTATCGGCGTGTCCAGAGTGCCCTCCTCTCTCCCGCTCTCCGGGTCTTTCTTTTTGGGTGGCCCCCAGTGCGCCCCCCCCCCCAACACATGCTCAGACCCGGAGCGCGCACTTCAGATGGGGGGCTAATGGGAAAATAAATTACCAGCCGGCAAAAAGCCCTGGGTCTGCACTTCTGCTGGGCGGAGAGTGCGGAGTACGTTGGGGGGGGCTTCAGGAGAGGAGTGGTCAGGAAATGGGAAGGAGAGAGGGCTAAAAGACAGAGAGGTGGATATCAAGGCGAGCGGAAAGGAGAAAAAGATGAGGGGAAAAAAACGAGAATGGAGAGATGTGGCAAACGGGGACGGGAGAGAAAGGTCGACGGGATTATAGCTGGGAGTTCATCCTCGCTCTATGAAGTGCCTGCTCATCATTTTCCCACCATTTCACCATCTCTCGCCATCATCAAGGCACAAAATGCCAATAACATCACCACACACACAAACACACACACAGAATATGTAGCCACCCCAGCTCCTGTATCTGGGATTGATTATTTCCCCTGCATGAAGCTGAAGCTCAGATATCACACCAGCAGATTACCAAAGGTGGAAAACACTCGTACCATATTTCGTCAAATAATGGCCAAAACTGATTGAATTGTCGCACAGAGTGAGGGGTTCGGCAACTAGTTTTTATGAGTGGCAGAACGTCCGCCAATGGTTTTCCTGCCGTTGCAGGGATGCTGGTATAATCCGTGATGCGACATTCGTGAGTTTGATCATGGAAATTGTTTACACGGCGAACGTGAATTTGCTTCACTTCCGCCACAGTTTACCAGTGAAGAAGAGAGGCTTTCCCTGGTAGACACCAATACAAACCCCAACCCTACCAGAAGAGTTGGTAGGTGTGTTTTCCTTATATTTCCAACCACCGATATAACCTTAATATTCCCTAACTAATAATATTAGTCCATCAAATTCTAGTGTGCAAAGAGTAACTGGAACTCTGTTGCTAACCAAGCAGTAGCCTCCTATAGAGGCACTTAAACACTTTTTAGCGTTCATAGCATTCAAAATTGACACCAATGTGTGAAACTTTGCGAGATTGCATGCCTTCGTGGTCCTCCAAACCTTTATTTTCACTTGACAACATAAACTGAAACAAAAATAGGTCTCTCTCGATAGATGTTTCTATTCAATCTGCAGCTGGGTAAATAAACTCACAGCAATAAGTCACTTTTAATTCACTGCCAGTCATTATAGAAAATTTTTACATTTCCAATACTCACGTGATATTACATTCAATAATTATATATAAGCCGAATCTACCAAATAACAGAATAGACTCCCTACTTTTTGTCCCGTCCCGTTCTTTTATAATTGACAGCAGAAAAATGTAGGTTTGCCAAAATACAGCCATTTCTCCCATGGACTCTGAAACTGTGTTTATTTCCTATAAAATGGGGCAATGATGTCATCTACCGGTGGTTGGGCATCAGTAAAGTTGTTTCCAAGTTTGATATTTACAGTGGAGCATGCTCAGATTCGCCCCCATTTAGCACCGCTCTAAAAAATACAATTGACAAGTATACTTGTCAAAGGCAGTGAATGAGTTAAGAACTTATTTTTGAAATGGGTGGTTTAAGCGTGTTGTTTCATTTTCAAGCACTGATTTTTGCTAATGTATGCCAGCAATGTTAATGACAACTTCCTGCTAAATCTGCAATAAGCCTCTCCATATCCACTGGCTTCTCACTTTAAGGGTGTGTTTGTTTAAAGCGTTTTTGAGATGTGGCGGCGCTATGATAGGGCCCTAATCCAGAGCAAAGCTGATTTGTGTTAAAGTGTGTGTATGTGTGGGGAGGGAATGCGCTGGTTTGGAGATGGCCTGTGACAAGAAACAATTGCCCCGAGTGCGAGTCTGCCTCTCTGGCGGCCCTGCTCTGTGACAAAGGTGTACTCTCCATGCTAAGTGACAAATCTGCGGAGACAAAGAGCATTAGCGGAGGCCATGCTCTGCTCCACTGACTCCGATAGTGGCCCAGTCAAAGAGAATCTAATATGGATTTTAAGAAAAGGAGAGGCAGAGATTAGAATGAAAGAGAAACAATGAACACCTTCCAACGAGGGGGAATTAGCCCAGGGATTGGATAAGGAGCCGGTCTACCTCAGTGTGAAAGTGTGTGCGTGTGTGTATATGGGGTTGTTCTTTGACTTTTTTTTTTTTCTGTTCCAAAAGAACAAAAGAGCTCCGCCAGTTTTGTTTATGTACAGACAAAAGCTTAACGTGCTTGTGGTGCATAAAAGAAGAGCCATTACACGTTTCAACCGTCTTGTGTTCAGATTTACAAATTGTAATAACTCACTTCCATGTCGACTCCAAACTGACATCAATGCAAATGTGTTTCTTTAGCTCAGGGATTCTCAACTGGTGGTTATTTACTGTTCTTTCAGTGAATTGTTTTAAATTTATGGCCTAAATCCATTTTCATACAAATGTTTACTATAATTGTAACTTTATGACTGTGTCAGCATAGAATAGTAAAAGACCATCCCAACTTGCGTACAATTTTTACACAAAAAAAGTTTTTCTTGTTTTTTTAACACCAAGTATGCTGGATAGCATGTAAGTCATTTTTAGACCCCACCGAAATGTGATGAGGCGGGCTGGATCTGTTGCCTGGGCCTTGAGTTCAGCGTCCGTGTTCACGTTTTCCACGTTTGTTTGTAATATGGTTTCGCTATTGTCCTTAAATAGTATGTTGTTTGTATTTGTGTTGTTGATGCTACAATCCAGAATTATATGACTTGTGGCACGCCTAATACAAGCATTTCTTTTACGACTGGAATGTGCCCTTCCTTCGCCACGTTCCCCCCCACCCCCCACCCCCCACCCCTCCCCCCACTCCAACACCCAAAGGCCTTCGAGTCACCTCAAATTCCTGACCCAGTCACCTCTGGGTGTACAGATTTCTATCCCCACAGGTTTTTTTCCAAGAAGGGGGTGGGCAGGCCGACTGTCAGTGGCCGGCTTAGCGCTGGCATCGGAGCACGTCACAAGACCCCATTCATTGCCACTCGGCAGAACAATCGCCTCTGTCTCACAGTGGCTGCATCAGAGTTCTCTGTGGCGCTTGAGCAGACGCACACAGGGAGGTAATGTCAAACAAGTTGAGAATAACTTTTGATGCTAAGGCATGTGTGGCTAACAATTTGCTAACTCGTTTGTTTGGCCAATTACAACCAATAGCACCAATCAGGCGTATGTATCAGTTTTCTACACAGCATATAATGGCACATGCACATTCCAAATAACTAACGAATCTGTTCTGCTGCTTTCGCCGGTAACCATCACCACCCACGCACCAGCCAAGCGGGTCAAGCTTGTGGATAAACACGGGGATTTGCCGGCTGCGATGTTTTACGGGCGACATGGGCTTGTCTCCATCGCGGGAAGCCATCTTAAGACGTGCAGAGGCAAAATAAATCACAGAGATGGCGATAATAACTACTCCGCTGCCGTCGTCCAATCAGGCGCCAGGCGGACGACGACAGCGATCATAATGCAATACTTACTGGGCACCATAAACAAGTCGACGTTGGAGTAAAAAAAAACAGCCACAAGGTGACAGAGGTGACCGATAACAGAGAGGACACATACAACATACACAAAATTTCCACACTCATAACCTTGAGGGCTTGAGGTCAACAAGTGTGTTGTGGCTGACTACATTAAAAAGTCTGTAATTACAATATTACCAATATTAACAAATTTGGGTTGCGCCGCTGCTTTTGGGACAAATCTGCGACGTAGACAACAGACCTGTTTATAATAGCGCCACTGCTGTGGGATACTTCCACAGGTTTGTTGGTGTTTAAGATTGAACGTTATTTGTGCTGGGAGCCTGCATGAGAGCATATCAAAGAAAGAGAAACGCGTGCTTATTAGACAAATCAGACAGTGCGTGTGTGCGGGATATTGTGTGTGTGTGTGTTTAGCCGTGTCTGGTGACATCTGCCGCGGTGTTGGCCGGGAGTCGGAGCGCAGCGGGCTGCAGGAGCCTCAGACTAAGAAGATGAAAGCCGAGGTCACAACCTGGACTGGTGGGATGGGGAGGTACACTCGAAAAACACAAAACACGCACAAAAAAGAAAGCAACAACGTAAGGAGCGACACACAACGAACACACTCACAGCATGCTAAAGGCTTACGGCAAGACAAGGACATGAGGCCACACACACATGCATGCACGCACACGCACAGACACAAAGGATGCTTTACAAGAGTAAAGCAGGCAAAACAAAGAAACAAAATGTGGAGTGGCGGGGGCAACACTAGGAAGAAAACAACTTTTTTTTTTGCCTCATTGTCATGAGCAAGCTTCCGGTAGCTTAATTTGCAAATATACCAACACACAAGCATGTGCAGCAGGGGTGGCAAACATACGGCTCGCAAAGACGTTTAATTAGGCCCGCAAAGGCGTTTAATTGGGCCCGCGTGACAATTTTGTAATGTTTAAAAAAAAAAATTAAAAAAAACACGTAATGTTGGACCAATTAATCAGCCAGTCACAATCAAAACTAAATAAATTTATAATTTCACAAGCAGTCCTCAAATGAGCAATGCAACTTGTACATAGAATCGTCCTGGATGTCAGTTTTACACACAACCTAAAGTTACGGTTTGTTTATTTATTTATTTATTTTAAATCATAGATCTACATAAACGTGTTAAATACGACACAAATTCAATTACTGGTAACACAAATAGATATGACAAGGATGAATGTCCCAAGTGCACATCTCGAATTCAAGGTACATTATGGGTAGCGGCGTGGTGCATTGTGGGTAGGCGAAACTACCAAACGGTCATTGAAAATGAATTGGATCCAAAGGAATCGGCTCTGATAGAAATGTTTCAACCGCTGGAAAGTTGCTGTTTTTTTATTAACATGCATAGCATGTGGTTTACTGACATCGGGGAAGGTGACTTGCAAGCTTTAAAGTGTACAGTTACGCAAAGATTGTCACCACTCTAATCTCCTTTTTAGGTGCTGCTGTTTTGGTGAGCATTCAAAAGGCCTCAGAGTTCCATGTCAATGGGTGAACAGAGACAGGTACACCTACCACCTGTTTTTTTCATGGTAGTAAAAAGGAGGTGACTATTAACACAAATGCTAACAAAATGCAGACTAAGTAACACACATAGCTAGTGACACACAAATCCACACACCTCGTGGTGGCCCGGCGAGTCAGCAGACCGGCCATGTGACAGAGGTGGTGCGGCGTGGATTAGGGGTGCGGTAAGCCTATTAGGGCGACGGGAAGGACCACTCGGCATCTACAGCCACCACCTACTACAATCCACGTATGTCCCCCCCGTCCCCCACACACACACACACACCCACACTCTCACACACACACACACACACACAAACCCGACCACACGGTCCTCATGATAGCCAATGAGACGCCCAACAACAAGCAGACATTTGAATGATTGTGCGACAAAACTGTGTGTTGCACACATGGGGAGGGTCCACCAGGAGGGGGGTAATCAGCAGCATCTGTTGCCTCTCCTCAGGGTGATTAATTAAATTAATTTTCAAAGCACACACACAAACCCACACACAGTTATTTACACGCTTTGAAGTACAGCACATGTATTATTTAAAATTAGCACACATGCGCAGCGAGAAAAAACAAAAAAAACAAACAAATAAACGAGGCCTTTTGAGCCCCCCAAACTACTTAAGAAATGGGCAAAATAAGCAAAAGGTGAAAACTTTGGAGACGGCGTGTGCGCGAGGCACTCGAGTGCAAATTAATCCCAATTTGTCGGGCGCAGCGCAAAAAGGAGGAAACTTTTGGGATTTCATACTTCATACCAGCTTTTGTCACCTTTGCGTGAATAGCGGAGGGCTGAAATAATTGTGTTTTCCACTCCCAGAGGCCCGCTCGGCGCTCACAAGCCACTGGCCTACGTAATGTGCTCCCCCTGGCACGGAGGAGAGGGGGATACAATGCAGGGTGTGTATGTGTGTACTGTGTAGGTATGAGGATGGTTTGCGGATGGGTGTTTGTGTCGTTACCAAGTGGGCACCAACAGTGTGCGACTGTGTGATTTGAAAATGGCTTAAATGGAGTCAGAAGCAGGACGCGAGATGGGAGCCTAGAGTGTAGAAGCGGACAGAAAATGGCCGTTATCGTAGCTATAATGGTGCACTTGTGTCAATAACCAATAACAGCAATACATACAATACTGCATAATTCTGTTGACGATAATGATTATGTATTGCGGAGGGACATAATTAATTCATTCAATACAAAAAAATAACTATAAGGCATTGGTCCCAAATCACCACACAATTTGATAAAGCAAAGTAATGCTTTGGTGCCATTTGTGGTATCCTGGTGACCATGTTGAAGTGAGAGAAGCTGTTTCTATTAGACAGACCAGAGCCCTGTCTGATAGAAAAGTAGTGCTTTGGTGCCATCCTTTGGCATTTATAGGTATTTGTAAATCTGTTTGATGGGTGTGAATTACTCGTAGCATTTCACTAATTGCATCAATTCTCGATCCCGATCAAGTACTGTAAATGGTGACAAAATATCAATACCATATCATAACAATGATATATTGGACATCAATATGTTGTCCCACTCTTAATTACTTCTTTGATGGAAAAATCAAGGCCTTCATTTTAGGAAGTTAAATTTAAGGCTTTTTGAAACATTTACGGCATCGGGAGACAGTGTGTTAATGACTTAATATATGATGTTTTTGTATGTAAGAGGTCCATGTTTATACTATCAAGAAGAGAGAAGAATAATGTCTATCAATGTATAAGTAACTAACAACATAACGCGCAAGGGTAATTGGGGACTTCATTTTGAGAAATCAATCTTTTTAACTCAACTCAATTTTTGCCCCATGTCTGTGTCTTAGGGGTCAATTTATGTACGTCAAAACGGTTTGTATGACTCGGTGGGGAGGAGAAAAGAGTGTTTCAATGTATATTCAACTCTTAAAAGACACAGGTTCAATATAGACAGCAAAAATCCCCAACCACAAAAGTGAAGTTAGATTGCAATCTTTTTTTTTCCTGGTTGATATGCAGATGCCTGAACACGTCCATCAGCACAATGCCTTCAAATAGAGCCGTCCAATCTTTGCGGGTTCGCAATTTGCCCACCTTTTTGATAATGTGCACCTATTTGAAAAGGGGTGAAAGGCAAGGGTAGCGTGCAATTTAGAGATACTGCCGCGCCGCCACTTATACGGGCCGCCACCTCTCTGACTTGTCGTCCTACGGCTTGCCCTCACTTGATTATGCGATTGGCCTTGGCAGAGGAACAAATAGTCAAGGGGGGCGGGGGGGCAGTGTTTGACACTGCCATTTTCAATGACAAAATACAATCTTAGCGGTGCCGATAATTCAACGGGGAGGGATTAGCCTCGCGCGAGGTTGGGCCTCCCCCACCGCCAGATTAAGATGAAGCCAGAGCGTGGGGATCTTAAATTTCATCATCTCCGGCATTGGGGCACAATGGCGTATTCTTTGCTTTTCCCCTCAGTCGTCTGATGAGGGGTTGAGGAGAGCTCACCTCTCCTGCAGCCATATTCTTTTACAGATGGCACAACATTCAGGTACCTGACTGGGCGTCAAACACAGCTGTCTTTAAAATACCCAAGTACATGGGGAATAAAATACATAAATGAAAAAAAAAAAAAAAACAGTACATCAAACGTGTGTGTGTTAAAGTACTTTAGCACATACATACTGTACAAGAAAGTCGACAGTCAAGTAGTATGAACTAACTGAAAGCAGGCCACATTTAGCCTAATTATAAGAGTAGACTACACCCTGGTGGTCAAATTGTACACAGCACTGACTTCTGACTCTTTTAATGGGGTCTTAACTGACTTACTGTATAGTAGGTGGGGGCAAACTCAATACTGTTGCTGTACTGTACAGAGAGTACTCTGATAAGGTGCATTTGTATTTATAACTCATTTTGATACAAATCAGTTTTCATCATTTTTGAACATTTTTTTTATTGTACACATCACTGTTGTCAAAAAAAAAAAACATTTATTGTTACGTTTCATGACTTTGATCGTTGGTATTTTTTTTTTAAAGTGATTTTCCATCTCCACTTACATGTTATTGATATTACGTGATGGATATTACAATATATCAATGTTGTAAAACAACTTAGCCCAGTCCGATTTTATTGAAAACAATCTCCATTAGGTTTCTCATTCATTAGTTCATGCATTATTATAATAATTATTTAAGCCATCCATATTCGAGAATCTTTGTCCTAATTGGATTCACAGTGAGCAGGAGTCCATCTGACTTTGGATGAACAAAGTGCAGTAAATCCTGGACTGGTTGCCAGCCAATCACAGGGCACGATAACATTCACACCAAACCAACATTATAGAGGTCTACTAGCTCGAGATGAAGCGCAATGCAAAACGCCATGGGTGAGCTTAAAATGAAAAAAAAGCAATCATGCCACAACACGTACACACAAAACATTACTCAGAGGCAAATATTCTTTATCCTCTGTGAAAAACGACTAACTACTGCATCTTACTGAACTTAGTCAATCTTCTCGTGTACTTATTATGCAAGCACTATATTGCCCTCTTGTGGCCAATATGCACACACCAGAGGGAGGAACAAAAATGCCCATTGAATTGAACAGTCATAAAATAATGACGTTCAAACTGTTTAATACTTTGCATTCTATTGAATTGCAAAATTGTTACTTTTTACTTTGACTGAAAGCACTTTATAAATAAATGTGCTGATATTATTCAATGTTATTTCTGTATTTTTTAAAGTATAATAGAGAAGCATGAAATTTTTGCAATCATAAAACATTGTATTATACAGTTTTGTTTTTTTATTTTGTTTTAAGGGTATTTTGGGGGGAGCTGAAACGGTTTAATGGCAATTCCATTCAATTCAATGGGGAAAAATGTTCTGCGATACAAATGTTTTAAGTTGTGAGTGTGCTTCCTGAACAAATTAAACTCTTACGTCACTGTAGCGCAGAATTTTAACGAAACCTCTTTGGAAGAAGAAACAAATGCTTTACAATTTCTTTGGGCGATAAATTTTTAAAACGCAACAAGGACGATGAACATGTGGCAGAATTCCATCACTGTGAAGGTGTACGAGTAATTTTTGTGCCGTCATGAAAGTGGTCATTAGTCAGGTATGCAGAGAGACCAGCCCAGTCGCCGCCTCTCTTTGCTCTCGTCCTCTTACATACACATCTCCCACGCTCTGATCGCAGAATAGCGGCTGACCTGCTTGTCATGTCGGCCTTCTATCAAACACGAGAACCCCCCCCCAAACCCCCCAAGCACTTTCTTATGTTGTCTGTTTGATGTGCACAAAGAAAGTGACGGGGGGGGGGCATAAGGGTCAACGCGTCAGCTCACCTAGCATTCTTCATCTGCCACAGACATTCTTGGAAACACGTCTGAGTGAGCGCTATCAGAATTCAGACGCTTCTTTCACACACACCAAACAAATATTTTTTGTCAACGTCACCTTGCGTCACTTTTATACATGTGAAAAAATTACCATAAGAAAGCTGGAAGGTTTGCTGCAATTACTCTTCGACAAGACATAGGAACTAGCTGAGCCATGTAGTTTGACTTTTTATTTTATGGTGAATTGTTGAACATTTCATATTGACATTATTAACCCCAAATGGGGAAAAACACAAAATCATATTTTATTTTGAATTATTTATTTAAGTCTCCGGTTCGAGTCCAGGCTCGGACCTTCCTGGGTGGAGTTTGCATGTTCTCCCCGTGCCCGCGTGGGTCTTCTCCGGGTACTCCGGTCTCCTCCCACATTCCAAAAACATGCATGGCAGGTTAATTGGGCGCTCTGAATTGTCCCTAGGTGTGCGTGTGAGTGTGGATGGTTGTTCGTCTCTGTGTGCCCTGCGATTGGCTGGCAACCAGTCCAGGGTGTCCCCCGCCTACTGCCCAGAGCCAGCTGAGATAGGCGCCAGCAGCCCCCGCGACCCTTGTGAGGAATAAGCGGTCAAGAAAATGGATGGATGGATGGATTATTTATTTAAATGATCATTTTGTCATTTGCTTTTCCTATTTACTCAAATGAAAAAATAAATAAATAAATAAAAATCTCATTTCTGTAAAAAAAATATTGGCGAATCGCGATTGTATTTTAAGGCCAAGATACCTCAGGGTGTGGGAAAATAAAGGGACAAAAAGGAAAAAGTCGGAAAAGCTTCTACAGATTGTTGGGCACTGTAAAAAAAAAAAGAAAAAAAAAGGCTACCAGGTTGCTAGGCAGCAACCAGATCTTACATCAGCAACTGATTTGTAATAGCACTTTGTAACCACACGATGGCAGAACGTGATGGAAAGAAGACCTGCCTTAAAAAGTCTATGATGAAGCTTCGTTAGACATGAAGTAAAAAAAAATAAAAATTAAATTAAAAAAAATAAATAAATAAGACAGTGGCAATTCAGCTAATATGTACATGGAAATGACTCACGTTTTCAATGACAAACGTCCATTCTTTGTCTTCAAACTCCTCAGCGTGAGGGTCCTGCAATGGCACAGAGAATTTTTATTTAAAAAACAAAAAAAAAACAAAAAAAAACACACATTTACCTAAAAATACTACAATTATAACTCAGGCGTGCTTTGTTATTCACAATAGCAAAATGTGTTAAGCTTCTCACAATATAACTACTGTATATGAATACAGTTTATTTCTGTCTGTAAACACAGGAAGCACATCGTCCGGGGTGTAACCCACCTCTCAGCCGTGTAGCTCTCAAAAGCACATTGAATACATGTTCAAGTCACGTTAAATGGATGATGTGATGATACAAATCCCAAATTAACCATAAACATCACAACAGTGTTTGGAATTAAGCTCATATGGCAAATATTTGATTTATTCATCCAGCATATTATCTACAGTAATGCAAGTGTGAATGCTTGTTGATCTATATGTGGACAGACACACTTTTTAGTTGCTGGTATTTTCCTACTACAGTTAATTTAAGTGGAGGACATTGTTGAATTAGTCACAAGCAAATTGACAAGCAACAACAAAAAAAGGTACCTTAAAAAGAGTAACTGTGATTTCAATGTTCTCTGGTACGGGCCACACCACAACCCCTCGATAGGGGTTTTTGATGCCAGGCTGCCAGCTGTGAGACTGAAAGTCAGGACAAACATACCGTAATCAGCATTTATTTACAGGGACTGACAAATACACATCATCAAAGAATAACATGACATGATTGTCCCAATCCAGTCCAAGTCTACGAGCAATGGTGGAATGCCTCTAGAGGACAGAAGTAATATCCAATGGCGTTACAAGATTTAAATTTGTTTAAATAGTGGAAAGTGCAAACCTTGGAGGATTTCCGACGACTCCTTCGCGTCCAAACCACCACCAGTTTGTCTGGTTGCCTAAAACACATGACAGGATAGATTTGAGTGAAAAAAAAAAAAAAAAAAAAGAGACACGGTGTTAACTTAGCTTATTTAACATGGAGGAACCAGCAAAACTCTACAACATCAAATATGAAACATCATAATTTGAAATTTGTATATTTTCTTTCCTGCCAAGGCAAGAAGGAAACACTTTAAGCACACACACATCATTCCTTGCATAAATAAATGAAGAGAGGCTGCCTTTGTGTTGTTGCACAGCAGCAAAGTAGCATACACTTGCTGATACATGCAGAAATTGTGAAACATTTAATACTTGTTCCATTATGATTCGACATGTCAATAAAACAAGTATGAAGTGTTATTAATGCTTGGTGGTGTGCGTGAGGATGTTGTGGCGGCCCAAAATTTCCTGTGCAGCAGGAGCAAGGAAGTACTTCACTTGCTAACGAGTTCATTGGAGGTCAGCGGCACAGTGACGAGACACTGCTCAGTCACCACTTCCATATTGAAAGCACTGGAAATCTGAAGGTCTTAAAGAAAAAAGGGTACACAATCCACCCCCATAGGGTGTGGCGGTGACCTGGTAAAATAATTACATGCACACATTTATAAGTATAGATTTTTCCCCTACAAAATAATACAGGGAGAGAGCTTGTATCAACTCAACGTGTGGTTTTAAGAAAATATATTTACTTTAGTTTGTATTTTTCTTCCTACGTAATGACTCTTTTGACACGTTGCATTTATTTTAGCATGAGCGGCCAAGTCTGCATCCTGGCAAACAATCTTATGGCGAAAAGGGAGCGTTTGTGTGCGAGACATGACGAGGTTGTAGAAGACCTGACGCATGTACAGGTCCACCTGCGCACACTGATGAAGGTTAATTCACACCAATTATAATGTTGGCAGAAGAGAATAAAACACTAGCGGGACAATTGTAAAAATACTGCTGTAATGGAGGACTAAAGTAATTTCTAGTGGTTAATAGTAAATGGTTTGAATTTTCATTATATTACAAGGATGCCAGGTTATAAACATAATCATCAAATGAAGTAAAAATCGACAGTAAAAGTAGCATTCAGTTTTCTATCACAACAGGTAGCAGTTGTAGCCAAACTTCCTAAGTGGGAATGTGTCAGGGGGAGTGACGTTAGACGAGCTGGCAGGAAACGGTCGGTCTGGCAGCAGCACGATGGCGGCCCGCCATGATGAACACATGCTGAACACAAGAAACGTGTCACAGCCTGACACGCGCTGCTCGCTGACACTCAAAACACTGACTCAACTCTCAGATGCTGTCATCACTTTAAGGAGATTTTACATTCAATGATGTTGTTTGTTACTATGTGCATTACCTATCTAAAATATATATTTTTTTAAATAGCAATAAAAGAGTCCACAATGAAGTAGTCTCTTATATTTAAAAATAAATCATGGTATGGCCAACCTAGACTCATTAATGATTTACTCTGTCTGAATTGATTTTTTTTTAGCACCCAGTCCTGCCCATTTTTGACCTGCCAGCATCCAGGACATGACATAATCGGATTATTCAATTAATAAAGACCCAAAGAGTAAGCAGAAGGACATTTAAGAGGGCATGTTGACAAGGAAAGTAAGATGACACCTCTTTAAAGGAACTGACTGAGGTCATCGATTCAGGCTACATGACCTGACAGATTATTGGGGACTCAAGAACCAGAGACATTGTGAAGACTAGCTCATATCTTAAATCCTAAAATTTACAGGAACTGGTAGTTTCTAGAAACTAAAAAAAATATATACATGTTCTGATCTGATATTTTAAACACCCGAACCCTGCTATAAAGGTTCCAGAACCTCACAAAATTTCCACCCGATGAGTGGGTCCAGGCGGGTGTATTTTGTTAACGTCCACTGGTCACTAATGGGGTATATCCCATCTGTGCCATTTATGCGCCACTCACATTGGCAGATATCCGATACGCATCCAGTTTTGATCCTGGAAGAGGCCTGATTCCAATCTAAAGGAGTCAGATGACATGCGGGAAAGGAAGAGTCATGTTTTTACACCAAATTGTACCACTTTAAAGTGTATTACAAAAAAAATAAAAATAAAAAAACAGATGATCATATATTTTGTCCTGTCAGAATAAATCGATGGCAGGTTACCACCGCTACAATAATTCACTGTGCTGTTATAACGCCATGAAAGTAACACTCCAATAAACACACTTTAAATCTAGCAAACTACCACAAACACACAAATGGAGCCACATCTTAAGCAATACCATATGCGAGCAACTTTCCCCTTTACCAAATGTATTAAGTGAAAAGAGTGAGGATAAGTAGTTCGGATAATGGATAGATGGAACTGAAATGGCAGCAAAATGCCAAGCTCACGTTGGAGGGGGAAAAAACAAAACAAAACAGTGTACCACTGGCTGTATAAGCTGAGCCCGCCCAACCTTCACTCTGCTCTGGGATGACATACATTCTCCTCATTCCATTCCCTGACACATCTGTCCCGGGTCCAGGCGGTGTGCCGGGGCCTGTGCCGATCCCGCCTACGGCCGAGCCGCTTCACAATACGTGCCTGCGGGGCCAAGGACCTCTGCAATCTCTACACACTTTTTGCACCGCTTCCTGTAACAGCTGAGTTTCTCCTGGCAGGATGGAACACTTACTATAGACACTTATCAGTATATGTATAGAAAGTATCTCTAGCCTATACAGTTGCAGACATCTCAGTGTGTGTATTCTATATGTCATATTGAGACCTCTGAGGATGAAAAATATATCTGTGTCAAACATGACCACAATAAATGAACTCTGCATTCCAACCCACACACATACACACAAACCGTTTTCAAGGGGCTTAATGACAGCATTGTGGCCACAGTGTACACCCCCGCCACTCACCATTTCTTGGTGCATTCCACCATCAGCTCCTGGTAGGACGCCACAAACTGGAATTTGGAGGCGTGCTTCCCAACACGTTGCAGTCGCTTCCAAACCGAAGCCATGTTGTAGATATCCCGTCCCCCGGGGAGGGCTCCTTCTTTGGATTCTTTTTTTTTTTCCCCTGTTCGCACCACTTCACGCCAATGTTTACCGCGGCGAGGCGGCCACCAGACACATATTTAACGTCTTAGCGGAAGACAAACACGAGATAAGACATCCAAGAACGGCGGAGGCGGGAGAAATCCCGATGTCAGGACTCAGGATCTCGACGGCACAAGCGCAGTGAGACGTGCATTATCTTGCGAAGGAAAACATTCCAAAATTTCTAGCGGCATGATGAGTAATCCGCTGGGTGTTGATGCTATTGTGACATCCCAGGAAGCTCCTGCAAAACAGAGGGAAAAGTCAGTAGAGTTAAGGATGAAACCGTATTACACCCACAAAAAGGTATTTTTTAGTATTATCAGCTAGATAGCAAATAGCAGTGTGATGGAAAATTCAAATAATCGTCGGGTGAGCGGGCAAGGAGGCTCCGGAGGTGTATGGTTGATTCCAGAGAAAGTATTGTGGTAAGAAGGTAACTTTCTCAAGGTGATGCAGAGAAAATTATGGATCACTCTTGACAGTGGTGGAAGTTAGCAGCTGATCAACGGCTCAGTTTGTTTTTTGTTTTTTGTTGCTCTTTCTATAACATTCTAATATGCCACAACATTGTGCTACAGCTTAAAAAGGAGTGTCTCTAGGAGTACTTGATCCCTATCACCTGCAAATTTACTGTAGTTATTATGACTTCGACTTTTTATGACTTCTAACGTTTTTTCCCCGCCATACAAAATTTACTGGATTTATGGCAGAAGTTCACGTCACGTTCCGACTTACGTTCACATTCTGCTTACGTCACTACAGTACTGTAGAAAAACACAAAACGCCGTCGTAAACGGAGGACCTCCCGAGTCCCAAGTTGTTGTTCAATTAAAGGGTTGTGTCGCCCTGTACATATAAATAAAATTGAATTGAAAATTCTGTCTCGCTTAGAAGACACCATCTACAAAACCAAAAATAACCGCAGACATTTTGTCAGATGGGGTAGTTTAGGGTGAATGATGCTGGTTAATTCAGTGAGTAGTCGGTGTCGCGATGGATATATTTATTTTTTGGTGCTGGTAATAAATCCAGTCTGTGCCTCGCTAACTCCGCGAGGCTAACGTTACTTTCGTAACCACTGAGCCCGGATGACACTCACCTTGTCGTGATAGCCCACGCCACGGCTGTCGGATGGCCTTAACGGGGTCTGGGAAGAATTATCGGCGTAATGGTCGCTTTTCGTTCTAGTAGCATCGAGCCCCTTCTTCTTCTACTTGTACTACTACTACTAGCCAGCTAGCCTGTTAGCTTGTAGCCATCATAACAGAGCGCGAATGGAAACCGTTGCTCGGCCGCCTTGACACATTAGCTCCGAAGGGCTCCAGCGGAGTCACAAGACCTCGCAGGTGACATTTTCAGGAACTTGTAACCCTGAGGTAGTTAAATAAAATGGAGTTAAAGCCCCATGAAAACCGGCAGCTACTCCCACGGTAAAGTAAGTGGAGATAGTTGGAAGTACTTTGACCACCCGCTTTCTGCAAAGGTACCCAACATTTACACGGATTTGTTTTACAAAATAAAATCAATGGGATTACATCCGGTCAATTAACGCGAACACTCGGCTTTTAAATACTCTTATATATATTTTTTAATTGTATAAAATTCTATTAAAATCCATATTAATAACTTTATCATTGCTAAGCTCGAAGTTTCTACATTTATATGGCAATAAAGATTTTATTGTGAAGGGAACGCAACAAGTTTTCTGGCGCAACTTGTGTTTCTCCATCACGCTTGTTTTTCATCATCTATGCCACCGCCTTGATGGATAACTGAAAGACGAAGAAACGCCTCCGGGAATCTCTCGTTGGTGGCATTTTTCTACCATTTACAGCGTGTTGACGCTCCACCAGGCACTCAGGGACTTGCTATTTCAATAAGAAGCAGAACGTATGGTTAAAAAAGGAAAAAAAAGGACAAAAATGTGCGTGGGACTGTTTATTTTTACTCCACTTTCTGATACAAACAAAACAAATGAGTACAGTATACTGCATGGGGTACTCGGGTTATGGTTGAGCTCCGTAGGAATTTGAACACATATTTTGCATCATATTAAATATTTATATGAAAAAAAATGTTTAAAATACTATATAATTTTGTTTTGGATTTTTTACAGTGTACAGGCGAGTCCCAACTTGCTCGCAATCGGTGTAGTACTGCGTTTGCGCCACAACATGCCGGGTAGCAGCACTGAAATCTACAAGAAGAGAGGCAGCGAGAGAAGAAGAGGCAGAGATGTTGCACAACTATAAGCTTCAATAATTGTCCTTCCCGGAGGAGAGGAAATGTATTGTTGGATGCTCTGTTGGTATAGGCTGCTGCTCCCTGAATATTATGGTAGCTGTTATTAGAAGTAACATTTTTGCTAATTTCCATTAGCCAATCTATAGTGATTTCACATTTTCGTGGAAACCCGCATTGTGGCAATTATACGGAGCATCATTTATTCACAGATAGAGGTGAGATAGCTGCCTCTCTTGTAAAGTGATCAGTTGGGCGACTTAAATTAAACATACCGACTGGTAGAAGTACTCGGGTTGAACCTAGACACAAGAAGGTCTCCCTGGGCATTGTGGTATCAAAGTTTTGTGCTAATGAGCCTTTCATTTCCTGCTCCATCTGCATTAATAAGTTAGTGAGCACAGGAATCGATAGCGCACAAGTCGACACACATCCTTGTTGTAAGTGGAGGGCAGGTGGCGGGAAGTACGCCAACAGATGAACTGAATAACAGGAAATGGAGATATTATCCTCACCGTAAGAAAAATAAAAATAAAAAATGACAGATTCAGTTCAGCGTGGCCATGCTCCAATGTAATAAATGCTTCAAAATTGCCCCATAAGCTCCATTAGATTTCAATTTATTTGGAAATACTGTGGATGTCCCACCCAAGGCATCCACCCTCCCACATGTCAAAGAATGCTTTGATGAGACAAACTGCTAAATGTCGCTTTTGT
This sequence comes from Festucalex cinctus, assembly GCF_051991245.1. Taxonomy (NCBI): domain Eukaryota; kingdom Metazoa; phylum Chordata; class Actinopteri; order Syngnathiformes; family Syngnathidae; genus Festucalex; species Festucalex cinctus. Next base: position 7,520,027 of record NC_135424.1, read on the forward strand.
GTGGCTGCTCACAAGTCAGTGAACGCCCCGTTTCGTACAATACATAACACAGTGTAGTGTATTTTTGTAGGAACGATTTTTTTTCTGTCTTTTTCCACTGTTCTGTATAAATGCCACCAACACAGTCATCCTGGTGATTTACTGCTATCCGAAGCTTCTTTTGCAGAGAGACTGCTCCAAGTAGCTGACTCACGGCCGTAACTAGATCAACATACTCTGCTTAATGCCTTTTATGCAGAACCCAGACAAGTAGGAAAATGACATCTTACACTGTCAATAGCCTGTTTTACACAAAGCATTTGTGGACCTACAATTAGGAAAACAGTTACCTCGGGCCCTGAGAAGTCTTAAAGATATCAAATTGAGCAATAAAGTTTTATATTATTTAAAGCAAGTGTTACAGTTTTTGTCTTAATCCATGTGCTGAAAAATACATGAACTTTTTACACCAAGTGAAGACTTAGATATGACCGGAGCAATAAGCAAACGAACGTTTTTGGGGTGTTATGAGGAGGGCTTATGCCAGTGGAGTGCAGAAGAAAAGATGAAAACAGCCTCTCTCTCTCTCTCTCTCTCTCTCTCTCTCTCTCTCACAAAATTACCAAACCTTTCAACCTTTTTCACCACCACATCTCCCTCTACATGCGCCTCCAGTAACTCACCCTCCTATAAGCAGGCCAACTCTTCAAGTGTTTGGTGTTGGCACTCTTGAAGTGAGCTGTTAACAAGCTGGACAGTCCTCCAGATAAAAACAACACTTCAGGCCTACAAAGACCGATGCTTACCCCACTTCACTAAACTGAGAATACGCTCACTTGACACATTAGCTACAGCGTCACAGACCGAACCACGAAATCCGTGAAATAAAGAGACCATATTTAAAAACATTAAGCCAGTTATGAGCAGTCAGGGCGTTCAAGGTCTTCTTGGCTGGCCGAAATATCAAAAGTACTGTCCTACTTTTACAACTTCCATGAAATTATATTAATTTATTTCTTGAGTAGAAATGGTATTCTTTCTCAAATGCAAAATGTCTGTCTCGTCCACCCCTGAGCAGCAGGAAGGACAATTGATTTGTCTTTGCCCCTATTACGCTAGCTGTAAATGAACAATGAATTTTAAGTCACAATACTTGAGCTTTCATTCATTTTCAGACCACACTGGTAACTGAACCGGCCCACAATTTAGAGGGACCATTCACCCATTTTCAACACACACGCACACAAATGCCAGTGCGCAGGGTGGATTCTATGCGCCAGTCCAGCACTGCCCTAATGCTGCTTGAGCGGTCAGGCTGTTAAAGAACCATCATCATCTTGTGCTGACTCATCTGGTGATGCCAGGTGCCTGACAGGAAGTCTCCACATTTCTGTCCGGATGACTGGATTTCCCGGGATGGGTGGCAGGCGTGCCACTTTTCCTGTTGGGTCTTATGTTAGATTTTGTGCTGACAGCATAGATTGAAAATATGCAAATGATACCTCTTTTGTTATACCAGAAAAAAAAAAGGTAAGAATTTTTTGCTTTTTGTTTTTTTTAGAACACCAAAATGGCGACAGGTCAATTGGGACCTACTGTGTGTTTCAGTGGGAAGCTGTGCATTTGGGATGGAGGCCTTCAGTGGGACCTTAATCCACCTCTCACTACCATCACACTGCGAAATTATAGTTTTGAGCCACAATGAGATGGCCTTTTTGGGCTATTTGGGGCATGGCATCATGAAAGACTTCCTGTATGCCGCTGATGTGTTTGGAAAATCGAGATTGGGATCTTCTGAGTCACTTCTTCCACATGCTGCAGCACATGTTTCTTTTCTTTCCATTTCGTCTGCAGGTTAACTCACAGAATTCCACGGAATGAACACGTTTAGTACACAAGATGACATTTGTTAAAACTAATCATTTTAACCTCAGTTTTTAGCAGCCTAAAATGTGCAATGAAACGTCTATGGTGGATTATATGTTGCTGCCCTCTGTCGGCGAGCACAGCACAAATCACAAACATGAGGGCCTGTCGAAATGCGGCGCCACGGATTTGACGACTCGCAGGAAGACAAATGTAAAACTGACAACAAAATATGAGGTTTTATCTTTAGGCTATTTCATACAGTAAATAATAAAATGACCAACAACAAAAGAGGGCAGTAACTTCCACGTTTCTTCAATTTATTGGCATTGCAATGAAAACAGAACAGCATATGGTACTTTAAAAAACAAACAAACAAACAAAAAAAAACGGAATACATAATAACCGGAAGAATCCAAATGAGAAACAATAAGCAAACACACTTGCATTTCATCTTTGACACATCCAAACCACAAACATCAGGCATAGATTAGGTCTGCAATGATTTTGGAACTCGAGGCAGGGCAAATTACCAACATCAGTCCGTATCATATCGACTTTGTTATCTCGATACAGCAAACAGTCGAATAGTTACGGTCTCATTTGCCTTTTGTTTCCCCACTAAAAGATTGATTTATTTATTAATTTTTGTCCAGTAACACACAATCGTTGGTCGGTATCGCAATATTATATCGTTTCCCACTTCTAGTTCATACAAGCACAACCGTCGTTTGGCGAAGAAATTCATTTGTCATTACCCTGAGTGAAGCTTTCTTTTAAAAATAGTTCTGTACACTACTCTCAAAAAGTTAAGAGATGTAATTTCACCATAAAAGCCCAATATCCTGAAATGTATGCAAATAGTGTACATCCAGTAAAATGAATATTCATTCCTTATTCCTCAACCTCACACAATAAATTGTTAATACCAGTGTTATGCCACAAAACAAGGCAAAAAAGGCAAGCCAAGAAACATAGTCTTAAAAAAAAAAAAAAAAAAAGTTTGACAAAAGCAGCGATGACTTTGAACGTAAACACTTCAAGTAATCGTGACGGAATAAGATGATCAATGCGCAAAAACAACCAAAACGGAGTCCTTAATTCATTTATATTCTGTATAAGCATCCAACAAGTTTTTTCGTGATTGTCCTATGCGAGCGAGAACATAAGTATTTAACGACAAAAACACGCCAACTGCTTAATTTTACAGCAGCTCAGATGACCAACCTGACCAGCAGGGGGAGTCCTAATCCGCTTTATAAAATGTTACTCATTTTTCATATTGGTAATACTGAAGACAACGATGAGCAAAGCTAATCGACACCTAGCGTCTCTGACAAGTAGGCGATAACTCGCTTGGTAGTTTTATCTGAAATCAGCACAAATCCTGACAATTTGTATTTTGAATCAATCCTTTCCGATTCCAGGTAAAAAAAAATAAAAAATAAAATAAAATAAAATAAACTGTGTGCTATAAGTGGACCCATGCGAAAATATTCAGCTGGTCCTTTAGATTAAGATATACCTATACCTAGTGTACACATTAGCAACACTGTTGTTGTTGTTTTTTTAAGTTGTGTGGTGTGAGCACCGACAACCAGTGTGAAGGTATAGATTTGTATATATATATTCGCACAGCCTTTTCTTTATGTCAGAAATGTGGAAAATTTGATTTGGGCTTTTTTTTCCCCCCTTCCTATTTTTTACAGGGTTACATAGTATGTGAAGTTAGTAATTTGCACAATGAAAATTTTGTATTTCCCGAAATTAACAATGTGTCTTTGTATACACAAATGTCTTTGTATGTGAAATTTGAGGGGGGGGGGGAGATTCAAATTTTTACAGATCTTGGCATCACGAACATTTCACAAACATTTCACATATGCAGGCTAACAAAGTTGACATCTACAAGTAACCAACTATTTGGCTAATGCATTGTGGACTAATGTTCACCCCACATAAAACACCGGGACGACTAGCAGCTGAAACTAAGCATCCACTGGCTCCACTAGTCGACCCTTATCAAAATAGCGTTCTAGTAATTGGACCTCATGACTGATATCAAGAATATTGAATAAATTGCTAGAACAGATTGACAGAAAGCTGTCCTTAATTGTATTACTAGTGGCATTATAAAAATTACACTAGCTAACATCTAACACTTGACTATTAGTACAATTAGCACACGTCAACTAGTGTAGTTTTGCCTTACTAGTAACGTACTTTATGCTAAAGTTGTCCTACTAGTGTGCAAAAGTGTCATACATTTCATTAGCCTGGTAGCAGTTGCCTAAGCCATATTTGGACTTTTTCGGAAAACAAGAAAACGATTATCAACAAGTGGCTTTTTTATTATTATTATTATTTTGGACATTGTGACAGTAAGTCAAGAATGACTTTGGCAATTATGTTATCAGGCAAACGATACCAATAAATGTGCTTCCTAAAACTTTTTGTTTCCCGCAAACTATAAAATATGACTAAGGCAACTGTGTCATTAATAGGGATGCAACTATCCAAACATCACGATACAATATCATGATGTGAAGCCCACGATACAATAATTACCACGATATTGTGGGGAGCTTGGCGATATTAAGAAAAGGTCACAATATTGTAAAAATCAAAATAAAAAAAAAAATACAAATACAAATTTAAAAAAAAAGCACAATATTGTGCTTTTGTACATAACAGCAATGTATAGAAACAACCTACAATCTCTAATAACACTTAATATTGAGGCACTTATTTGCTAATGTACGCACACATTGAGTTCCTCCACATTTTGACTCACTTCACAAGCATATTACATTCCCCTTCATCTGACCATTAGTGTGAATTTTAAACATAGAAGGGCCAAAACGTACCTTGTGAAAATTAAACTGCACAACACAAAAAAAAAACCCAAAAAAAACAAAAAAACTAGACACCAGAAGGTGCTAGAACTGCGCAAATGGAAATCAAACTGACTTTTTTTTTTTTTTTTTTTTTTTTTTTTTTAAACAGATGTTCTCCTTTTAATATTGTGACATGACGACGACGATATTGTGGCAGTTTTAACATCGCAAGATCCCAACATTGCCGTTATTGTTACATCCCTAGGTATTAGGCTAATTTTTACACACCTGTCAGGGCCTGTAAGAACAGATACGGAATGGAAATCCCGCAGATTTTTCAGCTTCCGAGGTAGTGTCAGCAACAGGACGGCAGCTGTGAGAAGGGAACAGCGGAAAAGCCGGGACTAGTGTGTGAAGTTAACACCAGACATCCAATTTTCAGGATGCTGCGTCTGTCTCAGTGTAAAAGGCACAAGTTGCTAAATTTATTTTGTCTCTGAAACACCAAATTCATTGAAACGGAACTTCTGTGTGAAAGGATAAAGAATGAATCGAGAATTTTCCAGCTTCTGAGAGCAGCATCTACCACTTTTCTAATCTAACGTAATCCGTTTGTGGTGTGAAATTATATACACCGACTGCTGTGTTGATTGGCTGGACTCCATATGAAAGGCACATGTCACAAAACTACTAATTCCATATCTGATATACAGATTCTTGCTTTCTTTGTCACATACATTTCTATATAATACAGCATTTTGGACACCCCCCCGGTGGAGAGTGGACACAGTGTCAAAGCGTTATAAATAGTTACAGCGGTATAAATATGTGCGCCAAACAAATAGACACACTTTTGGTTCAAGCTCTTTGTACAGCAAAGCGAGAAGATCAAGTTTAAAAAAATGCTGCCACTTTACAATTAGGGGACCCTCAAATGGGCTTTTGTCTAATAATGGCTTAGGACAACCAAATAGGTTGATTAAAGTCATGTGGTAAGATTTAGACATGTTTGATAACCCTGAACCCTGTTCAGAAGCAGGTCAAACTTGAGATTGTGGCAAGAGGGTACGGGTAACCTCATTACTGTTCATATCAGAATCTACCATTTGCAGCAGTACCTTGACTGTAAAATGGCTGCCAAAAAATACTCTGACGCTCCCAATGGCGCAAACCTTTTGAGGCTGAAGTTCTGAGCGAGCATGATAAGTTGCCAACTTTTCAAATTCATCACCCACTTTTGCTCAAAATGATGGTCTGAACTTCCAGGTGGGTGTGACGTGAGAGGGGGGTTGGGCCCGCCTCTCTACTGGCAGTTGAGGTCTGGCTGGTTGAGCCAGAACCAGATCTGGATCATCTCCTGCGGCGTGCGCGGGTGGACCAGCATCAGGCCCTTGTAGGCGCACGGGTTGGCGCGATACTTCTCCTCAATGTTGAATGTTCTGAAACCCTTGTGCTTCTCGGGGGCCAGCCCCGCCTTCATTAGGCACATGCCCGTGTAGACATCGTCGATGGGGTAAAGGGCCACCCGGCGGGAGGTGGCGTGCAGGCGGGCAGCGACGCTGGCTGAGTACAGGTAGCCGCCGCCGCCGGCGTAAGGTGGATACGAGCCGACGTACATGCTCTCCGGGATGAAGTACTTCACCTTCTTGTCCCGGTGCGGCCCCGCATTGGTGATGACGTCGCCCATGAAGAGGTCAGTGGCTTTGGATGCAGGCAGCCCACCCAGGTAGCTCAGGATGGCGTATGTGTTGACGAAGACGTCGTCGTCGCCCTTGAAGACGAAGCTGGCACCGGGGCACCTCGTCTGGATCCAGTCTAAGAAGAGGACCTCCTTGATGGTCAGGTTGAAGAAGGAGTCCCGGTAGTCCCATTGGATGATGTCCCGATGTCTGTCACTCTCGTAGCTCAGCATCGGTGACAGGTCCGGGTGGTGGTCCCCCACCGTGGTCTGGCCCAGGAGGAAAACCGTCACCACGGTCCGGTTGGCGACCACGCCTGCCCTGCCCCACGACTGGCGTATGGCCTGGCGCCTGTCGAAATGGGGCGCCAAAGACTTGATGGCTAGCAGCAGGAAGGGCGGCTCCCGGCAGATTTCCGGCTGGTCGACCAGGATTGGGTAATAGCGGCAGTGCATGTAGAGCAGAAAGTCCTTGAATCGCAAAGGTAGGGAGTTGTAGTCTTTTACCTGAGTGGTGACCCTGGTGTCCGGCTGGCAGGCGTCAAAAGACACGTGGGTTTCGTTGAGCCAATCGGGCAAGTCGGTGGCGCTGTGATTGGCAAGGATGGGGTTGTTCCGGAAGTCCAGAACCTGCTGCTGGCGATTCCAGTAGCCCGAACTGGGCGTTATCTTGTTCCAGAAGGACTTGGAGGGGACCAGCACCTTGTCCTGGAAGCCCTTTCCCCGCCCGCCGTGGCAGGAGATCAGGATGAAGATGAAGACGTTGACCATCGTCACAGTCAACAGAACCTTCAGTCTCATCCGCAGCAGCGCCATGACGCCGTTGCGCACCTGAACACACACAAACGTTCACATGTTCACATTGGGGAAAAGACTTTAAAATGGGTTCATGTCTTTTCAGGCCTGGCTTGCTAATACTTTTGGTGGCAGATCTACAAAATTTCATGTTTCGACATGTAAAGGGAAACCAATTTCTATTCCCCCCCCCCAAATATTCTAGACAGTAGACTGTTTTGCCTGAAGATGTGTTGATAATTGCCAAAAATAATCCTAACCCCTTACCAATTATAGACATGCCATCCAAATATTATGTTGCTAAATGAATCTGGCTTAGAGGGCTGTCTAAATATTCAAATAGAAGTCCATATTTGAAGGACTAATTGCCAAAAAAAAAAAAGAAGTGGACTTCCTGAGTCCTTTCAGGAATGGCTTCTTCATGACCAAATATGAGTGCAAAAATTCTGGGTGGCTTTACTGAGCTAATTTTAAGGTGACACTTGCAACTCTTACTAGACATACAAATAATCAGGAAAGCCAATTGTTTGTTTGTTTGTTTGTTTTTTTTTTTTGTTTTTGAGTATGCAAGTCACATTCAACATGTCTGCTTTTGTCTCAAGATTGTGTCTGCTCAAAGTCTGAGCAAAATCTACTGCAAATCAATAAATAACCAGATGTCATTGGGGGCAGACGGACTGCGATGTCTTGTAACGTGCTAGTGCAGTGTTTTCCAACCCTGGTCCTCAGGGCACACTATCCAGCCTGTTTTCCCTGTCTCTCTATTTGCAACGCAGGTGATTCCAATGGACAGCTCATTAGCAAGCTCTGGAGAAGCCTGATAACGATGCTCACCTGCGTTGGAATCGGGAGACATGGAAAACAGGCTGGATAGTGTTCCCCGAGGACCTGGATTGGGAAACACTGTGCTAGTGCACGTCAAACTGGACGCACGAGTCACCTGCGTGCTTTGGACGTAGGCCAAACTACACACAATAAAACAATTGAAGCACCTTTAAAGATTCACTCGCAACGTCGTTGAGGTTAATGTGTAACCAGCACATCCTGTCTAATAGAATGCAGCCATTGGGTCATCAATCAGAACAAATGAGAGTCCAAATACTGACTGATGTTTAATGACGAACCAAAGACAACATTAGCCCCTTTCACATAGTCTGAAAAGTGAGCATTTTTCCCGGGTAAAAGTAGTAATTTTCCAGAACGCTCACGCAAAAAAAAAAAAAATCAAAAAAAATCAGTGTCTTTGTGTGTATCTGGCCTTAGGTATCTGTAGATTGGTAGTCATTTCTTCTTTTCCCTGGAGTTTTGCGAGAAAGTGAAATCAATAGTACCCTGCCAGCTGCTCTGAGATGTTCAAGTTTGTACATGTTGATAACTCAGCATCAACCTGTGCAGTGAGGGGAATAAGGAAACTCCACCTGATTGATCAAAGTGGATAACAGGCTGCTTCCTCTCCAGTGGACTCCTAGCAACAAGTATGCACTCTGTCAAATCCTTGTTTACTTTCCTTTTCCCGCCTCGTCCCTTTACATATAAACACAGCAGAGCAGAAACCTAAAACATCAAAGTCAAGTAAATAGTGAAGTAAAGTGGTACAAAAGCAGTCTGACTATTTATAGAACCAAACAAACCAGGACTGCGACCAATTTGCTCACAAATGCGGACAACTTTTCAGTGTGTGCTGGTAAAAATGTCATCTGGTTGCTGTAGTGCATGTTTGAATAATGCTCCCTCTGCAATCTGTATAAAATGTGGTTAAAAGTCACTCAAGTCTTTGTCACTACTTTAGCCAGTCTCCTCTTTCTGCGTACTCCGGTTGCAAAGAGACAGCGCCATCTCCTTATCTGCGTTTGCAAATACGCTCAGATCACACTCTGCTCCACTCCGACCGTTGAGAATCTCAAAACAATTTTTCAAAAAGTGTTGTTTGGTTATTCAGAGTGCCAGTAAAAAGTTTCAACGCAAACTGCAGCATGACTCTGTTCCTCATTTCTCCCTACACGGCATGACTTACATTCCTCATTTCCCCCTACAAACTACACGACTTGTGTTCGTCATTTCCAAAACACACTACACGACTAATGTTCCTCGTTTTGGCTGACTGGGTATGGATCTTGAAATGCTTAACTGGCAAAGCATAAGCCGGCTTTGCTAAAACAAACACAAGATGTGTCTTTTTCTTTACAGACCGGCTCCTCCTCCCTGTGGGATAATTACCTTCCTGTTCCCTGCATACACACACGCACAAAAAACAAGATGACTCCTGGGAATGGAGAGAACAAGGAACTGGGAGTAGGGAGGTAGTCCAAAAACGACAGCCCAACATGTTGACAATATAGACGCAAGAGGTTACTCCTCAGACTTCACCTTCCAGTTTAGTCAGATTGGTCGCTGACAAGCACTTCATTTGGTTTATCATTTTGACGCAGGGCTCGACACGCCTTTGCGAAGAACTGATACTAACCAAACCGTGAAGACAGGAAGTTGTGGTGTGGCGAGGGGGTGGGTTGCGAACTTGCGAGGGTACTTTTACATAGAAAGGTGAGGGAAAGGAGCAAAAAGGAAGGTATTAGTTTGTTTAGTTTGATAAATAAAGCACATACGTATAGCTGGGGTGGCCAGACTTTTGCTCCACAATTGATTTTTAAAACACACAAATGGGTTAGCGCATTCATAGGTGAAAAAGATGCATAGAGCTTCAACATGTTTATTTTATTAAATAACAGGTGAGTTGATTTCTTGTAAACATTAAAATATTAATAAAATAAACAGTTGGGCAATACATTTAAAACAGACTTGTTATGATTTGATCTTTATCTCGAACGATCAAAAAATGAATAAATAATACAAGAACTGTGATTGGCAGACAACCATTTCAGGATGTACCCTGCATACTGCCCAAAGCCGGCGAACCTTGTGGGGAATAAGCGGTCACGAAAATGGGTGGATGAGTAATAGTAAACAAAGAGACTGTATACAAAGGTAAGGGGCATAAGGAAGCAAAAGCTTGTCTTGTCCTGCTTCCTCCTTACAATCTAAATCCTCATCTATTAAAAAAAAATAAAAATGTATGTAAACGTGCACATATTGAATAAGTAACCTTTTTCCAATATCTTAGCACATTAAGCTCTCACAGCAACCTATAATTCATTAATGACAATCAGTGTTTTAGGAAGAGATCATGCAAGTCAGATCAGAAAACCCAGAATGGTTTTATAAGATCGTTCTCACGTTTTCAGGTAAATACTGACTAAAACAAAAACCAACGTCAGGGTGAACAAAGAAAACATTTCACGCAGACAGATAAACTGTGCACATGTATGTGAATGGCAGGGGGTCTGTGAAGTTTATTAGTATGATCTGATCTTAGATTTATAATTATTTATGGAGGCTGACTATTCTGAGATATGAATATTTTTGTTGCATAGCTGGGACCCAGATACAGAACGGATAACTGACATAGCTGCATGAGACATCCTGTGAGATGTAGCCAGCCGATTAGCTTATCTTGTATTGAGGTTATGAACATCACTGTTGCTGATTGTTGATAGCAGACGAAGCTGTTTGCAGAGATTGCTGAATGAACAGCAAAATTACTTTAACTAGCAACCCTGCAAAACCTTTTTTGAAAGATAAAAAAAGCTTATGAAGGCAGGAACGATCGCCCATTATGAGTGTAATGAAAAGTGTATATGTGAGTATGAGGATGTATTATTATTGTGTATGCCGAGGAGATTCATGTACATACGCTACTGACAAATGTACATATTTTAAAGTGTAACTGTTTACATGAGCAGGATTACACATTTTCTTTTATTGTAATGTATTAATTTACTGTGTTAATAATGAAATAAGTTAGATACCAAGAATAAGGGGTAGGACTAGATCATTTATTTTACTTCTTCCTACTCTCTTTGGACATGTAAACCATAACGAATGATTGCTATGAGTTTCTTCTTTCTTTAAATTTGTATTTGCTACTGGTTTATGTTTATATGTGTATATGTTATGTTTATATGTTCAACAAACAAATAAACAAATAAACAATATACAATTTACGGATACAATAAGATAAAGAGTGGCTGATTTATTGTAAATAAACAAAAAAATAATTTAACACTTTTTTTCCCCCACTTTATTATCAGTAAATCAAGGATTTATTATTTAGGAAGGACCCCATCTGTACTGACCCGTATACACGGACAAAAACCTGCTTCAGCCAGTGCGCAGTCCGTGTATTTTTTCGAGAGTTTGCAATGTATCATAAGCACACAGCGAATATGTAGGAATTTGTCAATGACGGTGCTAACGAAGAGACGCACAAGTGGCCAACTCTGGTTGTACAAAGTATTAACATCAGGGGTGCTAATAATTGTGGCGCACATAATTTGATATGAAATAATTGTTTCTTAATGTAGTCTACTAGCCTTTCAATTCCACTGAATAAATGCACTGATAGGTTGGATTTTCCTTTTTTTTTTTTATTTTGGTTCTCTATCCATCCATCCATTTTCTTGACCGCTTATTCCTCACAAGTGTCACGGGGGGTGCTGGAGCCTATTTCAGCTGGCTTTAGGCAGTAGGCTGGGTACACCCTGAACTGGTTGCCAGCCAATCGCAGGGCACACAGAGACGAACAACCATCCACACGCACTAGCACACCTAGGAACAATTCAGAGCGCCCAATTAACCTGCCATGCATGTCTTTGGAATGTGGGAGGAGACCGGAGTACCCGGAGAAGACCCACGCAGGCATGGGGAGAACATGCAAACTCCACGCAGGAAGGTCAGAACCTGGACTCGAACCCAAGTCGTCAGTACTGGGAGGCGGACATGCTAACCAGTCACCCACAGTGCCACCTGGTTCTATATCTTTTAGGAAAAAAATAAAATAAATAAATATTATAACCTAGTGAGCATATCTTAACCAGGGGTCCTAATAATTATGGAGACCAATGTTTTAGCAGTTTTATTAAATAATTGGGTAATTAATCTATTGTAAATATTACTAAAAAACAAAAAAAAACATTTTTTCAGGCATTAAAAAAAAATGCATCTTTGTTCGACTTTTCCCTTCTAAATGCTTTTCAAGTGAAACTTGCTTTAGCGGTCGATGGAACTGCTCAAATTGTTTCACTTCCCCTACGACACGTTTTGTGTGAAATTGCTCCAAGAATGTGTAAATGGTGCCATGCAACGTCCCCCTCATGTTGCCTACTTGCCATCTTTTGATTAACACATCGTAGCAACAGACCTGTACACTTCCCGTTTTGTGGTTTAAGCGCAACTTGTGGAAAACAAAAGTGGCGTCAAAACCGTTGCTTTGGATTTCATGTTTGTAGACAGTTTGGAGACGGGTGGGGTGTTTGTTTGTTTTTTTTTATTTCACAATTTAATGGTTGTAGATTGGGGCGGGCAAACAATGGCCCACGGATCACATCTGGTCTGATCAAACCAAAACTGACTGTACAGATGATCTCGTGTGACGTCACGGGTGCACGGAATGCCGAACGTGAACTGACACAAGGTATATCTGTGGAGAATTGCAAGGATGAATCAAAAAGATTTCCAACTGACAAAGTCAAAGTGTGTTCTAGCCATTTTGATTAAAGTGTCATTGTAAGATGGTTTAAATGCTTTTTACCCTAATGCAATCGTGATATATGTGCTCCGCTAGTCGTGGCTAGCTCTGGCTAAAAATAGATCTGAGTGGTCGAAAGCTGAAATTGTAGTCAAAGTGTACGAAAATAAGAAGTGATGAGTCAACAATGTCGTTGTTGCAGTAACATGCTAGTGTGTGCCGTCAAGCTAGCGCTTACCTGTGCTGCGGAGCGGGCCCTCGTCTCGATGCAACGTCGCCTCTCAGCTCACTTACCCCATACTTAGCACCGCCCTGTGGGACCTGAGCAGCCAATGGGGGAGAGAAGGGGAAGCAGGGGGATGCCAAGTGAGCTTGAACCTGGAAAACAATTTTAAATAAAACACCACCACAGAGTCAACGGCAGCATGTGGGCCCAAAGAATACACAGGAAGTGGTTGAACTGGAAGGCTTAAACGACTTTCACTATCTTCCCCTTGATGTGATTACAGTGACGATAATGGCTTCAACACAGCATGCCTCCATCAATTTAAACAGTGCACACTCCAATTTTAAGACATTATACAATAGAACATTGTAATGACTGACTTTGCTACTGTGCAAGGTAGGCAACGGTTATTCATGAATCACATTATTACAACACTGCATTAACTGCAGGTTTTCTGATTTTGCAGCTAGTACAAGATGTTCTGTTTATTTACAGTATATTGTGCAAGGATTAGATTAAGATGGTTTTCTTAACTTGTCACATGATGATATACTACTGCATTACAGCAAATTTAATTGTTCTCGTCACTTCACTGACAGATTCTTATTCAATGTCGTGTTTACTTCTACTTGTCAAGCAAGGTGACGTAATCATTAGTCTGTGAATTGGTCAATAATTAACTATTTGCTGATGTGGTCTTCTCGATGGTAGGAAGCTTATACCGCTTGGAATTCAGCTTTCTCAAATCCAATCCAATCCTAGTGATTGGAAACAAGGTTGTTGATTAACCAGAGAGTTAAAGGGAGAACCAATACGCGAGAACTGAATCCACTCCAACAACACATTTTCTTGACACCAGACACCACATCTAAAACTGGACTATTTTTTGGCTACACTAGTGGGTCACCAACATGAACAGTCGCCGGGACACCAGCACCGATGCACTTTAAAAGAAATAATGGTATCTTTTTGGGACAAGGTCCATTGTTATTTATCACACAATAAACTTACACTGGAATTTAAGGTATGTGTGAAAACAGCATTTATCATTTATAAACAAATATGAATTATAGTGAACATTTTTTTTTTAATTTGTCTTTTCAGTTAATTTTTTTTATTTTGGTTTCGTTTTTTAAATATGTAGTACAATATTTTTATAATGTAACTTTTTTTTTTTTTTTTTTTTTTACTTTTCATGTCATTTTAACTTAACATTTTTCTCTCACACTTGTGCATAATTCTTTTTAAAAAAAAAAATTAAAATGTATTATTTTTAACACCCATTTTTGTTTAGTCTGTAAACTAAGACGATGGAAACAAGTGGCACCATTGTTTGATGGAAAATATGACCAGAACTTAAGAGAAAATAAGTTAGAATATTTTTTTAAGAAATAATCAAGCCAAATGTCACTCACTGCATAACATTCATACGTTGGATGGTGTGTCTTTAGTGGGGCGTGGCCTCAAGTCAGTGACATCGGGCACTCTGACGCCACCTTCTACATCTGCTCCATGCTCCTTGTGAGTATTTTCATTTTGCATTGGTATTTTTGGCTGCTTGTCCCTCCGAATAAATGGCTGAAAGTGCATTGGTGAGGATGGCTCTCCTATTGTTGTTTCCGCAACACTTCAGTCATAGAGTGAATATCTTTTCCACGCTCCTTGTGAGTGCTTTCATTTTGTATTAGCGTGTTTGACTACTTTTCACTTTAAATGACTGGGTGTGCATCTGTGAGTGGCAAACTCCACCCCCTTCACTTCCGTCAGACAAAACTCATATCTGTTCCATTTATGCATTTTGTCCCATTAAATAAATAAAAATAAATACAAAAAAACTCCTAATTTGTGGCACTAGTACATCAAGATACAACTGTACAGTAGTTTTGACAGCATTTTCACCTATTCCCAAGAATGTCAACGTGGAAGAAACCTGCTCCACATACATGCCTTTCGTGTCAAATCACACACACAAGCACGCACGCGCCCACACAAATAACTAGCAATTAACTGTTCTTAAGTGTGATCAAAGCTGCCTAATAGGATGCTCTGGCCTGAACGTGGGCCCATCAGCGCCATAAATAGACGAGTGTCGCTGGAGCACCAAATACCAGCAGTCCACGACACTATTCACACTTATGATGTCTCTCACGCGCGCACACATTTATTCAGACAGTTTTTTTGTTTTGTTTTTACCATTCTGATCAAATTTAGCAGTCTCAATAAATATGCCTACTAGGAGTGGGCAACATGATTAAAAATATATATATATATATATACATTTTAAGAGCCCACCTACAATCTGCTTTTCCTATTCAGTGTCTCCAATTTAAACTGAGGTGGAGTTTATGGGCCCAAGTGATCTTTGCCACCCGACAGAGTACTTGTACTCTGTCCTCTGTGATACATTTCCACTTGGCGTGAATTTTAATGTGCAGGATCATCCAATAGAAACATCAATCCTCAGGCACTCAGCTAAAGCCAGTCCAAGAACGTTGCGTGAGCTGCTGACACGTCTGCCCGGCGCGCTTTTAAATAGAACGGAATTTCTCATTATCAACAAATACTTGTTGGAGTAACTCCCCTTGGCAGAGGTCATCTCTATGTATGGTGCGAGGCACTGGCTGGAATCTCAGCGAGAAGATGCGCCTGCACGCACACTGGAGTAACATTGTTGCACAAACATTCACGGTGGGATCCTGAAACACGGCTCACGAACATCGCAGAGTGCATCAGATAGCTGTGTTTCACATTGCGTCTTTGCTGATGATTTTCATTTTTCTAAAAAGGTGTATTTTTCATGGAATGTGAATTTTTTCCTAATAATTGTCAAATATTTTTCTAATATTTGTGTATTTTTTTCCTCTTATTTCTGTATTTTTCCATGTTATTTGGTTATATTTTTGTATTTTAGTTGAATATTTGTTGTTTTCTAATATTTTTAAACGTTTCATTTTTTTCCCCCAATACAGTATTTAGTTTTCCCCTGTGACAGCTGCATTTGTCTTTTTACATGTCCCCAAGTACGTTTTCTAGTACTTGTGTTTTCTGAATATTTCAGCATTTTTTAAAAGGGGCATTTTTATTCTTTTTATTCATCTATTTTTACCCGAATACTTTTTTTGTCAAATTTCTTTCAAAATATTTTGTATTTTAAGTAAAAAAAAAATTTGCTTGTAATTTTTCTGTATTTTTTTTTTCTTCATAAATCTTCTTGGGTGGTTTTTATTTTACCCAAATATTTGAGTATTTTTTAAATTAATTCAGGATTTTAGTTCTCCAGTCGTCATCCTTTTTTTTTCTCCTAACATTTTTAACTTCTGTATTTTTGTCTAATATTTGGGGGGGTTGTTTCCCCCCTTATTTGGTTTGTGTATGTCATTTTCTTGGCCTTATGATGCATATTTTTTTTTTCCTCCAGTAACCACTGGGGAACTAGTCTGATGGGTTTGTGAGCAAATATCATGCAATATCCGGTCCCCGCTGACTTCTTAGGAACTCGGGAGCAGCTAAACAAGTCACATCCTCAGAGAGCGGCAACAGGAAGGAGTGCGGAAGACCGGAGAAACATTGCTGCAGAAGCCTTTAATAGATTTACATCTCAAGTAGAAATGGCGGATGAGATCAATCTCGTTTTATCTGTGGATCTATGAGTCGACGACAGGAAGCGCTGCCAGGATACGGACACTTGTCCACTTTGTCAATTTACTGGGCGGGACTCCATTTTAGTCTTGCGCACTTGTGTGCTTGGTGTGCGCCTTGGCGTGGGGGCTGGGCTGTGCGTGGCCAAAAATACACACCACTACTTCATTATTCCTCAAATACGACAAAATCTTAGCGGACTGACATGTTTCACATAGATTGTAAGTATTATAAGAACATCCAAAGTGATGTCTGTGCCTGATGAAATGTAATAAAAGGGGTACAATTCCAACAAGGGGCTAGATATTTGTCAACGGGGGTATGTGGCAAAAACTTCTGGGAAAGATGCTATAAACTTCTTGTTTTCACATTTTAGGGGGAACAAAGTGGGAGTGCAAGCTGGATTGGCATGTTGAAGGGGATTTTGAAGGGGGAGAAAGGGACAATCAACTAGTTTTGCTACATACTATTGCTGATGACTATTTGCGTTACGTTTCACAGTGACTTCTGTATATAAGGTTTATGTTCATCTACAGTTTGCCATTTACATCGACATAGACAACATTTCTTATTCGTGTACTGTTGCCATTGCCTGAAGTGGTAAATTATGTACACAGATGATTAGATAGTTTAATGTTTATTATTTTCTTGTATGCTGCTACTGTCCTCTTTGTGGAATTTCATTTTGCAGAAACAGAATTTCCCTTTGCAGGAGTAATAAAGCCTTATTATACTTGTGTGAAATCCGGTAGTTTTAGTCAAATGTGTGCTAAAATAATGAATTAAAAACAATTTCCATACATTTGCAATCCCATTTACATTTACTGAATCTCTCAAGAAAGCAGCCCGGTCTCTTGGTTTCCAACGTATCCATCTGTTGCCGTTTGGAGTTTGAGCGTCATCCACTGTCAATACCTTGGGCTAAATACAGACCACAGGAGTCATATCCTGTTTTTCAAGAAAAAGAAGGCTGACTGTGGGCTTTCCTTGCCATTCGTGGAACAAAAAAGAAAAAGAAAAATCAAATCAATCCCGAGGAAAGTTTCAATACACCTCGTGGAACTAATTCCTTTTGCTCCTAATGAGAAATCCCTCATTAAGTTAAGTGCGTTACAACCGGCATTTTCATGACGCACAACCTGCCTGAGCTACTGTGTCACATCACATGGAAAGTTACATCGTGTACACAAATCTATTTGCTTTCCTTTGCAGGGACAAAAGATGAGTGGGGCAGCTTTTCATTTTATTGCATTAGAGAATTGGGATGCACTTAGTTTGTGTTCACCGCCGCCAGGAGTTCACCGTTTTGTCAGCAGAATGGCAGCTAATGCACATTCGGAATGCCATTACCTGCTTTTTGATTTGCCATGTTTTGGGAGGATAATATGACAATGCAGGAAGCAATCGTTACATTACAAACGTTTTATTGTATTGCATTCTCATTACTGACTTACGTTTACGCCACAACTGTTTGGTTGATTTTTGTGACATTGTCGTAGTGAATGTTTAGAAGACGGCAAGTCAAAGTGTTGACTAAGTCAACAACTAATTGAAGTAGCTAAAGTAACTGTCTTTCATATTAATTCATAGTTCATCTGCCTTTATTTTATCACAAGTCTATCCTATAAGGCGAACTTTTGTTATGGTGCTGTCGACTGAAGATGACATCACATTTGCTCAAGACTCAGGCACCGACCAATCACGGCTCACCTGTTTTCCGAAGCTGAGCTGTGATTGGTTGTTCCTGAGAACTAAGCAACTGTGATGTCATTTTCCCTTGACAGTAAGTGGCAAGGTGGCTGCCTTCTGATATTGATAAACCAGCTGGATTTTACTGCTCAACTTATATTCATTACACTAACGCAATATTAACCACAATAGCATATTTAGACGAGTGGGGCTGCATAAAACATACTAATGTCAAGAATTTTTTTTAGGGCCATTTCGAAAAAATACATGTAAAGGACCTTGAAAACTGTCTCATATTGAATCTCACCTGCAGTATTGTTGGGAATCACAATTAAGATTGTTTTCCAAAATCATTCTAAAATTGCTCGCAGATTTTCTGATTGCGGGGTTTCACTGTATCATATTAATTCACAATTTTATGTGCAAAGAAAAAAAAAAAAAAAAAAAAAAAAGAACAAGAGTGCATGTTTCTGTGTCGTCAGGAATAGTTTATAGTACAGTCGTGTTGGGACGTCACTATTATTAGCAGCTCCCTATGGGAGTCTCAGTCCCAGTGACCTTAAAACACGAACGAGACTACCCAAGATATCAACATCAGACAAACAACTAACATAACCTAACGTGAGATCTGTTGAAACTAGTTGAAACCACAATGCTGCGGCCTGTTGAAGATTATGTATCATTGGCTGGTGTTGGTCTGGGCCTTCCTGGAAGTGGGCCTAATTCTCAGTGTCTGGAGTTATGTTGATGAATACTTTATGAGAACACATGCATTAGATGTGCGTGGGGAAAAATGTAATCAGCAGCATGGCTTTATTATTTTGTCTGTCTATATGTGTTGCTCCACAGATTCTGTTCAAATATCCACTGCTTGAAAGGCTATATGGCTGAAACTATTTAATTGTTAGCCTGTTTAACAAATCGTTTTATTAATGATTAAACTCAGCAATATAATACGACAGTGAGTGACGTTGTACTCGCCAACCTTTTTTCATTATTTCCGTGATAACTGTCACATTTTCCATAAAGTGATTATGATTCCGTTACTTGTTTGGTCTGTACCATGTCAGAAAATAGGGGAAAATGTTGATCACTACCCCCGTCCGCCAAAGTAAAAGCAGATGTTTGCAAATGCCTTATTTTGCCGTGTAAGATAATCAGTCTGCGTTGATGGAGAACTACAGAAATCTGACTATTTACTGTTGAGAGGCTCAACAGGAGGATTTTGACATTTATGCGAGCTAACAAAAATTGCTCAAAACGAGTAATAAGTTATTGAAATAGTTGTCAATTAATTTGATAATCGATTTGTTGTAGATGTTTACATTCATCAACCGAGATCTACTTTACGGCCACCAATATTCATCAAGCACGGTTTTCCAATGAAAAGACGTGGGTGGAAGTGGGTCTCGCCCAGCTTGTCTGTGAAATTCTAATTTGTAAACCACAGTAATGACTGACAGATTCCTGCTGATGGGAGCAGAGCATCGCTTTAATTTGAGATCAGCGCAGCTTTTAAGTTGATAAGATTTTTCCACATTCCCTGTCCAAATGCGGCGTTGCTGAACAGTGAGTGTGTCGTGCTGTTCATGTGATAAAAATGTTATGGTGGAGTCATATGAGGCAATAGACTGCAGCAGGAAGGCTAAAAATAGCCAATGGTAATTACGAATGACAACAGGCGTAAAATGTATCAGTCAACAAGAAATAATATCAGCATGTCACGTATCTCACACTGTACTACACTCCCACATTGTATCATACGAAACATTTGTATCAATGCTATAGAGAAGGGAGAAATACAGGGAAAAAAAACAAAAAAAAAACAAACATCAAATCTATATTGACAAAGGTCAGTTACAGTGTTCCCTCACTACTTCTGGGTTCGGTTATTGCAGATTCACAATTGCGGATTTTCACATTACCATCTGAAACCTGAACATTTTAAGATTAGATTAAAAAGAAAAACTTGAACGTAGTTATTCAGCCGACGTTTCGTCATCGTCCGCATGTTTTGAAGGGGTGCGGCGTGATTTAAGAATGCAACCAATAATCAGCAGCTCAGTATTTATTATACATTTGGAGGACTAGCCTCAACACATGGGTACATTACTCGATTATTTGATGTAATAGTCAATAAAGTAATCAACTCGTAAAAGATTAGATAACGCTCTTAATTTAAGTGCGATAGAAATCTGCTGCCCAGATTTATTGATAATGTATTCTAATGATGTTGATATTTTGATCAGGTGTATGCCTAGTTATGCAATAGCTACCCATATCAATATTTTGTCTCGTCCAGTTTTATGGAAAATTAATCAAGGTAATGCTATTTTCACACTTTCAGTTGCATCACTAAATTTAGCATCACAATCCAGCTCTATCTGTGAACTAGAATAAGATCTTTGTTTTCAGTTGTATTAATAATATCATAACATCACATCATAAGAGATAAAAATATGACTCACAAATAATTTTCCATTTGCACTATTTAGTAGAATTTTTAGGGCAAGTAGCGCTGTTTGTAGCTTGCAGTCATTTTGGCGTGTCGATTTGGAGAACCCCTTAGAATTTCAACCTGTGTAAGTTACTAGTGGATAATTTTTAACTGAAACTTGTCAGCCAATAAGTGAAGTGGTTCCTCTAGTAGCATACAAGTGAAAAAGGTCAAGGAGCTATATTGAGAAATACTCTAATTTGAAGACATTTTTCAGCCAGATTTTATAGACGATATCAATATCTCTCTGGCACGGTGGCACCCATCATTTGGGTTCCCAAATTCTTGGTACACAGGTGTGATTCCATCCAAACTTTGCACTTTTTTTTGAATGTTTGTCATTCATGGGAACTTTTGTCACGTTGTTATATTAATATTTTGTCAAGATGGATTCACATGTATCACATAAAGATATTAATGCTTACTGTTGATAAATGGCTTATAGTGACCTTGAACTAAAGTTTACCCATCTTTCTACTTTGGTTTGTATACATTTATATGGTATCGAACGTTGATCAACATTAAATCTCGCTATCTCCAGGTGAAAAGTGAGTGTTGTTTTGTCATGTATCGACAAGAATACTGTTGTTCCGATATGAAAACATTATCCATGAGGTCACGTTGTTTACCCCGTGACTCCATCGAGTCCTTGTGGACGTTTTTTTCTGGGACATTAAGACTTCCAGTTCACCTTTTTATTAATAACAAGTCCGCTAGACTTGTGATTTCTCTTAACCCATTCCCAATGCTTCTCGCTGCTTTTACTTTCTCCTCCTGGTTTCGCCGGCCATTTGTTTTGAAGCAAAAGTGCGTAAAAGGGAGTGTAGTTGACGGTGTAACGAGTTACCTTACCAGTAGGTTCGGTTAGCTTTTCGTGGGCGCCGCCTCACGTTGCTGCTTTCTCCCGGTGCCCCACACAAACTCCTCAGACTCCTCGGCGTCGGAAGCGTCAGCACTCACTCGCTCGCTTCGGGCTCCTCGCCTCCTTAGAAAACCACCCAAAAAGGTACAATAAAACAGTGGGGGGTAAAAGAGCCGTGAAAGTTGAATCAAGTCTACGGTGGTGTGACGCCGAAGGAGCCTACTGCTGCTTACTTGCTTCAACAGACCATTTGACTCCACTCCAGCACGGCGGCTTTGAAATGGGTGACGCCAGATAGGCGTGGCCGAGGGCGGGGCCAGGTCTCACAGACTCATTCGAGTTTTGTGACTTTGAATGGAAATGGAACATCCTGTTAACATTTTACCCCTAGACTGGATTTGTGTTGCGGATCTATAATTCGATTTTACAGAAAATTTCATATAACTGTAATTATTTATCCACAGCTCGTTTTAGTTTTTGTTTTAATTGCTTCACTTTTGTTTAGTTTCATTAGTTTTGCATGTAATCTTTAAGAAATACTTTTCAAATATTTAAGTTCAGTTTCTATTTACCTTATGTAAAATAAAGTGATTTTTTTTTTTTAGTACTAGGTCATTTTTTATTTACACAGCGCTGCTTATTTTATTGTCTTGTTTTACAGTATTACAATGTTTGATAGCATGCTACAAAGAATAAAAATAACTAATTGGTCCTGGGTTTATCATAAAACTCAATTTTGTCCATTCTTATATTGGGTTTGGATTGGTAGTGCATAAAGTACACATGTAGACATGTCTGCAACTTCCTGGGGGGATTCTTTTGGAAAAAATGATTTTTCATGGCCTAAGAAACATAAAAACTCATGAGGAAAAAAAAAAAAAAAAGTCACTCCGACTTTCATAATACATACACCAGAAGGTTAAAGAAAGAATGATGAACACTTGCTCACACTCTCTTGTTTTTCTTACTACTGGGAACATGATACAATATACATTACTACAGCGATGTATACTTCCCAAAAAGGTGTTGACCTGAAACACACACACACACACACACACACACGAAAAATCCCGCTTTTACTATTACTAATGTATGGACAAATCCATACAATACCAGTACAATGTTATTGCAATGCTTTGATACCATCGATTTCATCCAGACAGGAAAACCAGTTGAAAGAGCACACACGTCATAACTCTAGGTTTGAGTGCACACCCGCGGCTTTATTTATACAACAATCCCGCAGACTATTATGACAACAACTGAATGTATAGTTCTAAAATGGTATGTAGGTAGGTCTGTACTGTAGATAAGTTTCCTATGCAGGTGTTTGATGGCACCAACCAAGCTGCAAATAAATCCAAGCTCCCATGTGAAAATGTCTCACCTGACCTCATTGAGATGAGGGACATCTACTGCCGGTACTGTATTCATGTAGGTAGCTTGGCAAGTACTTGTAGTTGTGTATGGGAGCACTTCCACTTTGTCAAAGAGGAAGAAAGGTCTTATGTCTTAGTTTATACCTGTCCCCGGCCTGGATTACAAATATTAATGTCTAGCAGAATGAATCAACTTTGTTAGTATTCAAGAAGAACACATTTCATTGTCTGAAAGCCTTTTAGTCTCCCAAGCCAAAAAAATTACACAGCCACAGACTTCAACTACAACGAACTGCAGGAAATTTGGAGCATTCAAATTTACAACCAACTTCCCTCATTTTCAAGAGGAAATTAAGCGCAACTGTGGCAAAGTGTTGACGGGATGTAATACTGCAAATGTTGCATTTTGTCATTTCTTGATGTATATCCTCAATGCGCACAATCCTAAATTCAAGAGAAGAATGTGGCAGTAAAACCACTGCGGTAAAAGGCAGACTATGGAGTCCAATACCGCAGCAACAGGGGAACTAACTTATCATGTTTGCTTGTTGTCATTTTTAGCCATGTATCTCCATATGATACAATAATGCTGAGATTGTGTAATCAATAGAACATTAAGGACAAGAAAACGTAGCATTACAGCAACATAAGAGGGAGTGCGGCACAGGCTTGTGAAAGACACACATGCAGGTCACAGTCATGGTCAAGTTCCAATGTGACCAAGCATGACAAAGGATTGTGCGGTCGCAACAGAAGCCTGGGAAAGCAGTCAAGTGACGACTGTGACCAGCAAAATATGTCCATACGATTATGTGATTGAGTGACATATACACTGTGCGGTACATCAGCAGGTGGCAAGTCCAGTAGAAGGTCTTTAGATAGGTTTGGTGGGTACGTGGATGGGTAGTTTGGTAGTTTGGTCGGCAGGACAGTAGTTGAGCGTTAGACCCAAAGGTTTTTGCACAGTGACGTTAATCGGTAGTTTGCCACGTAGTTGATATAGTCACCATCAAACAAAATATGCTTGAAATATTTGTAAGCCGGCCCAAAAATAGCAGTTGTCCCTGCTCCGTCTACAGCACATCCAACTTGGATGCAAAAACTCTTTGTGTGATTCGTGTGTGGAGCTTCCTCCTCGCGGCGGCAACAATGGAGGCGTTTGTCACCACGCCGCCCCGGACCCTGGCAGCGACGTCTTCGGGTCCTGTGACTCCTCGCTTCTGCGACAACAATCCACGCGCTCTCAGAAGGCTGTCTGACCATAGGATTATGATTACAAAATAATCACCAAGCAGATGAATCAAATCAAAAGGAGATTAAGTCATTGTTGTTAGATAACTCATACAATACAGTTGGTGCAGGTAGGTAGCGAGCTAGCTAGGTAGCTAGCTTGCTAGGTACAACACAACTGGTTCATAAAAAAAGTAACAACAGTGGTCTTTGCTTTAATTGTTGCTGCCTTCCTATCATCAGTGTCAGATGTTTTGCTGTGGCTAATGATTAGCCGTTAGGGTCACCGGGCACCCTAGTTTGAAGCTATTTGAGTGTGTTTATTTCCAATGGCGACCTTCAAACAATCTAAGCCACTCAGTGATCTGGTTGTTCATTCCCACGTGTGTCAATCATTACATTATCCCTGCCATCTTATTCCAACTTGTGCGGGTTGTGCTGCCCTTCACTTCACAGGTGGGTAGTTAGTTATGTACGCATGTAGTAAATAGTTGGGTTGGTAGATTAAATAGTTCTGTTGTTTGGTTTTACAAAGAGTTAGAGCCATACC
Source organism: Festucalex cinctus (assembly GCF_051991245.1). Lineage (NCBI taxonomy): Eukaryota > Metazoa > Chordata > Actinopteri > Syngnathiformes > Syngnathidae > Festucalex > Festucalex cinctus. The sequence continues at coordinate 7,544,835 of NC_135424.1, forward strand.
ACTAAAGTAAAAGCTGTTTACTTTAAATCCTATTAATTAGATTTGTCAAGCCCAAATGTTTGTCCAACTTTTTATTGGGTTCCTCTAACATTTACAGGCCTTAGTATACATTACTCCCCTTTCAAAGATAACACTGTTATGTCACTGTACTATATCTGTGCATTACAACTAGTAGCCATCTTTGACACTATCAGAGACTTTCAGGAGTGTCGCCGCTTGACTGCTCACAAACAATGCTGAGTATGTCTTTATTCCACTTGACCCACAGCAGGTTTTGCAACAAAGCACGTGTGCGAGTGTGTGTTCCTCTACATTGCTGCACGCCTGTTGAAAGCAGCGGATATGTTCAGGCAGAGAGCGTGTTGATGAGTCATGCACACTCGTGAGTGATTGACGCCACTCAGCCTGAAAAACTGAGCAAGGCGCTAATTTCAGCTAATGATCTCAATGGGCGCCAAGCCCTGCCTTTAAGAGCGGAAAACTATGAGAAGTTAACGCCCTCCCACAAAAAGGTTTATAATGGCTTAAAGATGGCACTAGATGGCTCCAAAGCACTACTTCTCTATAAACAGGGCGTCTGAGTAACCACTAACCAACTAACAAACTAATTAACTGTGATTAGTGTCATTTTTATTAATAACCCCCATTGAAAAGTTGCCAACTGCCACACACCTCTAGTAACAATAGCTCCCCCTTCTGGACATGGTGCATCACTGCCCCACCTGTTGCCCGATGCGATCAGCCTGTAACCATCCATCAATTTTCTGAACCGCTTGCTCCTCACAAGGGTCGCGGCGGGTGCTGGAGCCTATCTCAGCTGGCAATGGGCAGTAAGCGGGGTACACCCTGAACTGGTCGCCAGCCAATCACAGGGTACACAGAGACAAACAACCACCCACATGCACAAGCACGCCTAGGGACAATTCGGAGCGCCCAATTAAGCTGCCATGCATGTCTTTCGGAATGTGGGAGGAGACCAGAGAACCCGGAGAAGACCCACACATGCATGGGTAGAACATGCCAACTCCACCCAGGAAGGCCGGAGCCTGGACTCGAACCGGAGTCCTCAGTACTGGGAGGAGGACATGCTAACCAGTCTTCCACTGTGCCGCACTCAGCGCTCTAACACCAAATATAAATGCTGCACCAAAATTTAAGAGGTTTTGAAATTTTGGTGAGTTTATTTGCTGCTCATTTTAATTTTCAATCCCCCCAAAAATTCAAAGAAAAATTCAAAGAAAAAAAAAATCCATGCGCACCAGAGAGGAGGTTTTACGTCTTACTACAGCCTACAAGCCAACTAACAGTGAATTTGTAAACGAATGAAATTTGATCCATTTTGTTATGACCAATGATGGACTATTGTAGATGTTGCGTACTGAGAGGTTTGGATCCCAAAGGCGCAGACACAAATAAGATTTTATCTATTTATTCACAATGAGAGGGAGAAACAGACGCTGTACACAGGACAGGTGGACAATAATACGGCAAACCACACACAATTCTCAGAGTGCACCGACAGACAGTGAATCGTAAAGGACTAAAGAACGACATCACATAGCTCCAGACATCACCTAAAGGATTAAAGGTTGACATCACGAAACATCACGTTTTGTAAACAGACACTTGTTACATTACATCAATACCTAATAGACATTGTTACATCAGTACCTGACACTTGACCTCACGGTCATGAACCCAAACTAACAGGACATGAACTCAAACGTCACTTCAGTTGAAACTTGATGATACAACAAAAACATCTCAAAACAAAAACACGCCATGAGACAAAACATCACTCAAACATCACCCCTTCATGACACCATCATGACAGTAGATGCGTTTCCAAACTGAACTTGCACTTTCCATAGCTGCAAACCCGTCGTCAAATGGAAGTGTGGGTAACGCAGTTACAATGCAAACATGGCGGCCGGCAACGATAGAGCACAAACAGCAAACATGGGAGCCAGCTCAAACGATTACTGCCATGCCGATAAGCCATGCGTACTACTGTAGCGTCACAAGCCCTCGTGCCATTCCTTTACTTCCTTTTACAAAGGTGATGAAATGACCGTTTGTTTGTTTTTCAGTCAATAGCTTCTCTCAAACTGAGATCCTAAGGAAGTTAACACACCAGAACCGCAACAGAATCAGAGAGGCCTTTGCCTTTCACGCACGCCCACATTTGTCTCTGTGTCATTGTGGGGACTTATCGATTACCATAATGCCTTTCCCTCACCCCAACCATCAAAAATGATTGCCCCATCCCTAACCCCAACCTCAACCATAAGCCAATTCAAACCGAAACTCTAAAACCAAGTTTTGACCCTCAAAAAGAGGTCTGAGCTTGTGGGGAACTTGTGGTAAATGTCCCCTCAATGGTAGTTAAACATGCGTGTATGAGCCCCACAATGTAGCAAAGACAAAAGGCACACTCATACACGCACGCTTTTCGTGGAAAAATTGAGCCCGACAACAAACTTCAACGACACAAAAATGGTACAACAGCTCCACTCGGTGGACAAATATAAAAATACAATTTGTGGTATACCCAAGTGCTTTGCTGCCATCGTGTGGTCCGTGTAAGCAAGTGTAAACTTTTTGGCGGGGGGGTGGGGGGCGCTTTGGAAACTCATGTTCGCAAGTTGCAAAGGAATACAGTCCACCCCCGCCTATACTCGCGGCACACTCAGATTGGCATATTGGCAGATTCAACCGCTGCCTCGCCCCATTTTTTGTTATTTAAGTGGGTTTAATTTATCTCCTCCAATTCATTTCAATGGGTGTCAATTATACATGGATTTTCACCATTCGTAGGCCAGCCCGGTCCCAGCATGTGTAATGTGTGAACAGGAATCCTGAGTCACCCCTGACGGCAATGGGGTGAGACAGGAGACAGATGGAAAACGTGAGGAGGTGGTTTAGGTGAAAGGATTAAAGAGTCAAGACTTTGGACTGAAGCTATATCGCATGACAAAAAGTTTGGCTCCAAGTGCGCCACTGCAACAAACACAACCACTGTATTCATTACTACACATTCATGATACTGCCAAATTTTCTTCAGGAGAAAATGATGTAATATACTGGAACGTGGAAAAAAAATAAAGAAGTTTTGGTGCAAAAAGCATTTTTAAAAAAATCCCCATAAATAATACAACACAAACAAAGCAAAAATGAAAACTTTTCGAAGTATAAACATTTGTTCAACAACAACAATAACAAAACAATATGAGAACCAAGTCTTATATTTGGCCAAGTCTCATTTTCGCTAGAGGGGAAAGAAAGGAATTGGCCTTTTTGGGGTGCAAAACTTAACATTACATGAATAAAATCAGAACTAAGTGTATGCAAAAGTGTCAATATTCCAAGAATCAAAGCCTGTTGTTCCGCAAGAAAAAAAAAAAAGAAAGTCAGATTCTTACGTCATCTTAATGCAATAATAAAAAACGCCACAAACGGGAACAACCCTTTATGCAACGGATATATTAACCACAAGTGGTGTAAAAAAAATATGCAGACAGTATAATAATACTGACATATTTCTTTAGCTACTTAAAAAAAAAAAAAAGTGTAATTATACTAATGCTTACAAAGCTGTGACCATCTTGTGTAGGCCTATGCTACGTATTTGCCTGCATTATACTGCCCACTGGTGGCCAAGACGAGCACACTGAAAGGAGCTGAACTTTCCAACAAGACACAAAAGGTTACATCTTTACATTCAGTTAAGTAATTTTTGGAACTGCCAAGTGTTATTTTTCTTTTAAAACATTTAAAAAGCAAAAGAATTCGTTAAAAAGTAGGTCAATGTTGTCGGATTGTAGAAGTCTCTCTGAGCGGCAGGTGGGTAATATTGTGGGTCAACAGGTTAATCTGGTCAATCCCATAACGAGCATCTGTCTAATGGGCCCTCCAGTCAAGAACCATTACACTTTAGCCACTCATCCAGTATCAGACCAAGATCGGACCCTCGGCGCAGCCGGACAAGTGGCACTTTTGGGTTTTCGGCACCGAGGAAGCATCAGGATGGCGTTGAGGTGGCGCGCCAACTCTCTGGAGGATCGACGTGTGGACTTCGGCCACCAGGTGACGACTCACAAATGCGGCGAGAACATTATTGCAAGGAATGGCTTTCCTTTCCTGACATATAACATGTGGAGAGAGAAAGGGGGTGGGCGTGTTTTTCAAACTTGTTTTAGGAATGCTTCTAAATGTTTTTTAAGTCGGATTTTGAGAACAAGTTTGACTTATTTTCATCTATTTTTATACAGAGGAAACATGTTTAGTCATGTTTTTTATAAAATATTTTTTTAAGAAAAAAAAAAAAGATGCATTTATGAAAATGAACAGGTTTTCCAGATAAACTTGTATTTGTTTAGAAGAAAATCTTTTTTTTTTTCAGATAAAAAAGGTATCTTAATATAAGTAGTCAATCTTCGAGTTAACATTTTTGTGAGAATTTTTTTTTTGCGCATCTTCCTTTGTTACGCACATTTTTTTCCTAAATAAAGTTATATTTTTATAGTTAAATCATATCTGTATATTTTTGTGCATTCAAAAAAGTAATCATTTTTCTTAATATTTATTTTTTGTTATATTAAATATTTTGACATTTTTGTAAGAATAGTAATATTTTTGAGAAAGTCATATCTGATGGAAAAACACTTAAAAAACTGACATGGGAAATAAATCATTTTGATAAAAAGTTAGATTTCTACAAGCTGGGGATAAAGTAAAATTTTGATAAAGAGTGATATTTTACAAGAAAGTCATAGTTTTTGTTGTTGAAAAACAACGTACAAATTGAAAAGTAAATGTGTATTTTTGACAACCTTTTGCCGTTGTGCACGTGACAGGAGGGTAACATGGCCGCAATGTGCGGCAGTGTCCCTGGCAGGAGTGGCAGAGGCATCCGCAGCTCTCTCTCCATGCACATCTATGGCATGCAAAGGAAGTGTGACGACGTTGAGTACGACCACAGACTGGAGGAGTTGAAGGCAACTCACCTGAACAACATGGCCCAGCTGGAGAGGATGTACATCCGTCGCTGGGAGCAAGACGAGGACGGACATCTGCAGAGGGATGGAGAAAACAGATCTGTCAGGTTAAGAATCAGATATAACACACAGGGAATGGATATATTCTTTAGCACGAAAAAAAAAGAAGCCAATACTATAGCACCGTACTGAGTCATTGAGCAGCAGTTACTGCTATTTTCCGCCATCTTGTGGCAACTGTGGGCAATTACCTTTTTTGATCTCTTCAAAGAGGTGTTACAGGCCAAGCTTGGCCCTTTAACTGATGTAGTGCCGCTCTTTGGCGCAGGAGGGCGATGTTGCTTTAGAAAAAGGAAAGCAGCGCGAAAGAGCTGGTGTGTGTGCGGACGGTTGTTGTTTTTGGAAAAAGTGCACAATAAGAAGTTGTTGTGAAGCAAGAGAACGAGTCTGCCTGCTCAGTCTTCATACTACGGTTAGGAGGTCTCTGAGCAGGAGAAGCGGACGTAACAGAGGCATACAATGTGTCTTTTCAGGCTTGGCTTCTTGAGACTTTTTGGAGGGTTTCCTCATGAAGACATGTTCACCGACTTTCATGTTGCAAAAGGTTCAGGGGGATTTCCAAAATATTCCAGTGAGCAAAATGAGTTTGTCTGCTCACACTCACAGGGCTTCGTCCGCATGCAGGAAGCTCCAGAGAATCAATTCACAGGAGGAGTTGGACTTCAACGAGACGTCGAGCGGTTCCGACCAATCGGAATTGTCTGCGGACTACAACGTGAGTGAAGTGACGCCGGATGCTCCGAGGATGACTCAGACCCGGGGACAAACTTTCAACAGGTCGGTGAAAGGACAAAATGAAGAGCCAGTTTCAGTTTCTCGACCTGCACACTGTAACAACCTGCAGTATATGGCACTACGCCACAAGGTGGCACCTCGTTTTTGTTATGCCTATTTAGCGCGTCAAGAAGCCTACTTTTTCTTTACTGTACTTTCGTTACAATACCAAGTTCTGTACTGTAATCCTGTGGACTTCCAGTCGCTTTGCTTTCTCTCCTTTTTTTAATTTTTTTTTTAAACTATCCAGCCATGGCTGATCAGCCACTGCGCGTTACAAAGCGATCTGCATGTCATCTGATAAGAACAAAGTTGGATTTTCCAGGAAAACGGGGGTAATCTCACGAACAAACACACAAAAAAATGCCCTTTTTTTTTAATAGAAAAAGAGACTTCCCTTATGGCGAAAAAGTCATGTTTGTACAAAAAAAAAAAGTTTTATGTAAACAAAAATGAATCTTCATGAATCTTCCAGGGTTAAATGTGATTTTTTTTTTTTTTTTACGAGGAAGATTTTTTTTTTCATGAAAAATATTTTTCAGAGAAAGCAGGGGGGTTTAGCAATCTTATGTATGAAAAAAAAAGTAATTTTTTAGAAAAATTAAGTCATCGTTTTGAAAATAAAGCAGCAGAAAAATCTAACAAGGCGGAAAAATAGTCAATTTTGTGAATAAAGTAGTAATGCTATGGGGAAAAAAATGTTTTCAAGTTTAATTTCAAACGAAAAACAAATACATTTTTATTTAAAAAATAAAAAAATAATCAATTCCAAAAAAACTCAAACTCATCTTACAGGATTAAATTGTATGTTAATATTTTTTTTATGAATAAAAAAAAAAACAAGAAAAAGTAGTTTTAGCTGAAAAAAAGTATGCTTTGAGAACAAAGCACAGTAATTCATACTGTACTTTATACTTGAAAATATTAATTTGAGAATAAAATTGTATATTTATATAAAAAAAAAAAAATAGCGTAGGCTACTCTTCCAAAAACTTTTTTTTTAAATAATGTTGCAAGGAAAAAGCAGGGGAACACATTTTATTGCAGTAATCAGAAGCAGATTTTATTTTTATTAGTAGTAGTATTAGTAGTAGTAAGTAGTAGTAATCATGGTGATAGATCTAATTTTCCAAGTATTAAATTGATCCGCCCTCATTTTAAAGACAGTTGTTTCAGTGAAAACTAGCTTTTTTGGGTTTGTCATATTTTAAGAAAAAAGTAGCAATTTTGTAAGATAAATGTATTTTTTTCCCCAAGGGTTGTGATATCAATATAAAATTATAATTTAATAAATTATGTGATTACCACTCTTCTCTCCCCACCAGGGAAAGCGTCCTCAGCCCAGAGGACATGATGATGATCCAGAAGCACTTCAGGTTCCAGCCCAAGTCGTCGGATCCCATCACCCAGGGAGGTGTACCGCGTCAACGGGTCTTCAAGGTGCGGCCCGGCAACTCCAAAGCCACGGTGCCCAAACCTTTCCAGATGATGCTGCGAGAGGTGCGAAAGGTGCGCACTCGCTCCGAGGTGGAGCTTGAGAACGCGCTGCTCCGACGCGAGCTGGACGAGCTGAGGGAGTGCCAGAAAAAGTTCCGGGCTTCGCCTGCGCCGGCTCACGTACGCCAGCCCCTCTATGACATCATCAGCCGGCGTCCGCCTCGACGGGCCAACCCGAGCGCCTCCGCCCCGCAGCCCTTCTGCTTCCTGGAAAGAGAGAGGAAGAAGAGGGAGTCGAAGATGGCGGCGGAGCTGGCCATCGACGGTGGGCTGAGAACATCGATTAAGCAGTCGTCCGCCACCCCAGGCAACTTGGACGCCTCGAGCACTCCAAGAAATCTGTCATCAAAGGGAGTGAAGAAGAAGCTGGAGGTGTCCATCGAGCTGGTCAAAGCGACCGAGTGCTCACACATGGATGTCGCGAGCAACAGGAACTAACAACCTTGTCCCAGCCTTAGCATTATGCTGACCTAAAGTACTGTACATTGATTTACTTTTAGCACCTTTTAAAAGGTGGAGTATGCAATGTTGAAGCTTGCAAGATTTAAATGTACCCCACTTCACTCCCACCACCCTCAGAGAAACACTCCCAGATCACGAACAGGACACAAAACGCGATGACTTATGATGGAGTATTGTCAAAAACGAAATTTAGCGGTTTGTTGCTGTTATTGACTGTATGATCAGTCAAGAAACAATAATACCGTCCTTTGGAAGAGCCTGTGTGTGTTTTTAGGTATGACAAGTCAATAAAAGTTCATTCAGAGGCATAAAATGGAGCCAAAGAGGGATAATTTTCCAAATGATCATTTAAATAATATTCTGTCTAACAGGCTAAAATGTGACAGTGACATACACAACAACACCAACACTAAATGCCCGAAACCGCCCGATGAGGGGTGAGTGTTTTTTAAGTAATATAACTACACTGGGCGTCAGTCTACCGTAAACATCATGAGCACCTCCTACAGAACAGCGAGGTCTCGCGAGACGGGACATTCCGAGAATTGCGCCTTAGAAGCGAAATTCTCTTCAATGGAAACACCGACAATTCGAAATTGTACTTTATCGAAATAGTACAATATCGCTTTTATTTTAGCGAAAAAGGGTAATGGAAAGGCACCTAGTTTTTTTTTTTTTTTTTTTTTAAATCACTGCAAATTCTACCTTTAATAATATTCAAAAACAATGAGGAAGATCAAAGTAGCCCCCTTCATTCTTCTTTGAGGAAGGTCTAATCCTGAGTCATGGAATGAACATGGTTATGATTTTCACCAGGATACAAATTAGTGATTTTTTTGTTTTGTTTCATGTTTAAATAGTAGAAGTTCCTGGCCAAGTCAAAACGCCTCAAAGCTGAATAAACATTGATTTATGTAACAGTAAACCTACTGAATAGTTGCTCTTGCAGAGGGATGTTATATGTTAATAAGGCCTCATCCGGCTGTCACCTCATTCCCATATTGGCTAGGGGAGGAGAAATGGTTTTCAAGCAAAAGTGTGTGCGCGCGCGTGTGTGGTTTTGTTTTTATTACATGGTGGGGCCAATTTTTCGGGATTTCACAGAGTTGTGGGGCCCACCTGTCCTTGTGGGGTCATTTTGCTGGGCCCACAAGTTTAGACCTCTTTTTGAGGGTCAAGCCTTGATTTTACAGTTTAGCTTTCTATGGGGTATATGCCACGGAAGAGGCGGGACGTGATTTTGCACATCAGTTTATTTCCAGTCCGGGTTGCGAACGCGCAACCCAGGGGGCACAAAGTCGGACGCACAAGTAATTTTGACTCAGCCCACAAGTCGCAAACCGAACCGGAAACAAACTGTTGTGCAAAAAACAGTACCGCCTCTTTCCGCGGCATAACCCATTGGGTTATGGTCGAGGTTAGGGTAAGGAATGGGGTAGGCAATCATTTTTGATGGTTGGGGTGAGGGGAAGGGGCTAGGAAATGCATATAATGTCAATGAGATGGCCCCACAAAGATAGTAAAACAAACTTGTGTGCTTGTGCGTTGTAGAGTCACAGGAGTGCCAAAATTAATATAAATAAATGTTCGGTTTTATTGAATGCTTTTGTATGTCTGTATTTGTAAATGTTTTTTTTTTTTTTTTTTTGAATGCCGTTGTATGTCTGTATTAGTAAATATTCCCTTTTATTGAATGTCTTTATAGAACAGCTTTTGTAAATGTTCTGTTTTATTGATTGATGTTCTTTTATGGATTGTGTTTTTATTTCCTATTAATTTTGGCACTCCTGGGATTCCATCTACGCCTTTTTTTTTTTTTTTTCCCCGGCCGACTATATATAAGGAAAGGCAGACACCGGCTCGGCTTGACTCGACAGCGGACAACATCAACGCGCATTCATTTTTTACTCAGCTTGCTTTCAATGCCCATGATGATCCTGTGGATTCTGCTCTGTGAGTACTGTATTCACAACAGCATGACAAAAGCGTTGTTTTTCTTTTCTTTTCTTTTCTTTTTTTTAAGCATATGAAGTTATGTAGTCATTTCCGCACCGCTGCGTCTTTTCACTGGACGATCGGGTAAGGTGGATAGTTTACCCACTTAAATACTCCTTACTCGCTGAATTCTTAACGGATGTACTGATGTAACGTCTTGCAAGACGCCACCAGCAAACGCTGGGTTGGGATGACGTCACCCTGTCAAGACGCTATCGGTGACCCTGCACGATCGGTGACGCGCGTGCGCAGAAGATCCCGCCAACTATGCCAACGTCACTAGAACAAAATACATATATGCCTGCGCGATAGTGCGCATTCGTGAAAACGTGACACAGTCAAAAATTAAATAAATCGTAAATTCTTGATCCATTATAAAGAACCTGTTTTAATTGTACAGGCTTTAAAGATGAACGTTTTACTTTTGACCCATTCCTAGTGAGTCTTAATCCATCCATCCATTTTCTTGACCACTTATTCCTCACAAGGGTCGCGGGGGGTGCTGGCGCCTATCTCTGCTGGCTCTGGGCAGTAGGCGGGGGACACCCTGGACTGGTTGCTAGCCAATCGCAGGGCACACAGAGACGAACAGCCATCCACACTCATAAGCACACCTAGGGACAATTCAGAGCGCCCAATTAACCTGCCATGCATGTCTTTGGAATGTGGGAGGAGACCGGAGTACCTGGAGAAGACCCACGCGGGCACGGGGAGAACATGCAAACTCCACCCAGGAAGGCCGGAGCCTGGACTCGAACCGGAGTCCTCAGAACTGGGAGGCGGATGTGCCAACCACTCGATCACCGTGCCACCCTTCATTTTTATATTTACGTTTAATCTGCAGCATTTTTATTATCTTTAGAACTGTGTGGCCAATCTCATAGGATAAGTTATGAGAGAGGGTGAGGCGGGGTGGGGGATAATTTAAAACACACACCCAACCAGACACTGTAAAGTGTAACAATGCAGACTCATTATAATGTGATAAGGTAAACAGTAAATTGTTTGTCTTACAGGAGTAAAAATTACTTCGTTACTTTAAAATGCATCACTTTTTTTTTTGTATGAAAATCAAGTTGTTTTTTTTGTGGAGACAAAGTAGACGTCATTTGAATGGCGGAGATTAGAGTGCTGAAAGTGTGAAACTTGAAAACATTTAAACCTTTATTTAAACCTTAAAACGGCAGGTGCACTTTGTCATTTTTAACTCTTAATGGAGTTTTTACCATTGCAAAGCTCCAACACGACGGTTGTGTACGCTTTATTGAAATAGCTTTTCATTTCAGCTATTACAACCTTGTTCTACTGCTGCAAGTTCAACAAGTGACTTCGGTTATTTTTATCCGCTAAAATATCTTGAAACACTGCTGTGCATAACAATTTTAATGAAATGGAATGCTGTGTATTTCATGCATTTTTATCATTGTGTGACTTCCAATCAAGTCTCATTTCCACATTCTCTTGCCTGCCAGTGTTCTTTGCACAGTTGTGCAGTGGGAATCCCACCCACCCCACCTGCACAGTCACTTGTGATTCCAAAGAATGTCAATACAAATTCATCGGAGATGATAATCCGCCTTGCCATCGTTATCAGTGGACCAACGGAACGGTAGGTTACATGGTGTTGTCTTCTTAGTTACTTTTCCCCCCCTCCTTTCACTGCGCTAATACTGTCCAACAAGGAAAAAATGACACCATTTCAAATGAGAGTTGATCCTATGCTAAAATGCTATCAGTTAGTATGCCAAAATATAGCAATCTGGCTGATGAATAATAATGCATCATACTCTGTAGTCAGGTCCTACTTCAAATGACAATTGATGAAATGTATGCTGGGAGTTAGTCCAAGTAGAGTGTGCGCTCAGGCAGATTGCTGATGATCGTGTGTCCATGCCTTTTAGGATGCCCCGCTAGCGAATCCCAAACAAACAAACAATTCCCCACGCAGCAACGTGGTCCAGGATTGGAACGACAAATATCTTCATCTCAATGTTTGTGTGGAAAATGTCCATCGCATCCGAGACTGCCCCAGAGAGGTGAGAAATGTCACAACTTCATCAGCGATGGCATCTGTCTTTTTGCTGATGACAAAATTGCTAAGCTTCCTCCTGTTGTTCTCTCCGCCTAGAATTTTCCACAAGTTGTCCATTGCCCAGGTAAGCCTCATTTTCATTCTTAAATACATGCAAAACATTGCAGAGTGACCACCTGGAGCTTGCGTATTAAGTGGATCAAAGGGATTTTTTTGGAGTAGGGCCACTATTTTAGGAAATATTGTATTAGAATGTTAAATAATTGGACATGCTCAGTCTTTTTTTTTTTTCCCTCCTCCACAGTTAACTGTTCTCGAAGTCACGATATCAGCCCAACACGTAAGTGCACACTACAAACATCTGCACAGTACGCACAACACATACCGTGTCTTTTTGTAAATAAAGAAATTTCAGGCTTTCGAAAAAGATAATGTACACGTTTTTGTAAACACATAATTTTGAGTCTTACTAAAACCAAACACGTGTTTTGTAAACACTTTTTTTTTTTTTGTATATACATACATATATATATACACATATATATATATACACATATATATACACATATATATATATATATATATATATATATATATATATATATTTTTTTTTTAATTGAGTTTTACACACCCGGAAGTCTCTCTCACGAAATACTTTGAAGGGAACATAACAGTATCTATCCTTATTTTTTCAGTTTCCACCAGATACATTTAAATTCTTATTTTCTACAACGTTATCTTAAAGTTATTGCAGCAGATTGGGTGTATCAAGTTGCAAGTGTTGTTGTGTTTCATGTTTTTCAAAACTTACCAATCAAGGAATGAAGTGTTGAACCCTGTGCTCTCCTGACAGGAAGAAGATATGTATTTTACATCCCCTTACTGCTGTTCTCGTTGGCTTCGTTGTTCCTGCTGGGTTTTGCTTGCTCTTACAGGTACCACAAGCCCAATATTCTTCAACCTGAATCAGAATCCGAGTCATAATCATCTTTAGTGGCCAAGTATGCAAAACACACAAGGAATGTGTCTCTTTTGACTTGACTTGTAGTATGAGGCAAGCTACACCAATATTGCACTGACAAGCAACTGTGACAACCATGCAGTATCGCGTTGAACGTGTTTTAAATTGGACAGTGATTCTAATTTGCTCAAGAAAATCTATGCAGTTTTCAAGTCCATCTTTTCTAACCTCAGACCAGCCTTTTCTTTCACATCACTTTGAAACTGTAAGCCTATGTCACATCGAAGATGTCATGCACTTTACTCTGGAACCAGCCACTCCTCCCTCCAACATCTCCAGATGAATCAAAATGCTACTGTCCGTATCTTAACTGGAGCACATAACTGATATTCTGCCCTTCATCCACTGCCTCATTTTAAGTCTCAGAATATTTTCATATTTATACACTTAACATTGATAACACTCCTGTGACTGTTGAAGCAGAAGCTCAGAAGGGATTTAGCGTTTTCTGTTACTCTCAAACCATGGAATCAACTTGCTTGTGCGCATCAGGAAAGTCCCCTTATTGTCCATTTTATAAACTCAGTGTTATGTTCAAATTGTATTTAGAGTTGTGGTTGTGTGTTTTAAAGTTTTCTAAACTGATGAGTTGAGGGTTGTCTTTGAACGCTTAAAAGCTACTTGAATCAAAACGTGTTCGAACGGAACCAAGCATGTGAAATTTTTTGCTCATGTTATTGTCCACCTTTGGCCTTTTTTTGTGCAACAGGTACCAGACTGAATGGTTATTCATATGTTGTCGTTTTCCTGTGAGAAAAAGATGAACACGAAAACAGGATTTGGATATTGTGAATAATGAAAGGGATATTGAATGTTTATTGCCATAAAACCCAGTGCTATGTTGCTGTGCCTTTTAGCAACTGCAGTTCGGGGTGTGCAAAGGGTGGCGCCAACGGGGCGCGGGCCTTGGGCATCTACAGACCCGCCACCTAAATATCGGTTACTGCCTTGTTACGAATAAAGTTTGAAAATCCCCGCCTCCCTGCGCCCTTTTGCCCGCCACCGACTGCAGTCGCATTGGAGCCATTTGTGTACCCACTTGATGAGCAACAACAACAAATCTCAGGAAAAAGAGCATTATTATTGGCTGACGTTTTAACTGATGATATTTATGATACCGCATTTTTCTTTCTTTCTTGAGCATCTGTGGAATTTTTGCTTTCTGTACAAAAATATTTTACTCTTTTTGCCTTGTATGATTCCCCCCCAATGATGACTTATTGAAAAAAAATGTTTTAAATACTGTAACAAACAAACAAACCCTTATTGTTAGTTTCACTTATGTTCTTTCCCATCAATATGATTATTAATGTAAAATGATTACTTTTCCACCCAAAAATTTGGGGCAGCCATCAAATAAGTAAACCGCAGTTTGTTTTACAAAAGGAACATTTTAACATAAAAAAATCGTGAAACAGTTGGATTTTTATTGTGTAGCATTTAATGTTATTGTCTGATTTCTTTATTGAAAATTTTTAAAAAGGAACAAGCCACACCTTCCTCCAATTAAAATGACCAAATTCATTTTCTTTTTTTGCCTTGTTTATTGAAACTTGACTCATGAACATTCACATTACTAGAACATCAATGCAACGCAAGAAAACCGATGAAATTACTTTTTTTTTTTTTAATATACCGAATTCATTGTGCTCTTGAACGCCACATGTGACGTCACACACATGGGTGGGGCCTTCGTCCCTATTTGTCATTTGTCCACATCGACTTATTGCTTGTAGTTAGCTTCGTTCGCGCGTCGGTCGTCATGTCTTCGGCAAAGTGATCGAAATGGAGTCGCACGGCTCGGACACGGAGTGCGAGGAGCAGCAGCAGAAACCGCTTCTTCACCGCGGACCCAAGGACAACATCCAGCGGGGTAAGAGAACCACGGGCCGCCCGGCTGGCGACGAGACACCGAAGCTCGGAGCCTGTCGACTGGCATTTCCTCCTAATAAGAATGTTATTACACGTCTCTAATAACACTTTTTGTTTGGTTGAATTTTTCCTTATTTAGTCTTAACTTCGTTCTTACAGTCGGCGACCTAGTCACGAGTTGGATTTTTATTTTTTTTGTATTCCCTTTTTTACGGCGTCTGTTAAGTTGACTCTGCACATTTGGACGGAAACATATGGTGGACGGCGGAGTAATAAATGCACAACTGACTGACTACTCAGTGCTGCACTCACCATTTTATTTTTTAAGAAAAAGGAGAAAAACCTATTCTCCTAAAGTTATTACTTTTTACTGAAAAAAAAACGAGTGGGAAAGCTTACAACTTTTGATTTGTTTTAGTTGATGTATTATTTCTCAAAGTTTTTCTTGGAAGGTTATTACTTTTTTATTTAAATATAGCACTAAAATTGCCACTTATTTCCCCTTTTAAAACAATTGGACCTTTTAGTGGTTATAAATCGCAAGGCCTAATTTTGTCTAGTTAGCATTTAGCCCAAAAATAAACAAAAACTTAACATTTTTTGACTATTCAGGGATCCTGCTAATGTGAAGTCTACTTCATCTAATGACACATCAATGGTAACCAGGACTTAAACAGAAACCCAAGGCACAAGAGAAGAGGAGAAACACATGCCTTACTTGCTGGCGTCTTGTGTTCCAGTTCAGATGCAGCAATTCGGTAGGATCTCTGCCTTGAGGGGTATTATTGTAAAAAGAATAGATATTTCCAACAACAAAATGTTCTTGAAAGATTATTTCTGATCGTTTAAAGTGTATTTTGTGGTAAGATTACTATGTATCTTTAATCTCTGCTTGAAAGAGGTTGCACTAAAGGCAACTTGATAGTAGAGGAGACGCTGACAAGACAATTGATACATTGATAATTTTTTTTTTTCTAAATACCTTGGTGCCTTCGCTGCCCTGATGAGTGACTCAAATGACAACTTTTTCAAGATGAGCTTTCATTCAGATAATTTGAGGTTTTTTTTGGCAGCACAAATTTGAGATACGCATGCTGAATGCTTCCGGTGACTCGGTTCACTTGTCAACAAGCAGCAGTTTGGCAGATGGAATCAGTGGAAAAATACAGCATTTAAAATAAAGGCTTCAAGCTATTTATTGCCACACCCAGTTCAAGTATGTATGTATGGATGTATAAAGTAAGCATTTTCATTTATTTATTTTTTTAAATGGGACAGAACATTAAATGAACATTTACAAATGTAAATATGGGTAGGATTATAGCCGTGTGATTAATTTGTATCCCTTGTCCCATCGGCAGGAAGGTGCCCAAAGTGGGGAGAGGATAGAGTAAAAGCAATTTATTAAAAAAAAAAGGTAAAAGAATAATGCATAAAATATATAAAATACTATTGTCATCACCATATAATACTGTATTATATTTCTATAACAAAAAGAGCCAATCACACACTAAGGATTATATTACAGGCAGCTGGAAAACTGCTTTCATTCAATGTTATGTTGACAAATCTGCTTTGCAAATAGCCATGCTCTAAGATGCTTAGAACATAATGATATATTTGGCATAGGGTTAGGGTTGTACAATAGAGTGCTTTTCATGTTCATATCACAAAAATCTGTTAATTTTTTTGGGAGGCTAGAACGGATCAATGGCATTTCTGTTCATCCCAATGGTGAAAGATGATTTAAGTTCTAAGTGTGGTCATAGGTCAAGGCACCACTGTATTTACAAAATCTCCCAGTTTAAACTTCCCATGGAAATTTTTTGTGAGCATCCATTCTTATTATTTTTGGTCCCGCAGCTCCAGCATGCTGCTCGGCGCGCTACAGCCTGGCCCTGCTGTCTTCATTAGGCTTCATCGTGGTCTACGCTCTAAGGGTCAACCTGAGCGTGGCCATGGTGGACATGCTCAACACCACCCACCAAGTACAAGTCAACCACAGTAGCTCCCTGTGTCCAGCCCACCCCAGCCCCGCCCGGCCCAAACACAATCACACTGTGAGTGCTTTTCTCTCTGTGAAAGATCTGGAACCTTATCCTAGAAAAAGTATCATATGAATATTTAAAAAAATTATTTTATGTTTGTGAGATTTTTACTTTGTATAAAAATCTTTAAGATTAGCACAAATTTTTTTGCTTAAAAAAAAGCTACTAAAAAGTGCTACATTAAAAAAAAAAAAGATATATTCTTAGTATTTTATTCCAAACTGATCTCTTCTATTTCATTTTTTTAAAAATAAAAAATATGACTCATCCAAAGACTGATGCGTTTACTATGTTTTTAAAGTATGATTTTGTTCCAGCAATGTTACTACTTTAGCAAAAAAAAATAATAATGTCGAAGTTGTCAATTTTTTTCCTATTAACATATGCAACATTATTCTCAGAAAAACAAACATTTTATTCTCTTAAGAGAACTACTTTTTAATCAGGAAAAGGTCTCAAGATAATTTATTGGAAGAAAAAAAAAATATTTCCATAAATCCCACAATTTTTCCCCATCAAAAAATGCAACCCAATTCTTGTCTTAAATCGATTTCATTAAAAAAAAAAAAGCCCAAATTACGACTATTCTGTAAAAAAAAAAAACATTTCATCCACGTAGGCTTGCTACCTTTTTCTAGCAAAAAATAAACTGTAATAAACTGAATTCATAATTTAAAAACACCATTTCATATACCGGTATTTGAAAAATAACATTCTTGTTAGATTAATCATCATACTACTTTTTCTATCATAAATACCGCCCTCTAAAAACAAGTTGTAATTATTCATAAACTAAAATGTTTTTCCTGTAAAGTACTGTAAAAAGCCTAAAACCACAACTTGATCAAGTCAAAAACAAATGCCAGCCTTTGCTTTTCGAGCCACAAAAGCCAACAAGACATTCCACATTGAACAACAATATGCCAACACATTCCCACAGACACAAAAGATTTGACTTACTTTTTAGACGGCTTCCGGTTTCATGTCTCTTTTTCCCATGACTCCATTTGCTGCGTTCAGGCTTGAGTTATGTTGTCAAATCTAAAATAGTAATGAGAGAAAATTACTTTCATGAATTATACAAAACTAGTCTGCACAAGTTCTTCAGAATTTCTCCTAACAAGACGCACCTGTTCCAATCAACTGCTTGCACAATTTCTCTTTTTAAAATTATGTTAAAGTAAAATTATATTCAAGCAAGAATATTGTCATGAAAATAGTACTTGTAAAAAAAAAAAAAAAAAAAAACACTGAAGATTTTTTTTTTTATTGTCCCAATTCACTTTTTGACACTTGAAAAAATAAAACATTTCAAAAGAATATACATTTCATATTTCAAATAAAAAATATTTAAGAAAATATCATTTTACCTCCTGTCTTAAGATGCCCACTTTTTTTTTTTTTTATTTAAAAAAAAAAATCCTTGTCATCACAGGCCAGTGTGTACAACTGGGACTCAAGAACACAAGGTTGGATCCTGGGCTCGTTCTTCTACGGTTACATTTTGACCCAGATCCCCGGAGGGTACCTGGCGGGCCGCTTTGGGCCGAAGTGGCTGATGGGTTTGGGCATCCTGGGAACGGTGATATTCACGTTGCTTACCCCCTTGGCGGCAGAACTGGGCGCCGGCTACCTCATCGCCGTTAGGATCCTGGAAGGCATCGGGGAGGTATTTTCTAAGACAAATTTTTTTGCCTCGAGTTATCCGTGTAATTTTCATCCCCAACAGTACGAATCTGATTTTGAATCTGATTTTAGTGTATAACAGCGTGTTTGTGTACCTTTTTTAGGGCGTGACCTACCCTGCCATGTACAGCATGTGGGCAGCGTGGGCCCCGCCCCTGGAGAGGAGCCGACTTCTCACCATCTCCTACATCGGTGAGACCAACAAGCATATCTGCTGGCGTGTCAGCATATCGTCATGAAACCTCCACATGCGTGTCTGTGTATGATAGGATCCCAGATTGGGACGGTGGTGTCGCTCCCACTGTCAGCTGAAATCTGCTTCTACCTGGACTGGACCTACGTCTTCTACATCTTTGGTGACAGCACTGACTCAGTCGCGCTCACTCAGATTCGACACATTAAGCACACAAAGCCAGCTTGACAGGGTGAAATGGGCTTCTCATAACACCTGCCAAGCTTGAAAATGTGCAAGTCGCCATACCCGGTTCCGTGTTTGTACGTTTCACACGGAACCCTTTTGTTAATTTTGTGAAGGTGCGGTGGGTCTGTTTTGGTTCGTGCTGTGGGCATTCCTGGCCTTCGACAGTCCAAACACTCATCCGTGGATCTCGGAGCAGGAGAGAGTCTACATCATGGGCTCACTGAAGAAGGAGGTGATGCGCAGTTCTATGTCTGTAAAGTCAATTTTGATGGCGGCGTTACCACACGTCTCAAAATGCAAAAGGACAATTTTTAACACAAAACAGCTAACAGGCAGTTATCGCAGTCAAAACAAAGTAAATAAAATTACCAGTTATGTCTGACGTCATCTTTAAAAATGCTTTTGGCATCCAAAACTTAATTTAAAATATGTAGCATATCCTTTGTCTTATTTTGATAGTCAAAACTAAAATAATTAAATCAAATATAAAAACATGCTTCATTTTGATCGTCAAAAGTAAATAAAAAAAAAATGCATGTTTTATTTTCAATCTATTTACAGTCAACATTCAATAAAATATATTTAAAATGCATACAATGTCTTATTTTGAAGATGAACAATAATCGGTCAATGCTTATCATTATTCAATTTCAATGTCTTAGATTGAAATCATTTTGACGTTTACATTAAAAAAACATCTTATTGTGAAATTATATTGGCAGTCAAAACTCAAAATACTGGAAAAACTTCAGTCTTGTTTTGAAGGTTATGAGAAAAAAAAAACATCTAGTTAGTATGACGTTTTGTTTTGAAATGTTTTACAGTCAAAACACATCTGGCGTCTTATTTTCAGTCAAAACAAAAAAAAAAAAAAAGTATAAATTCTTCCTATTATTTAAGATGACATCTATGAAAAAATATTTTGAGTGAAATTAAAAAAATAAATAAATAAATCAGTGTTTGGAATGAAATTACGGTATTTAAAGAGCGTAGCATAATTTTTTGCCCAGTGACATTTTTATTCTAATTTACCAAATAAAATAAAAACAAATGTTATATAGAATATTTGTATTTAATTTTATGTCCACAAAAAAAAAAAAAAAAAAAAAAAAAAAGTACAATATTTTTAAATTTGTAATTTTAAAAACATTAAAGCAGGTCAATCTTATGAGGATAAGCGGCTCAAATAATGGATGAATCTAACTGAAGCGTTAATTTATGTGTCACAAACTGTTAAATATGTAAATAAACACAGTTTCTGTTTTCTTTGTACGTTCTGTGATCGGTACCAGCTGTCGCCATTGGGCAGACACATCCCCTGGCGAGCCATCGTGACGTCGTGCCCCCTGCTGGCCATCGTGGTGGCTCACTTCTCGTACAACTGGACCTTCTACACCCTCCTCACCTTGCTGCCCACCTACCTGAACGACATACTTGGCTTCAGCATACAACAGGTAAGAACATTATCCAAACGCTGGTGCTCCCTGAAACGAACCTTCGTAGTGAAAAGCTCAAGAACAAGTTAAACATCAATTGTCAGACAACCACACTGAGTCATATCTCAAAGTGGGCTTTCTGGATTTGTAATTAGTTTGAAAATGTGCCTTCGTATGGTGAGCTTATGCTTAAAAAAAAATAAAAAATAAATAAATAAATAAAAAAGGTTTTGTGACCTTTCCCTTTCTCTTATCAAAAGTCAATTGATAACAAACCACATTGAGTTGTATATCAAATTGATGACGGCTTTATAGCTCTGGATCAAGATCTTTGTCAATATATTCTCATATGATGATGTTTTTTTTTCCCCAACTTGAAAACATCTTTTCAAATCAGAACGGCTTGCTGTCAGCTGTGCCTTACCTGGGCTGTGCTCTGTTGGCCGTGGTGAGCGGTCAGCTGGCCGACTACCTGCGAGAAACGTGCCGCTACCCCACCGTTATGGTCCGCAAGTCCTTCACCCTCGTGGGTATGATCGGGCCGGCTGTCTTCTTGGTGGCGGCCGGTTACACGGGCTGCAACTACACCCTGGCGTTGACTTTCCTCACCATCTCCTCGTCGCTGGGCGGAGTGTCAGCGTCAGGCTTCAACATCAACCACCTGGACATCGCTCCTTCGTAAGTAACGTTTATCGTGTCCCCTGTGCAAGCGGACCGTAACGTACCATTCACCCGCCGATGGCGTCGTCCGTCCTGGCAGGTACGCGGGCATCCTGCTGGGCATCACCAACACCTTCGCGACCATTCCTGGCATGGTGGGACCAGTCATTGCCAGAAGCCTGACTGTAAACGTAAGACTTGTTCTTCATTTTGTTTTGGGAAGTTGACAAAATTTTTCAAACATTTTTCAAGTAAGACTTTTTTTTTTTTAAGGAAATAATGTTGAAATAAGATTTCGGATTTGTGTTACAATAAGTATTCATATTGAATAATATTTCAACTGTTAAATACTAAAAATGAAAATTCAAACTGAATGTCACAATAACCGAAAGGCATTGTATTTATGTTAAGTATTCTTAGTTTTGACAGTCAGCATAGTTTTAAAATAAAAGGTCCAATTGCATTCTTATAATAATTAATTTTGAGATGTCTGATTATGTGAAAGTGTTCTCTTATTGATGTTTGACTGTTAAAATAGTTTGTAAATAAGACATTGCATGTGCATGAAGAATTCTTAAAATTAAGAGTTCTGACTAAAAAAATAATTTATAAATGAAAACTATCTGACGCAGGAAAGTGTCATTCAGTTTTAACTGTCAGAATAATTTCAATAAGATTAAGATTTGATTAACTCAAAATAATATGAAAATTAAAATTGTTGGGACGTGCATTTGACTCAAAATCATTTTAAAGACATCATTGAGTTTTGACAGAGAAAATAGTTTGAAAATAATTGATGTATGTGTTAAGAATTTCTTTTAAATTGTTGGATGCAATCTCGCACGTGTGCAATTATTATTTTTTGTCTCGCTCTTTTTTTTTTGTTTGTTTTGACTGCCAAAATAAGACTTTGTGTTGTAATTTTCACTTTTGACTGTTAAAAGACTTTCAAAATAAGGCGTCAGATGCCCGTTAAGCACATTTAATTTTAAATGTCACAGGAAGATATTGGATGTACATTTAGCATTTTTTGAAATTCTTATAACTATCAAAAAAAGACAAAAAAAATATCTTTGAATGCTTTGAATGCCTAAATAAGATGTTAGACAAATGTTTTGACTGTAAAAATGCAAATGCAATCACAAAAATCCACGTTGTTTGTGTTGTGTTAGAACACCATTGAAGAATGGCAGACGGTCTTCTACATCGCTGCAGCCATCAACATTTTTGGCGCCACCTTCTACAGCATCTTAGGGCGAGGCAACGTGCAGGCCTGGGCCGTCTCCTACACCCCCCAAGACTAAGGACAAATTACTGAGGGATTTTTATTTTTATTTTATTTTTTAATTACTATTATTTCCAGAGATTTAACAGTAGAGAATTTACAGTAGAAAGTTTTGTGTTTAATAGTGAACCCCGTTTATCATGGAGATTAGTTCCAGACATTCCTGCTATAGTTGAAAATCAACACTAGCTTCACGCTACCAGATTCAGTAATATGAAATGCCAAACACGTGCTAATGGAGATTAGCATTGATGTCATGGTACGTACAAACCTTCAAACAACTGCTACTTTAACACACAATGAGCACTGAATGTGTCTCACTCTAAATTCAGGACTTTGCATTTTACTGTAAACATTTACAGTATTTTATTTTATTTTTAAAACCCACATTGCATAAAAAATCATATATATGCATATACATACCGGAGCACACTTGAATGACTGCAATATAGTGAGGGTAGACTACTACGTAATGAGCTGGGAAATGTAGTTTATCGTCACCCCTCAAATTGGTGTGTGTCCCTTTCACACAATTTTAAAGATAAAGCCGGCTTTTGAAGGGTTGCGTGAAAGGTGCGAGTCAACTCTTGCAAATTAATTCATAGAGTAGGGTTTCCCCAAAATTATGGTCCGGGGTCCAAATGGGTCACTCGTAATGGGGTCGACAATCGGCAGCTTGTTTTCTTAGTCCCTTTCACAAGAATAGTTGGGCTTTATCAGCTTGTGCCTTTCACGCAAACGCCTAAAAGTTTCTTTTTGTGTTCTGGTGATTTTGTTGTTGTTAATGTTGTAGTGGCAAAATCTACTGTTTCCTGCTCAAAGGGAGCTTCTTGATTTTGATTTCAGAGTGGACACTAAGCTGCAACTTTAGTGTTTTAAAGTTCTCAGGTGTGTCATAATGGCATTGAAAGGGATCACATAGTTTTACTGTTTAATTATTTACTTTGCGTTTTTAAAAGTATGCAAAATCAGAAGCTAGCTTTGAAATACTTGGTAGTAGAAGTTACTGCAAATGACAAGAAGTTCCACTTTGCACATTTTCCAGATGTCACTTCTTGATCAGTCTTGTACTTGTGCCTTAATGAAGCATTAACCCCGGTCACACTCCCAACGGCATTAAAAAAACAAACAAAAAAAACAACAAATCATGTCATATTTCTTTGTGATAATTAATATCTTAATGTATGAAAAATTGAATCATTGTAACGGAAGGTTGTGCAAATGTTTCTTATTCACGTTTTGTTTAACGAAACCTGAAAAAAAAACAAAAAAAACAGCAGGTTATTAGATTCTTTGGAAACCCTGTTTATGTAAACTATATGTAAAGAGTTCTTAAATCATCATGTGTGATAAACATTTATTACAGCAGAGTTGTGCCTGCTGTCTTATTTCTGCTGCTTTGAAAACCAAACATGATTATGGGGGGAAGTAGATGAGTAACAACAAGGGTAAGTGAGTCATTGCTATAAAACAAAGTCAATGATGTCATGTTTCAAAAAAAAAAAAAAAAATCAACAGGATCATGTAATGTGTCAAAATGCTTTTAAAACAATCTAAAAATGTGTTGTTTTTTCTCTTTTGGAATGACTTTTGGGGGTTGGAATTGGAATGACTTAATGCCATTTCAATTCCTCTCATAAATTTCTCACATTATACATTCAACCAATTAAATGAATTCCAGAGACTTTCAGTTGAACTTTAGTATTTACACGCATTCCATTTCTACAAAAATTGTGCCTAATAAAGTGGCCGGCGGCAAGTCTGAAAAGTTAAATCAAGACAGAGGGCGCCCTCTACTGTTATGAAAATGGAAATAAATTCTTTAAAAAAAAAAAGACTGACATGAAATAAACTACACAACAGTAAAATATAAAATATGCGTTATAGCCTATAGAAGATGATTATTTGACACAGACAGCCGACTCCAAACGACTGGGTGCGTGCACGCGCAATTACGCAATCGCCCCTCATCCCCTCCCTGACTGCATGTCGTGCGCGAGCCTGCAAGCAGATCAGCGTCGTCTGTCCTCAAGTGTGCGCGCGCGCTCCCTCAGACGACCTGCACTTGACCATCAACAGCAGTAGAAACAAAACGAGCAGCTCCCTACTAAGGTAAGCAAAACATTACGTCATAAGTAGAGTTACCCACAGCTAGTATCCCGGGAACGTGATGCTACGACGGGGCAAGCAAGGGGTAAGGTTTTTATGGGGGTAGGAGATAAACTGACAACACGGCCGAGGCTCTTGTGTTGCCCATCCGCTGTTCACATGACCTGAGCCATCTGACGTTAAGTTGGCGCATTTTTTTTGGGGGGGTGGAAGGGGGGGCGGGGGGTGCACTGCGGCAACTGCACCAGTGACGCTGCTGGACAAGAAGGATGAGGATGTTTACAGCCTGCTCTGCATTCCGAATGCTTCTTTAATTAAAATAAAGAACGTGGCCTGCAGTGCCATGTAAAGAGAGATGGATGATAAAATGGTGCTTTTTATATTGGGGGTGGGGTAGTAAACAGTGTTGCCAGGGTGTGTCAGCACACGGACAATATGGCAGAGAAAAATATCTGGGAGAGTTGGCTGGATGGGAGGATAGCAGAAAGCAAGACTGTGTTGCCTATACTGTAGTGATGCTTTTAGATACGAGTGCGTTGACTTACAAGTTTTTCAAAATATGAGCCGTTGCTGGGCCGATTGGTTTTCTCTTGAGATACTAGCAAAAATTTCAGATGTGAGTGTGTTTAACTCATTCACTGCCATTGACAGTTATAGACGTCAACGTTCCATTTTAACTAGGCTGGCAGTAAATGAGTTATTTACTATCACAAAATGGTGCCAGGAAATATCCAGCCACCATCAATTCACATTGGATCCTTGTAGCAGGACAATATCAGTTAGTGGCTGACGTTATGCAGTTACTAGATGGCAGGACTTGAACCCGCATCAGCGTCCTGTGTCGAACCAACAATGCACAATCATGCCTCAAACTCCAAAGATTTGTGTACCTTTGGGTGAACTGTTGGTTGAATTGCAAATTGTACAATTTTAGGATCATGGGAAGTTACTTAACTATGTTATGTTTCATCAAAAATAAAAAAGGACAGTGCAACTCACCGAGTCTCCGTGCCAGTTTTACAGAAAGCCTGATTGAGCCTTTCTTGACTTGAGCCGGTGTCGTCAGTCACCATGGGCAAGGAGAAGGTCCACATCAACATTGTGGTGATCGGCCACGTGGACTCGGGAAAGTCCACCACCACGGGCCACCTCATCTACAAGTGCGGCGGCATTGACAAACGGACCATCGAGAAGTTTGAGAAGGAGGCTGCAGAGGTAAGGATGAACTCACTAGAAAAATAAATCAGTCCTACTTATAATACATTGTTTCCAGTGATGGGTGATTCTCATTCACTGAGGCCACTCACAACCAAAGCCTTCAAAATTGGTTCGACACATGGAGCCCAAGACAAGCCTGGATTAAAGTAGTTTATTTGTGATTATACCAGTCTGTCAAAGAAAAAAAAAGCTTTATTTGAAACTGGTCCGTGGCACAGAAAATGTTGGACATTGTTTTAGGAATTCAACATGAGTCTTAACATCAAAGGAAGTTTCCTTCGATGTCTTCCAGATGGGGAAGGGCTCGTTCAAGTACGCCTGGGTTCTGGACAAGTTGAAAGCCGAGCGGGAGCGTGGGATCACCATCGACATCTCGCTGTGGAAGTTTGAGACAACCAAGTACTATGTGACCATCATCGATGCTCCAGGACACAGAGACTTCATCAAGAACATGATCACCGGGACCTCGCAGGTAGGCCACTTGAGGACCAAGTCAACACGTTTATCAGCTTTGTGTCAATATTCCAAAAGCTCTCCCGTCTTCTAGGCTGACTGCGCTGTACTGATTGTGGCTGCTGGTGTAGGGGAGTTTGAGGCCGGCATCTCCAAGAACGGGCAGACCCGCGAGCATGCCCTGCTAGCCTACACGCTGGGCGTGAAGCAGCTCATTGTGGGCATCAACAAGATGGACTCCACCGAGCCCAACTACAGCCAGAAGCGCTATGAGGAAATTGTCAAGGAAGTCAGCACCTACATCAAGAAGATAGGCTACAATCCGGACACTGTGCCTTTCGTACCCATCTCGGGCTGGAATGGAGACAACATGCTAGATGCCAGCCCCAATGTATGTAAAATCATTTTTTACTGACATCTCCATCCACTGATGTTTACTGACAGTTTTCTGTGTTGTAGATGCAATGGTTTAAGGGGTGGAAGATCAACAGGAAGGATGGCAATGCATCGGGGACCACACTGCTTGAAGCCCTTGATGCCATTCAACCACCCACTCGTCCAACGGACAAACCTCTCCGTCTGCCCCTTCAGGATGTTTACAAGATTGGAGGTAAGGACTCAATTTCCTTTAAACTAGCGATTAAAAACTCCGTTGGCTAAAAGTTCCTTGGGTGTACATGTACTCATGTCCAAATGGTGTAGACTTGTGATTCCCAACCACAGTAATGGGCCACGACAGATCACAAGGTGTCCATCCTTTTTTTTTTCCCCCGCACGTACGGGGGTCAGGTCAGCAGCTAAAACCGGCACTTCTCAGCCACTTCTTTAACATCTACTGGGGAGATCCCAATCCAGAGGCATTCCCAAGCCAGCAGAGAAACGGTCTCTCCAGCATGGGTTCTTCCCTGGGGCCTCCTCCCTGCGAGATGTATTTAGAGCACCTCACCAAGGAGGAATCTAGGAGACATCCAAACCAGATGCCCGAATCACCCCATTTAGCCCCTTTTGATTTGATGGAGGAACCATCTTGTTCTTTAGATCACAACCAACAGCTCGTCATAGGTAAACTTGGAAACGTAGATTGACTTGCAAATTTCCAGACTTTGCTTCCACATAAGGAGGCGTGTTGGTTGAATTTAGGTCTTTGAGGCATTCTCCCACATTTTAAAGTCAGGTTCAGGTCAGCCTCGCCCCATCCACACCGTGCTGATGGTACACTCCTTCCCCTTTGTGAGACGCTGGATGGTGGACCAAATTCTCCTTGAAGCCATCTAGAAGTCATTCCCTACAGCCTCACTGAACTCCTCCTTTGTTTACGGGTAGAAGGTACGTTTTGTTCATCCAGCTATGCCAGCGACAGGCAGCCTTCCACTTGTTGGTAGAAGGTACCGTTAAAAGTTGGGAAACACTGGTGTGCAGCTTGAAAACTTTTACAATCACTTCCAGACATATTGCATATTTGATGCAGTCTTCTCTATGCGTAGGTATTGGCACCGTTCCTGTAGGTCGTGTGGAAACGGGGATCTTAAAGCCTGGCATGGTGGTAACGTTTGCCCCCGTCAACATAACCACTGAGGTGAAGTCGGTGGAGATGCACCACGAGGCGCTCTCTGAGGCGCTGCCGGGTGACAATGTTGGATTCAATGTCAAAAATGTGTCAGTGAAGGACATCCGCCGCGGCAACGTAGCCGGTGACAGTAAGACAGATCCGCCGCAGGAGGCTGCCAGCTTCACTGCTCAGGTGATTTTTTTTTAGTAGTACTGTTATTGCACCGGACATTAAAGTAGTCAGATGGCCGTGTTGTTTACATTTAGGGAAAAAAAAAAAAATCGGGGGGCAAATCGGGGAATCTTTCTTTAGTTCAGGGACTATGCTTCAATTTGCAGAGCCCCAACCTCCACATTGAGGTTTTGGTTTTCCAATTTGCAGACATTTTGGTTCCTAAAAATTCAGTTTGACCACATGCTTTGTTGTCCATTGTGTCTGCAGGTAATCATCCTTAACCACCCAGGCCAGATCAGTGCCGGCTATGCCCCTGTGCTGGATTGTCACACGGCTCACATTGCCTGCAAGTTCGCCGAGCTCAAGGAAAAGATTGACCGCCGCTCGGGCAAGAAGCTGGAGGACAATCCCAAATCCCTCAAATCTGGAGATGCGGCCATCGTGGACATGACTCCGGGCAAGCCCATGTGTGTTGAGAGCTTCTCTGAGTATCCTCCACTGGGTAAGTCTGAGGAGACCAGCACTGCTTTGGCCAACTAAGACATGAGATTCTATGGGAACTAAAATTTCCTGTTGGCTGCTGATTACGAGGTGTTCCATAGCATTTCTACTCAGTCAAATTAGCACTTTACTAACTTGACTTACAGGTCGCTTCGCAGTCCGAGACATGCGCCAGACGGTGGCCGTGGGAGTCATTAAAGGCGTGGAGAAGAAGGCCTCCACCACTGGCAAAATCACTAAGTCTGCCCAGAAGGCCCAGAGGAACAAATGAATGTTGTGCTACACTGCCGACCCCAGGGTCTCCCAGGGCAGGAAATCAGTCATCCAGCTCCATCCCATAATTGGCTGCTTCAACCTAATAACCAAAGACTGGTTAATCATCACAATGCATCGCAAAACCATCCGAAGGAAAGAAAAACAAGTAGATCTGCTGTCTCCTATCGTAGTTGGATTACCATGATATACAATGTAAGAACACAGTTTTAAGTGTGCACTAATCATTCGATTCATGGCAATACCATTCTGTGATAGTGTTCAATTAGGGGTATTCCAATCTATCGCCTACCTATAGCTCTCGAGTACAGGTACTTGTTTACGTGGTGAATGTTGTCCTTTCTTCGTGTCTGTTTTACGTTACACTGCGCTATGTATGAGCCCAGGTATAGCAGTTAAAACGACTGTATGTTCTTCTGAATATTAAAGTAGATAGAACGTAACGTTATGTTGTGGTTTGGCTTTAACTGACATTTAAAACAAATGGCATTGTGTGTCCTTTCCAAGGGGCTCCGAGTAAGCCTCCTAATTCTTGAAGCACTTTCATTGGCACTTTGCTAACTTTGCACATGCACTGGAGATATATTTCAAAATTGACTAAGCTATTGCACCTTACTGTAGGATGACACAAGATGCTTTGCAACATTAAACAAGATTCCACTCAGCATGTTGGCTGTGGTCCTGTCATTTTGTATGTTTTCTGTGTAAATCAGAAGACTCAATAAAACAAGGCATTAAAAGTTTTCAATATGTGAAGATCGCAACAACACAGTATAAAGACTAAGCTGCAACTGAAATTGGGGTTATATCCTCACAAAACAAAAAGCCTGTTGGTTTTCAACACTGAAAACCTTAGAGATATACAATGCCAAAAAAAATGATCATAATCAGACCAAGAGCTCCTTGTCAAGACTGAGTAATCAACGCCAGTCAAAAGAACAAAACTTTGAAGCCGCGCAAAGACCAAGACTTGTAGGAGTCTCGTGGAAAGTCAAGACCAGGACCTTGAGGCCAAGTGTAGAGCAAGATATTGATTCCAAGAGTTAGGACAAAGCCAAGACCAAGACAAGACTGTGCGTAATCAAAGTCTATTTTACACCAATATTTTGAGGAGTTGAGACCAATTAAAGGGCAAGACTTTAATAGAAAAGTCGAGAGGGGTCAAGGCCAAGTCAAGACCAACCACTTGAGGCCAAGTGGAGACCAAACAGTTAAGAATCAAAACCAGGTAGAGACCAAGATTTTGAGGCATCAAGGCATTGCGCACGTCACAAGACGTTTTCTGAATCAAATGACAAAACCCCAACTTCTCATTTCATTAAACACCACGTATGTACGTACGTAAACATCTTTATTAAACAGAATACTACAGAATGTGAACTGGTCAAGTTACAGACAACACAAAAGCCCAATGAAAATATCTTATGCAGGACGTTTACAATCACATATTGTAGCTGCTAAATGACAAAATGGAAACTTGGAAAGAAATAAAGAATGAAAATATAAACTTGAAAATCCAATGACAAATTAGAACATCAGGCTTCAACTTCCGTCCCACACTGTTGAGAAAACCAAAACGTAAAAGACTTATTGATTTTCCACAAATCCGGGTTTTCTCTGATAAATCAAAACTTTGCATGCCACAATTAAACTGTACATCAAGGATGGCAAAGGCCTCATCATGCTCTGTTCTTTAGTAAGACCCACTGAGCATTGATATTATCACAAATTAAGTCATTTGCCCCTTGGTTAGTTTATTTTGTACTTTGTGTAACAATTTATGCCACAAGATGCTGCCAAAGCCTTAAAAGAATGAATTTAGCTCACTTCTAGTTTGTTTTCTTGCCAAAATCTGTAAGCCATTTAGTCTTCAGGCTAATGTTGTAAGGGTCTGTGTAAACTCTACAAGGATGACCATGTCTGTTTTCAAAATCAAATGTGGCCCTTAAGCACAAAGGGGTGGGTGCCCACCCCAGATGTATATAAACTTCTCTATACCTGTCTTCGATGAACAGAGTCGCTTGGAAGAGGACGCCTGATTAGAATCCCCAATTTTGGCTGCGATCTCTGCCCCCACGTCGTCCATCACGTCCTCCATCACGTCCTCCATCACGTCCTCCACCTCGACCTCTGGGAGCCGGGAACATCTCCTTCTCCCTCTTGTGCTTTTCATATCTTTCCGCCATTTGCACCAACTCCACAGGGACATCCTGCAAGGCCCATTTACATTGTGACCTGTTTGTTGGACATGATTAAAGCATCAATGTGGGCTAACCTGCCCCGATCGCTCCAAGATAGGAATCAGTTCTGGTGCCATCCTCCAGTTTTCTCTTGTTACCAGCGTAAGAGCAGCTCCGGAGCGTCTGAATCAAAGAAATGTTGCATACATTTTTTTGTTTGTTAATTAAAAAGACATTTTATTGTTGTCAACGTAAGCATTTCCCCTCACCCCGCTCGTCCAGTGCGGCCCACGCGGTGCACGTACTCCTCGATGTTTCGAGGGAAGTCGTAGTTTATAACGTGCGTGATGTCATGGACGTCCAACCCACGTGACGCCAAGTCCGTGGCCACAAGGATACGAACACGACCTACAAGGTGACAAAAGATATCAAAATAAAATAGTTTTATTTAATGTCCCGCTCTACTTACTGATAGGTCAATTATGATGCTGGCTTTTTGTTAAATTGACAACCAGTGGGCTGGATCTTTCATAAGCAACCGCTACCATCTAATGCTAATCCGTCAACTGAATAATTTAACCATATTTGAAATGCATTGAGATTCAAGAGCATTATTTTGAAGGCAGCATTTCATCATCAGTCCACCAAAATAAACTTCCTACTGTTATTGTGTGTGGCGCAAATCACGAAAGGTCCCATAGGTCGACAACATAGCCAAAGATTATTATCAGAAGGTGTAATGTCTAATGCAGTAAAGAAGCTGGAGGTCCCATTTGAAGCAAGACTTCCTCTTCTGTGATTCACCTGCTTTAAAGTCCTTGAGCGCCTCCTCCCGGTCAAACTGCTCTCGATCGCCATGGAGACTTTGCACGGCCAGACCATGAAGACACATGTCACTGGACAGGTCATCGCATCTGCGGAGAGACGGCCTGTTTACTCTACCAGTCTGGATCATTTTTTTTAGATAAGCATCTGCGCAGACACATTATCAAGATTATTTGAGACTTGGCGTAAAGATTTAAGTACGGTACATCCAAAATAGCTACATGTACGGAAAAGCCTACCGGTAATTTGAAACCCTATTTCTGGCTAAGCTGACAGCCGACTTTGTAACCATAAACCCTGATCCTGGCTTCAAACTCCTAACCCAGACTTAAAAGCCTACATTGTAACCGCTGCAACCTTACATGATCTTCTTGCCAACAAAGATGATGACTTTATCCTCAGGCAGCAAGTTCCCGATGAAGCGGAACAGGTAGGACTTCTTGTCTTCCTCATGGAGGACCAGCACAGTCTGCTGCACTGTATCGACAGCCTGACACACGTGAGCAGTTAATTCTCATTCTAATGATCTGGTTATAATTCGATATATATATAAAGTGCTATCCCTTATCATGATAAAATGAGATGTCATGCTCACTTACTGCCAAGTCCAAGGTCCCCACATAGACCATCATGGGATTCTTGAGATATGATTTGGCCAGACGTCTTACGCCTGAGGGCCAGGTGGCACTGAAACAGGTCACATGTTGCACTCTATCATAAAATATTCAACATATGTGGGTGACTTCAATGGGTAAAGTAACATCATCTGGTGAATACTCCTTGAAAAGTATTTCATAAAAATAATTGAACGAAAAAAAGTTGACCAATATGAATGCCCACGAAAGTGAATGAGTTAATTTTACCCTCGTTTTTAAGAATATGAGACATTTTGTCAAATTTTTTATACCTTGTCATGACCGTCTGTCTGTCAGGCCGGATGTCCAACAGAATCTTCATGATCTGAGGTTCAAAGCCCATGTCCAGCATCCGGTCTGCTTCATCCAGCACCTTTATTGGAGTTGAGACATGCAAATACACAACAATCATAAAGGAAAAGACCTAAAACCATAAAGAGACGGCGAACCAAGTAAGTGATGGAGCTCAGACTGATGTGCTCATTCATTTGCAGATCGTTTAGTCGTCCTGGTGTGGCTATGACGATGTCCACGCCGCTCTTCACCAGCTTGATCTGACCCCTTCTGTCTCCACCGCCATAGATGCAGATGCTGAGAGATGACAGAGAAAACACAATTCAGCCTAGTGTGTACATAATGCTTTCCAATTAGATCTGTATTACATGCCAATGTTCTAACCTTTTATAGCCTTTGTAGCGATACTTGCCACACTCCTCTTCAATCTGCAAGGCCAGCTCTCTGGTGGGAGTCAGCACCAGCATGCCGGGGCCTCCGCGCTCCGATCGAGGTCTATGAAAATTTCGCGTCAAATCATCCTTCATGTCCCTTCATGTGCCAAACTGATGCGGTCCTCACATGGGCTGTCCGTCCATGTGGACAAATCCAGGCAGCAGGTAAGCCAAAGTTTTGCCTGTTCCCGTCTGAGCGATAGCAATCAGGTCCTCCCCGCTTAGGAGCACAGGCCATGCCTGCGACTGATGAAAACAGCATAGACAGGAAATATACCAGAAAGAAAAAAGGCAAAACATGCAGCACGAATGTAAGGCATACTGCCCGAAGCCAGCTGGGATAGGCTCCAGCACCCCCACGACCCTTGTCAGGAAAAGTGGCTAAGAAAATGGATGGATGAAAGACCTTTTAAGTAATAACACTATTTTCATTGCCCTCCAGTGGTGGTCTGTTGTAATAATTACATGATGCACACAATTGGCCCTTTACCTGACTTTCAAGAGGCTTCAAAAGGGTCAGTAGTTTTACACAACAGAGCAGAACACTAGAGACCATGGATGGAGACCGGTCGATACCTGGATGGGGGTCGGTTTCACGAAGCCGACCCGATGGATGTTGTCCATGATTTCTGGGTAAAACTCAAAGGCCTCCATAAAGCTCCGGCAGGGATTGGGGATGGCGCGTTTCTTCCCGCCGTCTACGAGGTCGTCCACAAAGATGTTGTTGTTCTCCTTCCTGTGCATAAAATGTGAAAAATATATTCAGAGACTGTACGTGAGCAAAATAAATAAATAAATAAATAGATAAATAAATAAATGAAAGTACAAATTTGGTGTAACATTTACCTCCAATCACAGACTTCATCAGTGGTGAGGAGGGACACACTTTCAGCCTCAGTGTAGAAATTCTTCTTCAGGGGTGGCAGGTCTGCAAGGTTACAGAGAGGAAGAAAACTAACCAAACCAGTCCCCAGATTGTCTAAGTGAAGCTGAAACTTGATTTTTACTTTATCATAAAACCAGTAAAAAAACAACAACAACAACAAAAAAAGATCTTAATATGAAAAAAAATGAAAAAAATATGTCCAGCTCAAATAATACTGCTTGTCATTTTTTACAGAACGTCTTAATGTTACAAAAATAACGAAATGTCAGTATATTGTCATCTCAAGCTAAAATGCTCATTTTATTTATTGAAACAAATATTTTTTTTTAAACAAGTCAACTCAAATAAAACTGGTATTTTTTGTAATTAAAAATTAATAAACTGCTTTTTAATTAGAATGTATTAAAAAATATTGCAGTTAAAAAAACAGTTTTCATTCAAATTTATTTAAAAAGAAAATACAATCAGATTAAATTAAACTGTTGTCTCAAAATGACATTGAATCTATCTAATCGCGTGTAGCGATACACTGTGGAAATCGCCAGTACCGTGGCTGTGGACAAGTGTGATTGAAACGGAAAGAGTAGATTTATATTGTATATATACATATATTATATGGATTATTTTTGCCATTATGTATGTAGTGTTGTTCCGATACACTAACAAATTGTATGTGCCCACATATTGCATTTTGTGTTGGATGAATGATTGCTAGTTTGCTACAAGTACATTATTGCCTGTTTCGTGCCTCTAGTTAGAGTTAAGTGAGAATAAATAGTGTTTAAATTAAGTCAAGAGGTGAAATAAACATTTTTTCCAACATTGTTGATTGTAGTTATTCCAAGAGTTCTGTTCATGTGCTTTTGTTGTTGTAGCTAAATCTACACAGAGCAGCTGATGTACTCTTTGCTCGTAAAACCGAACAATTACGGCAAAAAATTAGATGTAAAGGACAGGACATTGAATTGTGTATGCTACGTAATTGTGTAGTGTAGATTATAAAACAACCTGCTAGCGGACACTAACGCCCTAATACGTGTTAATATTTCTTGCCATTCACAAATCCTTTGGCACTCTTTGCCATGGTGAAACTTGAAACGTTCTCTCAACTCGGACACTCGGGTATCAAAATATATTTCCAGTTGTGCAGTAGAAAATACGACATGAGGGGGCATTCACATGCAGTTTTTTTACTCGAACTGTGGTATTTACCAAAATTATACCACATGAAGGGAATCTTTTTGTCTGTTATGATCAGCTAATCAGCAAGCTTTGCAGAAGCCTGATAACAATCCTGATCATGAATCAGTTGTGTTATTGGACAGAAACATGGAAAACAGGCTGGAAAGGAGCTCTCGAGGACCAAACTTGGCAACCCCTGCTATAGAATATACAGTAGTCTGCTCGCGAGGTGGCAGCATGCTGGGTTGAGTGGTTAGCACATCCACCCCCCAGTAGCCTACTGAGGATGCAAGATCTGGGTGGAGTTTGTATGTTCTCCCCGTGCCTGCGTGGGTCTTTTCTGGGTACTCCCACATTCCAAAGACATGCTTGGCAGGTTAATTGGGCACGCTAATTGTCCCTTGGTGTGTGTGCTTGTGAGTGCGAGTATGAGTGGTTGTTCATCTCTGTGTGTCCTGTAATTGGCTGGCAACCAGTTAAGGGTGTACCCCGCCTACGGCCCGAAAGCCAGCTGGGATAGGCTCCAGAACCCCCGCGACCCTTGTGAGGACTAAGCGGTTAAGAAAATGGATGGATGGATACTCGCGAGGTCGGAGTCACAAGATGGCCGCCCTGTGACCTCAAAGGCCTGCATAGGCGACGCGTGAATGGGCTACCAGCCATCCAGTCAGTGACTCTTACAAACACAATTTCAATCAAATAAGACTTGTGAGCTGCTTTTTAATTTATTTTCTACTAACAGGGGTGACTATGAGCCTACATCTTGAACTTGAGGTGAATTAGCTTCCTCACCTTTCCACTTCATCTCTTCATACTTGTGCATGTTCTCCCGAATGTTGTTCCAGTCTATGGGCACTCGGGCCGGAGCTACCTGAGATGCCTCTAACTGTGTGTTGGACCACACTGAGCCACTTCCTCTATTCTGCCCTCCTCGTGCTCTTCCTCTTCCACCATAGCCGCCTTTGACATTGATTCCAAGAGCTTCTCGTTCGTTACTCCGGGGAAAAGAGCGGCCATCATTTCCCGCACTTCTGTACTCACGTCTCCCACCGTCTTTATTCTCCTTAAAATATCCAATATTTTCACTCGGTGCCCATTTGGTCGCTGCCTGTTTCTGCACAGGCTCGTTTTCATCCTCTTCCCAGTCAGACATTTTCAAATTGAGCTCCAAACCATTCTTCTTCGTCGTCTTCTTTTTTGGGAGCGGCAAAACTAGGAGCTGTCAATCAAGATGACACCTTCACTGACACCTCGGAATGTCACCTTTCCGCTTCGATTGTCATTAAATCGAGAATTTAATTAATACCTATTATCTTATTTTACCTTAAGATGGCTTTAATAAAATTGACCACCTAGGACAAAGGCAGTATAGACGTAGGAAGCTTTGGCGAAAGATTTTAAGTCCTCCACCTTTAAAATAAAAGACAACCACAGCAAATATTTTCACTTTTAATTTTTATTAAAGATAGAATAATAAAATCGTTTTACCTTTTTCTCATCCAGAGAATTAATGTGCACTTGTAATAAATTAATTTCAAAGTAAACATTGTGTTAACATCAAGCTTCTTAAGGCCCATTGTGTAATAGTAAACAATAAATTACTTCAAGCAGTATTGAGAAAATGCATTATTTAAAATACAATACAAAAATCAGTGGCGAGAGCTACGTGAGTTAAACGAACCAGATTGGCAAATGATCCCCTTAGTAGACTGATATGCAAACAACATGACAGTCATTGGTAAACTAAACAAACAAAAAGGCACCTTTAATCGACTAGCAGATTCTTAAACATTAATTATTTCATAATTTATTATTCAAAGTCTTTAATCAATATTCTCCCCATTAAGACCCATTCATATAGGGTAGTGTCAAATTTTCAGCTG
Organism: Festucalex cinctus; assembly: GCF_051991245.1. Classification (NCBI taxonomy): domain Eukaryota; kingdom Metazoa; phylum Chordata; class Actinopteri; order Syngnathiformes; family Syngnathidae; genus Festucalex; species Festucalex cinctus. The sequence goes on from NC_135424.1 coordinate 7,581,677, forward strand.
CTACAGACGCCACCATGCTTTTTGTATTATCATACTAGCAATAAAATTAAACACACTGGTTTGTTAGGAAATACTACAGTCTTGTTACTAGGCAAACGAGACAATATGATTGAGGATTAAGGGTAATTCTTGACAAGCTGAATTTGAATTAAGACTACTGTGAATCATTCCGCATTCTGAGACTAGAGCAATATAAGAAGTTGTTCACGGTTGAAATGGGAGCACGATCTAAAATTTTTGAAAAACAAGCATCACAATTTTTTATTTTTTTTGTCACAAGAAGGGTTCAAATTGGCCTCACACTCATAGATTGTAGCACTAACCAGTGTTAAAACATAAAAGGCGCCACCTGAAATGTGACTTTTCCAGTATGTTTTCTTGAGCATATTGTAAAATTATTCACAGAATGATCTTCCTGTGTATTTTTCTCATGACTTGATTATTTGAATTGTCGCTTTTAAACATGTTTTACAGCTTGGCATCGAGCACATGCGGCGTTAATAGCTAATATTCCCTTTTATCATAATTTGAAAAGAAAAAAAATCAATACAAGTTATAACCTGGAGTATGTAGCTAGCCTCGTTAGCTGGTAGCAAGATGTCAGCGTATGTGTTACTGAGTTGACAGCATACCGCTACTTTACATACAACTACATCACAGACAGCAACAGACGAGACTTGATTTTTGATGGATATCATCATGCATTCGTGCCCCACTACTTCAATGATTTTTAAGCATTTTTTTTTTTTTTTTTTTTTTTTAGGGGTTTATAGTATACTATACAGGCATGCCAAATTTCCATTGCACTCCTTCGATGTAGTACCATGTTGTGCCAGAACATGCCAAGCAACATTGAGGTCTAGTGGAATGTAATTTAAAGCAAGAAGAAGTGGCAGAGAAGTTTTCCAATTCAGCTCCAGTAACAGTCGCCGCTCCCAAAAAGCAGAGAGAATATTGTGTTATATATACTCCTTGTGTGTTGTTGCTCTATGTGTGCTAAGTAGCAGTTGTTTGAAAAGTGTGATTTATAAACAGGAGTTCACTATATTCACCAATAACCTTTTAAGAAGGCAAACCCAAACAAAATACACCCAAAAATGTGTTCCACGCTCTGATTGGCCATTCTGCATTTAAGGGGTGTGGCTTAGCAAATGGTCAATCTCTTTATGTTGTGCCCACCAGCACCCAAATACAGGGGTTGTCAAAAATGTTCATAAAATTCAATAAAAATCTATAAAAAGGTATCTAATAACCAAATGGCAAAATAAGAACATCGATTACAGATATTTAAAATTCATTTTTTTGTCGTTTTTTAGTATTCTTTGGAGACAACATGCAGTGCAGAGCCGTTTATCTTTCTTGTAGCATTGCGACATGTAGCATACATCACGTATCTGCTAGTCTACGAGCGGCTCTTCGTTCATGTGTGATTTATTTATTTATTTTTGGCATCCAAATCAAGTAACCAGTCATTTAAGTTCTCTGGTGTTCACTGAAAAGCTCACTCACAATTTGTTTTAGGCCTATATTATGAATGAACAGTTATTATTGTGCCGTGCATATTTTAGTTTAGCATGCCTTCATTCACCTTTCCGTAACAGAATGATTAAAGACATTTGGTAAAAGACAGACAAAAAGTGTGAGAACAATGGCAGAAGTCAGAATTAATCTTCACATCGTTGAGTCAGTCTCATGTGTGAAAAGGTGGCACGGGGCACAATAGTCAATTTTTTGTAATTGATCACTTTTACCAATACCATAATGACTCAAGACAGAAAGTCATGAGTCATAATGCTGTGCAATACTCAGCTTCAACCAGCAGAGGCTCCATTGAGTCGCTCTCAAATACAATATGTAAAGATGAGCTATAATCGCACAGATACCTTCTGATCACCACTAACATATACAAATTAATAATAATAAAAATAGAATCGATGGTTAGTTGTCCAAATAAATGCATTAAGGAAATTTAGTCAACTCTGTTTTTTATATTAAAAAATGTAAAAGAAAAGAAAATATTCCCAAATTTAAAATTATTTTTTTTAATTAAGTAATTAGGCTCATAATCCCCATTCCACACACATTTTTTCCTCAATATTTGGATTTTTTATTTTAGACTACTTTAATAAACTTCCAACATTTGCCTGATACGCATGTACTGTAAATATGGCTACTTTCATTCAAATGTTAATTTAGTAACTTTTTTTTTAATTGGAAAAAAAAATAATCTGCCCTCAATTTTAAATATACCAATAAAGCACATTCACACCCCCATACTTTTGGTACATGTCATATTATTTCTGCATTTGCCAGTTTGCCACTTGTATTGATCATTGTATGTTGACGTTAAATGATTTTCACCCTCAACCCCATTTATTACATCTGATTTAAATTTTCAATATTCTCATTAAACCATGTTATTCCCACTTTTGTTGTTTTGTTAATTATGTTACTTCTGGCTGACATAACCATAACCGTATCTGCTTTTAATGTTACATCATTTGAAAGGTTTCTTCCCTCCCTGTATTCTTTTTAAATTAGATTATTTCTCAAGATGTGGATTACTTCAGATTACTGCTATAATTTGCCTGCATTTGCCTGCCATACATTTGGCCACTTTCACACATAAACTACCGGTACACATTAAAAGGATTTCCGGTAAAATTTCAGGATGAACTTGAAACACACTATTAGCTTTAAAAAGCAACTACATTTGCGATTCTCTGAGCTGTTGAGTGATTTCATACTTTTCGCACAAGAATAACTTTTTTCAAATATGTAGAGAATTAAATATGTTGACGTCATCTTGTGGAGTCTATAGGAAATTAGAAAATTCTTTTTTTTCTTTCTTTTGCAAGTACCGTATTTAGATATTTGTTTTCCTACTAAGTACATGACGTGCAACAAAGTTGATGAAAATGAACAAATTAGAGCAAGAAATTGTACATTCACAAGCAAGGACAAAAAGTCATTTTCTGTAGATAGGCTTTAAAGTGGCCTCCCCAAGAGTGGCATACAGTGACTATGTATGTGTGTGTGGGTGTGGTCAGGCCAGCTGTATATGCGTCGCCTGACCGAGGAAGTCTGAAGCGAGCACATCTTGCTCCGCAGCTGGGCTCCTGTCAGAGTCCGAATGGCCGCCGCCGGTCCCCAGTTTGCGCTCACAAATGAAGAGTCCGCTGCCGCTCCAGTCGTCACCCCCGTGTCGATTAAGATCGTGCATGGAGAGGGACTTCCCGAGGGCGGCCCCCCAGTCGGGCACCGACGGGACGTCACCCGGCGACAACATGAGCAGAGGGTCCACCTCCAGGCTCACGTGTCGCCTCCAGGTGGAGTCGGACTTGGAGCCAGGCTTGTCCCGTAGCTGCACAAAGCCGGTCTCTTCGCCGGTTCCCACCACGACAGAGGGGCCCGTGCCGCCCCTGTGTGTCCCCACGCCATCCGGCATGAGGCAGCGCAGGTGTGAGGGGTGCATGACAGTAGGTAATTGGAGGGTGAAGCCCCCCGCGGAAGGAGGTGGGGGAGGGAGGTCGGGGAAGTGCGCCCGCCTGGTGCCGTTGGGGGTGACTAGTGTGGGGTAAGGACTGTCGGGTGGCAGAAGGGGCGACGGGGACAGCGAGGCGGTGGACGGTGGGTAGGATGGAGGCGCAGAGTCCGGGGGGCCCTCGTCGCTGTCTGCTGGGGCCAGGATGAGCCGCAATCCCCTCCCGTGGGCGTTGCTGTCGCTTCCCTGTGGGGAGGGCGGGTCTCGGTCCAGGATGGAGTTGGGGTAGTCGGAGTCGCGGTGCCGGTCCAGCTCGAAGAGTGGCAGGGAAGACAAGGCCAAAGCAGATGGACCTCTCTGCAGGACTTGACGGTACACGTCCAGAAGAGAGTCCAACTTGGACTCAATGGAGGAAACCTGGACGCAAGAGGGAAGAACACTTTTACATAGATGGAGAACCAACCAACGAACCAACAGACCAACCATCAAACTCACCAATGAATTCCAAACAAACAAAGAGCCAACAGTACGACTAAATACTACTAATTAAACGAGGGACCATCAATCCAACTAACTACCCAAACAAGCAACCATCTAACTAACCCCAAAGCACCAATTGACCAACCAACTCATCAACCAATCGACTAGCTAACTAACTAACTAACTAACTAACCAAATGAGGGCCCAACCAACTAACTAACCAAATGAGGGACCAACCAACTAACTAATAAAATGAGGGACTAACTAACCAAATGAGGGACCAACCAACTAACTAACTAAATGAGGGACCAACCAACTAAGTAACTAACTAATAAAATGAGGGACTAACTAACTAACTAACTAACTAACTAACCAAATGAGGGACCAACCAACTAACTAACCAAATGAGGGACCAACCAACCAACTAACCAAATGAGGGACCAACCAACCAACTAACTAACTAATTAACCAAATGAGGGACCAACCAACCAACTAAATGAGGGACCAACCAACCATCTAACTAACTAACTAACTAACTAACTAACTAACTAACTACACAAGGGACCATAATAAGTCTGACTAACCAACCAACCAAGCAACCAACCAACCAACCAAGCATCGATCGCACAAACCATCAGATTGCGAATGTTGTGTTCCATGTGCAATGTTTTCAAGTTTTTCCCCGCTCACCTGCCTCTCCACTTTACATACACGTCCCAGCATGCTAACACCATCATGAGCATCTCCATCTGGGTTCAGTTTGTCCCTCATCTTCTTATCCACAGCAATTTGGCCTTTTCCCAGGATTTGATCCACCCTGACACACACAGATACAAACACGCAAACATTTGGCGTTAACACAATGAAAACCGGTGGCTTAGAAGTCCAGGCGACGTTGGATTTTCAGGTTGAAGAGCAAACCTAGTTGCTAGGGTTAGTATAAAACAAGTTGGAGGTGTTGGGGGAGCACACTACATTGCATCATTGAGGTTATAGGAACGTTCACAAAAACATGGAGATATGATGTTATTTCTTCTTGAAACAACATAAAGTCCTCATTTTCACCCATGAACGTACATTTGCACACATCAAACAAATGTTACAAGAAGCATTTCATTCTTTTTAAACACAACCCCCCCCCCCAAAAAAAAAGTACTTGGGTCAATTTGACCCATGGCATTTTTAATGATCCCCAAGTGTTATCAACTCCATTACACTTTCACATTTTCAAACACTCCATTCCCATCTATCTCTACTATTTTCCCATCATGCAAACGGCAACCATCCGGCAAGGCAGTTAATCAATGAAATGCACTCGTTACAGCAAGGAAAAAAAAAATGGTCAAGACAAATGGCAAAAAAACTAATGAACTAAAAAAATAAAAATAAAATAAAAGAAAGGCAACCCTGAGGCTGAGCTCTTCTTCCTGTTGCCGTAATTGTAATGCAGGGCGGGAGATGACATGTTCCTGAGTCGACTACTCAAATTGGCCTGCCTGGAGACAGCAGAAACACCAGCGTCACACACACGCACACACCTGACATTAAAATATATTACCAGTATGTTTTTTCTAATTATGATAATGTGCCATCTACAAGCTCTACGATATTAAGCACTGCATAACTGGCCATTCCATACACACAGAGAAATCAGACACTAATTTATGTTAGTGCTGTTATCATACACTGTAGTTTGTCCAACAAACTCTCGATTGTACAGGTGTACCTAATGATATGGCCTGTGAGTGTATAACACCCAATGAAGGTAGAAAGGTAATTTCCTGGCTTTGGAAGTAGAACCAAAAGCCCCTTTCACACTGCCTGATTACCAAAGTTTATTTTTTATGTTTGTGTGAAAGGTACCGACATGAAAAAGGGGGATGAATTAATTTCCTGGATTCAGCCTCTTTCACGCTGACTTTCATTATCGGATTTTCCCGCTACCAAGTTACCAATGTAGAATGGGGTGTTAATGGCTTTGGAATTATCAGAGGCCCCTTTTACACTCGTTATTTCTCTGTTGTTGTTTTGTGTGAAAGGTACCACCATGGAAAACGGGACCAAAGCGAGCCAGCTACTTCCCCGCTTTGGAGGTAGTTTCGGAACCCCCTTTCATAGCTTTTTTTTTTTTTTTTTTTTTTTTTTTTTTACCCAGTACTTACTTATATTTCCAGTGTCGTCCTGTGTGAAAGGTACTATGACAGAATAAGAGGTTGAAGAAAGTGAGGGGAATTAAGTTAATATCTGAAGCCCCTTTCACTCACACTCACTTCTCCTGCCCCATCTGTCACGCAAGATAACATACTGACGTCACTTAATCATCTGTCGAAGGCATCTCTGCGTGAAAGTTCAAAATCCTGCCTTCGCTCCCTGTGTGAAAGTGTGTGTTTAAGGGTCTTGAAAATACAGAAAATTAGTGTTGTGTTAGTTGAAGACGCATGGGACAAGTTGAACGGGTCTAACCCCGGTGCAGATGACTTCCTCCGGGCCTGACTGTAATACAAATGCAGGGACGGTGAGGAAAAGGTCTTGGCGTGCCTGCTGAGGGGCCTCGGAGCAGGACCTACAACTGTATCTAGTCTGAGGGAGACAAAAGAGATGCCGCATAGTGCAGTGGATAGAGAAAAGACAACATGCCACTGTTTGAATGTCAAGTTTTAGCGATATCAACGATTAGAATTAAAAAAATAATAAAAAAATCACCACCTGTGCAAGTCCATTGGAACAACAAGTCATTTCTGTAACTACTTATTAGTTGTTTATTTCTACTTCCATTCTCAATTTTTTTCTCAAATGAATTGTACAGGGTATAGAAAAAAAAAATCATTATCTTGGTCCCATTTTTTTCTATCACAAAAAACATGGCATATGAACAGGGGTGTGTAAACTTTTTATATCCGTGTAGAAGGAAAGAGAGAGCCCACCATCTTGATGAGGCTTGAGCAAGAGGCAAAATGAAAGCAGCGGGGGGTGGTGGGTTTATTTTCCAACCTGGTCTGAAGGCTCTTGATGCGACACAGCATGTCCAGGTGTCCCGCAGAGTACTGCTCGATCACGTCCTTCACATCGTACGGACGTAGCGTCTCCTTGAACTTCTTCTTGGCCACGTGGAAACTCATGATCCTGACCAACACACACAAATACATCGACAAATGTACACTGAATCGTACCAAATTATAGTGTAGGTTTATTTTTTTTTGTACTTATTTATAACGGATGTCAAATTTAATAAAGGTCAATAACTTCTTTAAAATTGAAACCAGTTTTTCAGTCAAAAACCAGTTTTGATTGAATTTAGAAATTTACATTCAGGTTTATGTCTATTTATCAACCAAAATCTAATTCAGTTAAATGATTAAAACCAGAATGATTCATAAATAAGATTAATGTTGTAATAGAATACTATCAATATTAGTGATAACATCAATAATTGTAGCCGTTTTTGTCACGATAACAGTGATATATTTTTATGTCTATCATAGGGTGAGTAGTTTTTGTTTACTTGTATTGTGGTTTACGACTTTCTACACTCATAGGACAGACAGCTAGTGCTGTCAAAATTAATCGATTAATCGAGAAGTAATTGATAATCAAATTATCCGACAACTATTTTCATAATCAAGTAACCGTTTGGACTGGAGCCAATTTTTAATTTAAAATTGTCCAAATTCTCTGATTTCAGCAGATCAACAGTTGTTCGCTGATTTCTGTAGTCCTTCATGAAACAAGACCGACTAACTAACTAACTAACTAACTAACTAACTAAACAAGGGACCAACCAAGTAAACAAGGGACCAATCAACTAACCAACTAAAGGAGGGACCAACCAACTAACCCACTAAACATGGGACCAACCGACTAAACAAGGGACCAACCAACCAACTAAACAAGGGACCAATCAACTAACCAACTAAAGGGACCAACCAACTAATCGGAGGACCAACCAACTAACCAACTAAAGAAGGGACCAACCAACTAACCAACTAAAGGAGGGACCAACTAACCAACCAACTAAACAAGGGTCCAACCAACCAACTAAACAAGAGACCAACCAACCAACTAAACAAGGGACCAACCAACCAACTAATCAACTAATCGGGGGACCAACCAACTAATCGGGGGACCAACCAACTAACCAACTAATCGGGGGACCAACCATCTAACCAACTAAAGGAGGGACCAACCATCTAACCAACTAAAAGAGGGACCAACCATCTAACCAACTAACCAACTAACTAACTAATCGTTTGAAGAATCGATACATTAATAGATGCTAATAATATTTGATAGTGACAGCACTGCATAAAGCTCCTGACCAATACATCGAGCCTGCAGCTGTAGCAGCTACAAAAACCAGCAGAGGGCAGCAGTTTCATAGCGGATTTGCACAGTTCATTGTTCCTTCTTGAGGTCAACAAAGCAAACAGTGTGTGAAAATCAACTTCGCCAGAGGAAACCGAAGAACCCTGGTACTCGAGTGTGTGACGTGTTTACCGGCCGAATAATATTGACGCGGGTAAGCCGATCTGCGCGTTTGCTTCGTTGACCCCCGCTTCCTTCCTGGTGGGCTCCGCAGTTGCCCGCCTTCCCCGCTGAGAGGTGACAGATGAGCCTGTGTTACAAAAGTACCCACCGGGGAGAAGCTACCTCGGATCCTCAACCCGACACCCTGGGAAAAGCTTGCAGGAGGATGAGGCCTCGTGGTGGGGGCAGGTGGTGGCACCTCAGCACTCAGACTTTCTCTCAAATTCTTTACTATAACTAACTATCAAGCGGGGGGAAAAAAAAAAAATCTGTGATTTTTGCAAAAAATTATTGGAATACACTACTTGATCAATTAACCAATCAGAAGCTGAATTGGTCTCACCTAGCCATCCTTTTTTTAAATTTAAATAACGCTAAAACTCAGCGTGTCAGGTGACTTTTGGCAAGAGGTGGGGTACACACTGGTCGCTAGCAAATCGCAGGCCAATTAACACATTCACTCCGAGCCCTTTTCACTGAATCAACCCCCTTTGTTCTCGGCTGTTTTACTGGATTTTGACTGAATTTGCAAATGTTCTATTGCTATAAAAACATGGAACCTACCAAAAGAAAGATTAGAGTCTTTTCTTTCATCAGAAATAAAAGTATATTTCTGTCTGTCCCCGTTTTACAGCAATGTGAATTAGAAAATAGCTAAGTTTCACAATTATTCACAAATCTTTTTAAAACTGTGGGGAAAAGAGCCTTTTGCAACATGACCCTGATCTCTTATACTCTGCTGCCACGTGTTGGCTGTTTTTGTAATAACTACTATTTATTCAATCATTCTCTTCAGTTCTGAGGCTGCATCAAAGTCTTCTGTATGCTCTAGCATAAAAAAATTCAACAAAAAAAATGTATAAATACGTCTTTGGGAGCATATTAATATTTAAAATAGAACGTATTTATACAATCACACTCTGTAAACGGTGAGACAACCACTCTACCACTGAGCCATGCCACCCCATTCACTCCTATGGCCAATTTATACTCTTCAATGAAGCTAATTGAATGGCAATTACATTAAAAGCAGTGCAGTTGTACTTGTTGACTATTTTCAAAGTAAAATAGTAATTCCACTCTGCTTGATGTTTAATTGTCCAGGGATTTTGAAAGGTCTCACCTGACGGCTCTGATGACCGCCTTGAGGGGAGCGGACAGGTCCTCGGCCGTGATGTCGCAGTGGCAGCCTCGCTCATCCTGTGAATCCTCCGTGGTCATACCTGCGTCCACTGGAAGACAAAAGAAATATTTGTCAAAGTTTGAGCAGAATGTTTGCAAAGTCGTTTTTTTTTTAAAACATTTTCTTCAGTATCCTGGTATCCAATTTAGTAAGAACCCTGTCGCATTTAGTCATCTCTCATTACTGTCATTGCTACATTTTTTGATTTGTCAAAAAGGAACTTAAGTAATTATAGTGTTTAAAAAAAAAAAAAAAAAAAGTCTCTTAATATTGTTAAACGTTATTGTGTAATTGTTACACTCCACAATTACAAAATTGGCATAATCGTAAACAAAAAATAAAGCATTATTAATGCTAATGCTTTGAGTTGTTTACATTTATATATTCGCACCTTTTTTATTTATTTATTTTAAAATGACTAATTTAATAAATCTTGCTTGGTCCAAAAGGAACTTATATAATTTTAGTATTTCAAATAATTTTTTCTCTTAATATTTTTTAAATGTTTCAATTATTACACTCCACAATTACAAAATTCGTATATTGTAAACAAAAATGAAATATTATTAATACTAATTTTGAGTTGTTTAAATTTGTATGCTTGTACCTTCTTTTTTTATTTAAAAATGACTAATTTAATAAATCATGTTTGGTCTAAAAGCAACATATATAATTATAATGTTTCAAATATTTTTATTTGTCTTAATATTTTTGAATGTTTCAATAATTACACTCCACAATTACAAAATTGGTATATTGTAAACAAAAATAAAATTATCAATACTAATTTTGAGTTGTTTACATTTATATATTTGCACCTTTTTTATTTTAAAATGACTGATTTAATAAATCTTGTTTGTTCCAAAAGGAACTTATATTATTATAGTGTTTCAAATAATTTTATTTTTGTCTTAATATTTTTCAATGTTTAAACGTTTGCTTATTTTGTACCAAAAAAAATAAAAAATAATTATTATTACCATCCATCCATCCATTTTCTTGACCACTTATTCCTCACAAGGGTCGCGGGGGCTGCTGGCGCCTATCTCAGCTGGCTCTGGGCAGTAGGCGGGGTACACCCTGGACTGGTTGCCAACCAATCGCAGGGCACACAGAGACGAACAACCATCCACACTCACACGCACACCTCGGGACAATTCAGAGCGCCCAATTAACCTGCCATGCATGTCTTTGGAATGTGGGAGGAGACTATTATTACCAAAGTAATTGTGATTATTATTTTTTCCATAATCGAGCAGCCCCACGATGTCATGTTTTGTTGTGGCAACCAATGTGGGCCCCTCCCAACAAACGTATCGAGTGGACGCTCACCGTCTGAAGTTATGTTTCGAGTCTGGCTCTTGAGCCTGAGCGAAGGTCTGAAGCGCGTGCGGTCGTTGAAGCTCCAACTCTTTTGCACCTTGGCGGGGCTTTGGCCCATCAGCTCGCCACTTGCCGCCTCGTTGCCGGGGGAACAGCGCTGACGGTCGTTAATAGACGCCTGGCGGCTCTTCACGCTCTGCCCCCGTGGGCTGGCCATGCGGACTCGCTCCTTAAAGCTCAGCTTTTGACTGCGTGGGTTGAAGTTGAAGATGGTATGAGGGGATTTAAGGTGGAGAGATGGAAAAGCATAAGGTTATGAAGTGCTCAAGTGTGTCTTTCATACCGAACGTCATCCAGCTGACATGCCCAAAACCAAAGATACAAAGCCAGCTTGCCCATCAGGCCAACAACACAATAACCTACTCCATAAATCTACTTGCAGCAATAAAAAACAATCAATTACAGAGTCCTTGATCACACACAAGACCACATTTGACCCTAAAATGGCCACTTCTAACCATAATGACTTTCTGTATCTTTTCAGGCATGGCTTTATAGACGTTTTGGTGAATTTATTCATGCCTACCAAATTTAATTTTGCTAAAGTAATTTAGCCTGAGGGGCTGAATTATTTAAAATAAAAATACTCAGTCTCTGAAAGATCAAATGAAATGGCTAGCATTAGCCAAAAATGTGTCTTATCATGCATGGCTTCTCGAGACTTTTTGTAAGTTTACTCAGTCATGATAGACATGCCTATCAAATTCCATGTTGCTAAATGAAACTGGCTTCAGAGGTTGAATTTTCAAAAAGTTCCAGTAGAAGACGTTTGACTTAGAAGGATCCTGTGAAGTGGCTAAGGCTGCTCAAAAATGGCAGATTCAAACCAAAATGGCCGACTTTTTGCATCTTTTCAGCCATGGCATTTTTACACCTTTTATGGGAGTGACTTATGACTTCAGGGCCTGAAATTTCATAGTATTCTCTGGAGCGCTACAGAGACAAACCTTACCCGCAAACCGGCCTTACTTTCCACCTTCCAGTTGAAGTGTTACACAAAACAGAGAAGGACTACAGAAAACAGTTTCAAAAGACTTGGAAAATGCACATGATGCACATTAGAGTCCTTAGCTGAGATGCAGACGAGTGCTAAATGCAATAGAATCAAAAAGGACCAGCATGCGATGGAGCAGGGCCAAGGAAAAAGAAGAAAAATGCAAATATGTTCTCATCCTATAAAGGTAAAACATCTTTAGCTTGATGTCGAATGTAACAGGGGTTGAACATTATATAACCACTACTTCTCTTTTGTCACAACCATTATGCTACTTTGCTTTAATAAAGCAAGTGAGGATGGACAACCTTGACCGTGAACCTCATGTTCAATAAATGTAAAGTATATAGTGCTTAACAAATATGTCTATAGTCCATGCTATTAGTCAGTCACTATGATGAGCTTCGCTTAGATTAGTTTAGGGACGGTGCAGCCAGGATGCTGGGAAGTACCTCCTGTATTTCCTAGTATACCTTCGGAAGAACTTCCCGTGACTCGCACTAGAGCGCATAGGAAGAGGAAGAGGATATTAAAAGAGGTGTAGATGGGAATAGAAAAACCTCGTCCAAACACACATTTGTACACACACATAAACAATATTGTTGCAAACACAGTAAAGGAACAAAGTGTCGCCGTCTTATGTTGTCGCTGAGATTCTCTATGTTGGCTTTCGTGGCCGTGAGGGAAATCATTTCTTTTTCAACGCACGACAGTGACGACACGGGACTCTGTTTTAATAAACGTGGCCCCCGGTTGGCGAGCTACTAGGTAATTCATACAGCGGCCTCCACGGGCGCGCCACCTCATTACACTCACTCCGAATGTAGTATTTAATGTTTTACTGTAATAAACACCTGTCTTTCTAGTAGAGTGCTTCCAAAAGAGTGAGAGGTTGTCCAGGAAAAAAGCTAGGTCAATACCGGCTCCAATGCCAACAGCAATGGAACAATAACAGATACAGGTAGTAGCAGAAACCTAGCAAAAAGCAAACAAACAAAACAGACAAACAAACAAAAAACAGGGAAGACAGTAATATGATTTGCATAGTCTACTAGCATAATTGCCTCAGTAATTTCTAACTTATTGTTGCCAAGTCAATAAATAATAATAAATAAATGCCATTGTGCTTGTTAGAAATGTTTTGTTTTTCTTGTTTTCCAATAATGTTCAAATATTACTCAACCATGCTATTAGGCTAATGATACCCACATGGCTACTCCATCATTTATGACAAAGTCAAATTGGGTGCAATGTACCTCCTACCACGTGACACTCAGCCAATCAAATGGTTGACTGGTTATACCTGCTTCTGATTGGTGCTCATTTGGACAAATGTCTTATTAGGATTTAGTCAAATTATTCGCTCTAGAAAATTTGACCAAAACGGCCGTTAAGACTCAAAATGGACGACTTCCTGTTTAATTCCAGGATGGGTCCTTGAGATTTTTTTTTCGTGCATCTTGTCTATCATCTATCAAGAATCTATTATGAATCCATTTCATATTGATTGGTTAAACTGGCGTCAAGTGTTTTTTTTTTTGTTTTTTTTTTAAATTAAAACTCAATACTCAATAAAATATTAAGCGATTCATGATGGGGACCCCTAAACATTGCAATAGCTTGCAAAAAGTTATCTTTTTTTTTTTTTTTTTCTGTTGAGGCCCAACAGTAGATTTCTGAAAACACAGCAATTTCCAAGAATGCTAATAATTCAAGATTTCTACATTTTTATTAGTTTTTTTTTTTTTTTTTTTTTTTGGTGTAACGTACATTTCATAAGGATGTTCAGTGCTGAAAGCTTTTGAAGTTAAAACCGGTCATATTAAAATTAAAAGGCTATCACACAAAACCAATCAAAGAAGATGGCAAAAATCAACCGACAGATGATGATGCAGGCAAACAAAACACTGTTGTCGTAAAAAGCTGGTTAGCCCGAAAAAAAAAAAAAATAATAATAAAAGGTTTTGTGCCAAAAAGATGATTCATTTGTCTTTAAAAATGCTCAAATAAAAACCCCAATGACAGTGTTTAAGATCATCTGAAACAACAATGTAGGAAAATAAATAAATAAATTAAAAAAATCCCGCTGTGCCACAAGTGCAAATTGGGCTTTGCGCTCAGAAGGGAAGGCCAAATTAAAGCCAGGGATTTATGAGCGCTCGCAATGCTGGATGCGGATGTGGGCAGCCCTAATTAAACGTTTGGTTTGAGGATGACAAGCACTTTTGCTTGTGTCGCTTAACTGAGCGTAAAAAAAGAAAATAAAAAAATTAAATGCCTTCGGAAGCTGCTGGCTCGGCAGGAGGCTGCCAAATGTTGCCGGAGCGTAAAAAGTCAATCAAGCTTATTAAACTTTCTGTTGGAAAGCAACTTTCACCCCATTTGAACTTTTTTTTTTTTTTTTTTTTTTTTTTTTTTTTTTAAATCTCATGAGTTACAGTATAGAATTCAATGCCAACCTAAATGAAATAGACTGTATAGCGTACGCTGATGACTACTCTTGCTGCCTTTTGATTATATTTACATTTGCATTCGACTCAATTACCACACATACTGCTGACTGTTCTTGCTGACTTTTTTTCCCCCACGTTCATGTCCGCCCTTATCATTCACACTCATGTTCCGCCTGCTCGACATCAATACACTAATCAATCAACCGTTGGAGTCTAAACAAGCGAACATGCCAGATAGAACTGTTGACTAGAGAAGTATGTAGTGTATGTGTGTGGTACAAACCTGTATGCGGTCTCGCCCTGCTCTTTCCTTCAAAGGTTAGTGCAACGATCAAGATGAGAAAGAGGAGACAAAGGAGGAGAGAGGTCAGTATTCCAGAGGATTAATACAGGAGAACGTTCAAGGCGCGCTCGGGAAGCCAAGAAAGTTAACGCATGCAAGCTGTAGCCATGCACAAGAAGAAGATAATGTGAGGTACAAGGAGCTGAATGTGGAATATTTGCTGGATAATATGACAACCAAACAATGTAAAGAACATCTGGCATGAAGTGTTCTGTGCTTGGCTTTGTCAAAAGCACACATTTCATTTAATGTATTAAAGTGTGGAGGCTAAATCATCATATTTGTGAAGCACAGTGAACCCTGAAGCAAAGAAAGTCCTAAGTAATTTTTTTTTTTTAACTTAAAGGGTTACTTTACTTTTTTTTTTAGCCATTTTTGGCAGTCAGTCAAATAGGAATATTTTGCCTATAATAAATTTGATATTTTCATTATTTTTCATGGACAATTAGTACCTTTAAAAACACATTTTGCAACTTGCTGTCGACTGAAAATGACATCACAAGGGCTCAGGTAACCAATCACAGCTCAGCTTGTGAATGTCACATGACCAAACCTAGAAAACAGGTGAGCTGTGATTGGTCACCTGAGCCCTTGTTGATGTCATTTTCAGTTCACAGCAAGTTGCAAAATGTGTTTTTAAAGGTACTAATTGTATGTGAAAAACAATGAAACTATCAAATTAATTACAGACAAAATATTAACTATTAACTTTTTTATTGCTATATTATTATTTTATATATATATATATATATATATATATATATATATATATACACACACACATATATTTTTTTTTCAGTCTATATATATATATATATATATTTTTTTTTTTTTTTTTTTTTTTTTTTTTTTTTTACTTTCCTAAATGAATTATGAAATCATTGGAGGCAGGTGTCTGAACCAGAAAATGAGGGGCAACAAAAAACGAGATCATCAAATTACATAGACTTCATTACAAACAAAATTTTACTGTCAATCAAATATGAACACCTATTTTCACATAAAGTTCCAACAAGTACATAAATGATTAGAATGAAAATAAAAACAAGATTAGTTTGGGCCTCAACACCTAGGAAATAATCAGGTCCAATCACTCATGAGCTATTTTTAGAACAAGCCCAAGGGTGACTCATGTGTTTCCTTGCGGGCTACAAGTAATACTATTGATGAGCCTCAAATGAAGCTTGTTCGTTTGCGTTGAAAAATTATTAAAATATACTTGTTTCTGTGACATGGGTTCATGATTGTGTACATTCTAGACGCACGGCGTTGTGATCCTGTTTGTTTTCAGTGCTTTGCCATCTTGTGGCAGGTATACACATTTGCAAACTATTTGCGGCAGGGCTTAGCAGGGGGTTCAATGTATTGGTACTTCTATTTAAATACAGACTGTGAGTCCTTTTCCACTTCTGGGCGTACCTAATGTGTCTGGTGTCAGGGTGCGAGAATGGCACATGCCAGAGTGCAAAGGGTGAAGAGATAGATGTGTGCCACAAAGATGATGGAGGAGAAACAGGAAGAAGTGGAGGCCACGTTTGAGTCCACAAGCGAGGAGGGGGTTGAGGGTTTTTGGGGTTGGGTCCACCTACTTGGCGGGGCTGCAGGTATGCAACGCCTTCAAATGAGGCTTCCAGGTTGCAACGGAAACCGAGTTCTCATCGGCAGCGTAACTACGCCAGACACACTACGTGCAGAGGAGGGGATGAGTTATGATTGACAGGTCAAATGTAAACAAGGGGAGGGGGGTCATGGAGGAGTAGTGAGGAGGAACAAAGAAAAAAAAAAAAAGAAGCTTATTAGGGTTTTTTCAAGAGCGGGGCAATGTTGATGCAGTGTGTGCGTGTGTGTGGTTGGAAAGAGGCGGTAGTGGTGGTGGTGGTGGTGGAGGGTGGGGGGTGTGGGATA
The DNA here is from genome assembly GCF_051991245.1 of Festucalex cinctus. Taxonomy (NCBI): domain Eukaryota; kingdom Metazoa; phylum Chordata; class Actinopteri; order Syngnathiformes; family Syngnathidae; genus Festucalex; species Festucalex cinctus. Next base: position 7,598,426 of record NC_135424.1, read on the forward strand.
CATGCCTGAAGGGGGGGAGGGCGCTTTGGTAGTGATGCCAGGTGGCGTGGAGGTAGGGACGGGCACCGTCAGTGGAGTACAGACGCCAAGCTGCCTGGTGGTGGTGGTGGTGGTGGGGGGGGGTGGGTGGGGGGGGGACATGTATACACATATACACACAAACACATGACACAGAGGGGGTACAAACGTGGTGAGGCAAAAGAGAATGGCTGTGTCAGGAATCATTCACAAGTATTATATTGGAGAGTGCTACTATTCTTACTAAAAAACAAGTTACAAAAATTGTGTAGGTTTTCCATTCATGTTAATGGGGAAAGACGGTTTAAGATACAATTCTTTTGAGGTACAAGTATGGATCAAAACTAAAAAAAAAATCAATCAAGTCTGTCACTGCTGTATAATTGCACCACAACTGATGAATTTGTACTATGACATAAATCAATTCTTTTCAAGATGCATTGCAAAATACATTGAGGTCACTATTTAGAGATGGATAACCTGTAATACACTACGCATTAATGCTAAATACACTGTATACATTACTAGTATAGTGAGTGATTCCATACACAGCCAATGTGAATGATGTGATCATGTGACATTAGAATAGCTTCCTGAGCGCATCGACAGCGGGTGGACTGGCAGCCATTTTGGAGTTCTGTTACGTTCAATTAAGGATGGATTGTTTTTTTTTAGAATGAGGCATTTTGAGTGGTTTGTGAAACACTCTTCATAGTTTAACTAACTAACTAACTAACTAACTAACCAACCGACTGTCTCAGATAACATACCAAGCAGCCAACTAACTACTAAAAAAACTAACCAATCAACAAACAAACATTAAGACAGATCAACTTTCTATCTAGCTAACCGCTAAACTGACTGACTGGCATAGCAAGCCACCACCTTAGTAGCAAACAAACCAACCGACACTTCAACGAACCAACCAACCAACCAACCAACCAACCCACAAACTGACTAATTGACCAACCAACGGACAGACAGACTTATTACATACCTAAACCAAACCCCCCACTAACCAACCAACCAACCAACTAGGTGAAAAACTGACTAACTAATTAACTAACTAAATTAACTATAAAGCAACTAACTAATAACCTGTCTAACCAGCCAACCAAGCAACTGGAGGGACAGATGAACAGATGGACCAAACAAATAACTGAACCTTACCAACCAACCAACCGACCAGCCAACCAACCAACCAACCAACCGCTGACTGACTAACTGGACAGGACAAACCAACTCACCAGTCAAGTGACTAGATGAAACGAATGAATGAACCGACCGACAGACTGACTAACCAAGTGCATTCTTTTTGCCTTTTTTTGTTGAATTGCTCTGTGATGCGACAGCATCGCTTGCGACGTGCTCAGAAAGCCTTCACGACAACAACACTCACACAAACGCTAACGCACAGGGAGGGAAAACTACCGCCAATCACATGGCAGTCGGGTCTTTCATTTGAATGCCACTCAATTGGACTGAACATCTCCCCTTTCAAAGCAACAGCTGGAGCGGGACCAGCTACAGTGGCGGTAATTTTCCCTGCTACCTGCCAGCCAAAACACAGTGTCAAGATGAGACGTGTGATGTGGGTGTGTAATGGAGGCGTAATTCGTAGACGAGTGGCGTCATCACATTTGAATCAACTCAATTAAATCTGCTCCCAAGGTTGCCTTCACCTGCAAGGGTAAATGTTGTCAGGTTACTGGAATACTGGAAGTGGAGGAGGAGATGATGAAGTAGACGAAGTAGAAGAAGAAGTAAAAGAAGCATATGGTGTGATGTGAAACATCATTGAAGGCTGGAGGTACATCTGTCCGGGCCGTGATCGCCATGGTAACGGCTCACACCATTAATTACCAGCTGCACGCGTACACGCAGACACATTAACGCACAAAACTACACCGATAGGATGAGCAGAGGTAAAAACATGCAACAGCGTGACATTAAACACACAGTAGGGAATACACAAAAAGGTTTTTTTCTCATCTTCAGGTGCTGCAAGAGAAGGCGGCGCAGTCTGTGTGTGTGCGTGTGGGCGCGTGCCCGTGCGTGTGCATGTGCGCTACCTGGATGAGGCTGGCTGCAGGATTCCGTCTCTTTTCAAAGTGCTTCTGCCGATGTTGCTCCTGTACCTTCAGGGCAAAACCTGAACCCAGGATGCCCTGAAACAAACAACACACAGTGAGCCGAACTAACCATGTACACAAAATGTCTATTGTGTGCGTGCGTGTGCGTGTATGTGTCTCACAGCAGGCAAGGCAAAGAAGGAGATTCCTAGGAGAGCGAAGCCGGCAGACAATAATCTCCCAGTCCAAGTCTGCGGCGTCTTGTCACCGTATCCAATGGTGGTTAGAGTGATCTGAATGTTCAACAGGGGGTAAGTTCAAAGGTCATCCATTTTACAGACACAAAGTGTGTCCATTATTGATTGTTGGGGATTTTTTTGGGGTGGAATTTTATATGGATGCTGCCTATTTCCCTCAACTAATTAACTTGCCTATTCATGAACTAACTCAATATCAATCATTAATCTAACCACCTACCCAACCAATTTTTGTACAAATAATATAATGAGTTTTGTGTAAAACTATCATTAACTCAGGCTGAAAGAGAAAAATGCACACTATGTTATGATAAATGAGATCTGAAAGGTGTTTTGAAGGTTTGTATGTGTCTCACCGTGCCCCACCAGAGTGCGTCGGCGTAGGTGGCAAAGTCCTTGTTTTCCTCCTTCTCCACCAGGTAAACCAGGAAGGAGGAGAAGATGAGCACCAGGAAGCCGATGTACCACGCCGTCACTAGTTCCTAACAAGTAAGACACACAACACAGTCAAAATACACACTTAACAACTTGATACAGTTGTATGGCCTTAGTCATGACAGTAAACATAACCCTTGCATGACCCTAGTCATGACATTTACATTTATGTACAGCACTTTGTATACAGCAATGCCTGTTCTTAAAGCGGTTTATAAATAAAGTTGAGTTGAGTTGAGTAAACATAACCCTTGCATGACGCTCGTCATGACAGTCTTACCGCGCTGATTAAAGTCTTCAAATTATCAAGACAATTTTACACTTCCAATTTAATGGGAACAGTTTTAAATACATTAAACAAATAATAAAAGAGCATATTTTTTAAATAATGGACCTCTTAAAACCAGGAGAGGAAATCAATAGACCAATGCTGCATTGGTTGATGAATTGTGAAGACTCCACTTCACCCACTTTTTACCATCATATGGAAATATATCTCTACAGAGGGTTCAAAATCTGGTTCTTGTCTGCTTCCTGTAATGATGCGATACGGCTCATACCTTACTGTGTGCATAGACGACAGACCCCAGCAGCTTCCAGGTTCCTCCTCGCCGGTCCATGCGCACCATGCGCACGATCTGCAGGAAGCGGAGGCTGCGCAGGGCCGAGGCGGCGAAGATGTTGCCCTGGCTGCCGGCGGAAACCACGGCGACGGAGGCGATCAGTACGATGATGTCTGGGGAGGGGGGGTGAAGGGTCAGTGGCTTCACAATGCACATGAGTTAGCCTCACACAATATGTCACCTTTGGAGGTGTTCAATCATGTTCGTCTTTGTCTTTTTTTGATTGCTTTACAGAAAGGTCTCTGAGTGTGCGTACGGCTCGACTGATTTTCTGTTCCATTCAACTGAGATGCACACAAATGTGGTATACACACACAAGTGCAGAAAAAAAGGTACTGCACTTAAACTCATTCACTGCCTTTGACAAGTATACTTGTCAATTGTATTTTTTAGAGCGGTGCTAAATGGGGGCGAATCTGAGCATGCTCCACTGTAAATATCAAACTTGGAAACAACTTTACTGATGCCCAACCACCGGTAGATGACATCATTGCCCCATTTTATAGGAAATAAACACAGTTTCAGAGTCCATGGGAGAAATGGCTGTATTTTGGCAAACCTACATTTTTCTGCTGTCAATTATAAAAGAACGGGACGGGACAACAAGTAGGGAGTCTATTCTGTTATTTGGTAGATTCGGTTTATATATAATTATTGAATGTAATATCACGTGAGTATTGGAAATGTAAAAATTTTCTATAATGACTGGCAGTGAATGAGTTAAAAAAGCATGTGATAAGCAGAAAGTACACAAACAAATATGCAATTGCACACGCATGGGATTAGGGGTATACACACAGTATACACAGTACACACCCACATGAAGGTATATACACTCAAGGAAATATAGGTGCATATATAGGTACGCACTACACACACAAGAACATCACGAGAGCTGACAGGCACATGGCATGCAGGTATACACACACAATTGCATAGCTGCATATACAGGCACATACACACAAACACCGATAAAGGTACACACACAAAAACATTTTCAAAGTTCACACAGACACATGCAGGTCCACCAGGGCTAAATTAATCCACATGAGAATAGACAGAGGCAAAGAAAAACACATTAGCTCATAAACAAATGGTATACACATGCACAAGAACATTCAAAATACACACATGGGTACACACATTAGATTATAGAAGAAAAAAACAGAGACACATGTAGATTCACACACAGGTACATACACAATGTGACAGAGGTACATGCACTGGTAAACATAAAGGTACACATACACAAATGCATCTAGGTACATGCAAAGTAGCATTCGTGGTACACACAAGGTGACAATGGTACACACACATTGCATCTTACCGATGATACAAAATGGCTTCCGGGCAAAGCGGAGGCGTCCTTGCCAGCCTCGGTAGCGACAGCAGCAACCGGCGCTCCATATCCGGATGATGTACTCCAGACCAAACACAACGATCATCACAAACTCCTACAAAGGAACACGCACGCACGCACCAACAACACTTCTGAGCGTTACTTCATCAAATCAGGGCTATCCTGGCTGATCCATCAATACAATAAAGCAGTGTTTTTCAATCTTTTCATTGAGCCAATTGGTGTATGATATTTGAAAAATCTCATTTCACCCACCAAACAAAAATATCACAAAAGGTATATTCAGGGGACTTTCAAATTAAAATTTTGCTGTTCCAGCTGCACGAAAAACATTTTTTTTTGTGTGACTTGCTTTCTAATCGTAAAAAAACAACACTATATACAGCATTGTACTCCACAGAAACAAACGAAGAAGTAATAGCAGCCTCATCGATGCTAATTTTATTAGCCCGTGTATGACGTTTTCCATTGTGTTAGCATCAAGCTTGTGGACTTTCGTAAAGCAAAACTATGTGGTCTTGTTATTTGTTATAGACGTATGGTGTAAATCTCTTTACTTTATGATTATTTTCAGAGTAAACCTCAACTGAGAGTTCCCAAAAACAGACTGAATCAAAAACTTGGCCATAACAAATAGTCACAAAATAATCACAAACAAGTAATCATATCAGGAAAAACTCCCAAATCGAGTCACTCGTAAATCAAGGTTACATTGTATACTGAAATAATGACAATATTGTCTCAATATTTACTCACAAATTTACTTCTGGGTTTTTTAATTGAACAAAAAGCTGTTATGTATTTGTGTTGTATGAATGGCAACAGGTGGACACAAGGGTTTGATTGCACCTTCTGCCATCTAGTGGAAGAGCATTTAATTGTTCCGGTATATACAAGATGAACAAAGCTACATTATTTGTAGGAAATCAATACTAGTTGTTAGGGCAGTTAGGTGAAAATGCTACTCTTGCTAATGATGTTCACCCTTTCAATTACACATAGTTCATCAGTCAAGAACATAGACACATACATCTAAATTATAGATAGTTTCATATGTTTGTGTGTGGGTCCCCTACCAGAATGAGAAGACAGTGCGAGGAGAATTCCTGGTGAGCAGGAATGGTGGAAAAAACGGACAGGACCAAACATCCAAACACCAGAATGAACCTAGGGAGACAAACACAACATTAAGGGACTTGACAATTCTATTTTATCACTAGGGACAGATTTTGTTATTCGACATGTGCAACAAAATTACTATTAAAAAAAAAAAAAAAAAAGTTGAAGGCCATATCAACTTTACACACATTTATCTCATTTAGATGAGACAACCCGCACATCGTCTTTGGCTGCAGGCGAAACACTTTGTAAAGGTGTAAAGAGCTTCCCTACACAGTCAATAAATCATCCGCGGGTGCGTGCGTGCGGGTGCGAGAGAATGTGGTATGCAAGAGGTCACCGTTTTCCACACAATACCATCACGATGTAGCGTATGTGTACGTATGTGCCGCCGCGCGAGCGTGCCAAGCGAGCAGAGCTTTTCAATCAAGGCGGCCCGAGAGCGAGTGAATGGAAAGAAAGAATTAAAAAAAAAAAAGATGGAAGGATGGAAGAGGAAGACAAAACAGTGCCAGATGAGCCACTTGCTTTGAACCGTAACAAGTTTTACTTGAAGCAAAAAAAGAAGCACTTGGAGATGTGGTCAAATATCAAAAGGCTAATTTTTTTTTTTATATCTTAAAGACAAAATGTGACTTTATTTTGTGGTGAGATCATCAGTTTGGACTGAATGGAAGTACGTAGCAGAAAGGTGAATGTACAAAAAATATATATACCCAATAAATGGGACATGAAGAAAGCTAACAAAAAGCAAATAAAGATGAAAAAACATGAGTTGAAGATAACAAAAAGCAAAACGGAGCGGTCGCTAAGCCTTTCCATCACGACCAATCCTGTTTATGCACTGAAGAGGAGCAGTGATGATGGTGGCGATAAACTAGCGCCTTTTATTTCCAAGCAACCACAAAACACAACGAGGCACGATTCATCATCATCATCATCAATGCTCACATGTACTGTATCATAACTTGGATTTTGATAACAATCAGCAAAACACACCAAATATGAACAGCCGTCATGTTTGATGAGAAAACAAACTTTTTGAGGAAGATGTCCATGTACGTTTGTTTGTTTCATTTTGTTTGTTTATTTTTATCTTAAATCACATTTTCTTCTTTGTTGTTTACTTTTTGTTGTCAATGTTTTCTTCATCTGTTTACTTTTTGTTGTTTTGGTTCGTGTACTCATTATATTAGTTTATATTTGTTATTTTTTTTCTCCAGCTTCATTTACTGTTTTGTCTATTGTCCATGTTTTCTTATTTTAGTATGTTTTCTTTATCATTTTCACATTTGTTTACTTTTTGTTATCATTGTTCAGTTTTCTTCCTCTATGTTTAGTTTTTTTTTATCTTTGTTCATATTTCCATCATCTTTGTTAACTTTCATGGTCATTTTCACTCTTTCATCTTTGTTTACTTTTAGCCCATCATTGTTAATTTTTTTGCTGCCACTTTTTGCTGCCATTTGTTTATATTTTCTTCAATCTTTGTTTACTTTTTATCTTTGTTTTTGCTATTTTGGTTTCCTTACTGATATCATTTTGCTTACTTTATGTTATCTTTGTTCACATTATTATTTCTTTGTAATCTTTTTGCTAACTTTGGACCCACTAAACCAGCTGCACTTTTTTCTCCTTATGTAATTTTTTTGTAGTGTATTTTCTTCATTGAGCCACTCACAAAGTCTTAAAAATATACATTTACATTAAAAAAAATATTAATAATACAGAACATAAAAGTGAGATGAGAGACTTTCTAAAAGTATGGAAAAATATGGAGTTGTGGGAAGGTTCTGACGAGTGGTGTTAAGCCACCTGTCCTGGTCGGCCGATGATGGCATGATAGAAATGTGACATCCGCTCAAACGGTTGCGTGTCTTGAGAGTGCGTGTGACATATGGCTTTATGATGGAAACCGTCACAACACATGCACACACCTAACACACACACACGCCACACACACCCCCACTACATCTGTTACAAAGATTGTGTGTGCAAGCTAGATGCTCCGCTCGCACATCAACTGCTTTTATTAACTCCATCTTGACACTCTCACGTCCAAATAATTGAGAACAGATGATTCATACTTAACATTTTTTTCCAGCAAGCATCAACGGCATGGATTGCTTTTTCTTTGGCTTTCTAATATGCAACAGGAAAACGTCACACAGAAAAGCAGGAGCAGGGAATCAAACCTCAAAACTGTTATGCAAATGAACTGAACTCCCAAATAAATTTAACAAAGTTGTTCCAAGTTGTTTTCTCTCCGCTGTACCACGGTTGTAGCCAGACTTGTAACTGTAAAGAGAACTGCGCACCGAAGCACGTCATCTGGTCTTTTGTGACTACATTTCATATATTAGCTTAGCGATTAGCATTGTCTGCTTGCGCCATCTTCCGTAGCTCCTCCTAATCCACCGTTAATGATAATGATCACCATAATTGTCAGAAGTGTAACTTATTTGCCGCCACAGAGGCGAGGATTAGTTACTTAGAGTAGAGGTAAGTGTTTAGCTGTTGCACACATGGTGTGGCGCAAACTAGCTTAGCATTCCACCTAGTTCCTGAGTTGCTGGTAAAGGATTGGTGACTTTGATATGGATGCATGTTTTTTTTTTTTTTTTTTAAATGATAATAGCTTGGAACTTTTTGAAAACACTGATGTCCATTTTTTTAAATTAATTAATTAATTTATTAATTAATTTATTAATTAATTAATTTATTTATTTATTTATTTTACAATTTTACGTTTTGGGGATGTCTGCATTCAGTTTCATCCCCAAATCCTAAAATGTGAAAAAAAAAAATACAAAAATACAAAAATGGCCATACCGGTAAGTGTTTTTCACATAGCAGCGACGATGTTCTAGGTCAGTTGGGAGAACTACAAAAAAAGCAAACAAGTAAAACAAAAAGCAATGGCGTAATCATGTCTGAAATCCCAATTCCGATCAGAAAACGATCATCGGCCGCACTGATGAGGTTGTGATTAATATTCACACTTTTGTTTGGGCGTGTGGTGATTCCCCTAAATTAAACATAAACAACTCTCTACTTGCCTCTAATGTGAACAACACCAACAAGGAATGCTTTTCATTCCTGAAATATAAAGCCAATTGTAATCATGAGCATTTCTCTCTGGAGCTAATCTGCAGAGTTGATGTTGTGAGCGCTTTAGGGAAAAAAAAAAACAAAAAAAGAAAGAAAAAAAGAAACAGCACTACGTAATGGAATATTAGTGTCTCTCGTGTCTGGCTTACTACTACTGTTGCGGCTGTGTTTCATCTCACACGCACACACTCAAACGCACGCACAGACACACACAGTCTGAGGACGGCGGTCTGGACAGCATCAGCAACCGCGGTCAACGCGGCGGTGTCTGGGTTATACACAGTTTAAAGTTCCCTTGGCAAGACACACAAGCACGGCAAAAGGGAGCGTGTAAGCCAGCTTGTTTTACGCCACAAGTTCAGAGTCATTCAAGAACATTTTCCGTGATTGCATCCAGTTCAACGGGATACACGCACCACACGCATGCACACAGGGGACAAAAGAGGAAGTGTGTATCCCGACTATGCAGGAAGTTGACTACAACAGCTTCCGCGCTTCTGTGATGACTTTCTACAAAGTTCCCAAACTGTCTTGGGAAAGACAAATAAATATTCAAAGCAGTCTAATACTGTACAGTGATTTTAAAAGTGTGGTACACAAGACCACTAGCGGCTCCCTCTAGTGGAAGGTGGCAGAATTCTAGCTAGCTAGCTAGCTAGATAGCTAGCTAGCACATCACTGGATAGATAGATAGATAGATAGATAGATAGATAGATAGATAGATAGATAGATAGATAGATAGATAGATAGTTGACCTGGCTAATCCCGTCCCTTTAAAAAAACAAAAAAACAAATGTGGCCCCTTGAGCACAAACGTTTTCACCACCCCAGTTCTCGTGTATCCTCTAACTAGCCCCAGTAGACAAACAGGAGCAATCAAAATGAAGTCTATACATAGTGAGCATATAGTATGACAGATAACTTTTAGGGGGACACTATCAATTACATGCATGAGCGGGGAGTAAATAATGCCTTCTAACTTTCTTTTAACCTGGATATCTAGAGAAAACAGTAGCGGCGGGATGCTCCTCAAGTTTAGCCCCATGCTTTTCAGGAAGATGTCATTATCATTTTTACGATGATTAATAATAATAACAATAAGCCGCTGCTGGACCATCTCATGTGACATCTTGGCAGCTGCTTCCCAGTATCGGCCTCTGCTGTTAGGAGTGGTGCTGGTCAAGGATACACCTTCCCTTTTTAACTGCCCTACATTCCCGTTACACACACAAACACATACACATACATAATGCTGTCTGGAGATGAGTGATGACCACACAATCACCTTTAAACTTCCATCTCTTTGCTAAGAGCTCCTCTTCCCGGGGGCCTACAATCATAGTGAGGCTCTTTTTTCCGTTAAGGTTTTAATGTTCGTGTGTGTGTTGGTCCCCATAACAGCATCTGGAACTTATTCCCACTTCACCACCGTTTATGGTAGAGCCATCACCAGCAGGATGCATGGACATCTATGGTGCGTCCCCCCCACCCCCACCAAGGCTGGCCATGTTTAAGAGACCCCCGAGGAGGAGATGGGGGTATCAGTGGTGGTGCGGGTGGTTATCCCCGCAGACGCACACATTAACAGGTCATGGCTCCCGTTAGCAAAGGGGTCAAAGAGGGGGCATTCGGCTGGTTGATTTTGAAGTTGTTCTTGTCTCAAAATTCAATGGCCTGATCATGGTTTGAACCTTGAACCTCCACTGACTTATCGCTTAGCCGGGTGATGCACTACAAATACAGAAATTACTGCAGATCTTTACTCTCTCCACACCCCCCCAATTACTTGATATGGTGATATTTATTTTTGTGAGATTAATTCATTCTCATTTTTCACATGTATATTGTCACGCCGCCACCAGAGTGGCGGTTCATGCTTTTGTTTTTACAGTCATGTTCCTGTTTTATTTTGATAGTCCTGACTCCACTCTCACCCCAGGTCACTTACCCTTCCTGCAGCCTCACTGATTACCGGTCCACGCCCATGATCACTACCACCTGTTCCTAATCAACCCGGACATAAAAGCCACCTGAATTCTCTCCTCGTTGCCGAAGTGTCACATATCTCAGTGCATGGAAGCGTCCTCTCAGTCCTCGTACCACCGTCCTTGTTTGATGTCTAGCCTTGCCTTGCCTTGTCTTGCGCCTTTAGTTTGCCCTGTTTTTCCTCCCTTGTGGAGCACCTTTTGTTGTCCCTGTTTTTGAGTGCCCTTTTTTGTATCTCCCGTTTGGAGCTCTTTTTGTTCAGCCTTTTTTCCCTCCTTGCGAGGCGATTTGAGTTTCATTGGATTAAAGCTGCAGCCTTGTTGGCCAACTTACACTCTGCGTCTGAGTCCTACCTCCTCGCTTCGTGTCAGTACACTTCGGCCAGCATGGACCCAGCGGAGAAGTTGGTGGCTGCACTTCGGCAACAGGCTGTCCGCCTGTCGCACCTGGAGGAGGGCCAGCAAGCCATGGTCATCCAGATAGATGAACTTGCTGGACGGGTGCAGGAGCTGGTGAACCACCTGCAACACTCCTCGCCAACCGTCACGAAACCGGAAGCAGCTGAATACCCGATCCCGACTCCAGCCTTGACCGGGGCTGGAATGAGACTGGCCTCCCCGGAGCGATACTCGGGAGAACCAGGACATTGTCAGGCATTCCTGACCGAATGTGACATTCACTTCGAACTCTCACCACAGGCATTTCCCACAGACCGTTCCCGCGTGGCCTTCTTGATTTCCCACCTGACGGGACGAGCCAGAGACTGGGCCACCACGGAATGGGCACGGCACTCCCCGACTTGCTCAACCGCAGCCGGGTTTAGCAGGGCTCTCCGCCTCGTTTTCGATCCAACCAACATGGATCGAGAGAAGACGCGAGAACTCAGCCATCTCAGACAAGGGAGAGAATCGGTTAATGATTACGCCATCCGATTCCGTACACTAGCAGCCAAGAGTGGCTGGAACGACACAGCTCTCTTTGACCACTTTTTGAAGGGGCTCACAACCTCCATGCAGGAACTCTTGCTTCCAAGTGACTTACCCAGCGACCTGGACTCATTGATTTCGCTTGCCATCCGCACTGATCATCGGAGGCGGGAGCTCAAGCAGAGCAGCGGACTCCAAAAGATACCTGGTTCGGGACCCCTCCAGCATCCACTGGCAAGTGAGACTTCAAGATATGCATTTCCCCAGTCATCCACCGCAAGGGAGGTCAGTGGAAATGACGAGGAACCCATGCAGCTTGGTCGGACCCAGCTAACCATCGAGGAGCGACAGCGGCGCCGCCAAGAAGGCCGCTGCTACTACTGTGGTGAACTTGGTCATCTGGTGGGATCTTGCACCGTGAAGAGAGGTCCACCGGTGAGTTTCCCGTCACCCCGTCCTGCTAAGACTCAAAGAATCACGCATGTCCGGATAAGCCACCATGCTATGACCATAGACCTGCCAGCCCTCATCGACTCCGGTTCCGACGAGAGCCTCATGGACTGGGGCCTCGTGAAACGGCTACGGGCCACCACCGAACCCCTTCCCCTAACCGTCCAGGCCAGAGCGCTTAATGGCAAGGAACTCTTTTGCATCACCCATATCACCGAACCCCTAGAAGTACGAATTGGACAACACATCGAAAACCTCCGTTTCCATGTAATCCAAGCTTCGACACCCACTTTGGTTCTGGGACACCCTTGGCTACGTCAACACAACCCCCGAATCGACTGGAACTCCGGAAACGTACTGGAATGGGGAATGGACTGTATGGATCACGTTTTGGAACAGTCATCAACCAGTGCATCCTCAGCCACGGTCAACCAGGTGACGCTTGAGCCTCTCGCTCCTGAACCTCGCCAGTCACCGTCTCAAGCCCCCGAATCTCGCCGGGCGCATCTCCAAGACCCTGAGCCACACCAAGTCTCTGCATCATGTCACGCCAAGTCTCTGCATCAGGTCCCGCCAAGTCCCTGCATCACGCCGACCAAGCCAAAGCCGACCAAGCCAAAGCCGACCAAGCCAAAGCCGACCAAGCCAAAGCCGACCAAGCCAAAGCCGACCAAGCCAAAGCCGACCAAGCCAAAGCCGACCAAGCCAAAGCCGACCAAGCCAAAGCCGACCAAGCCAAAGCCGACCAAGCCAAAGCCGTCCAAGCCAAAGCCGTCCAAGCCAAAGCCGTCCAAGCCAAAGCCGTCCAAGCCAAAGCCGTCCAAGCCAAAGCCGTCCACGCCAAAGCCGTCCACGCCAAAGCCGTCCACGCCAGGGCCGTCCACGCCAGGGCCGTCCACGCCAGGGCCGTCCACGCCAGGGCCGTCCACGCCAGGGCCGTCCACGCCAGGGCCGTCCACGCCAAGCCTGCCACACCTGCCAAGCCCACCACGTTTTGCCAAGCCTGTCACGCCAATTCTGCCACGTTTCGCCAGGTCTGCCAAGCCTGTCACGCCAATTCTGCCACGTTTGCCAAGCCTGCCGCGCCTCGTCAAATCTGCCACGCCAAGTCTGCCACGTCTACCACGCCTCGCCAAGTCTGCCAGGTCTACCAAGTCGAAACTATCCACGGGATCCCCTTGGTACTTTCCAAACCTGATCCGGCGCTAGGAAAGGGCCTTCGGAACGGTCCCGACGGGACTCTCGTCTGGCGTCATGGACGCCCTCCTGAACTGCCTTTTTGTCTGGGACGGATGGGTGGGTCGTGTTCCCTCCTCCGTGCCCCCTTCCGCCCGCCCTTGTTTTTGGACTCCTTGCTGAAAGGCCGTCAAGGGCCGGCCATTGAGGGGGGGGTACTGTCACGCCGCCACCAGAGTGGCGGTTCATGCTTTTGTTTTTACAATCATGTTCCTGTTTTATTTTGATAGTCCTGACTCCACTCTCACCCCAGGTCACTTACCCTTCCTGCAGCCTCACTGATTACCGGTCCACGCCTATGATCACTACCACCTGTTCCTAATCAACCCGGACATAAAAGCCACCTGAATTCTCTCCTCGTTGCCGAAGTGTCACATATCTCAGTGCATGGAAGCGTCCTCTCAGTCCTCGTACCACCGTCCTTGTTTGATGTCTAGCCTTGCCTTGTCTTGCGCCTTTAGTTTGCCCTGTTTTTCCTCCCTTGTGGAGCACCTTTTGTTGTCCCTGTTTTTGAGTGCCCTTTTTTGTATCTCCCGTTTGGAGCTCTTTTTGTTCAGCCTTTTTTCCCTCCTTGCGAGGCGATTTGAGTTTCATTGGATTAAAGCTGCAGCCTTGTTGGCCAACTTACACTCTGCGTCTGAGTCCTACCTCCTCGCTTCGTGTCATATATATTAACCAATTATTTAATAAACTAAAATATTTACAAGTTTATTTTTAGTAAGATTTTGAATTTCTACTATTGTAGTTTATTTTTTAATAATGAAATTTATTTGAATAATATTTTGTTGTTGTAAAACTGGCAGCAAAAAGTGGCGACTGTTGTAATAATAGTAAATTTTAATGGTAAAAATATTTAAAACTAATTTTCAAATAATTATTTATTTATAATTTTACAAATAAAAAATAAAAAATACAAATAATTTTAAATAACAAAATATTCATATTTTAATGTTATTAATAACAACGTAATAAGCATTAAAAATGAATAATTAATTAGAATTAGTCAACCAATTATTTACTAAGAATGTTTACATTATTTTATGCTAAACATGTTAGTTTTGTATTTTATTATTTAGAATGAATATGATAGGAATTTTCTATAATATTAAAAAGAAAATAGTCAATACTTATGCTTCATCATAATTAATATAATTATATAATAGCATGAGTTTAAAAAAATACTATTTACCATTATTTTGTATTTTATGTTAAATGGATTATTTTAACAAAGTAATAAAACAGTCTAATATAATGCATTTATTATTATTATTATTATTATTATTAATTTGTTCATACTGCATTATGTTGTATAACTTGCATAAAAGCAAAACACCATTTTGAGATGTAATTTTACCGACGTCATCCAAGTGACGACTGTTTGCCCTTGTGTTTTGTTTGAGTTTTTGGGTTACTTTCTTCTTAAACACCATTGAGCAGTCAATGCTGGCAAAATGCACCCAGTAAAAAACAAAAACAAAGTAGTGCCACACAGTTTGCCACAAAATGTGTTGGCCAACGGCAAGACACTCGTAAACACGCTAACACAAACTAACCACATACAAGGCTTTTAACAGCCGTGTTGACGTATCCTGTACAGTACAGCGGTTGAAGTTTTACATGCTAACACGACTGCATTCTGCTTAAGCCTCAAAAATATCCAGCTGAGCTGCTACATCAATTTCTTTACCCAGGTTGCTATGTTGCTATATGTTAGCATAGCAAGTGTTAGCATTAGATTAATTCTCGTTTGTAATAGTGCCAAAGATTAATTTTTAATAGTACCAACAACAGGGCAAGATGGAAAATCAGCTTGTTCTCTATCCAGTGTGCGGGCTTGTTAGCAGTGGCCACCCACTGTTAGCGTTTGATCAATTTTCATTAGTCAGGGTGCCAAAGCTTTATTTGTAATATAAATGAAAAACAGGGAAAGGAACTCAAGTTTGTTTACATCAATTTATCTCAACTCTTTCTCTACGATGCTATCTAGCTATATTTTAGTATATAACCATATAATACTAACTTAAGTTAGCACTAGAGCACATCACTGAGGCACAAGATGTTCCGGATTATGGGTTCAAATAGTTTGTTAGCATGCTACGTGGTACTGCCCAAGCTTTTAGCACTAGATTCTGGTAGAAATTCAAGGAAACTTCCAAGCATGTCGTAAGCGGAAAATGCACTTCGCACCAGGTCTGTATTTGACATCTATTTTGGGTGGTCCCGCCATGGTGACCGCTGCACTTAACATAAGCCCCAAGCGAGCTAGCGCAGCGCTAAAATGAGATGATTTGTCTTGTCAACGAGGTCCTTTACATGGAGGGCGGTGTTTGCCTCATTTTTTTTTTGGCCTCATTACACTCGAGCCTAGCTGAATTTGGGTGAAAGAGATGTGACACCCTGACTAGTCGCCAGCCAATAGTAGGGCACATAAATGACCATTCACTCACCAAAATATTAATAACTTTGATCTTAACTATAAACATTTATGATGTTTTGTTTTGTTTTGTTTTTGTTGTTTTTTATCGTGTTTAGGAGTGCTTGCCACTCACATTGTTGCAATGCACTTGCTCACCATAATGTCATTATGAGAACAAGATAGGTCTGCCCACACACAACAAGCTATTTTCAGCAAGACAAAAATTTGGACGTCAAACTATAATTCTCTATCCTTGGGGTATTTTGATGAACGAATGTCACAAATATACTATTAAGAGACCTGGGAACTATTTCAGAAAAAATATGTCTCCTTTCAGCCCGAAAAGCACATCAGGGACACAAAAATGCGATACACGACTGGTGTCAGACTGCAAAACCACAGGGATGGGCTAACAGATGCTAAAATGAATTATTCTGGCGCGTAAGGCTAATTAGGTTGGGACTTCAGTAACAAGTCATGCGTCACCGGGCCAAATAAAAGCCTGAGTCATTAGAGGATGCTGCCACGGTTACGAATGCCTCACCGTCGCCGCCTAATGCAAATCAGCACTGAATTGTGTATTTTCATGAAGACACAACTACTGCATAAAACACCACTCCTAAAAAAAGTTAGGGATACTATAGGCTTTTTGGGTGAAATTTCAGGATGAACCGCTCTTTGTTGGCGATTATCAATATGCTCAAAAAGTACGGAAGGTTAAATTAAGTTCGCCTGTAAATGTCATAGGGAATTTCAGGTTCATCCTTAAGTTTCACCTGAAAACTCAATATCTTTTTGGGAATGGTGCATGTGTGAATTTTGTCATGAAGATTCATTGATGAGACAAGAAAATGCATTCAACTAAGTAAATGTCTCAATACAAAGCAGCCTCCAGGACAAATGTCTATTATTTCCACAGATTAGTAATGACATCTTCTTCATGTTTTATCATCAAATCTATGTACGTATTATACTGGCCCCTGGTGGCCAAGGACCAAGTCTATTGTATTGAAGCAAAAAAAAAAAAAAGGTTTTACAAGGTACAATATTAATAAACTACTGCTACAGTACATTTTTTCTTATAAAAATAATGTCATTGTGTTTGGCTTTTTCTTTTTTAAACATTTTAACACATCCGGCCCTCGGATTTCTGACCTCAGTCAATCCCACAAAATTGTCAACCTATCGAACTCACAACTCTGTTGAATAAAATTGCCCCCCTATCATCCGGTATGTGTATGAATGGAAATAAATGGTAATTCCCTTGCTTCCACAACAAAAGCCATCTATTCACACCTTGTAGAATATTATTAGCTAAAATTAATTCCGTCACTGGACAGACCTGTGGGTTTAATGGTTTTTTTTTTGTCAAAAGCCGATTATAGGGGCATGTTGGTGGTGTTGCCTTTTCCCCTTGAACAACAATCTCAATGTGCACATGTCACCTTGAGGCCGTTGCGAGTAACCCAATCTGACCCGGGTCTTTTTGGACCCACTTGCCTCTAAATATACATCCCGGGCATGGGATGGGAAAACGGATCCATCCGCCTTTCCTCACCTGACACTGTAAACGAGTTGGAAAAAACAATCATCGGAGTCAGAGTCAAGATGGCCGCTGAGACTTTTGCGGTCTCGTTTCCGTAATAGTTGGGCTCGTTTATCAAAGTGATATTTTTATCACGGTGATGAATGACTTTCGAAAGAAACTTGCCGCAGGGTAACGGAAGAACTTCTTGATGAATTTCACTATCAGTCTTTGGCTCCGTGCAGCCGGATCCCATTTTACTGTATCATTCGGAGTATGTGTGTGTATGTGCTTGTCTTTCTATCTCTACATGGCTCCATCCATGACACCCAACCTCTTTTTTGTGAGGACATTTTTGTCTTTGTGCGGACATTTGAACTGGTCCACTGTAATAAACTGTGTGTTCTTGTCATTCTATATTTGCGAGGCACTAATCTTGACACGCGAGCTTTATTGTGGGGACAGGACAATTTGCCTCTTTTAGACAAAATGTGTGTCTGCTAAACAGACTTACAGTACACAAACATGATGTATTTGTGTGCATGTGCATGTCTATGTGTGAGATGGAGATGCCGATTAGAGCAGGAAGAAGATGAAAGCCTCCATCAGGGCCATTATGATCATTGATGGTTTGATTTGTGCATCATTGGCTGAAGAGCGGAACAAGATGCCTAACTCATAGCCAGTACATCTTTTAAATTAGATTAGCTGCCGTAGAAGCTGTTTTTTTTTTGTTTTTTTTTGGTAGTCGCGTTTTTCATCCATTTTGGCTCCACATTCCATCACGTTGAAGAAAAAAAATGGATTGTGCGCAACCTATTCCTTGTGGTGAACAAACACGCAACTATGCGATTAATTTGCAGTATTGACTCGATTTGCTCTTGGGTGAATTTACTCCAGTTCAGCCGTGCTCGTGAGTCAGATGTTGGCACGCGCTGTGAGAGTAAATGTGATTGACTTACACCGTGTGGGAGAGCAGTTCAATGTAAATCAATGGGCCTGCAGACACAGCAGGAATGCGGCAGGATGGTAACGTCACGGCAATAATAGTTCATTTTAAAGAATCTTGCTTTTTTTATTGTTGTTTGTTTGGCACAGTGGAGCAAAAACTCCTCAGCGGATTCCTGTGAAACCTAAGCTCAGAATTTATTCACATTTGGTGAGGGTGCACATTCTGTTTTTGCTATTCCGTTAAAGTAGCACTAAGGAACTTTTCAACCTTAATAAAATATTTTCACAAAATGAAACATTGACTTAAAAACTAGCTGAATGATAGCTTTGCCATAGCCTGAGGGGGTCTGCATCATTTTTACTGGCACGAAGGACAGTCAATGATCGACACTGGCCCAGCTTTCACTCGCTGGCGTGAGCTAAAAAAACGATGCAATGCGCTTGTCCTCATGGGAAATGTGGTCTTCATTCAGGAAAAACATTACCACTTTGGTCTATATGGCGCCGCCATAACATTAACGCAAAGTTCCTTAGTGTTGCTTTAACATGGTGTAGATAATTTTATGGACATTTTCCACAAATTGCTCATTAAATAATTCAGGAATCTTACATGGGCTAATGTTTGATATACTGTAAACAATTAATCAATTTACAAAATCATAGCCAGTTCTCCCAAATTAGACACTTTATTCAATTTTATTCCGACTAAATTTAAAAAAATTTATAATAATATATTGCTGACCTTTAATGCCTCGAAAACTCGTACATTGGGACACTTATAAGTCAAAGAACCCATCCATCATCCATCCATTCTCTTGATCGCTTATTCCTCACGAGGGTCATGGGGGGTGCTGGAGCCTATCACAGCTGGCTTTGGGCAGTGGGCGGGGTACACCCTGGACTGGTTGCCAGCCAATCGCAGAAGTCAAAGAATCACTGTACTTAAAGGACACAAAGTGTGATTAATTGACAAAATGAGGGATTTTTTTCTGTTTTTTCTGGTTTACTTTGTATATTTAACCAACCAACCTACTAATGAAACCAACCAATTTCTAATAATCAACTAACCCACAATCTTACTAGTCCACCAACTTAACGAACATACCAGCCAGTCAAAAAAAAAAAAAAAAAAAAAAAAAAAAAAAAAACTATCCAAGCACAAAACGGTAATAAAGTACTGTCTCTAAAAAGAAGTCAATGATGTGATGCATTGTTGAGATGCTTCGAGGGAACACGTCGTATTCCCAGAGAGGGGACGTTGGGGCGGCCTTCATATTCCTAAAAGCACATCAAGTACCGGCCAGCCGCTATGTCGGCCAGACACTAAGTAGAAAGGTGCCGCCATGGAAATTCCCAATAAGTACAAGAGGAGGCCTGGAAACTGCTGGTCTGCTACATGGCTCCTGTCTTATCCACTAGGCGCACGACTTGATTTGATTGGACGGTGATGATGATGCTGCAAGAGCAATCAAAGCGCTAACGACTCGCTCCTTCGTGACAAGACGATTGTTAGTCCAGTTGGCGTCACACGACACGGAAAAGATGTTTATCCACATTTGACATCCATTACTCTCTAATATATGACTTAAATAAAACGATGTTTTGTGTCGGTGCTCGCACCACACACAAGGTAAGCAAATATCTGGCACACACAATTTCGTAGGGATCCAATGTGCATTTTTTGCAAGGTATCATTTTTAACTTGGTGGTACAACTAGTCCTTGTAAAAATCCCACCAGTTACTTGCATCCTCACTTGTTTTTGATACACAAAGAATTATGACAAATACACAGCATTTACAGTAAGCCTTTGTTTATATTCACTGTAGTCTCCAGATTGATTTATTGCCCAGCCCTACCTTTGAGTATTGTTATATTTACGTTACTTGAAGGAATATCACTCCCAGAAGTCGATGCTAATTTTCTGTTAGCCTGTCAATGGGATTTTACATTTACTTTAGCATTAGCAATGGCAATTTTTTGAAGCATGTCTTGTATTAAAATATACAATGTGTGAAGTAAGTTCTTTTTTGCTTCTGTGTGTTTAGTTTTACAGTAAAATCCAGCTGGAGTGTCATGAAACAACTTAAAGCACGCTCAGGGAGGACGGAATCATAGACATCACAAGCTTGCTCCACAAGTACCTGGAAAGTCGGGAACTTGCAAACATGCGGTGCCATTTAGCACATTAATCATTTCTCTTCAATTATAATGTTTTTATGTGAGACACCAAAAATGTAATCACGATTAAATTAAAACAGTTTTTGTAATTAACCCAATAGAGATAAATATATGAATTATTAATCCAGCATATCCAGTCTAAGGTGTATCCTGCCTCTCTTCTGTGCAGCTCCTCTCACAAGCACAAGGGATATATGCTTAATTTTGTAATTAAACTAATAGTGATGAAGCAACATTTATACGCTTGTAATGTGCCATCAAGAAAAATGTGTTTAATTTTCATGGATACAATTGAAAAAAAGGCTCAGCAGGGTTAGCCTCTGCCAGCACAGTTAATAACACCTCTTCAAAGGTACATGTTAATGTGGGCCGCAAGGCATTGGCGCAATAGCAGATGTCCAATATATAATTAACATTTACACGGCGAACTGTGAAGGTTAGCAGACTCCGTTTAATGGTGACAAAGTGCGCCCGAGCTGCGGTATTGAATCATGCCGGCGGCATACTACAACTCCCTTGTATGATTTTTTTTTTTTTTCCCAGTTTCTTTAATGTCCACTTTTTAATTCAAACTATAAAACATTTCAGAACTCGAAGGTTATTAGATGAGTTAATGAGCTAACAAACAAGTGTGTGCTAATTAACCAGCTCCCATGTAAACAAACTAGCACACACGCTAACAAACAAATAGATGCTAATTAGCAAGGTCAGGCGCTAACAAACGAATATACTCTATTATTATCCAGTTTTCATGCTAGGATTTTATGTGAAATGGGACGCTCACCTGTTAACAAATGAATAAACACTCATTAAAGTGCTAATAAGCAACACATGCTTAGAAACAAATCACATCTTGTGTAAAACAAACACAGGGTTTATCCAGGTATCACCAAAAACCAATTTAATGCTTTTAATACAATTTTTAATGCAACTTAAAAGTAATTTAATGCACACGTTGGAATTAACCGTATATCTGTTCTAAATGTACAATAAAATGTTGTTTTCATACTCTTACAACAAATGTGGCAAATACAAATGTGCTTGTATCTTTCAGTTCATTGGCTCAGTAATTTAACGTAAGTAATTCAAAAAGCTATTCGAAGTTAAAAATATTTACTAAACAGTTATGAAACAATTTTCTACCACTGGGTGGCATTAGTGTTTCATATTAGACGTTGGAGACAGGAACAGTACAAAAAAAGAAAGTCAGAAATTGCATTGTATACATCACTTGTATTTAATTTTTAGTGACTTTGGACATCGTATTTAATGTTCTTGTGTACAAGCAAGTCCAAATTTAGAGTTGCTCTGTTTGTATGTTTTTGATTGCCGTAATATTATGCAAATATCTCTTCGCTTGAAAGTGTGTTAATAAGGTTACAAGTGTTGCATTTACACTAAAAACGTTTTTATTTTTTACAGTATGGTGTCTGTACTTTATATTACAGATGCTCAACGGATCTCTGAGATAATCAAGGGTTCACCACACTTGGAAGAAAATGTGATCCCGTCACAGTCTCGAACAAGTTGATGAAGTGTCTAAAAAAAAAAAAATTCAGCTTGTCAAATTGATGCAGATGAATATATACGCGTGAAGAATGAATAAATTCATAATGAAGCGAGCGCAGCAGAAGGAAGACCGTGTCGGCCAATTAATGAGTGAAAGTCGTGAAAAGCCGAGCAAACAAAGTTGGAGGATGTTTTGTGTCGTGTGTGTCGGCCTGCGCATCGATCTGCCGTGCTGTTTGCTCTGCTTGACGCACACACATTCAAACACACACAGCAGACGCTAATCAATCCACAGCAACCTCTCCGATGAGGAGGTTAGCCAAAGTGTTACTTGTTGTCGTGGCAACCGGGAGGAGATTCAAGACAGGCCGTGATGGGTTTGCACATCATTGCAAGAGAAACATTTGTGTGTGTGTTTGTGAGAGAGTTTGTGTGAGAGCTCAACAATTAGCCATGGCCCTAATCACCGGGAAGAAGGCGTGTCCTTTTGCTATCATTACGATCAATAATGCATGCTAACGTAAAGGGCAGAGAAAGCTGCCTGGCCATAAAGTGTCCACCAACTCCATGTATCAAAAAACACTCAATTAAGTAATTAATTAATTTAAAAAAAATCATTACAATATACTCTACAGTTGGACTTGCACAGTTGTAGGGAAAAAATATATCAAATTTTTATTTTTCAGTTTCTGGACACAATCTATAATATTTACCCAAATTCTGCCAAATTCCTGAAACTTCAACTCAAAATATTAAAACGTATCAGTTCCCATATTGGTATTGGTGATACTGGCTCCCTCTTGAATTGGTATAATATCATCACCACTGTACAGTGTCATGTCTGGGTCACGCCAGGGTTAGGTTTGAGTTCATGACCTGTTAAGTTTGGGTTTGTGACCGTCAGGTCAAGTGTCTGTTTGGAATTGATGTAACAGCATCTAGTTTCAACTGGTTTTAAGTTATGTGACAGCTATGTGATATCAGGAGCTTTGTGATGTAAATCTTTAATCCTTTACTTAGTCACAACCAATCAGATCGATTCACTGTCTGTAGTAGCTGTCGGAGAAGTGTGTGTGTTTGTCGGATTATTACCACTGTTCCTCGGTGCAGCTCCACAGCCCAAGGGAGCTTGGCGTCTCGTGATTCTCGATGCTTTCTCGTTGTTTTTCGTTTAGTCAATTTGTGTAAATAAAGAGTTAAAACCTTATTTGCGTCTGCGCTTTGGGATCCAACCTTCAGAACATAACATACAGCCATAAAAAGGCTCCACATGAAAAGTGTGGAGGTCCATCCATTACTGTCCGTTTTGGGAGGAAGCCAGGTTTGGAGGAGCAAATCTCATGTTCCTCTTTTAATGCGGCCGGGCTGAACGCATCGGCGACACCGCCGTAACTCATCCCAGGAACGTCGCCTCCTCCTGGCTTTACTTAACAAGGTCAGGAGACGGCAAGATGGTTGGAAACATTCATCACGCGGCCGTCGCTCCTCGCCTATTTGAGTTGCCGTGTGTGAGTGATTATGGAAAATCAATGAGCTTCAGCTCATTTTTGGACCCGTCACATTTCCGCTGGCTGCCGATTCGGGATGGTGTTCATTTTCCAAATTAATGTGAGCAAAAAAGCTTGACAATTTAGGACTGCCCATCCGTCTAGGATACCTGCTTCAGATTGGGGCTCTTTTGGGCGAAGTCTAGCAGGAGTTTATCAAAGTATAAGCCCGAGAAGTTACCTAAAATGGCCGCTTCAAACCAAAATGGAGACTGTCTGCATGCTTGAATTCTGGAATTGGGTCCTTGAGACTTTTTTGTGCATCCTGTTATGGTACATGACCAACCAATTTGTATCAATCAGTGAAACTGGTAACCTGGACTTATTTATATTTATTAATGTATTTTTATCTTAAGCTTTGGGGGGAAATACTGAGTGAGTTTTGGGGGATCGTCTTGGGGACCTCTAAAATACATATTCAGCTAGGTACAACAATGGTGAGTTTTTGGGTATGTTGAGGCCCCCAAAAGGACATACAGATGGAAAAATAATACTGAACAAAATGAATATTTTCCACAGAGTGTTAAATGTGGGTGAAGTGGAACACAGTCGAATATGGTTAAAGTTTCATTAAATGCATTTATTAGTAGCTAAACTTTGTATAAATGGCCCCTCACATTTACTGCCACTTCTTATCCAGTCCCATTCATTCCCAGTTAAACTTTCCATGGAAAGTTAATAAAACAGTGCACCTGTCTACCGTTGCTATTCTCTGCATGCACAATATTATATTGCCTCGATTTGGCTGCACTGGGATTGCATTAGGCAACACTGAAGAATGAGGACTGTTATATGAAATCAGTATTGTGCCAGCCACTGTATTAAAGTCGTCTTTAAAAGCAGAGCCGGGTCGAAATAAATGAATAATAAATGATTGCAGTATATGAGTCTGCTGAAGCTTGCTCTTATATCACTGAACAATGGATGTCAAGGGAACTATCAGGATAGTTAAGCGTTCCTTGTAGTCCGCCTAACCATCAAACATTTACCTCAGTGTTTTGGGCTTTGTATTTTGGCCTTTTTATTTTGGCCTTTGTTTTTTTCTTGTGACATTTATTCTGAAAGGACAGGATGATGGTGATGAGAGAAAAAGATGAAGAAAGAGTCACGATCGTCTGAGATGATGGCGCTGGTTGTCACTGTATATAATTACATTTTCTACTTCCTGCTATTCCCGCTGCTGCATCTATTTGTGACTAAACGTACTTTGATGGCAAATTTCTCACGGCATCCATTTCCGGCAAGAGGAAGATTGGAGTAAAAATGGAGACTGCTAAGTTAGCTTTGCTTTAGCTAATGTGCTATATTTTAACGTTTGCATTCCAGTAGTTGTTGTTGTTATTTGATTTCATATAAAAACAATTGAGAGCCACAAATTATTACTTCTCCTCATTTGTCTTTGAAGTCAAGTGGACTGTATTTGTATGACACTTATGGAGACATACAATGGAAAATGTACTTTTTATATTGTTTGCAAACAAATAGTGGTGTATGCCCGCCCATCAAATGTGAAACCTTCAGTACTTTTGCATTACTTAAATAGTGGGGCTAAGAAAGTCCTTAGCCACTTTCAAACTGGGGCCAGAATACGCTAGCTTGCGATGTGTTGATTGACACTAAAGTATCGATACTAAATCTTTTGTTCAAAACCGAGTCTCAAATCAAAATATTGTTACTATTGATTCTTCAGTAATTTGAAGAAATGTACAGTACTCGTATATCATTTACAGCAGTGGTGTCAAACATACGGCCCGCGGGCCGGATCAGGCCCACAAAGGGGTTTATATCCGGCCCGCGAGACGACTTTGTAAAGTAAAAAAAATAAAAATAAATACAAATAAATTCATGTCCGACCAATTAATCAGTCAGCCACAATCAAAGATATAAATTTGTAATTTTACAACAGTCCTCAGATGAGTAATGTAACTTGTACACGGAATCGCCATGGAAGTCATTATTTTACACACATCTTAAAGTTATGGTTTGCTTAAAAAAAAAAAAAAGTTTTTGTTTTTTTTTAATTATAGACCAACATACACGTGTTAAATACAACACAAATTCAATTACTGGTAACACAAATACATATGACAAGGATTAACGTCCTCATATCTGCGAATAATTGATGGAAATTGTTTTTAAGTTATATACCATTATTTTACCGATTCATCCCACTTAGTAATATATTTTCCTCCATGTGGCCCCTGAGCTAATATGAGTTTGACACCCCTCATTTACAGGAAGAAAAAGAAACCATTTACAAACCAGTACGAGTACACAACTGTAGTCACCGATACGAATACCAACTACCGATACCACTATTACTTTTGATACATAAAATGTCCCAAAGAAAGCCCTATATATCCCAATATAGATTTTTTTTTCCTGAAAATGGCATTAAATAACTAATAGCGATTTTCTATTCTTCTAATTTCTCACTTCTAGTTCCCGATTGTAAAACGGCTGCTGTCGCGAGAATTGATACCATGAAATATCGGCCTAATGATGAACCCTTATATATATATTTTTTTTTCTCCAACTAGATAAATGTGTAATCCTAGTCACACATTTACAAACAGCCACTCAGATTGTGATGTTTGTGGAAAACTGGTAAGGGCTACACAAGGATCCTTGTGGAACACCTCAGTTGAAACTACGACACATTATGGGAGGTATTTAAGATGAGGTGGCCAGTAGAGGTGAGCACAGTGTCAGATGGTAGCTCGGACAAGATAGTCACCTCAGCCAGGTAGTATACAGGTACAGAGGTGCAAAATGTGGTGCTTTAACTATAATTCTTTATCCTTGGGCTATTTTTCAAGTATTACCATGGTAACAGTTTGGACTCTGAAAGCAACAATTCCAGTTCTAATTGATATCAATGAGAACTTTTTCCCAACAAATCAAAGTGTGATTATATTAAATTCGATGCTGACTCAGACACAGCTGAAGATAAGCAGCACACAAGGCTAATGTCTATTTAATGCGGGCTTCCAGCACTGAGGTGGTCGCCGTCGTTGCACAGCTGCTTGCGTTCTCGGCGAACATGCCGAGGGAGGGGGGGAGAAAAAAAAAAAAGAAAGACGACATTTGGAGCAATTGTAGCGGGAGGTTCATCACACCATGTGACGTCGGGAGGGACGTTTAGGAAGTGTGCAACGCGAGCTCCACGAACAGGACGTGCGCACTGGTGACCATCCATCTCATGTCATCCAAAGAGTGCGTCACACCATGCAGTTTACGGGATGTAAACATGTATTCAGGCAGACAAGTATAACAGTTACAAAAGAGAGAATTATTAACTCATTCACTCCCAGCCATTTTCACAGAAGCAATCCCGTTTGCTCCCGGCTGTTTTACTAGATTTTGCAAGGCCCACAGAATATTGTGTTCTATTGGTATAAAAGCATGGAATCTATCAAAAGAAAGATTAAAGTCTCTTCCTTCATCAGGAAAAAAAAAAAAGTATGTTTCTATCCGTTTCCGTTTTGCAGCAATTAGCATTAGAAGAGAGCTCAATTTAATCAGTTTTCACAAATCTATTCAAAATTGTGAGTAATTGAGCTTTTTTTCTAGATGGCCCTGGTTGATCTCCTTTGCTCTGCTGCCACCTGTTGGCCGTTTGTGTAATAACTACCATTTCCGCAACCATTCTTTGCAGTTGAGAGGCTGCATCAAAGCCTTATGTTCGCTCTAGCATAAAAAACAAAAAAAACGTATAAATACGTCTTTGGGACACTTAAAACTTTAGAAAAAAACATTTACACATTGGGCGCAAATGAGTTAATTAAGCTATAAAAATACAAGTGGCAGAAGCTGAACTGAACTGTGTTTGTTTACGGCGTGACCTGACCATTACCTAATATGTTCCATGTGGTTACTGCGCTGCAAAATCCTAATCCGAAGACATATAACATTAAACCCCTCGATGGTGACCTGCTTCTATTTCGGTTGAATCCAAGTTGACATGGTTCACACACACACATAGAGAGCAGGGAGGTGCGATGCTATCCAAACAGCCAGCTGTCCTGTTGTGTCAGGATGCTCGCTGTGTTGGCTGCAGTCCTGGGAGAAGGCTTACTTTGACAAAACAGAGCCTCACTCCGCATTAGACGCGACTCCCGTCAATGGACTGGGCCCCACGCCTACAAACACACACATATGCACGCGCACGCACACACACACACACACAGCCAGAGAAAGTGTCTCCCGCACTTTCATTCACAGGGACATTCTCTCTCCTTGTGGCTTGTTCGCCGTCACCCGAGGATGCCGACACACGCACACACACACATGCAAAAATGCCAGGCTTCCAGTGTCAAACATGAGAAGCCAATGACTGTCAAAACTCTGGTTGCTAGGGGCAACACTGAGTATGCTGGCAGATTGGTTCGTACCTTGACCAAACTCATAAATTCATGTTGGTGGTTCGGAACCTTCCACCAGCAAAAAGTGAGGGAATTAAACTTTTTTTTTTTTTCTCCAGACCAATACCACTATATCTTGAGTACTCACCGATACCAGGTAACTGACACCACTTTTGATACATCAAATTCCTATTAAGCCTATGACAGAAAATTACAAAGGAAGACCTTTCATTTATTTCTGACAAAAGGCAGAATAGTCACGCAGCGATAGAGAATTTAAGTTAAAAAAATAAATCACATTTGCAATAAATTAAGGTAAGGTAAGATAAGGATTTTACCCTACCTAGCTCAGTTAATTTATTATTAAAAACACATAAAATATTTTTTCTTAATTATTATCTTAAATTATAAATACATTTTATTTATTTATTTATTTATTTATTTATGTTTATTATATATGTGCAGTTCTGCTGTTCTGAAAAACATTTTCTTTTGTGGAGAGGGAGAGCGAGAGAATAAAAAAGAGAAAAAGAGAGAAAGAGCGAGAGAGAGAGAGAGAGAGAGAGAGATAGAGAGAGATAGAGAGAGAGAGAGAGAGAAAGTGAGAGAGAGAGATAGAGAGAGATAGAGATAGAGAGAGAGATAGAGAGAGATAGAGAGAGAGCGAGAGAGAAAGTGAGAGATAGAGAGAGAGATAGAGAGAGAGATAGAGAGAGAGCGAGAGAGAGAGAAAGTGAGAGAGAGAGATAGAGAGAGATAGAGAGAGAGATAGAGAGAGAGCGAGAGAGAGCGAAAGAGAGAAAGAGATAGAGAGAGAGATAGAGAGAGCGAGAGAGCGAGAAAGAGAGAGAGAGAGAGAGATATAGAGAGAGATAGAGAGAGCGAGAGAGAGAGAAAGTGAGAGAGAGAGATAGAGATAGAGAGAGAGATAGAGATAGAGATAGAGAGAGAGCGAGAGAAAGTGAGAGAGAGAGATAGAGAGAGAGAGAGAAAGTGAGAGAGAGAGATAGAGAGAGATAGAGATAGAGAGAGATAGAGAGAGAGAGAGAGAGAGAGAGATAGAGAGAGAGATAGAGAGAGAGAAAGTGAGAGAGAGAGAGAATAGTTGTACTAGTTGCACCCAAAAAGGGAAAACTCGTCAAAAAGTGACGCAATTGAAATATGTCAAAAACATGTTTGAAGTTTGCCAACTTCCTCCTCAGACACACACTGAGTGCACACTTATTGCGTGACCTGCTCGCATGTCACAGCACATCCGTCATCATCGTCCTCATCGTCCCTCCCGATGTCGCACATTCTCACCATCGACTTGTGACTGATGTCGCCGCCGCCTGCCTCTTTGACACCTTACGGCGAACCCGCTTAATGGACGGACGACACGCAACCAGACGCAATCCGACGCTCGCACGGATGGTTCGCGACAGAACATTTGTTGTGAAATAAAACTATGCTGAACAGAACTTTGTGTTTAGGTACCACTGTTGATGAACTGGATTTTCGGATGTGTGCCTTTAAGGGGTGTGTCCGAGTGAAGCCACTAAAATCATAGTGTTGTCGCATTTAAGCTACTCCTTTAGATATAATTTTTTGTTGTATTGTAAAAATAACCCCGAATGAAATTGAACTGAGACGTGAGGTCTGCAGATAAACAAATGCGAAAGGTTTTTTTTTACGGATGAGATCACACCATCATGTAATAATAATCACTTTTTGACACCGACTGGCCGCAGCATCCGCCTCATAGCACTGCTGATGCTTTGGAGATGAACGAGAAAGGCTCCTCCAAATAACATTCAAGACCGCGGAGGAGCTGCACCTTCATCAAGCACGCATGCGGAATGCAGCCATGGAAAGAATCTGCGGTTCGCACGAGGTTTAGCGCCACATTAAAAAGAAGCGTTGCGTGAAACCGCAATGGAGTCGAGCGCAGCAAGAATGGATATGGTTGCTGGAATGCGCTACTAGTGCACGCTCATAAGAGAAGACACTAGGTGTGGCCAAACTACAGCCATGTAGCCACTAATTTTCTCTGCTCCATCTCCTGTGGGTTAGAATCACCTGACCACTATTACGATTACTACTACTTATAATAATAAATTGGTTTTCTATAGGACTTTTCTAGATATGCAAAACAACTATTTACAACTAAAACATTAACAGCATTTTTCTTTGTTCCGTTTCAGAAGGAAAAATGTTTTCCAACACTTTCTTGTTTTTCCTTCAGATTCATTATTTTTTGTGTGTGTTGGGTATACGTGTAGAAACATAAATGAAACTAATTAGTGTAGCACAGCATAGTGCCGAAAAGGTCAAAGGCATCTCCAGATTTTGTGTTTTTTTGTGGAAAAGGTATGACAGTGACCATAGAAACATAAATGGAGCTCATTAGCGTAGCATGCCAGAGCATAGTGACAAAAAGGTCAACAGCATCTCTGAACATCTTTTGTGTTTCCAACTCAGAAAAGAATGATGATGACTACTACAGAACCGCAAATTAAACTTATTATTAGCACAGCATAGCAACGAAAGTGTTGAATGCGCTTCTGATGACCTTTTGTATTTTTTTTTGAGGGGGGGTAGACTATCACCGCAGAAGCGTAAATGGAAGGTATTAACATCGTGTATCATAGCTTCGCATAACATAGGTTAGCAATGAGTGGTGTGGAAAGTGTACTAGAAAACCTTTGGGTTTTTGGTGGGAAAAGTTTGACGATGACCATAGAATTCTACATTGAACTTATTAGCCTAACATAGTATAGCGTAGCATAGCATAGTGATACAAAGGTACAATGTGTCTCTGAAGGTTTATGGCTTTTTCTTTTTTTTCTGCAAGAGAAGTGTGGCACTGAATATAGATGTAAAAGGAACTTTGCATTTTTAACTTGTCAGAAAAGTGTAACGATTAGCATAGAATAGCAAAGAAGTGAAAAAGTCAAAGGTCAAGTGTAAGTTATTAGCATATCATAGCATTGGGAAAAATGAGATAAGAAAAGGGTCTCGGATAAACATACATTGAAAAAGCTGCAAAGTTCTATACTTTTATTCCATGTCTTCCACGTATCTGTGGAGCTTTCCTACTAAAAGCTTTCGTGGCAAACATGATTTACACCCATTGGAGATGATTATTACTCATATGACAAACATTGGGAGGAAGAGCTTTTTACATCCACACCAAAATAAGCACATGTGAAAAGAAGGTGGGTGGTTTTGTTGCGCACAGGACCTCAATTGCAATTCTCTTCGCACGGACCACTGAACGCAGCACCAAGGCCATTGACAACAAGAACGTTTTTTGGTTTTTTTGTATTTTCACGCCTCGGGTCAGAACCTCAGGTGGTGTAATTCTGTTGATATCGCTGAGCGATCCAAGGCCAAACAGTGCGCACAAAGAAACCAAAGAAAACGAGAAATACAGTCCGACCTCGCAGGATGCCAGTCGTGCTTGACCTTATGATGATGAACCATTGAGGCAATGTTTGAAAGAGAATTTTAGCATTTTTAACACATGAATGCAAGAACTTAACCCCGGTGTTATAAAAAAAAAATAAACTAAAGCAAACTATTTTGCCTTCGGTGATGCATAGCATACGTGGAGTGTGGGAGGTGAGACGCTTCCGATTAAGACTGTTGCGGAAAAAGGAAATAAAGAAGAAATTAAATTTCCTATTCCTTTTCCCGCATTTAAGGAAGCAGAAAAGACAGAGAAAAAAAAAAGAGAAAAATTAATTCCCACTGAAGTGAAATTAACAACATTCCTTCCTACCTACATATTTTTTGTCTTAAACTATTAAAACTTCAATACAACTCATTCAGGACACCTACAAGCTATTCTCATTCAGATCCATCCATCCATTCATCCATCCATCCATCCTCTTAACCGCTTATTTGTTATGTGCTGGAGGTTGGATCCCAAGAGCGCAGGCACAAATAAGATTTTAACTATTTATTCACATCGAGAGGCGTGGAACAAACTTGACTAGACAAGAAACAAAGAGAGTTGCACAGAGAGACAGTGATAGGTAATAATCCGACAAAGACACAGACTTCTCAGAAGGATTTTATAGAGAAGGAATCGATCTGATTTGGTTGTGGCTAGACATGTGGGTAACAGGACTGACATGGAATTATCTGATTGGCTGTTGACCAGGTAAAGTGATTAAAGATTCTTGACATCACAAGACATCAGATAGCCTAAAACCAGTTGAAACTAGATGCTGGTTACATCAGTTCAAAAGTACATAACAGGCACTTGACCTCACGGTCATGAACCCAAACTTAACAGGTCATGAACTCAAACTTAACCCTGGTGTGACCCCAGACACACCCTGCATGACCCGCCGAGTCATGACATTATTCCTCATATTCTCATTCCACAAATGAGAATAACCATTCAAAATACTCTCTGAGCCCTTCAAGTCTCACATTCCACATTTCAACATCAATTCCACAGCATTTCACTTCACCTTTTCATTATTCAAACGCAAGTTCTGCAGAAATTAAATGTAGTTTTAAATCAAATTTAAAGTAATAGTAAAGTACAGTATAGTACATCCATCCATCCATTTTCTTGACCGCTTCTTCCTCACAAGGGTCGCGGGGGGTGCTGGCGCCTATCTCAGCTGGCTCTGGGCAGTAGGCGGGGGACACCCTGGACTGGTTGCCAACCAATCGCAGGGCACACAGAGACGAACAACCATCCACACTCACAAGCACACCTAGGGACAATTCGGAGCGCCCAATTAACCTGCCATGCATGTCTTTGGAATGTGGGAGGAGACCGGAGTACCCGGAGAAGACCCACGCGGGCACGGGGAGAACATGCAAACTCCACCCAGGAATGGCCGAAGCCTGGACTCGAACCGGAGTCCTCAGAACTGGGAGGCGACGTGCTAACCAGTCAGCCACCGTGCCGCCCAGTATAGTACAACATTTAATTAATAATACAAAGTAAATTGCCTGGAAACAGTGCATCATCTTGAGCGTGCGACTGTGGCTGGAAGTCATTTCTGCATGCGTGATTTGTCCCACACACTTTTTTTTTTTTTTCACAGCATCTCATTAAGCGGCCGGATGTTAATGTTGCATATTTCCCAATGGGAGCACTATTTGGCAAAGAAGAAGAACGAGAAGAAGAAGCCAGCCTGATGGCTCATGTCTGTACTCACATTATGGCGAGGAGCCCGTCGATCCAGCTACGCATTGAAGACGCCACGTGTTTACATGGATTAAGAACACACACGCACATACATAAGCCACACACACGCGGCCGCATCTGTTTCAACACAACGGAATGATCAAAGTGAATATTTCTTTCATAAATCACATACTTTCTTGTGTTTGTGTGCGTCTCCGTGAGAGGGTGACACATGTGTGTAGCATCTGACTCTGGGCGGTTTTAAGTTTTTTTAAGACAAAAAAAAAAGAAAAGAAAGTTTTGATTGTTACTGGAAACTTTTTTTTTTTTTTCCCCCTGAACAGCTGAAATGTCCCGGCAAGTCGGCACGCACCTGCAGCAACTCTCCAGCTATGTAAAACAACTCAAAGTGATCCAGATGATAGATGTATTTTTGCAACATTATGCTGTACGTTGCCCTGACTGACGGTAGACGATACATAGATATTTTGCATTTTATACCAAATGGGTGAACAGATGTAACGTCATAATTTGCCTGGTGACCAATGACGTAATTGATGGGATCTGTATAATAAGACATTACAGCAAATAAAATCTCATTCACTCCAAGGTAGTTCTGTGCTGCCGTTAATAATCCAAGGTTTCTCACCATATTGGGACAAGATCCATCCATCCATTTTCTTAGCCGCTTGCTCCTCATAAGGGTCGCGGGGGTGCTGGGGCCTATCCCAGACGGCTTCAGGCAGTAGGCGAGGTACACCCTGGAGTGGTTGCCAGCCAATCGCAGGGCACACAAAGACGAACAACCATCCACACTCACAAGCACACCTACAGACAATTCCTAGTGCCCAATTAACCTACCATGCATGTTTTTTGGAATGTGGGAGGAGCCCGGAGTACCCGGAGAAGACCCACGCAGGCATGGGGAGAACATGCAAACTCCACCCAGGAAGGCCGGAGCTTGGACTCGAACCCGAGTCCTCAGTGCTGGGAGGCGGACATTGGGACAAGATATTTTTTCAATTATTTTCCAATATTATTAATAATTTGGGAGTTTTTTTTTTTCAAGTGTTGTGATCTCAATTCCCCACAAATTGTGAAGGTTGACTGTACAGTTAATAAGTGTTTAAATAGATTGGATAAAGTGGTCCATCTTCTGATCGGTTATCGTTTGTTTTTCGTTTTGTTTATTTACTCTCTGATCTGCGATCAGCAAAATCTTGATCATGCAAAGTCTAATTATTAATGACTATAGTGCTAAAACATAGTTTAGCGGTCGTGCACATAATTAAAAATAATAATAAAATAAAACATACGTAGACAAATAATAAATATATTTGTTTTGTTTTTTCAATTTCATACTATTTAATTTTTTTCATATGATTTTTTTAAAATAATTTTTTGTAAACTATATTCAAATATAGAATAGCAAGTTTAACTTTTACAGCTTTATTTATTTACGACATACAGTATATCAATTTGAATAATTATGTATAAATAAAAGAAATACAACTTATAGCACAAGTATAATACTCTATATAAGAGAGTATTATATTAATGTAATATGTATTATTTTTGACTTTTTTTATTTATATAAAACCAATCTAATAATTTAAAAATTAATACAATTCAAAATAGCTGTAAAGAAATTATGCTTTGCAATAATACCAATAAAAATAAAAGTACAAAAAAAACACTCAGGTTAAAATGTTGTCATGAAAAAAATGAATAATAATAATAATAATAATAATAAGCTGTTGTAGAACTTGGGTTGCTAACCATGACTCTATCATGATGCCTACTATAAATCAACTGAGTCTGATCTCATTAGATTGTGCAGGTGCACTTGAAATGTATAACGTGATTTTTGTCTCCATGTCGTCAACATATGTTTACTATTTTGCAATCAAATATAGGTCAGAAGGATGGAAATCTTCAACAACCAGCTGATGCACACTATAACATGTGGGGTAAGGAAGACAAGGGGGAGGGGGAAGAGGAGGAGATGGAAGAGGAAGAGGAGGCGCTGAGCAGATGTAACAACTTAACCCGTTGACCTCAACTGTCCCGCCTGAGCAAATAAAAACGTCCACATCCTGCCGCCCGCACATAGAGTGCATATAGTCACTTGTATTCATGTGGACAAGTTAGATCGTACTGCAGCACGAGTTAATACTGCTTGTATTATTTTTTATATCTTAATAGCCAAAGGTTTCATAATAAGGCTTCTCAAATGGCTATCATGGGATATTTTATTTTGTGTAGATTTTTAAGATATATTTTTTTTAAATGCATTTTGGAAATAGGCCATAATCGAGGATGACTAAGTTCACTTTTGCCCAACAGGTATAAATCAAGTGCATATAGTGAAAGTCAATATGGCAACGTGCATATGGCAAGAAAGTTAATCAGCCTTGGTTTTATTTTTGATAAATTAGTCAAAACTTCTTAATTCGCTTTTTCACTTGATCCTTATGATTTTTCGGTAATGCAGTAAATAAAGTGTGGATCGATGCACCTGAGGGCACTTCTAACTGTCCTATAGCAAATGGCGTTAATATTTCTTGTTTTTATTTTTAATAAAAATTAAAAAAAATTCTAAATATGTCTTTTCACCTGGCTACTGCAGAATTTTGACGGGGAAAAAACTATTTAATAGATTTTGGAATAAGACTATAATCAAGGATGTGCGTGAATTCATTTTACATGTCATATAGCAAAAGGAGTTAACATTCATCATAATAAATGTGCACAAACATAAAAAATAAAATACAAAAATACAAAAAATACCCCCCCAAGAAAATTCACTTGGTGTATTGGGGTATTTTGTGTAGAATTTTGAAGAGGTTAAATAAAAGTAATTTATTTCGGAATAAGGCTGTAAAAAAGATGGAAAGATGTGCATGAGGTCACTTGAGTGTTGTTAGCCAAGTGAGTTAATACTAACTGTTTTTTTTTTGTTTTTAAATAAATTATCCAACAGTTCTAAATAAGGCTCATCACTGATTCATTATGGGATATTCTGTTTTGACTTTTTAATAACCAATATTAAATTAATCAATTTTGGAATTAGGAGGTACAATTCGAAATGGGGCCAAATCCAAGGACACAAAAAATATAGATTTTTTTTGGCCAACATTTCTAAATATGTATTTTCATATGGTCCATACAGAGCCTTTTGTGTGGAATTTTTAGGCAAAAAATAAAGTTAAATCATTCTGAAATAAGACAGCAATCAATGACAAGGCTGAGCTAGCAAAGGGAGGTAGGTAATAAGTTTTATTTTTATTTTTTTTTAATAAATGAGCCAAACTTTCTAAATAGGGATTTTTACTTGGTTCTTTGGGAGTATTTTGCATAAAATTCTTAGGCAAAAATGAATTTAATCCACTTTGAAATAAGGCTGTAACACTGCAGCGATCGGTTAATATGTGTGACATGTTTACAAGCAGACGCATCTTCTTCAGCCGTGACTTGACTAATTGTATAATTGAAAGTGCATGTTGTTTTTCCAGACACGCACACAATGAAAATCAGCCACTTTCACACCAAAGCGGAGGCGGAACTTTTTTTTTTCCCACACAGCAACTCTCTCTGTGTCTCTCCAGATCACTGGGATGGTCACGCGAGGAGGCCCGAGCTAATGTTTCATTCAGCCTGAGCAGCTGACAGCTTGTTGACCTTCTCTAAGAGCCCCTCCACATGTGCTGCGAGCTTCCAGTCTTACATAAGTGCACCGAGGCGGCGATGTGGTCCAACTGAAGCGCAGCTTCAACGGGGGAACGGTGCAAAATGCCGCCATATGACATCCGTGTTATCATAAACAAAGGTTATCTGTGTCTGATTAGCGTATTTCTACGAGCATGAGTGGGGGGGCGCCTGATGCTATAAATTCCAAACTTGGTAACAACTTTACTGATGCATAGCCACCAGTAGATGGCATCAATGGCCCATTTTAGATATGAGATCAGCACAGTTCTTGAGTCCGCTGGGAAAAATGGCTACATTTATGAAACCTGCCTTTGTTCTACTGCTGATTATTTAAAAAAAAAAAAAAAAAAAAAAAAAAAATGGAAAGAAACAGAATCAAACTTTCTCCCTGGTGAAAGGGGAGAGTCTACTCTTACATTTATAGGTGCATTGGACCGTGTTCGTACATTCAACACAATATTCTGTGGGTCTTGAAAATGTGAAAATGCTGAATCTGATTGTGGAATGCCATATTTCTGTATGAAAGCGTAAACAGCCACGGCAATATCCCACCTTTGCTGGGCTCTGCTTGAAAGGCATAAAGCCAGTAAAAATGAGCAGAAAAGAAATGATATCTTGGCACGGCCAAAAGTTCATACGCGTCCAATCACTTTGCTCTAACTTTCTTTAAATCCCTGTACATGCTCCACGAGAAGATATAATTGCAAGGTGATCCAGTTGTTCCAATGCTTCATTCATTGCTTCTTTCAGTCCATTTGAGAGTAGTGCAGCCAACAAATTAATGGTAATTAACCCCAGGAGAACCAAACAGGTGGTTGGGT
The DNA here is from genome assembly GCF_051991245.1 of Festucalex cinctus. NCBI lineage: Eukaryota > Metazoa > Chordata > Actinopteri > Syngnathiformes > Syngnathidae > Festucalex > Festucalex cinctus. The sequence goes on from NC_135424.1 coordinate 7,636,177, forward strand.
CACCTGTTAACGCTTGACTTGTCAGTTCATCAATTACAAGATGTGACGACAGCTCTAGAAATGTAGAGTTCAGAATCCATTAAAAAACGGTGCTCACCTTTGAGTATCATAACAATGTATAGTACTTGTTTTGTTTTTAAATAATTGTCCAGTATTTTTTAAATATGCTTTTTCATGTAGTGGTTGCAGGGCATTGTGTTTAGAAATTTGTGGAAAGGAAATGAATTTATTCCATTTTGGAATAAGGCTCTAATGACGCTAATTGGCAACTCTGCGAAGCCCTGCCCACTTCTGTGTGTCACACCAAAGGGTGTTAATACTTTTTGCTTTTATTTTTAATAAATTAACCAAAATTTCTAAATATGCCATTTCACTTGGAAATTATTGAGCATTTTGTATATAATATCCGAGTATATTGGGGTGCTAATTTGATCTATTTTGGGTAAAATTTTGGCGAGTACGTAGTAATGTATCTTTTTTAGCAATTATCAAAATGACTTAATATTTACTTTTTTTTCAATACATATAAATTGGGTCATTACGGGGAATTTTGTATAGAATTTTTATGAAGGTAAATTATTTTAATCCATTTTGGATTAAAACTATAGGAGCTTATACATCAACATTTTTTAACTACTTCTCATGTTTCTTATCTGGCATAATTTCTGAATGATGCATTTTAGTTTGTCTTAGGGGTAGGTTTGTATATAATTTTATACCTCCCCAAATATAATGTCATACAGTAAAGCTCTTTAATGAGGCTGGGTGAGCAAATCAAGTGCACACACAATTGAGAGCACATGCATCTTCTTCTTTTTTTTTTATAAATTAGTCAAAATTTCTAAATACTGTTTTTGAAATTGTTATTTAAATTATTTTGTGTGGAATTTTTAAGGAGACAATCAATTTATTCAATGTATGAATTATCATTACACCGAACATGCTGACTGAGAACCCTTGAAGACGTTCAGCGAACAACAGTTCATTCGTTGCATGACTGCAATAGTTAACATAACAAAAGTGTACTCACACAAAAGCGTGGTAGACGAACGCCCACTCCCGGGGTCTCTCCAGGACGTTGTACAGGTAGTTCTGGAGCCAGCGGTAGCGCGCGTTCCTCCTGCCGCCCTGCGCGCTGTACGCCAGCGGCTTGCCCAGCAAGCTGAGCCGGGCGCCCTGCTTCCGCCGGTCGGCGGCGCCGGGCGGCCCCAGCCCGTCCCCGGCTCCGGTCCGAACCGCGTGGTTCATCGTCCTCTGGCCGAACTCCACATCCCTCGGGGTGAAGTCCCGCCCCAGGCGTCCCGGGGAAGTCTTGAGCCAGATTCCGGAGCCGACAACACCGCCGCTCTCGTCGCCGCCGTGACCCCGCGGCATGGCATCACTGGCGCGGGCGTGGAGGGCACTGGGAGACCGGCGGACATTCACACGCAGCCGGGGGGGGGGGGTCTTCGTTCTTGGGGGTGAGCGGGTTTGGATACTTATTTCAAATGGAGTAATGTATAGGCCTGCTACTCGTCATCTTGTCTGGTACCGTAGCTGTCCGGTCCAAACACTTGTGTGCAAGACGGGGGGAAAGTGGCTGTGAAGAAGAAGATCCATGGAGACATTTGTGGGGAAGGGGGTGGAGGGTTGGTTGGTTGAGGGGCTCTCTCCCTCCCACTCGGGCTTCTTTCTCACCAGCCCCCTGAGTGGCAAAAGTAGTCAGTCACTATCGGAATCAATCGGCTGATCTCACTCGTGGATTGTGGTGTATCGGCAGCATAAGACCCTGCAAGCGAAACACCCGCAAAAATACTGCTGTTTTGAAATGTAGTAAAACGGCATCAGGAAACTATTATAGTAAAGATGCCTTGAAAACCTACATCTAGCTCATCTCATCTGTACACATTTCATCTGTACTTTATGATGAAAATTTGAAAACAACAGAATGTGATAACATTTTGTTATGTTCCATCAAACACTAACATATGGCAGAATACAATGGTAACGTTAGAACATTTAAAATGTTAATGTATGGAACGTATCACAAATGTTAACATGCGTGTTCATTTTTGTTGTAAAAGGCCATTAAGTATCTACGTATGGGTTCGTTTATGAAACATAACGTAAAAATTTGAAGCCACTTGTCTTAATGAAAGTTAAACGACTTAATTATTTTGAGCTTTTCCCAATAATGTTTCATTCCCGGACAACTCACCTATTTCCGGGTTGGAAATTGACCACCTGATGCGTTTACGTGACACACCCCTTTTAAGGAGTTTATTGCGGGGGGACGTGTCATGTAATAACAGTGTGTTATTTCGATACACGGTAAAAGTAAAAGTGTCATGATAGCCAAACGCTACGAACGTGTCTGAAACGGAACAGTTATTTTTTTAACGATTTTTTTTTTTTTTAACCTTCATTTAAATCAAAATGGCACATTTTATTTGGTCGTATGGGCTTGGGGTGGGGATGTATTGCCCCCTATCATTTGCCAGGGACACCTTTGCCTGCTGTATTCTTCAATGGAAGTTGTTTATTCCTCACTTCATTTCTGCATGTATTTTTGACTGTGAAGAGAATGGTAGCATTACTATACATTGAAACGAGAGCATTGCGTTGACTGGTATGATATAATAGTGACATCTTGTGGTTTAACATTGTTATTACATAGATAAAGATCAGACGATAGATAATGTTGTTTTTCATTTCCACTTCGATGACGGTATCAATGATTACTAATGTTTTAGAAAATGGTGCCTTAAAATAGGATTTTTCATTTAATTGAGGAGGGAATCTATTTGAGAGGGAGAGAGAGAGAAAGAGAGCAGTGTAGGGATTATCATTCTGCACATTGGATTGGGATTAGAGAAACACCAGTCCAGGCTGCGCGCGCAACACTTTCCCCTTTGCGTGTGAACCCATTTATAGGGACACTGGGACGACACCTCAATCCATCTCGGATTTGGACCCGTGTGTGGACATGGCCGACGTTCCGCAGCTCGTCAAAATCGGCATTTCGCTGAAGATGCTCCCCAACAACACCGCCGTCTACTTCAAATCCGACGGAGCCCGGTTCGGACAAACCCGGACCATAAAGCTGCTCACCGGCTCCAAATACAAAATCGAGGTGGTGGTTAAACCCGGAGCGGTCGAGGCCACGTAGGTAGACTTGCATTTCTGTTTTTATTTTGAGATGTATTCATTTTTGTGTCACTTAATTGTGATTTCTGAATCAAACTATGCCAAATTTAGCACCAAATGATAAATATCGCAGGAACAATGCACATAAATCTGTGTGATGCGTTCAGGTGTCAAAATCCGTCTGATTGGTGATCTGTTATCAGGTTGACGCCACTATTTCGAAAGATGCATTCAGTGGAAAACGGTTATTTCTGTTATTCAGCAATTACCGTATCTGTTAAAATAAACATATAGAATGTCACAAGTGTGGGAAATGACAAAAGTGTTAGTTTAATGTATTTAGCAAAAAGGTCAAACACCTGAGCCAGTGTTGCTAATTTAAACCGAATTGAGCCTGATTTTACGAGGCACCCTTGAAGGCATCAACCTAGCCCAGATTAGGAACTTTAATTAAAGGTTTTATCGCTGTGGTCTTCATGATGACGTGCTGAGTGTCTTTGTTGATTTAAAAAAATAATAATAATTTAACAACTATGCCCAAATACAGATAAAGCGCAGATATTTAAATGAATCATGTACCAGGTTGTGGGAAAATAGGTCGGCGCACAGGCCATGATGGAAATGTCAGGCAGAATTTGGGGCACAGCTGTGGCATGAATCACTTGACCTAGCAGCAAAAAAAGAAAAATAAAATAGAAAAAAGGAGCATATTATGATCAGATGGGCTGGTCGAAATTAGAGGGCGGCCAAAACATTATTATGTCAGAACAAAAAGCTAATTAGATCTGCGTTGGTAGCACAGAATAGCGTTAGCTAACAGTGTTATCATGTTCTGTTCAAAATAACTTTTGGTGTGTATATGCCACCTCGGGTCGTTATGAATGTAAAAAAGAAAAAGAAAAAAAACTAGACTGCAAATACTGTAAATGTATAAATGATTTCATCGTACTAAACAATAATGCAACACTTATCTCTTTACTTCCAATTTTCATGAGCCAAACTCACAAGTTCACACATTTGTCTTAAATGTGTTCCAAAGCACCTCTCCTTTGTCAAGACAATCCAAAATGTCTGTACGTTGATTAGACATCAAGATTATTGCTTAAGTGTGTCGTTGCCCACAATAAAAGGCCACTCTAAAATGTGACGGCACCAACTGAGTAAAACGGAAGTTAACATTCCTATGCTGCTAATCACAACCATCCCTCAAGATATCATTTTCTTGGCTCGGCAGGTCGATGAGCTTGGGCGGAGTCACCTTCGCTCTGGAGCGGCAGTCCAAGGACCCTCAGTCGGTGGTCTACACGGGCCTGTATGACACCGAGGGCGTGGCGCACACCAAGAGCGGCGAGAGGCAGCCCCTTCAGATCAGCATACAGGTACTCTTTAACTTTAAAGGCGCTGTGGTGTAGTTTTTTTTTTTTTTTTTTACTAAAAATTATTTTTTGTCATATTGTGTGGGAGTTAAAAATTGTACTTGAGAATTTCTTATAAAGAAAATTTAAAAACATTCTTCACGTCAAATCAAATATTAAAATCACCGACCTGTGTGGCAGATGTGTTAACCAATAGGCAACCATGTTGTCACATTATTTCCTTTTGGGAGAATCTTGTGATTATGCGAGAATGTAAAATGTCTTCAAATACTATATTTGTGTCGCAGTTCACAGAGGCGGGCGCATTTGAGACGGTGTGGCAGGTGAAGTTCTACAACTACAACAAGCGGGACCACTGCCAGTGGGGCAACAGCTTCAACAGCATCGAGTACGAGTGCAAACCCAACGACACGCGCACGCTCATGTGGGTCAACAAGGAGACCTTCATTTGATGCGAAGAGATGCACACGCACACACGCGTTGGCATGGCAACACGCGTGTCAGTTTTAACCATAGACTGAGTTTCACTAATGTCCATTGGAAAGCATTTCTCTATTTAAAATAATAATAATAATAATAATCTTTTTTTCTGAAATATTTGCAGGTTAAAAAAAATACTATTCTTTTTTTATTGTATTTATTTATTTTTTTAATAAAAATAACTTCAATGTATTTGGAGATACACGTTCCCCATTGTCTTTGTCCAATGCAAAGCATATATCGATGCATTATTTTTCTCTTATATAAAACTTTTCTTTCTTACAGTCTACATTTTTTTTTTCAGAAATATTTTGTTAAAAAATTATATCCTCACATTGTAGGCTTTTCATTGGACCAACTGAGCTCCAGTTGCCTACTTTTTTATTTATTTATTTATTTATTTTACCTTGACATTGCAAAGGATGCATCTCTATTCTTTTTTTATTAGTGCTAAATAAGGTTGTTTTTTTAATCCAAATATTTTCAGTAATCTCATTGTTTAAGAAAAGCATAATTTTCATTAAAATATTGTAATGTAATTATTTTCAGAAATATTTTTGGGGATTATTAAAGTATTTTTAAATTAAAATTTTAAATAAAAAAAAGAACAACTTTGCTTTATTTTAGATACATAACATGCTTTTCATTGGACCACTTTGAGAATGTTGTGCATGTGTTATGTTTGAACTGTGTGTGCGTGTATCAGTTTTAACACTACTGTATTGTCACTGTCCAATGGAAAGCCTGCTCAGATCGGCATATGACTTTAAAATAAGATTTCCTTAAAAAATAAATAAATAAAAAATAAACCTAATTTCTAAATATGAGGAATATTTTGTAAATAATTTGTACGTACACTACAGTACATGCTTTTCATTGAACTAAATGATGTACAGTATGTTGTTTTATGTATGTGAAATGGTGACTTTGGCAACAGCATGCGAGTTTATGTTATTTTGTTATACATATAAATGGTGCTCATGTAAAAAAAAAAAAACTCCACCAGTGAGGTTGTGAAAGAAAGGGTTGGTATTGAAACGAAAATGTTGTTTTCGCCGTTTTGAACCCTGTATATTTGCTTAGTGGACAGGTTTTGTATTATTATTATTATTTTTTTTTTTATTATTATTAGTATTATTTGACACTTGGTGATGCCGTGCTCCTGTTTGCATTATCCGTGTTCTCTCTACCTCTACCAATGAAAATTTAGTGATTAAGTGAGGTCTTTATATCCTATTTTTTTATATTCCGGTTGTGTTTTTGTCAAAATGCATCTTTTGTACAAGTGACATGCATTCAAATGTGTATTATATTTTTTGTGATACAGTACTGTATATGATTTGGAATTGACCTATGCAATAATAAAAAAAATAAATTAAAAAAACACACACACACACGAAGAACTAAATGCATTAGAGTCCATATTAGATTGTGTGTTTCTTATAGAAGCTTTGCTTCATCTTTAAAGCCACTTAAAATTGGACTCAGGCTTTATAAGGCCCAGCGAGGATTTAATGAGCGTGCGTGAGGTAACCTTTGGTGTAATGATGGAGTGTTTTGGGATTAAACGGACAACACAGAAGCAAGCCACCTGTATGCACAGCAGGGTGCTCAAGGAAATCCCGGTTGGGGAAGCGTCCACACACCATGCAGGGAAGTCTTACCGCCACCAGGGAGCGCTCAAGACAATGCATGATTAGTAGGGAAACCAAACTAGTGTACTACTACTGTACATAACATGCCAATAATTTATTACATCATCCCCAAAAAAGCACAACAAAAGCGTTTGTACATTTTTTTTTTTATCAAGATCAATATTACTCTAGAAATATTATGCTTTAACAGTAACATAACTGTAGTGCGAGTGTGATACTGCATATAAGCTGGGACCACTGATAACAGTATTCTTTTTTAAAATCCACTATACTCATACATAAATGAACAAATTATAATTAAGGTAGATGCATCACCAAATAGCTAAATCTCAAGTCATTTTCATCATCATCATTTTCATCGTGTTTTTTATGATGTTTCCATTTAGATTATTAAAGCGTTAAAAGCCAGGATATAATCAGGATAAGTTTTATAGGCAAATAGAAAATTATCCCTATTTCCCCATACACTGTCATTGTCTGGATTTGTGTTCTTAAAAACAAAACAAAACAAAAACAAAGGCACAGGGGATTACTGGAAAAGTATATATTTTTTTTCTCCCCAGAATCTACTATAAACATATTTAATTGAAAAATTCCCCCTTCATTGAATATCATTTCTGGATTATTTTTTAAACTAAAATAATCAAGTTGCTCAAGTTTATCATTCCACAACAAACGACCATCACTTCCGACCATCCTCGAATGCAGCACAGTATATCGCTGGTCAGCCGGAATCTGAATTCCTGCAAACTGGCAGTCTCCAAAACTGAAGCTGCAGATCGTGAGTTCATTCCTCAACCCATGAGACAGGCTTGTATTATTTATTTATTTATTTATTTATTTTTCAATTCTTTATTTTATTCTCTTCCAAGTGTAAATAAACAATAGCCTAATCTAAAAATACTGTTTTGAACACCAAAGACAAAAACAATACACAGACTTGAAAGTTCAACTTTACTTGTGTGAATCACATTTTAAAAGGACGACACAATCCCACAGTTGAAAAAGATAGACATCGACTGTCGCGTTTTCATGTTCCTGGACAATCTGATCGAGCTACTCTAATTTTCTATAGTCATTGAATGCACCATCCCCCGCCCCGTCCCCTCTCCTGCTTGAGCGTCAACTCTTCCTCACCGCGATTCGTTCCCCTCACAGCGGCTCGCCTTCTGGATTGTTCCTGGCTAGTTCTCCACCGCAAACTGCAAGTCGACGCTTGGGCGAAGGGAGAGCGCGAGACTGAAAAGACAGTCCGCGAGGCTGGGTATAAAACGCCGAGACGCGACCGGCTCTTCCCCCCGCTTAGTGGACATACAGCGGCGGCGTTTGGAGCGCTCCCCTTCACGGTCTTCTTCACATCGCCTGGGTTTCCTCAACCGAGCAACACCATGGTAAGCGGCTCCAGTTGTGTACAGCGTTTTTATTCGTCGATTTAACGAGCCATTTAAATAAATACACATTTGGGTTTTGAAAATCAACGCCATGAAGGATGACGCCACCTTCCGTTTCCCACCCACTTTTGTGACATCTCGTCCGCCTCCTGTCCGGGGAGGCCGATGGAGTTGGGCTAGTCTTGTCAGCAGCCCGAAGCCTTTTGGCCCACATTCTCGTCTCTTGATCCCTGTCAGTGGTCGTGTTGTTATTCCTCGCCACGTTTTCGTGACACACATTCACGCCTGTACAGGCGAGAACGTCGTGTCCTTTCGTGCTACTACTAAACGTCTCGTTTTGAATGTGTGCTTTTGTTAGTGTTTACAGTTGCAACATTGTCATTTCGCAAGGAAGAAGTTTAGCAACACGATATTGACAAAAACGAATTTCTGATATTTTGATGAAAACAAGTCTCGTATTTGTATTGCTTTTGCCTGTGACCAGAATACAAACCAGGAAGATTGTTATAGTTACACAATCAATTTACAACAATACAAAGGCCACACTGTTTCAATGAGTGGAGAGCGTGATATCACCGAGTTAATGCTGCATTCGAGGAAGGTGGGACGTTGGATCATCCCACTCTGATTGTCCCACTTCCGATCCCAAAGCGTTCAGGGCAAATGTAACGAACAAAGATGGATTATTCTCAGTTGAAAGAATCATGTTAGGTCATGTAAAGTTATCGTTTTCCAATTAACTAAATTCATGTTATACGAGATGGCGGCACGTGGATTGAGTGGTTAGCACGTCTGCCTGCCAGTGCTGAGGACTCGGGTTCGAGTCCAGGCTCCAGCCTTCCTTCAGGTTCTGTTTAAAAAAATAATAAATGAATGGGGAAAAACAAAACAAAACAAGAAACCTTGATCAGGGACCGCAAATAGGGGAATCCACTTCCAGGAACATCAGGCTGCAATGAATGCCAAGTGGAAATAATCAGCACATAAAGTGGTGCAATATAGAGCAATGTGAGAGTCATTAAGCAACATGGAGTGCTGTCGGAAGATGCCTTTGGTGAGGCGGATCCTCCTCAAAACCCGTCCCAGTTGATCGATGCCATTGAATTGAATCCTTGTAGTAGCTGCATCAGATTCCGCCAGGAAAAAACAAAACAAAAAATCAGGCACCATGTATTTATTTGTATAATGTGTTTCTATTATGACAACCACACTTACAGCTTGTGTCAACATGGCAACATCCTTCTATTCAACCTACAGCATGACACTATGGAGACAGCAATCAAGCGCTGCTGGTGCAGCTAATATGGAACAAGAGATAAGAGCTTGATTCGCACAACCACGCAGCCCACTCACTTTTTCAGTGCATCGCTGCAGTTGTGTTGGCACCAATCTTCAGCAGCAGCGGTGGTGGTGGTGGGCAGTGGGCTTCTTATTCACCTTTGTTCGTTTTCTATAGCTCTGCCCTTCATTAATTGAGCTGCTGTCGATTGATTTTAGTGCTGTCACTATCAAATATTTTTAGGATGAATTCATCTATTGATTATTCAATTGACTAATCGACTAATCAGATTCATTTTGATTTTGCGTTCAAGTGCAATAAAAAAAACATTTTCCCCTGCTTACTATTTATTAAACAGCGATTGGTGTTTATTTTGTACTTCATATTCATTAGTGATTAAAAAAAAAGCGGAGTAGGGGGTTGATGTTGCACAATGTTACTGGTTCGGTCAGTGTAATAAGTGTAATAAGAGATGTTTGCAAATGTCTTATTTTGATTAAACACAGAAGATAGTCCGTCTTCTTTCATCAAGTACTACAGAACCCGGTGAACAATTACTGTTGGTATGCTAATTTCAGAGGATTTGGACAATTTTAAATTAAAAAATGGCTCCAAATGATTACTCGATTATTAATAGTCGATTAACTTAGATAACCGATTACTTGACGATTAATTCATTAATTTCCAGAGCTCTAATTCTCTTTGTTTTATGTTTGGTTTTACTAGTTTAAACTGAAACGAGGAGTGGCAATAGCTTGAAGCAAGACCTTGCCCTCCTTTTCGAAGATTTGTTGACTAGCTGCCAAAACTGCTGCTTGTCGGGAAGTTCGCGGGTACCATCTAAGCAGCTCTCGCTCAAATATTTCCTTGCAAATAAGAAATGACTAACTTGAACTTCACACCATTGGTCTTGGTTTTGCGAAATACATTTTCACACGAGTGGTGTTCAACTCCACCTTTGAAAGCAGAAAACTACCAGGGGGACTCCGTGCCCTCCGTTCCGTGTCATTTATACAGAATAGCAAGTGTGAAAAAAGGCGGCTAAATACTGGCTTATCTTTTAATGCGTTACATTAAGCAATGATCATAATGTGTGGGTGTGGGTTTACTTGTTCCAGTAGAATATTCAAACCTCATGCACGACCCACCCCCATCTGCAGATCTATAATTAGCCATGCTTATTTGGGTTGCCAGCCAGACTCGTATATATGCAAAACTAGTGTTGTGTTAGCGTTTTTATTGATTGTGAATGATGCATCATTTATGGATAAGTCTGCACGATGTCGCCTTTCCTTCTACATCCATCTTGAGCTTAATGCATATGAAGTGGAGTGAGTTTCTACGGCCTATTATTAAAGTTAGCAAGTGGATATATCCCGGGTGGCTCGTTAAATCAATTGTCATTAGACTGGATTTTGATTTCGATGATGTAGATGTGAAGACATTCGTGTTGAGCCTCAGGATATCTGTGCTCATTCTCCCTCTTTAGTGATCAATAAGGTTGTTGGCTTGCGATCGTCGTTTAGCACTGTAATCTCATGGCTAATTCTGCCTGTGTCACTTTGCTGCGCTTAAAATACCGTAACCTCTCCTAATAGGCCAGGTTTACATGACAGGGCCAAGTGGCCAATTCTGATTTAGGGCTCTCCTGCTTGATTTTTAAAAAAACATTTTCGGTACGTTTCAATATCATTATGATTGTGTGTATATTTATAGAACACATGCAACCTTGACATGTAGCCATATGTCAAATTCTTTACAGCTCTCATGTCTCAATAAGCTATTTGTGTACCTTGTTCTATATTCCTGCTGTATCATATTTCCATCATATTTATGTTCTATTAGGGCTGGGTGATTATTGGAAAATATAACAAGGAAGAATAGTTTGATTGATAGAAGTAACTATGAATAAATATGATCATTCATTGATTTCAAAACCGAGTATTCAGCTACTAACTCATCTTAAAATATACATTAAAAAAACAAACAAAAACTACATTAGTAAAGATCAAATAAATGTGAGAAAAAAAGAGAAGAAAACACAACTGCTGTTCCTGCTCTGATTGCCTTGGCCTCTTGGGGGCAGTGCAGTGCACTCAGGGAGATACATATATATTAAGAAGAAAAAAAAGAGTAGAAGAAAAAAATGTGTCCTTGAACTTGAATAAAATTCGTTTTTTGACGATTTTGCCTCTGAATATTGATATCTGTGTTACTCTAGCGTTTTGTGTGTGAATATTTGTTTTTGTAAGAAATAGTAGTCCTGGAATTCGATGCTAATTTTTAAAATTAGCTCGATAAAGTGATTTTCTTTTTGTTTCTTCCATTGACTGCTAGCATTTAGCACTGCTGATAAAATGAAGTATGTCTTTTTGTATTTAAATATATTGTACAATACGTGTAATTCTTAGTGTTTTGTGTAGAAATCATGCTAAAATTTCAATTAATTGCCCAGCCCTATTAACTATACCACCAGTACATTTAAAATGTAGCATAGTTAAAAGTTGAACAATATTTGATGATCTACGCTTTAGCTGTTGACATTTACATTACAACACATTTTCACAACATTTGTGTTGTTTGAGCACATGCCATTTCAATTTAAATGCGTTGTTGCGCGGCAATTATCCAACACAAATAAAATTTTCATTTCATCCACATTTGGAAGAGGCCTGCTTCCGATCTGAAGATGCGTAATTTAATTCCATGTGGCTCCCTCTCACACCCTTTTACGCTTCCATAATGCGTATCGTTTTGTAACACGTGAGAGCAAAACATTTTTTGTCACTTGAACCGTGTCGCGTAAATCCGGCCTCAGGTAAATGTTGTCTTGGCACTCGTTACTTGGAAGCTGACAAATGAACAAGGGAGTAGGTTAGTCTGCTGTGATTGCATCATCAGGTGTCGTGTTTCGCAGCTGTTTTGCAACAGGGTTTAAGCTCAGTGCTAACAGAAGAGGCACAGTTAAGAGTTTTCCTCATTGAAATGAATTGAAATATTAATCAGTTCCAACCACCACTACCACCCCAAAAAATGGTTGAACTTTTGAATTGCGACCTTGTGTAGGATTATTGTGCTTGTTGATTTTCGTAGGTAGTGTGAAAGGGACTACTTTGAGTATGTACTATGACTATCGATGGCCTCTTGTTTCTTCTCTCCTCAGGGAAATGAAGCCAGCTACCCCCTGGAAATGTGCACGCATTGTAAGTATTATGCACACTTACAAGAAGTTATTTATAGAAGAATTGCAGGTTGCAGTTCACATCAGTTATCCAATTACCACAACAATATCGCAGCTCGGTGTTGCTGGTTTGCTTCGATGTCACTGGCACATTTAACACAGAGGACGCGGTTGCAGCGGCGCTAAAACGGGCACACCACCACGTGCGGTTTTCAATTAGTGCAGCCGAGGTCGCGCTACAGTGAAGATGATGCTCAAGGACTAAAAGGATGACCTCCATTATTAAAGAGTCTGACACCTAATTTGGGGGCAGAATATTCTTTAATTGGATAGCAAGGATGGCAAAAACTTTGCAAAAAAAGTAGAAAAAAATGGTATATACTTGATTTTCATTCGACAAGGTTGACACCAAAACATTTACAAATACATGTTTCAGCATCAAAAGTGAAACACTTTGGGGGAGAAAAACAAAAATGACCCAAAATTGGATATGTGTGCTTTTTAATTGTACCCAAACTAACAAATTCACCAATGGAAAACAAAACAAAACATGAGGATGAGAAAGAAAAAATAACTGTCACAGTATGGAGATGTTTCCCACTGGACAGCATACTTTGTAAAAGCACTATTAAATGATGACAAAAATAGTCAAAATTTGCATTCAAAGATACTTGTAAATGCATGCTTTTCATTGAGCAGCAAGTTTGGCACCAAAACAATTATCTTTACCAAAACAACTTTCAAAATTTGTAGTTAACACAGGTTTCATTGGATAGCAACGTTAATGATATCAACATATTAACACTAACAGATGGTCCAGACTTAGTTCACAGACTGTGGGCCTTGCTGGCATTTGTCCCCGCAGGCTTAATGATACAATCGAGGGGGTAGTCGTGTGATTGTATCATGAATGACCCAGAACTCAATACATGGTGGATCTCCGACAGGAATATTTTCATATAAACACTATGCTTTTTATCAAAAAATTTTTTGCCTGCCAAATTTGAAGAGTTAATGTGTTAATTCTTTCTACATTTAATATTATGAAGATGTCTTATGCATTATTTTTTTTTGTTCCACTGCATGCTCTCATTTCTCCTATTTTTCTGATCATTTAATTACTTGCATAATTTAAAATGGGAAAAAAAAATGACCCCAATATTTTGAAATGAACAAATATTTTGAATGTCATACCCAAACATTTATTAAATGCTTTACTTTAATACATGTAGTAGCCATGTTCATTGCTTAAACACAACCTGCGCTACCTTAAACGTAACCCCGCTGTCAAGATTTATTAATTAATTAATCAATCTTGGGATTAATCATATCAATACATGATTAATGTGACAATTTTTTTGTGATTAATCAATGAGTTAATGCTTTAATTTTGTCAAAACCTTTTAGTTTTCTACAATCCCAATTTATGATTCAGTTACGATACAATTTCCAAAATCCTCAAATGTTGCTAGAACAACATTGTTAAAATAATAATAATAATAATAAAAATCTGAATACATGTGCCATTACACCCCTAAATAATCCAATCAGACTAGAACACAGTGTGCCATCTGCATGCCGCAAGTCATGTCCTTGACCTAGTTGGAAGTGGCAAGCGTCTTGGCTTCTATCAAGGACTTGTGAATTTACTGCCAGCATGATTATAGCATTTTTTTTCCTCCCCACCCATGTGAATGAACTTCATGTAAACACTGAAAGTTCCAGGAGATGGTCTGACCAAAAGTGTCTCAACTCTCCCGTTTCCCATCTCAGTCGACCCGGACGAGATCAAGCGTCTCGGGAAGCGCTTCAAGAAACTGGACCTCGACAACTCGGGCTCGCTCAGCGTGGAGGAGTTCATGTCGCTGCCCGAGTTGCAGCAGAATCCTCTCGTGCAGCGCGTCATCGACATTTTTGACACGGACGGCAATGGAGAAGTGGACTTCAAAGGTTGGATACTACTACGACTACGAGTTTGTTCCGTTTTCAGGAATCAGAGTCAGACTCAAAGCTGTTCCAACCCTAAAAATGCAAATGCAGGCCATAGTCCCACGTACACAGCGTACTTGTTTGTCTATGTGTTGTGCAAGTGAGTGGATTGCTGAGTACATGTGTTGTTAAGTTTGCAATCATTTCTTAACAGAAAACAGGCGGCCTCAGCAGACTGGCTCTAACCGTTCTGCTGTGTTAGATGTTCTGGTTCTTGAGTCATCTTCATATAGCTATGCTATGTGAATATGAATGTGAACAGAGCAAGGCATTCTTCATTGCAACACATGTATGATAACTTATTTATTTACAATTATTCCTACACTGATCATGCAATGTTAATGGTTGAACAAACAAGATATTTTCGGGGTCTCGCTGGTTTGAGAACCACTGCCCCTGATGTTATACCATACTAAGTCAGATCAGCAATTATTGACATTGACGTTTTGCTGTCACAGAGTTCATCGAGGGGGTATCACAGTTCAGCGTCAAAGGTGACAAGGAGCAGAAACTTCGATGTAAGTTTACAACTTTTATTGTGTCAGTTCCGACATGCAAGGTTACGAACGATGCACAATAAACTACCTTGCTGGGAGGGTCAAAGATATTTAGATGTTCCGTTCTGAGTGGCAACGTGCTGCCTGACTAACTTTCAACACACTTGCAGTCGCATTCCGGATCTACGACATGGACAAGGACGGCTACATCTCCAACGGCGAGCTGTTCCAGGTCCTAAAGATGATGGTGGGCAACAACCTGAAAGACACGCAGTTGCAGCAGATCGTGGACAAAACCATCATCAACGCCGACAAGGACGGCGACGGCAGGATATCCTTTGAGGAATTCTGCGCGGTGAGTTGAGGCCCTTGCTAGAGATTTTATGGTGTCACAGATACCATTTTGAAGAGTAAAGTTTATCTCTGAGCCCCTGTCAAGTCTGTTGCTAACCAAAACAACAGCATCTACCCTTTTTATTTGGAATATTCCTGTTACTGGTTTATATGTTCAATGAACAAAATCATCTATGGGAGCATGTAAGCTTCTGGGCTACACATGATGTTTCCAATGTTAACCTGAAGAAGAAAATAGACATTTAATTAAAAACTATTTTAATTGAAGTAGTCCTTGACTCCAGCTCCACCAGGAAATGGCTGCTCAAGCGCCAACTAGAACCAGGAGAAGAGATCCCAGTCGTCCAGTAGTAGCTCAACTACGCTGAAGAAATTTATCTTCTTTAACGCGGACCTCTTAGATTTTTCATTATCCTGTTGGCTCTCCAGTGGTCCAAAATGCTGCTGCTTGAGTGTTGATGCGAACCAGGAGAAGAGATCAGTTCTCTAGTAGCAGTTTCCTACCTTGATTAAATATTATTCCTAAATGTGAAATCTATGAATTATTTCTGTAATCACTATGTAGCTTGTCCTTGATGCTGCTGCTGGAGTTCTGACTGGAACTAGGAGAAGAGATCAGTCCTCTAGTGCCAGTTTTCTTGTGTGTGTGATGAATAAATAGTCCAAAACTAGACCAGCCCTGAAGCTGGCCCAGAAAGCTGCTACGAGTGCTGACGAGAACCAAGGAAAGAGATCACAGTGCTAATTTTGCTACCTTGATGAATAGAATCTACTTCAAATGGATCTCTTAGTATTTAATTGACCCTATTGACCCCTAAGTTGGATCAGACTGCTGCTGCTTGAATGCTGACTAGAACCCATAGATTGAACCTATTTCCATTACTGTCTCCTTCGCAGGTGGTGGGCGGTCTGGACATACACAAAAAGATGGTGGTGGACGTGTGAGCGCATCCCCACCTCCCTTCTCGACCTCCCTCCAGCTCACTCGAGTCTGCCCGCCCTCCCGAGTTCTCCTCGACGCTCGCTTCCTTACCATCTCTGACGATTTGTTCGGCAAAATCAAGAAAAACCGCCTCAGTGTTCCATCAGCGGAACGTTTCGTCTCGCTTTTCCACCGCGAAGAGCCTCGTTCAAGTGTTACGTGAGGCGCGAGGGCTGCCTACCCGGTCAAAAACAAAGAAGACTGAAGGATGAGGAGGTAACTGTAAGGTAAAGGGAGGGAATTTCTTCTTTTAATATTTGTTTTCTTCTCATCTTTTATATGTGAGAGAAGTACGTATATATTCATCCACACTTGATTTAGAGTGCAACTTACTGGTCGGGTATGAAGTGCCAAGCAAACATATCCACACACTCGTTATTTATTACCCAAAATGTATTTTCAAAATAGTTGAAGAGGATTCTGCACATTTTATTTTATTTTATTTATTTTTTGGTCACTAGACGAGACATTAAACTTGAGCAACTGTGAGATCAACTTCGTTGTGGATGTTTTTATAGTCACTAGACAGGCCTAGAATAAGAAATGTATTTTGCTGTTTGGTATTGCTAGACCGACCTGGAATGGAAAAGCAGTTTTTGTTTTGGGAAAATGTCTTTCAAAAATAATAATAATGAAAATGAATTTGAGCAGCTGTTAGGTCATTTAAGGGTGCTTTTGTTGAGACTAGACAGGCATGAAATGAGAAATATGTGACGGTTTTTCAGAAAATGTATTTTTAAAATAACTATGAAAAAACTTTAGCATCTGTCAGGTAATCTTTACTTTTAAGGTGTTTTTGTTGTTGCTTGATGGGGCTGGAATGATCCCCTCAACCCCCATTTTGGATACGGTTGTTGTGTAACGAGTCTGGAATGACAAACGTATTTCCCAAATATTTCTGAGAAAATAAACTGGAAACGGGCAGGTTAGGTTGCGCGTAATACGAAAACTGGAGCCTGCATGATGTGGATTTTGATTTTGTTTTGCGCATGTCGAACGTATTCGGAACCAATGGTCTCGTTTACACATGAATGCGGAAGTGAACAGAAACTAATAAAAGATCTATAGAAAATGTATGTTGCCAAATTGTTAGTCTCCACATGAACTCAATTGCAGTAAATTGTGTCATTAACTGCCACAAGCTTTTTTTTAATTTTTTAATATTTTGTACATACATATTTGTTAAATGCACTCCTGTGTATATTTTGGACACCTTCACGCTTTGGTTTGGAAGTGCTTTGTCTGAGTTTGTGTGTGTGGGAGATAGCTATACCGGTATATATTATGATGTACAGTATTTAACATTTTTGTTCTTCCGTTTTTCTGCATGTTGCAGTTTATGCTGTGGGACTGTTGGAAACTTGATACTATATGAAAATGAAATGCCATTTAAATAAACTGAACTGTTAAAATGAGTTGTCTTATTTCAAATGTAAATGATTACATCTGGATTTTTTAAATACAATTTTCATTTTTAATCAAAAATTAACATGGTTTAAAAAAATACCATTTAAATTAACTTTGAAATACTCTCCTGTACTTTTAAAGGGATACTTTACTTATTTAGCCATTTTTGGCAGTCAAACTATTTTGCCTATAATTTTCATATTTTCATGTACAATTAGTACCTTTAACAACACATTTTGCAACTTGCTATCGACCAAAAATGACATCACAAGGGCTCAGGTAACCAATCGGAAGCTCACCTTGTGAATGTCACATAACCAAATCTAGAAAACAGGTGAGCTGTGATTGGTTACCTGAGCCCTTGTGATGTCATTTTCAGTCGACAGCAAGTTGCAAAATGTGTTTTTAAAGGTACTAATTTGTATGTGAAAAATATGTGGAAAAATAAGTGGAGTATCCCTTTAAGATTTTAAAATTACTTAAATTTAAAATTTGTTACCCAAAAACATTTCAATTTTATTCACAAGTCATTTAAATTCACTTAAATAAATAAAAAGTTCCATTATAGGAAAAGCTAAACTTTAAGTCTTTTACGCTTTTATATGTAGCCAACTTAAACTAGATTTTTTTTTTTTTTTAAACCAACTTTATAAATTCAATTTGCAAGGTTTTGAACAACTGATGTATTTTTGTATTTGTGAATTTTTTTCACAATTGTTTTTTGTATTTGTGAATATTTTTTGAAATTTTAACGCCAAATGCGTTTTATTTGGATTTTTAAAACCACATTTAATATGAGCATTTATTGCCCCCCCCCCCCCCCCCCCCCCCCAAAACACAAACATTTTAATATTAGCATTTTTTTTGTTTGTTTCAAAATTAAAACTACAATGAAAGGTCATTTGTACTTTATATGTTTACTGACACTGTCAAGACAAATCTGATCTTGTAGTTTTGAACATTTCAGTTATTTAGCTCAACTGGTGCACAAAAATATACTCCATTGATGATTTGTATTTTTTTTATCTATATACACACACACACAAGTCACACAAAAACATTCATCATATGCGTGACAAATTCCTCAACTGACATCAAGTCCATGATGATTTAATCCAAATTAACTCCCTTGTCCATATGAACTCCATCAACTGATCACAAAAAGACTGCATCAGAATCTTTCCGCAGATCTGCTGGCGACCACTCGGATGTTTCCGTATACCTTGGAAGGTGGACTTCCTGTTGTGGATAAGAAAGATTTCATTCATGTATCAAACGAGCCCTGAGAGTGAGTGTGCTAATTAAGAAATAGTCCAATTTCTATAAATCCATGCGTGTGTGTACATTTTCATAGGAACACTTCTACGACATTCAACAAATCACAACAACTTCCCATTAGTGGTGAGCTCAAAGTTCAATATATTTGGCAAAATTCCCAACTCTGAGGAAAATGGGATGATGAACCAGTCCACTCTAATTGTAAGTGTCTGCAATATGAAATAATTGTGACTTACCTAAGATGAGGTTGCATATGGCTGTCCGGGCCATCCTAATGTTTTGAAAGGAGCCCAAAATGTGCACTTTGCTGCGGACACAACACAACAATGACATAGATTTTACATACACATGTAAAATCTATACTATTTCTCATGCCACACATGGGAGTTATTTTTTACAAAATTTTATACCATTCTGAAGTGTTGAAAATGGCTTACTCTTTTTGAGGATGCAATGTTAGTGGTTTAAGTGACTATTTTGGAAGTACAAGGTTTCACTCAGCAATATTATATATCACTTGCATTATTATTTGAAGAAAAAAATACATTTAATTATTCCCCAGCAGTAGTGTAAAAGTTGTGTGTTATTTTTCATCAACTGACGTGTCGGCCAGCACGATGCGAGTCTTGGTGACGTTTTCGATGGTGAATTTGGTTTTTCCGCCTTTGCCTGCAATCCTGCCGATGGCTCGGGATAAGTGGTCGCCTTTCAGCGGCTTCACTGTGAAAACAGACAAAAACAAACAGTACAGTTGAGTTTTTCATTTTCGTCAAATGGACTTTGTGAATGGCTATTTTTACCATCTGTGACGTCGAAGGATTCGAGAAAGAGCTCATCCAGTCTGACCAGGGCCAACGCGTCCTGGCAAGTGACAAAAAAAAAAAAAAAAAGGTAATATGCATTTCTGGATTTTTGCCATATTTTATATGTCTAATGAAGTGTTACTTTCTAAGTACATGGTTTTAGAATTGTGAATTTGGACAAAACCATTTTGATTTAAGACAAACTTGTGTAAAACTCAATTTTATTATTTATATGTTGTCATTACAATTTGACTATTGTAGACTGTCATTTAATAAATAAACTGTTTTGTTTCCAATAAATGTGAGCGCACAACTTCCAAGAATATTCATTTGCTTATTGTATGTAAATGTAAAAATGCACAAGTGCCAACACACTTACTTCAACCTGGAAGCCCAGAATGAAGGCTTTCACGAAATCGGCTGCTTTGGTGAGTGAGGCTATGTCTTGCGTGTCTTTGCAAGTCTGGAACGGGGGAAAAATAAAAACATTTAGAACTAGGTCCACTTGGAATTACTTTAAGAACTTTTGAACATCTCAACATGCCCAAAATCACCTCCCAACTCAAATCAGTAGTAGTATTTAGGCTTGAAGCAGCCGTTTCGGGGCAAAGTCCAGATTTTAATCACTTAACATTGATTGGCACTTACATTACTGGTGTTCATTTAATATTACGTAACCACATCACGTAAACTTTCAGTAGACACTTACTTTAATCTCTACATTTCGTGTTTTAAGGTTGAATCTGACTTGAAGTTGTAGGTTTTCCACGATGGGAGTGAAGATCTTAAGCCAGTTCTCCTTCAGTGGCGTGTAACGATGAGCTGGGACGGCCACTTTACGCATCTGATCCGCCCCCTAAAAACGCAAACATTTATATTCACACTCCTTCTACATATTTTAAGTAATTTTAAAGACAATACGATTATTACTACCTTTAATTTGTCGAGAGAAATAGGTGGAAACTGTGGCCTCTTGCGTGCTACTGGACCCTCCGTGTCCATATCAGCTGCGTCGAGTTTCCTCTTTTGGCTCTTTTTAGACTTGACTTTTATAAAACTGTCACTGTCATCCTGCTTTTCAACCACGCCAGCTTCCATTTCATTATTTGTCGCCGAATCCATGGTGAAATTCACGTTTCAAAAGTCGAATTGTAAAGTAAAAATAGGGAAATAAAGTAGGCAAAGAGGCGGATGGTGTCCTCGTGTAACAGGAAAGACCTAAAAGGCAACCTCGACTTCGCCTGAATAAAAAAGAAATACGTAAACGAGGATTGTTGAATGTCTAACCATTACAATGATATCTGTCAATACACCATCAGAGATATAAGCATAGTTTAATTTGTCACAAATGAGGTAAATGTTTACTTGAAATATATATTTTTTCAGGCATGTTATTTAGCACCAGTGTTGTGTTTTGGGCACGTAGCTTCATTTAACGTGACTTCCTGTAAGGAAGAAGAGGGTCCTGCGTCATGTGTTTGGCACCTACTAGCTCCATTTAAGTATTTACGCCTGTACATTTTTACACACGTTTCAATATTATTATTTTTTGCGTTTATTAGGGGCAAAACGAGATGTCGACGCCACTCTCGAAGCCCCAAATCATCGCGCACGTCCAGAAGAGTTTAAATTACACGGTTTTTGACTGCAAATGGATCCCGTGCAGTTCCAAGTTCGTGTGTCTCGGGAACTTTCCGAGGGGAACCGGAGTCATGCAAATATACGAAATGCAACATGGAGAGGCTCAGCTCATCAAAGAGGTAAACATTAGATGCCACATTTGTTTTTGTTTTTTTTATAACGTATCCATGAGATAGCTCTGAGTTAAAAATTTAATTGAGGGCTTTGGCTTATAAAGGGGGGATCTGAGGTTTTTTTTGTTAGTGCCTCGTCTCCATAGCAACAGTCGTTTTCGAGTGGGACGTTTAAATTCATCAGCAGCCAAATATTGTTTCTACGTGGACCAATATAACACTAGTTGACACACATGAAACTTGTCAGTAGTAGTAAGTTGACTCAATAATGTTCTGAGAGTCACGGAATGAGGTACGCCTGAAAATTCCAATATAAAGCTCTTTAAATCCACTTTTGCAAAAATACAAATGCTGTTTTATGTGGTGTTAATTGGACAGTGTTTATTTTTTTTCCACCCCCAACAAAGTTGAATATGCCACAAATCAGATCCATTGTTTCTTTTGTATTTCAGGTGGAGAAAGCCAAGCCCATAAAGTGCGGCACATTCGGGGCCTCATCTCTTCGCCAAAGACACATAGCAACAGGGGACTTTGACGGACATCTAAACATATGGTACTCCCAAATTATGTGCGAACGAAGGCCTTTTATTTTGCTTTCTGCAGTGGCTAATGCAGTAATTCTGCAGGAACCTGGAGGAGCCCAACATACCGGTGTACTCCGTGAAGGCTCACAAGGAGATTGTCAACTGCATCGATGCCGTTGGTGGCCTTGGCATTGGTGATGGCGCACCTGAGATTGTTACCGGAAGCAGAGATGGTATATGAGTGCAAGTTTTGTTTTTCACTGAAATGAGAAAATATCTGAGTGAGTAATGAACAGCATGTAAATCAGCCTCGCTCACAGTGTGTTTCTTAGGTGTTTATGTGTAAATAAGTTATTTTGCAATGAAAAATCCCAGTTTCAGGCTCTTTTTTGTTTTTGTTTTATAGGTTTAGGTGTTACAAAAGCAACAGATATTAGTAACAATATTTCTTCTATTAATGATATATTATCGTTCTTTGCAGGTACAGTGAAAGTGTGGGACCCTCGACAGCGAGACTCGCCCGTGGCTAACATGCAGCCCGTGGAAGGAGACACCAAGAGGGACTGCTGGACGGTCGCCTTCGGTTTGTTGCATCTCCATAGCATCAAACCCTTTGACCAGATTCATACCTTCATACCTCACCCACATCAAGATTGACTTACTTTAATTTCAAACTTGAGGATGAACATGCCACCTTTAACTGGCACCTGTGCCCACAGGCCACGCATTCAACGATCAGGATCGCTGCGTGTGCGCCGGGTATGACAACGGTGACATCAAACTGTTTGACCTGCGCAACATGTCGCTACGCTGGGAAACCAACATTAAGAATGGGGTGAGAACCACATACATGTAGAAAATAAACATATTTTTTATTATTAATAAAATAATAAAAAAAAAGTTTCAATATGAATCTAAAATAGTTAATTTTAATTAATAGTGTTATTTAATTAATTTAATTATAATTAACAATAATATATTTAAAATATTAATGACATTCTCAATTAATGAAAAATTAATACATTATAATTTAAAACTCAATTATTAATGACAATAGATAGTAAAATACATTTAGTAATGTTAAATAAACTGTATGTAAATTTAGCTTCTTTTTTTTACTCTACTAATAATAAATCAATTGACAAATTTACATTAGCATATTAAAAAAAAATAATATTGGGCCATCTTGTGGAATCTTCTTGTTTTGGAGATTTTGCGCCATCTTGTGACATTTAAATGTAATTACAAACCCCTTGAATCATTTGTGGATTTTCGCCATTCGCGGCAGGGCAACCGTAAATAGCTGTTGGTCTTCCTCACGCTTCCTTCCGCTTTGCTCACCAGGTATGTTGCGTGGAGTTCGACAGGAAGGACATCAACATGAACAAGATGGTGGCCACCTCGCTGGAGGGGAAATTCCACGTGTTTGACATGCGGACCCAGCACCCCACCAATGGTTTTGCTTCCATTTCCGAAAAGGTAGCATTGGCCTCTGCGGGTTTGGCTACAGAGTGAGGAAAATGGCAAAGGGGTATTAATGTTCTTTTCTACGTTTGTGAGCGTCCAAGGGAAATGTGGAGAGCATTTTCACAGCTGGAAGTGTTTTGTCTCTCATTTTCTGTGGTTTGGTGCTGCCCATGATTGACAGCAGGCGAGGTCTGCTAGCGTTAAACTAAAACGTTTTCCAAATTCAACTTACTCACATTTTCTTCTTTTTTATTATTATTTTTTACCTGAATTTAAGTTGATTCTCTTTGGATGATTTAAATTTTCTTATTTGTTTTTTTTTAAGGCTCATAAATCGACCATCTGGCAGGTGAGACATTTGCCTCAGAACCGAGAAATCTTCGTAACGGCTGGCGGCTCGGGCGGCCTTCATCTGTGGAAATAGTGAGTCAGAATTTTCCTATGTATTCATCCCATACACTCTCCTTACAAGTGTGTTCTTTCACTTTATATACATTTTCGCATTCATTAAGCATTTATTATTATTGTTTTTTCTTTGTTTTGTTTTAGTGAGTATCCCACCCAGCGTAGCAAGAAGGACTCGGACGGCACCAACGTGGGCGTGGCCGGCTCGGTCAGCCTGCTGCAGAACGTCACGTTGTCCACGCAGCCCGTCGCCAGCCTGGACTGGAGCCCCGACAAGCTGGGCCTGTGCGTGTGCGCCGGCTTCGACCAGACAGTGCGTGTGCTCATCGTCACCAAACTCAACACCGTGTGAAAACAAAGCCAAAGCTGGGATATTTCATTGGGAAATTGTAAGCCAAACTGGACCTTTTTGAATGGGACGTGGCTTTTTACATGTTGAAAATAAACCATAATGTTTAACACTGGGAAAAAAATCATCTAATTAGGATGTAAAAAAGAATACATACATGGTATGTTTTTGTTGTTGTTGTTGTTTTTTTTGTCTGTATGAAGAATTTTGCTTTCTACAATTAAATTGATCCTTAGGGGGACCCTGTTTTTTTTTAAATTGACACTCCTCCCAATTAGTTTCATGATTGCCTGTACAGTGGTACCAGGTGTTTTAAACAACCACATTGCATTAGGAAAGTCTGCTAGCTTAATGCTAACATAACACACTATTGCCATGCTGTTGTTGTGTGTGTGTTAATCTGTGTGTGCTGGTTCTTTTAATAAAGAGAATTGTCACATACATGGCAACTACCAAACAAGGTTGGAATGTACAATCAAACACAAAAAAGTACTGTCAAGTCTGTCTTTGAGATAGTTTGTAAATAAATTAAATGCCCAAGTGTAATAAAAATTACGAAGGTTAAAAGGTCAATATGTCTGGATGAAGTCAGGTAAATCCCATAAAAGGCCCGGGAACAAATTGCACAGTCCCTAAAAAAGTAAAACAACACTACAGTCATCCTGTTCATTATTAATATGAGTTTGGAAGTTACACCCTTGCGTGGTCCTTTTGAAGGAAGGGTTGACTTTAAATGAAGAAGCTGAAAGGTCACTAAGCAATTTGATCTTTTTTCTTTCTGACCTTTTGCTTCCTCTGTCATCCCGTGGTCCCCTACACACACATCCTTCACTGGATACGGAACAAATTCTGTGAGGCTTATAGGGTCTGAATGAAATGATCCATATGTGAAAGCTCAATTTTAATGATAACCCAACACCAGTACAGTAGGCACTGCTTTCATTCTCAACCGGTGTTGTACTGCCATCTTGTGGAGATAAGAAGAACTATAAGAACGCCACCATTTATCAGACAACAAAATGGATACACAACATTCGACACCAAAGGAATTAAAGTAATTATGATTAAATTTTTCAGTGCCGAGGTAAATTATTGGTTTAAGAAAAAAAAAAGATCGAACAAACAAAACAGCCGTTTCTCTACTACTACATACAGTACTTGTTAAACTACTAACATTGCAGACTCCAATCGCTAGGGAGCAGTGTAGAGTAATAGCATATATACGTCATATCCGGGGGCGCTCCATCGTGGCGATTGGTGAAAAGCAAACGTTAGCATCCTAAAAAATAGGTAAATATGAACCATTTTTCTCTTTCCTTTTTCAAGTGAACCATGTGTGGCTTTTAGATACATTTATAAAGACTTCACAGATGCGCCGTGACAGTAAATGTGTCATATAAAACTAATTTTTCGCTTGACGTTACACTTGACTGCTTAGCTGCCGTTGCTAAATTGTTCAAGCTGTTGAATTGTACTTATAAATGTATTTATTGTTGTTCAGAATCATGGCAGCGGACGACAAGCTGGACGATTATCCTCATGAGATAGACGAACAGCTGAAAGGCTTCGAATCGTCGGTGTCAACCGTCAAAAACATGTTGAACACACTCGTGGCGATGCCCAGAAATGACCTCGATCAAAAGGTAAGACATTTGTTCATGGCTTATTATTAAAATCAGGTAGTAGGTACTCGTGTGTGATTAAAAATGTTGTGTTGACAGCTGGATCCTCTAGACCAGGCTAAACTGGATCTGATGTCTGCCTACGCGCTCAATTCTTTATTCTGGAGTAAGTGAACATTTTTCTCTTTAAAAATGACGTTCTTTGAGTTAGATGTTATTTATATTTTGTAAACCTCTTTTGCAGTGTATTTGGTAACACAAGGCATCAACCCGAGAGAACATGGCATTAAACAAGAACTGGTAGGGGCATCATTTGACTTTCAACATTGTTATGTTTATCCACTGTCTGTTTTAGGGGTGGGTAAAAATATTGATTCATCATTGCATTATAATATAATTGCAATTTAGCAACGTCACCCCACAATTCCATGCTCATTCATCAAATCCTCTGAATTGATTCACCACCTGGCCAGTGGAAGGCACTTTCAATAGAAAATCATGACAACAAAAGCACGCTATAACAGCCTGACACAGGATTGAAGATGGTAGTTTTGGATTTGTTGAAGTCGGCAGAAAGTGTGCTTCTACATGTGACGGGTTGGACTTCCAGAGCGACTGTCCCCTACGTAACTATCATTTCTCATTTGATTGAGCGTAAGGAATTATGAAATTTACATCCACTGCTCCATCGGTTCAACACTTCTGTATGTATCTATGTATGTATGTATGTATGTATTTATTTATTTACGTATTTATTTTTGCACTCCACAAACACATTTTATTGTGTATTTTTTAAAAATGATTTATTGCTAAAAACGTTCAGTATTTATATTTCATAATATTAAAATATTTGTGTGTATTTACTTCCTACTTTATCAATATTGCCACATTTAAATTTACAGGTCGAATCGAAATTTAATGATGAGTTTCTGAACGATGCACTTCCCGAGTCTGTTTGTGTGCCCATCAGGAGCGAATAAGGACATACATGAGCAGAGTGAAAGACATCACGGACAAGAAGAAGGCGGCTCGTGTGGATAAGGCGGCCGCTGGGCGTTTCTTGAGGAACGCTTTCTTTGATCCGGAGAAAAAGACGTCCAAGAAAAAAGCGGCGGCCAGCAAAACCCCCGACGCGGCGCCAGCAAAGAGGCCGAAGAAGAGCTGAGGAAGACATTTTTGGATGCCTCAAGGAAGAGCTGATCCAGAACAGAACTGTAACAAGTAATAACTTTGTAAAATGGCCTCCATCAGTGAGTTTGTGCTCATGATCTCTGAGAAAATGTTTTGTATATTTAGTAAGACTAGTTTAGTATAATGAAAATTGAATATTTATGTAACAATTGTTGAAAGTGATTCTCTGAATCCAGTTAGTAGTTTTTTATTTTATTTTTTTTGGCTGTTGAATACGATAGATTGCTTCTAGGGTTGACACTTGAATAATTGCATGTTACGATGTGAGTTTCTGGATTAAAAAGGTGGTTGTTTTTTCTTCAAACTAATCTTGTCGAGTTTCTCCCTAATATTCAGAGGCAGAAATCAGCTTTCGGTATGATGCAGTACATGTTAAATTATGTCTTTATCTTTAAATTCCCAAGATAAGATCAACAAGTCAAGTCATTAGCAAGCATTTTTAAAATTTAATTTTTAATGATTATGTTTGAAGTTTTTTTTTAACATGCAGTCATAAAATATACTCTAATAAAATCTAAATATTCCAAATGAAAACAACTGTTTGTCGGACAAGGATTAGAAAGAAATCAAACTCATCTAATTAGATCCTGCCCCACCTTCATATTACCGATATAATTTGATAAAAAGCTGCAGAACAAAATACAGATATATGTAAAATACACACCTCACATAGAAACATAGGTTTATGCTGTATGTATACAGTATAAGTACATGTTTGTTTTGTGTTAAACATTTACTGTACAAACTATGTCAAGTAAATGCATAATGTTAATCAAGTTTAAAAATTATAATTTTTACTATTAAGCTATATTATATAACTATTTTTGTAAATGTTTGCCTTTTAAACAAAGAAACACTGTATGTTATAGTAATATAAGTACTACTTATCAGGTAAATATAATTATAAATAAATAAATAAATAAATACTTCGAGAAAAACTGCATGATTTTTTTTTTTTTCCTCCAAGACTATTCATTGTGCACTCCACTACAGTATAGTAAACAGTGTACACCATAGTCAACGTAAGGTTTCATTTTGTGTGTTTATACACATACAGTAGTGTAAATGTTTATTAATTCCCTTTGAGATTTAATATGAAGTATGCATTTCTCTCAAGCTATTAAGTCAAAATCTTAGAAACAACCAGAATCATATCGTCAAGCATGACTATTATCTATTGGTTCCTGATGGAGCACTTCTGTGTCGTTTGTAAATCAAGCGGAACATTGCTCCTTGAAAGTGGCACTCATGGTAGCAATTAGGTTGTGCCCTGGAGGGGCGTCAAAAACTTGTGATTAGAAAATAGCCCAATACAGTGTGGCCATAATGAGACTTCCCTTTATAATAACCTCTGTCACGTTTAATAAAGACACATGCATGTTGTTTCCTTTGTGTAATTCACTCTCGGAGAGTCCAGATCTTTATCTTAATACGCCTGCCACTCTTGTGAGTCCCTCTAATCAAGGCCGGGAAACAACGCGGCGGTGGGTTTTCAGTCTGGGGAATTTATCTTTTCATTCTTTTCATCATTCCCAAACATCCCTGCGGCAACAGTGTCCAGAGATGATGATAGTTGTTTTTCTCCATGCTGCTCAAAGATGTGTCAGAATTTGGTGTGTGACCTTGGTGGAAAATACTTTTGCGTTTGCTTTCTGAGTTGAATGATTGGCCTCGTGTTCAGGAGGTAAGTCAATGTTTTGTCCTTACAATCATTTTATGTGCCCTCACTAGTTTAAATATGGCAATCTGATATTGAATTTGTGGATTTATCTTTCTTAGAGGCCGCCATTTCGCTACTGACTGTCAACTGAAAATGACATCACAGTGCTCAACAAAATGGCTGCCCCTGCTAAGGATAAAAATAGGTGGATTTTGCTGTTTAATTCATTTTCCACAAATACAGTATTATTCAGTTTACCATGTTGAGAGTAGTTGGGACTCAGAGAACGTATTACTGCAAAGAACAAAAAACTGCAAGGGAAATTCTTTGTCTTGACTTCCTCTTTAAAGAGCGGATGCTAACGTTACTAGCATGTAGCTGGAATAGCACTAGTGGTTAGCAAAATCTTGAGATGTTTACCACCTTGCGTTCTCCGCGGGCACCTTGTCTGCCTCTTGGACCGCTCCTGGAATTATATATATATATATATATATATATATATATATATATATATATATATATATATATATATATATATATATATATATATATATATATATATATATATATATATATCATGCTGCTGTTTGCCAAATGTTAGCCCATGGCTAATACTAGCTACTTTGGTGGTGGTGTAGCCTACTTTGGGCGCAATCTTGGGGCATGATGAGTGAGTTACAAAAAATTTGCGAGTAGGTGAGTTTGCGAATGGATTTACTGTGTTGTGGTGGTCTGTGTGAGTAAAATTAGGAAAACTGAACCTTCCACCTTTTTAAAATTGTCAACTTCCGAGGCGTGAAACCACCGGACGTCAAAGCAGGCAACACAAAGCACATGTGTACAAACTGAGCAGCTGCCATAACGCGTGGAAGAGGCCGACCATTCCCGAGCGGAGGTGTGGAATGGATTCGATCCGCCCCGGTCGTCCCTGGGACAGCGTTGTCTTCCAGGTCCATGCCTGCAAGGCGGCGGATGAGTGCGCAGCTGTTTGGACATAAATTTTGCTGAGGAATGCCTCGAGTTGGAGGCTAAAAGAGCGTGACCACATATGACAAATGGCCGCCCTGGGGGGGCTGTATTGTGTGTGTGAAAAGATGGTCGAAGTGAGAAGACGAGTGTTGTAGGTCCGTGTTGTTTTTTTTGTTTGTTTTTGTATGCCCCCCCTTTTCAGTTCCTTGTGTGCTTGTTTATTATGGTGTATGCTAACACCGGTAAAAATGAGATTTTTAGAAAATAGTGAACACGTGAGTTTGGCGAGCTAACAGTGTCATCTAAAGCTAAAACCACGCAAAAACGCACCAAGAAAGTAAATGAAACAGTACTCTCATGTGAAGCTAGCCAAGATAAACAAAAAAAATAAAAATAAAAAATAAAACAAAATATTTGTTTCATATCTGAAGAAAAATGCTGTCTCCTTTATGTACAATATTTATTTTTATTTTAGCATCTCTATGTGAGAAAACAAACGTCAGTTAAAAAAATAAAATAAAAAGCTTTATCTGTTTAACTTACATGATTTAAAGACAAAAGGCTTTTGCGTGTGTAGGCATAATGTCACAAGATGGTGGCAAAGTACTTAAAAAGAAGGTTCATAAAGCATCAATAAGTTCGCAACAGTACACAATTATGAACCCATTTTGCATAAACAAATGTGTAAGTAATTCAATAGTTCAACACAAACAAACCACTGTCACATAAAGCTAATCAATGGGGTTATCCTGGACTGTATACTCGCCTAAATAACATGCTAGCACATACAGTACCTCACATCATACCCGGGCAAATTAGCACTTTATAGAAATGTGTCATGAAACTCATCTTTTGAAATTTACATACAATAATAAACGCTGGGAAATAGGAATAAATCGGGAAAAATATTGGATTGTGTGTAGGTAGAATGCCACAAGATGGCGACAACACTGAAAACTGACTAAAACTGAGATGATCATAAAGCATCAACACCATGCTCCTAGCGTGTAATCATGAATGTTAGTGTTACATAAATGCACATTTGACTATTCATTAGTTCAATAAACAGACACTCTTTTAATTATACATTTTTACAACTGCATAAAATTTGGCGACCACAATCACAATTTTATTATTGAATTCGGAAATCCACATTTGCAATTTACTGAGCTTTCACAGCGAAGATTCAAATATTCTTCTTGTTTGCTGCTGGTTGCTTTTTAAGTTCCTTTCGAGTAAAGCAGAAAGCAAACACATAGTTTCCCCTCAAATAAAATAAAGCAAAATAAGGTGTTTATTGCGCATCAATAAGCCCTCTCGTCCCTGGTTCGCCTTCCTCTTTCCAGGCAGCTCGCAAGCCTCGATGATGCGGGAGGCAGCTAACGGCAGTGCTGGGTACCGTAAAGCCGCAGTGGGCCTCGGCTTTTACGATCGTGCTATGAATGATGGAGCCTGAGAGAGTAAAAAGATCATTCTTATCCTCCACAATATACAATATGGAGGAACATCCTCATATTATTTATGATTTACTGCCTGTGGGGTGGTTTTTACATTAGCGGCGTATTGACATCACATTTCAGTGGTATACAAGCCACATTTCCAATGTGTCTGTTGGTGTCTAGTTCTAAGGAAATGCACTCACTATGCTTCAAAAATAATCACTTTTTGGCAACCGAAAGGACGAAACGTGCAGGAATTTGGCAAGTCTTTCCAGGAAGCGTTGGAAGATATCTGCCAGGAAAGCACATCAGTTCACTGGATAAGAACCTGATGTTTAAATCAGCCTTTGTTCCCCCACTATACAATTGATAGAGCCCAAATCCTAAAACTGTAGTATTTTTTTTTTTTTTTTTTACTAAAGTATATAAAATCAAAAAAGTAAACAAATTATAAATTAGATCAAGATGAAGAGAAAACATCAAACTTAACATTTGGAAATTATTAATTTTGATTAGTTACATGTATTAATTTAAAAAAGTAAAAAAATTATTAAAAAAAAAAGAAAAATAAATTACTGTAAAAATGAGAAATTAATTAAAAGTAGAAATAAAGCTATATTCTCCAGTTAGACATTTACATTACGTTATATATCAAGTATAAATTTGCTTTATTAGTATTTATTCATTATTTCTTTCAAAGTAAAAATAATATGGATTTTGCAATCAAGTAACTTGTTTCATTAAGTCAGTAATGTTTTCTAAAAAAAAGATAACCAGAAATATACCTGCAAATACACTAGCAGTCCAGTACACAAACATATATAAAAAAAAGTTTTTAAAATTTATTATAGTTATTGGATTTGTTTGTTTTCCTGTATTAACTGTAAGATAATCATCACTTTGTAAAGTTAATTACATACATTATAATTTTGTAGTAGTTGCAAACAGTATGTGGCAATACAAACTCTTTCTAGTCAATGTTTTCAATTTACAAATATACTCCAATTTTATGTAAAATACTGCAAAAATAATTCAGTGTAAAATATAATTTAACATGTCCTTCAATTCACACCAAAGCATTCAGCTTGGCCATTGGGCCTGCAGTTAACTCAAGCAGCCTTTGGGGGGCAGTCCAACACAGCTGACTACTTGCTGCTGACTTTTGATTGACACATTTGAGGTCTGCAGTTGGGAGTTGGACTGCGTTCCCTCTTATTACAGCAGAGAAGAACAACACTTTCCACGACGTGCATGTTGTGTCATGTTTGCGGACGCTTCCTGTCGCACTGCGGCTGCGTGAAGGATGATGGATGACAACAATTTTTTCCCCCTGCATGGAGTTACGAAGAAGAAGCAAAATGACTTTTTCTGACGTTTATGTCAAAGGACTGCTATGAGGTCACATTGTAACAGAAGGCGACTCTTCAAAGGTGGCCATTATGGACTTCGAAGGCGGGTAAACAGCGACTGCCACAAAAAGACGATGGCCTCCAGAGTTTAGAGCAACATCATTCATCACCCTGCCAGGCTGCACTGAAGGTGTGACCCAGTTCCCAAAGCCTGGTGCCTACAACTACACTTTGGAAGAGTTTAGGTCAGCATAAGTATCCAATCGGAGGCCACTCTCAGGCAGGCAACAAGTCAAGCAGACCTGGGCACTTTGCTCTGGATCACTCACAAAAAAAGAACCAGACTTTGGAAGACCTTATGTGAGTTTAGTTTCTGATCTGAGGACAATCGTGTGGAGTATTCAGTACAGAATACAAGATGGCCTAGTAATTGCTGTCGAACACTTTCCTTTGAGGAAAAAAAAGGTCCAGAACTTGGACTTGGTTGTTGCCTTGGGTCATTGTAAAACCAGAATTTGGTAGAGTCGGGATCTGCAAATCAACCCGACCTAAGGCCCTTCCAGGCATTCAAAGTCTAAACATAAGAAAAGCACCAGTTTGGAAGAGCCAGAGTCAGCATATGTGTCTGATCTGAAGACCCTTATAAGCCGGCAATATTTCAAGTACCGGTAGGCTTGGGCATTTTGCTCTTGATCTCTTTTCTTTTAGGAACCAGACTTTGTTGGGGGATGCGTCAGCATTTGTTTTCAATCCAAGGCCACTCTCGCTCGGGCAACAATCCGAGCTGGTTTCGGCACTTTGCTCTGGAGCTCCTGAATTTCTAAAACTGTTGTTCAATTACAGCAGAACATTCGTAGAAAAAAACGAAAACTTTGCTATTTAAACTGGCGACATGCGTGTGTTTTACTCAAGGACACTTTGTCAGTGGCGGTTAATGATTAATGAATGACTAATAAAGTAGTAATCCACAGTTTACTGTGCTTCTACAGCTAAAATGTGTAAGTAACAGCGTCTTTATCTGCCAATGGACTTGTTATCTTATTTTTGGTTTAATTAACATACACCTTGGCTTGGGGCCACTCTGGGTCAAGGTGAACGAGGCGCCGGTGACAAATCGATGAGGTAGACTCCCAGCGCTATCCATCGAACTGGCGCGCAAACACTATTGACTCAAATGTTTACAGTCAATGTGGTCAACAATTCACATGGTGCCAAACCATCATCACGGGGGCCGAGTATGAGGAAACTGAGATATGCTCTCACTTCCTGTGTTTTAATGGGAATTGCCTCCACTAAAGGGAGTTGTGGTATGTTTCCATTTATGCGGGGGTGTAACGTAGTTCATATTTTCAGTGCAGATCTAGATTAAAGTGGTCAAATTTTGATCAAATTGGGACTATTATAGGCAATAAATTGTGACGATTGTTGGATTAAAGTTTAATTTTCATTCAAAGTCCCCAAAAAAGGAGAAAAAATACAAATATGAAATTGAATCAGAATACGTAATAAATATAAAAATATTAAAAAAATATATAAATGAACTTGATTAAATTATGTAAATCCAGGAATGCATTAATAAATAATGTAACAGCAAAAATAAAAAAAATAACTACTAATATCAACCAAAAAAAGTATAGTCCTATATAGTAGTAAATTTAAAATGAAATAAAATAATACTGTAATTTAAAATCTAAATAATAATAAAAAGGTAAGCCGTAACCAAATCACATTCAACAGAATTTTTAAAATGAAGCTGAATTAAATGTAACAAAATAATTAATAGATACATTACAGAAATATGAATACAGTAGAAATTAAATTATAGTGAACAGCAAAATATCATGATAATAACAACGCAGCAAATAAATAAATAGCGTCAGCCAAAAGGGGGAAATTAAAGTAAAAAAAACAACAACACTAATAATATAAACTAAAATGAACTGTAAACAAAAAATGAGAATCCATAAAAAAAATATTACAATTATCCATCCATCCATTAATACAATAAAATAATCATGTAATTTAAATTCTAAATAAATTAAAAATAGTTAAATAAATCACATTAAACCACAAAAATACACAAAAAATAAACAGTAAAAAGAAAAATGGCATTATTAATAAATAAATGGCATAATGGTCATCAACACAACAGATAAATTATGTAAAATTAACAAATAATTATATGAAATCAAAATATGAAAGAACAGAAAATTGACTAATCAAAATAATCAAAATGAATTGACTGTGAAATGAATTGACTGCAAAGTGGCAGAGCAAAGCGTGAGGTCTGGAAAGAGATGAAGTAGCCCTCTGTGAAAACACAAAGCTAATTGTTGAGAAAACAAAGCCAGAGAACCGCAAGTGATTTGCTGTCGGCTGTGTAATTGCGTGTGAGATGTTTGAGATGAAAACACTGGCTGTTATTCCTCCGCTCAGAACCAACATCTGCTGCCGGGAACACTTCGTTAGGGACACCGTCTGATCCGGGTGCTTGTTGTTCTCCGTTTTTTTTTAAAGTACCGATCGTGAACAATGCAAAAGTGCAGAAAAGTAACTCATCGTCCTGTGAGGCCCGGAACAGGAAAGCCGCAAACTGGCCCCCTCGGTGTGTTTGAAGAGCCACCGACTGTTTTGTGAATTGCTCACTTTCATGCAAGATTAACTTGTGGGCTCTTGCAGGCGTTTTTTGTTGCATTTTGCATGTTCCCCGAGTGCTTTCGCAGCTCCGGCTATCAAAGCGATCGCTGACCTACTGAGAGATACGCCGCTGAGCGTATTATACTTAACAATCTTGCCACGCGGGAAGGAAATGCTGCTGGAAATTGGATAATCCCCAGCAACACCCAGCTTGGTTTGGTGTGGAGCCATGTTCTCAAGCTGTTTCTTTGCCTAGTAGCTCTGTTCCTGTGAGTTAAGGCGGAGCACTATGGTGTAAAATTCTTGTCACGGTCCCTTCAGGGTAACGGTAAGGTATATGTCGCACTGCTAACATAGCTTTAAAAATTAAAATGGCAGTATCTGATTTTTGGTGGCCCAAAGTCATTTGAACTTTACACTTGTTGGAAGCACGTCTAAGTATTGGCACAGGTAGTGTAACATAATTTTTGGTGAATTTGCTACACGTGTCTGGGCGTCAAGCCTGGTTTAGGGTTTCAAACTAGAGCAGGGATTTTTAAATCAGGGTCCCAAGTCTGGGGTAAGGTTTCAAGTTAAGATTTCAAGTTAGGTTAGGTTTTGAAATTTGGATTTCAAGTCAAGGGTTCGGTACGGTGATTGACTGGTTAGCACGTCCGCTTCCCAGTACTGAGGACTCGGGTTCTAGTCCAGGCTCCGGCCTTCCTGGGTGGAGTTTGCATGTTCTCCCCGTGCGTGCGTGGGTCTTCTCCGGGTACTCCGGTCTCCTCCCACATTCCAAAGACATGCATGGCAGGTTAATTGGGTGCTCCGAATTGTCCCTAGATGTGCTTGTGTGTGTGGATGGTTGTTCGTCTCTGTGTGCCCTGCGATTGGCTGGCAACTAGTTCAGGGTGCACCCCGCCTACTGCCCATTGCCAGCTGGGATAGGCTCCAGTAACCCCACCCCCCACGACCCTTGTGAGGAGTAAGCAGTTCCGGAAATTGATGGATGGAAGTCAAGGGTTAGACTTTCAAATTAGAGTTTCACTCCAGGGTTAGGGTTTTAAATTAGTACTAAGGCTTCAAGTGTAGGTTTCAAGACAGGGTTAGGGTTTCAAGTTTGAAGCTAGATGTAAGGTTTCACTCTTTCAGTCGGAATTTACAAAAAAAAAAGAAGCCAAGAAAAAGAAACTTTATTTATAGTCAGTATTTGTTTCCCCCTGCGATTAAAATAATCCGCAATAATATCTACATAAACACACACATGAAATATTTCATTCATATGTGTATTCACTACACACAAGTCATGTGAATTTCATGTGTACACACCCAATGAAGATGTTTGAACACATTTTGGGCCAGTGCGCTAATATGGCAACCATTTTTGATAATGATATAATAACAGACATTTTCATGTTTACGGGAACGGTGCAGAAATATGCAAAAGCAGCACACGTGTATTTTCACAGAAACCGCGTTTGTCTGCCTTTAACTCACAATCCCAAGATAATTGAACATTTATGCGCTGTCTATTTTGAATGTATTTAAGTTTGTA
Source organism: Festucalex cinctus (assembly GCF_051991245.1). Lineage (NCBI taxonomy): Eukaryota > Metazoa > Chordata > Actinopteri > Syngnathiformes > Syngnathidae > Festucalex > Festucalex cinctus. Next base: position 7,672,875 of record NC_135424.1, read on the forward strand.
TTTAAAGACAACAGCAGTAGACCACCCCAAACGCTGACAGCTGCCCAACAGGAGTGCACACCTGCAGGGGATGCTAACTAGTGGTATTGAATGGCAGGAAATGATGAAAATAAGATTTAAGATAAATAAAGGATCAATAATGTGCGATGTCTTAAAAGAAAACGTGCTTGATGGTGGCAGTTAACAGTTGCAAAGGTAGCACCGTATTAGATACATTATTTTCCTCGCTGTTGATTGGCCTCAACCATAACACAATAGCAAATAGTTTAGAACATTTCATTTATTGCACATATCAGGGTGAAATATGTGTCATTACTAGAGGAGAAAGTCATTTTATATTGTGTGTGTGTGTGCGTGCACACACGCAGAGCCATTATATGGTCACCATTGAGTGTCATTGGTTTTTTGGAGGGCTGCATATGGGCTAATTACAGCAGTTGTTTATTCAACATAAACGACGGCCTTCTGGTGCGGCTTTAATGTCAAACAGACACACAAAGTGTGTGTGTGTGTGCATCTTTCTGCAACTTTATCATTTAGTGGCAGTCAAACATATGAGTTGTTTGACAGCACAAGTTGACGTGTTGGCGTGCGTGTGTGTGTCATGCTAATGTGTAACAGACTGGTGATGCCCTCGTGACAAATGGTGAACGTCGTAACCATCTGAACCGACCCCCTAGAGAGCCAGCTAATATGCTGTCATATTGGTGGGTGTTTATCCTGTGTGTTGTTTGTAAAACGAGAGAGAGAGAGAGAGAGAGAGAGAGAGAGAGAGAGAGAGAGAGAGAGAGAGAGAGAGAGAGAGAGAGAGAGAGAGAGAGAGAGAGAGAGAGAGAGAGAGAGAGAGAGAGAGAGAGAGAGAGAGAATATTACTAATGCTTTAGTGACAAATGCTTTGACAGTCACAGAAGGCTGAAATCAGATCAAGCCTGGTTAGGATTTCAAACCTGGGTTAGGTTTTTGAGTTTGGGTTTCTAGTCTTGATTAAGGTTTAAAGTGAAAATTAGGATATCAAATTATGGCTGATTCTAGCCTGTGCCCTGTGATATGATTTCAAGACAGATTATGTTGATGTGCCAAATTAGAATTTTAAACCTGGATTAGGTTTTTGATTTTGGATTTCAGGTCTGGATTAAGGTTTAAAGTGAAAATTAATGTTTCACGTTAGGGCTTTAGGGTTTCTAGTGACAAATTGGGTTTTAAAATAGTTACAATTTGTGTTTACATTAGTGCTGTGAAAGTTAAAGCGTTAACTAATACATGAATCACAAAAAAATATCGCATTAATCATGTATTTAATTTTGACAGTAGATGATCCTTTAGCAGACAGCGGATGGTTACATTAAAGGTAGCACTGGTTGTGTTTGAGCAATAAACACAACTACATGCATTAAAGTAAAGCATTTAATAAAGGTTTACGTATGACATTCAGAATATTTGTTTATATTAAACTATTGGGGTCATTTTTTTTCCCAATTTTAAATTATGCAAATAATTAACATTTTAGAAAAAGAAGACGATGAGCGCATTAAATCTTGAAAGATTAAGAAAATGGATGAATGGATGGATGTTTGTTGTTTTTTTTAATTACTTTACCTTGTAAATGAACTCTGGTGTGAAACGGGGCAGATACGATAAAAATTGTCTCCTTTCTGCTCCTTTTCACTCAACAATAAAGAATATTGTTTTATATTGTCTTTTTTTCTTTTACAAATAAATGAAATAAATGATTGAAGTGAAAAAAAGACAGCTGGGATATAGTTGCAAACCATGATTAGGTTTTCAAGTACCTTGTAGGACCTCAGTACAGTGAATGAGTGTCATAGTGAAGACAGACTTCTGTTTATCTTAACAGACTTAACATTCCACAAATTACACCATCACCTATATATACATATATGTGTGTACTGTATATATAGTTAGTATATACAGGATATGTATGAAAAGACACTAATACACACATACACACTGGGGTGATTATATTGATGTTGATGCAGGAATTGAAGCCTCTCTTGCGGCGCGCTAACAAACGTAAACACAAAAATTGGCCACACGCACACACACAGCTGGGCACCTTCCACACACATGTAAATATGTGCATTGCTTACACATGCGTGCTCGCTGCCTCCCTCGGGCACGAACGCTACCACACGCTCTCACCCGCATACAAACGCACAAACTACACGACACGCTCCTGCGGACATTTTCAAGGAGGGAAACCGAGTGGCTCAGTTGCGCGCTAAAGGCCACCTGGGAGCTCATTATTTATAATAAGCCTACATTGTAAACATGTGAGGTGTAAATAAAGTTTGTTTTAATAAAGCAGGAAGTGGTGAGCTTCACGTCAACATTCTTCACTTTGTTCGCCAGGAATCTGATTATTTCAAGTCATCTTTGGAAGCAGTTTTTTTTTTTTTTGTAAATACTTAACTAACTCTGTAACGCTCTAAAATGCCACAAAGTAATGCCAATGCATTGGGTCATAGGAGAGTAGCAATTGATGTTAAGGATGTATGTAGAAGCGATACATTTTGAAGATTTATTTATTTTTTTCATGCTGTTGAAGGTAGTATCCGGGCTGTGGAAGAAGCACAGTAGGTATGATTGATATGTAACGTCTATTTTTTTTTTTTTCTTAACTGGCCTATGGGGCAGTTGCCATTGAGCCCCATGAAATCTGCCTAGCAACAACTGACTGGCAAATTTGAGCCATCTCTGTTGTATGTACAGCAATGCAGGGCATAACCTGTTATGTTATTGGGCATTTTCTTCCCCCAGCGATACTTTCACAATTCTCATACACATATATAAGCCGAGGGTGTGTGTCTGCCCACATCATCTGCATGTCATTTCTCAAACCCTCAGCTCGTTTTCAGTGTTTATTTGAACAAGGCAGCGATTTATAAGGCGCACAGCAACAAAAATGCTTCTTGACGGCACATAATCACTCAAAGCCAGTTGTGTGTTAATGTGAGCTCAATAGCCTGTTTATTGTTTTATTTTTAGCTTGAAAGTAAAATACCAACTCAAAAGGCTTGTAGAGGGAGGGGTCATTTGAAAGAATTTAAAAAATAAATACTGTCAAGTGAAAGTATAGTAGTGCCATGTTGGTCCTGCCCCGCGCAGCAATGTCACTTTCCCGTCAAGTCACTTAGCTTAGGTCGTAATTGAAAGAACAACTGGCTGTGTTCCAAAAGGGAAAAACAAGATCGTTTTCATGAAACCAAATGTTAATGCGAGGAAACAGGACTCCATTTGGTGTTCTGCCTCAGTTTGAGTTCAAATGAACATGGCCGCCACATAAATTTACTGCCAAGTAAGGCATAGGCTACTTTCTACAATGCTGTGGAACAATCATGTCAGAATCTACTGGTTTGACGTTACAACATAAGAGTATGGTGGACCCATGACCATTCACAATTCAGCATTAGCATTTTTTTTCTGTAGAACTTATTTACTGAAAAGAAATAAGAAAAAAAAAACAGATACTCTTGGTGTTTGTCATGCCCTAAGATGCCGGCACGTTAGCAGAGGAGTAGCTAGCATTGACCGCTGGCTGCTAGCTAGCCAGCTTGATGACAAATATCAGCATGATGGAAGATTCCAGTAGATGTCTGACAGGTAAACTTAAACGCCCGTGAGGTCTGAGGTCTCACCGAGGTACTTGAAACTAACTTTTGAAACGTTTGGATTGCTGTTGGCCCTGATGTAGAGGGGGCGGGGTAAGGACTGACTTATTTGTACAATACGGCATCTCCTCCTCAAAACCAAGTGACTTCAAACGTGTTGAAAGTGGCTTTAAAGTGCACTGTAATTCTTTATCCGTGGGATATTTTGACGAGAGAATTTCACTGACGTTATTAAGACACCCGAGAACTGTGCGTTGGTAGTTGCTGCTGTTTTTTACTCGTAATTGAGTCCAAATGGGCTAAGCATTTAAAAATTTATCAGCTGTGTATGAGTGACAGCATCCATGAATTGAGGTACTAAGATACGGAATCCGCTTTTATTGCGGGTGCTACATTTTGCTAGCTTAAAGCTAACTGCTATGGCTGTGGCCGTATTGTGTTTGTGAACAGTATTGTCGTTATCAAACGACACTGACCCTTGGCAACTCGTCACCTTTGTTAAGATAGCGCCGTGCTCGTGTACCTTACTTCTTTGTGATGCCATAGTTTGCAGTTACTTGTTTGGTTTTTTTTGTATTAGTTTTAGGGTTAGTCCTTAGTTTGTGTGCCATTAGCTGCCTTTTGTTTTTGAACCCGTTTTTGCTAACCCTTTTATTTAGCTGGTTTTCTTTGGCCACTTTTTTGTTCTAATAAATTGTTGCTCTGACGGTTTGTTTATTGGCTTATATCACTCTTGGGGACCGAGAGGTTTTCCATTTTTATGTTAAGATGGGTGCTTAACATGTTTTGGTGGCTCGTCCGGGATTTGAAGCGAGGACCTCTCGCACCCCAAGTGAGAATCATACCACTAGAGACAATTCAAAACATAGTAAACATGCTAACGAATAGCAAATGGTTTTGTGACAATACACGGCTGGCGTTAACAGCACTTTAAACTCTTGGGCCGCGTGTCAAACGTCGTCGTTAAATAAACAAAATCAATAAAATTGAATCAGAATTTGCGAGATCTGTCATTAGTAAAAATAAATTAGCATTTGGACAAATTGTTCCGAACACAGATTGGAGTTAAAAGCCGTCTCCAGCGCAAGGGAAAAGAACACGATTTGCATCCTGTCAGGATCTGGGATTCCCTTCCTCTCCCCCTTTGTGGTGTCGATCCGGCCTGGTTTTTGAGGAATGGCCTGCGTGTGACGGCCTGAGGTTTTCTTAACGTGCTGCTGCTGCCTAAATAGACACATGTGGAGCGCCAGCAAAATGAGGTGCTGAAAGAAGAAACCCTCCATTTCCCTTTGCTCCCACTCGCGCTCCATCCCAAATGGATGAGGTCATCTGCTTTACTCATCACCCCCCCAACTTCTCTCTCTCTCTCTCTCTCTCTCTCTCTCTCTCTCTCTCTCTCTCTCTCTCTCTCTCTCTCTCTCTCTCTCTCTCTCTCTCTCTCTCTCTCTCTCTCTCTCTCTCTCTCTCTCTCTCACTTCGCATGATTTCAATTTCATAACTTGAACGTCTTGTTTTACTTTTTGTGTTTTCACACTTTTGTGTGTAGATGTAATAGTCATCAGGGTCTTACATAGGTGCTAAATCGGAATTTGAAACTTACAATGGAAGCATACCATACTCAAAACACCGAATGATATGATCCAATCTAAAATTACAATATGTGTAAAGTTATCATGCAATACGATATTGGTTCATTCAAACACACGTCTTCTAGTAAGATACAATGTGATATGATACTCTCCAGTTCCAATGTGATACAGATTGACTCCAATAATGATACAATTCACTCCCTGATGTGATTCATTCTAGTTATGATGTGATGCGATGATATTGTTTACTCCAATTACGATACGGTTCAACTCACTCAAATTCCGATGCGACTGGACGTACTCAAATTATGATGTGATGCGTTTTTCTCCAATTACGATTCAATATCATAGGATTCAATGTGATATGATACGATTCGCTCCAATTATGTAGCAGTACGATTCAATTCGCTCTTCTTCGACTGTCAGCTACCTCAAATTGCAACCGTGACAGTTATTCCAATCAGCCCATTGCATCGTTATTCCTCCCACTTCCCTGCTATTTCTAATCGTATACAAGCAGATTACCAACAGTTGCGTCGACCCAGTTAAAAACAAAAAAACAAAACAAAACCAAGTGACGAAAAAAAGAGTAGCAAGCGCACGGGGGAAAATTGACCGCCCGAAAAGCTGCCATTGCCAATGATGGATTCCCCGCTAATCCAAACAGTTTGCCCAGTCGCCCAGCTGGGCTTCATGTGCTTTTGATTACTCTCCGCCATTTAGTTCCACAAAATTACATGCTGCCTAATGGGCTTTTAATGGTTATAGGTTTCTGTGCTCTTTAATGAGGCCTGCGCCAGTTGGCTGCTCGCTAATGCCCGGTGGAAATTTGGCAAAGGTCCAGCGCCATCCACTTTATTTCCCCCCCGCAAGTTTACAACTTTGCTGTATGAAAAGCCAGTGGTGGGAAGTAATCAAGTACAAATACTTTGCTACTGTACTTAAGATAATTGTTTGTTGTTGTTGGTTCCAAGAATAACTTGAGGTAAACGCGTTTGCGTCTTGTGCCAACCTAAAAGTCATCTGCTACTGCTGTTCAAAAATTTTTCGTAATCTGAAAACATGTTTTGACCTTTTTGTATAACTTGGCTAATGAATTAAAAAAAATTTTTTTTTGAACTTTTCATGTAATTTTGTGCCATTGGACCCGCAAATTAAATATATTTGTATTTTTCCTTGGAACTGCGCCATCTTTGAATCTCGTCATACGGGTTTCCCCAACGTAACCTTGCTTGAGTCATCACCTTTACCGCACCCCCAGTGTCGTTATTATTTTATCTTCTGTTTTCACGACCCGCTGTGTGTGTGTGTATGTGTGCTTTCGTTTTAATAGCGATGTTAGCAGCTGCTTTCTGATGGCCTCCTGTTTACCGGACCTAATTAAGCAGAAAACGGCCACACGTCCTCGCCGCTAAAGAGCGGCCCAAACAGATGGCCCTCACCTCCGAGGACCCCAGGGGCGGCCTGATAGCTCGCCCGCTCTGGACGGTCACTCGCTCGACTGTTTGTCCAACCCAATGCCGTTAACATTGTCCCATGATTACAAATATTGTTATTAATACCCAAACATCTGTGGGATATGATTGAAAGGCTAAAACATTTTATTTTCTCAATGTTGTTTTGACTTAAGAATATGTGTGTCCATTTCCCAGATTTTCACAACCAACATAATTAGGTGCACTCGTACTAGTACCAGTACTAGTACTTGCCATTATCATTACATCCATAGTAAATAGGTGAAAAATATAGAGACCACAAAAAATACTTGTACCTCTCTCATGCAATCCAATCACCTTTAACTTAATTAAACACACTTAAAGGGGAAGTCAACCTTCAACATTTTGTAACAATAATATGTTTTATGTGACCTCACTAGTCTAAACATGACATTCTGATTAATATTACATTTGTGGGATATGTTTTGCAGCAAAATCCATCAATTTTTTAAAAGGTGGCCACTTGCTGGCGAGTGTAAATGACATCACAATTGCTAAGGTCTCAGGTAACAACCAATCACAGCTCAGCTTCAGAAAACAGGTGAGCTGTGATTGGTTGTTGCCTGAGTCCTGAGTAACTGTGATGTCATCTTCAGCCGACAACAAGTGGCAAAATGGCGGCCCCCTAAGATGGAGATGGATTTTGCTGCTTAGCTCATATTCCACTAACACATTATTAAGCAAAATATTAATATACCGTATTTAGACTAGTGGGGCTGTATAGAACATAAGATTTTTTTTTTAGGTTCCCATCCCCTTTAAACTCACTGTTTAGGCACATTCGAAATGTATTTAGAACACCAAAACAAGTTGCAAGCATAAAATGTATAATTATGAAAATATGCAATATACGAGTAACGTAGAAATCTTTTTTAATTAATATGTTGAGAGCAAAAGTAAAAATACACCATTCAAATAAATAATCAAATACAGTAACAAAGTACTTGTACTTCATCATATTTTCCTCTTAACAGTAACATCAATCCAATGAAAAGGCAAAGGAATGTGGTTTCTCCTATTTAGTCACATGTGGGTTAATGACGGCCATTAGCCACAAAAGGCTACGTGGCCAAACTTTGTTATTTACTCCATTTTGGTTATTGAGGCGGCGTGAGACGGATGGCTCCTTCTATCGCCCGTGACGCTGATTAGCTTCTCAAACACAACACACTCCATCACTGCCCCCAAGACCACACAACCATCCCAGCATGCTTCGCTCCACATTGTAACATGCGACGCAAAAGTAGTGGTCAAAAAAATTGCAAATAACATTGTCACTCCCGTTGAAGCTTCACCGAATGTTATTAATGGCCAGTGGTGATGATGTCATTATGGTGGAGGGGGGGTCATGTGGGTGTGCAGTGGGGCTGTCAATTGAATAATGGCGTCTCCAGCAGAGGGCATTGAAATGACATTGCGGGAATAACAAAACTTGATTGTCACTGCAGGCGATTTACGAGCGCGCCATAAATGTTTATTAGCTTTTTCCCCTTCTATTTAGACCTTCTCAACGGGAGTCTGTTTATGAGCCCAACCTCCAAAAGGGGCTTGTTAGCGTGCTCTATTCTTTTAGCTTTATTTTAATACCAACAGAACAGTGGGTCCCTTTATTTTTATACTTGGATTACAGTTGGGGAAGAACGTTCAAATGGAATTGTTACACGACAGTTAAAGTTTTGCTATGTTGACAGTATTAATAGTTGTGTACTGTACTGTTGTAGTGGTCGTTGAATTTTTGGTTGAGAGAGCAGTTGTTTTTGTAGTAGTAATAGTCGTGTATTGGTAGTAGAAGTAGTTGCTAGTAGTACAGGGATGTCGACAGACTTATGAAAGATCTGCAAAATATGGCAGCCAATCACGCGAAGCCTCCCTCCTCATCCCTGCTCCATCCCTGTCCACTGCCTCCGTCGCTCCCACCACAGCTGTTGTCTGTGTCCCGGCCCACTTGCTACACCTGCCCAAAAAAAACAGATCCACCAATCATGGCAGCAACTCTTCCAAAACGCTCTTAAAGCACAACACACTTGCAAATCATCCCGCAATTCCAAATGCTGATCACACTCCCCACACACGTATGACATCGTCACCAGATTTATTATTCCTCTTTCGATCCTCCCCGATTTCACTTTCCAGACAGGAAGTCCTCCAAGAGAGCGTCCTGACCTGGAGCCCAGCGTTCGAAACCATCTGGAAAATGACAGCTACAAACTGTTAGATTTTAGACTAGTTCATCTTCTGAGCATATTTACAGGAACTAAAATGGGAATGGCATACTTTTTTTTTTCTTTTTTTTTTTTTTGCCGCAATTTCAGCAACTGAATTGAGCTGAGTTGACTCAATGGCATGAGTGTACATTTACGTGTGTGTATGCGTATGCTCATGCATCTTATTGACGGATGTGCCTGTGAACTCTCATTAAAGCCCTTAACGCAGACGCAGGTTTAAAAACGCGCCTCCCGTGATGAACTGCGCCGAGATTTGTGTGACAAATTGTGAGCGTGTGCGCAAAGTGGCAAAAGTGCTAAATTGTGTTGCTAAAAGCGTGACAGCGACACTCGGCGGCGACGATGACGAACGAGGGCAAAGGCACTAAATGTCTCACCGCTTAATGTACCTTCGAGCTTAATAAGCGTCATGGGCGAAGGGTCCATGAATTACAGAAAGGCACGGATATGGTGGGGGGGGTTGGGGGGCACCTAAAGTTGTTCGTAAACCTGCCGCTTGACGTAAAAGCATGAAAGAGAGCATCTAGCATTATGCGGGCTCTGGAGCAAGGTTATTTTAGTAAACGAAAACTAACGAAAAAACAAAAACTAAAATAAAAAACAATATCATGAACGAAATAAAATCAAATCAAAAATGCTTTTTAAAAAAACAAATGAACTTAAACCATATTTTATGTTTACAAAACTAACTAAAATTAACTACACAGTAAATTCTGTAGTGTAAATTTGACTCTCTTTAGAGTGGGACCAAATAGACTAAATTTTAGAATAATATTTACATTTGGAAGAGAGTAAAATAAAGAATTGGAAAAAAATAAAAGTCACTCAAGGGTTGAGGAACAAACTCACGACATTCAGCTTGGGTGACTGACACACGACCACCTGAGCTATGCCCCTCCTACAATTGGTCTTGGAGTTACAAAGTTTCCAGCTGACATGAATAATATACTAGCACACAGCAGGAGCTGCGTGGCTCAAGGAGCAGATTGACTGTCTCCCAAGCTGAAGGTTGTGAGTTCATTCCTCAACCCTTGAGTGACTTTTATTTTTTCTTAATTCTATATTTTACATTATTCCAAGTGTAAATATTACTCTAAAACTGAGTCGATTTGGTCCCACTCTAAATAGTCAAATTCACTCTACAGAATTTACTGTGTAGTATTAGTGATGTTAGTAGTCTCCGGTGTGTATGTGCCATTAAAATCCCGGTTGGTTAAAAGTTGATGTAACGGTTGTACAGAAAAAGAAAGTTTTTCCCACTTGCACAGAAGTCCTTTTCATGTGGCCTATCTCAGTGGTCATGAATTTCAAGTTTCGATACTTAAACTGGCCTTTTATCGAGCCATGCATTAATTAAGAGTGACGTTATGGGCCGCTCTATGGAAAAGCATTGGAAAGGTCGAGGGGCTTTTTGGGTACACGGACCCACTTCGCCTCCTTTTCCTACTGACTATAAAAAGATCAACATGATAAAATGTGCCGGGTGACATTTGAAAGGACATCACAGGTACGTCCAGGGAGCCAAAAGTGAACCGATCTCCGAGGGCACCACGAGTAAACAAATCCTTCCATCCCAATTAACCACGGCAGGCTGAATGACAAAACAGGCTAAATGGCTTCCATGATAATTTGAAACCTCCTCAGCCACCGTAGTTTCAATGTGTGAAGTGTCAATCAAAATTCGATGCGGCATGAGGTCAACTGCTCTGAAAGGAGACAGAAGAGAAACTGTAATTTGTATTTCAACAACGTTGTGATTTCAAAAATAAAAATAGTGGAAATTCAGGCATTTTTGAAACCCTAACTACCCCTTGCTTGATCCCTACTTTGAAAATCCCGACAAAGGCTCAAAACCCTACTTTGAAACCTGTTTTGATCATCATCAATGCTTGAAACACCACTGTGAAACCTTAACCCTTGTTTGATACCCTACTTATGCTATAAAGCCATATTTGGAACCCAACACCAGGTTAAAACCTGCATCTAAACCCTAGCCCTGGCATCAAACTCATTTCAACCATACCCCATGGTGAAAGCCAAACTCACTTAGGCTCAAAAGCCTAATTTGAAACCCCAAACCCTGACTAGAAACCCTATTTTCAAACCCTGTGCCAGGTTTCAATCATTAATTTAAAAGTCTAGCCATTTTAAAACCCGAAAACAAACTTGAAGTCCTACTTAAAACTTTAAACCTGAATTATAAAAAAAAATACAAAAAAAATCTTTGAACAGGGGTGTGTAGACTTTTTATACTCACTATGCATGTTCCATCAGAAAGTCACACAGTGATGAATCTCCTGAAGCCTAGTAGGAAATAAAAGAAGCCCGCCGGTGCGTTTATGGCACGCCGTCTGCGCCTTCGTCTGTTTTTTCCCCCCGAAAACGTCGTCAAACTTTATTGACTATGAACAAAAATGAAACTCATGGTGCTGAAAAAAACGAGCGCCTCCAAAAACAATAAACAACGGCGGCCATCTTCTAACGGGCTCATTTGCTTTTCAAGCAAGCATACGGGCACGTGTCATTAGCTTCAGATGGACGCATGCTGATTGTGAAGCGGCGCTGCCGGCCTTCTCCGCCTTCTTGAGCCTCTGATGAATAGCCTAAATGCACGCACGCACACACAAAGCCTTGAAACCCTATTTTCAAACCCTAACCCTTGTTCAAAATCCTAATTTGAAACCATAACGCTGTCCTAAAAGTACTTATGTAGCCTTGAAACTGAACTTTTGAAGCTTAATCTTTGTTGTTTGAAACCATACCACATGCTTGAAACCCTAATTTGAAACCTTAACGCATGCTTGAAACTCCAATCGTAAGACAGCACAAACCCTAGCATAAAATCATTGTTCAAACCTCTACTTTGAAACTCTAACCTTGTTTTGAAACCCCAACTCAGGCTTAAAACCTTACGTTAACGTTTTAATCCTTATTTGAAACCCTACTTTGACAGCCTATACCTATTTGAAATCACAACCTAGGCTCTTTACTTTAAAACCCTGACCCAGGCCTGATACCTTAATTTGAAATCCTAAACATTGTTCGAAACCTTAACACAGGCTCAAAACCCTACTTTAAAACCCCAACCTTGTTCAACACCATACTTTGTATGAAACCCCAACAGAGGCTCAAAACTCTACTTTAAAATCCAAACCCTTTTTTGAAGCCATACTCTGAAAGTCTGACCCTCATTTGAAACCCTAAACCTGTTTTAAACCTGTTTTGAACCCCTTTCCATAGTTCCAAACCCTTGATTCAAACCCGAACCCATGCTTAACACTCATTTGAAACCCGAACTCTTGCTTGAAATCCTAACTCGGGTTCTAAACTACCTACTTTGAACAGATGATTTAAAACTTTAACCCTGTCTTCAAACCTTAATCTGAAACCCTAACTTTTATTTGAAGCACAAACCCAGGTGTGAAATTCTCATTTGAAACCCTACCCTAGTTTGAAACCCAAACTCATGCATTAAACCCTAATTAGACTTGAAAGCTGAATCTGAAAATGAAACTTTCATTTGAAACCCTAACCCATGCTTGAAAGCCTACAATCACCCACTTTCTTTCTTTTTTTGAATTGTTTATTTTTTTACTGTCTTCTTTATCTACTTTCTCCCCCTCGTCCGTTGTCCGGATATATATAAGGACAGGCGGATCTATTACTGGCTGCCCTGCGGATATACGTGGACAAAATTAGAGACTTTGATTTTCTAATACCATTAGAAGCCGTGCGTGTGTGTGTACGTGTATGTGTGCGTATGTGTGTGTTTGTGTGTCAGAGGCCGAGTGGAGATCCGATGGAGGACTCAATAAGAGAGGAAGAAGATCTGAGATTTATTAGTGGACACAAGTCCAAAATCAATCAGGTGATTGAATCAGGATATTATTGCTCGTAAATTAGAGACTTGTTTATGTCAGACGAGGGTGGGGGTAGTGTGTGTATGGGGTGCGCGTGCGTGCGTGTGTGTGTTGCTGCAAAAGAAGGAAGAGCAAGGTAAGCTTCTTGTGCAGCTTATCTGATTGTTGATGTCATCATGAGCTTGTCTTGAGCCTGAGCGGAATGTCTTCCTCAGGTCATCTCTTGGAATCGTTGACTTTATCAGTATTCTTCCAACATACAAATAAATAAATAGCTGTGTTTGGTGTCTCATGCCTGAAAAGTCACCATTGTTTTCCAATTTGTGTATTCTGGTGAAATGTAATGTAACCTCACAAACAAATTATCCCGTAGCTTATTATATAGCTCGCAAAAACAAATGAAATAACCAAGATTGAGAAGAACCCAAGCATTTTGTTTGCAAAACAAACTAAAAACAAGAGTGCTTAAAAAAAAAGAAAACTAACTGAAATTACATTTGATATACCGTATTTTCCGCACTATAAGGCGCACTTAAGAGCCTTCAATTTTTTCAAAAGCTGACCATGCGCCTTATAATCCAGTGCGCCTTATATATGGATCGATATTGAGCCGCAACAGGTCTCGCTGTCAAGACGTTATCGGTGACCCTGCACGATCGGTGACGCGCATGCGCAGAAGGTCCCGCCATCTTGGATCGCTGGCTAATACTAATACTTTACCTCAGAGAAAATAACAAAACAGCTGTTTATTCATTTTGGGAGTGAATGGAGTTGTCAGAAAGCTGGTTTGTAATCTATTAATAAAGTTTGACGGACCTATCTGACTGATTTGTTGACATTCCCTTTAGCGCAGCACCATCTAATGGATGCATAACGTAACCCCAGCCTCTACTGTAGTGCCTTATATATGGAAAAAGTTTTAAAATATGTCATTCATTGAAGGTGCGCCTTATAGTGCGGAAAATACGGTATATTAACCAATCCACTCGAAATCAAATTCATATGAAAAAACAACTAAAGTGCTAAATCGAATAACTATAATGAAACATCAAAAACTCTTACAACTCTGTTCAGACAGCAAGAAAGAGAATCAACCCCTGACACGAGCATTGGTCGAACATGTCTATTGTTACAAGCCATAAAAAAAATTGGTGGAAATCCACCATTTTGGGTGAATTTTCAAGGGTTTTGCCCAAATGAACCCCAATTGAAAGCAAGTCGGCTACCCTAGACAAATGGGTGTTATACACTTATTATACATACATTATGAAACTGGAACAAAATTTGGTCAAAACCACATTGTATGAAACATACGTGAAAATCGAGGTTGCAATGTCCTCGTATGAAGGAATTTCAAATTGTTAGTTCTTAGTTGTAGCGTGTCATCAGTTCTCCTGGAAAATCGACTCCCTAGCTCGACATCGTGATAAAAGAACAAGAGCGGCAATATAAAGATAAGAGCTTATAAAAATAGAAACGATGGAGAGCGCCTGTGATTTACACACCGGAACTGACAGGACGGTAAACATGAGACTTGTAATGTGTGTGTGTGTGCGTGTACGAGATATGAGACATGTTGTATATGACATCTATATTGCACATTGAGCAGAACGTATGTACATGGTACCTACCATGAAAACCACACACAGAAACTGTACTTTCCAGCCATAAGCATTGCTTGAAACTCTAATTTAATACCCTGATCCTGTCTTAAAACCTTAATTTGAAACACTTTTTTGTCCCACTACTGTAACTTTGAAACCCAACCTGGCTTGAAATGCTAATTTGGCACCCTAACCCTGGTTTGCAACCTTAATTTGAACTTCTAATTTAAAACCCTAACCCAGGCTCGAAACTGCACTTTGAACCACTAACTTTAAACCCTGATTTAAAATAACTTGAAACCCCAACCCTTGGCTTTAATCTATTTTGTAAAATGCTAAACCATGTTTGGAACCATAATTTGACCCACTTACGTGAAATGCTAACTTTGCTATAAAACTTTAAAAGTTTCAAACTTTAAAACCTTATTTTGAAACTCTAAACCTGGCTTGAAACCTGACTTTGAAACTTGAACCATATCTCAATGTCTTCATGTGAAATTATAACCCTTCTTTGAACCCCTAACCCTGGCTTGAAACCTTAACTAGAAGCATTAACTCGGTCTTAAAACCCTCATTTGAAGCCCAAACCATTTAAAAACAAACAAACAAATATTGTGAAGGGTACAATCCACCCCAGAATCTTCCTTCCGCCATTTCGACCGATTACCATCACAACTTTTGTCCTCAACAACCAACGCCTGACCTTGGAGTTGGACACGGGAAGACAGAAAGTAAAAATGGAACGTTTTGTTCAAGTTTGACTTCACAGAATCGTCGAGGCTAATGTACAGTTCAAACAAAATCCGAGACCGTGATGCAAACTTTTGGTAAAGAAGACCGAGAGCTCAACGGAGCGTAAGAAAAGAAAAAGTGGAGGGACGGAGCAATAAAAGAGACTTATGATTGGAAAAGACGGGGGGGGAATTAGAGCAAAGACAGACATGCCGGGAGAAAGAAAAGAGGGAGGCGGAAAAGTACCCAAAAGCTCTTGGAAAGTTGATTCGGAGCTAATAATAATAATGTGTTTCTTGCTCTAATGACGGAGAGAAGAATGCTTCCCAGCGTCCGCTAGATCAAATGCGAGCCAGGCCTGGAAGATCACGGGTCAGAATGGTGATGCATTTTCCGCCAAAAAAAAAAAAAGAAGTTTGTTTTAATAAATGAATACCGAAAAACAACTATTACTACTGCAACTTACAGTAGTTGTGAAACTCCTCTTTTTATATGACTACATTACTGTACAAGATGTCACACAAACGAGAGAGTGCAACAATGAGTTAGTAAAGCCAAAAGTTTAAAGACACATTGTCTTTGAAAAGCATGAGAAAGTGTCTCCATTCTTTTGACTGTATCGTAGCTGATGTGGAATATATTTCTACTCAGCAAGTGTTGAGTTTCTAAGCTCTACAAAGTTGCATTTACCGATCGCGGCCCCTCCTCCAATTCACGCTATCTGCTTCCATCCCTCCCTCATTTCATGTCATCTTTCCTCAGCTTCCCTCCTTCATCCCTCCATCCTTCCCCTCCCACTGTAACAAGGCCTCGTTATCAGTCACACGGGGGTTATTTGTCTATCAAGGGAGAGACAGATAAGATGTGGGGATGAAACCTCATCTGTCTCCTGTCTTTCATTTATTTTGGACACACATCCACGCACATGCACACGCTAAAGTCTAAAGGAAGCTTCTAAAGTCATATAGTTGACGTTCAAATCATACTCATGACGTCTTCAACCCAGTCATGTCTTTGCTATTTTGTGTTTTATGTGATGGCAAAGCGCAAAACTGGAAATGTAAAGGAAACTTTCCCAAACTTCCTTTATTGAAATTTTGTGATTCTGTTTTTCCCCTAAGCACTATTCTTTCGCCTAGCCCACCCAACATTTACATATATTATCAAGTGGCCTGGAAAATTATTAAGCTGTTTTTTTTCCCCCACCTAAAACTGGTTAATTATTTTTTTACTTCATTTTTAATTAATTTATCTCATCAAATAGTGGGTTAATTAATTTGGTATGAATTACAAAAAATCCACAGATACATTTTTAAAAATACTGTATGGTAGTAGGAATATACATTTACTGCATATTTATTCATTATTTATTTTTTAGCCAATTACCTCACTGAATTAATAAATAAAAAAATATAAATAGGACAATTTACAAAATATTAGTAAAATAAATTATTTTATGGCTTCTTATTTCTTAAATAAAATAATTTGTTAGTTTGATTACATTAATTATAAATAGTAAAATAGAAAATTGGAAGAAATATTTGTTCAACTTAAATTGTTATAACATATTTTACATGTATTTATTCATTGTGGTTATTTTTTAGTTTATGTTGTTTATTTTTTGGCTTTATCTTTGGATTTATTATAAATAAATAAGAAAAATGTATACCTTTGAACAATCTTTTATTTATTTTAATAATGTCATTGTCTTTTATTTTTTCCATGTATTTTTTATTTTTTTACCTCATCCACAAATTGCCTGATTCTTTCTGAATAAATAAATAAATAAATAAATAAATAAATAAATAAATAAATATGCCTTGTGTTGCACAAAATCAGAAAGACAAAAGATTCAAAGCCGTAGATAGGCACACCAGCACGTTTGGATGCAGGAAACCCAAAGTCAAGACAAACGCATGCGTACGGTATGCGCGTACACGCGCACACACGCAGGCCTGCCGCTCATCCATTTGATTGGATTAGACATTATTAATGGAGGGCCTGCGAGGCGAGCAGACAGCGGGGTCGCGGCCAGTTTAATTCCATTCCGGGCTAACCCGATTTGGCCTGATGCGATTGTTATTGCCCTGGTGCTAGATGTTTAGAGGAAACAATAGCCCCCATAACACATCCAGACATCCTATTTGAGGAGGGTCGGCCGGGGGCGTAGCGACGCACGCCCGGCCACGCTCCTTCCTGTTGCCGTGGCGGTCGATGATAAACTTGGATTAAGTCACTTTCAAGCTTACTTACTGATGACTTTTGGGCTTCAACTTTTTTTTCCTGTACTTTTATTTACAGCATCAGTATTTTACTGTTTAGTTTTTCATTAATGATAATCTTGGGTAATCTTTAATGCAAGGTTGGGGTTTCAACCAAGATTAGGCTTTTCAGACAAGGTCAGGGTTTCAAATTAGATTTTCAACTAAAGTTTAGGATTTGAATGAAATCAGTCATGCCAGTGTTACAGTTTTAAATCGGGGTTTCAAGACAAATTTAGGGTTTCAATGTTATTGAGTTAGCGTTAGGGCCCCAAATTGAGGTACCAGAAGAGAGTTATGACTAAAATTTTTGTCTTTAATCCAGAATTAGGGCTTCATCCAAGTCATGGTTTCAAATGAATTTCAACCGTCGGGTAGGATTTCAAGCCTCAATTGGAAACAAGTGTTGGGGTTTCAAAGTAAGATTTCAAACCGGGATTCAAATGTGGGTTTCATGCCTGAGTTCGGGTTTAGAGTAAGGTTTGAAAGTAGATTTTCAAGCCTGGGTTAGGACAACATTTCAAGTTAGTTATGTGCAAGTACTTTTGTTGCTAAACTTAGTTCAGTTGTCAACATTAGCATTTTATTTCCTTCATTTTTGGCTTCTCTTCAATGACACTCTGAGAAGCCAAAGAAAAGACAATAAACAATCAAAATGTCAACTGCCTTACTTGTCCTCATTCTGGACTCTTCTTGTACTTTTCCGTTGCGTTTTTGCCTCACTTTCCAGGTTGTTGGATTTCGATTCAAGTGTGTTGGAATAGTAGGCCAGTCTATTGTTTTTGGATATTTGGATGCGGTATATGGTCTGCACTTTTCGTTTTATGGAAAGGTTAGATAAACACTGCACTAATTGACTTCCATAATAACCACAGTGACTTAAGAAAAAAAAAATCTCTTTTTCCGTTACAATATGTAATTTGACATTAGTCAGTTAGGAATTCCCCCCAAAATCGGAAGCGAACCAATGAAGCGTCTCGTTCATAACATCAGAACCAGGGTGGGTTCGTTTATGCTACATCGTGTCGATGTCACAGCACCTGACGTTTCAGTCGGCACCTCATCAGGACGGCGGGTGAGAAAAGGAAAAAAAAATAAGAAAAGAGTGTAAAGGCCCGTTGCGTTTTGTGAGCGGTGTCGGCTTTCGCCCTCGCCGTGATGGATGGCTTTGGCTGCAGTTGTGACCCTGCTGATTGCGTGCATGTTCTTCGCTTTTTTTCCCTGCTGATAGCATCGCGCACACAATCAGCACCCAGCGACATTCGATTCCCGCTCAGGAATTTTCCAGCAAAAAATGTCGAGGACTCAAATGAAACCAATTAAACGAAACGTATTGCTTCAGGGGCAGCATGGTAGCCTAGTGGTTGCCACATCTGCCTCAAAACTTTGAAGTTCTGGGTTTGAAACCAAGCTCGTCTCTGCTTTAACATTTTAGACTAAAAAATGTCCACAAAGTGTTCAAACATGAGTTTAGGGTTTCAAATCAGGGTTTCAAACCACTGTTAGGGTTTAAAGTTACAGCTTCAAGCCAAGGTTAGGATTAGGGTCAACCTGGACTGTGAAAAAGCAACCAGGTGATTCCCAGCGTTTATCTTATTTTTTGCAGATAACGACCATTAGTGTTTGTTTAACTTTTTTTTTTTTTACACCCCCTCCCCCCACCAACCCCTCCGCCATCAAGGCCATGAAACTAGATACGCCTGACTCCCTTGCTCTATTTTCACCTGGTCGTCACGGTAACCCCACAACACGGGGGCGGCCGTGAATGAAATTCCTGCATGTCATCAATCACCTGCCAACAAAGCGGCGACTGTTACGGAGATGGGAGGGCTGGTTTTGTTGTTTGGGCAGCGCGCCAGCTGAAGTTGAGGGCCCCCGGCGCATTCAGGGCCGGCGGGGGGCCGACGCCGTGGATGTTTACACGGCGTTGATTCAGGTGAAGTTCAGAAGCATGTCGAGGAATGTGCATGTAAACACGCTACATGACAGTCATGTGACATTCATTATATTAAAAAGAACTGGACCTAAAATTGACCCTTGGGGTACCCCGCAATGAAGTCTATAGGGTTAGGATAAAAAGTTCAGTGGTGAATCTTTATCTGCATTGTCTCGGCTACTTGATTAGTGTTGGCATCTGTGCTCGTGATATCGAGCAGTGACTGTGTTTAGACATCCTTGTTGGGTCCAGCAGCGTGTTGAGAGGCCTGGCCGTAAATCTCCTGGACCAGTACGAGTCCATATGGCCGCATCAAGCTTTTATAGTGCGGCGCTCCAGGCTAAAGGGCTCACTGGTGCACCACAAGCGTGCACGCGTGGGAGACGGGAAGAGTACTTTGGGACTCTGTTGCGGTTTGTGCTGGATGTGTTTGCAAATACGTACGCTCTCTGAACACTACATTCGGTACACCTGCATAGTATTGTATTGCATACTGCATACTGCATAGCATTGGCAACTAATACAGATGGAGTCTATTTTTACTGCTTTGAGACTAAAACTTTTAACCCTCTACTGCAGACAAATAATAAGTGATAAATTGCTATTGTTATTTTTATTATTAATTTGTAGTATTACTTATTTAATTTTTACATTTTATTTTAAGAAAAACAATACACATTTTTCATACACATCAGTAAATTGGAGATTTTAAGCTATTTTTTGACATATTTAAATTATATATATATTTTCCAGATCGAATATACATAATAATAATATTTTCAAATATAATTATTGGATTTCACATGCTTAAAATACAATTAGATTGAATCTATTTCAAAGATGAATTATTTCATTACATATGTTTAAAATATAACAATTTTAAATAGATAATTTTTTGGATTTTTAAAAAATACATTTTTAATGCTATATTTAAACATGGAATGTATTTAAAATATAACTTAGATATTATTATAATAGGTTTAAAATATAGCACTTTCTGGATTTATTTAAAAAACATCTCTTTTTGATATATTATTTTAAAAATATATCATACTTTATAGAAGTATTTAAAATATAACATTTTAGATGTACTAAAGTTAAAAGTATAATTGTTTTTCATTCAATATATTTAAATAATAAAACTGTTTTAGATTTATACGGAGCCCGCATTTTAAATGAGCATAATTTTTTGATGGATATTTAAAATAGAAAACATATTTGTGTAGATTGAATGTATTTCAAATATTTGATTTATTGTAAGAGGGCAAGAGAAGTGTGACTTTTTCAAACCGTTGCACTAGAGGTCACTGTTGTAACTGTAAACAACAGGCTGTCTTCAATGAATTCAAAATGAACTTCTGCTTATGATTTATGAATATGTTGTATTTCCCTGCTGGTAATCTATAGATGAATGAATACTAAAATTACAAATCAGGCATTTTAGTGTGCGCACAAAAACAAATCACAAACAAATCTCTTACTAACAGGTGCAAATAATTACATTGTATACTGTTACATGAAATTCTTCTTTAAGTAATGTTGTCCTATATTGTGGTGTTAAGGTCAGAGCAGGGTCTTTAATATTTCAAATGGTAATGGAGTAAATGTGATGCATTACATGGAGCTCATAAATATCAAATGTATGCTCATACATTATATGTGCTCTGTGCACATTTAGCTACTTTCAGGCACTTTAAGTAAACAATACGCCATTTTAAACAGTATTTATTTATTTTTAAAACTCACATTAAATATCATTATGGTAGTTGAGTCCCTTTCAAGTGTGTGTCGACTTGAAGGTAATTCATTATTCAGACATTACCTTGGACGTGCGGCTGCTTGGCTGTGAAATACATCACCTGCTATTAATCATTCATACGCTCCATCTGTGCATCTCCAACTCTATACTACACACGAGTTGTTCACTTTTGGACGAAGAAGAGGAAGAAGCTGAAGCTGTCTTTTCTTTCCACTCCACTGCAGACATGTGACTGTCTTTTAGCATTTCCAAGTCTTTTATTGGACAAGCAGGCGTATTTGAAAGCTCTACATTGACACCGATTGATGAAAGTAGTCTGTATTTGTGATGGTTTGTTGGATATTTGCTTCTTGCTGAAAGACCAAACCAATTGATAGACAGTTTGGATTGGCTATAGTTGTAGTGGTAGTAGTACTAGACTGCTCTGGACAATTTGCGGAAATTGGTTTACAGTCACCTTGCCAACTAACAGGTCGCGGCTAACTGGTTCTCTGACTGACTAACTAATCAACCGACTTACTAACTCTCTGACTGATTGACGAAGTAACAAATGAGCTAACTGACCCACTGACCAACTACTCGGTAAATAATGAACTATCACTTCTTGACTCTCTGATTGATTAAGTAACTACTGAACCAACAGACTGACTGACTTGAGTAACTAAGTGACTAAATGGCTGCCTAACATTGAAGTAACTGATTGACTAACTAAAAATGGACTCTAACTATGAATACTTAACTGACTGACTGACAACTAAGTAACAAATTAACTATAATTTACTGACTCTCTAAGTCACTAATGAACTACCATATTGATTCTCTGAATGAGTAGGTAACTAATAAGCTAATATACTGACTGATTGACTGACCGATTGACTAAATAACCAGTGAAGTAACCGAATGACTGAATAACTAAGTAGAAAATTAACAATATATGACATGGAACTCATGAACTACCTGACTGAATTATAGAGTGACGAGCTAATGAATTATATAATCCAGCAACTGAATACAAATGAACTGACAGACTAACTAACCAACTAATTGGCTACCGAACAAATGAAGTAACTAACTGTTGAAATAACAGACTAACAAGCCAACTGACTCTCCGCCTGACTAAGTAATCATAAACTGACCAAGTAATTGACTGATTGACCGACTGACAATGTCACTAATGAAATAACTAATTACATTCAATTGACTGACTAACTAAACAACTGCTGTAAGAACTGTATGACTGAATACTAATTAACTAACAACTAATTAACTAAGTAACTAACTTCCTGTCAACTGGCTAACCAAACAGTCTATCAAAACTTTTTGACTGCTCAAGTATCTGATTAACTTATTTATAACCAGGCAACAAACTAACTGATGAATATGATGAATGCAATTGGTACTCTAATTAACAGACTAACCAACTCACCAACCAATTAGCCAACAAGACATTCTTTGAGGGTGTTTCCCTCAGTGCTATTCTGCAAACTAATTCTCTGTGCCATGCTGCTCAGATTTGTCTGTAGCAGGGATCTTACATCACCTCCAAATTCAAGTAGATCCTGAAATTGATTTATTAATGTAGTTTTTTCATTTGATGTTACTTCTGCAGCATTTTTGATGCACAACATGGCTTAATGAAGATGAAATACGATCCTGAACGGAGGAGCGATGGCGTCAAAACAAAGGCACGAATGCACACGCACAAAAGGAAACACAAGCTCGGACACATTTACGCGGCGAGCTGCAGGTCTGCTCCGCATTGTCTTGCCGCCATCCGTCATCCTAGCGAGCGTTAATTGGAACCACCGCCGGCACCCGCTACAAATAACGCTCGCCCGGGCTTCTCGCTAACAGACAGACGAGCTGTTGAGGATTTTGGCAGCCAATGAAGAGAACGTGCTTGCATCCAGAGACTGCTGCTGCGGGGTCAAATCCATTTTCCTTACCAAAAATGGAAAACAAATTCCGTGAAGCATTCATAAATCATCAGCTTGTGAACTGGAGAGTTCCGGAAGTCAAAATAGTGTACAGGTTTACCGATTCCTGATGTGTTTACAGTCAACAAATCACGTTTCTCCGAAAAAAAAAATAAAAATCAGCTTATCATCTCACCATCCATCCATCCATCCATCCATCCATCCATCCATCCATCCATCCATCCATCCATAACCAAGCCCAAAGATGCACACTATAGAATGAACCTACAGCTGTAGGTGTAAAAAGCAGGATTAAAGAGGATTTAATGTTCAATAATCTTAAGAATAAAATAATACTTCCTGTTTCATTCTTCTTGTTTCAAATGTACACAGTGTAAAATAATCATAGTATAAAATAGTGTGCTGCCATCTAGTGGCCAACAGTAGAATTACACCCAAAATAAGTATGAACAAAAACAGTTATAAACATATTCAGTAGAATCTGATTTCACAAATGATGAATCGACAGGTGGTCGACCGCATATATAATTTTACTCCAACTTTTCGAAGCAAATATATTATTGGATGGGCAAGCGAGATCTGTAACGCGCAATCTCATGCAGGTGCACGAATAGAAGTCAACACGCGTTCATCGCGGAGCACACGCATCAAGTTTGTCATGACCTGCGAGGGGGGAAAAGAAGACACGAGAGCTAATTGGCAGCTCAGAACGTTAACACCTGCAAACAGCCCACGTCTTATACACGCGCACGCACACGCACGCGGCCATTGAAAACAAAGGGCGAGCAGTGAAGCAGAAGAAAAGTGAGAGGAGGAGGTGTCAGTGGGCGAGGCTGACAGGCAATGATTGATGTTCGCCCATCACGCTACGCCTGACACTCTTCCCTCCCTCCCGCCATCCCTCCATCTGCAACAAAGTCATCTGTGTGTGCGTGCGTGTCCAAGCCTCATTCAATCAATAGAAAGTGAGGCCCTCAGCATGGCGGCGCTACAGCCGGATTGCTGACGAGACACAAGAATTGTAGCTTGCAAGGGAGGAAGCGCATTTCACATGCAGATTAAAATCCCCACATGATAACCTTTAGCATGTGTATGTGTGCGTGTGCGTATTGCCACATGTAAACAGGCCTTGTATGTCGAAGGGACTTGTGTGACACACGGTCAGACATGTTCCTGTGATATTGATAGACAACAACACCACTTTCAGGAAGGGCGACTTGTTGAAGGGCAACAGAACATTTAGAAATGTTTTTTCTCACTCTCTCTCTTGAGAAGAGACAACAAGAACTAACCGGAATAAATGCTGAAAATTGAGATTCTGAGCCTGTTTGGATAGTGGAAAACACACACAGATCATGAGTGTAAAGGCTCGTTTATGTAAAAAAAAAAAAAAAATCAATAGGTATTATTTAAAAAACAAAAAACAAAATAAGTTGTATATTTTAGAGGAAAAAAAAGTTTCAGCATTTAGAGAAAAAAAATAGTATAGTACAATTAGTATATTTGCTAGAGGAAAATATGAATCTTACAAGATTTTTTTTTTTAATAGAAAAAAGTCAATCTCTAGACATACATTTTTGTTGGAAAGTTTTGCATTTTCAATTTAAAAAAAAATAAAATTGTATATGTTCAAGAAAAAGATTTGTATTTTCAATTAATGTGTAGCATTTTTTTTTTATTTTTCAAGATAAAAATGAACTAAAACACGTGCAAAAAAAAGTATGATAAAGATGGAAAAAAAGTCATAATCTTATAGGGAAAAATGTATACATTTCAACAAAATATCTTATATTGTTTAATTTTACAGGATAAACAATCACTGGCAACCAGTCCAGGGTGTCCCTCGCCTACTGCCCAGAGCCAGCTGAGATAGGCGCCAGCACCCCCCGCGACCCTTGTGAGGAATAAGCGGTCAAGAAAATGGATGGATGGATGGATAAACAATCATGTAAGAAACAACTTGCAAGCTATTGGTGAAATTATTTTTTTGTTTTTAGAAAATAAGTTGCATACTTTAGAGGGGGAAAGTAGAGCTTTTGAAAAAATGTAATGTTATGACAATTAAAAAACACATTTTCAAGAAAAAAAAAATTGAGCTTCAAACATATTTTTAAAAAAAAGTCAATTTTCAATAAAAAGCCTAATCTTACCAAGATAAAGTTGTATATTTTCTAGAAAAAAAAAATACTTTTATGAGAGTAAGTTCTATGTTGACAACGCAAGACTTATGCTCTCCTCTTTCAACAGTCAAATTTCCTATATTTACTGTAAAAAAAAAAAAAAGGGAATGTATTTGGAGAAAAAACCCGTCATAAATGTTACTACAAAGTCACAATTTGACAAATGAATTCATACATTTTCAAGAGAAAAAAAAAGCTGTTTAGAAAAAAAATGTATGACAATATGTTCAAGAAAACATCAACCGTTATTCAAGAGAAAGTATAGAAAAAAAAATCATACACAAATTACGTTTTTTTAGAAATTGTGTATTTTAGAGAAAAGGGATGTAATCTAATGAACATCTTTTTTCACTTTGTAAAGAAAGAGGTGTAATATTACAATTTACTAATTATTTATAGTGCAGCACATTCGCTTATTTCAAATCCCTTTTTCTTAGAAAAAAAAAAATCCTCTTGAGATTGCAACTTTAATCTGCTAGTGTATTTTTTCTTTCCTTCAGTATGGGCCCGAAATTCATTGGTCAAATAATAACAATGTAAGAATATAAATATACTGAACAATGTTGAGTTTGAGTCTGAGCAAATTCCCACAACAACTTGTTTACTTTTGAAGCCGTTTTAAAACATTTGCAAAGGAAACTCTGCAGTCCTGGGAGCAAAATCTTTGATGGAAATGTTTAATTTCTTTTGCTCCCACAGCTGCGGCTTCTTTACTTGCCTCGGCTCATCTTATTTGACTGGGGAGCCCCCATTTGCCTTGGAGAGGAATTGTGCTTGCAAACACTGCTTATTTATTCATTGCTGCTTCTTGCCTTTCTTGTCTTAGAGCCAATGTTACAGTGAAATATCTGCTCAAATGACTTTACACAATTTTGGTCTGCTCTAGTAGTGAGCACCGGACCAGGTATGCAACTAAAACACAACCTCCCCACAAAATAGAGCCACAAATTTGCCATTTTGGTTTGAAGCAGCCACTTTGCTCTCAAGATCTGTAAAGTTCGAAAAGGAATCGGCCCCAAACACCAGTTTCACAGAATTTAGAGAGAGCATTTGTATAGCATAATAGGATGTGTGAAAAAGTCTCAAGGTCCCAAAATCAAACAAAAATGTTGCCATTTTGTTTCAAAGCAGCCATTTCATGCTCAGAGACTCCCTCTGGAGTGTTAGAAAAAAAAATCAGCCCCTAAACCAGACTCACCAATTGACGTGAAATTGAGCAATTATGTTTATTTTAACAGGATGCATAAAAAAAAGTTGCCTTAGTGGAATATGAGTTAAGCAGCAAAATCTAGCAGTTTTTATCAACATCAGAAGGCGGCCATTTTGCCACTTGCTGACGAGTGAAAATGACATCACAATTGCTCAGGTCTCAGGTAACAACCAATCACAGCTCAGCTTCAGAAAACAGGTGAGCTGTGATTGGTCATTGCCTGAGCCCTGAGCAACATGATGTCATCTTCAGTCAACAGCAAGTGGCAAAATGGCCGCCCCCTGAGATGGATAAAAATGGCTGGATTGTGCTTCACAACTCAATTCATATTCCACAAATTTAATATTAATCAGAATGTCTTGTTTAGACTAATGAGGTCACATATACCGTATTAGTGTCAAGAAATGTTTAACTCATTTACTCCCAAAAACGTATAAATACGTTGTATTTTAAATTTTACTATGCTCCCAAAGATGTATTTATACGTTTTGGCTTTGACACAACCTCTGAACTGAATGCTTGAAGCAATGATAGTTATTACAAAAACAGCCAGCAGATGGGAGCAGAGTATAAGAGACTAAAAAGCTCTTTTCCCCACTATTTTAAACAGATTTGTGAATAATGATGAAACTTAGCCATATTCTAATGCTAATTGATGCAAAATAGAAACTAATAGAAATACAATTTTTATTCCTGATGAAAGAAGAGACTCTAATCTTTCTTTTGGTAGGTTCCATGTTTTTTTTTTTATAGCAATAGGACACAATATTCTATTCTTGCAAAATCAGTCCAAATCTAGCAAAACAGTGAAAATGTCCTGGGAGTGAATGAGTTTAGGTTGACTTCCACTTTAAGATCCATGATAGACATTGAATAGAAAGTCAGCCATTTTGATTATAAGTAGACTTATGATCAACGTTTTATCATGATTTCAAAGGTTTGGAAAATTAGGAGCCAGAATTTGTTGTTTGGTATCATGCGAAACAAAATCGCTTGAAATCAGAAATCAGATTTTCATGAAATAATTCTGCGATTTGAAGGCTGTAATCAGTCAGTCAGTCAGCTCGTCGGCATCTGCTGCTCGGGGAAGCTTGGACGTGTCACTGTAGAGCAACCAAATGACCTCAGCCTAAAGCTGTCAACACACCATTACATCCCACGCTGACTATTAAAGGCCGAAGGGGTAGCGTGTATGTGCGTGTGCGTGTTGGTGGGGAGTTCAGGGAACTCAGGGGCGGCTTTAAGGCCAAAGCCATTGTAGCGCAAAGGTGTTGGCAGATATAAGCTGCAGGAATGCTTGTTGGCTGCGCGCGAGCTCGTCGACGTCGCCTTATCAGCACGCTTAATAAAGCATGGCCGCGGCCGCGCATCAATACGGGATTGCTCGCTCTCAAAAAAAAATCCCCGCCGTCCAACGCGACGTGGTGAAACTGTTCACTTGGGCTCGTAAATCCTTTGCAAAGAAATGTTTTGCTGCTACTCCCCTCCCATTCCGACGTTGTGATTTAGTTTGGAATAACAAGGTTTTTTTTTTTTTTTTTTTTTTTTGACATGTCTGTCTTATCGCTTTCGTCTGGGTGACGTTGACCTTCACATGACTTACTCGCCAGACATTCGCGCCACTAACGACTTGTAAATTACAATGTTGTGTCAGCAACATAAATATAATGTTTTCCCACCTCCTCCTCACTAATAACCTCTGTTCTATCGGGCCGCTCCAGCAAGAATCTCCAGCTTTTCCAAAACGCTGCTGCTCGAGTACTGACTAGAACTACATTTTAAAAAGACAAGTGTTTAATTTAAGATTACAAATTGAATTGTTGACCAACTTTATAAAAATTCTTTCAATTGGTAACACGAGTGAATTAAGTTAATCCAAAGTGAATATATTAAATTGAATTCATTACGGGCTCATTAAACTTAAAGACGGGGTCTTCCGTTTTCACTTAGGAAAATGCACTATATAAATACAGGATGTATACCGATGAACGCCTTCTCAATCGACACCTCTGGGCTTCTGTTACTGTGTGGTGGTGATTTTTTCCTTACCCCCCCCAGCCTGTATTCTGCCATTTTGTGTTTGTTTTGTTAACAGCGGGACGTTTCAGTGGACAGACAGTTGTTTATCCCTCCAGCCAATAGCGGAGCAGGGGGTGGCGGGGGGCGTGTCACACACTGTCATCAGACAGGGCCAGGCAGATTTGTCAGCTGAATGACGTAACTCCCGCGGCAACCTGATAGCACTCACTGATTTTTTTTCTTTTTTCACTCACACTCACTCACTCACTCACTCACACAAGCTTGAGTGAGTGAAAAAAAAAAATCCATGCTGGGGGGGCGGTTAGGAAAAAATCACCACCACACATTAACAGAAGCCCAGAGGTGTAGATTGAGGAGTTCATGGGTATACATCCTGTATTTATATAGTGCATTTTCCTGATTGAAAAGGGAAGACCCAGCCTTTAATATAGTAATTTGAATTAAGTCAATCCGAAGTGAATAGTGATTAACTTGAATTAATTTATTAAGTTGGTCAACAATTCAATTTTTAATATTAAATTGGTTCACCGATTCTCTTTTTAGAGTGTAGAACACAAGATTGTAGACTAATTGAAAATATGAATGAGGTGATGCTGAACTGAAATGTCATGTAATTGTAATCAAAATGAAGTAAATGGAAATTGTAAGAATGCTGAATTGAATTGCTAACAATAGTGACATGAATGAGGATTTTACCTCTTGCCCTGTATTTATCCACTACTTCTAATGAGAATTGCTTAAACACGCTAACAGTAGCTATGCTAGCATGTAGCAAAATAGCAACCAAATGGAAAGTGCAAATTTCCTGAATAGGAATGAATTTTGTCTTAAAAAAATTTAGAATGCTGAATAAAGTTGGAAGATGCTCCGTGTGGAAAAATATTTCCGTAGAAGTCCCAAAAATGATCGTAACAGTTTAAAGTTGAAATGGTTTGAATCAGTTGTGAAATGTGCTAAATACTTTTCCAATATGTCACAAGTGAGGTAAACATTTTGAAGTAAGTCCCCCTTTTTAAAAACTAACTTCTTGTTAGCCACATTAGCTGCTTGGACAAATAAAACAAACCTGACATTGCGCCATGAAGATGTCAGCATGTTATAAAAACAAAGCGCAACCTGTTTTTACTACTTTCCACAGTGAGGGAGGGCTGGCTTAGTGGGGGATGTGAGCAGGGGAATTTTGCGAGAGGATTGTGGGATAGCGGGTTGGCGTCATACCTGGCGGCCCGTGAATGGAGCCCACAGGTGAAGCGCCGTCGAAACAAATCTAAAGCTGCCTAATGACACGCGCCGTGAAAACGGTCACAGGTCATTTAACGCCGCTGACAGCTTGCTGCCGCTCGCCTGTGCAAACGTGCGTCTGTGTGTGCTAAACATGAGGAGAATGTACTGACGAGAACTAGGGGAACAGATCATACTGTGTGTGCATAACACGAAGAGAATGCATACAAACATGTTTGTAGAGAACGGAAGTTGAAGTCATTCAGAAGGAGGTCATTCGAGAGCCGTCCTGCAGCATGCTGGCCGCTCATGACGTTATGTCCTTAACACATTCACTGCCAGCCCAGCAAAAATCCCTTATTTGACGTCTTTTTCCGTCAATGGCAATCAATGAGTTAAGATGAGATGTAACCAAAATTGACGGATTTTTAAGCAAAATTTGCCTTAAAAAAAGAAAAAAGGAAAAAAGGATGCTGCAATATAATCACAAAATATATTGGCACATTGTGTTTAACACATTCACTGCCAGCCCAGCAAAAATGCATTATTTGACGTCTTTTTCTGTCAATGGCAGTCAATGAGTTAAGTGTCGACTAGAACTAGTGGAAGGGATCACAGCGTGTGTGTGTACGCATGGCATGGAAGGAGGGTGCATACGCAATTTTGGAGAATGGAAGCTGTTGTCACTAACCAGAAAGTTATCAGTAAGCTGTCATGCGACATTGGTGACATTATCTGCCCGAGTACTGACTAGAACTAAGAGACAAAATCACATTATGTTTTAATGGCATGTGAGGATGATGCATACAAAACATTGGAAGCTGATGTCACTCACCAGGAAGTCATTAGCAATGTTTATCTGATCGAGTACTGACTAGAACTTGGAGAAGAGATCATAGTATGTGTGGATAGCATCAGGAGGAAGCAAAAGGTTTGCCAGGTTGCTGAGAAATAAGGCTGGTGATGTTATTTGCTCGCGTAATGACTAGAACCAGGACAAATGAACACGTCCGAATTCACCTCCGTGTGAACGACATCATCTATTTCATGCTATGCAGACCCACTATGATCTCTTCTTCTAGTTCTAGTCACCATTCGAGCAGATAACATGGGTCATGACCACCTGGTTAGCGACATCAGCTTCCTTTCTGCACGTGTGTTCGTGTGTGTTCTCCTCTCACACACGACAATCTCTTCTCCTAGTTCTAGTTACTACTTGAGCAGATAATGTTGCCGATGACCTCTTGGCGAATGACAAATTGCGCCTTCTACGCACACCTGTTGCCTTTATCAGATAGCAGAAATAAATCCGAGTCATTGTACAAAAAAGCATAATGGTGTTCATAAAACCAAAAGTCTTTTCATGATGCTGCATATTTCTCAGCAGTGTAATTTATGGAGCAGGATTTAGAGGAAGATTTAATACTTCAAACACACCTGGGAAATAGACTAAGGAGGCCTGTAGGGACCACAAGGGCCAACATTGTGCTCTCGGCCCAGCAGCTGAGCACAAATTATATGTCGTATTAGAAATAATTCCTCATTCTCAACAACTAAATGTCCGCTCGGGCCTGTCAACAGAGCGGGAATAAAAGCAGGTGCGGGCAAACACCTGCACGGAAGCAACATCTGCAGGATGCCTTTTAGACGCACCATCACTGACACAAGGAAATCATGCAAAACAGATCAAGAGGCTCAGGTCATTGAACGTACAAGATCCAAATGGAAAAAGTCAACCACCACGTGGCCTTGTTTTGGTTTGTCTTCATGAATACCTTCTTGTGGTGTTTTTCAATTGGAATGTCTGCTATTGTAACATACAGATTGCAGCGCAAAAGTCAACTATATAACCGCGCAAAATAATATTGTCATATTTGGGGAAATATGCAGATAGGGCCAAATCGGTGTTTTTATTATTTGCATATTCTTACAAGTAAAGCAAAAGTCAATACAGTTTTTTGTTGTATTTTTGTTTTGGTGGGAGTGGCGTTAGAGAGTAGAATATTCCTGGAACAGGTTTTATATATTTGGGGGAAAAATAAGCGGTCATCTAATTTTAAAAACTGTGTAATATTCCAGATTTTTTTTAAATTTTTTTTTTTAGAAATTACATGTTCTATAAAAATGTAAAAAAAAATTCAATGTATTTTCAAGGAAAATTTTATACAAAAACCTACATTTCCCTAAAAATGTGTGCATTCTTTAGGAAAAAAAAAAATCTTACTTAAAAGGTCCTACATATCTGAAAAGTCATACAATTTTTTTTTCAAAATCTTTAATATTTTATAAAGTTGTTTTTTCTCCAGTTTTATTAAAATAAATAAATACATAAAAATTCAAGCAAAATAAATTTCAAGCAAAAATGGTTGTGGAGAAAAGGGTAAATTCTCTGGTCAAAATGTGAAATAAATAAAGAAAAAACATTAATAAAAACAAATATTGTCGAAAAAGCCGATGTACTACAAAAAAAGTTGTGAAAAAAAGTATTTCTTAAAAATAAAATAAAAATTTAATATTTATAAAATGTATTTCTGAAATCTTTTGAAATGGTTTGAAAATGGACAAAAAAAAAAAAAAAAAACAGCATTGCAAAACAAAGACATTTATTTCTCAGTCACTTACATACAGTCTGAAGACTCCTTCAAAACATACAGTGAAAACTTGGACATAATGTGCTAACACAATGATGACAAGATGTGCAAAAAAAATAAATGTGTCCAGTTTTTTTTCACTCAAATACATCTCACTATTGTCCCATACTTTTACAGTAAACCAAAGACATGGATGTACTTGTATGAAAATGTTGAGGTATTCGACGCACTTGTTAGGTACCAACTCAAAAATATCCGCAAAAACAGATGACAACACAAAAAAAAGTCAGATTGTCACTCCTTTAACTTGTCAGGTTTTTCAACAGCAGCATGATGGAGTCTCGGTGTGTTTTCTTCTCTACGGTTTCTGCGAGCTCTGCATCCTCTGTCGCCTCCTGGCCAAAGCTTCTTGCCGCTTGCGTTCGATTTCAGCCGCTGAGCACTTGCCTTCCATTGTGCTGGTGACAAACACTGCAGAGGAATAATACGAATTCAATATATAATAATCATATTGGTTTTGTTTTGTGTAGTATTTGAGCCCCCCCCTCCCCCCGGTCTACCTTTGTTGCTCTTCACCGCGTGGCACACGCTCCTTTTGAAGGCCGCCGGCGAGGGTTCACGCCCAGTTGCCATGTGGCCTCCTACCGGGACACTCTTGGACACTTGAGCATTCTGTCCTTGACGGACTCTCAACGTTTCACCCGGGAACGAACTGGAACGCATGAAAGTGCGAGGTGACTTCCCGTTAGCGGGCAACGTTTGGTGGATGGGCAGAGGCGTGGTTGCGGGTTGGGAGAGCCTTTCCACGTTGGCGCACGCCTGGTAGAAGAGCGCATCGTCGTCCCCGTCGTCCCATTTACAGTCGGGAATCTCGTCCTTGGATGTTTCTAGGTTGGGTTGAACAGATGTTTGGAAGTGAGGGTTGGGCTCCAACTTAAAAGTGCTTCTTGTAGTGGGTTTGACTTTGGGACACAAGTCCCGTAGATTGTTCTGAGGGGAATGCCGGACCGGGCCGGAATCCTGGTTGGGGTGGTCGGGATTCTGCATCAGGGCCAGCAGAGAAGGATCGTTGAGCATGTCGTCATTGTCCCAGTCGTCGTCAAAGATGACATCATTGTTACTCGACTCCTTGATTTTATTCGAACTGGACTTGTTTAGCTGACTTTTGTCCTGGGAGGATTTGGAGGAGACCGGGCTGAAGTCACCGCTGACCTTCTGGGTGGACGAGTCGAAAAGGGCCCGGAGCTCGGCCTCCGATTGGTTCAGCGGTGACGGCGTTTCTGTTGGTGCCTTGTTGATTTCGTTGTTTGGTTGGACCGACGCCTCCTGGTTCTGCTGCATGTTTTCGTCAAACTGGCGGGCCAGTTTTATCAACTCGTTCAAGCTGTTCTGCCTGGAGAAGAGAACCATCAGTTTGATCTTTGTTTTTTTTTGTTTTTTTGGATATTCAGATAATTTTTCATTACGTTTTAAAATGGGATTTGTTCATTTTTTTAATGCAGTTATAGTTTCGGATTTAAAAAAAAATATGTTAATGATTTTCAGTTTAAAGTGCTTAGGATTTTTTAAATATAGTTTTCATTATTTCCGTAGTTTTATTCATTTTTATTTACGAGTAGATATGGAGCTGGGTTATAAAAATTAGGGATTTTTCAGTGTAGTTTTGAATTTGTTTTGACTTTTTTTTAATTCAGTTTTTCGCTGTAATTATAGTTAGTTTTATAAACGTAAAATGCACTTAGTAGTTACAACTTTTTAAAAACACATTTTTAATTCAATTTTAGTTGGTTTGTTTTTGTCAACTAATACAACCTTACACTAAATTAGCACACAAGCTACCCACCCTCAACAAAAGTTAGTGCACTCCCTCTTTCTTATACCTAGCATAAAAAAAAGCAAAGTGTTGATACCATTTTTTAAACAAACGAAATGACGTTATATTAAACAATATATTTTTATCCTCTTGAATCTCAAGGACGGCATTCATGCACCATAGTTACTCACCGAAGTGACTTCTTCCCCACTCGGGCTTTGGGCATCTCGGGTGTCAAGTACTCGCCCATCCACTGCCACGGAGGCGACAGCTTCCCTTGCGGTTTTGCTTCCTACCAGACACAAAACACAATGTTGACTATGTACGACAAGTTTACCACAACTCTTTTTTTTTTTTTTTTTTTTTCTCAGTGGAAGATAGCAGCTGACCTTCGGCGCAATAAGATTGACAATGTCGGATATGTCCAAGGTTCTGGCATTTTGCCCCCGCCCTGAAAATAACAGTTTAGAGGACATAATATGGACAACTGACTTTTCAATAACTTGTATGCAAAGAGTTGGACATATAAATTAGGTCAAGAAAATTGCGTCTCTCAGGTAAAATAGGGAGCAGATGATACAGTATGTTCTGCCAATTTGCTAAGAGACACTATCAACGACTAAGTTGCCACAACATCAAATGTTAATGTACACAAAAACCGTTGACGGCTTGAAATGTATGAGAAGTTACTAAATTTGGGGCTAGAGTCAATTAACAGTGTTACAAATACATATGGTGCCTAAGAGGATGAACATAAAGTAGTATCATATGAAAATCTTTGTTTTTATGATTTACAAGCGCTGGGGGGTGACATGGGACCCCAGATGATTTCTTGTGAGGGCTCCATATCACTCGGCGAATCTCCATGGTTGAGTCCTGAGGAGATGCTGTAGCCTTGGTGCTGAGGACTCTGCAGCTCTTTGCATAAACACAACATGGAATAGCAGTTAACTTCATGATAGCAGTTAACTTCATGAACACTATAGAGTTACGATACTGTCCAAGTATTGTTAGCAACTAAGGCTGTGTGATTAATCAATTTTTTGTTTAAGTCAGAGTTTATTGAACAATGTTCTTATTTTTTTGCCCATATGAAAAGGAGCTCGGTGGAAGGCAATGTCATAGCAAATGTGCACTTAACTTTTCTTTTTTTTTTTTTTAATTGCAAAATGTTATTTATTCTGCTACAAATGTCTTCAAAATTTAGCAAAGCCTGTTTGGGAGTTTTTACTAATTTAAATAAATAAATAAGCTCTTCTTGACTAATTGTTGTTTTCCAATGGACCCCTACCCCCGCGATTCCTACCCGGCTCTAGGTGCGCATGCGCCACTTTCAAAAAGTTTGTAAAACAAGCAAGTACGTCGTTTAACACGTAATCAATAATCACCTTTACTGACAGTCGCTAATGGCACTTCGGGGACCTCCTTGTCCTGACAAACTTTGGATACAGACCTAGACGTTGCAGTGGAGGAGCCACACGGAGAAGACGACGAGGCTGTAATCGTGGAGAGCGTCCTCGACTCGGACATGGTGAGTACAACCGATGGGAGCGATTTCGCTGCTGCACAACATTATTTTAGTATTCGATTCAAAGCTATTACGATGGCGACGACACTTTTTTTTTCCTTGTTTGTTTTCGCATTCAGTCGAGAAACTCCATGCGCGCCGCCATATTTGCTTGTGATGTCATATCAAACGGAAGCCTGGAAGGTCGACCGAACGAAACACGAAGGTGAAAAACAGTAGTGAACGCCAGTGAATTTATATGGTTATTCATCACAATATGTGGTAAAGAGCGATTAAAACATTTAAAATGAATGGCAAAAAGGTAATAAACTGATATTTTGGCCATTCGGCAACAACTGTTTCCTGACTAAAGCACTCGGTGTTTGTATATGCTTGCAATTTGTATGGGTGTTGGAGAAAAGCACACAACTGCATTAGCTCAAAATAAGTGAAGACATACTTGTTGACGACATGCAGAGAATCCTTTACAAAAAGAGGAAAACTTCAATTGTGATTATAATTTTAAATTCAAAAATATATATTGTATTGTCTAACTAAAAAGCCAACTCGGTATGACTCAGGCTCATGTTGGGAAAGAAAAATGCTGGATGTATTTAATAAAACAATAAATGTCTTTAAAAAAGTGCAGTATATTTTATTGAAACACAACATTTAATATTATATTAAAACATTCTGGACTTATATATTATATTTTACTGGTATTGGTACTTGATTTATAGAGCGCTTTTCCACCTTATCTAACTAATTGGTAGTGAAAAAAAAATACAACACTTGATATATTTCAGAAATATTAGAATATTTGATAAAAAAAAATAATCATAAAACTGAATAAAATGCTAAAAGACATTATTTTTAAAGACGTAAAAGTAATGCAATATTAAGAATTTGGAAAATATATTTCTAAAAATGTGAGCAAAATATGAATGTTAAATGAATAGGCAAATTGGCACACACATATTTTTAAAATATCCAATATATATTTATATAAAATATAAAAACCTTGGAAAAAAAGGGAAAATAACTAGAAATACCCCCCCACTATCCCCCTTACATCATTAGCTTATGCAGGTCATGTGAATTCAGGCCTTTAGGGGGCGCCTCCTCACGCTCGTTCTCGCATATATTAGCTACTCTATGAATCTGCCGTAATTTACTTTGAGGCCTCAGCTGCTTTTGGTCCTTTTCCAGACGCTTCTCTCGTGACTATCTACCTACGGCGCACACCTTCTATTTATCGGTGACGCCTGGCTTAGTTAGAGGCAATTAGGGAGCTAATTGTGCAAAATTTCTTTACGGTGGGCGGGTGGGTTTTGCTGCAAAAAAGTCAAGAACGCGTGGCTGCTTGCCCGAGCAGCTGCCGGCGTTTATGGCGGGGAAAAGCGGGGACCACGTCGTCGGGGGATCGGGGCAGGTGTAGGCTGCGGAGAGGAAGAAGAAGAGGAGGGTGTTGGGTGGAAGCCAGTTCGTTGAGATGATAAGAAGCTAGCAAATAATAACCACTCTGAAAGCCTGCAGCAACTCTTCACCAAGTCGTCACAATGAAGGCTATTCAGTCCCGCTATATTCCCGTTATCGCAATTTGCTGAGGCTCGTCGCCATGTACTGAATATCTATATGTTGCATTTTCTTGTATCGCGGATGAGTCCGGAACATATCCCCCGCGATAAACGGTGCTTCACTTTCTCTCCTCACGTCATCCTCATCTCAGTGTGCCAACATGGCCTCGGGCTCTCGGGCGACAGCTAGCATGTGGCGCGGCTCCTCTGAAGTGGAGAGTTTCCAAAGGAGCGCCGCGTGCCAACTCGCTCCCCGAGCTGGGATTGGAGTCGCCAACCAAATGCGTCTTCTTCCCCAGACTCCCCGTCGGGCGGCACGGATGGACGCCTATCAGACGGAATCCCGCCGGCCCTTTCGCTCGCGTGGAAGGGAAGAGCTGAAGGCACGGGCAGCTGGCGGTTGGGAAGGATCGGGGAAGAGGGAATACCGAAGCAGAAGTGGGAGGATAATTCTCAACAAAGTCAACGAGGACGAGCCTTGAATGTCTATAGCCGACATTTTACTTTCTACAACTAACCGGTGGTGTTCAAACACAGGCCTGAGGGCCGTTTGCAGCCCACTGCAGTTTCTGGTAATGAATTAAAAACATGGCCCGCATCAGAACATTAAAGTTCAAGTTTTCAATGATTTCTTGTTCTTTTTCTCAGTTCTCACACTACATATTTTTAAATAGGGGTAAAAAAATGTAAGAAATTACAATACTATTTATTTAATATTTTTTTGTACATTTTTTTTTAATTAACCCACATTGATGACTTAATGGTTTGACAATGACTTAACTCATTCAATGCTAGGGAATTTTTTTTTAAAATTTTTTTATGTCTCTTAGGAACTCAGACATTTGATTCTGTCTCTATATTTAAAAAAAAAAAAAAATCTGAAATTGGCTGGCACTGAATGACAACAATAAAAAAAACAAAACAAAAAAAAAACCCAGGAAGTTACGGTGGTTCGGATCCAGAACCTCAGAACTGTGAAGCAGACATACTAACCACTCATGCACAGCACTGCAGCACATGTACAAAACAACACCCGGAGTCACGTGAAGGACAAGAGACCATTTTTTTCCGACTGCTGCCTTATTATGTTTATAATATCACAGCTGATGATAAATGTCCCGCAGAGTGCTCATGTGATCAAATATTCAGGACCGCCCCCCACCCAATGCCCCCCCCCCATTATATCCACACCTCCTTCATTTGCTTGGTGAGCAAAAGCAATAAATTCCCACGTGGAGCGGCAGTCATGTCATATTTATATGAATATGCAAAAGCGGGGCTGGCACATTAAGATGATTTTGGCACATATGCGCTTTTAAGCACTTTGGATGCACTCGTGTTAGGCCGGGTGAGATGGCGGCTTGGTCATGTGACTGGACACGTTGATCAGGCACATGCACCTATTGTCATATCATCTTTCTGTATATGTTTCTGTACTGTTAGTGTTTATGAATATTAGTTTAGACTTGCAACATCCACGCTATTTGTTAGCTGATCTGTGGTGTTTTGCATTAAACTAGTAGGGATGAAATTGGTGTTTGGTTAAAAATATAACACCTATTTTTCTCTTTATTGTGAGATTAGTTTAAAAGTAAACTTCAAGTGGAGTGACATTTCTATGAGTACGGATACAGATGTACAGTATCAGCACCGATTATTACCTGACACAGGTATCGGTGCATGCCTATTTGTATTGATTTTTCACATTCTGATGCTATGTCTATTTGATGTTATGATTAAAATAATACTAAAACAGAAGTTACTCACAAGTTACTTAGTGCATGAGTATTTTTTTTCACTGAATGCTTAATTGAAATAATTATTTAGATGACTAATCAATATTTTTTTTACTTCAGTCATTTTATAGTACCCTTACTTGAGTAACAGTCTGCCCACCACTGGGGAGAATTATGAACTATTTAATAAATAAATCCTCTTATCAGAATTACCTGTCATTTTGTAGTTACTGTCAAAATATAATGTGCTGTTTATTTATTTCAGTAAAAAAAATAGTATTTTTTTTGTAAAAAATAAATCAATTAAATGTTTGGGATTAAGGAGAAAATAAATAAATAAATAAATACATTTTAATTATTTTTTAGGGGGAAAACAGCAGAATGTTTGGAACACATTTTAATATTTGTAACAGTAATACAAGTGTAAAATTAATTTAAGCAGTTATTTCTTTGATTTGTGAGGCACATTTTCCAGGAACATTTCCAATCTTTGTCTTCATTTTCATTATCTGATTTTTTCCCCCTCTGCTCAGGTAGGAGCTGTGTGTGTGCGTGCGCGTATTCCTGTCGTGGTGTACGGCCCCCCCGCAGAGCCAACCCCTCCCGGGTTAATGATGACAGGAAGCGGGCCAGATGGCAGCGACGCGCGACCTCCTCTCGGGAGAGCCGGCAGCTGAGGAGGATGAAAGATGCCAGGTGAGCGTTAACAGTGATGCATGACATCAGGAGCTGAGATTTATATGGTCACCTGTTTTTTTGGTGTTTTGCTCCAATGAACAACTCGCATGTCTGGTCACTCGCATCTCAAAGCACCACTGTATTATTTTTCATCTTAATTTACAAATCAAATTGTGCATTATGATTTTTCCAGTCAGTCCCCCAACTCCATATTGCAATTTTACACTCATTCACACCACTCAAGTTGATGCAGATGTGTGTGCGCACACTTACGCCAACACGCACAAATGAGGAAAACATCAAAACGCTAATTTGCATCCAAATGTTGCCAAATTGTACAGTAAACTATCCGTATATTTATTTACAGTACGAGTGACTTGGAAAGGACACGACATCAACCACTTCTAAATTGCTTGGGAGAAAATAAATTACATGTTGTGATTATGAACATGAACACATTTCCATGTACAAATGTATACCCCGACGTGACACCCCCTCCTTCACCCCCGTCCATCCAGTCGGCAACACTCCTGCCCAGGCTGCGTTTGATCTAAATTTGGCTCCAGTAGCAGAAGTCTTGTACCCGCCGTGATGTTGATATTTTCATACGCCGCCTTTGATGGAGGGCCCTCGGTTGGCTTTTATCATCCCGCCGAGCATATGGCACACTCCCCGCACTAGGAGAGTCCACTTTTGAGGCGTGCAGCCCAAGTGATGCTGGAATTTTTGTTGTAGCCATGACGACAACAGCCGTCGCTTGCTCCCTTTACGGGGAAAGCGGAGTGTACTGTAGTTGGTGGGTTAAGTGGACCTTGCAGTGAGGTGTAATTGCTCTCTGCACATCAGCACCACCCCAAAAATAAAATAAAATGCACACATAAGAAAATGTGTTTTCAAGTCTGTGTTTTTTTAAATCAACATTTTATTTTTGTGTGGCATATAAACACAAAAGTTTTTTTTTTTTTTTTTTAAAGTATATTGTACAAATATAAATCATTTTATTTTTTTAAATCCCTAAATTAAATTAATTTTAAAAATCCTATTATTTATTATACTTATATTTTTTTTTTTTTGTTATCTTAACACCCAGAAGCAAAATTTATTTTAATGTTTTTTGTTGTTGTTTTTTTTTAATTTACTTTCTAATTCTAATCTCCAATGTGAAATCTACTTTCCAATACATTTTTGTATTTTTTTAATTCTAATTTTAATCCACAAGGCAAATTTACTTTTATTTTTTTTTTAAATGCTTGTATTTATTATTAAAAATTTAAATCACCCAAAAGCAAATAAACATTTTCAGTGTAATTATTATTATTATTTTTTGTATTTATGATTATCTTAATTAGCTTTTCACAATTCTTTTTTAATTTATTCTACAAATTTTAAATCTCCAAATAAAATTTACTTAAATTAGTTTGTATTTATTCAACTAATTCAAAATGTATGTAAATATAATATATATTTACGGAAATGTCGTTCTCAGGAAAATATAGTTTTAAATCTTTCCTTTTCTTTAAATGGCTGCCCTAGACTAGATGAGACACAATCTAGATCAATATTATTTGGAATGAAAAAAAAAAAAAAAAAAAAAGAATCAGCAAGTACAATGCCTCCTTTTTTTTTTTTTTGTCTAAAATTGAATTACATCAATCAAGGAAGTTATTGCAATTCATCAAGAAAATTTCCCTGTTCACTCTGGTGAGCGAGGGATTACAATTTAAACGTCTAAACATTGTAAACAAGTGTACGCTGGAGGGCCTCCACTACTTATCTGAGTAGCATTTGTAAAATGTTTACAGCCAATCATCACAAGCACATACGCGTGTTAAAAAGAAAAAAGAAAGAAAGAAAGAAAGAAAGAAAAGGTGCTGCTGGGCTTGTTTTGCTGCTTTTCTCTTTAAATACATTCGTGTCCAGATTGTGCAGCCCGGGAAATGACTCATTAGCATATATTAGCACCTGCGCCGGTTGCCATGTTTGATGTAATTACATCGCTCCACTGTCGTCACCATATTCTCCACAAAGGAAGCCTAGATCCTCATGCCATGCATTTTTTTTCAACATGTGAACTTTTATTTGATTTTTTTGGAGTGTGTGAGCCTGCTAAGTAAAAAACAACAACACATTTTTCATCATTGTCAAAGTTAAATAATATTCACATCGTATGAGACTTTCCTGTGATATCCCTAAGTGAGGGTCATTTTGTTGATTTATT
This sequence comes from Festucalex cinctus, assembly GCF_051991245.1. Classification (NCBI taxonomy): domain Eukaryota; kingdom Metazoa; phylum Chordata; class Actinopteri; order Syngnathiformes; family Syngnathidae; genus Festucalex; species Festucalex cinctus. Next base: position 7,714,674 of record NC_135424.1, read on the forward strand.
GAATCTCCAAAAGTACAAAAACTGCGAGGTTGGTTACATCATGAGTTAGTTAGGCCATGAACAAATCTGACAAATTTGAACGATTGAAAATACAATTTTAGCTATATGTCAGAGTATTTATTTTCATTGTTAAATTTCTCATGTTTTGGACATGCGCCTCCTACAGGACAGGAGGTCAGAATTACTTGCCAGTCAGTTACTTAAAATGTTACAGTCCGCTTGCATCGGGGGCCCAAATGGGGCAGTGATCCACCAGCTCCAGAAGACGGAGCTGTGGTGAAAAAAAGGCTTGCTGTAAATGTAAACCCGCTCAATTGTGCTATGCTAGTCCAACAGACTTGCAAATACAGCAGGTGGCGATATCTTCCTATTACTTATGCCCCTCCAAGCCCTTGAACCACATAACAATAAAGGGGCCCCTAAGTCGTACTCAACCCCATCTTCTCTCCTCGTGTTCATTTGCAACTCTCCCAGCTTCTAAACTTTACGCGGCGGCTCTCGAGTCGAGTGAGGCTCCCCGAGCCAGATTTTTGGCAGGTTGCAGTTAATTTATGAAAAACAAATGTGAAATATGCAGATGTCTTTTGTTTGAAGCAGATGTTTGTTGCCATTGCCAGGTTTCAATCGTGCGGCCTCGGAGGGGCCCACCCCCCATCTTTGATGTCTGACAGCAACGGAGGGACAATTGGATGAAGTGTGAGCCATCCACAATTACTGTAGTCTCATGTGTTTGTGGGCATATGTTACTGATAACATTGAAACATATTCAAGTCTGTGTGGCAGCGATAATATCACTTACACAGTGACCGTTTTGAGAGACCTTATAAAGTTGTACAATCAAGGCTGGTTGTATGTTGCAAACGCATCACAAATCAGACAACGTAGGTCAGTGGTGTCCAAACTATGGTCAGGGGGCCATTTGCGGCCCGCCGTCCATTTTTTAGTGGCCCGCGACATATGCTAAAATTGGCATTTGACTCAGTTCAAATAAAATAAAAACAAAAATGTTTGGAGATGGTCAAAGTAAGAAGGGAGGGTGTCGAAAAACACTATTGCCATTAAAACTTGCCAAAACTAACTGAAACTACACTTTATGTTTACAAAACTAACTAAAATAAAACTAACTATAGCAAACATGTCCTTCGTTTTAGTCTTTAGTAATTAATTTAATGCATGAGGCTTTGGGGATGATTTTAAATGTGATTTTTAGTAGATTTATTTTGATATAAACCGGAATAATGACGTCGCGCCCATGGTGTTTTTTAAATATTGCGCACAAGTAATACACATTAAAAAAAAAACAAAAAAAACTAAAATTAATACTGAAACTAACTAAGCTAAATCTAAGCATTTATTAAAGAACTAAACTAAAGAAAAACTAACAGAACCACCCTTAAAACTAACTAAATAAAAAAAAAAAAACTAAATAAAAACTAAAATTAAAAATTCCAACAAAACTATAATAACCCTACTGCCATGTTACAAATAAATTGGTTTATATACTGTAGCATTTTTCTAAATATGCAAAAGCACAAATAAATTATTTGTACAATTTTTAGGACTAAACACAATTTCTCTTCATAACATTATGTGGCCCCTGCGTCCTTCGGATTTTCTGTATGTGGCCCTCAAATGAAAAAGTTTGGACACCCCTGACATTGGTGAACGAAACATTTTAATTGTTGGTGGGACGGCACCCACAAGCAAAATGATGTCCTGTCAGTTTAAGCTAAACGGCTGACGTGCACCTCAAAAGTCAACAATGAATTTTGGATTTCATTTGACAAACCAACATTTTCTGTCTGATATTGACGCATGGATATGCTACCATGAGAGCTAACCATGCGATGTATAATGCCTCACCAACACTTCACGTTATTCGCCCGATTTATTGGAGGTGGGCTTAAATTTTTTTCCTTCCATCTCAATAATTGTTGTATGATAATATTCTCATTATGATAATGCACCTTTGTCCTTGTGTGTAAGGCTGGTTCTCGGGATTCTGGTTCTCTCGGTTCTCCTCCTCCGTCTTCTGTCAGCTGCGTTGGTGGCTAATTGATGGCGCTCATTAAGGGGTGCGCAGCACATAAAAAATGGCAGCAATTATCATTTATCTTGATAAATTATTTAGCAGGGATCATTTTCCTGCCTAGTTGGGGAGCGGGAAGTGTCGTGGTGGGCGGGGGGAGGCGGAGGCGGGACTGCCGAGCTTCCATAAACACTGTAATACACCTTTTGACACATTTGGGCATCGTTACTATAAACCTAAAATGTTTGAGGTTAGCAATGCTAACATGTAGCCATTTCGCACCTGTTGGAACTTTAAAAATCTGTTTTTTTTTGCCTTCAAAGATGACGGTATCAGATTTTTAGGCTTTTGTTATATACGTATTGCAATTTTGTCCATAAACACCAGCCATAAAGAAACCTGTAGCTATGCTAGTTAGCACAACATAAACAGGGAGTCCGCTAATTAATATGTTGGCAGTTAAACATTATTGCCCCCTGCAGGACTGGGGTGGAACTGTATTGATGCTTACAACTGGGCTCGAATCTTAGTTATTGATTTTTGGAGCATGTGGCCTGATTGCTGAGCCTTGGTGGAGGTCTGCGCTATCATAAACGCCATTCCTGCTGTTAGGAGGAATGTTAGTTTCAATCCAGTTGTTTTTTTTTTCTCCTCATGTAGCCTCTTTCTTCCACTTTTTTTCCCCACAAAGTCTACTTCCTTGTTGTTATGTCTTTAATTTTGCATATTCTGCCATGTTTGTGTGATTGTGTGCGATTGTGTGTGTGCGGCTGGCGTTGACAGCGACGTAATTGAATGATGAATGTCCCTTTCTTATTATTATTCTCTAATTGAAGCTTGTGGCTCTTCTGATTGGCTCGCTCCCGCGCGGCAGCTCCTGATTGGCTGCGGGACAATGGCGTTGTTGAGAGATGGTATCTTGCGACATCGTCTCCATCTGTTCTCACAAAACGCGCATTACAACCACCTTTCTTCACACTTGTCAACAAATTCTGACTGTTAGGGGCAAAAAAGATTTTCCTTTTAATTATTTGTATTTTATGTTTTGCTCTTGTTGGTGTCATTGCACACATGCCTTTAATTTACACACACACACCCCCTCCCCCAACACACATACACGTTGGAAGAGGCCCTGACCTGACAAAAGGCCGACCAAGATGAATGCGTCTTGTGTGAGTGACAGGTGCGGCGGTGGTAGGGGGAATTGAAGGGCAGAGGCCTCGTTAATCAACAGGCTGACAGGTGCCATTCAGGACCCGACAATCACCACCCACACACACACACACTCGCACGCACATGCGCATACGGCAATACACTTTGTAATTTAACGCCACTTTTCCGCCAAATGGTCCAGTTCAGTTCAGTAAGTCATTCGAATGCATATAGAGGAATGACCTGATTAAAAACAGAACAGTTCTGTCTTTGCATTCAAAAGTCAAGATAGCCTGCAAAAATGACGAAAACATACATGCTAGGCTAGTCCTTGGCGATGACACTGAAGTAAAGATTTTTCAAAAAGTAATAATGGCTAGCTGGTATAAAAGTATGTTTTACTTCACTGAATTAAAAAATAAAATTGGCATTTTCTTTAAAAAAAACAAAACACAGAATTACATAAAGTCCAAAATACACTTCTAAGAACCAAAATCAATGCCACCTCAGTCATTTATTAATCTATTTATTTATTTACTTTACATTTTTGGTTATTTTTCAAATTAACCATCACCAACATTTTTTTTTAATTGGTCCAGAACTTATTTAAAATTGTATATCTTTCCATTTTTGCATTTTTAAAATGTAATAAATAAATTCTTGGCTATGTTGAAAAATGTTGTTTTAATTAAAACAAATAATAATAATGATTGGACCATTATAAAAAATAGAAAAACTTTTTATTGGCCTATTACATGTTCAAAATTTCATTAAAAAAAATTGCATTGCTAATCCTGTGTCAAAAATAGCTGTTAAACATATTTCTTTCCATTTGTTTATTTTTTTAAATCAATTATTTTCATGATCACTTTTTTTTATTTTTCTTTGTGTAGCTGGAATGTGTCCCAATAATTTTGTACATGTATATCTTATGCATCATATCACATCAACATCCATACTGTGGAACAGTGTGTCACATATGAGTGGCGTTCCCCAGGAAACTGTCCCAGGTACATTCATCTTTTATGAAATTTAACCAAAATAGTGGACAGTAGCAGAATAATAACATCAGAAAAGCAAAAATCATCACAGATATTAACAAGCTCAGGAAATGAGCAGCATCAGTGTGTATGGAAGGCGTACATGAAGTTGAAATTTTATAAGCTATTAATTGCGGGGCAGGCTGCTAATTAGCACGGTGTCATGCATCATCATTAGACGTCGGAGCGACATTTTTCATCTTCATTACTGAAGCGCCCGACGTCGTTCTTCACACTCTCATTAGGCTTTTTGTTTTACTTTCACGCGCGCACCCCTGCTGCGTATGTGCTCATTAAGAGGTGGGGCGATGCTCCCTTTATTGGCCTGTAGTAGATTCATAAAAATATTCATATATGTACATAATGCTTAAGAAATGTATTGGCCCATTGAGATGATTTGTCTCAGAGAGCATTCAGAATATTTTTTTTACATTACTGTATAAAATAATGAAGTAACACTATAATATTATTATACATCTATACAGATTTTTTTTTAATTGAATTTAATTTATTACGCGAGGTTCAGTGTGATTGTGGCTTCCGTGTGTCCTTTTTCAAATAAATGCCAATGAGAAGAATATTTAAAGTTCTCTTTATTGAATCCATTGACATGTGAGGCTCCATTTAAGTGAAGATGAGCAAAGGGGAGCAACGTTGCGTCCACATAATCAATGACTGCTGACCTCTGCACATCGCACTGTGCTTAAAAGGCAGAATCGCCCGTTACAACGTGCGCAAATTGGCGCTAAAATTAACATTTTGAAGGCTTTCCATGAGGTCGTCACGTTGGTGTGATACACATTTGGTACCTGCAGCCTTCACTGGAGATTTACTCACTTTAATGCAACTTGCCGTGATGTCACAATTAACGCGGCAAAGAAATACGGTTGTCGAAATGAACTTCTTCAGTTCACTTTAACAGTTTCTTGGCACCAGGATGCCGCCAATATCGATCTAAAATTCTATTGCAAATTTAGGTCAGAGCATCTACTCGTGCTCACCAATGGTGCTAATGCTACACGCTAGTGGAGGGCGGTGAACCCCTAAACTTTTACGCCTTGCAAATTTTTATTTTTACAAACCCTCCAGCGCGTCCCCACTCTGATTGTGCCGGATGACGAGGCCATGCATGACAGTGCGTGCGGCGCCATTTCCCGCTGTGTTATCTTAATTGTCCCGCCAAGTATGTTCAATGGTTATATTATCAATTTATGGCCACTTTTGCCACCCCATTAATCCCGCTGTTAAAACAGGGTAACTGCGCTGGCTCTGGCGCATAAAGAAAACTGTCCCGCCATCGCCTGAGGCCGCCTCAGCTTTTTTCCTTTTCTTTCTTTCTTTCTTTTTTTTTTTTAAACCTGTCTATTTGATACAAGTTATTGTATGATGAAATAATATGTACAAACACCATCATTGTACCAATGATAAAAAAATAGATGCCTCCCTCATATAAAACAAATTCTGCTAACACTGGCAGCAACACAGGAAGTTATAATTAAACGTCATCATCTGTCACATTAGTGGTACTGGTAACTAGACTGGACAAAAATAAACGTTCACGGTAACACTGGAAGATAACTTCAGAGACTACTGTAGGAACTGGAATCTGCCTCCAGAAGCTAATGTTGGCTCTAACATTGGAGGGAACGTTGGAAACTGGCAGTGAAGTTAATCATCGGAAGCCAAAGTTCGAAGTAATGTTTACACGAATATTGGAGGCAACTTAAGCTGATGTTAAAGCTAATGTTGGAGCTACAGTCGGAAGCTAACTTAAGAGGCTAACGTTGGCCTACAGCCTAGCAAGGGTCTTGTGGGGTTGTTGCTGGAGAAAGCAGGGCGGTAAATTTGTCAAGGTAAAGTACAGTAAGTGCGCAATTAAACAAAGACTCATATGATGTGAAAAATGTAAATATTTTGGTGTTTTAGTTTGTAGCATAGTTACAGTTAGCGGCAATTATTATTATTATTATTTTTTATTTTTTTGCCACTTAATTGTGTCAGGACTCGGTCACTAACGTCACTGTATGGGGAAAGGAGTCATCAAACAGCGTCAATATGTGTGCGCGTGCGTGCCTATGTCAGAGGCGGAAAAACTGCTGCAGCAGTAATTGCCTGACCTTTACGGCAGGCGGGATAGTCTCATTAAGCCTGATGGATAATGATGGCGCGGCGACGTGAAGCACTGCGATAATGAAACAACACAACAGCCTTCATGCTGGAGGCTTGCTGGAGGTGGCGGAGGGGGGTCGTGACAGAAGGCTGATAACCTAGAGAGAGTGGCCCTTTCTTGGGATAACGACGCCACGCCATGTACCCCCCCTCCATCGCCCCACTCCCGGTGGTGTCAGCCTTCTTCCACACATGGGCCCGGGTCACGGCCGTGTGTCAGTCATGTCGGTGACATCTCGCTTTTGATTGGACACCTCCGTGTTGCGAAATTGGCGGCTGTTGCCATTAAGGCTAACGAGTGGGCGTGCTGAGCTTTTGTATGCAAATGAGCTTCCAGTGCCTTTTTGAAGGATTTATTTTCACCACACAAATGCAAGTTTTTTATCTATCTATCTATCTATCTATCTATCTATCTATCTATCTATCTATCTATCTATCTATCTATCTATCTATCTATCTATCTATCTATCTATCTATCTATCTGTCTATCTATCTATCTATCTATTAAAATACAAAATGAAATTTAAAATACAGAGAATACATTCATTTAAATAATTATCATTAAAAAAAAACATAAAAAATAAGTCGCATAAAATAAAACCAAGTCATAATTCTGTCGCAGAAAATAAGTATCACTTTATTTTTTTAAATTATTAGTACTAGTAATAGTAGTATTCATATTTACAGATAACAATGGATGCCAACGTTAATACAGATTTTCATTTAAATAATGTGTGTTAATATAAATCAGAAGAGAACATGATAGGATGCATTTATAAATTCTCAAATAATGTAAAAGACATTTTATGTAAAGTAAATAAAGCAATTATCATAATTTTATCGCTAAAATAATCAGGTCATTTTTTAGTTAACTAGTAGGAGTAGCTGCAGCAGTAGTAGTATTTATAAAGTAAGTATCAATTAATAACAACACAAATATGACAATGGCTAAATGTGATATAAATAAAGGCATAGTTTTTAATTTTATGATTATTATTCAAATAAAAATTCGTAAAAATAAGAATAACTAAAGCACATTATTTACAAGTACAAACTAACATCATCATGGCTTTCATTTTGCCCTGAGGTTGACGGGGTCCACATGAGGGTCCCAGTCCAACAGCTAAAACCAGCAGGGGGTGCTGACACCCTGACAACCATGTCTCCTTTCTAACATCCCTCTTTCTTCTTCTTTTTTCCTGTCTTCTTCCCCTTCTTCTTCTTCTTCTTCTTCTTCTTCTTCTTCTTCTTCTGCTTTTTCGTGTTGACACACACATCATTTTGCAGCATGCAAAATTCAAGCATCAACATTTTTTCTTAAACTTCTTTGAGATTATCCCTCACACAACCTTAAAAGTCACAAGCAGCCAAATAGTTGACATTCGTCACATTATGAAGCTATAATAGCAATAAACCAACATGATGTGAGTGCACGTTGATGCGCATAATTTGTCAAATGTCACATCTTCCCTCCTCTAATGATTAAAAAGTGTTTTTTTATTTTTTATTCACCACGTTGAACTATTAGGGTCACATGAAATGTCCCATTAATTACACAATCCTAATTATTATAACTTTCAATCATGACCCAATTATTCAACTTGTACCATTGTGTGTGCTGGTAATTAATTCACATTTTAATTATTTTATCCCGCAGTAGACACTCAAACGTAACTGCTATGTGACATTGGAGATGATGATTTGTGACATTGTTTTAGAAGATTGATTTAAAAGAAAAAAAAAATGGATGAATTCATCCTTCTAACACAAAAAATAAAACGATACATAACTGAATACATTTTTTTTTTTTTTTTTAAAGACATTCAATAAGTAATAACTACTAGCACCTTATGTGTTCATATAAGTAAAAGACTTAAATATGCAAAGGTGCTTTGACACAAGTTAATATTTAAAATAAATTAAGAAAGTAATAATATTATGGTATGGTATTATTAGTTGTATTCGTGTTTTTCCATTTTACTATTAATATTAAGAGCATTTTAATGTCTTATTATTGTGTACTCTATTAGTTTAATATGTAAAACGTTTTTTTACTCAATTGGAAAACAACTCATGACTCTTTAACAAAATAAATAATATACAGAAAAAGTACACTCTATGCTTTAAGATGTAATTAAGATAATATTTTTCTCTATATTCTGTTGTAATATTGCCTCCAAGAGCTGAATTTGATAAATGTAGCTTCCATTCAAACATGCACGCTAATAATTCCTAAACGTCTTCATGCACACATGTGGTATCTCTCATCATAAACGTATGAACGTCCATAAGCGTCCCTCACTTGAGTTATTCCGACTGTGCCAGCTCCATCCTGCTCTATTAATTGATGTTTGATGACAATATTACCTTTATGACTTCATTTGGCCTCATTTAGAGCAAATGTACACCCCTGTGCAACATGATCGACGACGTGCCTTTAATGGAGGGGGGTCGGGAGCGTACATTTGCTAAACTCACATTTTCAGCCATGTTATGAATAGTATCAAAAATGATGTCTTTACAGGGATTGTATAATATTCAATTCACATCTATTGGTTTAATTTAGCCACATTGTCCCCAAATTTTAAAATGTATGTACAGTATATTCAGAATTGCAAAAACAAACAAGGCCTTAAACCTTTTTTTTTTTATTTTTTTTTATTTTTTTTTATGTACCATGTCGTCTTGTCACAGTTGTTGCATCATGATCACGATCATGTTGATATACTGAAACATATGAATGCTTTCCAGCTCTGTGTGATGCGATGTATTCTTTTTTAGTTCCTTCAACATGTTGCTTTTAACATGTTGTAATATATGATATATTCTCCCATTTGCAGGATGAAAGTGGGAGTGAAAGACAAGCCGACTTCAACTTATGTGGTAAGTATACCGTGTGCTGCTACATGTGAACTGTGGGAGTGGGAGAGTTGGGAGAGGGCAGGTCGGGGAGGGGAGCATGGAGTGGATCAGCTCAGTGATAGCAGAACCCCCCCCAGGACCCTCCTCCTGCTGGGCCTCACGCCCCAGGACCCCAGGGAGGGTCACAAGTTCAGCTGCCTTTTGTGCGGCAACACGTTTTGATGCAACGACAACACGCTCATTCTTCACTGTTGAGCCCGCAGTCTCCATTTTGCTGTAGTGTTCCCTTTTCTTGCTGCGCTCAGTCTCCTCTCAAATATAAAACTGGAGGTTAATTTGAGACTATATGTAAGTGGAAATGACAACATGATACACGCATACTAACGTTGGGGCCCACAATCTCCACTTTGCTGTGGTTGGCGCTCCTTTTCCTTGTTTCCTCTCAAATATAAAACTGGATTGTCATTTGAGCATACACATGAATAGAAATATCAAATGCACATGCTAATGTTAGTGCCCAGAGTCTCCACTTTACTATTGTACTCCCTTTCCCAGCTGCCCTTAGTCTCCTCGGGAATATAACATTTTATGTAACAGATGATACTTATAAATGACAAAATTAACACGTCAATGGTACTACCCATAGTCCACTTGTTCTGGTTCTCCCATTTTTAACTTTCATGGATATACAATTGACAACAATGTAATATTTGAGAATATGCAATATGAGTAGAAATGTCAACAGTAAGTTGAGTCCACAATCTCCACTTTGCTGCAACACTCTCTTATCCATCTGGCCTTATTCTCCCCTCTAACATAATTGTAAGGGCCATTTTAACTTTTATGGAAATGTCAGAAATGACAACAAAAATGCATATGCTAAGGTACACTTATGTTGCTGATGTGGCCGCAGTCTCCACTTTTCTGCAACACTCTATTTTCTTGCTCATCTCAGTCTCCATTTAAAATTAGGGCGTCATTGTAAATTTCGAAGATACTGATGTTGAAATGAAAACAAGAAACACGCGTGCTAACATTAGGCTGTTTTGGCATCCACAGTCTCCACTTTGCTGCAGCACTCCCTTTCCTTGCTAGCCTCGTACTAAAACCCACAAATCCACCTTGGAATTTTGGATGACATGCTGAATTTCATCATCTATTAGCGCTGAAGCAGATTTATGTAGCTTGGTTCTCTCTCAGTGTGCCGGACTTATGGGATCAGACGGTCGCAGCTATCAATCTGGGAGGCTTTAACGGATCCACTGATGGATCTTCTCCATATTTCACGGGCCAGGCCCCAGCAAACAGAATAGCCTGCTGTGCTAAAGAAAACAATGTGCTTCTGAGCTGCAAAATATCATCCATCAACCCAACGGATAGGCAGGCAGCAGAACCCGGGTGGAAATGTTAGCGACCGTGAGTGAGGAGGGGTAGACATGTGGCTTGGAGGGATACCTGCTTTTCACATCAGAGACGCCTCGGCGCATTCGCCGGCCGCAATTGGTCGCCTCTGAAACCCGAGTTTCTGAGCAACTCGGACGCGCCAGGCCCGAGCCGGCCGCCATCAATCAGCCGTCGCGGCCGAGGCGAGGAGGCATTCCGGGAGATTAATTGTGGTCCTTCATTCGGGGCCTGATGTAAACAAGGAAAGGCTCCAGCTCTGAGGGATCAGTATGCGGCACTGGTGAGGGGGGGTGGAAGGGGTGTTGCTTGTGGAGTTTTAAGTAGCTGAATGGTTGGACAGCAAATGAGCGGATTGGTGGAAAATGGCGGTATTTACTCAAAAATGGTATTTGTCCCTTTCATTCTGTCTGTCAAAGCAGATTTTTCCATAGCTTTGCCCATGTCAGTTATAGTTATTTTTACCACAGAAAAATCAAAGGATGCAAGGGGCACTTTGACATTGTCTGACTTTATTAAACATCCTTTCAAATTATTTTAGTATTTTTGTTTTTTTAATGGTGTTAAAGCAAACAGTATGGACTTTTTCATGATTTGGGGTGGCCCACAGCCCTGTATCCCACTAGAATAGTTCCGCCCCTGCCCTGAGCAGATCTCCACATTCACAACCAAAGCAAGACTAATGGGTAATGACATGATGATTTTTAAAGCGGTATTATTTACTTAAGGATCATAGTTCGTCATTAATGTGATGTTTTCACAAATCAGACCTTGACACAGACAGCAGAAAGTGGAGGAAAACATGTTTGCTTCTGAAACCAGACTAGCTTAATTCATGAGGCATTATAAAGAGAAATGGTGTTACTATTTTAGTTGTAACAATATTTCAATTTGATTTGTTGAAATGGACCTAGCAATTTCCGTAGCTTCTGAGGTTGTTCAAGCACGTCCAACACTGCCTGTCAAATGCTTTTTCCAAGTATTTTCGTGCGTTGCTGTTCTGTTTGGTAACACGGAATGGAGGGTCCATATCTACTCTGAGATTTCCCTAGTACAATCTCCTTGAACGCCGCTAATGAAATCCAAGTGCCAATTTCCTAAATCCTGGCATCTTGAGCATATACGAAGCCAGATTTCTAATTAGGACAAGGACAAAAGTTTCTATTTGTATCAATGCTAAGCTAATGGGCGGCCTCTATGCACTCTTTCTCCTTACATTCGCCCTCATCGACCTCGTTATTTGTGCACCAGCGCAAAAGCAGTGCCGTGATTTCCCTTACGATGACCTGCGGGGACGGGCAAAGACACCTGGCACATTACGCATGATAACTAATCTATTAATGTTGACTGATGGCCTCATTAAAAGGTTCAAATATAAGTCTAAGCTTATGTGTTAATGACATGTTAATGCTTCTGTCAATTACGAGCCGGGCTAATGACACCTGCAATGAGACCGTATCGCTGCTAACAGTCAAACTTGGATCTCCGTCACATGCAAGAGGTTAAGTGGAGCATTGATGGTGGGGAAGATGAATGTTGGGATGTGGTGGAGAATGTTCATGTTTATGCATAAAGTTATATGGAGGCTTTGGAGTTTACGGCAAAGGCACACAATGTGATGGAAAGATTTTTGCTTGTCAAAGACTAGTTTCCATCTGACGGGTTTGATTTAATTTCATTGCACTTTTTACAGTGGTATGCCTTGGTACACTTGTGGTGGCTGGAGATAAACATTGGAGTGAATTATGTTACAGTACGTTGAAATTGGAGTAAATCCTATTATATCGTATGTGAATCATAAATGGAGTGAGTTGTATTGTATCTTATCATAATTGAAGCAATATTGCATTAATTTAGTTGGTAATTGAGTAAATCTTATCATATTCTAACACTTGAAATTATTTTTTTTTTACGGGATTTTCATCTTGCAAATACTTGAATAACTCCTAACATTGTGCTATGAATACCGTTTTTGGTTGGCATACCCCATGGCTCAACCTTAGGTCCTCTCAGTTTTCCTTTACATACTCCGCTCTGTGATTTCTAACCACCCCCTTTTCACATGATAATCCAAAATTACTTTACCTTTTGGCTATAAGTAGAAGTTACATAAATTATATAAGGCACCTTTCCTTTGTTTTGTATGTGGTGGTAGAGGACACATGGCTGCTTCCTTGCCTAATGACAGCAAGTTGACAAAGAACAGGGAGGATGCGTGGGGGTTGACTTACACTACCACATGCAGATGTTAATTACGTGATTATTGGGTTTATATTCAGATTCGTTGGGGGGGGTGTTACATATTATCTGTTATGAAGCTGCAGCACCATCCCGAGCCTCCCTGACGCCGGGCTGTCTCCGTGTCGCTTGGTGTTCATGTCACCTGCCTGTGCCAGCTGTGCCATCCAAACACTCGAGAACTTTCTCTTGGTCTTTCCCCCCTCCACTTTCTTCCATGCCGTTTGGATGCCCAATGATGGCTAATACGCCGTGACAACCTGACACAACGCACAGTCCAGGCCCCGGCTCCATCTGCTTTCAATTGAATTTGGCGAGAGGAGTGGGGGGGGCCGGTGTGGTAGATGAAGGGATGGGAGACTGGGACAAGATGAAAGCTCAGCGCCCCAATGGTCTCACCATCCTTCATTCTTCTCAAATTGTCCCCCCTTACCCCATCCTTCCCCTCTTCTCACTTATAGCATTAACACCCCCCTGAAAAGTTTCAAATGATAGCTGCTCCATCAAAGGGCTCCTCAAATATGGTAAAGATCTTCAGGGGGAACAGACCATGGCGTCGCTCATTAGGCCCATTAGAAGGCTGAAGTGCAGGGGTGGGCAAAGTGTGGCCCGCGGGTCACATGCGGCCCACTCCGTTCTTGAATTTACATGATAAAGAGTATAAAGAGATAAAGAGTATCTAATATTTGTTGCATTCATTTAGCTGTTTTCCCCTAAATTTGGTTAATTCAAATGTGTTTACCACTGTAAATGTTATAAATAGACAAATAGTAAACAGTTTTTTTTTATATAAGGCGTCTTTTAGGGCTGTCACTATCGAATATATTTTTTTTTTATAATCGATTAGGCTATCGATTATTCCAAAGATGAATTGAATAATGGATACAATTTTATTTTGCATCAAAGTGTAATACAACTCCCAAAAAATTATGGTACTGTTTATTAACCAGTTATGGTTGTTTATTTAGTATTGCTTAGTGATTAAAAAAACAACAAATCCTGATTCAGCAATTTCAGTTATAGGACTTGACATTTTTTTTAAACGGATTCAGTCATAGGTTCGTTCATTATTTTCCAAAGTAAAAGCAAATGTTTACAAATGTCTTATTTTAATTAAATACAAAAGATATTCAGTCTACTTTGATGTAGGAATACAGAAATCAGAATAATTACTGTTGAGGATTTGGACAATTTTATGTTATACAATGGCTCTAAACGATTACTTGGTTATTAAAATAGTTGTTGAATAATTTGACAATTGATTACATATCGATTAATCAATTAATTTTGACAGCTCCAGCCTCTTTTGGTTGATTTTGGCTTTGAGATGGGGGCAAATATTTTATATTATGAGCCCTATGTGATGATTCAACTCACTTAATAGCGTGAGGCAGGTAATGAGCAATTTTTGAAACAAAGACACGTTAAGATGTTTATTGCCACTCTAAGTTAAAGTTTCCTGTTAAAGTAAACATAAAACTTTATACTTAAACTTAATAAAGTCCGGGCTAACGAACTAACAAATAGCATTGATGGTATTTCCATTCATTTCAATGGGGACAGCTGATTGCCATAGAAATGTTTTGGGTTGGTGATCAGTGTAACTAAAAATATGTAAAAATTACATAAAATGTAAATATGTGTCTAAAGTGTTCATTTTAGTATTAAAAATAAACCATTTTAAATATTTTACATAACACATTTTAGCTATTATTTTCCCCCTCATCTTAAAATTATCTGGACCTTCCATTCATTTTATCGCGCACGAACGGTTTGCCCGGTCCGGCCTTGGCGGTGCGTGTTAATGGGGGACATCTTCTTGCAGTTTGCTCTGGTCGCGGCGAGATGGAATAAATGAGACCATTACTACAAGAGCAATTTTCCTAATTATGCGGCACGGAGCGTCTTGTCAGTCCGTGGGCTCGGGGAGACAGAAAGTATTAACTCTTTAATGTGACTAACGAACAGGCCCTCGCTCGGGTCGGGCCAGGCCCTTAATGACTTAATGGAAGTCATGATGTAAGGTAAAGCCATATGTGCTCATGCTGCAGGGCCACGTTGGTGACGGCCGAGTACCAGGCTGGACTCACTCCAATTGCACGGCCATGTTAACGTTTGTAAAAGATGATGTTTTTTAAACCTCTGGCCATTTTTTTCTCTTCCTTTTTTGAACTATTTTAGCTGTGGATTGAAATGTACAGTATAATGCAAGACTATTTAAATCCAATTGTACCTTTTAGCTCTTTTGCTTTATGTAGCTATCTGTCCTGTGATTGGCTGGCGACAAGTACTCCAAGGACAAGCGCTATGTAAAATTGATAGATGCTGTGGTTTGGTTGCGCTTTTAAAAAAAGAAGACTTTGAGTTGACATTTTTGGCCCGTGCAATGATAGAATTGTCTTGTCGGGTTTTCTCACTTCATCGTGGAAAAGTCTCTTTAACTCGTCAACTCATTTGTCGTATGCAAAAGTCAGCGAAAGCCCGGCAGATGAAGTAGGTGCTCGGTGACGGCCGCCACAGATCCGCAGGTGAAGCAACACGGTCTGCTTTTCTTGGCGGAGGTCAGGAATGCGCGCGTGCATCTGCCGGAGATTGCGATTCGCACCTCATCCGTCACACTCGGCTCCCATCTCGGCTGCGTCAACCAATGGCGGCAATGCTTCCGGAAGTGATTCATTTCACGCCGCCTCCCGTTTACGACGCGTTTAACCGGCGGGGGGGGGTTATCGAGTACCTTCATATTTCCCGACCGCGCTAGTCAAATACACGCCGCCATTTCCATGCCGGGTTATCGGGTCAATAAAACCCAGCGACCTCAGACAAGCATAAAAGGCACAATGCGAGAGAGTGAGCAAGGTCCCATTGATTAACTTCATAACTGGGTTTGAGCTGACACAGTTAAAAAAAAAAGAGAGAAAAAAGCAATGAGTATAAATCTAACGGCATGACATAATCGGATGAAAATCAGCATGGTAAAGTCAGACATTTTATGGGTTTCTTTTGCTGCCCTCCCACCGGATGACTATTGACGTTTCGGATGTGCAGCATAGCCATTTTCAGCTCGGAGTTGTACTGCATAATCAGATTGTCTAATGAGAGCCAATACAGGAATTCTGCCGTGTTTGATTGTCGATCCTTGGAATATTTTGTTGTATTGGAATAGTGAGGCCAGTTGTGTTATTTTGAGTTGAGTTGAGTTGAGTTGAGGTTGGATCCCAAAAGCGCAGACACAAATAAGATTTTAACTCTTTATTCGTATTACATCGAGAGGCGTAGAACAAACTTGACTAGACGAGAAACAATGAGAATGCATCAAGAATCACGAGACGCCAAGCCCCCTTGGGCTGTGGAGATGCACAGAGGAACCGAGGTAATAATCCGACAAACACACACTTCTCGGTTTGGCTTAAATAGATAGTGAATTGATCGGATTGGCTGTGGGTAAGAGGACTGACATAGAATTATCTGATTGCCTGTTGATCAAGTAAAGAGGTTAAAGGTTCTTGACATCACATAACTCCTGACATCACATAGCGTTTTTCCAGTTGAAACCAGATGATGGTTACATCAGTTCGAAACAGACACTTGACCTCACGGTCATGACCCAAACACATAACCCCTGCATGACCCAAACTAAACCCTGGCATGACCTAGTCATGACATTTTCGTGGATATGTGCGACAATGGCAAGATAAGAGATTGTTTTACTATATTTTGAGATAATTACAGACTTTGTTGTTGAATATCTTTTACAAAAGGTGATTGTATTACACTTTGATGAAAAAATATGAATTTATGGAATATTTTAGGAGAATTAAAGCTATAAATATACAGTCGTCCGCACATATGTGAAATGTTGCAGTGTTGAAACATTGCACCGTTGACACAAAACTGTGAGGAATTCACAGCAAACACATTCCCATATGGGCCATTTGGAGGTGCGTTGGCCTCGTTGGCAGTGAAGCGCCACAGCGTGTGCCCACTCACCGTGCCCACTCGCCCGTTATCCACGGCGACAGATGGCCGCTCGCTCCAACAGCTTTCTGGTGTTTAATTACGATCGTAATGGAGGGAAATGAAGATCAATTAAAAGGCAGCCCCATGCTAACGAAGCGGACAGTTGTCCAAAATGTTTGTCGTCATAAATGAGAAATGTTTATACTTTTTTTTTTTTTTTTTGGCACGTTATTGTTAAAGTTATGACTCTTGAAGGTTTATTGTTGTTTGTTGTTTATAAGGCAATAATGATTCTAACAGGTTGATTAAATGAAGTGCCTTCAAAACAAACCAACTAAAACATTTTTTTTTAAAACAGATTGGTCTAAATTTCAACTTTCGATAAATAATGTATATATTATATTAGATACAGTAAAATGATTCTCTTCTGTTGCTTTTCTTGGCTTATGGCCTTTTATTGGCTTGCTTCTCCGGCGTCATAGTGAGGCGAAAGTGTAAATTGGTTATCCAAGTGACCAAATCCACTTCCTTGTTCATTTGGAGGCGCCCAGCTGCGCTCATTTTAATGAGCATTTGGACATTTTTGACAGTTTACTCCGTACATCCGCTGGCGTTGGCCCAAGTGGCCGCCGCCAAGTAGCTGCGTGTGTCCACCTGAGCGAAAAGGTGAGAGGAGGGAGGCCTGGACAAGACAGATGCATGGCGGGGTATTAATAGTGCCGGGGTGCCGACCTGCCCCTCGCCAGGTTTGTTATTGGACGTGAGCGCCACACGCTAAGCATCAAAATGAAAAGCGCGACGGGGTGTGAAGGAAATGAGAAGTCAAAGGTAGCACGGGCCATGCTGTCAACATGTATAACCGTCACTACATGCATTGCATTGAACAACATTGGTTGGGCACATTCCGTTGTGCCACACAAATAGTGTCTGTCGGGATTGTTTTGATTTAGGGAACAGGTGCATGAATTACCAGATGTCGCAAACACCCCAAAAATGGTCATTTGGGTTTGTTTTGAGTTTGGAGTATTTTTAAGTTTGAGAATTTCTTTCTGGTCTTTTTTTGTAGTTATTCAAACTTTTGCATCTGACTGTTGCTAGGCAGAAATGATGGGACACGGTCATTTGTGCAAGATAGGCTACTCAAACACTTGAGGAACAGGATGTCATCAGATGTAGAAATTTGGAAATTTACAATGTCAATCATTGTTAACAATTTCACAACAGTCCGTAAAAGTTGGAACTTGGAAATATTTGAAGAATAAATCAACATGTTGCTAGGCAGAAAACGCAAGACAAAACATATTCTGATTGCTTTTACTGGCCATTTCCTATTTCAAACTGTTGTGCCCCACGAATCCAAAAGTTCCTAAGTGCTCGTTTTCTGATATTAGTAACAGTTACTGTTCCTCAAATCTTTTTTGTTGCCTTTGGGGCACAAATGGTTGTGCCCCGCAAATTCTGCCTGGCAACAGGTGGTGACTTTGAATACAGTAGCGTCTAGGAAAGTATTTTTTTTTAATGGAGATTTTTACTTTTGTTCTTTTCTATCTGCACGTTTGTGTTGTTAGTTCCACCCCTCAAACGAGGACTGTAACGTTGTGCTAATAATTTTCCTCCTATCTTGTATTGTAAATAGCAAAAAAAAAAAATCTCTTTCAAAGGATTGCTTGCATAGTTTCCTGCAATTAGATCATTCTAAAGTCACGTTGGAGGCTCGCTGGCAACAAAGGACAGGAATGCGTCGGAGGCTTTACCACCATGTTCAAGGTGTAAACACCAAAACTGCTCATGCACGAATTATGTGGAGGAGGGCGGAATGCTGGCTGGACTTCACAGGAATTTTTTTTTTTTAATAAAGTTAAGTAAATTTGTTAGGCGAAATGTTTATTTTCCCTGTCGCACACCCCCTCTTTACTCTTTATGCTTCTTGTAATTGTCCTCGTGTTTCTGCTAATTCACATTCCCAGAGAGAAAAAGGGAGGTGAAGGAATTTGCTGATTTTAAAGAAGCTAAGGCCTGACTTTTATTTTTTTGGAACAGATTTAGAAAGCAGCTCGCCACAACGTCGCCAAACATTTCTCGCGCTTGTGTTTCCTTTGAAAATCCTCCCGAGTACAAAATGTGCGAGCCAGCGAGTCCTCCGACTGGGAGGTAAAAAAAAAAAAAAAAAAGACACAACCGCCCCCACACCCCCCCACAGACGTGACGGAACCACGGCAACATGCGAGGGATTCGCTGATGTCATGTTGTCCCGTTATTGCCAACGCTGAGGAATAAGGCATGTTGCGCGGATGCGGCCAACAGCTTGAGGAAATGTAAAATATATTTGAAGTGACTGTATGGTCTCATCCAAATCCAGGAAAAGCTGACAGAGAAAATGTGATATTTTCAGTATGGGATTTTTTTGGATTCTAACGTCTTTTGACTTCCTGTTCCAGTTTGGTTTTCCAAATCTTTAGTGGCCGTTGGGGCAGAAATGATTGTGCCCTGTGAAGTCCTGGCAGACTCTAAGAATCCTTCCAATTGAAGACGCTTTATTATTTACAGTATCTGCTGTCTCATTATGTCAGAATTTAGCAAGGAAATTAGCGTGCTGCTAAATGTAATGCGGAAGTATTTTGCTGTTTTGTGTTGTTTTTGAACGTGCAAATCCAAACAAGCCCTTTTGGCTGCCAATGAATGCAAATGTTGTAAATAGCCTCTCATAGCACATAATCGGTAAAATCCTTCAGGCAAACACACTTAGCCTCTCTGATCCCAAAGGCAAACTCCAGGGATGTGGAGGAGGGTGGTCTGTGGGGATCTTCTGAGCATTGCTTCCCAGCAGACCCCCGGCTAATCCCAGGGGGGGGCCACGAGTGGGCGTGGATGCGGGGATACGTTGTCTCATCCGGGCGTTAATGGGGGATTACACGTGTTAACACGGAGCTCACAGTGGGCCCGGCCAAAGGGGCTGCACTGGTGCGCTAAGGCCTTTAGCATATGAATAAGGCCAGAAAGGTCCGAGTGAATGGATGCTTGAGAGTGAGAGCTGACACTCAAAAACGTCATTATCAGTGCCTTTTTGGTGATGAAGAGCAGCTCAAGATGTTCATCACATTGCAAAGCAAACATATCTTCAAAGTCTTGATCTACGCTTTGAAACAATTCCAATATTAAAAATAATAGTATACAAAAAAAATAAAAAAATTAAATGTTTATAGATGTGTAAAAATACACAGACAGTTTTTATTATAAAAATTCAATATTCAATTCAATATTATTTTTAACATACTTATAATAATATTACAAAATGTGTATATATCTATTACAGGACACATGGATATCACGAGAAAATATATTTAAAAATAGTAATAAATAATAAATAATAATAAATAAAATAAAGTAATAGTAATAATAATAATAAAGTAAATAATAATAAATAATAATAAAGTAAATAATAATAATAGTAACAACAATAATAACAACAATAACAATAATAATAATAATAATAATAATAATAATCTATCAAAATATTATTTACAATTTAAAATAAAGAATTTTGAATAGTAATGCAAACAGTGATAAAATAATAATAAATCTAGAAAACTGCTATATTATTAATATTAACTTTAATATATAGTATGAATTTATGTACTATTTTATAGAATAATAATACAATAATTGATATTATAAAATAAAATATTATAGAATAATGTGTACAATAAAAAATATGATGGCTGGATATCAGTATAGGAAAGTGACATTTGGATATCAACTATTAAAACAAAATAATAGGCCTATACCAGTAAAATAAATTTGAATATTGATTGATTAATACATCATAACAGTTTAAGCATGATTAGAGATATTTTTGCAAATTAATACACAGTAATATAACATTTATTATGTATTATTTTTGCTATATTTTTCTACAATACTATGACGTCATGATATCACGTCACGTATCATGATTAACAATTGTATAGCATTATTGATGGATAGAATTTCAAAATCACCTGATTGATAATAAACTTACGGCACTCCACTTTTATGAAAACATTTAATAATATGTCATACAAAGCTAAGCATTTTATTCATTTATAACCTTTTTTTTTTAATTCTTAAGATCTTAATACATATGAACAGTTTAGCAACCGATACAGGTATGTTTTGTCAGCGTTTTGTATTCGTCATAGTCAAGTACAACCTGTTTTTTTTGGATAAAAATCAATTTTTTGTTGAGTCATTACTGTGAGTGGACGCAGTTCAGTGTTGATTTGTTGAAGGTCAAAAGCGACTTGAAAATGAGTCAACTGCTATCTTTTGCTCACTTTTTGTGTGTGTATGTGTGGGTGCTCTTCTTCTACATGACCATACATTGTGCGTGTGTACACCACCATCCCGCACCGAGATGAGTGGAGTAAGCGTTGGCACAGCGCGTGATTTATGGCCCTCTCTCAGCGCACTCTTATCAGGCTCAGGCTGCTGCTGCTGCATGCGGCTGAATGACAATGGAGGAGTGCTCGCATTATGCCGGCCGGCCTCGCCCCTCGCATTCTGGACACTGCAGATTACATCTAGCCCGGTGATTTATGGAGCCATTTTCAGAAAGAGAGAAAGATGGAGGCTTGTTGAGGGGGTGGTGCATTTTCCAAGGCCGTACGGCGGCTACATTTGAAGAAATGGCTGACCCCAGGTGGGTTTTGGGACGTAGCATTAGACACACCTGCATTGTTTAACTGATAGCATGTTCCAAGTATGTTACCATTGTATTTGTTTACATTACCTACAAGGTATAATGGAGACCTAAAAATAAAATAAAAACATTATTAATTCACCATAACTACCAAGATTGATATATGAGAGCATAAGAGGACAAAATGTAAAATCTTCATCAAACAGCTGCAACGCTTTACCTCCTCTTGTTGCGCAATGTTACATTACAACTATATTTTCCTTTCCATCATTAATCTGCTTTAGTGATTTCTCTACCTAGTTGGTTATCTTGCGCTATGTTAGCATACCAGCCCAGTCCCTAGCTTGCGCGTTTGATCACTTTCTCAATCTCGGTTACTTTTATTATCCCAAGTACTAGCATGTTAGAATTTTATTGAAAAGCTATAACATCATCAAAGTGCCTTAGAACTTTCTGTACTTAGGTTGCTATCTTGGTATGTGTTAGCATATTAGCATATTTATTAATTCTCATTAACTCTTTGACGGCCAAATACGTTTAATAACGTTTAGTAAAATCACGATGTATGCCGCCATAAATGTTAAATGACGTCAACCACGTTTTGTTTTTTGTTTTTTTCACCAATGGCCACTGCAGCACTGCCTGGTCAATGGGTTGTGGAATCAAAAACACCCACTGACTATGGCCAACAGATGGCAGCATTGTATCTCTTTTCAATGGGATGCCGGTGTATGGAATTGCAATGAAACATGACGGATCTGATGAAATCTGATGAAATAGAACGTTTTCAAGGATGACGTGAATGATCAAAGCCTTTGTCACATTAAACCTAATTCACGGAGCGTCACTAAACGAAAAATATTTGTGTCAAAGTCACTGTTGTGGAGTAAATGTATCTTTTCACAAAAAGCTCATTTTCTCCTTATCTTTTCCATTTTTGCCCAATGTCACTCAAATTACATAGTTGATTACTTCAGAACGGAATAAGGTAGAAACATACTTTTTTTTTTTTCTAATGAAAGAATGGAATGTGATCTTCCATGTTGTAGGATATGTAGTAAAACATAATATTCTGTTTGAGTTCAAATTCTCGAATTCGGCTGGCACTGTGGGGATTGTTTATTTGGATAACATGTGGCAGTAAAAAGAGTTAAAATTGTACTCGACTACAGAGTTAAATGTAATATTATCCATCACCCTCTCTTTTTTTCTCTATAGATTGCATGCCAACTGTTAGCATGTCAGCATTCCACCTAGCTGTAGATCAACATGCACTCACAAGCAATCACTAAAGTCATTCCCATCCTCACATAAACAGAAGTCGAAATGTCGTTTATTTGTGTTAGATTACGTTAAAAAAAAAAAAAAAGCATTTGATCCAAACAAAGATTTTTATACGGATACTAAGCTAGTAAAAAAAAAAAAAACATGCCGTGACCTTTCTACTCGCTGGGGAGTGCTACCATTCCGCAAGGAACAGCTGTGAATAAATGTAAATATTCATGTAAATGTCATTCTGGCTTTTTAACAAGCAGGCTGAAGATGTCTCCCACAATGCATCTCTACAGTGATCAATGACCAAACAAGAGGTGGGAATCGTAGGCAAACTCTGGCTGTGCTGCAATATTTTTTGGAGATTATCAAACTATACCAATATTAGTATAATAATAATAATAGTACCTTATGATATGATATAGTTGCAGTATTTCTCCAAAAATACTGACAGTGCCACACAAGCGAGTGAAAACCTTAGGCGCACAAATTGTCATGAAATGCAACATCCGACAGTGACGACAGTGAAATTGGATCCAGTTGGATTGATGATATATGGCAAGTGATCATCTTTGGCTAAGTTCAAAGGAAAGTTCTTGTGAACTTGAGTTTGTAATGTGTTATTTCAGCATTGCTGTCTCATTATAGACTATCATTACATTAAATTTGAATGTCACACTAATCAACAACATTTGACATTAATGATGCTCAAGTCAACATCTTCATCATTGCGCCATCTTTGCTAAACAATGAGACTGAACACACACGCACATTCGCGCACACACGCAGCCCAGAGGGTGTCCGGGACACTGTCATGTGTCCACATGTCAAATGAGCCAAACAACAACAATAACAGCAGGAGTCTGTGAAGCATATGGGGCTATGTACCAGCTCAGAGGGGCCACGTTGGTCTTCTGTATGCCCTTCAGAAAGGGTACTTCCCACATCACACGGGTAACCTCTCAATGTCACAAAGATAAATGTGTGCATCATCACCAATAAGGCTGATATATGATCTGTTTATGATATACAAGGGTCACATAACAGTTTGTGAGTCCAAATTTGCATTTTGCGCCTCATTAGCAATACCGAAAATCAACTGCCAAGACGTCCCGAAAAGCTTCGCTGGGCTGGTCACCCACCACAGGTAGTAGTCAGAGGTTGAGGCACAGCTTGGTGCTACTTACACTGCACCGGCTAGCAAGCTAGCGGCTAAACATGCTGAGGAGTCGCTCTGAAGTCAGTAATCATTGCCTCCGTTACAGCAAATAAGATACATTTCAGAGAAGTGTCATTGTGATGAAGGAAGAAGCCATGCTAATTGCTAAGCTAACTTGTGATTGACACTGATATTGCGTTTAACACCGGTGTTAAGTGCTGCTATACACAATGTGAGTTGAAGAAATAAAAACTATTGATTATTTCAAAAATAAATGAGTTTTCAGAGCAACTAGACAGACTGAGAATTGTGTGTGTGTGTGTGTGTGTGAGGCCTTTGCATGTGGGCCCGTTTCCCACATGGTGTAATCTTCACACATTTACACTTGTGCGAGTCACACTGTGTGCAATGCAGCACATTTGAAGTGAGAGGCACACTTGTAACACTATCACTCTCCATTCCCACTTTTTTACTTTTTTTTCCAGTGTTTTCAGACATGGAGGCTATGAAAAGGAAGCAGAATGTTGGATTCTGATCCGACCCACTAACCGTTTACATTATTAACACTAATGTATTGTTTGTTGCATTAATTTTACTTTTATTTCTCAAAGTTGGTAAATCCCATTAAATAATTGACACATTAATTTATTGTAACTAATAAATTAAAAGTAGTTTTTTGTTTTTTTTTGAACATTTACAATTTAATTTGCAACGTAATTGATTAGTTGATTTATTGTAAATGATGAAATGGGAAAAAGTAGACAATTCCACATTTACATGGAATGTTTTTAAATGCATTTTATTAAATAACTGTTGAGTTTTTTTAAAAGTAAATGATAAAAAAATACATTTATCATTTAAAAATATATATTTGATAAATTTTAATTTTTAGATCTATTTATTGCAACAACAAAAAAATGAAATAACCCAAATATACGATAAAATAGATTTTAAAATGATATGAAATACTCATTGTCATTTTAAAATCTGTTTTATAGAATATTTAGAATGTATGTGTTTATTATAAATAAAACAATATTAGTCCAACAATTGTAAATGCATCACATTTAACTGAATAATTTAATTTAGGTACTTATATTATTACATAAGTTAATTTAGCTGCTAATGTTAAAATAAACAATGTTATATCTAAATGTACCATTTTTTGGGGAAAATACTTTATATTGTCCACTATTTGATTAATTTATTTACGTAAAAAACATATAAATGAATGATTAAATAAAATATTTAAATAAAAGTAGTAAAGTAAACACCTTTCACATTTAAATTTATTTTAAACACAATAAACACAAAAATAAACAATTTAATATGGAGGTTTTATATTTTTTGTACTGGTTTTATTGGAATTAATTTATTTATTGTAAATAATAAACTAGAAATGCCATCCATTTTCTGAACCGTTTACTCCTCACAAGGGTCGCGGGGGGTGCTGGAGCCTATCCCAGTTGGCTATGGGCAGTAGGCGGGGTACACCCTGAACTGGTTGCCAGCCAATCGCAGAAACTAGAAATGGAACAACTGGATATTCAATGTGTTTTAAATAATAAAATGGAAAAAATTTAAAATAATTCTATATATTTATGATTATATTATTCATATATAAAACATTTAGAACACAAGAATGAATTATGACTTTATTATGAAAGTTTTTCATTGAGCTAGCCAAATGTTTTGGTGTAAAGATCAAACTTTTTTCCGAGGCCTGCTGTGCAGGATGTGGATGCGGCTTGCTTCGATGCAAAAGCTTTCGACGCGAGGCTAATGCGGAGGCTAATGCGGCTAACGCAGCAGAAAGGGAGCGTGTGAAGTCATTCCCGCGGTCCCACTTGGCAACCAGGACGCTTGGGTTTGGCTCCATCGGGAATGTTTCCGTGTGATCTTCTTCTAGTCCTCCGATGCACTTTGACTAACTGCGGCAATTTCCCTGTAATTGTCGGAACGAGTGTTAGCTCATGTCGTTAAACGTCGCAATTTATAAAATGCTGTCATTGGGCTTGGAAGGCACCAAAATGGTAACGAGTGGAAAACTTGAGGGAAATGTCACATAAATGAGCTTTTTGTTGTTGTTGTATAATGACTGTTTTCTAAGACGGTAACACAGCATCTTATTTAGATACTGTACATTTGATAAATAATGTAAAGGATGCATTGTTTTATGGTACAGGGTAGCTTGTTTACATAACAAATGTAAGGTTGATTTTTGTAGAGTTGAGTTTTTTTTTTGTAGTGCATCTGTCTGTCTGTCAATTCATCTGTCAATCCATTCGTCCATCCATCATCCGCCCATACAAACAGTCTGTTTTCCATCTCTTGTTGCCTTTAATCTTTCCATCCAACCCTGATTCATCTCATCCATCCATCCATCCATCCATCCATCCATCCATCCATCCATTTTTCTTCACTTGTTGGCCACAATCCGCCCACCCATCCACCCATCCACCCATCCACCCACCCATCCATCCATCCATCCATCCATCCGCCCACCCATCCACCCATCCACCCATCCACCCACCCATCCATCCATCCATCCATCCATCCATTTTTCTTCACTTGTTGGCCACAATCCGCCCACCCATCCACCCATCCACCCATCCACCCACCCATCCATCCATCCATCCATCCATCCGCCCACCCATCCACCCATCCACCCATCCACCCACCCATCCATCCATCCATCCATCCATCCATTTTTCTTCACTTGTTGGCCACAATCCGCCCATCCATCCACCCATCCATCCATCCATCCATCCATCCATTTTTCTTCACTTGTTGGCCACAATCCATCCATCCATCCATCCATCCATCCATCCATCCATCCATCCATCCATTTTTCTTCACTTGTTGGCCACAATCCGCCCACCCATCCACCCATCCATCCATCCATCCATCCATCCATCCATCCATCCATCCATCCATCCATCCATCCATCCATCCATCCATTTTTCTTCACTTGTTGGCCACAATCCGTCCACCCATCCACCCATCCATCCATCCATCCATCCCGTTTTCTTCTTTTTAAACCTACCTATAGAATTATGGAGACAAGTTTTTACTCTAACAATTTTAAAATTAAATAATATTTTCTTCCTTCATGACTTTTTCTAGTTTTCTTAATCCTATTTTTGCACGGTTGCTTCTTCTGCCAATGCTCCCCCACCCCTCCATTTTACCTCACCTCTCTACCCCTTGCCTCCCATTTTCTACCTCATCCTTCATCCTCCCGTCTAAGCGCTGCTGTGTTTTCCCTCTCCGAGCGTATCCCACAGAGTCTACCTGGTCCGAGCCCGCCCCCGCGCACCTCCCCGCCGTTATTACCCCACCCCATTCCCCGCGTCCCAGCGGCCGTTCCCCAGGCGGATGGGCGCGGAGGGCGCAGGCTGGCGGGGGTGATGGATGACCATTAAGGCAGCTTATTGGAAACAGTCTGATTTATGGCCAAGCGCTGCCTCGGCCTAATGGCTTCATTTCTTTCTGCCGCCACATGATGTCACAGCCAAGGTCACCGCGCCAACGCCAGCCCCCCTACTCCTACCCGCCCGATCTCCCTTTGTTGTGGTTTCTCCGGCTGATGACCTAAGAGAGATGGAGGCAGCGGGACGAAGGAGGAGAGGTGGGCGGTGGGGGGGGGGGTTTGTTTGCCAACGCATAGAAGTGATGAACGAGCGTTCGGAGGCGAAATGCTTTGCGTTTGCAGAAATACTTTAGTACAAATTCTGTTTGCGAGGGTAAATTAGTTTTTATTGCCCACGTTCCTTAAAGTCTTACCACCCCCCACTCTCTCCCAGCCTCACTATACTCTACAAATTAAAAACTCCATCCCTTTTTCTCTTCTTTCTGCTTCCACATCTCAATGACGATGAAAACACATACACACATGCACACGCACATGCAAGGTTTTATGGCTTTGCTTCAGACGGCCATTATTCATTTCTACTTTAAATGAACACCATCCAGTATATGGGGGACGGCCATTAAGCAGCCGATCAATAAGAATGCCATTCCAGGTAACGTAAAAGAAGAAGGAAAAACGCTGATATTAGCGCGGCATCAAAACAAAATATTTGATAGCAAGCCGCCTCCTGGTTGAAGTCGAGAAGATCTATGGATGCGGTTTGGAAGTCTTCTTGTCGATTGAGGTTATTTATTTACTCTCAAATGCTTAGTCAACACTCCCGTTGATCCGTGATGTGTGCGTCTCATCAGATGCTTCACATGGAGGTCCGCATACAACATTGTCTACTTCGCCTTTTTAGTGTCTATAGTAAATGAGTTTATATGGAATGCAGATGTCCATATTATTAATTTGGCAAGACTGTTAATTGCTTGGTGTACAGGTACCAAAGATGGATGGATGGATGAGATGAGATGAGATGAGATGAGATGAGATGAGATGAATCAGGGTTGGATGATTCATGGATGGACTGATCAGGGAATGGATAAATGAGTGACAACTGGATCAATGGAGGACATGGATGAATAGGTGGATTGAGCAACTGATTGGCAAATATTGGATGATTGGATTCCTGTCGAATCGACAGTTGATGGATTAATGAATTAATCAATGATTGGCAGATGGTGCAGATGTTTAGATGGAAGATTGTTGGGTATGTGAAATGGTCATAGATGACCCATAGATGAATGAATGAATGAATGAATGAATGAATGAATGAATGGAGAAGTTTCATCACTAAATGACTGATAGAAACTCCAAAACAAGAACTAGATAAAACTTGCTTTGTTAAAAACACAAATGAACTCTGTATGCTGTAATAATATTCTCTAGGCAGCTAATTGGCTAACTGCTGAGTGCTACTACGTCAACACGCGCACACAGACACACACACGCACACAGACCGAATAGTGCCGTTTGCAGACGAAGCAAACACTAAATTTCAGGCTGCTGCTGCCGAGCAAGCACTTTGTGTTGGGCTGCTTGTGATTTATGACGAATCCTTCTCTCCATTTGTCACTCATGGCAGGAATGTATAATTCAAAACATTCTCCATTTTGTACCCCCCCCCCCCCCCCCCCCCCCCCCCCCCCCTCTGGCAAATCCCCACACGTAGAGACCACTTCTACCTGCAACGTACACTCTGGCTATATTAGTTCCTTGCAGTGATGGGAACTAACGTACTGAAATGATTCAATTATGATTTTTATAATATTGGTAATACAGCTATATGTTAGCTTTAGAGTCATAGCTTGCGCAAATGAAGATGAACACAGCAGGAGCTTTTGGACCAGGTGGCCTCCTGGCGGGTTTTGTTTTCCGGAAGCTGCTGGCTCTCCTGGCACTATCACAATGTTTCCAAGAAGTGAAGTGCATCTCTCTGAACTACCCAAGAGAGTTAACTTGAATGGAGGGGAAAGCAGCTGTTTGTTTCGTCATCACCTGGCAACATTCAATGCTTCATTGGGCTATTAGACAGGCTGCAAAAGATCACGTCAGGCTCTAACTCTAACTCGAACCCTCTCTTGACATCATACTTTTGAACCCGAAATCTAGATCTAAAACCCCAATTTAAAACCCTCTCACACTCACATGAAGCCATCATTTCAATCCCTAATCCTGAAGCAAAACCCAAACACTGACTTGAAACCTTAAGTTGAAGCCATGACTCTGATTTGAAACCCTTATTTTAATAATTAACTCAATCTTGAAAGCCTTATTTGAAGTCTCAACTCTTATTTTGAAAAACTAACTTTGACTTGAAACCCCAATTTGAAACTCTAACACTAATTTGAAAGCCCAACTCTGAAAACCCTAATTTGATGTCATAACTCTAACTTGAAACCCCAGTTTCAGCACCAACCCTATTTTAAAACCTTACCTTGAAACTCAAAGTTTGAAACTTTCACCATGGATTAAAAGTCTGTAATTTAAGACATAACCCTTTAATTAACCCTGACTTGAAACACCTAATTTTCCATATTTCAAATTCTGGTTTCACATTTCTCAGACTTTATACCATTATTAGAAACCCTTCCTTTAGTTTAGTGCAAAACTGAGGCTTTTATTTGAAACCCTAACCCAGACTTGAAACCTGATAAGTAGCAGTTTGAGCAGAACGCGCGTATTTGAGTGCCGTTTAATGTAGTGGAAAGCAGCTGTTTATTTGAGCAGCGCAGTGCCACTCTGCCGTATTGTCTCATTTTCTGCATAAATTATGAATGTTTATCAATCGTTTCCGCCAACTTGGCCCCAACGTTGATATTTCTCGCACTTAACTGTTTTTGCAAAAAAACAAAACAAAAAAAAAAAGCCTTCCGCCTGCCACTAACGCCGTAATGGACGTGCAGAATGACTATCTGTCGGCCATAATAGATGACAATAATGGGGAAGTGTCCCTGAGCCCTCGTTTGGAGTCTTCCTGCCCATCCGCTGATAGCCTTCATATTTAATTCCCCTCCTATCGGCTGGAAAACAGACACTTTCGGACCATCTACAGGGAGCGCGTTTACAATAAAAGGCCAGCCCAACCCTCGGCTCACGTTTCCGTCCAACGGCGGCGGGACATAAACCTCCGGGCCAGACCTCATTTTCTCGGCGCCACGGCCCAAACGCGGCGAGAAAATAAAATCAATACGACTGCACACGATCCGTTTCACTTGTGAAAATGGCGGAGGGGTTTGGTTCTCCGATTTCAATGTTTGTGGGCTTTGGTTACAATCCGTGCGCACTTGTTGCGGAGTTAGCATTGAGCTATGTTCATGTGTTTGGTTAAGCTAGCAGGTAGCTTGTGTGCTTCACAGTTCTGAGGTTCCAGGTTTGAATCTGGGGTCTGTCCTTCCTTTGTAGAGATAGCATGTTCTCCCCGGGCCAAAAACACATTTAATTTATTTTAATCAATGTTTTACGTATTCATTTAAAGAAAGTTTTTAGTTGAAAATGCTTTGTTTCAATTTAAGTTTTATTAGTTTTATCCATCCATCCATTTTCTTGACCGCTTATTCCTCACAAAGGTCACAGGGGGTGCTGGCGCCTATCTCAGCTGACTCTGGGCAGTAGGCGGGGGACAGCCAATCGCAGTTATTAGTTTTAGTATTAGTTTTTTCCCCATATATATTTGGAGTGTAAAACCAGTTCACACAGCATAGTGTAAATAAAGTAAACCAAAATTTCCAGATGACTGTTTCTGACCTTCCTTCTTCCTTCGCTATATTTATATTTAGTTTTATAAATATAACATATATTTTCATTTACTTTTCATTTTCTTTTCTTTTTTAAATATTTTTTTTTAAAATTGTATTTTGTGAATGAAAATGTTTTTCCAATGTTAGTTTTAGTTATATTAGTTTTTATAACCTTATTTGAAACTATCTTTGGCTTGAAACCCTAATTTGAAACCCTCCTTTGACTTTCCTTTCCACAGAATTCAAGACAATAGAATTGAACGCACAGTGATTGATGACTTTAGAGAACGGCGGCAAGACGCTTGCTGATGGCGTTTTGTGGAAATATAGGCCTCCATAAACACACACACACACACACACACACACGTACTAACACACATGCACCCACATGTATTAACACAAAAATACACACACGTGCTCAGACACAAATTGTAACCACATCAATCCACAACCGCTGCTCCATCCTAAAATACACTCTTGAGAGCGCTTGGTGGTGGGGGAATTACACTGCAACCATTGTGTTTTTGCGCGTGTGTGTGCCCCACCGCCTCTAAATGAGCTCCATGCAATATTAAAGAATGCGAAATTAAGT
Source organism: Festucalex cinctus (assembly GCF_051991245.1). Classification (NCBI taxonomy): domain Eukaryota; kingdom Metazoa; phylum Chordata; class Actinopteri; order Syngnathiformes; family Syngnathidae; genus Festucalex; species Festucalex cinctus. The sequence goes on from NC_135424.1 coordinate 7,746,378, forward strand.
GAGGATGTGCTGGGAGCGCAATCGGTGTGACCGCCCCGCCAAGGGCACCATGGGAAATAAGCGGTCCGGGCGTTCCGTTTGCGCAAAAGCCGACCGCTGGATATTATTATGATCCCTGGCTCGATCCGTCTTCGCTCTCCAACATGGTAATTCTAGCGGGCCATCCGGAGGGGCCACGTTGGACATATTGAACGTATCGCCATGGTGACCATTTATGGTCCACATCAAAGTGCTTCGGAAGAAAACGTTTTGGCTTGAAAAATGAAATAATTCCTGCATGGAATGCGATGCGGCTTTGATGTGAATCTGCGAAAATCACGTCACATTGAACGCATCAGTTAGGATGACAAACAGAAACAAACAACAACAATGAAAAATTAGGTTCTCCTGTCTCTGTGAAAATTGTATCCATATGGAGACTAAGGGTCATTTGCAGCAGTTGAGGCACAGTGACAGCCTAAGCTCGCAGGTTAGCATGCGTGTTTATTGTTGGAATTTCTAGCTGCATATACTCAAATACCGATTAGGCAATTTTAGATCCAAGAAGAGATCAAGGTCCACTGCGGGAAAGTGGAGACTGTGGAGTGCAGTGTCCAAAACTCAGGCACTGTAAGTGGGTAATTGAATATGAGCATTCATGTTTATTGTTGTACTCAAATGTTACGACAGGGCAATTATATGTCCTAGAGGATAGTGAGTGCAGCGAATAAACGTTGCACTGCAGCAAAGTGGACACTGTGGAGAAAATCCCACAGCAACAGAGTCAGATAAAATTAGCATATGTATTGGCTTTTTTTCTTTTTCTATAGCCTCAAATGATACAGTAGCACAATATTTTTATTTTGGAGGAGACTAAGGGCATCACAAAACATGGAGCACTGCAGCACAGAGGAGACTCTGGAGTATGAAACGGCAAAATCTAGAAGGCACAACATAATGGTAGTCTTACATTTATTGTTGTAATTTTTAGTCAACGCTTTAAGGGCATTTTTTTTTTTTTTTTTTTTTTAGAGGAGATGAAGAGCCACTGCAGCAAAGTGGAGACTATGGATTGTGTTACTGCGGCATCCACAGCTAGAGTACTGCAACAAAGTAAGGTAATTTTAGCACGTGTTTATTCTTGTCATTTGGAGCCATGCATCCTGGGCTACTTTACATGCAAGCAGAGAATGAGGGCAACAAAAATTAGATTATAGACTATAGGCAGATTCCAGAGCTAAGGCACACCATCAAGCTAAGGTATTGTTTGCACTTAGCAAACATGTATATTGTTATCATTTATAACTGTGTACCCTTAAATGTTACAACAACAGGGCAATTTTACATCTGGGAGGAGACTAAGGGCAGAAAGAAGAAACTGCTGAGTATTATACTGCAGCATACACAGGCTAAGACGATTCTAGCATGTCTGTATCTAGCAACGTATCCTCAAATCTGACAATGATAGGGCAATTTTACATCTCAGCGGAGACTAAGGGCAGCAAATAGTCATCTGTGAGGTATTATGGTGTAACGTACATACAGTTGATCTAAGGCTCATTAAAAGGCTAGTAGGATATTAGCATGCCTGTTTATTGTTGTCATTTCTAGCCTTGTAACCTCAGACAATATGACAAGGCAATTTTCCATCTGCGAGGAGACTGAGGGCAACATAAGGAACATGGCTTATAGCAGCAACGTGATGTATAGAGACCATGTGACATATAGTGATGATGTGGCATATTGCGATGACGTGGCATTTCGTGATGATGTGGTGAATAGCCACATCGTGGAGGACAGACGACGCAGCGTATAGCGACTCCAGTACGTGGCTCATAGTGACGACGAGGTGTATATCACGGCGGCGAGAAGTCGGCATGAATGAACAGTGAGAAAAGACGAGGCGGCGAGGAGTCAGAGCCAACCCGCCCCGTCCAGTGCGGTGCTTTCCTTTTTACGAGGCCATTCCCGAAGATGAGCAACATCAATCTTTACTTGGCCGTTGGGATGAGCCTGCCTCAAGTCTCGGGGACCAAACGTACCGCACAAATATAATACACCGACATACTACATACAAAAATACGAGTAGTATGAATATACATTTTCAATATATATATTGTAAGTATTAACGTTGTTGAAAACGGTAAGCGGTTTGGCTTTAAATAAGGTTTAGGGTTCGGGTTCAAACTTTGGATTTAAAGATTCCAGTCAAGGTTAGGGTTTCAAATTAATGCTTCAACCCTGTATAGAGTCTCAAATTATTTTGTGTTGAAAGCCACAGATGGTTGGGGTTTGGAAATCAGGCTTAAGTCCATGTTTAGGGTTTCAAATTAGGGTTCCAAGACCATTTTAGGGCTTAAATCTCTGGCTTAAGGTATTTCATGCCAGAGATAACATAACAAGTAGGCATTTAAGTCAGGCTAGGGTTTGAAATTATGGCTTCTAGTCAGGGTTAGGGATTCTAATTTAGGGTTTTGAACTGAGTTTAAGGTTGGGTATCTAGTTGTTATTAGGTTTTAAATTAGAATGTGAAGCTGTTTGAGGGAGGAGTTATGGTTTCAAAGTATGTTGTAAAGCCACGGTTATAGTTTGAAGTCATGATTATTGTGTCAAATGAGAGTTTCAAGCGTGTATTAGGGCTTCAAAGTAGGGTTTTGACCCTCGTGAGTGCACTTATCCTAATTGAGACATGCATGAAACCTCCAACGTCCTCCAGCCTCTCATTGCTTCTGAAAGACGCGACGGGTGGGGGGAGCGCAGATCAATGATATGGATCTGCGTGCACGCGCGTGTGCGTGTCATTATCGGACACCTGAATGAGTGATGATGTCGTCTCGGGCCGGCCAATTACCAGCAAGCCTCGTTTATTACCAGCCCAGACAAGGAAGGATGGAGGCCGTGTTAGACATCGTGTGAGGACGACCACGTACGAGTAAGACTGAGAGAGAGAGAGAGAGAGAGAAAATCCATCAGCAGCTGCTTGGTGATCAATGGAAAAGAAAACAAATAGTGGCCAGAGGAATTTGGGTTTTGAACTTTCCCCGACTGTGAGTCCGAGGAGGATGCCAACCGTGGAAAGCCCAACGAGTGAGCGACCATCTCACCACCGTCAAACCTTCTGATGTTATTCTTCAGAAAGATACATACACAAGATCCATGAGCACTTTTCCCCATTTGACTTTCTTCTGGCTTCTGATTGGCTGAAATTGCCTCAAACTAGGAGAAATGATTCCAGTTTGGGCCTTTCGCAACACATGTTGCAATGACATTTAAAAAAAAAAAAAAAAAAAAAAAGGACCCAAGTTTAAGGACAAAATATTTACTTTGTCTATTTAAATATGAGATTAATTTCTCCATGGTCTGCTTTGGCCCCATCATACACTCATTTTCTTACTCATGTATACAAACTACATGCTCGACTCATGACTTCAACCCACCAGCCATGCACCATTTTGTTTTCGCTCGTCCTCGCCCTTAGCTCGCCGGTCGTTATCGCACAGAGGCTACATTGTTGCGCCGGCTTGACAAGCAGCAGAGTTCAAGGGCGCTGATAGCAACAATGTGTAATTACACCACTCCCTCCCTCCACATAACACTCATTCTATTTAATTTTTTTTGTGTGTGTTGTCACTTTTGCAGCTGGGAAAGTACCACTGACAAAGTGGAAGACTGAGGTGTCCGTGCTCGCTGTCAACTGGGCTAGGTTGTTACAACGGCGCCTCGTGCGCGCTAAAAAATTAGTATCTCAAATCGTCTTTCCCTATTGTAATGAATTGAAATGCCATTAATGTGTTCCACGTCTCAACAAGAACACTCCCACCTCCCGCCTTCTTTTCTTGTAACGTGTAATATTTTTAATAAGAAATATAACACTCTGCAGTATTGTACTTTAGAAAATAAACAATAACTTTTTCTCTTTAATCCGTTTTTTTTCCCCTTTAATTTTCCAGTAATCTTAAATTGGGAATGGGAGCGGAAATTTTATGCACAGCAAAAAGCTTTACAAATTAAGTTTGATTGATTGATTGATTGATTGATTGATTGATTGATTGATTGATTGCAAATGAGCCACTGCTCACCCCACCACCCTGTACTGAAAGACCAATGCAGTATACATCTTCAGAGTTAGGGCGTTAAGACTAGGCAAGTGGGTACAGCCTAGTAACTGCAATGAAAAGATAGTTAAAGCATGGATTCGTTGTACAGTATTTTCACTCGTGGAGGCAGGACTTCATCACCAAGCGGCGAATTGTACTTTGTCAATTAATTGGACATGTAGCGTGGTAAACACAATTACTGCTAAAATGCAAAAAAATAAAAATGCGATTTTTGTCAACTAGGTTACCGAGCATTCAAGTATGCACCATTTATGAGATGCTTAAGCTAATCTGTACAGCTTTTGTTACCAAAAAGACCAGCCAAGGGTTGAGCTAGGGTGTTACGGCTAGGCGAGAGGCTACTTGTTTCCAATCAGAATAATTTAAACCATTGAAGAGTAAAAGCATTGTATTTTTATTTTCATCATTTCATTATTTAATTGTTGCTCCTCAAATGTAGATGCATCAACTAGATGTAATGTGATTGACTTTAATGTACACTCCCCCTGATTAGTTTGCCTTGTATGATTATTTCCCCTGAAAATCATATCAAGCTTCTCAGTGATCTTAAACTCGCCAGCAAGTTCTCCTCATCTTCGTGATTAGCCACGCTAATCCTCATAATTGAGTGTGGGCCCGAGTTGGAGCACAATCATAGTTTTGCTCCATAAACGCAAACGCCTCTTCCGTGTCGCCATGTAGCAGCAGAAAATTAGCACATCACTGTTCTCTAATTAGTCCGTCAAGACATGTTGACGGCCATTAATGTGACCATATCAAAGGCCGCTGGTTACTAAAGTAAACTAGTGAATAATATGGACACTTTTAATAAGTCAAACACAATGGGAAATGTCAGCAGAGAGAGCACATGCATGTGCTGAATGTGTCGTGAATCATAAACAGTGTGAATGTGTGTGCGTGTATGTATTCGAGCTTCATGGAGAAAGAGGTCACATCCATATTCATGGCACATTTAAACCATAAAGCAAGGCAAGAAGGAGAACTGTGCCAAGCAAGGACATCAGTGTGATGACAATAATAAATAAATATTATCACAGTCTATATATTTGCTGATCTCCATATAATTGATATTTGCTTTTATCAAAAAAAAAACCCAACAAATTATTGGCTAGCAGCAATAAATTACAATGTGGGAATTGAAATAAATTAAAAACGTAGTAATTGATCAAATAAAATGCAGCAGGACAATAAAACATGCAAAGAAATTAAATAAAATAGTCAAATAATTTAAGTAAAAATCCTATAGAAAGTAAACATCAGTAAACATGAATTACAACAGAATTAAATAAAATAAAAAGTAGAATGAAAACAACTAAAATAAAATGCTTGGATAGAAAGAATCAAAGCAACATGAAATAAAATATTCCAATAAAAGTTAAATATAAAATCAAACATTAAATAATCATGACATTGTCATATTAAAAACATAAAATAAAACTATATAGAATAAAAATTAGAGTGAAACACATAAAATCAAATGTTACCATAAAATAAATAAAAAGTACATTTAAAATCAAACAATTGAAATAAGCATGAAAAGTCTAGAATAAAAACATTACATAAATAATAAAATCAAATCGCAAACATATACATAAAAAATAAAGTAAAACAATATAAAGTACAATACAATGATCAAATAGTAAAAATAAGTACAATTAAATTAATAAAATTTAATTAGCGTCCATCAGTGTGATGTAGTGAAAAAAGTAAAATCAAATTAATGACATTAAAATAAAGTTGCATCATAGCACAAAAAAAAACTAAAATAAAACAAACAGGAAAAATACATTAAATTAAGAGGTGCACGAGTAAATCAATAATATTTTTTTTTTTTTTTTTTTTTTTTTTTTTTATTTTATTTTATTTATTTTATTTTTTTAAGTGTGAACCACAAAGTCTGTAAAGACTAAATGCATTGATGAAATCAACCGTAGTTAGTGAAGCAGTCCAGCAGTGTGATATATTGCTGGGCTGCATGGAAGTGAGGGACTGCGGCGGGGGTCCTCCTCATCACTATAAGCAGACACGGTCATATTTAAAGCAGCGGGCCCACTTGGCGGGCTGCTGTGTAACGGCCCGTCAGCGTCTCGCCAACATGGCTTCTTATTGCTACCTACAGTGTTGTTCTCCCCCGGCAGATTGGACTTCATCATTTCTCTCACTTACTTTTCACAGCGTGAGAGCCAAGAAGAGGATGAAGATGATGATGATGATGAGGAGGAAATGGAGCGTCTGCGGGCGAGAAGGAGAACATTCCAAAGTGGTGAAGAAGACGTCGGAGCAGATATTTCCGCTGCAGATGAGTTAACGACGCTCTCTGAGTGAGTGAAGAAGCAGCACATGTCACTCACGCATGAGAAAAAGTGACCGCTCCCTATTTTTCCTGTGAGAGTTCAAATTCACGTCAAATCAGTGAAAGTCTCATCAAATGTTCCTTCCTTGAACTTCTCAACCAATTTATCTACCTTAATTATCTCACAATGTAGTGTACTGTGGTTACATTGTCTTTCCAAACTCTTTTCAAACGTCTTAGAGCCACGCATGATGTTATTAATAAAACAGTGAGCTAGTTTAATAGACGGAAATTAATTTGCTAATCCTTTCTACATTTTCAACAAAACAGGCTTATTTAACTCATTCACTCCCAAAAACGTATTTATATGTTTTTTTTGTTGTTTGTTTGTTTGTTTGTTTGTTTTTTTAAATGCTAGAGCATACAGAAGGCTTTGATGCAGCTTCAGACCAGAAAAGGTCGCTTAAAGCAATGGTAGTTATTACAAAAAACGGCCAGCAGGTGGCAACAGAGTATAAGAGAGCAGCGCGGGCCATGTTGCAACAAGCTCTGTTTCCCAGTGTTCTCAACAGGTTTGTGAATGATGAAACATAGCTATATTTTAATGCTTATTGCTGCAAAACAGATACAAATATACCTTTTTTTTCCTGATGAAAGAAGAGACTAATCTTTCTTTTGGTAGGTTCCATGTTTTTATAGCAATAGAACACAATATCCTGTGGGCATTGTAAAATCAGTCAAAAAACAAAACAGTGAAACCGCCTGGGAGTGAATGAGTTAAGTGTATCTAACCAAATTATTTTGATTTATTATTGTCCAAATACATCTAGACTTCTAATCTTTATCAACCTAACGCAACACAGCTACCGCAATGTGAGGGAAGTCTCAAATCTCATTTCTTAAATGTTTAGAGAAGATCAATCAAGATCACCTGTAGAGGTCACAGAGCATTTCAGGTCATGGTGAAATGTTCTCAAACTTTTTGGGGAGTTGGGTGGGCCTGACAGCTGGAATGATGGCCGCCTTCCATATCTCTCATCTGCGTGTCCATCTCCTCCTCATCCCGCTCTCGGAAAACACATGGTTCCCACAGGCCGCCCGCTGCGGCGGTTAGCATCCACTTGAGAGCCGTGACGCCGAGTGTACACAACACCGCAAATGTGTTCTTACTGTTCCCAGGCATCGCCTTACCCGTCCACATCGCTCATAAGTCTGTCAAGGGGCTCAGCAGGGGAGCGCAGGCTGCTGCTATCATGTACCAACCATTGCACCGCTCGTTTCCTCTTATATATAAAGTTTTGTTTAATTATATTAGTATATACCCATACAGTGTTAATTTAGTTAGTCATAATTTCATTTATTTACATCTAATTATTACTAGTACAGGACTTGGGATCGAGTCCAGGCTCGGACCTTCCTGGGTGGAGTTTGCATGTTCTCCCCGTGTCCGCGTGGGTCTTCTCCGGGTACTCCGGACTCCTCCCACATTCCAAAGACATGCATGGCAGGTTAATTGGGCGCTCCGAATTGCCCCTAGGTGTGCTTGTGAGTGTGGATGGTTGTTCGTCTCTGTGTACCCTGTGATTGGCTGGCAACTAGTCCAGGGTGTACCCCACCTACTGCCCAGAGCCAGCTGAGATAGGCGCCAGCACCCCCGTGACCCCCGTGACGGGGTAAAATTGTGTGCAAATACCGAGGAAGTGATTTATTTTATTCTTATTTTTATTTGTAACCAAGCACAGTAGAGAGTGTTATCTGCTACTTAAACAATGAATGTGAGTAACTCATGCTCATTCTCCATTGTGTTGTCTGGCTGCCATTTTGTGTTTGGCTGGAAGTTCTGGTATTGGATTTAGACATGTGCAGGTGTACCAAACGAAGTGACCGCTGAGCGTACGCTTCATTTCAAAATCAATTTTAAACATATTTGGAGTTTTCAAGCGTATTAGCAGCAAGCGTCACTTATTGAGTTGCCTTGACGGTAACTATGACAAACGAGCCACAACAAGCAAAGGTCACCACATTATAAAGCGTAGTGTTTTTACATTAGCTCGGCCTGACATTATCAAGAGGAGCTCCATTTGTTTTTCATTGATTTCATACAATAGGTCACAGTTGGTTGATATCAACGCTTATGTTGACTTCCTTGTTCCTCAGCCTCTTTTTTTTTTTTTTTTTTTTTTTTTTTTTAAATACAACCACGTGGTGCGAACCAACCCTGCGACGATCATCACAACCAGCATCATGTATGCAAATGTAATTAGTAGTGAGGAATATGATATGGCAGCGCAGGGTGCTAGTGGAAATTTATCACCGAAGCCGCGCGCCATCTAAACATTCAATTAAAATATTGGATTTCATCGAGTTTAATCTGGAGGTCATAAATTAAACAGCAGAGGGCTGGACTGCAGGGAGGGAGCAATGCTGATTCTGTTGATAATATAGAGGAAGGGGAGGATGTAGCAAAGTTAGTTAGCTGATTTTTACCTTTTTTTTTTCTTTTTTCTTTTTTTTTCTTTTTTAATTTAATACTTTGGTAGACTTCATAATATCCCACTAAATTTGATAGATAAATAGTAGTGCTGCCGTATTATTAACTGTCAATTCTGCTCAAAAGTCTCCAAACTAGCTTAAATGTTAGCATCTCTTTATTCTCACATGCCTCGGCTAACCATGCTAACTTACGTTTGTAGTTTTAACATGCTGTTTTTTCCCACTATACCAACTATTTTGGTGTGTTTTACGTTGTTTCTTTCTTTCAACCTACAGTATGCTAAACAGTGATCAAATAATGTCAGTTGAAACTAACTAATCGCAGCTTGTCAGTTCAGAGTGTGATTCTTAGCGAGAACTGAACTTGCTAGTCGCGCATAACGACAGAATCATAATTGTAACTTTTGTAAACTAGCTCCTCTCTGTTTGCAGCCACAATGTAGGAAGCGTAAGTAGGTTTAGAGAAGTCAAAAAATGTGGTAAATCTCACCTTGGCAAAAGAACATCAGAATGGGGCTCTCATTTCCCGGCGGCTTCTCGCTGGTGGGCCGCCATCGCCCCACTTTTCTGAATGTCACATTACAATGTTTAAAAAAAAAAATAAAAATTATTTCTAAGATGGAGGCCACAAGGGGACTTACATTAATGTATAATATTAAATGTGACCTTAATTCTTAACACATTTACATAACAGCCCTCTGGATTGTCTTGATATTTTGACCTGTTTTTTTTTTTTTTTTTTTTTTTAATTCTACCGTTGTTGTGATGTAGATTAAACGCTTGCAGTACCAAGAAAGTAGGGTGCTAAACTTATCAAAATAGGACAGAGAAAGGTCTCGATTACTATTACAAATGGTGGAAGTTAGCAGCACTGTCGTAGCTCTCTACATGATCAATGTTGACAACACTTTAATCCACTCTCTTCCGTTGTGTGTGTGTACCTGACAGCTGGCTGCCAACATGGGTGCTAACTGCTAAGGTGGCAGACAATGTTGTTTGTGTCTTTCAGCGAGTACGTGAATACGCAAGAGATTTTGCACGGTTTGTGCTTTTGTGCGATGATCATTTAGACATTAATGTGTGCGTGTTTGCGTGTTGATGTGTGCGACAGGTGTCAAATCCGATGTCAGGGGCGAGGTCGCACCCTCATCTCCACTGCCAAGGTGTCTCTGCGAGTGTGCATGGCGTCAGCAAGTGAGCACCTTTCACCCCTCAACGCGTTTGAACGTAACACACAAACACACGCGCGCGCATATCTAGGTCATTAGCCTTCGCGCTAACAACAGCCCCCGAGACAAGTTGAAAACGCGGGAAGCACGCAAATGTCAACGTTGCGCATTTGCTGCCGGGACGTCCGTAATGTGATGCAGATTTGCACTAGTGGATTTCATCCAGACATTTGTGTGTGTGTGTGTGTGGGGGTGTGTGTGCGTGTGCGTGTGCGTGAATGTATCAGATGTTGTGAATAAAGTGTCGTCAGTCTAATTAAACGGCATCTGGAAGCATGTCGGGCTGCGATTGCACCTTTAGTGTTGCAAAGACTGACGACTAAAGTTCTGCAAACAAGTCGAGACAAAACTAGATAAGCAAAGATGCAGTACTTGTTCAAGTACAACTCCGAGTTTTTCCACATGCAGAAGTTTATGGACGGCTGAATCGTGTGACTCCGATTAGTAATTACCTCGACCTAAACACCATCGGTACCAGGGAAGTTGGACAACCTGACATCTGTAGAACGCATAGCACCATCTCCAGCTTGAGTGAAGCCTTCCCTGCCTCTGTCTGTCTATCGATTTTCTATCAATCTATCGATCAATAGATTGGTCCAAGATAATTTGACACAAGCCTGAAAACAACAATAAAAATGTATACAATCGACCCCTCACTATTTGCAGGGGATAGCGACCAGGCTATACGGATAGAGCAAATCTGCGTAGAATTGAAACCCATTGAATTACATCAAAAAGATGTGACGTGACACTATGTTTTATTTGATTACATTTTTTACTGTAATACAAGTATGTAAATGACAAATACATGTGAAAGTGAGTCATGAAGGTTTTTCTCGCTCTTTCTTTTTTTTTTTTTTTTAAACATTCTTAACTCGATGAAGCATAAAAATATCGCTGTCCTGTGTAAAACACATATGTCCATTTTTGTCATTCTTTACATTTTTCATTTATGGGATGAAACTGAATGTACAGGGTGTTTCAAAATGGTTGACCCCATTTCGTAGGCCAATAATTTTGACAGTTTTCGTTGGAATGACCTCAAATTTTCACAGCTTGTGTCGAAACGTTTCAAGTTTTCGTGTGTAACGTTTGGCATTTCTATCTTTTCAGGTTAAGAAATGCCGTTCACTTCAAAAGAAAAAGCATTTTGCGTGTTAGAGTATGCTCGGACTCGGTCATCGAAGACAGTGCAGCGTGCCTTCTTCAAAAATTTTGCAAAGAAGGCACCAACTATAAAACAAATTAGGACTTGGCACCAAAAATTTCAAGAAACGGGCCCTTTTTGGCACGAGCTCGAATACCGACTCGACGTGTGCAGTCACAGGCGGCGCTCATATTGAACATTTATGAAAATCTGTCATAGAACCAACAAATATTTGTACTTTTCTTTGTAAATTTAACCAAGAAAATTTATGACCTTCAACATAAAGTGTATTTAGTTTCATTAAGATCCATCAAGTAGTTTCCGAGATATGGCCAATTAGAATGGGGTCAACCATTTTGGAACACCATGTACAATCCCAAAAATGTTTAATAAAAATAAAAGGACATAAGTGTTTTCAGCGACGATATGTTAATGATTAAGACCGTCATAGCTACTGTAAGTTATTTTTAAAAAAACATTTTGAAATTTTCACCATCTCAAAACAAACACGTCTCTTAAAACTGCATGTTGTAGCTTCTCTTTCATTTACAATTTGTGTTCAACAAGTGTGAATAGTGTTCCATTTGGTTGCCATTTGGTTGTTCTTTGACCCAGCCTTCACCCGCACAGCCTCACGCCTCCACCGGGATGCCGATGCCAAAAATATGACGTTATTCTTCCAAAAACGGAACCCTCCCCCTTCGGATAGACCGCAAACTCGGATCCCCAGCACCAGCTTGATTATTTTTCTCTAAACGCTGTGAACACATGTGCAAATGTATATTTAACATTTCACTAAACGTAACATCAATCAATTGATCTGACGTGCGGTTGTGTGTGTGTGTTACAAAACAGGTGGTTAAAATCTCTCCAAGATCAGTTTTTAAAAGATATCTCCTCCTTTATGCAGGATTTATTTATGCTGTTTCGTTTGAGTACATTCCAGGCCTTCAGGCCGTCAATTCAAGGCCATTGTCATTTTTTTCTTTTTTTTTTCCGGTATTAGCATAACCCAAGTGAAGTTTCGAACTCTCAGGTAATGACGAGAAGAAAATGTGTGGTGTTGGGAGGGATTACAATCTGCTATTTTGTATCAACTACTATTGAGAAATCCTGTATAAAAAAAAATAATAAAAAAATAAGAAGATATATTTAATATTTTTTATAATATTTTAGTGAAATATTGAGCATATACTTTCTAATTGTCATTTTTAATGAACGAGAAGGTTTTTTTTTTTTTGTTGTTGTTGTTTTTTTGCGGCAACATCAAACCAGACTTTGATGGAGGAAACACCGGACCGATTCACTGATTTGTATAAAACTCAACAAATCCTGTGACAGGCCATCATCTGTACTTTTTGCTTTTGAACAAATAATTCTTGAAAGTTTTCATCAGATTTTTGGAAAATGGTGACGGCTTGATTGCTGACAAAAAACAAAAAAAAACAAAAAAAAACAAAAAACATCTTGTCCATTGGTCTTGGTCTGTTGATCCCACCTACTTCAAGTGTCTTTAAATAAAAATCCTTCAATTTCTTTAACCTTGAACTTCTTGAATCCCTGAAAGTTTGAACCTGATTGGTTGAAAGTTGGTGGCTGCCTGAGTGCTGAGAAAAAAAAGAGAAAGAAAAAACTAATCAGGATTATTATTATTAATATTTTATCTTCGTTAATTCAAATCTCTTGAAAAAAATAAAATAAATTTCTTTGACCTCGGACAATAATCAAAAGAAATTTTGAACCGGATTGGTTGAAACGTGGTGGCTGCCCAAGTGCTGAAAAGAAACAAGACTATTGTTTTTTTTTTTAATTATTATTTTTATTCATTTATTTATTTATTTTTTTATCTCGGCTACTTCAACTGTCTTGAAAAAAAAAATCCTTCAATTTCTTTGACCTCGAATAATCCCTGAAAGTTTGAACCTGATTGGTTGAAAGGTGGTGGCTGCACGAGTGCTGAAAAGAAACACGACTAGTTATTTATTTTTTTTAATCTTGGCTACTCCAAATGCCTTAAAAAAAAAATCCTTCAATTTCTTTGACCTCGAACAATAATCCCTGAAAGTTTGAACCCGATTGGTTGAAAGGTGGTGGCTGCTCGAGTGCTGAAAAGAACATCAAATCACATCACAATAAGAGAATTTATTTTCATTTGTTCTCAATGACATCACGTAACTTGCCATGACCCGAGCACCTATCGCCCTCGTCACCGCGTGGACCCTCCTCGGCGCCCCCTACGTCCACACAAGGACGCGCGACGGGCTTCCCCAATGCCGCATCGGTCGCGTCAATTAGCAAGCGTTGAAGACGCTTCGTTAACCTTGTGTAAATACGCTGATGGAGTTCAGCCGCCATCATGGGTGACAATTAAATTGGCCTGGCGGTGGAAGGCCCGACATTAATCTCAACTTGTCAGTCTTGTTTATGCTGCTTGCTCTGTGTGTGTGCGTGCGTGTGCATCAGTGTAACTGCGTGTTGGGGTGTGTGTAACCGTGTGTGAAGAAATAGAGATAATAATCTGTGATTTTAGAAAAGTTCTATGTATTCATGTGTCATATGCACATGTGTGTTTATTTGCACGACTGTGTGCAGGAAGTGCACGTTTTCTGTGTGCGTGTGGTTAATAAGTGTATATGTATTTAATGGCAAGCATCACAAAGCCAGTTGGCACCCTCGAACGATGACCTCACTTGTCCTTGACTGTTTCCTAAATTGTTGTGAGATGTTGAGAAGTTCCTCGGAGCGCCTTTCATCGTTGCGGCGGACGTTTTCCACCAGATGAGAGAATTCCGGCCCACTTCAACACGCCTTTGCTTTGATTGGATTTGGAGAGCGAGAGGCGCTGTGTTAAATTAAGCCTTCAATCCGTTGGCACTTTTTGTGTTGGATTTCCCTCATTGACTTGTTTTGTTAGTTGGCGTGTTTGTAACCAGCAATCAGGTCAACAAGGCATATTTGCGGTTTACATTTACAGTGATTGTGAAGTGTAAATGTTGATGGGGTGAATTTTGAAAAAGCAGCTTTAGAATCAAAGACGCACAATCTCTTTGGCTGCTGACCTATCACCCATCTCACTGTCTTACAACCGTCTCTGTGTGACCCCCCCCATCCTCCATTGGTGGGAAAGAGCTATCCCCCCGTCCCCCCAACTCAATTCCACCCCCAGCCTCCCTCATTGTTTGTGTGTGACTGCACACAAAACAAAAGCGTTGAGCGCGTGGGCGCCGGCGGATGCAGACTTGACTTGACCCGCATTTGCATATCAATCAGTGTCGACACTTATTTTCCAACTTTGCCTTCACATGAGGAGTGTACACACTTCTGAGTGTGTGTGTTTTTGTGAACTTTTTGGCCTAACTGGATTTCATTCCAAAACTGCACCAAACAAACATAATTGTTCACTATAAAAAAAACATATTATGGCTAAAATTAAAGCTTTAGAATCCACACTCCTAAATCAATTCAAACTTTTACATATATGAATACATTACTCTTACTTTAAAGGCCCAGTATGCCAGTTTCACTCGGGAAAATGCACTTTTTAAATACAGGATGTACACACTTTAACTTTCTCCCAGTCTACACATCTGGGTTTATGTTAATCTTTGGTGGTGATTTTGTCCTAAACCGCCACCCCCGCAGCCTGTATTTTGTCATTTTGTGTTTGTTTTGTAAACAGCGGGACGTTTCTGTTGAAAGACAGTGTTTACACCCCTCCAGCCAATCGCAGAACGGGGGGGTGCTTCACAAAACGTCCCGCTGTTTACAAAACAAGCACAAAATGGCAAAATACAGGCATGCAGGTTTAAGACAAAATCACCCCCACACGTGAAGAAAAGCCCAGATCTGTAATTTGAGAAGTAGTTTGTTTGTTTAAATCCTGTATTTAAAAAGTGCATTTTCCTGAGTGAAACCGGCAGACTGCGCCTTTAATTACTGCAGTAAGAGCAAAGCAGCCATGATAATGAATTGAGAATATTTGCACATGGCGAGCAAGCAAAGTCGTTCACCTTTCACTGTGTTGGTGTGTGCGTATGCTAAGCTAATCCGTAATTAGCAGGGTGGCCACGCTTGAGTGGTCGCCTGTTAAGCAGTAGAGTGGACAGTTGTTAATTAACCGTCTCTCGTCTCAGATGACCACTCGGGTTTTGTTCTCATGTACATTCTGTCTGTAAAATTGTGTCACTTTTGTGTTTGACGACGACAGAAAATAACAAAATCAGTCACTGGGTGTATGTTCATTTGTGTTTGTATGCAAAACACTTCTAAGAGATGAATTTAAAACATTGTGGATTAGCGGTCAGACAAAACAACTGATACTTTCTTTTTTGTCTATGATCTCTTTTCCTAGTTCTAGTCAGTACTCGAGCGGCAGCATTTTGGAGCAGCTGGACAGTCTTTCAAGACTCCTGTAAGTAATTTTTACTTTGACTAACTACCAAACTAATTTGGAATATTTTCCTGGATAAATGAAAAAAGAAGAAATGCTTATACAGGATTCTTCAGTTTATGACAGTTTTGTCTCTACAATAATTAACAAATTGTCACTAGCCTATGCTTAAAGCAGTAGTAAAGTCATAATTACGGTGAGTATATGAAAACAAGCTTTAAGACAATTTCATCTCTTTTTCTCTCTTTTTTTAATTTCTGTAGCACGTTTCATTCAGAAGCAAAATAGAAAAAACAAAAGTACAAAAACTACTAAAAGAATATATATTGACGTTAAAACACATAAAACATAACAGAAAACTTTAAAAAATATATATATATATTATTCATGTTTTTGGATTTTGTTTTTCAGAATCAATCAATCAAAAAAAAAAATTCACTGATGCCTAGGCCATAAATTAAAAACCGTCTAAGAATGAATAAAACAGAAATCGAATCACTGGGTGGACTCATTTGAGATCTCTCTCTCTCTCCCTCTCTCACACACGCGCACGCACACGCACACAGGCCCCTCCCTCACTGTTACTGGTTTTGGCTGAGTGAGAGCAGGCCTGCACGCTTCACCTCAGGGTGCCCGCCAGGGTCAGGGGTCGTGTGTAATGGTCCGAACCATCTCGGGGAGAAAAAAAAGATGAAGCCTTCGCTATGCTGACAAACTTCTCACACCCTGTAATCACAGACCTTAATGTGTGTTGGTGTAAAGACGCTAAAGAGTGTATTAGCGTATTGTGTTACTAATGCACAAGCTTCATGAGCAGTGGTCAAGGTGACAGCGATGCCTGTGTGCTATCTTGTACAACGCCGTGAGAATTTATTTATTTTTTATTCATGTATTTTTAATTCATCGTTTTAATGACGTTAACAATCACTACAGCTACAACAGGTTGAGTATTTCTTTAATTGAAGGCCCCGTTATTTTATTTTATTTTATTTTATTTTATTTTATTTTTATTTATTTATTTTTTTTTACAATTTAAAAATTTTGTTTAAAGCCAGAAAATAAGTACAATGACGTGCGTAGGGATTTTTTAAATTTATTTTTTTAAATAAAATGTTCATATTGTTGTACCTGGAATAATATTTAACTATGTTAAAATTTGTTCTTCTGTGATAATTTTGTGGAACACATATCTTAAAAAAAAAAAAAAAAAACTTTACCGAAACGCTGCCCTGTGTAAATTAATATTTAAAAATTCCTTCAAAATTATTCAGATTAATCAATTTGATTCAGCATGTGCCATATTTATTTAAACCATATATATCAGGCATTGGCAATATTATACATGTATTTATTTAGTATCAGATCAATAAAAAACATTTTGTATGACAAAAGTTACTAAACAAAAAAATATTGCTATAGCATTGCATATAGTTCAAAGGTTTCATCAAATGAATCCATTTTTTTTTTTTTTTTTAATATATCCCACCTTTTAATTATAATGGGCAGTGATGCTGTCTGCATATTTTCATGGTATGAGATTGATACACCAAATATCACCATATCGTATGCAATTTTTATGACAATAAAGCTAAAGTTAGTAGTGAGGTTTTAACTAGAAGAACAAGAAGAAAAAAATCTCCAAAAAAAAAACCTTCAACAATTTGAGATTCACCCAACCTAAATTATCGAAAAGTGTTGTCACTACTTGCACACTACTACCTTTTATTATGACCAATAAAGGGACGTCATTAAGACAAAAACAAATCACAAAAAATCCTTCAGATTTAACAATTTGATGATGCAGACACCATAATTATTAAAATGTCAATGCAGTTATTGGCAATTCCCTCTATTAACTTGGTATCGGATTACTACCAAATCTCACCTTATTGCACGACTCCCTTTTATTATAACAATAAAGCAAAGTTGATAGTTATTTTGTAGCTCTCGCGTTTATTCCCTCACCTTGAGAGAAAGTGTGTGCGCCTGCGTGTGCGTTAATGTGTGTTTGAGTGGCAGTGATGTCACGGTCGCAGAGTTTTCACACGGCAACCCGATAGCTTTGAAGCATCCAACTCGCAGCAATTTTGGGCTCAAATGCACTTGACATAACAGAGAGATAATTGGGCGAGAGCGAGCCTCCGGGGAGCGGCGTTTTTTTTGGTTGTTTTTTTCCGACACTTTGATGACACCATAATGGCTGGCAAAAGCTTTTTCCCGCCTTGCCGAGATCACACGTGGAGTGAAGTCAGCGCGGGAGATGATGTCAAGATTTTGGTCTGGGATAGTTGCTCTAAACCGTTGCCAGGCTGTCAAGCGTGGAGAATACGTTCCTACTCGACACCACTTTTCACACCTTTGATCAAGTCTTTTAAATGACTCGATGATTACGTG
Organism: Festucalex cinctus; assembly: GCF_051991245.1. Classification (NCBI taxonomy): domain Eukaryota; kingdom Metazoa; phylum Chordata; class Actinopteri; order Syngnathiformes; family Syngnathidae; genus Festucalex; species Festucalex cinctus. The sequence goes on from NC_135424.1 coordinate 7,764,421, forward strand.
TAATTTAGCGCAGGAAGTCCCGCAATGACTCACTGGCTTTGCTGGGGTCAAGTCCATCGCGTCCTATTTGACGTGAACGCATTACTGGACCACACCAGTACTGTGCAAGGGGTTCCTCGCTTTTTGACGGGGTTACTGGGATTTGTGTGAACGTTTAAACGAGCTGTATTCTATTATTATGCTAACGCAAAAGTAAAATCAGAGTGACAGCAAATATTAGTATGAAAAACATTTACATACAAAATAAACAACAAAGGTGGGCCAAAACAATAGATTAGGATTCACACGGCGGTACCTTGAGATACACCAATATGCAAATCTATTTTGTAACAGTACTCACAGGCATGGATTTTTGTTTCCACTGAGAAAATTTGACTGCAGCTGATTGATTTTTACAGTAATAGTGAAACTCTTCTTTATTTTTGTCTGCATGACTTTAGTATACTGCCCCAAGTGGACAAGTTGCACATCAGAAGGAGCCCGAGTTATTTACTCATGATGAACAGAGGGTTGAATTAGTTTAAGCTTAAGTAACTATGGTATTAGGCTAACGATTTCAAATTGACTGTACAGGCACACATCGTTAGACTAATAGCATGTGTCATATTTGAACATTTTAGATTTAAAAAAAAAAACATGATTGGTATTACTGGTATTTTAAACTGTGACGTACTGTAAGTTCAAAATAACTTTAGCAATTATGCTATTAGGCTAACAATATCAAGGAAAAACACCAATGTGTTTATTAAGAGAAATGTGGGTGTTTTTTTTAAATTGTAAATATCTATGTTTGTGCAGATTGTCAGTTGTCCAGGTCCTTGCAATCCGCAAAGGTTGAATTGAGGCAAAATTCTTGTTTGTTCAAAAATCCTACTTTGACATAGGCAACTATGCTATAACGCTAACAATAATTTAAAAACCACCTCAACAATGTCATGGATAATTCACGTTAGGTGTTTTTGCTACTAAGTGTCAGTAAAAAAACATTTTACCGCCATTCCACATTTCCGCATCTTGTTTACCTGTCCAGAGCAGTTCAGGCCGTCCCAGGCCGGTTTCCAAAGAGGCAAACGGGTTCTTGGCCCAACTTCTCTTTGCACCGTTTTGATTTGACCGCTGATGACACTTTGAACCTTCACGGTTTTCTGTCAAAAAAGGTGGAAAGGTTGTGTGTGATTTCCACGCGTATGTGAAAGTTTAACAGGAGCGGAATGGTGCGCATCGCTCGCTTCATCCTCTCACTTCTTTTCTGTCTTGACTTCCTGCCTTCCTTGTCCTCACTTCCTGTCTTCCGTTCTTTCTTTCATCATCCTATTTGTTATTAAAAAGGCATCTTTCTCATCTTGTCTTATGTTAATCTTGGAGCTACATTTGGACTTTAGCTCGACTTCCAAGTGTTTAACTGTTTGTATTCTAAGTTCAAATAGTTTGTTTTGTCATGCTAACTATCTCCCATTTGTCCTTCATTTAAAATACTGGTTATCAGGAGCCATTTAGCTTAGCGTAGCATTAGCATCCTATGACTCTGTAAGAAATTAATTGTTATTAACTAGGTAAGTTGTTCAGATAATGGATGGATAACCTGTTTCTACATGACTTGATGACATTGGGCTCACGTAGAGTAAAAATCTAGAAACTTGCCGCGGCTTCGACCAATGATACGTTATCCTTAACAAGTATCAACGCGACTACTGTGAATACGACTTCTGCTACCAATGAGGCCTCTGGAAACAGAACCAAAGTTTGATTCACGTCTTAAAACGTAAAATATACTATTGATGATTACAACTATCATTTTTACAATCAGAACACGAGTTGCGCGTGGAGCGTGACGGAATTTCATAGTTTAAGAAGCAGCGTGTGGATTCTTACACGTACTGACGTTGAACACAACCAGGCGTACTTCCCAAAACTTTCCACCGTCAAATCCTTCCCATGCACACCTCCTCCATCACTCCTCTCTCTCACCACTGGTGTTTGGAGAGTCGAGCGATCTTATTGGCCGTCGGGAATAAACGCAGCGAAGTCGCACAGAAAGGAGTGTGTGGTGGGTGGCGGGGGGGCTAGTGAGGAGGGACTGGGGGGGGGGGGGGGGGGGGGGGGGTTGGGGTGTCGCTGTGTTTTATGAGCCATTAAAGTTTTATTCATCCCTGCACTGAGGCAGCCATCGGCCACGGGGTCACTGTGCTTTAAATAAACTCCCATCATTCCTCCGCTGCCCCCCCCAATCCAGATATGAGCCCCCCCACTCTTGCCAACCCCCCCTTTTTTCCTCCACCACTAGCACCACACACTTAATGGACTGTTTATTGTTTGATCCTCAAGTCCAACTCCATCACGCTTTCCCTCCGTCTTTCTGCTTGTGGTCGGCGGTGTTCCGCTTCATGTGGTTTGTCTCCGCCTTTGTTTATATCAAGCAAAGTGTGTTTGTGTGTTTGTGCGCGTGCGTGTATGTGCACGAGACACAACCACAGCACCTTGCTTAACTATAAATATGTACATTCCTCAAAATCCAAAAGCCGAAAGTGTGTTTTTCCCATAACATTTCTGTTTTCAAAATTAGTGATATGATACAACATGTTTGAGTGATATTTACAACATGATGATGAAATGAGTGATGATTTTGTTACGTATCAGTGAATCTTGTGTTGTCGCCCTTTATCAATCAGTCACATTTTAAGTTCTGTAGTAGTTGTGAAATTTTTCATAACTTCATGCATTCTTTTAGTCGACTATTTTTAAAAGAAAAATGAAATGAGGTGTCTATCCATTTTCTATTTTACTTTTCTCAACCTGTTTTGTAAAGTATCAGTATCGCGATACCAGAGGCTTGATATCATTTGTGTTGTCGCTAACTCACATCCATATTTGAGTGATCATATTGACATGCTGAACTTATGATAAAATTAGGGTGATTATTTTTCTTTTTCTTTTATCTGTCACTTTACTCACATATCCACTTGGTGCCGCATCAGTAAGGAAATGTGTGGTATCGCTAATTCATCATTTTGAGCTCAGGAGTCAGACTTCAAGTGTTGAAATTTTCCGTACCAATTGACAAGCAGTACTGATGATGAAATGAAGGTTTCTCTTTTAAAGCTGAGCAAAATTTTGTAAAACATCACGGACACCCGCTACTTGGGATCGAATCAAATTTGCGGTGTCATCTGTCGTCAACTCAGCAGTCAAGCTTTTAAATGCAAATAACTTGCAAAGTGTTGAGGCTAGCCTTTAGCGAGAGCTAGCTAACATCCTCCCAACCTCGACAGCGTGTTTACATCGACCCGGCGTGTGAATTATTGCTTTTCGCCAAGCTTTTAACGGCCGCGAGAAAAATGTCTGCAAATACCGTAAACATTCAGCCGTGTGCTTTGTTTTGGGGGGCCGCCGAGTGACGTAATGCCAGAAGGGAACTTGAAGGGGGGGGTAGTTGAAGGAAGGCATGCGGGTGGAGAATTTGCAGACTTCAAACCCCCCCACAACCCCTTCCACGACCCGGTCCTCAACTTTGACCGGCGACCCCGCCGCAGATCTGTCATGAGAGGGTGCTGCTTAACACAAAACGCAGCCTTGGTTCAAGAGTCACGTATAGAGCCAGGCTGCTTGTCGAGTGGGGAGGGGGGGTACACAGAGGGCTCATTTATCCTCCCTCTCCCTCCTCGCTGCACTTTTCCTCGGCCTTTTGTTTCCACCAGCCGCAATCGTTCGCGGAGAAGCTAGCGGTCCAGCGGCGGCGAGGATGTGACAGCCAGGCCTCGTCAGGGTGCTGAAAAGCGTATGCAAATTATATGCGTAAGATTTGTATTTTATTTTTTTTTTCAAAGGATCCCAGAAAATGCCGGCCGAGCTCCCGCTGAGCTACCGAGGAAGACAAGCAGCTCAGGTCAGGAGAACACCAACATGTAGACCAAAATGTTTTTCCGGCCTGTGTGTGAACAGGAAAATGCTGTTGCTAGGTAGATTTTCTTGATTTCAATTTCCCGCCTTTTTATTGTCACGTGATAAAAAATAAAATAAATGAATACAAGAAGTGAATTTGTTTTTGATGTTTTTTTATGTAAGTGATGTGAGCTCTATTTATTCTAATAAAAAAGATGACATTTAAAACAATGCTGGGAGAAAAAAAAAGTTATTTCTATCTGGTGGCCTTTTTTTTGTTCAGTGAGTGAAAGCTTGTATATTTTTGTGCACACCAAATTATAGTTATTTGAAACTGAATTGACAATTCAAAATAATTATTTATTATAACTTATTTTTATTTTATGTACATTTTTAGATTGAGTGGAAAATAAATGTACAATGATCACATTATTTCTGCTATAGTTAACATGTTCAACATAAATCCTACATTTTATTTTAGTATTAGAAAATACTACTTTAATAAAACGTGGTGAGCTTTTTTGTTTTTGCTCATTTCACTAGATAATTGCTTATTTCAGTTACACGTTTGACACCAATAGGACTTGCTTTTTAGATTTTATTTTGTAATGTAACAAATTTAACAATTAATATTTCCGGTTTTTCAACGGTAACATCTCTTTAAAAAAAAAAAAAAAGACATTTGCATGTTTTTTGACTACACTGCACGAGTTGTCCACGTGTTTGTTTTTCAACCCTGTTCGGTATGTAGCAAAATGTGACACAAAAATAAAGCTGACTAAAAAAACGTAAATAAATAACGGAAATAGTGCAGACTGATAAATATGCTTCCGTGGTGGCAATTTTCCTCCGGTCCGGCTCCTTTCCATCCAGGCCGTCCTCCTCCGCCGATCCAACCAAGTCGATCCAAGTGTTTTGATTTTGTTAGCGAGGAGAACGCGAGTGACATGCGACGTTGTGGACTGTGACGCGTGTTAATTGAAGCTCGCGTCGTCACATTAGCTTCTCTCTCTCCGTTGACTAGTTGACGCCGCGGGCCTTGTTTACTTTGCGGTCCCGCTTCACCACGCTTGCGTGATTCGGGTTTATTGACACGCCGAATTAAAGCGGACTATTTATAAGTAAAATGTGGACGCGTGAATGGCGACACGCACTTAGCCATTTAACGAAAACTGTAAGTAAATCGTAAATCGACACATTTACAATTAGTAATTTGGTTTTGTGTTCTCTTTTGCATTAAGTGCAATTTTTTTGTGTTCTCAATTAGTTTCCCACTTCTGTCCCGTAAGATATTTATTATTTATTTAATGCCCTCACTATTTGTCATTCCTTCCTCCTATTTCCACTTGCCTCATAAAATTCAATAAAAGTACACACAATCGATGAGATTCTTTGATCAAATTGCATTATCAATACTGACAACACAAGCTTTCCCAAACCCTTGCAGTCCATTTGAATTGTGTGCAGTAAAATGCTTATAAACCAGGGATTCCCAATAAATGCTTATGTTGTGATAATATATTTATTTTACACTAAATAAACCATAAAAAGCAAACACGTGAATAGAAAAATGTCAACGTTGACAACTAATACAACAATCTAGCTATGTGATTAGCGCTTATTTGATCTTTTATGTGTTTTCATCATGTTTTGTCTGGATTTTCTCAGGGAGGAAAGTGGGGGCTCCCTTATAAGGTTTGGGAAATATAATTGTCAGCCGTTAATAGCATTCATAAATAACACATTTTCTGACGTTTGTCAATAGGATTCAGAATTCAAGCAACTTTTATTTATTTATTTATTTGTTTATTGAAAATGCTCCTCAAGAGTCACCTGCGCGTTAAGCTATTAAGCTATTTTGTGTATCTTTTAAAAAGGCATTTGTCTTCATTACTTGTTATTCAAGTTAAAATGTGGTTATTTTTTAAAATGAGGAGTAGAGTTGGGTTTTTTCATCTTGAGAAAACAATTTAATATTCATTCTATGTCACAACATGTACAGCTATTTTTCCATTTTGTGTTTTCAGGCTTCAAATCGGAATTTTAATTACATTTTTAGTGCATTTTGTTGTGTTCTTTGTATACTTTCTATATGGATGCTGCTTATTTGAGTAATTTCAGGAATTTACGCCCATCTAAGCTGTAAAAATATAAGAAACCCGATAATCCAAATGCCACAAATTCCCCTCTTATTTGCATTTCAATTTACCTTGGCAGTGCCCCTAGCGTGCTTCCCCTCTGCGCCGATACCTTGTTACCTGTTGGTGTCCGCACGCTGAATTAGAAAGGCCTTTTGTTGCGGGTGCGCCACTCGTGTATGACACCAGTAACGGCGGTAATTGTTATTGTTGAGATTACCTGTCAAGAGGAGGCGCCCCTGTCTTGACGAGGGCTGACACAGGGGAGGTGCGATGTGGGGGGGGGCAGGTTGGGGGTGCGAGGCGGCGGGACGCCCTGATGACTTCTCCGCTGATAATCAAGCGTCGCGGCCTGTGGGATAATTCAGCTGTCAGTGGCACCTAGCGGGACCCGGCATCAGCCTTGCGAAGCCCAGCTGGCGTGGGAGGAGGCGGGGTTATAGGGGGGAGGTGATGGGACAGAAGAGTTATAAGGCAACGTCTTCTGAGTGTCTGAGCCTTAAATTAAAACCATCATGAAGCACTTTACAAGCGGCATTGATCAAATTTGAGCATGGGAATCGCTGCTCGTTTTGCACAAGGAGGCATTTTTATTTAATTTTATTTTTTTTAAATATATTTATATATTTAATAGATCCATCTATCTATGGCGTCTATCATATTGAATCACATTTATGGTATCTATCATATCTCTATTAGGGATGTCAAAATTAGTGCGTTAATTTTGAATTAATTTAAAGTTCTTTTAACGACATTAATTTTTTTTTTAACGCGCGATTAATGACCGCCCTGACTTGGAAAGCCTATACTGGGGGAATTCCAGTTGCAATGCAGCAGACACGCCCTCGTCAAAATTTTATTAACACATTTAATAATAATGCATGTGGAGACTGGGGTCAAGTTGTATTTTACAATTTTAACAATGTGCAGAACTTTTCAAATTAATTCAATATGAAAATAAAAATGCACTGAGCTGTCACCAACATCTTACAGATGCAATTATGCCATCTAGTGGCAGAAAAACTAACCAATCCAAATCAATATCACACTCGTTTGTTTTGTTTTGTTTTGTTTTTTTAACCATTCATCTTTTTAATTTGAACTCAATTTTAGGAATTATGAAATTACTATCAATGACTAAAAGAGGCAGCCAAATTTCAATTAGTTTAACATTTCCACTTTTATGTAAACATAGCATTAAACTTTAAAAAATATATTTTTATTGTGCATTTTAGTGTACACTTAGAACCGATATAAAATTTATGATTAGTCGTGAGTTAACTATTGAAGTCATGTGATTAATTGCAATTTAAAAAAAAAAAAATTATCGCCTTACACCCCTAATCTCTATCAATGATTCTGAACTGCAATTCAGTTGTATTTAACTTTGATATTCAGTTGATTTGCATTCAACCTCTTTTTGCGTGCAATAGTTGTTTATTATTACCAATCTTTTGCACATTCCTCTTATGAGGTCACATGGGTCATCAACAGTGGGCGCCTCTCTTGAATATACTTTGGTTTTGACAACACCCCAAAAGAAGATACGGTATACATTGAGGTGATGTTGGGTGATAGATAGGCAAATAGACAGACAGACCGACCGACTGATGGATCAATTTCAATGATTAGCATACATATATGTGAGCTGGTTGCCGCCATATAAGCAGCCTGGTTGTCATAAGGAGATCGGCTATCCAGCAAATGACCTGTGAAGAAGTTATCAGACAGGTTGTCCTTATCAATGATTGTGTCTGATACTGATCCACGGGAGGGGGGGGGGGGGGTTTGGGCTGTGCGGGCTTCTTTTACAGTTTACCAGTCAGAGGGGACTTGCTTAAAAACTGTCGAGAGTGCTGCTGCTGTCTGTATTCCACTGAGGCGTCCCGCAGGGTTCTGACACGGAGACCCTGTTGTTCCCAATGGATAAAAATAGTAAGAATTGAGTTTTTTTTTCCATGTTCTTTTTGACAGGCCGTGTGTTTATTCTGCTTTTATGGTCTTATAAAACTCACAGAAATGTAACCACTGTTAGTATTAAAACCAGGAATGGTAAAACCCTTGGGCAATTGACGACGGTGTCACGCTCTCTTGCAAGATTTGATCATGTGAAGAAAAGATTTTTTTTTGTTGTTGAAAATTTAGAGACAGGTTTTTGACATTTTCGGTGGGGATCCAACAATGTAAATGTAAAAGTCAGTGACAATACTGCTTTTATTGTAGCCTACCTGTCATCAGAGAATGATTTTTTATTTTTTTTTCCTGCAACATCTCTCGTATCAATTTGAATTTTGCACATTGTTAGTTAGTTGGTATGGGAATATTGATTATCTGATACCAGACTTCAACTTGATACTGGATTGGATTCCGAAGACAAAATAGCAAAACTTTGGCTGCTTTAGTTGTGGCACAATTATAAGACCTAGCTCAGATGGCAATACTGCATAACGATGAACTCTTTTGAATCTTAATTTCCGTTTTAGTTAGCTGTTGCTATCCTCTATTTGACTTGGTATCAGTAAAAAAAAAAAAACTAAAAAATGTGGGGTATCGGCCGTCACTTGTTGAAAGACTTGGATTGGATTTCAAGTGACATTTGTATTTGGCTTTTGTATTTATCCTGTCATAGTGATCAAATGTTGATGATGGCATACTTTGTATCATCTTGGTAGCATTGGTAGTGATAGTTGTGTCAGTATCAATATCTGTATCGGTGGGTCTGGCTTGTATTTTGCTTGATATTGTGTGATATTGATATTGAAAATGTGTGATAACGCCCATCATTGCATATCATTATTTTTTACATAATTTAATTGACTATTAAAACCTAAAACATTTTGAGTTAAATAAGCTACAGTTGATATTATCTTTTTTTTTTTTTTTTTTTATATCATAGTCAGGATCAGTATAGATGGCATACTTGTCATATTGGTATCCATAGTTTTATCTGTATTGATATCAGAATTGATTTTAGCTTCAAGTGGCATTTTAGTCATATTTCATACCCGTCAAGTTTCGATGTCGCTATCGGGATACTTAGTATGGTATCAGTATGTGTGGTATCGCCCGTCACACATTTCAACTATGCGGCATAGGACGCTCTGAAACCCAAAAATAAACACCACCCTCGTTCGGTTAAGCGTCTCTCGAGTTGTTCTTGTCGGATATTTGCTAAATTTGTCATCATTTACCACCTAAATCAAACTCAATTGCTCCGTAAACTCATTTTCCATGCCCGTCGTTGCTTTTATTGCCTTGACGGGCCGCCTGATAACATCGTCGTCATCATCATGGCGAGAACGTTATTAACTCATTCACTCCCAGCCATTTTCACAGAAGCAATCCTGTTCGCTCCCGGCTGTTTTACTGGATTTTGACTGATTTTGCAAGGCCCACAGAATATTGTGTTCTATCGCTATAAAAGCATGGAACCTATCAAAAGAAAGATTAAAATCTCTTCTTTCATCAGGAAAAAAAGTATGTTTCTATCTGTTTCCGTTTTGCAGCAATTAGCATTCAAAAAGAGCTAAGTTTCATCAGTTTTCACAAATCTATTTAAAATTCAAAGTAATTGAGCTTTTTTTTCTACACGGCCCTGGTTGATCTCCTTTGCTCTGCTGCCACCTGCTGGCCGTTTGTGTAATAACTACCATTTCTACAACCGTTCTTTGCAGTTGAAAGGCTGCATCAAAGCCTTCTGTATGCTCTAGCATAAAAAAAAAACCAAACGTATAAATACGTCTTTGGGACACTTAGAACATAAAAAAAACGTATTTATACGTTATTGGGAGTAAATGAGTTAACACGATCATTCCTTGAGTTAAAAACAAAAAAAAACAAAAAAACACAAGAAAAAGAGAAGCACCTCTCTCATTTCCCATTCAGATGACGGCATTAGTCGCATTTATCACCGAGCGCAGGAGTGAGGTGATAAACAACGCCGTTCATTATCTGGCCCAGATGCAGCGATTGTTGATTAGAGGGCTTTGAATGTAACACACACGCGCACACGCGCACACGCAGATGGGTGGACATTAAGAAAGGAGAGGGGGCCGCTTGAATAGGCTTGGAGGGACATTAACGGCAAGCATGATTGATACTTGCTGCGCAGGCTTTTTAATGGTATTGTTATTCCTCAGAGTTATACCCCCGTCCTCCTCGCCGCGTCTCCTCTCGCAGATAAATGGACGTGTAATAATGAATAGAAATCATACTCGGCATGTTTTTTTTCTTCTCGACGAGTCTCAATTAGACGAGAGAGTTTACGTTTAAATAAAAGGAAATGTCGGGTAAATGTGGCAGTTGTTAACACGCCCCCGAGATTGTAAGCTAAATAAAATAGTTAGCTAATGTCACGCTAAATTTTAGCTACCACACAGGATGAGCTGAGGATTTTGCTTTTTCTTTGGCATTTTTGTTGGCAAAAGAGCAGCAACTATGTTTGCTATTAGAGACATTCAAGATTTGAAAAATATGTCAATGTTCAGATATTTTATTTTATAAAAAAAAATCAACAGTAAATGTCCCACTACAACCACAACCAATGTTATTTAAGCATTTTGGGATTGCTTTTTTTTTTTTTTTTTCTCAGAACTTCTTAAAGGAGTAGCAACTATTTTTTGTTATTACCAGTGCTTTGTATACTTATATTTTCTTTAAGTGCGTTAAATGCAGCAATTTTCTTTAGCTTCAACTTTGTTGACACATATTTTAGTATGCATGAAAATTTACTTTTAACTTTTTCTCTAAAAAACAAAAATACTTTTAACAGTGCTTAACATCTAACAATAAAAAACTAAATTCTAAAAATTAAGCTAAGCTATTTTATGGTTTTATGGACAATAACTTCACCGTTAAAATCAATATTTTGCTTTTTCTGCGTCTACTTAGGTTTTGTTGAAGTTAACCTTTTAGCATTTTATTATCAATGGTGGTTAACTTCTTTTTACACCTGCATTAAATATTTTGAGTTTTACGTTTTGTAAGTGAATATTGGGATAGTAAATGAATTAATGCTTTTTTTTGCATTTTGTCAAAGCTATCATAGATTTTTTTTTTTTTTTTTTTTTTACGATTTCTTTTTGCACTTTGCGTAACAATAATTTCAAAATGACATGCATTAAATGACACCTCCATCATAGAAGAGATGAGTTTTGTTTTTGCCTTCTGACTGTTTAGAATGTTAACATTGTTTTGATTTCTTAAAACCTTTCTTGTACAGTTAATTAGCAGTCGCTGCTCTCCAGTTGTACTTTTATGACATCCAATTGACATGTTTCCTATGAGAAACGTTATCCTGAAATGGGAAGAAAAAAAGTTTATAGTTGCCTTATTTTGCCATATTAGAGGGTCATCTTCAATATGACGTTGTACAGTAATAAAAATTGTTAGTTGTTGTATACCTCTCAATAAGAATCAGAGCCTTATTATATTTGTAAAGGCAGACTCACTGATGATTTGGTCACACAAAAACTTTTACACCATTTCAATTGACCACACACACACTTGCTCGACTAATGTGAAGCTGAGGCTGCCAAAGTACATTATGTAGCATTTGATGTGCTGGACCAGCTTGTCCAAAGCACTTGTGTTTATTACACTGGCCTGCATGGCACACGATGGCTGCCAACGCACGCACGCACACACATCCACACACCCCGGGTCCAAATGAGGTCATAATCACGTCTCAGCTGTACGGCGGAATTAGCGATGGCAAGCTCACGTCTGCTAACCTTTCGCACGTCGTAAAGATTTAATCGAAAGTGTTTCTGGCAGCCCGGTCTGATCATCTTTATTTTACAAACTCATCTTGGATCATGACAAAGCGAATGCACAACACGCAGCAGCGCAAGCACACTCCACACTTTATGATATTGATTTTTTTTTTTTTTTATCTCATGACTTTGCTTATAAAGATGTCATCGTTGTGTAAAAAGCAAGCAGTAAAGAGAAGTCGAGTCCTTTTATAATAGTGAAGGTTGTTTTCAACAGCAAACTCCAGTTGTTTATTTCTACACTTTTTGACATAAGGATTTTAAAATGATGGTTATTAGGTATTCTTCCATTGATGTACTAGCTGTACTGTGTAGTGTACTGATATTGAAATACTTTTTCCATAACCTGTCATGATCACCATTATATTTACTCACTGCCCTGCACGTGACAATCTGTTGATGTTTGCACTTTGCTAAACATTAACATTTAAACTGTCATAGATGATCAAATTGAACGTGTCTGCATTATTTCCTAAAAAAAAAAAAAAACATATTGGTGTTGCACTTTCCTAAAAAAATAAAATAATTTTTTTTTTTTTTTAAATCAGCTATCATACAGTAGCAAACAATTGTCCGCATCCTTAGTTTCCTTACAAAACAAATCAAACAAAAAAGACAAATTGTTGATATTACTAAAAAAAAAAATTATAATAATAATAATAATAAATAATTTAAGATGTCGTGGATTATATAATTGAATTTGTCTGCTTTGTTTATTTCTTAAAAACAAAACACTTTGGTCTTTAAATAAGCTTTTTTGCATAACTACATCATTTCATTTATTTCAGGATCTTTCATTTATTGAAGGCATTACAACAAAGCTGCATTGTAAACATCACAAAATGTTTTCCTGTTTACACCAAAGAAAATAACTTTCATGTTTTGCATTGTGTTCCCCTACAAAATCGTCACATTGGCCAAGTAGCATTTGTGTTTTCACCCCTACTATTTCACAATGGTCTATTCTGCCCAATTGTTGCCATTCCTCATTTTCGCATCACGTCTCCCTCGTCGCCGTCGCCGCTTTTGAATTCACGGCCATAAAAGCAAAGTAAGCGAGTGTCAGTGTTTACTTATTTATCACAAACATCGTTTCTTACACCCCACGTGTCACTTCCACTTTAAAATCGGCATCCGGTGCTCGTCTCATTCACGCCGACCTCCCTGCGCGAGCGACCGCGCTTGTCTTCACCTTGTCCTCATGCTTTTGCCTCCGCCTCCTCCTCCGCTGGGCCACGCCCTGCCACCCTTCCGCTCTCTGCCCTTAATCAGGGCCAGATGGAGGCAAGGATGGAGTGATGGAAGATGGGGAGGGGATCGGGTTTGGACCCGGCTGCGTCCCCCCGCGGTGGGGAGCTGTCAGCCCTGCCGGGAGAGAGGAATTCCGCGGCAATAAAATGCGGATTTATCACCACTCTACCACAGAGAGCGAAAAGAAAAGAAGCAAGGGGGATGAGATACAAAAAGTGACTTTCAGACGAGGATGGACGTGCGTTTCCTGGCAAGATGGCCGCCGCCGGGCCCCGTCGGTTTCGAGGGTCGTGCGACTGGACCGACCGGGGCCGAATCAACCTGCTAAAAGCTCGCTCGCTCAACAATGGCCTGTGTAATTGAAACCAGAATGTGCAGCATTTGATAAATTGCTTGACCCCGCAGGAATGTTCAGCCCGTAAATTTTTACGGCATTTTGGACCGCGTTGAGGTGTGTGTGCGCGCGTATGCGTGTGTGTGTGTGTGTGCGTGCGTGTGGTTTATTACAACAAGAAGAGGCTGTGCGTCCCTCAGTCGTTATTATTCCAAAAAAACATATAATAGTCCCTCAGTTATATCTGCCGCATACATGGACAGAAATGACGAGTTTACACGCGTACTCGAGAGCATTTTTAGTTTTAATCCCACAAAAAAAAAAGTCGGAAGCATTATATGACTTTATATCCAAATGGGATTATGACTTAAAACAATACATTTTGTAATCATTTGAAATCATTTCAAGGTAAAGGCTGTGTACTCTGAAGACAGTTGGGTCAAAAATAACCAAATTTGCCCAAAAATTTGACCAAGGCACTACTGGGCCAATTCGATACAACTTTGAAGGTTGTTATATGAAAACTTTGGGTCAAATTGACCCAGTCGCAGGTTGGTCCAATTTTGGACCAAAATTGGGTTATTTTTGACACAGCAGTTTTAAGGGGGTGGGTCAATTTTCCCAAACTTTATGGGTTGTTATGCAGAAAACAATCCAACAAATTGTGTCATTTTGTAAAACAATTAAGTCAAATTGACTGATCAGTTTTTTATTTTTTACTCAAATTGGGTTACTTTTGACCCAACTCTTAAATACGGTTATTTTTGTTTTCATATTCTTAGTAAAATGTGTGTTTCGGATGATGTTATGGTATATCTTGTAACTGTATACTGTAAAATTCACTCATTACTGTGCGTGTTTGTGGAAGTGAAGTACCATAGAAACAGGACTAAATATGTTCCAGGAATTTGAATATAGGAGAAATAAAGCATTGAAAATAAAAACAATAATGTAAAACTAAAAATACTTACAAAAAATAAAAATGTGAACTAAAAATACAATAAGAATTTAAACATGAAAATAAAAAGTCTCAACAACAAACACAAAAAAAGACTCTGAGAAATACAGAACAAATAAACAAAAAGAATTAAAAATCTAAGCCAAAAATCATCCATTAAAAATCTTGAAAAAAACAAACAAACAAACAAACAATAATAATAATAGCAATAGCATATGCTTCTACAAATAATAAATAATAAATACATACGGCTAAACATTTACATAGAGTACATGTTAGTTTTGCCATCTGGGCAAAGCACGAGCCAAAAATTGAAATAATAAACAAACCACTAATGCCTTCATATGTTGATAACTTCCAGTATTTGAGCATTTGCAATCTTCACATATTTACGTCTCGCGAGCGCACGTACGTCACCAAGTTGGTGGATCACGCCGAGCCGGGCACGGCGAGGTCAGCGCAACGTAAACAGAGAGCGCGCTCAGATTTACGATGTTTGCCGTCCGCTACAACTACGACGACGAGGGCTCTGCACATTCTCACGTTTAGAATTGCTTTTTTGCAGCTTTTCAATCAACCTGACTGCACAGACACTTTTTTTTTTAAACTCTCCATCAGTAGCTGCAAAGACACTTGAACTTTAAACTTTTTTTTTTTTTTTTTACTTGGCTTGTAGCAGATGTCTTACGCCGTTTCTAAAATGTCCCCATTGTCCACATGCAGCCATTTGAACCCTTCCATAATGATCAGGTACATTTGACTGTGCAAGGAAAATATTGGGCATGATGAGAATCTCAAAACTATGAATAACATGGATGTATGATATATATATATTTTTTAATGCAACAGTGGTCAAAAGGAAGCTTGAAACAGTTTCAAGAACTAATTGTGTTTCCACCAACTTTCCACAGGTTCACAGAAACATGCACTTGTTGGTCTTTGAAGGGTCAAGGGTCAATCTTGAACTGAAAGAGTTTTGAAATCCTCAAAGCTATTATTTTTTTCATGTTTTGGGTCAAACAGGACATCACATTGAGTGTACACTGTCAAAAACAATTTGCCTTTTAGGGCTTAAAACATTTTTGGTGGAAATTTGTCGAGATTCAATACAAGGAACAACGGTTCTTATTTATTTTGCAGTGTAGATGTTTTTTTGTGATGTAAAACATAAAAAAAAAGTACTTTCCCTTTTCTTGCAAACATTGATTAGGGATTAAACATGCATTTATTAACACAAGACAAGCTCTTAATATATTTTGAAAATATTTTGAAATATATTTTACATTTTTATTGTTATTATTATATTATATTATATTATATTATATTATATTATATTATATTATATTATATTATATTATATTATATTATATTATATTATATCATATTATATATTTTGTTTAATCTGTGGTTCACAGTTTTATTGACTTTTTATTTTTTTAGGATATTCTGGGCCTGATTTACTAAGATTCCAAATTGCATATTTGCTCTAAAGGAATGCAAACTTTTTTTCTTTTTCTTTTTTTTTTTATATAATTAGAGCATGTAAACTAGTAGACTAGTAATGTGCAACTTCAGATATTACCCAACAAATTACTTTAAAATAAATAATTAAATTCTTATAAACTAATATAAGGCCTCAAGATGGTCTTCAGTTAATGTTATTTAACAGAAATTACTCATTTCAAAAAGAGATATTGTAGGCTGAAATTTGGACATTTTTAGGCCAACAGCTATGATGACAACTATGTCATCGGAGCTGTTCATTTCACAACATCTGTAAGATAAACATTATTTGAACATGAGGTAAGAGCTGTTGTGCATCTTTGTCTGCAAGTCAGCTCATACTACCAGAGACAAATTCCTCGTGCGTTTGACTTTTTTTACATAATTGGCCAATGGAGATGATTCTGAGTCCGTTTCAGCAAATCACTGCATTGAAACTGAAGCATGTATGAGGGTTAAAAAGAGCAAAATGCGCCCTCACATCTGGCAGGACCCCACCGTGAGCCCCTGCAGCGTTTCAGCACCCTTCCATGGCCTGTTGACAGTTGTTACCTGTGCCCCAGCGGGTCCTCGCTGCCCCGGGATAAAACAACCTCTATCCAGCGCCAGACTCATAAATATTTCTCTCTCTTTCTCTCTTTTCCAAAATAGCTTTTAATTGTGGAAGTTTTATGAGCTGGATATTAAGTGCATATGTTTTACAAGACGCGCTGTCCTGCGCCTCACCCCGACACTTCGGCAAATGTTTTGATTTAGTCGTCTAGATGGAAGAGGAGCAAAAGTTAGTAAAGGGGGGAAGGAACATGTGCCTCACCACTAGTTGCTAGTGAACGACGTGCACGTCATGTTTATGATTTGTTGTCAAAAAGTGACGAGCATGACGTTGTTTACACGAGCTGGGAATCGAAGTGCAAATTACGACGCTAACTCGACACTTTACCGTGCGATAATATCACGATTCAGGGATTTGGTGATATATTGGAAGCGATGCAAGACAGACAGACAATGATCAGCTTTTATTTTGATGATGTCGTGGCTGTTTGTCAAACTGAAACGGAATGAACAGAGCAGCCACATGTTAAAAACAAATGACATTAATTTGTCAACTTTGGACTGTACTCGTTTTAAGAGCGGACATATGGAGAGAACAGACACAGGAAAACAGAACAATTGAACATGGGGATAAATAAAACCAAAAAAAAATCAGCAACACTTGCTGGATCCTGTAGTTAAAGAGAATGTTAATATTAAAAAAGATGTTTTATTTTTTATTTTTTGTCATATTATTAAGCTCCAGCAACATCAACATCATCATCATCATCTGTCTTTTTTTCACAGATCATATTCATCATACACATCTGTCAAGTTGTATGACTGATTTAACAAATACGATTTTTTTTTTCATTGCAAACTGCAAAATGTGAATTTAGTCCGATCAATTCTTTGTCCTTTTTCTAATTGTTTTTCCATGTGCTGGTAGCCTCTCCATGACCTCCTCCGCTCTTTTTTTTTTTTTTCTCCCTCGCCAATAACCGCCACATGTGTTTGGGTGACCAGAGCGTTGCGGCGACGTCGCCATTCGTCTTCATTTCTACAAAAGTCATCGGCGTGCCGCACGTTTTCGCTCCGTCGAAGACATTTGAGATCGCTATTTACGATTCTCGTAGTTTGAAGCGCACGACGCTCTTTGGTCGTCACGTGATTTATTGGGAAAGCGTGGGTGGAAACGGGATAATAACTCACGGGGAAAGATGCCAGATCTGACTTTTATTTCAAGCAAAGAGCTTTCAACTTTTTATAATCTTTCATTTTTGACTCCAGCCTCCAATTGCACTGTGCTTGTTTACGTCCTGGGAATCGTCATGTCAAATTGACTTTTTAATAGCTTGTATCCAAATAGTTGGGTCTCTGGAGTGCCTGCTCAAGCATCAAGTGTGAAATTAAACAACCTAGTAAAGTTTTTGTGATCTCGGGACTGCGTGTAAATCGTTGTATCACAACTTGGCTAATTTACAAAACACTGCCCGCACATCCAGTTTATCCTCCCAAGACTTGACAGCCAGAAAGATGAAAGATGATCTGAAATTTTCAATCCATAGCTGTTCTGTATTGTCGAAAACTCTACAAAAGATAAGCAAAGCTGCATTGAGTTCTGTTGGATGTTCTTTTCTTTTTTTTAAATGTGTCTACACATTCAGCAGGCATTCCAATTGTGACATCAAAATACAGCTAATTAACATAACCCCGCCCCCTCAGGGAAACATGATCACATCAATGCCAAATGGTAAGCAAAGCTGCCATGAGTTTTGCTGTTTAAGATTCTGATTCTGATAAGTGTGTGAAGTGCTGCCACCACAAGTGAAAATGCTTTTATTGTTTTTATGTTTTTATGGGCTTTCTTTCCACAATGCAGATTGTTCCACTTCCGTGGTTGCCGTTTGCCTTGGTCAACTCCATTAAAAACTCACTTCTACACCTGGGAACTGTTTTAGATAGTTTTTTGTTTTTGTCACAATATGACACATTTTAGGGACTTTACAGCACAGGTGACGTTGCAAAACTTGCAAGCGTGCAAAGCCGCTGTGACACTGAAGCCACTCAGATTATGTGGGGGAAAAAAAGCTTTCAACCCTGAATAAAAACTTTTATTGCGGTTTTCGAAATCCTGCCTTGACTCGCGGCTGCAAACAGGAAACACGTTTTCCAAAGCGGCAGCCAAGGATGCTCTCAATTTTTTTTTTTCTTCTCTTTTGTTGCAACTCCAAGCGTCGGATATCACTGTAAGTATTCTATCATCTGCCGCACGCCATCTGATCGGCTGGGGAGGCAGATCACTCGTGAATTCAAAGCATGTTGCACTTTGCTGGTGAATAGTCACAGTAAACAGACACGTACAGTCTGCCATTTAAACAGCAGATGTGAGGGTGCAAGCGTGGCATGATTATACCACCTGCAAGTGCACTACACACAACAATTACTCTTTCAAACCAAAAACAAAGCTAGAATTAAAATATAGCACAAGTTGCACAAAGAATGAAAATCAGTGGTCCTAGGATAGACACTTGTGGAACACCATCATTTACTGTGAGCAATGTAGCTGCATCAGTCCGAAACTACTTTAGCAGCTTTTGGTTACACTTAACAACAGTACGATTGCATCAATCCATTAAAGACTCAAACAAAATGAGGCTATTAAGTTTTGTCTGTAACTTGGTGTTCATCACCACAGTGACACTCCAAGCGCCACAGTCCACATGTGGCTCCCGCGAGACGTCCCAACTCCCGAGCGCAAAACAGACAGCGGCACAGGCCCCGACGTTGCCTCACATGAAATACGCCACAGTAAATCCCCCCGAGCGCGCAACCTCCTCCAAGTCTGCTCGCATCCAGCTGTCTTCCCGAGCTCTCGTCGGGCTCCGGCGGTGACATGATGACATACGGCGTTCTGTCTGGAAGCACCTTGGGAGGATTTAGTTCTGTGGCAGCGCTGTCTGGGGGCAGGGAGAAAGGGGATCTACTTTGCTTTGAGACAAAAGGGTTTGGATGAGGGACCACACAGTTGCACTGACAGCAAATGGAAACTGAAGGAACTGTGTCCTGTGAATGTGATGTAACACATCGATAAACATGTGACATTGTGCTCTGGATTCATTGAAAACTAAACGGTAACATTCATTGACCTGAACTGAAAAAGTTATTTTGGTGCCTCTTTCATGCAGATGTAATAGTAGAGTATTCACAGGATTTGCCTTTCACAACAGAAACTAGCCAAATGGGATATTTTTGATAGTAGTGTTGGATGCTGACCACTATTCTCTTTCACACAGTCGCAGTCCCATCTCTGATAAAAACAAAGATGGAAAATTCCCAGAAGAAGATGTTTAACAAGCAGTGTGAAAGGGGCATGTGTTACATGTTCTAGTATGGCGGTTTTTTTTTTTTTTTTTTTTTTTTTTTTTTTTAAAGAAACGCCATACTATAATTTAAAAAAACCAAAAAAACAAAAAAAAAACGCCTTACAATACATGGTCGTAAAAAACAACAACACCTTACTATACATGGTCGTTTAAAAAAAAAAAAAAAAAAAAAACGGCTTACTATAGATGGTCGTAAAAAAAAACAAAAAAACAAAAAAAAAACGCCATGGTCGTTTAAAAAAAAAAAAAGAAAAACGCCTTACTATACATGGTCGTTAAAAAAAACAAAACAAAAACAAAAACGCCTTAGTATACATGGTCGTTTTTTTAAAAAAAAAACGCTATACTATACATGGTCGTTAAAAAAAAAGAAAAAAAACACCTTACTATACATGGTCGTTTAAAAAAAAAAAACGCCTTTGTATACATGGTCGTTTAAAAAAAAACAAAAATGCCTTACTATACATGGTTGTTAAAAAAAAACAAAAAAAACACCTTACTATACATGGTCGTTTAAAAAAAAAAAAAAACGCCTTTGTATACATGGTCGTTTAAAAAAAAAAAAAAAAACGCCTTACTATACATGTACTACTTTTTTTTTTTTTTTTACTATACATGGCCATACTATTAAAAAAAAAAAAAAATGCCTTAGTATACATGGTCGTTTAAAAAAAAAAAAAAAACGCCTTACTATACATGGTCGTTTGAAAAACAAAAAAAAACAAAAAAAACGCCTTACTATACATGGTTGTTAAAAAAAAACAAAAAAAACACCTTACTATACATGGTCGTTTAAAAAAAAAAAAAAACGCCTTTGTATACATGGTCGTTTAAAAAAAAAAAACAAAACGCCTTACTATACATGTACTACTTTTTTTTTTTTTTTTACTATACATGGCCATACTATTAAAAAAAAAAAAAAATGCCTTAGTATACATGGTCGTTTAAAAAAAAAAAAAAAACGCCTTACTATACATGGTCGTTTGAAAAACAAAAAAAAACAAAAAAAACGCCTTACTATACATGGTCTTTAAAAAAAAACAAAAAAAAACGCCTTACTATACATGGTCGTTTGAAGAAGAAAAAAAAAAAAAAAAAAAACGGCTTACTATACATGGTCGTTTAAAAAAAAAAAAAACGCCTTAGTATACATGGTCGTTAAAAAAAAACAAAAAAAAACGCCTTACTATACATGGTCGTTTTTTAAAAAAACGCCATACTATACATGGTCGTTTGAAAAAAAAAAAAAAAAAAAAAAAAAAAAAACGCCTTACCATACATGGTCGTTTAAAAAAAAAAAAAAAACGCCTTAGTATACATGGTCGTTTTTTTATAAAACGCCATACTATACATGGTCGTTAAAAAACAAAAAAAAACAAAAAAAAACGCCTTACTATACATGGTCGTTTTTTTATAAAACGCCATACTATACATGGTCGTTAAAAAAAAAAAAACGCCTTACTATACATGGTCGTTTAAAAAAAAAAAAACGCCTTAGTATACATGGTCGTTTAAAAAAAAAAAAAAAAAAAAAAAACGCCTTAGTATACATGGTCGTTTTTAAAAAAAAACGCTATACTATACATGGTCGTTAAAACCCCCCCCCAAAAAAACGCCATACTATACATGGTCGTTTAAAAAAAAAAAAAAAAACGCCTTAGTATACATGGTCGTTTTTTAAAAAAAAACGCCAGATCTATACATGGTCGTTTGAAAAAAAAAAAAAAAAAAAAGAAACTGCTTACTATACCCATGGTGGTTTATTTTTACAGTCCTTTGTGTGACCCAGCTGGGGGATTGAACCCACGACCTCCCAGTCTCAGGGTGGACACTCTACCACTTGACCACTGAGCTGGTCTTTGAAGAGACAAAAAAACAAAAAAAACGCCTTACTATACATGGTCGTTTTAAAAAAAAAAACGCCATACTATACATGGCCATACTATTAAAAAAACAAAAAAATGCCATACTATACATGATCGTTTAAAAAAAAAACAAAAAAAAAAACGCCTTAGTATACATGGTCGTTTAAAAAAAA
Organism: Festucalex cinctus; assembly: GCF_051991245.1. Lineage (NCBI taxonomy): Eukaryota > Metazoa > Chordata > Actinopteri > Syngnathiformes > Syngnathidae > Festucalex > Festucalex cinctus. The sequence continues at coordinate 7,786,213 of NC_135424.1, forward strand.
AAAAAAAACTCCTTACTATTCATGGTTGTTAAAAAACAAAAAAAACAAAAAACAATGCCTTAGTATACATGGTCGTTAAAAAAACAAAAAAACAAAAAAAAAACGCCTTACTATACATGGTCGTTAAAAAAAACACAAAAAAAACGCCTTACTATACATGGTCGTTAAAAAAACAAAAAAAACAAAAAAAAACGCCTTAGTATACATGGTCGTTTTTTTTAAAAAAAAACGCTATACTATACATGGTCGTTTGAAAAACAAAAAACAAAAAAAAAACGCCTTACTATACATGGTCGTTTTTAAAAAAAAAAACGCCATACTATACATGGTCGTTTGAAAAAAACAAACAAAAAAAAAAAAACGCCTTACTATACATGGTCGTTTAAAAAAAAACAAAAAAAACGCCTGACTATACATGGTCGTTTTTTTAAAAAACGCCATACTATACATGGTCGTTAAAAAAAATAAAATAAAAAAAATAAAAACGCCTTACTATACATGGTCGTTTGAAAAACAAAAAAACAAAAAAAAAAACGCCTTACTATACATGGTTGTTTGAAAAAAAAAAAAAAAAAAAAAACGCCTTACTATACATGGTCGTTTAAAAAAAAAAAAACGCCTTAGTATACATGGTCGTTAAAAAAAAAAAAAAAAAAAACGCCTTACTATACATGGTCGTTTTTTTAAAAAAACGCCATACTATACATGGTCGTTAAAAAAAAATAAAAAATAAAATAAAAAACGCCTTACTATACATGGTCGTTTAAAAAAAAAAAAAAAAACGCCTGAGTATACATGGTCGTTTAAAAAAAAACAAAAAAAAAACGCCTTAGTATACATGGTCGTTTTTTTTAAAAAAACGCTATACTATACATGGTCGTTAAAAAAACAAAACAAAAAAACGCCTTACTATACATGGTTGTTTGAAAAAAAAAAAAAAAAAAAAAAACGCCTTACTATACATGGTCGTTTAAAAAAAAAAAAAACGCCTTAGTATACATGGTCGTTAAAAAAAAAAAAAAAAAAAACGCCTTACTATACATGGTCGTTTTTTTAAAAAAACGCCATACTATACATGGTCGTTAAAAAAAAATAAAAAATAAAATAAAAAACGCCTTAGTATACATGGTCGTTTAAAAAAAAAAAAAAAAACGCCTGAGTATACATGGTCGTTTAAAAAAAAACAAAAAAAAAACGCCTTAGTATACATGGTCGTTTTTTTTAAAAAAACGCTATACTATACATGGTCGTTAAAAAAACAAAACAAAAAAACGCCATACTATACATGGTCGTTTAAAAAAAAAAAAAAAAACGCCTTAGTATACATGGTCGTTTTTTAAAAAAAACGCCAGATCTATACATGGTCGTTTGAAAAAAAAAAAAAAAAAAAGAAACTGCTTACTATACCCATGGTGGTTTATTTTTACAGTCCTTGGTGTGACCCAGCCAGGGGATTGAACCCACGACCTCCCAGTCTCAGGGTGGACACTCTACCACTTGACCACTGAGCTGGTCTTTGAAGAGACAAAAAAACAAAAAAAACGCCTTACTATACATGGTCTTTTTTTTTTTTTTTTTTTTTTTTTTTTTTTTTTTTTAAACAAAAAAACGCCATACTATACATGGCCATACTATAAAAAAAAAAAAAAAGAAAAAAAAAAGAAAAAAAAAACGCCTTAGTATACATGGTCGTTTGTTGAAAAAAACGCTATACTATACATGGTCGTTTGAAAAAAAAAACAAACAAAAAAACGCCTTACTATACATGGTCATTAAAAAAAGACAAAAAAAAAAACCAAACAAAAACAAAAAGTCTTACTATACATGGTCGTTAAAAAAACAAACAAAAAAAAACCCCTTACGATACATGGTCGTTTAAAAAAAAAAAAAACGCCTTCGTATACATGGTCATTTAAAAAAAAAAAAAAAAACGCCTTACTATACATGGTCGTTTGAAAAATACAAAAAAACAAAAACAAAAAAAAAAAAACCGCCTTAGTATACATGGTCGTTTTTGGGTTTTTTTTGTTAGTTTTTTTTTTAAACGCCAAACTATACATGGTCGTAAAAAAACAAAAAAAAACGCCTTACTATACATGGTCGTTTTTTTTTAAAACGCCATACTATACATGATCGTTAAAAAACAAAAAAAACACACAAAAAAAACGCCTTAGTATACATGGTCGTTTAAAAAAAAAAAAACGCCTTACTATACATGGTCGTTTAAAAAAAAATAAACGCTATACTATACATGGTCGTTTGAAAAAAACAAACAAAAAAAAAACGCCTTACTATACATGGTCATTAAAAAAAGACAAAAAGAAAAAAACAAACAAAAACAAAAAGTCTTACTATACATGGTCGTTAAAAAAACAAACAAAAAAAAACCCCTTACTATACATGGTCGTTTAAAAAAAAAAAAACGCCTTTGTATACATGGTCATTTAAAAAAAAAAAAAAAACGCCTTACTATACATGGTCGTTTGAAAAATACAAAAAAAACAAAAAAAACAAAAAAAAAACGCCTTAGTATACATGGTCGGTTTTTTTTTTTTGTTTTTTTTGTTTTTTTAAACGCCATACTATACATGGTCGTAAAAAAACAAAAAAAAAACGCCTTACTATACATGGTCGTTTTTTTTTAAAACGCCATACTATACATGATCGTTAAAAAACAAAAAAAACACAAAAAAAAACGCCTTAGTATACATGGTCGTTTAAAAAAAAAAAAACGCCTTACTATACATGGTCGTTTTAAAAAAAATAAACGCTATACTATACATGGTCGTTTGAAAAAACAAAAAAAAAAAAAAAACGCCTTACTATACATGGTCATTAAAAAAAGACAAAAAGAAAAAAACAAACAAAAACAAAAAGTCTTACTATACATGGTCGTTAAAAAAACAAAAAAAAAAAACCCCCTTACTATACATGGTCGTTTAAAAAAAAAAAAACGCCTTTGTATACATGGTCATTTAAAAAAAAAAAAAAACGCCTTACTATACATGGTCGTTTGAAAAATACAAAAAAACAAAAAAAAAAAAAAAAAAACCGCCTTAGTATACATGGTCGTTTTTTTTTTTTTTTTTTTTTTTTTTTTTTTTAAACGCCATACTATACATGGTCGTAAAAAAACAAAAAAAACCGCCTTACTATACATGGTCTTTTTTTTTAAAACGCCATACTATACATGATCGTTTAAAAAAAAAAAAAAAAAAAAAACGCCTTAGTATACATGGTCGTTTAAAAAAAAAAAAACGCCTTACTATACATGGTCGTTTTAAAAAAACAAAACGCGAAACTATACATGGTCGTTTGAAAAAACAAAAAAAAAAAACGCCTTACTATACATGGTCGTTAAAAAAATAAAAAAAACGCCTTACTATACATGGTCGTTAAAAAAAAAAAAAACTAAAAAAAAACGCCTTAGTATACATGGTCGTTTTTTTTAAAAACGCCATACTATACATGGTTGTTAAAAAAAAAAAAAAAAACGCCTTACTATACATGGTCGTTAAAAAACAAAAAACAAAAAACGCCTTAGTATACATGGTCGTTTTTTTAAAAAAAACGCCATTCTATACATGGTCGTTTGAAAAAAACAACAAAAAACGCCTTACTATACATGGCCGTTTTAAAAAAAAACAAAAAACGCCATACTATACATGGCCATTCTATTAAAAAAACAAAAAAAATGCCTTAGTATACATGGTCGTTTTTAAAAAAAAACCCGCTATACTATACATGGTCGTTTGAAAAACAAAAAAAATAAAAAAACGCCTTAGTATACATGGTCGTTTTTTTAAAAAAAACGCTATACTATACATGGTCGTTTGAAAAAAAAAACAAAAAAAAAAACGCCTTACTATACATGGTCGTTTGAAAAAAAAACAAAAAAAGAAACTACTTACTATATCCATGGTGGTTTATTTTTACAGTCCTTGGTGTGACCCAGCCGGGGGATTGAACCCACGACCTCCCAGTCTCAGGGTGGACACTCTACCACTTGGCCACTGAGCTGGTCTTTGAAGAGACAAAAAAACCAAAAAAACGCCTTACTATACATGGCCATACTATTAAAAAAACAAAAAAAAATGCCTTAGTATACATGGTCGTTTTTTTTTAAAACGCCATACTATACATGGTCGTTAAAAAAAAAAAAGAAAAAGAAAAAAAAAAACGCCTTAGTATACATGGTCGTTTTTTAAAAAAAACGCCAGATCTATACATGGTCGTTTGAAAAAAACAAAAACAAAAAACGCCATACTATACATGGTCGTTTTAAAAACAAACAAACGCCATACTATACATGGCCATACTATTAAAAAAACAAAAAAAATGCCTTAGTATACATGGTCGTTTTTTTTAAAAACGCCATACTATACATGATCGTTAAAAAAAAAACAAAAACAAAAAAAAAAACGCCTTAGTATACATGGTCGTTTAAAAAAAAAAAAAAATCCTTACTATTCATGGTCGTTAAAAAACAAAAAAAACAAAAAACAATGCCTTAGTATACATGGTCGTTAAAAAACAAAAAAAACAAAAAAAAAACGCCTTACTATACATGGTCGTTAAAAAAAAAACAAAAAAAAACGCCTTACTATACATGGTCGTTAAAAAAACAAAAAAAAACAAAAAAAAACGCCTTAGTATACATGGTCGTTTTTGTAAAAAAAACGCTATACTATACATGGTCGTTTGAAAAACAAAAAACAAAAAAAAACGCCTTACTATACATGGTCTTTAAAAAAAAAACACAAAAAAAACGCCTTACTATACATGGTCGTTTTTTTTTAAAAAAAACGCCATACTATACATGGTCGTTTGAAAAAAAAAAAAAAAAAAAAAAAAAACGCCTTACTATACATGGTCGTTTAAAAAAAAAAAAAAACGCCTTAGTATACATGGTCGTTAAAAAAACAAACAAAAAAAACGCCTTACTATACATGGTCGTTTTTTTTAAAAACGCCATACTATACATAGTCGTTTGAAAAAACAAAAAACAAAAAAAAAAAACGCCTTACTATACATGGTCGTTTAAAAAAAAAAAAAACGCCTTAGTATACATGGTCGTTAAAAAAACAAACAAAAAAAACGCCTTACTATACATGGTCGTTTTTTTTAAAAACGCCATACTATACATGGTCGTTAAAAAAAAAACAAAAAAAAACGCCTTACTATACATGGTCGTTAAAAAAACAAAAAAAAAAAAAAAAAACGCCTTAGTATACATGGTCGTTTTTTTAAAAAAAACGCTATACTATACATGGTCGTTTGAAAAACAAAAAACAAAAAAAAAACGCCTTACTATACATGGTCTTTAAAAAAAAAACACAAAAAAAACGCCTTACTATACATGGTCGTTTTTTTTAAAAAAAAACGCCATACTATACATGGTCGTTTGAAAAAAAACAAAACAAAAACAAAAAACGCCTTACTATACATGGTCGTTTAAAAAAAAAAAAAAACGTCGTTAAAAAAACAAACCAAAAAAACGCCTTACTATACATGGTCGTTTTTTTAAAAAACGCCATACTATACATGGTCGTTAAAAAAAAACAAAAAAAACAAAAAAAAAACGCCTTACTATACATGGTCGTTTAAAAAAAAAAAAAACGCCTTAGTATACATGGTCGTTAAAAAAACAAACAAAAAAAACGCCTTACTATACATGGTCGTTTTTAAAAAAAACGCCATACTATACATGGTCGTTAAAAAAAATAAAATAAAAAATAAAAAAAACGCCTTACTATACATGGTCGTTTAAAAAAAAAAAAAAACGCCTTAGTATACATGGTCGTTTAAAAAAAAAAAAAACGCCTGAGTATACATGGTCGTTTAAAAAACAAAACAAAACAAAAAAACGCCTTAGTATACATGGTCGTTTTTTTAAAAAAAAACGCTATACTATACATGGTCGTTAAAAAACAAACAAAAAAAAACGCCATACTATACATGGCCATACTATTAAAAAAACAAAAAAAATGCCTTAGTATACATGGTCGTTTTTTTTTAAAACGCCATACTATACATGGTCGTTAAAAAAAAAAAAACAAACAAAAAAAACGCCTTACTATACATGGTCGTTTTTAAAAAAAACGCCTTAGTATACATGGTCGTTTAAAAAAAAAAAAAACTCCTTACTATTCATGGTCGTTAAAAAACAAAAAAAACAAAAAACAATGCCTTAGTATACATGGTCATTAAAAAACAAAAAAAACAAAAAAAAAACGCCTTACTATACATGGTCGTTAAAAAAAAAAAAAAAAAAAAACGCCTTACTATACATGGTCGTTAAAAAAACAAAAAAAAACGCCTTAGTATACATGGTCGTTTTTTAAAAAAAAACGCTATACTATACATGGTCGTTTGAAAAACAAAAAACAAAAAAAAAAACGCCTTACTATACATGGTCTTTAAAAAAAAAACAAAAAAAAAACGCCTTACTATACATGGTCGTTTAAAAAAAAAAAAAACGCCTTAGTATACATGGTCGTTAAAAAAACAAACAAAAAAAACGCCTTACTATACATGGTCGTTTTTTTAAAAAACGCCATACTATACATGGTCGTTTGAAAAAAAAAAAAAAAAAAAAAAAAACGCCTTACTATACATGGTCGTTTAAAAAAAAAAAAAACGCCTTAGTATACATGGTCGTTAAAAAAACAAACAAAAAAAACGCCATACTATACATGGTCGTTAAAAAAAAAAAAAAAAAAAAAAAAAAAACGCCTTACTATACATGGTCGTTTAAAAAAAACAAAAACGCCTTAGTATACATGGTCGTTAAAAAAACAAACAAAAAAAACGCCTTACTATACATGGTCGTTTTTTTAAAAAACGCCATACTATACATGGTCGTTAAAAAAAAACAAAAAAAACAAAAAAAAAAACGCCTTACTATACATGGTCGTTTAAAAAAAAAAAAAACGCCTTAGTATACATGGTCGTTAAAAAAACAAACAAAAAAAACGCCTTACTATACATGGTCGTTTTTAAAAAAAACGCCATACTATACATGGTCGTTAAAAAAAATAAAATAAAAAATAAAAAAACGCCTTACTATACATGGTCGTTTAAAAAAAAAAAAAAACGCCTTAGTATACATGGTCGTTTAAAAAAAAAAAAAACGCCTGAGTATACATGGTCGTTTAAAAAACAAAACAAAACAAAAAAACGCCTTAGTATACATGGTCGTTTTTTTTAAAAAAAACGCTATACTATACATGGTCGTTAAAAAACAAACAAAAAAAAACGCCATACTATACATGGCCATACTATTAAAAAAACAAAAAAAATGCCTTAGTATACATGGTCGTTTTTTTTTAAAACGCCATACTATACATGGTCGTTAAAAAAAAAAAAACAAACAAAAAAAACGCCTTACTATACATGGTCGTTTTTAAAAAAAACGCCATACTATACATGGTCGTTAAAAAAAAATAAAATAAAAAATAAAAAAACGCCTTACTATACATGGTCGTTTAAAAAAAAAAAAAACGCCTTAGTATACATGGTCGTTTAAAAAAAAAAAAAAACTCCTTACTATTCATGGTCGTTAAAAAACAAAAAAAACAAAAAACAATGCCTTAGTATACATGGTCATTAAAAAACAAAAAAAACAAAAAAAAAACGCCTTACTATACATGGTCGTTAAAAAAAAAAAAAAAAAAAAAAACGCCTTACTATACATGGTCGTTAAAAAAACAAAAAAAAACGCCTTAGTATACATGGTCGTTTTTTAAAAAAAAACGCTATACTATACATGGTCGTTTGAAAAACAAAAAACAAAAAAAAAACGCCTTACTATACATGGTCTTTAAAAAAAAAACAAAAAAAAAACGCCTTACTATACATGGTCGTTTTTAAAAAAAAAAACGCCATACTATACATGGTCGTTTGAAAAACAAAAAAACAAAAAAACAAAAAAAAAAAAACGCCTTACTATACATGGTCGTTTAAAAAAAAAAAAAACGCCTTAGTATACATGGTCGTTAAAAAAACAAACAAAAAAAACGCCTTACTATACATGGTCGTTTTTTTAAAAAACGCCATACTATACATGGTCGTTTGAAAAAAAAAAAAAAAAAAAAAAAAAAACGCCTTACTATACATGGTCGTTTAAAAAAAAAAAAAAACGCCTTAGTATACATGGTCGTTAAAAAAACAAACAAAAAAAACGCCATACTATACATGGTCGTTAAAAAAAAAAAAAAAAAAAAAAAAAAAACGCCTTACTATACATGGTCGTTTAAAAAAAACAAAAACGCCTTAGTATACATGGTCGTTAAAAAAACAAACAAAAAAAACGCCTTACTATACATGGTCGTTAAAAAAAATAAAATAAAAAATAAAAAAACGCCTTACTATACATGGTCGTTTAAAAAAAAAAAAAAACGCCTTAGTATACATGGTCGTTTAAAAAAAAAAAAAACGCCTGAGTATACATGGTCATTTAAAAAACAAAACAAAACAAAAAAACGCCTTAGTATACATGGTCGTTTTTTTTAAAAAAAACGCTATACTATACATGGTCGTTAAAAACAAAACAAAAAAAAACGCCATACTATACATGGCCATACTATTAAAAAAACAAAAAAAATGCCTTAGTATACATGGTCGTTTTTTTTTAAAACGCCATACTATACATGGTCGTTTAAAAAAAAAAAAAAACGCCTTACTATACATGGTCGTTTAAAAAAAAAAAAACGCTATACTATACATGGTCGTTTGAAAAAACAAAAACAAAAAAAACGCCTTACTATACATGGTCGTTAAAAAAATAACAAAAAAAACGCCTTACTATACATGGTCGTTAAAAAAATAACAAAAAAAACGCCTTACTATACATGGTCGTTAAAAAAAAAACAAAAAAAAACCCGCCTTAGTATACATGGTCGTTTTTTTTTTAAAACGCCATACGTGGTCGTTAAAAAAAAAAAAAAAAAAAAAAAAGCCTTACTATACATGGTCGTTTAAAAAAAAAACAAAAAAACGCCTTACTATACATGGTCGTTAAAAAACAAAAAACAAAAAACGCCTTATACATGGTCGTTTTTTAAAAAAAAACGCCATTCTATACATGGTCGTTTGAAAAAAACAACAAAAAACGCCTTACAATACATGGTCGTTAAACCCCCCCCCCCCAAAAAACGCCATACTATACATGGTCGTTTAAAAAAAAAAAAAAATGCCTTAGTATACATGGTCGTTAAAAAAACAAACAAAAAAAACGCCTTACTATACATGGTCGTTTTTAAAAAAAACGCCATACTATACATGGTCGTTAAAAAAAATAAAATAAAAAATAAAAAAACGCCTTACTATACATGGTCGTTTAAAAAAAAAAAAACGCCTTAGTATATATGGTCGTTTTTAAAAAAAAAACGCTATACTATACATGGTCGTTAAAAAAAAAAAAAAAAAAAAAAAACGCCATACTATACATGGCCATACTATTAAAAAAACAAAAAAAATGCTTTAGTATACATGGTCGTTTTTTTTTAAAACGCCATACTATACATGGTCGTTTAAAAAAAAAAAAAAACGCCTTACTATACATGGTCGTTTAAAAAAAAAAACCGCTATACTATACATGGTCGTTAAAAAAACAAAAAACAAAAAAACGCCTTACTATACATGGTCGTTAAAAAAAAAAAAAAAAAAAAACGCCTTAGTATACATGGTCGTTTTTTTTTAAAACGCCATACGTGGTCGTTAAAAAAAAAAAAAAAAAAAAAAAAAAAAAAGCCTTACTATACATGGTCGTTAAAAAAAAAACAAAAAAAACGCCTTACTATACATGGTCGTTAAAAAACAAAAAACAAAAAACGCCTTAGTATACATGGTCGTTTTTTAAAAAAAAACGCCATTCTATACATGGTCGTTTGAAAAAAACAACAAAAAACGTCTTACTATACATGGTCGTTAAACCCCCCCCCCAAAAAAAACGCCATACTATACATGGTCGTTTAAAAAAAAAAAAAAAACGCCTTAGTATACATGGTCGTTTTTTAAAAAAAACGCCAGATCTATACATGGTCGTTTGAAAAAAAAACAAAAAAAGAAACTGCTTACTATATCCATGGTGGTTTATTTTTACAGTCCTTGGTGTGGCCCAGCCGGGGGATTGAACCCACGACCTCCCAGTCTCAGGGTGGACACTCTACCACTTGACCACTGAGCTGGTCTTTGAAGAGACAAAAAAACAAAAAAAACGCCTTACTATACATGGTCGTTTTAAAAAAAAAACGCCATACTATACATGGCCATACTATTAAAAAAACAAAAAAAATGCCATACTATACATGATCGTTAAAAAAAAAACAAAAAAAAACGCCTTACTATTCATGGTCGTTAAAAAACAAAAAAAACAAAAAACAATGCCTTAGTATACATGGTCGTTAAAAAAAAAAAAAAAAAAAAAAAAAACGCCTTACTATACATGGTCGTTAAAAAAACAAAAAAAAACGCCTTAGTATACATGGTCGTTTTTTTAAAAAAAACGCTATACTATACATGGTCGTTTGAAAAACAAAAAACAAAAAAAAAACGCCTTACTATACATGGTCGTTTTTAAAAAAAAAACGCCATACTATACATGGTCGTTTGAAAAAAAAAAAAAAAAAAAAAAAACACCTTACTATACATGGTCGTTTAAAAAAAAACAAAAAAAACGCCTTACTATACATGGTCGTTTTTTTTAAAAAACGCCATACTATACATGGTCGTTTGAAAAAAAAAAAAAACAAAAAAAAACGCCTTACTATACATGGTCGTTTAAAAAAAAAAAAAAACGCCTTAGTATACATGGTCGTTAAAAAAAAACAAAAAAAAACGCCTTACTATACATGGTCGTTTTTTTTAAAAACGCCATACTATACATGGTCGTTAAAAAAAAATAAATAAAAAATAAAAAAACGCCTTACTATACATGGTCGTTTAAAAAAAACAAAAAAACGCCTTAGTATACATGGTCGTTTAAAAAAAAAAACCAAACGCCTGAGTATACATGGTCGTTTAAAAAAAAAAAAAAAAAAAAACGCCTTAGTATACATGGTCGTTTTTAAAAAAAAACCGCTATACTATACATGGTCGTTAAAAAAAAAACAAAAAAAACGCCATACTATACATGGTCGTTTAAAAAAAAACAAAAAAAAACGCCTTAGTATACATGGTCGTTTTTTAAAAAAAACGCTAGATCTATACATGGTCGTTTGAAAAAAAAAAAAAAAAAGAAACTGCTTACTATACCCATGGTGGTTTACTTTTACAGTCCTTGGTGTGACCCAGTCGGGGGATTGAACCCACGACCTCCCAGTCTCAGGGTGGACACTCTACCACTTGACCAATGAGCTGGTCTTTGAAGAGACAAAAAAACAAAAAAAACGCCTTACTATACATGGTCTTTTTTTTTTTTTTTTTTTTTTTTTTTTTTTTTTTTTTAAACAAAAAAAAACGCCATACTATACATGGCCATACTATAAAAAATAAAAAATAAAAAATAAAAAGACAAAAAAAACGCCTTAGTATACATGGTCGTTTGTTGAAAAAAACGCTATACTATACATGGTCGTTTGAAAAAAAAACAAACAAAAAAAACGCCTTACTATACATGGTCATTAAAAAAAGACAAAAAGAAAAAAACAAACAAAAACAAAAAGTCTTACTATACATGGTCGTTAAAAAAACAAACAAAAAAAACCCCCTTACTATACATGGTCGTTTAAAAAAAAAAAAACGCCATTTTTTTTTTTTGGGGGGGATACGGGTGTGTCGGAGTAGGGGAAATTTTTTCCCTCTGCTCCGACTCACCTGCTCCCAATTTTAATGCACCACACGCACACACTTGTATATACACTGGGTGGGGCCACATTCACGGTGTAAGGGTAGAGCTCGCCAGTCGGCGAGCTGGCGGACTCAGTAACAGGGTTAGGTGTCACTAGTACTCTGGCGTGACGACCGGGGCCTCTCCCCACCGGGCTCGGTGTTCTGGTGTTCCGCCTTCTCCCCTGGTGCTTCCTCCTCTGCTTCCCCCCTCCCGCCGCTGTGCAAATCTCGCGCGGCTGGAGGTGGGGTGGGCACATCTTCCCTCTCTGCGCTGCTGCCCGGTGCCGGTTTCCGGGGGGGGGTGGGGGGTTCTCGCGGGGGGCCGGGTTCGCGGGGGGGGGGTGGCGGCCGTCGGGGGGGGCGGCTTGTTTGGGGGGGGGTGGAGGTATGGGTGGGTGGGGGGTTGGGTGCTGGGGGTCGGGGTGTGTTCGGGGGTTTGGGGGTCGGGGGTGGTGGGGCCTGGGTCGTGGTGGATGGCGGGTTTGGGTGGGGTGCGGGGGGGTCGTGGGGGGATGGGGGCTGGGGACCGGTGGGGCGCTGTGGGGGCCCGCTGGGCCTCGTTCTGCGGCCTTGGGCTCGGGGGTGTGGGCCGGGGCTGGGGCGGGGTTGTTCCGGGTGTCTGGGTCGGCCGACCGGTGTCCGCTCGGGTGGCTTGGGGGTGGCCTTGGTGCTGCCGCGGCCTGGGGATTCCGGGGGGGGGGGGGGGGGGGGGGCGGTTGACGGCTTCTTTCTTTGGTGGTGGTCCTTATGCATGCCAGATCCGTCGCACCAGCATCTACTGAAACTCAACAGAAGTACCCTTTCCCTCCCACAGCCCCTTGAATCAGTTGGTGCTGGTGTCTGTGGTTCTCACTTTGCTTTATCTATCCTTCCCTCCTTCCTCTCTTTAGTTTTTCCTCTGGTCACTTGAGATCTTAATTTATTAGAAGTATGAGGTTTCTGGGGTTGGCATAAGACTCCGGTTTTGTAACCACGCAGGAGGGGTCTTGTTGGTGCTGGACTTCACTTTGATGGATTGGATGTACTGGCTTCTATTGATCTCACTCTGCCTTATCGATCCTTCCCTCCTTCCTCTCTTTAGTTTTTCCTCTGGGCTCTTGAGATCTCGCTAAATTTTCTGGAATTTAGAGGCTTCCGGGGTTGGCGTAAGACTTTGATTTTGTAATCATGGGGAAGGCAGGAAGTGTTTGGTCGGTGCTGGATGTCACTTTGATTTACCTTTCTTTTCTCTTTATTTCTTTTTTTTTCTGACCTTTTCTCTGGTCTCCTGACCATTTAAATCTCACGACTCTGGCAAGATTCTGAAGTACCTGGTTAAGGCGAAGGGTAATGGGATATTTATAAGGTTTTAGGTGAATGAATGAGTATAAATTTATACGTATTTGCACGCACGCACACGCACGCACGCAAACGCACGCAAACGCACACACGCAAACGCACGCACGCACGCAAACGCACGCAAACGCACACACGCAAACGCACGCACGCACGCAAACGCACGCACGCAAACGCACGCAAACGCACACAAAAAAAAAAAAAAAAAAAAAAAAAAAAAGAAAAGAGCAATGATGACAAGACGTTGAATCGGTAAGACTACCGAATGAACAATTCTGAGCTCTTCAAAAAACAAAAAAACAAAAAAAAAAAACCCTTTGTATACATGGTCATTTAAAAAAAAAAAAAAAAACGCCTTACTATACATGGTCGTTTGAAAAATACAAAAAAACAAAAAAAAACAAAAAAAAAACCGCCTTAGTATACATGGTCGTTTTTTTTTTTTTTTTTTTTTTTTTTTTTTTAAACGCCATACTATACATGGTCGTAAAAAAACAAAAAAAAACGCCTTACTATACATGGTCGTTTTTTTTTAAAACGCCATACTATACATGATCGTTAAAAAAAAACAAAAACAAAAACGCCTTAGTATACATGGTCGTTTAAAAAAAAAAAAAACGCCTTACTATACATGGTCGTTTAAAAAAAAAAAATACGCTATACTATACATGGTCGTTTGAAAAAACAAAAAAACAAAAAACGCCTTACTATACATGGTCGTTAAAAAAAAAAATAAAAAAAAAAACGCCTTAGTATACATGGTCGTTTTTTTTAAAAACGCCATACTATACATGGTCGTTAAAAAAATAACAAAAAAAACGCCTTACTATACATGGTCGTTAAAAAAAAAACACAAAAAAAACGCCTTAGTATACATGGTCGTTTTTTTTTAAAACGCCATACTATACATGGTCGTTAAAAAAAAAACAAAAAACGCCTTACTATACATGGTCGTTAAAAAACAAAAAACAAAAAACGCCTTAGTATACATGGTCGTTTTTTTTTAAAACGCCATACTATACATGGTCGTTAAAAAAAAAAAAGAAAAAGAAAAAAAAAAACGCCTTAGTATACATGGTCGTTTTTTAAAAAAAACGCCAGATCTATACATGGTCGTTTGAAAAAAAAAAAAAAAAAACCGCCATACTATACATGGTCGTTTAAAAAAAAACAAAAAAAACGCCTTACTATACATGGTCGTTTTAAAAAAAAAAAAAACGCCATACTATACATGGCCATACTATTAAAAAAACAAAAAAAATGCCTTAGTATACATGGTCGTTTTTTTTTAAAACGCCATACTATACATGATCGTTAAAAAAACAAAAAACAAAAAAAAAAACGCCTTAGTATACATGGTCGTTTAAAAAAAAAAAAAAAAACTCCTTACTATTCATGGTCGTTAAAAAACAAAAAAAACAAAAAACAATGCCTTAGTATACATGGTCGTTAAAAAACAAAAAAAACACAAAAAAAACGCCTTACTATACATGGTCGTAAAAAAAAAAACAAAAAAAAACGCCTTACTATACATGGTCGTTAAAAAAACAAAAAAAACAAAAAAAAACGCCTTAGTATACATGGTCGTTTTTTTAAAAAAAACGCTATACTATACATGGTCGTTTGAAAAAAAAAAAAAAAAAAAAAAAAAACGCCTTACTATACATGGTCGTTTTTTTAAAAAACGCCATACTATACATGGTCGTTAAAAAAAAACAAAAAACAAAAAACAAAAACGCCTTACTATACATGGTCGTTTAAAAAAAAAAAAAAAACGCCTTAGTATACATGGTCGTTAAAAAAACAAAAAAAAAAAACGCCTTACTATACATGGTCGTTTTTAAAAAAAAACGCCATACTATACATGGTCGTTAAAAAAAAAATAAAATAAAAAAAAAAACGCCTTACTATACATGGTCGTTAAAAAAAAAAAAAAAACGCCTTAGTATACATGGTCGTTTAAAAAAAAAAAAACGCCTGAGTATACATGGTCGTTTAAAAAAAAAAAAAAAAAAAAAAAAAAAAAAACGCCTTACTATACATGGTCGTTTTTTAAAAAAAAACGCCATACTATACATGGTCGTTAAAAAAAAAACAAACAAAAAAAACGCCTTACTATACATGGTCGTTTAAAAAAAAAAAAAACGCCTTAGTATACATGGTCGTTAAAAAAACAAACAAAAAAAACGCCTTACTATACATGGTCGTTTTTTTTTTTTTTTTTTTGTTTTTTTTTTGTTTTTTAAAAACGCCTTACTATACATGGTCGTTTAAAAAAAAAAAAAAAAAAAAAAAAAAAACGCCTTACTATACATGGTCGTTTTTTTAAAAAACGCCATACTATACATGGTCGTTAAAAAAAAAAAAAACAACAAAAAAAAAAAAAAACGCCTTACGTTCGTTACGGTCGTTTATTTTATTTTTATTTTTTTTTTATTTTATTTTTTTAAACGCCATACTATACATGGTCGTTAAAAAAAACAAAAAAAAACAAAAAAAAAAACGCCTTACTATACATGGTCGTTTAAAAAAAAAAAAAAACGCCTTAGTATACATGGTCGTTAAAAAAACAAACAAAAAAAACGCCTTACTATACATGGTCGTTTTTTGTTTTTTGTTTTTTTTTTTTTAAACGCCTTACTATACATGGCCATACTATTAAAAAAACAAAAAAAAATGCCTTAGTATACATGGTCGTTTTTTTTTTAAACGCCATACTATACATGGTCGTTAAAAAAAAAAAGAAAAAGAAAAAAAAAAACGCCTTAGTATACATGGTCGTTTTTTTAAAAAAACGCCAGATCTATACATGGTCGTTTGAAAAAAAACCCCCAAAAAACGCCATACTATACATGGTCGTTTTAAAAAAAAACAAACGCCATACTATACATGGCCATTCTATTAAAAAAACAAAAAAAATGCCTTAGTATACATGGTCGTTTTTAAAAAAAACCCCGCTATACTATACATGGTCGTTTGAAAAAAAAAAAAAAAAAAAAAACGCCATACTATACATGGCCATTCTATTAAAAAAACAAAAAAAATGCCTTAGTATACATGGTCGTTTTTAAAAAAAAACCCGCTATACTATACATGGTCGTTTGAAAAACAAAAAAAACAAAAAAACGCCTTAGTATACATGGTCGTTTTTTAAAAAAAAACGCTATACTATACATGGTCGTTTGAAGAAAAAAAACAAAAACAAAAAACGCCTTACTCTACATGGTCGTTAAAAAAATAACAAAAAAAACGCCTTACTATACATGGTCGTTAAAAAAAAAACAAAAAAAAAAACGCCTTAGTATACATGGTCGTTTTTTTTTAAAAACGCCATACTATACATGGTCGTTAAAAAAATAAAAATAAAAAATAAAAAATAAGCCTTACTATACATGGTCGTTTAAAAAATAAAAAAACGCCTTTGTATACATGGTCGTTTTTTAAAAAAAACGCCAGATCTATACATGGTCGTTTGAAAAAAAAAAAAAAAAAGAAACTACTTACTATATCCATGGTGGTTTATTTTTACAGTCCTTGGTGTGACCCAGCCGGGGGATTGAACCCACGACCTCCCAGTCTCAGGGTGGACACTCTACCACTTGACCACTGAGCTGGTCTTTGAAGAGACAAAAAAAACAAAAAAAACGCCTTACTATACATGGTCGTTTAAAAAAAAAAAAAATACGCCTTAGTATACATGGTCGTTTTTTAAAAAAAACGCCAGATCTATACATGGTCGTTTGAAAAAAAAACAAAAAAAGAAACTGCTTACTATATCCATGGTGGTTTATTTTTACAGTCCTAGGTGTGGCCCAGCCGGGGGATTGAACCCACGACCTCCCAGTCTCAGGGTGGACACTCTACCACTTGACCACTGAGCTGGTATTTGAAGAGACAAAAAAAAAAAAAAACGCCTTACTATACATGGTCTTTTTTTTTTTTTTTTTTTTTTTTTTTTTTTTTTTAAACGCCTTACTATACATGGCCATACTATTAAAAAAACAAAAAAAAATGCCTTTATATAGATGGTCGTTTTTTTTTTAAAACGCCATACTATACATGGTCGTTAAAAAAAAAAAAGAAAAAGAAAAAAAAAAACGCCTTAGTATACATGGTCGTTTTTAAAAAAAAAAACGCTATACTATACATGGTCGTTTGAAAAACAAAAAACAAAAAAAAAACGCCTTACTATACATGGTCTTTTAAAAAAAAACAAAAAAAAAACGCCTTACTATACATGGTCGTTTTTAAAAAAAAAACGCCATACTATACATGGTCGTTTGAAAAAAACAAAAAAAAAAAAAAAAACGCCTTACTATACATGGTCGTTTTAAAAAAAAAAAAAACGCCTTAGTATACATGGTCGTTAAAAAAACAAACAAAAAAAACGCCTTACTATACATGGTCGTTTTTTTTAAAAAACGCCATACTATACATGGTCGTTTGAAAAAAAAAAAAACAAAAAAAAAAAACGCCTTACTATACATGGTCGTTTAAAAAAAAAAAAAAACGCCTTAGTATATATGGTCGTTAAAAAAAAAAAAAAAAAAAACGCCTTACTATACATGGTCGTTTTTTTAAAAAACGCCATACTATACATGGTCGTTAAAAAAAAAACAAAAAAAAACGCCTTAGTATATATGGTCGTTTTTAAAAAAAAACGCCAGATCTATACATGGTCGTTTGAAAAAAAAACAAAAAAAGAAACTACTTACTATATCCATGGTTGTTTATTTTTACAGTCCTTGGTGTGACCCAGCCGGGGGATTGAACCCACAACCTCCCAGTCTCAGGGTGGACACTCTACCACTTCACCACTGAGCTGGTCTTCGAAGAGACAAAAAAACAAAAAAAACGCCTTACTATACATGGTCGTTAAAAAAAAAACAAAAAAACGCCTTAGTATACATGGTCGTTTTTTTTAAAAACGCCATACTATACATGGTCGTTAAAAAAAAAACAAAAAAAAACCCGCCTTAGTATACATGGTCGTTTTTTTTTTAAAACGCCATACGTGGTCGTTAAAAAAAAAAAAAAAAAAAAAAAAAAAAAAGCCTTACTATACATGGTCGTTTAAAAAAAAAAAAAAAAACGCCTTACTATACATGGTCGTTAAAAAACAAAAAACAAAAAACGCCTTAGTATACATGGTCGTTTTTAAAAAAAAAACGCCTTACTATACATGGTCGTTAAAAAAAAAAAAAAAACGCCTTAGTATACATGGTCGTTTTTTTAAAAAGCGCCATACTATACATGGTCGTTAAAAAAAAACAAAAAAACGCCTTAGTATACATGGTCGTTTAAAAAAAAAACGCCTTACTATACATGGTCGTTAAAAAAAAACAAAAAAAAACGCCTTAGTATACATGGTTGTTTTTTTTAAAAACGCCAGACTATACATGGTCGTTTGAAAAAAAAAAAAAAAAAAAACTGCTTACTATATCCATGGTCATTTATTTTTATAGTCTTTGGTGTGACCCAGCCGGGGGATTGAACCCACGACCACCCAGTCTCAGGGTGGACACTCTACCACTTGACCACTGAGCTGGTTTTTGAAGAGACAAAAAAACAAAAAAAACGCCTCACTATACATGGTCTTAAAAAAAAAACAAAAAAAAACGCCATACTATACATGGCCATACTATAAAAAAAAAACAAAAACAAAAAAAAACGCCTTAGTATACATGGTCGTTTTTTTTTTTAAAAACGCCATACTATACATGGTCGTTTGAAAAAAACAAAAAACAAAAACAAAAAAACACCTTAGTATACATGGTCGTTTTTTAAAAAAAACACCAAAAAAAAAAACGCCATACTATACATGGCCATACTATTAAAAAAAAAAAAAATGCCATACTATACGTGGTCGTTAATTTAAAAAAAAAAAAGAAAAAAAAAAAACGCCTTACTATACATGGTCGTTTAAAAAAAAAAAAAAACGCCTTACTATACATGGTCGTTAAAAAAAAACAAAAAACAACACCTTAGTATACATGGTCGTTTTTTTAAAAAACGCTAAGACTATACATGGTCGTTTGAAAAAAAAAAAAAAAAAGAAACTGCTTACTATATATCCATGGTTATTATTATTATTACAGTCCTTGGTGTGACCCAGCCGGGGGATTGAACCCACGACCTCCCAGTCTCAGGGTGGACACTCTACCACTTGACCACTGAGCTGGTCTTTAAAGAGACAAAAAAACAAAAAAAAACGCCTTACTATACATGGTCGTTTTAAAAAAAACAAAAAAAAACGCCATACTATACATGGCCATACTATTAAAAAAAAAAAAAAATGCCTTAGTATACATGGTAGTTTGTTAAAAAAAACGCCGTACTATACATGGTCGTGTGAAAAAAAAAAAAAAAAAAAAAAAAAGCTGCTTACTATACCCATGGTCGTTTATTTTTACAGTCCTTGGTGTGACCCAGCCGGGGGATTGAACTCACGACCTCCCAGTCTCAGGGTGGACACTCTACCACTTGACCACTGAGCTGGTCTTTAAAGAGACAAAAAAACAAAAAAAACGCCTTACTATACATGGTCGTTTTAAAAAAAAAAAAAACGCCATACTATACATGGCCATACTATAAAAAAAAAAAAGAAAAAAAAAAGAAAAAAAAAACGCCTTAGTATACATGGTCGTTTGTTGAAAAAACCGCTATACTATACATGGTCGTTTGAAAAAAAAACAAACAAAAAAAACGCCTTACTATACATGGTCATTAAAAAAAGACAAAAAGAAAAAAACAAACAAAAACAAAAAGTCTTACTATACATGGTCGTTAAAAAAACAAACAAAAAAAAACCCCTTACTATACATGGTCGTTTAAAAAAAAAAAAACGCCTTTGTATACATGGTCATTTAAAAAAAAAAAAAAACGCCTTACTATACATGGTCGTTTGAAAAATACAAAAAAAAAAAACAAAAAAACACCTTAGTATACATGGTCGTTTTTTAAAAAAAACACCAAAAAAAAAACGCCATACTATACATGGCCATACTATTAAAAAAAAAAAAAATGCCATACTATACGTGGTCGTTAATTTAAAAAAAAAAAGAAAAAAAAAAAAACGCCTTACTATACATGGTCGTTTAAAAAAAAAAAAAACGCCTTACTATACATGGTCGTTAAAAAAAAACAAAAAACAACACCTTAGTATACATGGTCGTTTTTTTAAAAAACGCTAAGACTATACATGGTCGTTTGAAAAAAAAAAAAAAAAAAGAAACTGCTTACTATATATCCATGGTTATTATTATTATTACAGTCCTTGGTGTGACCCAGCCGGGGGATTGAACCCACGACCTCCCAGTCTCAGGGTGGACACTCTACCACTTGACCACTGAGCTGGTCTTTAAAGAGACAAAAAAACAAAAAAAAACGCCTTACTATACATGGTCGTTTTAAAAAAAACAAAAAAAAAACGCCATACTATACATGGCCATACTATTAAAAAAAAAAAAAAAATGCCTTAGTATACATGGTAGTTTGTTAAAAAAAACGCCGTACTATACATGGTCGTGTGAAAAAAAAAAAAAAAAAAAAAAAAAGCTGCTTACTATACCCATGGTCGTTTATTTTTACAGTCCTTGGTGTGACCCAGCCGGGGGATTGAACTCACGACCTCCCAGTCTCAGGGTGGACACTCTACCACTTGACCACTGAGCTGGTCTTTAAAGAGACAAAAAAACAAAAAAAACGCCTTACTATACATGGTCGTTTTAAAAAAAAAAAAAAACGCCATACTATACATGGCCATACTATAAAAAAAAAAGAAAAAAAAAAGAAAAAAAAAACGCCTTAGTATACATGGTCGTTTGTTGAAAAAACCGCTATACTATACATGGTCGTTTGAAAAAAAACAAACAAAAAAAACGCCTTACTATACATGGTCATTAAAAAAAGACAAAAAGAAAAAAACAAACAAAAACAAAAAGTCTTACTATACATGGTCGTTAAAAAAACAAACAAAAAAAAACCCCTTACTATACATGGTCGTTTGAAAAAAAACAAACAAAAAAAACGCCTTACTATACATGGTCATTAAAAAAAGACAAAAAGAAAAAAACAAACAAAAACAAAAAGTCTTACTATACATGGTCGTTAAAAAAACAAACAAAAAAAAAACCGCCTTAGTATACATGGTCGTTTTTTTTTTTTTTTTTTTTTTTTTTTTTTTTTTAAACGCCATACTATACATGGTCGTAAAAAAACAAAAAAAAACGCCTTACTATACATGGTCGTTTTAAAAAAAAACAAAAAAAAACGCCTTACTATACATGGTCATTAAAAAAAAACAAAAAACAAAAAAAAAACAAAAAAAAAACAAAAAAAAAACGCCTTACTATACATGGTCGTTTGAAAAATACAAAAAAACAAAAAAACCAAAAAAAAAACCGCCTTAGTATACATGGTCGTTTTTTTTTTGTTTTTTTTTTGTTTTTTTTTTAAACGCCATACTATACATGGTCGTAAAAAAACAAAAAAAAACGCCTTACTATACATGGTCGTTTTAAAAAAAAACAAAAAAAAACGCCTTACTATACATGGTCATTAAAAAAAAAACAAAAAGAAAAAAAAAACAAAAAAAAAACGCCTTACTATACATGGTCGTTTGAAAAAAAAAAAAAAACGGCTTACTATACATGGTCGTTTTTAAAAAAAAACAAAAACGCCATACTGTACATGGTCGTAAAAAAAAAAAACACACAAAACAAAAAAACGCCTTACTATACATGGTCGTTTAAAAAAAAAAAAAAAAAAAACTAACGCCTTACTATACATGGTCTTTCAAAAAACAAACAAACAAAAAAAAACGCCATACTATCCATGGTCATTTAAAAAAAACAAAAAACGCCATACTGTACATGGTCGTTAAAAAAAAAAACACACAAAACAAAAAAACGCCTTACTATACATG
This sequence comes from Festucalex cinctus, assembly GCF_051991245.1. Lineage (NCBI taxonomy): Eukaryota > Metazoa > Chordata > Actinopteri > Syngnathiformes > Syngnathidae > Festucalex > Festucalex cinctus. The sequence continues at coordinate 7,808,306 of NC_135424.1, forward strand.
GTCGTTTAAAAAAAACAAACAAAAAAAACTAACGCCTTACTATACATGGTCTTTCAAAAAACAAACAAACAAAAAAAAACGCCATACTATCCATGGTCATTTAAAAAAAAAAAAAAACGCCTTACTATACATGGTCGTTTGAAAAGTACAAAAAAACAAAAAAAACAAAAAAAAAACGCCTTCGTATACATGGTCGTTTTTTGTTTTTTTTTGGGTTTTTTTAAACGCCATACTATACATGGTCGTAAAAAAAACAAAAACAAACGCCATACTGTACATGGTCGTTAAAAAAAAAAACACACAAAACAAAAAAACGCCTTACTATACATGGTCGTTAAAAAAAAACAAAAAAAAAACTAACGCCATACTATACATGGTCGTTAAAAACAAAAAAAACAAAAAAAAAACGCCTTACTATACATGGTCTTTAAAAAAACAAACAAACAAAAAAAAACGCCATACTATACATGGCCATACTTTAAAAAAAATAAAAATAAAAATAAAACGCCTTACTGAATATGGTCATTAAAAAAATTTGTCTTCAAATGGTCTTGCACCTCTTTCACTATGCTCAACAAGAAGTCAAGCTGACTTCGATTCAACTTTTGTGGCCCCTTTCACCCTGCCCATCAAAGCCGTCTTTTTCCCATGTCACGGGATAAGCGGAAAACTCCTTTTAAAACCGTCCTAAAAGGCTCTGATAAAAGTCAACAACATAAACTGTTGCAGAGGAATGCGCCGTTTGATGAAATGTGGAACAGGCGATAAGCGCAAAACTCATAAGGGAAAAGCAACAAGGCGTGATGGATGTGCACGCTTGAAATTTCCCAGATATATTTCATGCTTTTAGCAAACAAACTGTCGTATTTTCCCTGACGCGCCGATATCAACCCCTGCAATAACTCTGGCTGCTTTGATGCCGTCATTCGCCCTGTCAGCGATCTTCAGCAACGTTCTTGTCTCGCTTCGAACGTCGCTGGGGGAGTCAAACGGAATCTGAGGAAAAAAATCACACCTTGGTTGCGCCTGTCAAAACATACAAGGTCCAGGAAAGTTTTTCAAGGCTTTCACAGTTTGTCGCTGCTGTAAAGGGGTCTGGAACTTTGGGTGTAGGTGACACTGCGCTCACTGTCATAGTTGAACTTGGCTAATTCATTGCAGTGATCCTCAAACTTTTTTTCCAATAGATATTTCATGGACTGGCAACCATCTGTTGCTGACTAACCGTAACCAGTTGGTGAACAAAACAAAACAAGCACAACTTGCGATGGACAAATTCTGCGGAATCATTGTCAACACTGCAGGCTAATGGATGTTAGCTTAGCCACGGAGCGACAACTACGGTGGCCTTTACTGGACAAAAGGTATTTGTTAAGCGCGCTGTTTGAAAAGAGACAAATGCTCTTGACTTCTCAGTAAGGTTGAGGGGATTTTTTTGGTCTAAGTTGCACGCTGCAGAACTCCAACAGAACCACCCCAGAGAGCGCGGTTATCTCGCAGATTATCACAAGGAAATTCAGCGGGCAATTTAAAGAGGAAGTGCGCTCCAATTTCCAATTGGACATTTTTCCAAGCGCCAGAGACGTCCGCCGCAATGTGCTCGATCCGTCTTCCCGCCCGGCAACCACAAAGTGGAGCTGCCAACTTTCTGTCCGTAGCGTGCGGGCGCCACAAACAATGTTTAGCTTGTCCTCCGGGTTGCCAGCACTCTCGAGTGACAAGGCAGACTGATGAGCACGTTTGGTGGGCTGCCCTTCCTTGAAGTCAATAATACTGACAATAAAACATGTTTGTATAATATATCACAACTTCTATTTTGTATTTATTGGTTCATTATTTATATATTTACTTTTTAAATTCAAATGTAAACTTATTTAAAGTGATTGGTGGTTGTTTTTGCATTTGTGATAGAACGTTTAATGCCGTACATTAATGAAATATTTTACAGTTTTATATGAAGACGAGGCCTATTACTTGTAATTTTTCAAAATTAAATTCTCTGTTTGATTCTCAAGCACTGTTGGCAATAAGATCAATTTTTGAACTTATGACAGACTTTGAGCGACTGCTACATGCTGTGAAAAGTCCCAAGACGGAAATTCATCACAAATAAATCCCTGACCCCAAATAAATCCTCCGATAAATCCCTTGTCCATTGGTGTGTCTGCACCCCGAACGTCAAACTGTCTCGTCCGCGCGGTTGCTCTTCCAGCCCAGCACTTCATTTTTCTCCAAAGCTCAATGGCCCATAAAGCGCCCCCCCCTCGCCCCTCGCTGCCTCCCACCACGTCCCTGCGTGTTTTACACAGCCTCCTTGTCCATAATACCATATAACATCAACACATTGCCTTTGATTGGTGCACATAAACATTGACTGTGGCCGGAGCGCACTTTTAACGGCGCGGCCACAACTCACCGCCGCCGTTAACGCCGCTCGGCACGCCAAGGACGAACGGCGATACCCGCGCCGAGATGAAGCCTCGTTCAGGGTCACCGAGGAAGACGAGGATGGAGACCAAGAAGAAGAAGATCATTTTACAAGACGGATGAAGAAAGCACGCGATAGAAGTTTTGTTACGCTCCCAAGCACGAACGTCTCATCTTATTTAATGACTCTCCACCCGCAAGAATATCGAGTACAAAACGCTAACCCAAGTTTGGAAACATGATGAGATAATACGATATTATCACAATATGAAGGTCACGATATGATCATTATCTCAATATTGTGGGGAAGTTGGCGATACGAAAATGGCCACAATATTGTAAAAAAAAAACAACAACAAAAAAACATACAAACAATATTGTGCTTTTGTACATTACAACATTGCATATAAATAATGTAAAATCTCTAATAAGACTTAATATTGAGGTGACACTTGCTAATGCACACACATATTGAGCTCCTCCACATATTGACTCGGTTCACAAGCATATTACGTTGCCCCTTTCATCTGACCATTAGCATGGATTTTATATATAGAAGGGCCAAAACATGTCTTCTGAAAATTAAACAGCGTTAAAAAAAAAAAATTGCCAGCAGAGGGTGCTAGAACTGCACAAATGGAAATCAACCAGACTTTTTTTTTTTAATAGATGTTCTGCTTTTAATATCGTGACATGACGATAGTATATTGTGCCAGTTTTAATATCGCAATATCACAATATTGATGTGATCGTTACATCACTAGGCTTGAAACACAACCTTGGTTTCAAACACTTGTTTGAAATCCTAACCATGATTTTAAAGCCTAATTTGAAACGCCCAACACTTGTCTAGAACACTAATTTGAATCCCTAACTTTGTTTTCTAACTATAATGTGAAACTACCAACCTTGGTTTGAATCCCAAACTCGATATTAAAACATGAGTTTGAAACCCTAAAATCTTGTTTGATAACGAAAATCTGTCTTGAAACCCTAATTTCAACCCCAAACCTTGGTTTAAAACCTCAGCCTTAACTAAGCCGAAGCCTTAACATTGGTTTCAACCCACAATTTTACACCTTTAAACAAAATCTTGTAACTCCAACTTTGGTTTCAAGACCTCGTTTTAAACCCGAAGTCAAGTCAAGTCATCGTTATTTACAGTCTATAGCGCTGTCACAAAGCGCTTTAAAGAAACGCAACAAAACATAACATAAAACATTAACAGCAACACAAATAAAATCACAATTCAACAATGGCTCAAAACCCTAGATTGAAAAACTAACCTTGATTCAAAAATGTAATTTTAAAAGCCAAGTCTTGGTTTCAAACCCTAACCCTGTCATAAATTGATGCCTCCAATTGTCTTTATGGACAACGAAGACATCTTTTTCGTCCATCCCTGTGCCTGCCGAAGACAAACGAAGCAGCAGCAGACGACGTGATGATGTAACTTGTAGCGCGGGAGAGCGAGCGAGCACATGAGGCAACGCAAGCGCATGCGGGCTCACAGTCGGTTGGAAGAGAAAGTGGCCGTTGGTGCTCCCTGCTGTTTTATGTCGCAGGGGAAACGTCTTTATCACAGTGTGTTATTCCACAACACAGCCTCTTTCATGGAAAACACCCCCTGCCCGCCCGCGCCGCCACCCCCGTCCCCGTCCCCGCTCTCATTGACTGACTGCGTTGCTCTGCATAAACTGTCCATGCTCCATAAATAATGCCACGCAGAGCAGAACGCCGCACAGCCAGCCTTCCCATCCCCGAAGCTGAAAGACGAGCGCGCCATTGCCTGCGTAAATACTGAAAGACGCCATTAATTCATTTAACAAGGGGACATTAATAAGGGCCAGTTGTTCTCGATTAACTACACTGACACTTTGATATCGCAGTATGGCAATGGCGAGGTTTTCTTGCGCAAATTTAGTCGGAAAGCAAAGAAAAGGATTGAACTGGACTTTTCCTGAGCTTAGAGCCACTGTGACGTGAAAATAAAATGTCTTGTAAATTTGAGACCACACAGATGTATTGGATGACCCAGCTGCAATAAAGCAAGCTCATTAGCTAGCTAGCGCGTTAGTCCACAAGCAGGAAAACAAAATAAACAGCTAACTTTTGCTTTTGCTTAGACGACCCTGCTGTAGTTGAGCAAGCTGTTAGCTCGTTAGCTTGCTTGTTTGTTAGCTTGCTTGTTTGTTAGCTTGTGAGTGAGCCAATATTATATGCAGTTAACTTTGTTAGGTGTCTCTCCTGTTCTGTGGTAAACAACACACAACAGCACCAGTGCTAACGTTTTGGACGACCCTGCCATGGTCAAGCAAGATTGTTAGCGTGTGAGCTCGTGAGTGAGCGAACATAATAAGCAATATATTTTAGAAATAGAAAAAAAAAAAATAGTATGAAATAAATCAACATCTGCTAAACACAAGCCATGAAAGTTTTTATTTTTGGCACAATTTGATCATCTTAATCTTTAAATAGTATCTTCATAAAATCCAATATTTTTTTTTTAGTCTTTCTTGAAAAAGTAGAAAGTGTTTTGGTGATGTTAGCCATCTATTGAGTAAGTGCATGTGTGTTGCTTGTATTCGACTTTTTGGCCCATCAGCATTTTGTGTTTGGTGCGCAATAGTTGAAAATAAACGAGTCACTAAGAGCAGTGGAGGGGGTGGGGGGTGGTAGGGGGGTTCTTTGTCAGAACAGTGCTGGAATCAAGACCCCAGCCACCCCCCAATCCCAGACGTGCCCCCTCGCTGTTTACTTTGGGAGGCCTCTGGCCGTCTTCCGCTCAATGGCGCCACTGTGCACCCAAATGCCAAAGCCGGGACGCCAGCACATGCATGCAACGGATGCTGTCAAACCTTCGATTGCAGATTCATCCCACATGACAGCTTCTTCAAGTTACAAACCCTAACCCTGACTTGAAACCCTGATTTGAAACCCTTACCACTTGTTTGAAACTCTAATCCAGGTTTAAAACCCTAATTTTAAACTGCAACTCAGTTTGAAACCCTAATTTGAAACCTTTGCATTTGTTTATCATCTGCACAACCATAAAAATGGAGAGCCGAGAGTTTAGGGAGTCGATAAGAGTCGATAAGTGTGGATCGATGTTGCTATACTCGACCCATAATCCAGAATTGAATTACAAAAGTCACAAGGAAAGTCACACTTTTACAAATTTTTGAGATAGCTCCGCCCTTGCCAGACGTGCAGGTCTTTACCTTAACACCCCCCCACACTCGCTCCCGCCGCCTCCATCGATCGAGGCCCAATGAGGTAACGCAATCACAAACATCAATAAGGAGCGGGTGGGCCATCATTACACGCTGACGCTGATAAACGAGCCACCTCGCAAACAATCCTCGCTCGGGCCCGAGGGGGCTTCGGAGAGCGGGGGGACCTGCCCGTGAGGGCCCCGCCCCGGCCGGTCGCCGAGGAGACAGATGACATCCAAAATGGCCCCCTCCCGTATGCAGCCCGCGGCCTCTTTTCCCTTTTCTGATGGCTCCTTTTGTTTCAAAGGCAGCTGCCGGCCGCCTGACCTTTGGTCAAAGGAAGCTTTGCGAAACTTGCTCGGTCCGCGACCGGTTCAGGTTTTTGCTCACGCGTGGGAAGCACTTGCACCTTGGAAACCATCCAGTGGCATCGCCAGCAAACATTATAAGTCCTGCACACACATTTGGAGATGCTCACTTTACAAAAATATTCAGTCACATAAGAGCCACTCAAGAACAAAACTTTAACCACGGGGAAAAAAAAAATCACAGAGAATAAACATTTTTTTTCAGCATTTTTTTCCCCAAGAATATTTTATTTACCAATGGCATGCGCAGTTTGTCTCTTCCAAGTTCTATTTAAAAAAATAAATAAATAAATTCAAGATTGATCTTTTTCAGGGGGGGAGAATCCCCACCCCCAAGAATTAACGTTGCAGTCTTTGATGGATATTTATTATTATTATTATTATTATTATTATTATTATTATAAAAATATATATATTTTTTCCTCCATTTTTTTTTCTTTTCAGAAAACGTTTTTATTTATTATTTTATTTATGGATTTAAAAAAATATATACAAGTGTTTTTTGGGGGAATGTATTTAATATTTAATATTTTTTATTAATTTAAATATATTTATATTTCTTTTTTGAAAAGTCATGTAATTTATAGAAAAAAATATTTTTTCGTATATAGTTTATTTTATTTTAAAGAAAACTGAAATTGGAGATGATCCTTCTAGAATTGTGAAAAAATTAATTGTACAAAAGATAAGTCTTTTAGAGTAAAATTTTTTTTTAATGAGAAAAAGAAAAAATATGTATTTCTTATAACTTAAAAGTTGTATTTTTCAAGATGCTTTTTTTTCTCATAAGCGGTTAAGAAAATAGATGGATGGATGAATACATTCAGTTTGTGTTTTTACAGTAAACGTGTTTTCAAGAAAAGTTGTATTTTTATTAAGAAAAATGAACCTTTGAAATGGTGCACGGTTTTTCTCATTAAATGATTCTCACAAGTCAAATGATTGATATTTAAATAACTATATATCAATATTGTCTAAATTATGGCAGTTTTCCCACCGTTTTTTTTGTTGCTCGATATTCGCTTCCCATCTGTGACATTTTGCTGCGTTATTACGAACATCGTTCAGTCTAATGCAGTCAATCATGTTTCCTTTTGAAAATTTCGTTTTTTTGGGGGAAACTTGATCAATTCGACTGAGCAGGTGTACCTAATGAATTGACCACGGATTGCACAGGGCCTTGCCTCGCACGCGCACTTACTAATAAAAGTGTGTTACATGAAAACGGAGAAATATTGCATCTTGACTCTAAAAATGACAAAGTGCGTCGCCCTTTTTCAAAGACTTAAAATGACAGCCATCGTGAAACGACTTTGAAAGTCAACCACGCTGAAATGTAGGTCAGCAATGACGTATGCATTACTCTTTTTTTTTTTTTTCCCAAGACACATTCCTATTGTTAATGATTAGTTTGCAAGATACATATTTTTTGAAAGCACATTATTTATGTAAATGGGAAATATAGGAAATGAAACTGACATGAGAGCAATAACGGACCAAAAGAGTCAACTCATAAAACATGTTTAAAAAAATACTAGTTAGCTGTAAAGATAAATATTGAATAAATTCTCAATTAAATAAACAAATTCTAACTGCAACAAAATATGCTTTAGTAATCAAGGTGATTAAAATCACTTTTTCCATATTTGATTTTGTCTTTCAGAATGTAACGATTCATATTTAGTCATAATTCCGTAATACATAAATAAACACTGTAAATAAACACTGCTTATGCATATCATAGAAAATGACATGATCATTCGAATTTTGGGTTTGATTTTCAATTTAATGGACTGAGTTCTTGTCCAAAGTGTGAGTTTCTCCTCCGCGCTTATACTGTGCCGCGGCCTCCCTACAGGGGGCGCTCCAACACGGCCTTTTCCCCTTTTCCTTCTCTGCTCCAAACCAGGCCGCCAAATCAAGCCTCAAACTCGGCTGGGAGCGTCGCCGAACACCGCCGATCTGCTCTTAGTACGTTCTAAAGCGAATTTGTCCAATTAAAAGTAGTCCAGAAATGTTAAATGCGGTAGAATAGTCAAATACTTGAAAATGACAATGAACTTCGGCATGAGGTGCCAAAAGTGCAGTACACTTTTTTTTTTTTTTTTTTTTTTTTTTTTTTTTAACTTCAAACACGTTTGTGGGGGGGAAAATGTAGTCATCTCAGTTGAAAAATTGGTAAACCAACTAAATAAATAAAATCCCCAAGAATGAAGAATGTATTTTCTGAGAAAACATTTTTTTTCTTGGAAAAGCAAGTTTTTGAGAAACAACTCCCCTTTGAAAACACTTCCTTGAAAACACTTTTTTTCTTTTTATTTTATTTATTTTTTTAAATTTTAAAGAAAAAAAAGTCCTGTTTCTTTGAGGAAATGATGGTGGCATAAGGGTGAAAAAAAAAAGAATATGCTTTTCTTCAGAAAAAAACTTGTTCTTTTGACAAAAAAGTATTTTTTTTTTTTTTTGCATCTGTCACGTTACGTGTGTAACATAATACAGATGAGAGTGTTGCACAGCATCGTGTGAAGTACACTACACTTTTTTTTAAAAACTGTTACACAATTAGTCAATAAATCTGACCTATAGCGTTCACTGTTGGCGTTTGACGCCATCCTAGGAAGGAGTTTACAAACTTGGACGCTACACCATAGAGGCGAACCCTCTCACTGGTTAGCTTAGCGCTAGCTAAGCTAACCAGTGAGAGGGTTCAGACAATAGACATTAAATGGATGACCGATTTAAAATGCTACCAAAAAAAAAAAACCTTGGCCAGATTACGGTGGGATTGTGGTGGTTGAAGCAAGTTATTTTCAAGTAAAAAGAAAAACCTTTCTGTAGGTTGATGCAGCTGCATAGGGCATAGATTTGTATCACTTGTACCGCTATGTAATTGTATCGAATCGTCTTTATCGGAAAGATGCACACTCCTAATTTCAATCCATGTGTGTGTATAAAGTGGAAGGAAAAAAAGAAAAGAGTTGAGGATTTTTTTTTTTTAAAAACTCTATTAGAAACAACATAATATGCAGAACAATACAATAGCATTTACAATAGTTGTTATGAGAGTCCAGCATGGTTTGACACCACTTGACAGTTTATTTCCTCTCGCTTGCTTCCCAAACAACCGGCTCCATATACTTTTCTTTTTATACTTTTCATGTCTTTCCCTTGGCCGCATTTCTCTTGATTTTTCTCTTTTTAACTGGGCACCTTCTTCTTTTTTTTTGTTTTTTTGGTTTCTCAAGTGCCCTGTCAGCTTTACAGACATTAGCTTGTCCTAGCGCCCGTCCTGCTCGTTCACCAAAGAGTTTTTTGAATAAGTCTCAAAAGAGTCCGGAAGTGGGCGGCGGCCGCAAACTGGGGCGCGGGGCTGGTCTGCCCGGACTTGGGGGGGAGGTTGGACTCGTCTTGGAGCCTCGAAGACGGGCCGGGTGATAATAAACAAGTGGAAGGGGTGTCGGAAGTGCGCAGGAAGGAAGGTGGGTCGGCGTTGCGGTCGGGACGGAGGGGATCCCGTCCCCTTCAATCCGTACGGACGCCTCTGCGTCACAGGGGACCTCCTGCTGTGCCCTGCGGTCCTGAACACACACACACACACACACACACAACAAAATACACGGTTAATAATGCTCATCATCGTGATACTTTTGGCCTATCAGAAAATAGAGCCATGCATTAACGCAAACATGGTGCAGCAGCAGTTATCTGTTATGCTGCATGCAAATGGAAAAAGCTGCCAACAGAACTGAAGTTATCACCAAGAGTAAAAAATATGCTTTCACTCCCCCCCAAAAAACTATGATTAAAGTCTTTTAAAGCATTTCTACAATCAACTATACAAAACGGACGCCATGGGCTGGTCTACTTTTGAAGGCTGCCAGCGATGCAAGAACGCGCTGCACATGATCTCACATCCATCTAGCGTCAATGAGATTTGACCTGAGATTTCCAGGAAAATGTTGACAACGTGAAAAGACAGTCAAAGGCAGATAGCGGCTGGCGTGAAGCGCCGCACACGCGCGCTCGTGGTGCTGGGACGTTTCTTTTCCAAGCTAATCCGGCGACGTCATTAATGCTACTTTAGCAGCAGGAGCTAGCTTAGCGGGCAAACACACACGATCCACTTGATGTGATAAACGAGCTCCGCTCCCAAACGCTACCCTGTATCAGCTCAACTATTTGCCTGTGTGGATGCATTGCACGACACTTCAGTCATCACTTCCTTGTTCACGGTCATATTTTTCTCCGGGAAAAAAAAAGCAGTAATCGTGTGAGAAATTAGTCTTATTTTTCAAGGGAAAGAAGTTGTAATTTTGGGGGATAGAAAGTCATGTTTTTCACCAGAATGAAGCGGCCATTTTAAAAGAATAAAAGTAGTATGTTTATTTCTTTTTTTTTTTTTTACAACAGACAATTTTTGTGAGAAATACATGGAGAAAATTTTTTTTTTTGGTGTGTGAAAATAGTTGTAATATTAGTGTATTCCTAATTTTTGGGAGAATATATGCTTAGTTCCAATTAAAAAAAAAAAATCTTATGGGAAATAAGTTGCATTTTTTTTTTTAAGAAAAAAAGTAGCTAATTTATTAAAATAAAGTAGTATTTTGCTGAGGGGGAAAAATGAAATATTACCAGCATATTAATGGGTGTTTTGAGAATAAAATATTTGTTGGGGGCTTTTATTTCCCATTAAGAAATAGTATTTTTGTGGGGATAAACATATTTTTTTCTTCCATCGGGAAAAAGTAGTATTTTCTTTATAAAAAGAAAAAAAAAGTTAGATATTTTCATAAATTTTGAAAAAAAAAAAAATTTTGTGAAAAAAAAAAAAATCCCATTAAGGAATATTATTTTTCTGGGGGAATTTTTTTTTCTTCAATCGGGAAAAAGTAGTATTTTCTTAAAAAAACAAAAAACAAAACAAAAGTTAGATTTTTTCATAAATTTTGAAAAAATAAAAAAAGTATATTTGTTAAAAAAAAATCCCATTAAGAAATATTATTTTTGTGAGGAAAAACTTTTTTTTCTTCCATTGGTAGAGTATTATCTTAGAAAAAAATGTTTTTTTCATAAATTTTTTAAAAGATTTTTTGTGGAAAAAAACTATATTAAAAAAAAAAAAATCCATAAAAAAAAGGATTTTTCCCTAGTAACAGTGATACTTCAGTATTGGCTGCAAGGCAATGTGAAAAACTGGTCTCGTTGGTGAAAATATATGAACACATTGTATTTGTGGCATTTTTAATAGCTTTGAAAGTCAGATTTAAAGATGATGTGATAAATTTAAGGCAAATGAGGGCCTCACAGTTTGTAAAATCCCCTTTAAGATTGTTTTCCTGTTGAAAAAAAGGTCACCTGTGGTGGAAAGCAGAGCATGTAAATGTGGCAATAAAAGAAAAATCCATATTTTGCACGCGGGCCGACGCGCTTAACAAGAACACGCTGACTGCGAGAGTCGATGCACGTGAAGTCAATGGAAGTCCCGTCCTAATAAAGAGCTCAGAGGAGCACAAATTGCTAATAAGGTTTTCCACTAATAAGCCAATCAATACGCAGAGCTTTAAGGCTTCCCATGTTGGGAGTCCACAGGGGCCGAATCAACGGGGACGAGCATTCATGCGCACAATATTGGGGGAGGAGGAGCTTGGGGTGTGAGGGTGGAGGGGGTCGCCCTTCGTTAACAGTAAAAGTTCATCCAGCAGAAAGGGAAGTTAATGGCGAGGAGGCGGAGGAACGTCTCAACCCTTCGGCTGCAGGGGTTAACAAATTTGCGCTTAATGATGGCGACCGGGATTTGGGGGGGGAGGAAAAAGCGACTCCAGCCGAGATGGGGGGCGGAAACTCTTGGGGGGTGGGGGGGGGGGGTGGGGGGCTTCATTGGTGCGTTCAACCACACACACAATTGGGGATGAGTTCAGTGGGACATGACACAAACTGCCCACAAAGAAAAGCAATCACAAAATACTATGAAAAATAATAACTGGCATTTGTATGAAGTTATCAAAATTTAACTTACTAAATTCTAATAGTGGTTAAAAAAAAGTTTTAAAAAATCCAGTGTTAAAAAAATGTAGATGAAAATATAAAATAATACACAGATATTTGTTTTATTAATATTATTAAAGTAAAAATTTAAAACTTGGTTGGAAGCAAACCATTTTTTAAATATGAATATTTTATATGTGTGCAATTATTTAAAAAAAAATGTAAATGTATACGAAAAACTTAAAATAAATCTAGAAAGTCTTTAAAAAAGTACAAATAAATATTAATAATAAATAATTAAGATATTTGATGACTTAGGAATAAATACAATTACAATAATAAAAATAAATAAAACCAAATGTGTATAAAATACGAAAATATGTAATCTACCAGTGGTTAAAATGAGATTAGAAATAAAACTGACAAATTCTATTCTTAATTGTTATTAAACATTTCCGAACACTTTTGTTTAAAAAAACAAACAAACAAACAAAAAAAACATACATGACATATTAATAAAAAAAACAAAAAAACAAACAAAACATAAAAAACTTTTTTTTTTTTTTTTTTTTACGAAAACACTTGTGAAGCAAAAAACACAAACAATGGCTTTCTTGGCTTTTTTTTTTTTTTTAACTTTTATTGTAATTTATTTTTTTTGCATATTGTGCGAGCTTGAAGAAGTTTGTGAACGTCTGCCAGAAGTTTTTTTTATTTTTTTTTCATCATAAGAAAGCCAAATTTGGGTGTGGATTTTGTGTCTTTGGCGGCGGCAAACGGGGCCAAAGGTGACATGGGAGTCACCTCGGCGGCGTTCAAAGAGTGAGGGGGGGGGGGGGGGGGTGTTCTCTGTCTTCTGCTTGGCTTGTCCGACTTCATGCATGCTGACAGGTGTATTGTTTCACAAGGGGTGGGGGGGTGGGGGTGGGGGCTCCAAGTGGAACGTCACTAAGCAACACTTAATTGGCTCCAATGTGGCAATGAAGACCACAATGAACAAGAAGCAGGAGAAGCTAATGAAAAATGCTTGGAATACATAATGAACTTTTTGCACCCCCCCAATCATCATACGCTATTAATTTAATTGCTCACAAAAGACTTTCATCGTTTAATTGACCTAGAAAAGGCGCCACCAATAAGAGCTGATGAAGCTGTAAGCCCCCCCCCCTTTCCTTCCTCCCTTTGGTCCGTTCCATCTTTCCCTCCTCCTCCTCCTCCTCCTCCTCCTCCTCCTCCTCGTCATTGACTCTCCCTCCCCATCTCCCTCCATGTTTCTTGCTCGTCTTGGCTGGGCCAGGATTCCTCTGGTGGCCCAATTACGGGATTGAGCAGGCAAATTGAGGCTGTTTAAAGCGACGTCTGCTGGGAAGACGAGCAGCTGCTACCAGCGACCAGGAGAGAGAGCGAGAGAGAGAGAAGCTGCTTGGACACGCCCAACAGACACACACAAAATATACACAGTGTTTCCCTAATTACATCTCGTCACCATGAGTTTCTTTTGTTTTTTTTTGAAATAGCGGCACACTCGGTATAGGGGTTAATGGCGTCCATTTTGGTAAACTGAATAAGTCAAATCCATTGGTCACACCTCCGCTGACGGCATATTTAATTTGGATGGAGTCAATTAGGCCCCGCTAAGCTCCATAGCCTGCTGGCTACCTCCTCCATTTTTGCACTAGTTTGCGTTCCCCCTTCCTGTGCCAGCAGTAATCCTATTACCACAAACACACACACACACATATGCACGTATACGTCCGCGCACACGCAAACATTTTATGTCTTTATATTTGGCAGACGCTCACGTGTGCTTTCTAAACACGAGACGACCCGAGCGACCGCGCGCTGTATACTGTACAGTACGTCCCGGAATGACGTGGGAGTCCATTTGGCCTGAGGACAAGTGAGGGAGGGAGGAAGGAAGGGACGGAGCGAGCGAGAGAGCGAGAGAGAGAAATAACTGCAAAAGTTGACCTACTGCGAAGAACTGCAAAGTGAGAGACCATTAGAAAGAGCGGTCATATTATGTGTGCCGATTTATGACATTTATTTGAAGAAATGTGCACACAAGCAGTGCTCGAAAAAAAATAAATAAGTTGGCTACTTTGGTAAGTTCGACACAAAAAATGTATGCCTCTAATAAACTCTAATTAATAATTTGAAAACCACATTAGCGATGCCCGGAACCAATCTTTCCGTGTTTCCAAAAGGGGAGGCGATTACTCAACAGAATAATTGATAGGATAATCAATTCTAAAAAGATTGGTGAGTGACAGCCCTACACGCAACTACATCACTTCCTTTAATAAGTCAACCAAGGACCCGGAATCTCATAAATAATCCTCAAATCACATTTGAAATAGAACAATTTTATACTTGTACACAGGCATACAACAATATCTTACAGTAGTTTTCATAAATAGAGCACCCTAAATCGCAGAAAATAATTCTCAAATCACATGTAGTATGCAGAATATCTTAACGTATTTTAAGTAGAACCAAAAAATATCAACTAAATCATTGAGGACCCCAAATGTCAACCTCAAATCTTGTAAGGGTCCTAAATCTCAGAAATCTTTAAATCATAAAGCAGTAATAAGGCATAAATAAGTAAATCAAGGACCGGAAATCTTGGAGCCTAAATCTGAGAAATCCTCAAGTAAACTCATAAATGTAATAATATAAAAAAGTAAATCAAGAACCATAAATTTCTGATCCACTCTCATAGGAGCGCAAATCTCATTAATAATCCTCCAATCACGTGCAATGTGCCCCCCCCCCCAAAAAAAAAAAAAAAACTCTTAAAGTATCCTAAACAGCCACAAAGACGTATCAACATCAAAATCAAGGGCCTATAATTTCCGAAATAATTCCCAAATCAAATTGTGTAGGGCCCTAAATCTTAATCTTCAAATTTTGTGTGCAATAAAGGCACAAGGATGCACATCATTAAGATAACATATTTCAAGTATCTTAAAGTATCTTAAATATAGTGAAAAAGTACAATCAATGGGTTCATCAAGGACCCTAAATCTCAGATATAATCATTCAATAATCTCATCAAACCCTAATCTCAGAAATAATCCTCAAATCTATTTTTTTTGTGTGCAAGTAGGACGGCCAGCAAACAGCAAACAATGGAAACGTACACGCGGATAAGATTGCAGACTTACGTTCGCCTCGCTGCTGCGATTGGTCGGCCCCGGGGTGGGGGCGGGGCTACATGTAGTGCCACTGACCTTCCATGCCCATGTTCATACTCATGCCGCCCATTGGTCCTGAGGAACAGCGCAATCAGACACGTCAATAGGACACAATGCAAACAAACAAAAAATAAAGTGTTGCAGTGTTATGACGTCATGCGACAACATACGCTATGATGACAATATTGCGGCGATGATGTCACGTCATGAATTTATGTAGCTGTATGACGTCATGCTATGATCTCACGTGATGACATCACTCTAATGCTGGTGAACACAGCATGCTAGCATGACGTGTTGCGATGACTTGCACATCATGTGCTATGACCTAGTGGACTACTGCCGTGTTGTCTAGCTACACACTATGACATCATGCTATTAACATAGCCAATGGTGTTAACATCTTGCCTTCCACTGGGTCACCATGTTATGACATCACACAATGACATCATGCCATTTTTGTCGCAGCTAGCACCATCTTCACAATGTAATCGGCGTTTTGTATATGATGCATGACGGCAGGTGAGAAGCGACAGAAAGACGACAAAAACGCCTCACCAGGTGGTCTGATTCCCATGTGCTGCTGGCCGTCCATGACGAAGCCCCCAATCGGCTGGCCATCTGGATTATAGGGAGCTCCTTGACTTACTGTGTGTGCGTATGGAGGAGATTGGGGAAGGGGGAGGAAATATTGCAGAAGGGGGGAGGGGGGGGCAGAGTGGTCAATTAGCACTTGTAATTAAGGCTCAGTGGCCGAAGCAGGATCATCTGTCGACCGCTGCACGCACGAGCGGGAGCAGGAGCGCCTGTTGTCTTGCAACGGACTTTTTACAACGCTAAGTTCCTCGTGGGTTGAACGCTTTCACAAGGTTTGACCAACACACACACACACACACACACACATACACATACACAATCCCCCTATTTAAAAAAATATATATATAAAGGCAGTAGTTCATTAAAAGACTTTTTGGACAGTGTGTGCATTAGCAGCCAGTCGCAATTAGTTCCAGTCTGCAGGATGGATGCAGACATGAGCAATCGCTGCAGGATAATCCATACATTGATTCCCGTCATAGAAAATGATGGAAGAAGCTTTTAGATGACTTTCAAGGAGAATTTTTCGATCACCTCACTAAAACCTTCAACCATAATGCCGTTTGGCCACGTTGCCAAAGATTCCAACATGTGGTTTTGTTATTCTTTTGACATTGAGCTCTTTTTGCTTTTTATTTTTTTTAAATACATCGCTGCCCTCTTTTGTTCTTGTTTTTTGCTGTCCTTTCTTTCTTTGACTGATGTTGTAGATTAAGTTCTAAAAGGTTTTTGTTGCTGCTTATTGCACTCTATTTTCCAGTTTCTCTAATCAGCTTTGTTTGTTTTGTTTTTTTTCTAACAGGTTCCAACAGGTGCCACTATTGTCTTTTGTTATTGTGTTTTGCTCTCTTTTCTTTCTTTATCTATTCTCGGGTTGCCCAGCCAGGTTGCAACAGGTGTTATTATTGTCCTTTGTTACCATTTTTTTTTTACACTCTTTCTTCTTCTTACTATTCCAAATAAACACAACAAGATTATTTTTGTTTGTTTGTTTGTGGAGCACATTTCTTTCCTAAGACTATTTTTGTCATGCTATGCTTGGGCATTGCTGCATTTTTAACGCAAACACCTGGCCGGAGAAGCCAAAGTGTGCGCGTCGTAAATCAGGGGGTCCGCACGGACGCGGGAGCGCTCTGAGAATAAGTGCAACCCGAGAGCGCTTGGCCCCATTGTGACGCCCTCATAGAAATCCACTTAGCTCCCACTGAGGCCGTCAGCGGGTCAACTGGAGCAGAAGCAAGATCTCGGCCCCTCTGGATGCCTTTGAACTTTACTGCGGCCCCTAATACCGCCCTGACCTCTCACCCCTATTACAGGTAATAAAGTTTACAGCAGTCCCAAACTAAGCCGTGTAAAAGGCGGGGGGGAATAACCTCCCACCTAAAAGGGCCACAAATGGGGACAAGCTGGCAGGGGCAGTGCAGAAAGGAGCCAAAAAGCCAAACAACTTGTTGGATGCATGAAAAGACTTGCCTGCGCGGTTCGACTGGTCGATCATGGGCTGCACTATTCTCCTTCTGGCGTTGATGAACCTGGAGGAGGACGAGAAAGGGAGCAGGAAGAGAGGGAAAAAAAAGAAGAGAGAAAACAAGATTAAAAGAGCTGCTAAAACGACCTTGAAAAGCTTGTAAGTCAAGATGATAACACATATTGCTATGCATGTAGGAAACAGTTAAAAAATGGGACTGTCAAGAAAAAGCAACAGGTGGCGCTATAACTCTTAAGCAATGGGGAAATGTGCGCAAAAGGGGAAAGCAACACATTTAGGAAGGGGGCTCAACCAATAGACTGATAGTGAAGTGGGGTTAATCTGGAGTCAAGGATTAACATATTGGGGCCTTTCAATTGACGCACGACAAACTTCAGATGTCTCACAGCCAGTCAGTGGAGACCATTTATAATATTGATCACATTATTTAAAAAAATAATAAATAAATAAAAAAATCAAGTTTTATTTTGTTTTTGGATTGCAAGTAACCCCGGAAAGCCTTTTGAATTTCACTAAATTATCCATAATTTCAAATTATCAGATTACACCGTTAATTAAATGGAAACATATTTAAAATAAACAAAACATAACTATTATTATATATTATCCTAAATTAACGTACGTATCTTACGTTTCTTAAATGTTGAAAAGTGTATAAAAAAAAAAAACATTTTCGTGAACTTTGGGGAGTAAATATGTGGACAAAAAGACAACATACGCAGAAAATTCCAGTTTTTATAAAAAAATAAAAAAAATACTATGACAAGAAACTTCCCTTTTAACCACGTGACTGCCATACCATCATGAATAAAAAAAATATTCTAATATAATTTTACTTATAGTAAAAGCGTTCAACTTTGAATCTGTTGTTTGTTCATTCTTAGCGCCTCTCTCTCACACACACGAACGCGCGCGCACACACACTCTGACCCGCTGTGACCCAACCCCTGGTGAATCGACCCTTTGACCAGTGCGATGACCCCGAGGAGAGCCCAGCCTCTCGGGGATTTGGGGACTTGATTTATGTGTTCCTGCTGTTGCCCCCAGCCGGACTCTTGCATTTCACGTCTTAAAAGGGGAGCATTAGCCAAAAGTAAGGGAAACAAAAGTCCCCCCACAAAAAGAGGAGCTTTTCAAGGGCCGGGGCCCCGGAGAGCAGCAAGAGGAGAGGAGCAAAACAAAAGGGACGCGTTTGACCCCTCATTACAGAAGGGACGTGTCTCATTTTGGATACAAAGTGCTGGCAAATTAACAGAAAAAAACAAACACGAGATGCGTAGCGCCATCGCCCCAAATAAGGAAGACAAACTTTTGCACAAATCTGCACTGTGAGTTATTGAGTTGAGTTATTAGAGTTTTGTGTTTTATGGCGAGCCATCAAGCTTGGGCGCCACGTTCCACCCACATGCAAAAACAAATCATTTGGCAATTTAGTGTCGCCAGTTCGTCTCGTCGACATCCTTCAACTTTGATAGCAGGCTGAAAAATGTTTAGGATATTTAATTTCTCTTTCATTGACCAACGGAAATCACCAAAAATGATTCTTAAATGACGGCTGCAAGCCAAAAATGAAAGACTTGGTGTCTTGAGACTTTTTTTGTGAGTCTACATTGTGAAGATGCGTACATTTCATGTTGCTTAAGTGAAATTCATTTTAGTGGCAGATTTTCAAATTCTTTCAGTAGGAGCGGTCAAATTCGACCCTAAAATGACCGCTTTAAACCAAAATGGATGACTTCCCGTGTCTTTTTTTTTTGGATGTCTATAAACTTTTTGGCTGCTCTATTATTGATGTGCCGACTACATTTCATTTTGCCAAATTCAACTGAATTTTCAAAATATTCTGGCAGGCAAGTTATGAATGAACCAAAATGGCAGACTTCATGCGTGTCTTTTAGGACATTGCTTTTTGAGACTTTTTTTTGGTGGGTCTACACACCCACCAAATTTCACGTAGTTGCATCAAAATGGCTGCTGGGGCTGAATTTTTCAAATATTCCGAAAAGTTTGACTTTGAATGACCATTTGAAATGATGCAAAATGGCTGCTTTAAACTTTTCAGACACGGCTTCTTGAAAGTTTTTTTGTGGGTCTACTTGTGATTGACAGATTCATGTTGTTTCATGAAACTGGCTTTGTTTTTTTTTTTCCAACTTTGTTGGACTAAAATGTGGGGAATTCTGTGTCTGTTTTGGGGGTGTGAGGACAGTGCGGGAGGAATGCGAGAATGCACTGACATGGCAGAACACCATCAAATGAGAGAACGTCTGGAGTTTTATCACCAACACCCCCCCACCCCCCACCCCTTCCACCAGCCCTCCGTGGCGTGGGCCTGTTTCGCTGGGGGAGATATGGGAGCGTTGAGGAGCATTCCTCTAACTCCTCTCCTTTGCGGGCCCTTTACAGAAGGTCAACCGTGGGCCAGCGCTGGCTAACTGTTGACCTCCTACCCCCCTCACACACCCCAGGCCCCCTTCCATAATATATTTTAAAGCCTCCTTTTTATATTCTCTCCTGCATCACATCCACAAACACGCTGATGCGAGATGCAAGACACACTTCTCAGAAAGTGTTTGTTCCGAGTAGATTGTGACCACCACATACAAAACAAGACAGAAAAAAACATTTTAGAGAGCAACATCACTACTGTACATACATTACGACATAAAAGTATTGCCTCCATTTAGAGAGAGTCAGTTGAAAATTGCGTTTATTATGCCTCATACTCCTTGCAACTACTACATTTCTTAAGAAAAAAAAAACTCTATAGAAAAAAGATGACAATGGTGAAGTATCACAATACCGCTAGTATCATGATACTTTACTAACAATACTGATATTGTCACAATATTTTGCCCAAGACAATATTTTGTCAAATATTCTGAAAGTATGGCAATAATTTGCCAACATACTTTTCCAATGATACTGACTGGATCACGACACTACCATGATGCTGTATCAACAATACCAGTCCACTTAAGTTTTTATGATTGAAATGACAGTCACATTTTGCTAACAATCTTGAAAGTATCGTGATACTTTGCACGTGATACTGACAGCATCGCTTTACTTTTCCAATGATACTGGTATCACAATATTGTTACCAAATAAACCATAGTGTCAGGATGTGTTAGCAATGATACTAATAACTTTTGTTTCCTATATCAATTTCATCACAATATTTTGCTAACAGTTCTGAACATATTCATCTACTATATATATATACTGTAGCATTCACTGTAATATGCCACAGTATCATGATACTGAAATTATTGATATTATTACCATGTTCTCACAACACTGCATTCAAAAGTGTTATTATTCACTAACTATACCGATGGCGAAGACATCACAATACTTTGCCAAATATACCAATATCACGATACGGTGAAAGATAACTACAGTATTGTGACACTTGACCTGTGATACATCATGATGTTTTAACAATTCTGAAAGTAAAACAATAGTTGAATAGTTGATATTTTTGCTAGCGTTACAAATGGTATCACGATACTTTACCTACAATACCAGTAGCACTGACCACCATTGCCAAAAGCATCCCGATACTTTGTCAATGATGCCAAAAACCTCACAATGCAGTGTTTAGAATACAGACAGACAAACAGATAATTGATTTTTTTTTTAAATGTGCACTCTTCCTACTGTACATACAAAACTTGATTAGAGAAAACACCTCGTTTAAGAGTGGACTGTTACGCCCATCATGTACGTATTTGCTTGCTGGGCCTGTTTTATCACTCCTTATCATGCCTCCCTTCTCTGGTGGAAAGTGGCAGTCCAGTTTCGACCCATACTGCACGACCCCCCCCCCCCCCCCCCCAACTCCCTCCTCCCGCCAGCTTCCTGTCCCCGACGTGCCCGTATCTGAGGCCAGATGCACCATGGGGCCTGGAACAAAGGAGAAAATGCCTCTCATAATAGCAGCCGGGGGAACGCGAGGCAGAATGGATGGAAAGAAGAAGGAGAGAGAGAGGAAAAAAAAGGAAAGCAGGCGCTCTCACTGCCAGCGTTAACAAGCCGAGCCGAATGAGAAGACGAGGAGTAAACGGCGAGCTCCCCTTCACCTTCGCACGACCCCCGAGCCACCATACATGCCCAGTGTTTACGGCCTCCCCCAAGGCAACACAATGAGGCTCACTATTCAATGGCGGCCACAATAGTCCGGCTATTTTGGCCCCAAAACGGGGCGAGAGGGGGGGTGACACACACACACGGGGTGACCTCATATAAAAATGAAGACCCGTAGCCTCGTCGTGGGAGCCAAGCGCCTGCAGTTGGGAGTCCCACCAGGGACACACGCACACACACACATGCCGTCCATGTGTTGCGCCACAACTGAGGACGCTATGCGGTCTTTGTTGATGCGCCTCCAGAATACAGAGAGACCTCAGTGCTTCAAGGCCTTCAAAGTGTGTACAAGTTGGAGGAGGACCAACATTTTCGGGCGGTGGGGGGCCTCAAAGCTGTGTTTCGGGGCGTATACGTCAAGAGTAACTCCACAAGTGTCTTTTACCTTTTTGGTACCAAAACAGTCCACAGGTTGTTTAATTTAACGTCCAGTTGAAATTTACTGTCCAAATAAAATAAACAAAAACAGCAACAACAACTTAATGCTAATCCATAATGGGAAACTCCACCTCGGGCTAATGAAGAGTATTAGTGTCCAGTGTTGTAATCCTTTAAAGCAGTTGTGTCCAAACTACGGCCTGGGGGCCATTTGCGGCCCGCCGTCCATTTTTCAGTGGCCCGCGACATATGCTGAAAATGGCATTTGACTCAGTTCAAATAAAATACACACAACAAAAATGTTTGGAGATGGTCAAAGTAAGAAGGGAGGGTATCGAAAAACAGGTGCCATTAAAGGTTATTTTAGTTAACTAAAACTAATGAAAAAACTAAAACTAGAATTCAAAAAACAATATTGTTACCGAAATAAAATAAAAACGAAAATAATCTTAAAAAAATTAAAACTAACTGAAACTACATTTTATGTTTACAAAACTAACTAAAACTAACTATAATTATAGCAGACGTCCTTCATTTTTGTCTTTGGTCATTAATTTAATGCATGAGCCTTTGGGGATGATTTTAAGTGTGATTTTTAGTAGATTTATTTTGATATAAACCGGAATAATGACGTTTGAAAGTATGTCACACAGAAGTGACGTCATCTAGCAGCAGCCAATAGAAAAGCACCTTCAGATGACGTCGCTCCCACTACTTGCTGTCGACTGAAGATGACATCACCTGTGCTGAGGAAGTAGGTAACGACCAATCATGGCTCAGTTTACTGACCATACCCAGAAAACAGGTGAGCCATGATTGGCCGTTACCTACTTCCTCAGCACAAGTGATGTCATCATCAGTCGACAGCAAGTAGAAGAAAAAATACTATTTAAATGTATTGTACATGAAAAAAATAATGAAGTTATCAAATTAATTCTGGACAAAATATTAACTCTTCATTGCTGAAAATTGTTTAATGAGTCAAGTATCTCTTTAAGCAATGGATATTTGAACACAAGCAGTGGAGCAATACACACATAAACATTACTGATGCATATATTCTTTATCCTCTGTGAAGAATGACTACTATTATCTCTATATCGACAAGTATTTTTAGTTTACAAAAGTGTCTTCAACGATGAATAATTTTTCTTTTACAAATTAATGAAACAAATGATTGAAATGAAATAAAAGTTTCCTATTATTTCCATTAGGGAGAAAAATGACTTTGGAATTTAAACAAATCAAATTGACTTTTGGAACTATTTCTTCATGATTGGTCCGCAAAGACACGTGGAATGTGACTGCCAAGCTAATGTCCTATTCTCATGACATCACACACATATACTCTACATCTCACAAATACACGCACGCGCACACACAGGTGTACGTGCGGCGCACGTGAAATGACCAATTAAAAGCAAGAAATTGTCTTTTTCATCAGCTGCCTCGGCGCTGTGACCGATCGGGAGGTAATTTAATAACGAGCTGGTGGAAAGATGCAGATTGGAGATACAAAAGGTTACGAGGCAAGCTCGCTCATTTAAATTCACCGTACAAAAACACATACACACACCTGCAGACAACTAGCAATATCACATTAGGAGAATGATACGCAAACACTAAGCAGGACTTATTTTGGCCTATTTGGGCGCACGCCAACAGAGGTGCACGATGCATATTAAAAATCTGGGAGAGTTGGAAATAACTGGCCCGCCACCGCGCACACGCTCCCGCCGGCTGCCACTCAAGGTGATTTAAGAGAGTAAAAAAAACAAAAAAAAACAAGGAGAAGGCGAGAACTCGGCATGGCCGCTTATCGGCTTGTCAGTGCGTGGATGACATCCATTGTTTGCTCCTCAAACCGCAATTAACGCCTCGCCCACATGTGCTTCCTGCACACACGCAAACTAACAGTAAACTGGTTAAACTTTTACTTGTGGGGGAAAAAAAAAGATGATTTATTCGCATAATAGCACTTTCACATGACAAGATTTAGTAGTAGAATTGAAACACGCACACAGTAAGAAAATAGCTCATCTGTCACACTTGATCAGCGACAAATATGAATTGACGGCAAAACACAAGGCTTTTGTTTGCGCTTGTACAATAATAGAATTCTCCATCAGGCACATAACGAGGTAAACAACAAGTTGACTTTCTTTTCATAAGTAACAACAAAGAAGATGGATGATATGATACCACTGAAAAGTGTCACAATATTTTGACCAATTTTTTTTGCCACCAATAGTGCCATGATACATTGCCATTCTATCACTAATATAGTAATGCAACACATCTACAGTACTGACAGTTTAGTATCATTCATACTGATAGTATCGCGGCACTTTAGCAATGATACAGTATCATGATACTTTACACCAAAGGTATCACAATACTTTGCCTATGATAAACACATTTCATCAACAATACAAAGGTGGAGGGGGAATCACAATATGTTGTCATCAATTTTTATCGTCTCCACAGATACTACCAGTATCACAATACTGTGATACTGGTAGTTTTATGATGCTCTGCACCAATACCGATAGCATTGCGATACCAAGAGTAACAAAGTATTTTTAAGTATTGAGATACTTTGCCTAAGATGGACAGACAAATGAAACTTTATATCAATACTTGCCACAAATTCTGATAGTATCACAACACGTACTTTGCACCAAATACTGATCGTATTGAGATATTTTGCCAAAAATACGACAGCATCACAATCCTTTAATGATACCAATAGTATCCAAAGACACCGATAGTATCATAAGAGTTTGCCAATGAGAGCATCGTATCAACATATTAGTATTGAGATACGTAGCAAACAGTATCACAAAGCCAACAATATCACCATGCATTAGCATTATGACGCGTTGCCAACAATACTATCCTGTATTATATTATACTGGAAGACCAAAAACGTCCGTGAGACTCACTTAGGCACACGCGCACATGCACGGCCATAAACCAAATAAACAGCGCTCATGTTTCTTTTGTGTCCGTTTGACAGACTGATTATCAACATGACAAGAGGTAATTTGCAAATTAGATTAGCAGCAACATAGTTTGAAAGCTGCACACTCACATTGGGAATTTTATTTTATTTTTTACCAAATTCTTCAGCTTGTGTCAATGTGCTCTTAAACATTGAGCTTCCCTTAATTCCCTTTTTTTATTTTTTTTTTATTTTAGTCTTATATCACAGAACACCACCTGAGAGGCTACACCTGCTTGTGAGTGATGTTGACAAAATCTGAAGAAAAAAAAAAATGAGACTAACATCCTGATGATGTGTGTATGTACAGTACAGCATGTGAATGACATCATGTTGTGAATTTGTTTTTGGAATTACCATGGTGACCAACTTGCTGGGCATTTGCCTAACTGCAATCAAGCAGCGTGTGCGTGTGCGTGTCACGCAAAGACGTGCTGACATTTGTGGGGCGTAGCGCTCATCCGTGCAGCTTCCTGTTTGTTTTCCGGAATATTCCTAACGAGCCGGACCTCGTCAGTTTTGTTGCCATTCTAAACACGTTAGCTGATTTTTGAGTATACAAAGCACAACCACAAACAAAAGAGACATTAAATTTGTCTTTAAAAAATGATGAATTACAAAAATAGATGAACACATTCATATAAGAAAAACTAAATACATATATTTGTGTTCACTAAGTGAATCTGGAGAGATAAACTCCAGAAGCAGGGCCCAGGCCTGCCTGGATCATTGCCCGCCCAAGAGAGGCCTCAGATCGGACACGAACGTCAATCACACCTCTTCTCACAGACACAAAGTACCAGTATGGACCTTTTTTCCCTCCTTCTTTCCTATTTCTTTCTTTTTTTTTTTGTCTAAAACATCAAACATGTTTGATACCACTTTTTTTTTTCTCATACCGATAGGAGTAAAAGTACTCAACTTGAGTAGTCACCGATACTGGTATCACTAGTACTTAAGATAAATATCTTCCAACTTCCTGAACTCATTTGCTCCCCCAAAAAAACGTATAAATATGTTCTATTTTAAATATTACCATGCTCCCAAAGACGTATTTATACGTTTTTTTTTAAATTTATTTTTTTTATGCTAGAGCATACAGAAGGCTTTGATGCAGCGTCTGAACTTATGAGAATGGTTGAAGAAATGGTAGTGATTACAAAACCGGCCAGCAGGTGGCAGCAGAGTATGAGAGATCAACCAGAGCCATATTTTCCCTACAGTTTAAAACAGATTTGTGAATAATGATGAAACTTTTCTAATGCTAATTGCTGCAAAACGGTTGGAAACTGATAGAAATATACTTTTTTTTTTTTTCTTCCCCCAATGAAAGAATCTGTTTTGGTAGGTTCCACGTTTTTTTTTTTAATACTAATAGAACACCATATTTTGTGGGCCTTGCAAGATCAGTCAAAATTCAGTAAAACAGTCTGATCATAAAATGGCCACAAGAGGGCGGTCGGACTGATATAAGCCAATGTCGCGAATACTGACACCTTGAAATAAGGCCTGATATCGGCCCTCGCCCATTCCTAGCGATTAACTCATTTTTACACTTGCATGACAGTTACATGCGCTAAAAAAACATCTTTGCCATTTAAGTCAAGATATTGTGTTTTGGCTTAATTTTGACGTTTAACTATAACCACTGCTTAAATTATTTTGACATGTTATACAAATTTTCATAATAGCAACAGTTTGACCCTAAAATGGATTACTTTAATTATTTCCTTAATTTTGTATATCCTATGGAGGAAAATTGCTTCCAGTGTGTCTCTTTAAGAAGCTGGTTGTCATGGACACGGTTATACACAAATACATGTCTGTGAATATGCGTGTGTGCGCGTGTGTGGTTGTCCAACTTGTCTTCCCGCTCTGTAAAACCAGTTTAGCATGAGCTTCACACCACTTTTAATGGATGCTGGACTTATGCACAAAAGCGCAACAGTGCACGGTGTGTGTGTTTTTAAATGTGAGTATGCATGTGCATGCATGTGGAGGGGGGAGGATTAGGTGACCCCCACAGCAGCTCTTACTTTAAAGCCCCTTTTAAATTTCACACTTTTCTTATGTTTCCACTTTCCACACACCGCATGCACGTAATCCTCCGCCCCCTGTTAGCAGGAGCCGAATCCGACAGTGTGTGCGTGTGCGTATGAGATATTGCTCACATGTCTAAACACAGCCAGCAAGGCCTCCTGGCTAATAACAGCCTGGCATTGCCCCAGCCAGGTGACCCCCGCCTCACCTCGCCACAAGTCTGCTCGTTAAAATGTGGCCACTTTTATGTGGGTGTGTTGATAGGTTTGCAGGTAACACACCCTGAAACCTCATCTATGACAAGCATGATGATCTGCGACAGTCAAATCGCCGGATGAATATTGGAAACATAACTCACAGCTTAACAGCGCGGTTATTAATAGTGCAAGAAAAAAAATGACAGTATTGCTATTAATACGCGTGCACGAATTGATATTCTTCACTTCATGGCCAGGCTGCGAGCCGGCGGGCTGGCTAGCGTGCCGTGAAGATGGAACAGATTTATGAGCAGTGAGGAGATGAATTCATAACACGCGCACACACACACTACAACGAATCATGATAATGGACAAAGTGGAATGACATGACTAAAGGTTTTGGGACGCTAGATTGAGATGACAAAAGTTCACGAGGGACGCCACTTGTGACTTCATAATAGACTTGTGTACGTGTGTTCTCGTTTTTCTATCTTTGTGTGGCCCACCTTTAATACGCGGACGGTCTTCCGAGAGTGGAAATTTTTAATGTTTCTCCCACAAAACATTGGACTGTGAGTGAGTGAGTGAGTAGGCCTCCTCTCATTCCAACACACACATATGGACACCCCCACACACACAAGAAAGACTGAACCCGATGACCGGACTCACCGGACCAGTTAAGCAGTCCTCGCACCGGTCTCGACAGACGAGTCCGTTCCACGGTTTGCCGCAATCATTGTTATTGTCGGGCAGATAGCGTCAGCCGGGCCGAGGGATTCCCCGGGAGCTGATGTCAAATCACGATAAGCCAGAAATCACGCTTGACTCTCTTTTTTTTTTTTTTTTTTTTTTAAATACCGTAAGATGATCACAGAAATGGAATAAAACCAGCTGCACTTTTCTCTTATGACATCCATCTTATTTTACAAGACAAGTACATACACTAAATGGGCAAAAGTATTGGGACAAGCTATAAAAAGGTGTGTTCAGATGAATTTGGTGATGACATAAAACTGAACATCATCAATATAAGTCACCTGACAGACATCCAAACAAATCAATCTGTTTTCTGCATCCACATGAAAAAAATGATTGTTTTCTTCATTGTATCCCATACATCAACTAGGAATGTAACGATAAGCGCAATATCGTGATATCCTGTTATTAAAACTGCCACAATATCGTCGACCACATGTTCACGATATTTAAATGCAACACATTTGTAAAAAAAAAAGTCAGGTTGATTTCCATTTGTGCAGTTCTAGCACCCTCTGGTGGCTAGTTTTTTTGTTTTTTTTTAGTGCAATTTAATTTTTATTAGAGATGTTTTGGCCCTTCTATGTTTAAAATCTACACTAATTGTCAGATAAAGGGGAACATAATATGCCTGTGAAGCAAGTCAATATGTGGAGGACCTCAATGTGTGCGTGCATTAATAATAATAATAATAATAATAATAATAATAATGTTATGGACAAAAGCACAAAATTGTGCTTTTTTTTTTAGTATGACCTCATTTTTTTACAATATTGTTACCTTTTTTAAAATATCGCTAACCTCCCCCATAATATCGTGATAATTATCATATTGTGAGCGCTATATCGTGATAATATCGTATCGTGACATTTGGATATCGTTACATCCCTAATGTCAACCCACTTAGTAACAGACAAAAAAAATGTAGCAAAGATGTGTGCGTTGTCTCTTAATGCTATTGTGTACACAAGAAATTGAAAGAGTCCGATTCTCTCCTTCCAGAAAGGCCGTGATGGGCCCCTCCCGCTTTTAAGTAGCCGCCGCTCGCTTTCTCCTGGCTTTTAAGATGTTGCTAAAAGCGGCCTTATTGACCAAACAATGGCTCAAACGCCGCCTTTTAAAGGCCCGTGATTAAATTGCGCGCAGGAAGGAGAAACCCGATGACCCTCGCATTGATTTTTGCATCAGCAGAGCGTGTAAGCGCAACTTAGGGAAAATCTCCTCTGCTTGCGTGTGTGCGTGTTACAATACAAGCATCGCTTCCTGGTGTGCGAGTGTGTTCTCGCTACACGTGCCGAATGATGCCAAATGAGCAACGAGCCACAAGGAGATGATGACAATGACAGCGCGCAGTTCTCGATATGACTCAGGAAATACTAGCATGTGTTAAGGGAAATAATGTCTGCCCGTAATAGATAGTAGAAAGTTTGTGTAATGGAGTGAATGACAAACACAAAACTTAATCCATACAGTGAGTTAGTGCTGCTCAGTTGTACACTTTATTTCCTACGGGAATTTCTTTAAATAATCCCCAAAAATATGTTTAGTCGGTCGAGAAGCTAAAGGCTAAACGAGGGCTTGGCACCGACTGATCACATGACTGCGCAGGTCCCCTTAAGGACACGGCGGTGGTGTAAAGTGCCCCTCCCCTCCGTTCAAAGGGGGAACCTCCCTGGTGTGGCGTCGCGGCGGCAATAATTCATGAGCAATCCGCGCCCCTTGCCGGCCTTTAGCATTTTTTATTTAATCCGCCGAGCTCCGCCACTGCTGCCGGCTCATCAATAATACACAGCGACGCGTGTTAACACATCCGCGCGGCGCCCGAGTGCACGTGAGGGACTTGGCGGGCCAGAATAGTGTCATTGTTAGAGTTAAAAAAATAACATTTTGCAGATCTGAATTAGATTATCGATGCTTTTATATTCTTTCTATCTCGACAGATCACCAAGATTGAGATACATGACGTAAAAGGACTACACGTGTATTTAAAACCACATAACTTTGCAACATAACATATAGTCCAGTAGCTTAATGCTAACACAAAATGGGGAACACCATGGATGAGCTAAAGAATAGCATCGGTGTCACATTGTTATGGCCTTTAAAGAAACGGATATTTGAACTTGAAAAAATTGAGCCACATGTAGACAGACAATATTCTCAAAGGCATATATTCTTTATCTTTTGCGAAGAACAACTAAATTACTGCATCTTACTGAGGTGCTGAGACCTGCTTCATGTACAGTGAATCAGTTTGTCTGTATAGTACTGCCCCCAAGTGGTGAAGATGTGCGCGCCAGAATGGGGCAGCACAATGTCCATTGAATTGAAGCAAAAACTGTTCAAATATGAAGTACAACACCATAGAGTGCCATTTTTCTGATTAAAAGAACAAAATGCTTTGTTGTTTTAATTCATTCACTATGTGAGACTCACAGTTATGCAAGAATGTATCAAAATTAATATCAGATAGTAAAAAAATTTCCATCAGTAATCATCAACAAGGAACACGTCTGTGCGACGCTTTTTGACATGGCTCTCAGTGTGTAATCGTGTGTGTGCGTGTGAGTGACTGGCAGCCAGGCAAATTGACTCCACCAAATCAGAGGGTCAGGAGGTAACATCACCAGGGGGTTGCTATGACGACACCCAATGGCAACGGAGCTTCCAGGGCAGCACGACAACACAACATGCCAGCGAAATGGCAGAGCTGTCTCTCCTTCTCTTGCCTCGTGTAACCTCTCTCGCGCTTGTTATTGTTGTTGTTGTTGTGTACTTCCCTGCCACAGTGCATGGAAAATATAAACACACAACAACAATACACACGTACGCACAATATGAGGGGGCAGCAGGATCCGAGCATGTTGGTTTTAACAGCTAATACCTCCTAGATTAACCACCCCCGGCTACCATCACGCACACACATACGAACAGAGATTACCCTCCCACGACGTACACACTGTGTGCGCACACACCTTTAGGTTGTGTGTCTAGGCCCCTAGACAATATGTGGTGAAATAAAAACTGGTATACCCAGTTTATTTTGGTTGGTTTGACAACTGAAGAAAAACAAGCTCAAAAATGGTGGTTTTGCACCAAAATGGACGACTTCTTATTGCTTTTCAGGCAGGTGTCCTCTGGACTTTTTAGTGCGTTCTGTTATGATCGACCAAAATTCATGTTGAAAGTTTGAACTTGAATTTAGAATGGATGGATTCCCCCCACCCAACTTTACAAATTCTCAAAAATAATGATTAAACTTTTAATGGCATTGGCAAGAAATGTTGCTAATTAAGCATTGTCCATCTGTCTATGAAAGCTGGTTCTGATTGGTTCTCAATTGGGTGATTTTACCCAAAAATGGCTGCTTCAAACCAAAATGGCTGACTCCCTATTCAATTTAAGGCATGACTTCTTGAGTCTACTCCATGACAGACATGTCTACCAAATTTCATGTTACTCCGTAAAACTGGTGACTGGGGATCATTTTCACAAACTTTCCAGGGGGCGCTACAGAGTCAATTCAGGACCCCTAAAATAAAAACATGCTGCCCTTTATATGTGCACTTGCCAAAACTGTTGCGTTTTCACGCATATTGAGGCCTACAAAAGGCGATTGAGGCGACACACACATGAGCTTTTATCTGTGCTGAAAGAATTGATCCCCTGATGGATTTCAGCGAGGTCACCTGATGTAATAACCTCCACATGGGCTTCCCTGCGGTCCTTATTCCACCCCTTTGTGCATGTGCGCGCGTGTGTGCGTGCTGAATTCTCCATAGACTGCCTGGCATGCTAATCTGCTGCCTGTCTCCGGAGCTCTTCCCGTTGAACAATGGCGGGCATCATGTTAACATCATTAGAGGGATTAATCTCCTCTCCTCCCTCCTTATCTTCTCCTCTTTTTTTCTTTTCATCTCAATTTGCCTCTCCCTCGCTTTCCAGGATTCATTTTTTTGCAGATCAAATGGGGGCCACGCTTAGCCGGCCTGCGCCGGCCCTTTAATTAGCCGCGGCTAATAACGCCGAGCGTGCGCTGATAGGCATCTCTCTGATAAGTCCACGTGAAGACGACCCTCTTTCTACCTTTTCCCCTGACGCTATCTCAGGTTAAAAGCATAGTTTTGAGTCCAACTCTGCACCCAATTAAAAAAAAAAAAAAAAAAAAAAAAAAAAAAAAAAAAAAAAAAAAAAAAAAAAAAAAAAAAAAGAGGCCCCTTCCAGCTAAGCTAACCTGCTAGTGAAGAATCTTAATGACTAATATACGGTGAATTTTTAAGCAGAAATGCCACAAATCTTCAAAGAAATACCTTCAACGGTCAACAATTTAGAGTTAAGGTGCAACGAGGGAAACAAAAAGGAGGAGTCGGACAACCTATGATAGGAATCACTTGAAAATTTGTAATTTAAATCCAGCCCAAGAGAAGCATGTCGCAAAGACAGACGGCGCTCTTTCTACTTTTTCCCAAAGCTAGGTCAGGTTAAAAGCCTTGTTTGGGGTCAAACTTGGCACCCAATAAAAAAAAAAAAAAAGGTTGCTTCGAGCTAAGCCAACCAGCAAGTGAGGAATCTTAATGAAGAATACGAACAATCCTGAAGCAGGAAGGTCACAAATCTTCAAAGAAACATCTGTAACGGTCAACAATTTGGAGTTCAGGTACGATGGTTCAAAAAAATGCAACTAAGTGTTAATATACGATAAAATCTTTAAAAAAAACAAAAAAAAAACACTTCATTCATACATGAGAAATTAAGCTAATGAAAAATGTCGCACAGACAAGTTGGGGGGCCAATCAAAATCAAAAGCATTTTAACGTAGACCATTAAAAAAACGTGAAAATGAGCCCACGTTAAAAATCGAGCCTGGTCCGTGTGCTAATCACCTCTAACTTTCTGCGTGCCTGATGATTTTTTTTTTTTTTATGTTTTCCAATGCTTGTTTGACTCTTAATTAACGCTGCTTTTCGGAAAATGACTTGAGGCCATATCTGTTTAGATTGATCCGCACCAGCGTGATTCCGTAAGCGGAGTGTTTCTGTGTTTGGGAAGGGGCGGAGGCGGAGGACGGTGGGGGGGGCTGATGTTGGAGTGGCGGCATTAATTCCGATCACCGGCAGCCGGCATGGCCTGAGGGAAGGATGAGATGTTGTACGCATGATGCCGAGCTTCTCTTACCAGTTGTTGACTTGTAGGATGGTGAGGCCCGTGTCTTGTGCCAACTGCTTCTTCTGTTCCTCTGACGGGTACGGATGCTACGGGGAAAAGAAAATAAGCGCGCTTTAGTTCACTTCCTGTCTGGGGAGGCGCTTGCATGAATGTTGCCTCTATGTTACATCATGAATGGAAAATGTTTAGTTGTGTAAATCTAGAATTCTTCGGCTTCTCCAATTGTTCTAAGAAATGCTTGATCCAACGAGGGATTTGATTGTGAAGTTCAGAAATTCTACAACTTTCCTCTACGTAACCAATTAAAAGATCTACGCGAATGTATGCATATATTTGAGCCTGTACCGTAAATATCATCCTTGATGAGAGAAAATCCATAATAAATTCAAACTTGTTTTTTTCCCGTTTTTAGAAAAATCATTGACGATGTATGTCGTATAATCATCTCACCCTAAGGTTCAAATAAATTATTGAAAGACTCAAATTAATACAACATTCACGCGTAATGTTCGTGCACTTGGGTTTGGCTTTGACTGTGACTGGATGGAGACCTTTGCCAAACTGAAAAGAAACTTGGCTAAATTGATAAAAATAGTTTGTGAAATCACGCTTGTTTAGACTTAACTAAACTCACTAGATATTTGGTGTTTTTGTATTTCCAGATCCTAATAGAAAGTATATATTTCTAGCAATACGTCTAAGTGTCCTTTCAATACACATTAAAATAGGAGACTGAAAATATGCTGACACATACTGAGCAGCAACAGTATGTGTGCACCGACACAGCGTGCGCTCATACATAAAGAACACAACAATCAGACGTGTAAAATTGGTGTGGCGCCATCATGTTTATTTCTATTTTTTTTAGTCTTTCATGCCACATAATGAACAGGACTGTGTTTTGTTTGAAGGGCGGCAGACAGCAGAGGGGAGCCTCGCTCGTTTTTTTTGTTTTTTTGTTTTCCCCCTCCAAGCATTCCCCTTGTCCATGTGATGGGCTGTGAGGAAGGAGGAGGAGTAAGGAGGGGGAATACATGGAGGCTAATTTCATGCAGTAAGTTATAATTGCATTGTCGCCTCTGGCCAAACTGCTGTCCAGCCTGTGTTAGTGTGTGTATTCAAACAAGCATGTTAGAGTTTGAGTAACTCACAACAGTTTGCCAGAAACGTCAATAATACAATAATTCTCAATTCATTGGAAGAAAAGCATCAAAGTGCATCACAATATCCATTTAAATCAAGAAGGGGAATTTTGAGAGTTTGAATCTCTGTTAGATTCATTAAAGATGACGATGACCAAGGTGTAAACTGCCTCTTCTACATTCTCACAAGCACAATGAATACATCAGACAAACCCACAAACCGAATTAAGATCAACAAGACGAACATTTGAGTTAATTATCCAGCACTGCATTACTTAATGGAAATGGAGATGCTTGCTTATCTATCTTTGTCCTGCGATTGGCTGGGCGGCCAGTCAAAGATGTCCTCAACTCTCACCCAAACAAAACTACTCACCCATGACCACCCAATCAGCTTAAAAAAATGGATGGATGGACAAATTTGCTCAAAAAATAACTCAGATACAGCAAATGTTAGCATTTTTGCTGACTTAGTAAACTCAGACAGTTGATACATTGAGCTTTTTTTTTGGAGCCAAAGGGACATTAAAGTTGGATCTTCTTGAAGTGATGCAGTCAAGTCCAAATGTCTGTGAGTCAAACCGAATACTATGCTAGCATGGTAGCTAGCCACAGACTAGCTCGCTGCCAACCGGTTGCCATTTCTGAACAAAAATCTTATATGAGTTTTATAAGAAATCTGCTTTCTTTGCATCAGCATACCTTTTGTTTGCTATATTTAGGCGGACTTACGCAGTATGAAATGAAAATTAGGGGTATCATGGTATGCCCAAAATCAGGGTACAGCACATACATTAATTTGAAGATCACGGCTTTGGTTTGCCATGGGTTTAGTCAGGGAACAAAAATGCTCCAGCAAAGTGCAACATCGATAGTATGTCTTAAGTGAGCAATGCAGACAAGAACAGTAAACATCACCAACATCAGCCAAAACATTACTAGCCATGACGTCCACTTGCCTGAGGCCGAGCTGCACTGTTTTTATTTACAACGTGTGACAAGAACACGAAGTAGTTACACTCCTTACATAACATGATTTGTGCGGTATGCCGCATACAGAACGTTCTATACCGGAAAATCGGAACACATAGAAATCGGACATAACCACAAAGTTACGCAAGGACGGCCGACACGAGGCGCCGCTCTGCCGCCTCCATGCGTCGGACATCATAAAACGTCACTGTTAAGGCTTTTGCTTCGCATCCATTGGACCCGACGGCAGCGAACAAACGACGCGCCGCTAGCATGCAAATGTGGCCAGTGAAGCAGTCTCACTCGTGATATACAGTATGATGTTGGGGTTCGAGAAAGGGGGGCGGGTCCACGCCACAGGCTACAGCGCAAAACACACGCAGCCCGTTTGTGTGGTTAGCATACAGACACACATGCCGTGGATTCTTCTACAGCACACTCGACCTTCGTAAATTGTTTTAAGTTATGGACTAGCTTCAACATACAGACACCCCCTCTGCACATACACTTCAAAAATATGAAAACAAAGTAGTACATAGCCAGTAAAGTGTCACTATATACAATATTACCGGCTGCAGATAAAGAATATTTCGGGTAGAGTATGTTTGTTTGTTTTTAAAAATTGCATTTAATACAAGAAATGCTTTTACCATAAACAGTACACTGAAGCCCACAATGTGTTTTGATGCTGCTCTCTTGCTTTTGGAGCGTGCCAAACGAACTCCAATCTGTCACAACTGTGAAGTTTTAATATGGTGTGTGATACTGTGTCTCCTAATGGCCTTTGGCTTGGATTCAGCGTGCCGAGAGAGAGCGAGAGCGAGAGAGGGAACATGTTCTTGAAAGGAGCAGATGGAAAGTTTCTGCGCATCCTCCCCCCCCTCCTCCTCGCTCCCTCCGCTCTATCTTAATGATATGTCTTCTCCAAATATACAAGCGCTTTCATGAGAACTCGCAGCCTGCTCGCTGCAAGCATGTGGCTGCCAGGACAAGAGGGGAGGGACGCGAGGGAGGGTTATGTTTTCCCTCATCTTATCAGTCTGACTCTCTGCTATTTTTCCTGTTAATATAAGTAAGTGGGCCTTTGCCAAATCAAACTACAATGGGGAAAGGCACAGACCTCCGCCAAGGCCTTTTGTGGACTCACAGAAGGCTAGACGAAGGCGGCCTAAACATTATCAGAAGCACTGACCAACATTTACAGCCTTAATTCTAATACTGTGTTCATCTAGTCACAATAGTATTTCTCTTGGATGCAAGTAGATATTTTTGTCCAATCAGATTTCAGCCTCAATGTGCTTATCAAACCCCACCAGCTTCTCTGATGTGCATTTACCAAACACTTCTTTAATGAAAAATAAAACATTTTATTTTTCAAATTCATTCAAATTGCTCAACTTGACATTGTTATTCATGCAGTTAAGCCAACAGACTTCCAACACTATAAAACAACCACCTCTTAAGTTTGAACCCGGGGCATCAGAAACATTGAAAACAGCAGCGGCCCCAGAACTAAACCCTGTGGAACACCATGCGTTCCATTGAACATATGAATACATGTTGCACATATTCGTCCAACCACTTTCTTTCTTTTTTCTCAACATAATTAATACATAACATACCATCACAACAGCCATTGTTAAATTTTATTTATCGGTAAATATTTTATTATTATTTTTCTGATAAATATTGATCCTGAACTGGTCAACACAACAAAAACGAGTCATCATACTGTCAAAACAATGACACTTCCCTCTCACCCCATTAAAAAAAAGATGCAATCTTTCTAAAACCAGGAAATATTAGCATACTAAGTTAACTCACAATAAATTAACAAAAAATTAAAAAACAACACGCCACCATATCTTTGACTTTCATTAGAGGACTTAATTTTGTATTTTCACTACCGACACTCACCAGTGAGCCAGTATCAAAAATGGTACAACCCCACTGACTCATCATTTCATAACGTTAACGTTTTACTGGGAAAATGAATAATTATGAAAAAAGAAAAAACGTCACATTTTCTTAATGCTGCGATAAAACCACATGCTTCCCTACAGGGAGGTAAGTGTCACATGTTAAAAAGACTTTTTTTTTTTTTTTTTGCTGTGACGATGCTCCAGTTTACAGTGAGGAGGAGGATTATTTCACCGACGTCTTCATCTCGCCACGTCAGCACAAACAAAACCCCCCCGAGGAGCACCAAAAATACACTTTGACAAGAAACATAAGCGCTGACGTCGCCAATTCCAGTCAACTTCACAAGCGCTTGTGATGTTTCAAATGGCGTACGCGCACGGCTTTTTATTCGCCGTGAGACGACGTCTCTTCGTGTGTTCGACTCCATCCTCGTCTTGCCTCCTCGCTTATTAGCGTTGTGGCGATATCGCGCCGCATCTTTTCTATTTAAAGCTCACCCAGCCTGTTCGCTGGTTCGACACGGCGCGTTAGCTTTTAAAAAGCATAGCGCAAGGTTGGGGGGAATGTTTTTTGGTTGGGGGGGATTTTACCCCGTCACAGTTGTGATATGGCTGCAAAACAGAGGCCATGACGCTGCGTGGAAGAGTGGTGGCGTTGTGATTTTTCATCAGCAGATCGGCTTTGCCACAAGGCACCCAGATGCCAGCCACGCCAGCCAACAACTGCAGTAAACAACTTGTTAGTGGCCGGTGTTAGGAGTGCCATTTTGCTAGCTTGTTTGATTGAGGGGCAATTTTAAAAAGCTAACACGTCATATTCTTCTTTTTCTTCGTTATTAAAAATCTTAAGATGTTAAACAAAGCTAATTAATTGGCCAAGTCTTAGTGAGTACTGCCTCTGCAGTGCAAAAAAACAAACAAAATAAACAGTTGTCGCAACATGTGTTTTCATTTTGCATTTCCAGAAAACTTTAATAAAACAAGCTTGATTTGTTGTTTTTTGTCAATGTCGACACTGCTGCTTTGGCTAATTAGCATGTCATGCTAATGGCTAACATTCTTGTTTCATTTTGCACTTCCAGACTACTTTAATAAAACAAGCTTGATTTGTTGTTTTTGGTCAATGTCGACACTGTTGTTTTGGCTAATTAGCATGTCATGCTATTGGCTAACATTCTTGATTCATTTTGCACTTCCGGACAACTTTAACGAAACAATCCCAATTTGTTTCATTTATTTTGGTCAATGTTGACGCTGATGCTTTAGCTAGTTAGCATGTTATGTTAACTGCTAACATTCTTGGTCCATTTTCATCTGGAATACTTTGTGTGACTTTTGCGCATAGTGGAGCAACCATTATATGACGTAATAGTGTAACTCGCTTCATGAAAGTGAAACAGTAAAGCAAGTTTGTCTGTTTATTTTTTGGTCAGTGTTCACGCTGACACTTTAGCTGGTTAGCATTGCTTAGATACAGTGTAGCAGTAACATAACTTTTGCAAAACTTGTAGCAGTCGAGGCGAACAACAAATCAAATATAATTTGTTGCCACTTGCTACTCTTAACTAATAACTGGCACTTGTATAACTGTAGTATCTGTTCTGTACTTCTACATACAGATTGTGAGTACTTTTCCCACCTCTACCAATTCAGCAGCTAATGCTAACTTACTTAGCACACTACGAGTGTGACTCTCACTTTGCCTGGGCCGTGACCCCTTTTACACCGGTGTGCCCCCGGAGGATCAAAACGGTGTTACGCTGACAAGAGCTAGCATGCCGCTAATGGCCGCCTCGGAAAGACTTTTGTAAACAATCCACAAGCGGGACGTTGATTCCTGCTTGTTGACTTGGCAGGTGAGCGACAAGCCGAGCAGCGGGCCCGCTCCCAGACGGCTAATCCGGGGGGCCTTTTTTTGGCCCGAGGGTTAGATACACACACATATTCACACACACAAATTCAGGAACGCACTGTTTACTGCGAGTGCTGCCAGGCCAGTATGAGGTTGCCTTAAATATTTGGGGAGGTGAGCACATTGTTATGCCAAAACTCTGAGCAAGTGCAGACTTTCCAACACAAGCTGTGCGCACTCCCCAAATTTGCTTCCTGTTCAGTCGTCGGCTAGTTGCAACAGTCTTGTAAGGTAAAGGAGTCAAATTTGTATTTATTTATGTCAACTTTCCCTTTTACTCCTCTGCATTTACCAGCTTCATTACTCATTATTTCAAAATGATTTTTTTAAATGTTCCTTGAAGTGAAGTTATTTTATATACTTGTACTTTTACATATACACAAGACTGCTTGCAAGTGTCTGCCGACATCCCAATTGACTTGATTAGAGGAAGCGGGGAAGACCCGACAAGCAAAGCCAGGAAGAAAAAGACAGGATTAAAGAGAAAGAAAAGTGAGTGAACAAAACAAGAAAACAAAGCCCTCTCCAACCAAATTTCTTCTGATAGGGACCTGCTCCAATGTAGAATAACAAAATACACTCAAAAAATAATACCCCCCCCCCAAAAAAAACGCGCTTAAACGTCTCCGAGCTTGTAACATGAATAATTCAGAAATTGGCACTTTGTCATCGAGTGTCTCTCCATATCTCCTGGAGATAAAGGGGGAAAAACAGATGTTTTCATGCATTAATGAGCGCTTTTCCTCTCAAAAAAAGAAAACAGCTTTTGTTGGTTTAGGGAATTCCCTCAATGCTGCGGCCTTTTGGGAAACAAATGGAGTTAGCGGCGTGTGGAAAGCGTAGCTCATCTCGGGTAATTGATCATCGTCGGCAGCGTTTGTCTAATTCGCACTCCATGCCGTGTAAAATCCTGCTTCACAGTTGTGGGAAGAAACAAAGTACAAACACTTGGTTGCTGCACTAAAGCAGATTCTTCTGTAATTTACTTGAGTATTTAGTCTTGTTACTTTTTCAACCTCCGCATATAATAACGCCACTAGGGGGAAAACAAAAAGAAGAGTAAAGTAACCAGAGATTTACATTAGAGGTGCATTGATTAATGGATTAATCAACAAGTAATCAAATATAAAATGAAATGAAAATTACTTTTGATAATCGATTAACAATTTAGAGAGCTTGTTTAATTTGAAATTGTCCCAAATCCTTGGATTTTCAGCCTCTCAACAGTAAATATGCTCTGATTTCACGAGTCCTTTGTGAAAGCTGACTGATGATCTTTTTTCAAAACATGATATTTGCAAACATCTGCTTTCACTTTAGAAAACAGTTATCAACATTTTTGTCGATTTTCTGAGGGACTGAAACAGAAACTGGATCATCATCACTTTGGGCATTTTCTGCACTTTCAATTAGAAATGTCCTATTTTTCAGTAAAGGGAAGAAAATTCTTTTTTTTTTTTAATTAAAGGGATACTTCACTTCTTTAGCCCATTATAGTAATAAAAAATTAATATTTTGTCAATAATTAATTTGATACTTTCATTATTTTTCACGTACAATCACTACTTTTAAAAACACATTTTGCAACTTGCTGTCGACTGAAAATGACATCACAAGGGCTCAGGTAACCAATCACAGCTCAGCTTGTGAATGTCACATGACCAAACCTAGAAAACTGAGCTGTGATTGGTTACCTGAGCCCTTGTGATGTCATTTTCAGTCAACAGCAAGTTGCAAAATGTGTTTTTAAAGGTAGTTATTGTACGTGAAAAATAATGAAAATATCAAATTTATTAAGGGCAAAATATTAATGTTTGACTGACAAAAATGGCTGGATAAGTAAAGTATCCCTTTAAGTTGTTGTCATAGCTGAGATCTTGGAAACTCGTGAAGTGGAATGTGTTCCTGGTAGCATTGATGAATATGGCACAACAGATTAGAAGTAGTAAGATTTCAAGTTATCAACATGGGGTATCGCTATATGAAAATAGCACTGTTTAACATAACAATCAAATAGTGTTAAGAATTAAAGAGTTTGTGTTTCATAACCTGGCTCCTTCTGGCTTGGATGACTTGGCCACATATATATATTCCGTTATAACACTGCCACAAAGAAGCTACTTATTACTCGACTATGGTGTTCGCATAATGTGTTAGCAGTAAGCTAACAGACATTAATGGCAAAACCACATGCTGGTTTTGAAACACAAATGTCAATTCTCTGTTTTATGTGCAGTTTAACAGTAAAATTAAACAAAGAGTGACAATAATCAGCTCGAAATTCTACACTATCTGCCAAACTGCTGCTGTGAGATGAGTTGAGTTCAATGCCGCCACCATACAGCACTCGAGTACAGCTTTGAGTACTTTCACCACCTCTGCTTGCTTGTATATAGAAAGGATCCCGGCATGTATGTACACGACCACTGACAGTCAAGTCATGACAAAGCTCCATATCGGTCTGCGCTAAAAACGAGGGTGTGCTTCATTAGTCGTGGCCATTCCAGAACAGGGGGGGGGAGGCATCGTCGGAGGTGGGCCGAATGTTTGGCCACACCTGCCGCCCCTTTATGGCGCGCCGGCGGGCTGCTCGTTGGACTGCGCCTGATGAGCCGGGGCTAATTCAAGGGGTGATTATGTAGTTTGCTGGACCACTAAACCTCTTTAAGCCCGTAATTACTGCCTATTTGAGCGAGGGGAGGCACTCCAAAAGGCATCGGTGAACGGCAGCCACAGCTGGAGTTGTACCGCCGCTGCTTCGGGGGGCCGGGCCGCCATGAAAGTGGGGGGCTGGGAGGCGGGGATGTGCCACGATGTTGGTAAGAACAGGTTGACCCGTAGAACAGCAGCCGTCGCTGAGCATTAAAAAAAAAAAAAAAAGACAATTGTTTTGTGGCGTCTGCCAAACAGGAATTATGTTTCGTTACCGTTGCCATGCAGGTTGGGTAAGCACTCAGGGTTTTTCCTGCCTTAAATGGAGGCCATCCTTTCCCATCAGTAAGTATGCTACACCACCCCACCACTGGCTCACACAAAGTATTTATTGTTCTCTATAACACGTCAGCTGCCTTTAAAAATACTTGTATAAATTTACGAGATATCTAAGAAAATCCCCTAAATCAGGTGTACTGTAAAGCACATATTTTAATTAAAATGAAATCAGATATGACTAGGTATAAAACCATGAAACTGACCAATATATTGGTAGTGGAAAAGAAAACGTGTCAACTCTGAGGTAAAAACTCAACAATTGCAGTTAAAAAAATAATTAAATAAAATAGCCCAACAAGTATAATGCAGATAACAGTTGTCATGATGTCAGAACTTAAAAACAGGAGCTTAGAGTTGTCAAATAACTCACTTTTGTCATATTTGCTCCCCAAATCTGATTTTTAAAAACCCGTTGCTCCAGAGACAAAATCTTCCGGAATATCCCTTGTTTGCTAACAACGTAGCATACTACCAAACAGAGGCAGAGCAGGGGAAAAAGCAAAAAACAGAATTAGCAACATTCCTGCTTGACATTTAAGTTCATTCAGTAGTTTTGATTTATAATTGATTGAAAAATCAAACTTCAAACCGATAATACTTTGTATTTTAGTCACAAATTATGCTACGAATGTAGCAGCCATCGCTAACGCCGGCTTGTCTACAAGTGCTAATGTTAGCTTAGGATTGCTAGTGCTGTTATTTTGCGTTCTCTGTGAGTATTTATTAAAAGGATGAATTTTTTAAATCTGTCTCACCTGGATTTGGTGCTGGACTGTTTGACTTTGGCAGAAGTCAGAAAGCAGGTTTGGGACATTGACTAGCTCCTTTGAATTTGTCTTCACTACTTGATTCAACACTGTTGCAACTTTTCCTGACTTTGTGGATTATTTTGCATCGTTCATTCCATCCAACTATGAAAGAAATGTGACTGCCGGTGAAAGCCGATTCCCCGGAGGAAGCAATTTGGGCACACTCTAATAACCTTGGCGATATTATTACGTTATTAGCATAATTACCCTTTTGCCCCTGACGTTTTAATTAGAAAGTCAGCTTTGGGGAAGGCCGGTAAACGCTGAAAAGTAGGTGAGGTAATTTCACAATTGCTCCCTGATGCGCGGATGACGATCGGTGACGCCTGGTTCCGAGTACATCTACGCGCAGTGGAGATCGTCTCACCTGTCCGTGCCCTCTTCAATCCATCTGCTCTATATTTAGCTTTTTGCTAGCTTTCTCACACTCGAGCACCCCCTTCCCTTCCCCCTCTTATTTTCCTTCCATTTGCCTCCTCCTCCTCTTGTTAAGTTTCCGTTAAGTGCCCGAGCTCGGCCTTCTTTCTCCTCCTCCTGCTCATCTTCTCCATCAGTGCACCACTATGACAAATCAATGAGCTAATCCGTCGTAACAAACAAGTGAGCAGTACTTGCTTCGCCTCCCGATTGAGGGACGGAGGTTAAGCGTGCAAGGTATTTACAATAAGAGGCAGGAAGTAAGACAACTGGATTTTGTTGGGAAAAAATATCATCATGGGAAGAAGTGAAGAAAATGTCTTGCTTTTTTTTTTCTTTTTTTTTTCTCGTGCTCCGAATTCCACCATCATGATGTGCTGCTCGTCTGTATTCACCACCTGCTTGACTGGATATAGGAATCCTCTCACAACACACGCACACACGAACCATCAATTACGCCAGCTTTAGAGGTAGTATCACAGGAGCAAGGTACACGGTGACCTAGTGTTGACTGTTTAGCAAGTCTGCCTCATTGTTCTAAGGTTCTGGGTTCAAATCTGGGCTTGGGTCTTCCTGACATGTTATGTACTTGTGTAGGTTTGTTCCAGGTACTCCAGATGTGAATGGGCATCTCTCCTTTATGTGGCTCCTCTCAGAACCACAATGAATACATGATTAATGGGAAAACTGAATTGTTACACCTCACTGTGACTGCACTACACATTCGTGAATTAAAAAAACAAACAAAACAAAAAACATGAAATTGAGTAAATAGGAGCTGAGAGGTATGATTCACAATCTGGCAATGCAAGCGCATTGATAAATGAGCACGCCAATTATTAGCGCGTCAAAACGCCTCATCAATCATAAACAAACACACAAAGAAATAAAACAAGTGACACGGACACAC
This sequence comes from Festucalex cinctus, assembly GCF_051991245.1. Classification (NCBI taxonomy): domain Eukaryota; kingdom Metazoa; phylum Chordata; class Actinopteri; order Syngnathiformes; family Syngnathidae; genus Festucalex; species Festucalex cinctus. Next base: position 7,852,352 of record NC_135424.1, read on the forward strand.
GCTCGCACACGCACGTAGTATATGTGGGGCAGTGGCAATATAAGTACGAGGTATCGAGCTGCTGACTCCAGCCAGAAAAGAGATCCGACAATCCCGCGGATCACCAAAACAGCCTTAATGGATAGCGGCTAACAGCTAAGGCTAATGTGATTTCACACTAAAGCAGAGTTAATATATTGCTGGCTGAACACAACCAAGCTACTGCACACACATACACAGTACACACACACTAAGGCTATGCTAAACTTTCTTCAAAGCCGCTGAACTTCGTTTAAGGAGTTTTAATGTAAAACTGCTGATTTGATAAATAAAAGTAGCAGAAAAAAAGTGCTTAATCCATTTTCCAACTTAACTGAAGCTTGGGAGGGAAAATGTCGAAATTGGTGAGTTAACTGGATAAAGGAGCAGATCGAGCCACACTTTTCCAATGTTGCAATTGCATAACCCTCACAAATTAATTCACACATTTATCTAGTTTTTTTTTTTTTTGCCGTTTCTGAAATACCCAAATATAGCACAAAATGGTCCCAACGCTAACTTTAGCCTGGTTTAGGGATAGTGGAAAATATGGAAAGTCGTTTAAAATGATTGACGGCGTTATAATTTCTCAGTTGAACGAAGCATAAATCTTCATGACAAATTTGTAGGACGTACTAAATCAAATTAGGATCATCAAGCTTTGGCAGAGGCCTCTAAAAAAATGCTATGCTAGATATTGTGAGAAACGCGAGCTAACTGGCTAATTTGTGACCATATTTTCCAGAGTTGGACTTTGCACTCACGCTCAAAGAAATACCACAACCATGGTGGGGAACTCCACATCCCACCCATGTGCTGATGTCACAGATGAGTGTGTGTGCGTGTGTATCTGCTGTAATGCGGTTGCGCCCAACTAGCACGATTTGTCATTTTAGAGTTATTAGGTTTTTTTTCACCAGAGCACACACACACGCACACACCGACATGTTGATAACACACAGTTGATAATGAAAGAGCGTGTGTGTATGAAACCATCAATCACATTACTGATGAGTACACACATGCCCACAAAACTTATTATGATGCAAGTAAACACATTAATTGTTAAGTATACGTCAATATGCTGCCCATGTTGCTATGCTACCGTTAGCCACAACAAATGTAAACAAACATCCGGAAATGAAGGTCAACCAGAGAACGGAACGAAAGCATTTTAATTTTTGATGCCTCGCAACATCGTATTTAATCCTTCTTAATGCCATTTAAGGCCTTCATTTTAGCAAAATCCATTTCATGACTTTTAATGCTTTTTTTAACGACCCGTGTAAACCCTTGCTGTGATTTCTTAGTTTTGAGCAGGAGAGGTCACACGGTGCCTCATAGCAAGGGTCCATTCTGACCTCCCACCACTTTGGGTTAGTAAAAATGCTTCCTTGACCCCACGTTAAAAAAAAAAAAAAAAAAAAAAAAAAAAAAAAGGGGCCATCCATCATTCTGTCCATCAATCAGAGAACAGATGGCCTTTCATGTAATCTGTGCGGGGACTGCCGGCTACCCCTCTGTCCTGGTCGTACTACAACCCCTCACCCCAGTACCTCAACACCACCACCAAGACCTCACACTCAATCACTCCCAGTTGCATACACGCTCCCATGGGTCACTATTCGGCAAAGATGGCTCATCGCGCTATTGTGTTTTTGATACACAAACAAAAGCGAGCGTTTGTGCGTATGTGAGGGTCAGTCAACAAAAAAGATGCCCCCCTTGCCTGCCTTTGGTCTCTAGGGCCTGTCAAGAGGGATAATTGATGATGTTTTCATTACAAGGTGTGGGCCAATGTGGGGGTTGGGGGCCACAGAATGAGCGCACATACGTACTTGTGTGCGTGTGCATGTGTGTGTCCGAGGTTGACTCAGCTGCCTTCCTTGCTTGACACCAAGTGGCGTGTGATACGTATAATTGGCCCGTAAATTAAAATCTCAGATTTCCCCCCCAAATTGTTTTGTGAGCGACAATAACATGGATTAAAAAAATTGCTATAAAGTTGCATTTTTATTTTGTTTACAAAAAATAAGGTAAACATTTTATCACAAATTTGCAATTCTCGCGGTGTTGGTGAGTTCACATTACATCTTATAGCGCTCCCGCTGATAACCGCCGTTCTCGAACCACTGGACCAATCACAGAGCGACATTATGTTTGGGGGCGGGATATGCAACTGTGACGAAACCAGGAAGTCAGCGGACGAATGGATGCTGCAATTATTTCTGTTCTCGCAGATTCACTCGCCGTTTCCTTGTTGAACGTTGAACAGCGACAAGAAAAGTTCGACAAGAACGAACACAAAAATGTTCCCCCTGTGGCCGTGATTGGTTAAAACAAACGTGTAGAATGCCGCATTATCCAATCAGCTTGAATTATTGTACAAAATGTCCCGCCTTTCCCGACCAAATTATGCTGCATTCGAGGATGGTCGGAAGTCAGATATATCCGAGTTGGTTTTTCCTAGTTCTGATCTGAAAGCGTTCGAGGCGAAAGTAAACTGGTGGATAGTGGTAAATTGTTTATTTTGGTTCTTAGAACTCATTTTTTACCTCCAGCAAATTTACCTTGTTGTAATTTTGCTTCATTTATTGTTTTTATCTTATTTCATAAGCATTCCATAAAGTTCAGTAGTTGACCGTATAATTTCAGGTACCAGATGGATATTGCGGAGAACTCACTTGAGTGAAGCTCATATCCGTCCGACTATTGCCAGGTTAGCAAATTTGGATCTCTTAGGAAAAAAAAGTTACAGAAGCTACAAATAAATTTGTTAAATTATTGTTAAAAAATTCCTGTGCAATGAACTTCAATTAATCAATAAAAAGTTGCCTACCCCGACATCAAATTATCTCCTCTCATGCGGCTCCACGCGGTAGCATTGACACGACAACACACCAAGTGACAAACAAATGTAGTGTAACACACACAAACAGCCCAAAGGCACTTCCACCACCGCCTCAATTGAAGCATCTCAGAGCGAGCAAAGAACGCCGACTTGTTCTCCGCCGTCACGCCAGGCCGCTGGCACATGCGCGCCGCTGTCTTTCGTCCCTTTGAAAAGCGTCAAAGCGCTGGCGCCGCCGATTCTGACGACCACTTAAACCGGATTAAGATCGGAATCGCGCGAGGAGGCGGCGACATGACTGCGCAGCACGCGGCGAGATGGACATTGCGTCTTTGTTTGTCTTTGATGGGAGCTAAAGACGGTCAGCTGATGTTGTGGAGTCTGGTTGCCCGCCTCCCCCGTCCTTGGACGAGACAACAAAAATCATGGGGTAAGCAGCACTGGAACACGTGGCCTGTCAACCGCCAAAAGGAAGACTTTCCAAGTCTTGGGATGATGAATGGCCTTTTTGGAGGCCTCAATGTGTCCGAAATCTTTCCAGTTTTATCAAGGGAGGATAACCTGGTGACATTTTTAAAATTTTCCAAGATACAACCACCAAAGCCTCACTCAGTAGTGCCCTGTAGATATTGAGAAAATTGCTTATTTTCATACCATACCTCTTTTCATATTGGTTAAGATGGTATCTCACTGAGCAAATTTTGGGTTTTCGCTAAGGTTCGTAAAAGATGTTTGCAGACATTCTTTAGTTGTCACAATCATTTCAAAACAGTTCAAAATGTATTTGCGAGAAGAAAAACTGTGTGACAAGTAAAAACCGTCTGTTGAAACCTTTGCAATCTTTTGCAAACTTTTACAAAGCCTGACAAAATTACTAAATTTGCTCTGTTCCTAAGCATTTGACTTTCACAGATACCAACTTTACAACATGCCCGCCACATAGTTACTTACATCTACGCTATATGCAGTTTTCAATTTGCCTACTTCATGCCCAAAAACTTGCCAATTTTTGCAGTTGGGTGTATACTGGTACATTTTAGGGTTCAAGTGGTGGAAACTGGAAACTGGAAACAGTTTCACCAATCAATAAAAATTGGTTGGATGTCTATCATAACATAATAATGGCCCAAAGAGACAAGTCTGAAATTGAACAGGCAGTCGGCCATCTTGGCAGGTGTTTTTGTGGAGAATTCCAAGCATCCTTTGAGATAATTTAGTTATTTATTTTGCAACGGTTGTGGACTCACCAATTATGGATGTATGTGTATCGTGGTGAAAATGTGTTTACAGTATATATTTATATAAGGGGTGTAACAAAAAAAACATTTTGAATCAGAAAATCGGTTTTGAATTGATGAACCAAATCCAATTGTTGCATCCTTGTATCGCATTGCACCTATGTATAAATTGTCTTTTATGAGAGGGGTATACCAGATATAAACCATTTTGACGTTGCCAATGATTTATTGTTTCTTTGAATTTAACTTGGATAGATTGAATTTGGAAAGCTTTTACGTGTCGTTGCATATAAATAAACATGACATAAGTCACTAAAGCCAACCGAATCGTTGCATTTTTGATTCATACCGTACCCCATGAATCGAGAACTGCATTGAATCGTCTTTTGTGGAGAGACGAGCACCATATGACCAGCAATGAAGCTCTTAATACAAAGTTGACAACTTTTCTTTAATAAGATGTAAGATTGATTGAGCTGGTTTAATTCAATTACACACATTGTGGTATTTTTAAGACCATTAAATGGCAGATTCAAAGGATTAAATGTCATTTTTAAGAATTATAAAAGCCCTTATTTGGGGAAAATTCCATTTAAGATATTTTTTTTTGTGTTTTACCCAAAACTCATAAAATGTTGTTTTTTTTTGTGTGCATGCTAAATTAAATACTTAAAGCCAAATAAAATGTGGAATGATTTGTTAACTGGCCTATTCATTCATTCAAATGTGACCATTTAAATTTATTAAAACACCCATTTCCATGCAGAGCTAATGATGTTAAATCGTGAACTAAATTATGATGAAAAAAAAAAAGTTAACTATACTGTATTTTTCTTGTGAGTTTCCTTTTTAATTTTTTTTTTTTACATTTTATTTACATTTTATTTTTTGGGTTATTTTCCAAATTTTTTCCAGTCAACTCGCTGTTATAGGTCGAACATTTGGGATTTCCCAGCATTGTGGAATGCAGCATTCCAAATTTCTTGGTAAGATGAAGAATTAAGATTGAGGAGGAACGACAACCGGGTCGACTGATGAAGGGAACTTTTGTCCGCGAGGTCAGCCCTTGTAACGAAGAACAAAAAAGTACAAAGTGGGGTTCTTTGGAGGGCGCACTGATGTTCTTGCCCCAGGTGACCGCGGTGATGACATGTTCAGGCTCCAGCAATAAACAGCCACAGACTGACGCCGTCTGAGGACGACTGTGGCGCCCGCAGGAACGCTTGGCATATCTGCTGCGATCGGGGGACCGATTACGGACGAGCAATCCCGATTGTCTCGAGAAATACACGTCACGAAGAGTGACGAATGGCGATCTGCTCGCACGACTGCGGACGCTTAATTCTTGTTAGGCGGCGCATTTCCTTGAAAGTGCAGCTCGCCAAAAAAAGAAGCATCACAAATAGATTCACGAGGCCGAGTTTCTGCCTGAATGTGCAAGCTTTGTGCTTTGAGATCAAGACAATAAGCAGAAAATGCATTTTAAAATTAAGAATCATAACTTAACCTTGATTATACTGTCCATTGAGAATCATATCATTATCCTTTGAAACACACTGATCAATACAACTTGAATATCTATATTGTCACAGCCCAATTGTATAGTATTTTTATTACAGTGACTCATGAAACGACATTACTAGAGTCCGACACGTGGATTTTTTTTGTGGCAGATGCCGCTTCCGATATTTGGCAGAATAAAATTCAGATTACCGGTTAATTTAAAAAAATAAATAAATAAATATAAATATATATATATATAATGAATAAATTACTTTTTTTTTTATATTCCCCTTTGACTTTTAAGTCTTTGACTGTAAAATTTGTTCTGCATTTCTCTAAAAAAAAGGGGGGGGGGGGGGGGCATACGACTAACAATTCCAAGTGAAAAAGTAGATTTTGATATTCAGCAACTTCACTCTCATTTACATAGATATTGTGATTTATCATGTCAGATTTTTTTTGTAACATTGATACTGTTTGAACAATATCAGCATTTTTATTCATCTTCCATTGTTGATTGTACATGGGGTAAATTCTAATTCACATATTTTAGTAAATAGCAACAATATTGCCATTTGTCTCAGTCAGAAAACTTTATTTATCCCTTGTGCATCGACACCAGCATTGTCCCTGGATGGGTTCTGCCAGAACGACAGCTACTCTGCCAGCTTATGAATGAATTGTGTCACTTTTCACACCTGTTTCTATTCAAAATCTCACTTTGTGTGAGTGTGTGCGTGCTTTGAGCTGGTAAGGGGTGGTACATGTGCGTATACGCAAGCGGTTAAATTAGCCTCTAATTGTATTAACGGTGGATTATGCCTTCCAGTTGGATTTTTCCTTTTTATATGCTCTCTTTGTGTGTTTTATACGTTTTAAAAGCGAGAAAAGGCGGCGGCGATGGTGGGAAGGGGAAGGGGGGGTGCGCATCGTGGGGTTGGCTTCGTTTACGAGCTGCGATCACGGCTGTCTCTCGTTACACCGCCCGTGTGTACAAATAGGCAGGGAGCTCAGCCAGCAACGGGAGTGTTAGCGATAATGTGTACGAGATCGCGTCCCAGTCTGCCAGCTAACACGCTAACACCACCGCCCCTCCCTGTTTGAGGCAGGCAGCCATGAACGTGAATAACAGTTATGGAGGGGGGAGGAGGGGGCATTAGTGCCAGGGTGGAGGGGGGTGAGGCATGCTTGTGAATTCCATCTAATTACTCCATCACATAATTTCACAAATTGCCTTTTCAGAGGGGAGAAGGGGGCAGCGCACGGGGCGCGTCGGGGGATCGGAGGCCCGAGCTTTCATTTACTACTCATTTCTTGTTAAATTAAACAAGAAAATACCATTTGGATGAAAGCAAAGGGGGTTAGGGGCAGCAGGGTGTCCATTCCAAATGCATGATGGGAAGCTTTGAAAAGGCGATACCATGTTTCCTCCTCAGAGGCCAGCGCTGCAGCTCTGAAACTTATGCCAAGGCTTCGCAGGCATTGAGTTACTCGTCACCACGTTTCCGCCAAGAGGTCCAGTTCAGTTCACCTTGTACAATTTCAAACGGTGAACCCTGGTCCCCTTCCAGTTTTTGCCATTTCTAACGGAAACAGTCACAAAATATTCTGATCGTACCACACATTTTTTTAACACTTTTTAGGTTAAAGTAGTACGGACCGGTTTGCTTGGATAGGGCGGAGCTAAAAATATTGCTGTCCATTGATTGGTCCACTGAAAATCTCTTACATATCGCATAGTGCGATGAAAAATTCGAGAGACTATGTTTCAGTATTAGCCTTACGGTGTCACTTTCATAACATTTATTTTGGATTAATTCTGTTAAGAAAACACGATACAAACTCCAACTTTCATAAATTTTGATAAAATGTGTGGTAGACATATTTTGCTGTTTGTGTTGGGGAAAAAAAAAAAAAAAAAATCAACCCGCTTTATTTGGTGTACGTACAGTTCACTTGTATGTTGTGTGGCTAAAAGCAATGCTGTCCACTGATTGGTCGACAGATTTGCCACTCTTGTTGGATTAATTCTTCGAGCAGCCTATCAATAAAACGTCAGCCTGCTTTATCAAACTACACGACTTCATGGAAACTTCAGCTTTGGTACATTTCACCAGTTAGGAGAAATTTTGAGTCAGGTACCACACAGTCTGTTGTGCATTTTGCAAGTTCTATTGTAACCAGTCTGAAAAAATCCTCACCCATGCGATATGTACCTATACAATATAGTTTAGTTATGAACAAAACTATATTACTTGGGTGGAAACATGGCTTTTATCTTAATACTTTCACTCAGAACGTCAAAATTATTGATGACATCTGAGTACCACTGATCTCAGAAATTAACAATGTTTCTCACTAGAATTGGGCAAACCCCAAAAGCTTAACGAAGATGCGCAAACAGCTGGATGCTGGAAGAATGCCTGCTGCCACCTCCTCCGACATCTCCTGGCAACTCCATCCCGCCACCCACCTTCCCTTCCACTCAGGCACAACGGCGACTCCCCTGAGGGCCCGAACGTAAGCGGGGGGCCCGCTGCTCCAGTCTGGTTTTGCTGTATCAACATTTTCTCCTGCATGTGCGCTCAATTATTAAATACACTTGAAAGATAATGGGGGGGTTAGTTTTGCGTGCATGCGTACAATTGGTGCAACACAAAAAAAGCAGCAGCTCAGACAGTGAGGCAGCTCGTAAGTGTGGCATTAAGCGGAAAGTAGTGCGATGAAAATGATGGCGATACAGTAAAAATGATACGTGCAATAAAACCAGGCTGCTGCAGTTATTCAGATGAGTCTCACATAGCCTTGCTTCCTTTATCGCAGTTTTTTTGTTTTTGCTGGGACCTCCATAGCAAAGTGCCCAAGCCAACTGCCTGCTGAGACATTTTATAAATAAATAAAATAAATTATATATATATATATATATATATATATATATATATATATATATATATATATATTTTTTTTTTTTTTTACGTAGCTGGGAGAACAGCAAAACATATATAAACAAATCATATGGTTTCTGCATATTACTGATTTTCACCTATTGTAGGTGGCCTGAAACAAATCCCCCTTGATTAAGGGGCGGGTCGACTATACTGCAATTACATATTTCTTGGCCATTTAGATCCATAGTGTGAATCCAGCCTTGTATGCTGAGGGACTAAAGCTAGCCCACAGTATTGGCGTGACATTTCGGGTGGGATGAGTTCAAGTGTAAAGATGAACTCCATCAAGCCCCTCACTGAGCAAGGAAATGCCCTGGTGTGATCTTGTGGTCTAGCTGCCGCTATCAGCACACTGAGTGAAATCACAAGCTGCTTCTCACCATTCGCCGTCTCGTTGAAAGAATTACATATTTGTTTTTAATAAGCGCTCCGTCAAAGCGTCTCCACAAGCCGCTAACCGGAGGGTGTGCGCCTGGCTCGGAGCGGATGACAACACAAGTGTGTGTTTATGAGAGAGAGGTGCAGCGTGACAGTAGAAGAAGAATGAGAGGCGCTGTGATCCGGCGAGCATTGATGTGTTGTTTGACGTGCTAAAAACCAAAGTGGCAGCGGTGGCGTAGAGATGTTTTCACATGAAATGTGAATCTGAGAGCAAATGAGGATAAAAATATATGAATGGCGACTGCCATTTGACAGTAATGACTTGTTTTACAATATTACTGGCCCAAATTCAAGAAAAATGCTAACTTCAAATCAAAGTCGCCACCATCCTATAGGAAGTAAGCCAAAGAAAGGAGCAGTATGTGTCAACACGCTTATAACCTCTCAAAATGGAAGCATTCTATATAGCTGGACAAAACAGAAAGTTACAGAAATGGAAGCACCACATGCTGATTGAGTGAAAGGAATTATTTTAAAGGTCCCATGCCTACTTTATTTAAAAGAAAAAAAAAGAGTGTTATATTTCTATGGTGAAATATATGGCAAATCCCAAACACGGAAGGTAACACATGCCGGCCAAGTGAATGGAATTATTTTAATGTCCCAGTGTTTCTCATACAAATCAAGACACAGAAAGACACATAACGACTAAGTGAAAAAAAATATTTAAAAATCCGAGCATTGTAGGGGGAAAAAAGAAACCCATGTATTAGAGAGGAGAGTAATACTTTGTACTTGTCATATGAGTGAATGGAATTATTTCTAAAATTCCAAACTTTTATATCACAGCATTTCATGCTGTATGTTTGGAGAAACCCAAGCCACAGACAGAAGGAGTAATATATGCTTACTGAGTAACGAATTGGCATCAGATCAATACCAGCCTTATTTCAAAGTACCGGTTACTCGTGAGGGAGGCTGATAACAGCCACCAGTATTAAAAGTAAAAAAAAAAAAAATTCGACATCGAGTAAGTGCTCCTTGCCAGTAGTTGGTGCTACGCTACGGTTGACACATCAGCGGACGGACTATGTGTGTCAGAAAGACAGAAAGATCTTTGTTCAGAATGATATGCAATTGTGTAAATTTTAATTTTACATATCATAAATACTTTTAATGGTATTGGTCTGAAAAAGAAAAAGATATTGAATGTCACTAATTTTAGATAAAGACAAACTGGAGCCACTGAGAAACAAGAACCATGTGCTAAGTGGATGAATGCAATGGGGAATTACTGTGGGGGAAAAATAAAAATAAAAAATCCAGTCAAGGAGCGTTTGTCACTCCAAACTCACCGTTAGGTGCTGGAAGAGCCACGCCCGCATGATGTTGGTGGCCACCTTGGGGAAGATGCCCCTCTTTTTGTTGCGTTTCTTCTCCTTATCCGGGTCGTCGTCATCGCCCGTGCTCGGCGAGGCCACGCTGTTGTCCAAGCCGTCGCCTGTAGAAAAATAAATAAATAAATTAATAAAAATTAGAAGGCGAGAGATTAGACGCGCCATTTGTTGACGTCAAGCACCTCAAAGGGTGATAAAATAGCGAGGAATTCCCGGGCGGATGGCGGCGAGTCTTTGTACGCAAACGCAACAATAGCCCAAAGTGAATAGCGCATCCTAAACGCATTCATTTTTAATACTTTTATAAATATCCTTGCCTTTCATAACTCCCACAGTCAAAACACAGCTCGCATCCCAGCACAAAGGACTTGTAAGGTCGCATTTCCCCACTCAGCCATCCTGGCCCGCGCAGAATTGAAACTGACAGAGAGATTTAGTCTTTATTATCCTGCATGTGGAAGCAGGGGGGGTTGGGGGGGGGCATAGTTATTCTGCCATTTGACTCGCGCTAGGAAACAGTAACACGGCGGTATAAAAGGGGAGGCAGCCAAAGAAAAGGTAGCGGCAAAAAAAACGGCGCTAACAAAGCTAGCTGCTTTTCATAACAATGGCGTCACGGATGCTTACAGCAACCTGTAGGCCTTCGATAAGGCGCTATATTAAGGCCAGTTCACCTCACCTGAGGGGGAAGACAGCTTAAAGATAGGGGGGCGTTCAAAGGCTTTTTTCGATGCTTTCACGCATATACTGTACCTATATATGCACACGCGCATCTCACCAATTACTGTTAGCACTCCATATGAGCCTAATTGTTGCTATCAGTATTCAAAATAAGAAGGTAGATGCCGTTCATCAAAGAAACACGAGGAGCGGTAAACAAGCGACTGAGCTGAGCTGCCAGTGCCAAAGAGAAAAAAAAAAAATACAAATAAAAAAAGCGCGGTGAGAATTGGCTGCGGTTATTTATTGATTACACACAAAGCACTTCTAAAGCTCGCTCGGCTTCCAGCGGCGCCGGAGCGACACCTCGCTAAACCCCGAGCACATTGATAATTAATGGGGATGTTGGCGCTAATCCGGCTGGAGATGACTTTTTTCCACGCCCGCCGCCATCAGCGGAATAATCAGCGGCCTAAAACCCGGGGCCTTTGCTCCCCATTACCTCGGGCAAAAGAATTCCTGAAAGCGCGCCTGCGGGGCACCTGAATTATACACGCCATTAGGATAGCGAAGGCGCCCCGATCGGTACTCCCGCAACACCCAGATACATATGCGCACATATGGAGAGCTTTTTAATGAAGTCGCGGTGATAAAACAAGGTTCCTGAAACACAGGTGCAAACATTAATAATGCACACATGCGCAGGAAGATGGCGGCACAACTGGTGCTTTTCGACTACAAGGACGAGGAACTTTTGGAAGACCACTGTTAACTATTTTAGAAATTTAGTTCCAGGGAAAATTTCCAGGGATGAAAGAAACCCTTCCACCTCTGAATGTATCTGATTGGATCCTTCTAACTCCAGGAACTCTGCCCCAGAACTAAGAATTTCAGGGAATCATCAGGTTGGACCGTATTAACTACTCACTAAATTGAATTCTAGACCAAGAACTTGTACCCAAGAGGCATGTCAACCATCGGAAGAAGGAACATTTGCAAGACCATTGTAGGTTTAGTCTAAATTTAGTTCCAGGAAATAGACTCCAGAACTCTTGAATGACTATTGCCTGTTTGGAACTTTGTCAAGAATGTAGTTCCGGGGTAATTCATCAGTGCCAAAAGAAGTGCCTTCCCAACCTTTGAGGGCGGGCACTTGGTTCCAATCACATAGATTCAGACATCTATGTGATTGGAACCTTTGATTCCCATAAATTATAAATTGCAAGGACTTCCTGGAAGTCTTAACAGAAGGAACCCCATGTTAAGGAATTTTCGTGTGTTTTGGATTGCAGGAACTGTTGTCTAAATTTAGTTCTAGTACCTGTAACTTGTCAAACTTCTACCCAAGAGGCATCACTATCACAGAAACTATGACTCTTTAAAAGAACCACTTTGTTTTTGGACTTCAGGAAGCCAAAACTGAGCTGGAATTAAGAACCTCAATTCAATTCCAGGAACAACAAATATCAAAAGTAGCATATGAAATGCAGGACCATTAGGAACAAAAACTCTTAGATGAGCATTGCCTGTTTTCAAAAATTGGTGTAATTAATCCAAAACAAGACCCTGGAAGGAGATAGTCCAGGAATGTGACCTGTTACAGAACCAGTACCTACAAGTACCTCAAACTTCAGGTAGCATGGCTATTGCAGGAGATTCACCCCCAAACTTGTAACTGTTATTGATTAATTTATAGCTCTGGAGTAATTCAGCAGAGATAAAAAAAAAAAAAACAAAAAAAAAAAACAACAACAACAACAACCCAGGAATAACTTTGTAAAACTACAATAACCAGAATGCAACAGCAGGTCTGGAGCCATGTAAGTAATACTGACACTCGTAACTCTTGCGAGCTTGTTTGTGAGGAAGTTTTGCATGCTCAAAGACAAAACAAAGGCATGTGGAAAGTATTCCATTGTCAACATTTCTTTAAAAACAATTTTTTGTACGGGTGCTGCCGAGCCCCCTGAAGTTCAGCCTGTGTACTGTATGTGCGTGTGTGTACGGGCGGGTCCGTCCGTGCAGTTTGTAATCCAAGAGCAGATTTTCATTGGAAGCAAATGCTCTGAATCCGCTGTAAAGACCAGCTCATGTTCAGCAAAGCCTACAATAACAAACCCAGGGGCTCGTCCCGTGCGAGTTGGGAAAACAGAAGCAAATGGCTCGCCGGCGACGGCCAGCCAGCGAGCCAGCGAGCGAGAAAAGGGAGGGAGGGAAGGAGGGAATCATGAGAAGTGTGGCAAACAACGCGTTAAGAGATGCTTGCCTTGTTTTTGTTTCCTTCTCTTACATCACGCAAACACTTCGCATCTCAACCAACAATCAAAGTCCATCTTTTAAAGTTGGGTTTTTAGCCAGGGTTACGGATTAAAAGTAGGATTTGAAAGCCAGGGGTGGGGTTTCAATTCATACATTACAAATCGGGGATTTAAACCACGTTTAGGGTTTTAAGAGAGTACTATGGTGTTAAATTAGGGGGTTCAAACCAGGTTGAGGACTTCAAGCTAGGGTTCCAAGCACAGGTTAGGATTTGTATGTGGCCAGACGAGGTTCGAAAGTAAGGTTTTCCAAAAGGTTTTAGAAAAGGTGTATTAGACAAACGTCCACATTTGTGTTGAAACTTAAAGCTTTCTTCCTGACTTTGCTGTGCAGGGTGAGCACGCTTATGCTTATGCTTACGGTTAGCGAGCAGGCAGACCACGGAGGAAGCGCCATCAATTTTATCGGCATTTCCATTCTCGCCGCAATTTGATACCAATCACCTCGGCCAGGTCTGGGGCTAATTTCTGCAAAGGGAAGAGTGGCGGCTGCTTCGGGAGGAGGAAACGGAGGAGGAAGAGGAGGAGGAGGAGGGAAGGTGGTCGACATGTTGAGGAAGTGTTTCCTCACAAAAGCCATTAATGATGGATTCAATAGAAATATATACAACATATATGCATATAGATACACTATATTTTGTATATGCACACATACATACACACGTACACACATGTATACATATGTTTTTAAGGCAGAGATAGGGTTTCAAGAAGTGGTTAGGATTTGAACTTTTAAATTAGGGATCAGGTTTGAAAAGAGATATTCAAGCTAGGTTTAGGGTTTCAAATTAACTTTAAGAATAGTTAGGGTTTCAAGATAGGGTTTTAAGGCAAGATTAAGTTTTGAAAGTAGGGGTTCAAGCCAAGGTGAGGGTTTGAAAATAGGGTTTCCAGCCAGACTGAGAGTTTCAAGAATGGGGTTTTAAAGCCAGAGTTAGGGTTTCATTTTCGAGCGTAAATCCCGGGTTAGGGTTTGAAACTAGGAGTTTCGAGGCAAATTCAGGTTTCAAGCAGGGTTTCTAAATAAAGTTTTAAAGCAGGGTTCGGGTTTGTGAACCAATGACATCACAAGTGAATAATCTAAGGCAGTGCAGTCTGTCCTTACAGTAACCAGATTGTGATATCATGACATCATCAAGCATCAAGTCACCACATTCAAGATGGCCACCCTTGCACCAAAACGCCCTCAACACGCTCAAGACGCCCACGACATGACAACAACACGGAAGAAGAGGAGCAAGAGGTTGAAGAAGGGCCGAATCAATGAAGGGTGGTGCTTGGCCGTGGGGGTGCGAGGCATATTCGCGTGTGCGCGCGTGTGTGCGCAACATGCATGCATGCATGCATGGATGTGCATCGGTCTGTGTGCGTGCGGCCTTTTCTTTATGCATGTGTGTTTCCAAGCACGGTGGTCGTGCATGTGAGTGTGTGTGTGCGTGTGCGTGCATGTGTGTGGCAATTAAGGAGCAGGCCAGTGACTGGAAGGAGCCAGGGGCAATTGAAATGCCCCGGGGCCAACCAAGGGAAAGAATATTTTATCAGTCGCCTCACACGCTGAGTACACACATGCACACACACATATAGATATATATTTATAGACATATATACACACGGAGTCACTGGGCGCCAACAGATAATGACGTAAAAAAAAAAAAGAAAAAAGTAGGTTAGCCTTGGCTGCGTTTAGCCATGCGTTTCCACTAGCATCGTTAGCATTAGCCTTTCCTTGCTCATTCTGCTCAGGTGGATTTTATTTTTTGTTTTAGATTCTCCCTTCATTCCACATTTGTCAGAGAAAGGAGCCTGGGTTGGAAAAAGAAATTGGGGGGGGGAATAAATCCTGGTATTAGATCTAAAAACGTGCAATCGACATCTACGACTGTATATTTGCAACAAGCGGAGCATAATGGCGTTTATAATGGGAAAAAAATGTTTGTGATTGGGATGCTTTTGGAGAATGAAAAATCCATATAAAAGTTTTTCTAGAATGTTTTTAAGAGAGAAATACGATCAATCAACAGGTACGAATTAATTTTAGGGAGTGTACTGACGCTGTGGTGTTGAGGCAAGAAAAGCCTGGCCACCCACCATTGATTGATGAAAGATGAAAATAAAGGGCATTCTTGCTATTAGTTAGTTTTAGTTGATATTCTTAACTTAAGTTGTAGTTTCATTTGGTTTCTGTTTTTATTCAAGCATTTTCATTTTCATTTATGTTGTTAATAAAAATGTGATTTTTCTCATTTATTTTATCATTACTTTTCATTAACTCTAATAACTTTGGTATTGACATGGATAAAATCCAGCTGTTGTTGAATGAAGATAACATCTACAGATAGAAGATTCCTGACACATTTTGATCCTATTAGGGCACACTGCAAAATTGCCATCTTGCAGCAGATTGCAGAAATATCTAATCTATACAATTGATCTTGTTGCAAATAAACATTCTACCTACAAGTTATCACATGTACACATCATTTCACCACAATTTGAAATAAACACGTCGCGTGGATTTCATCTGCAACGTACAGAACAGGAGTGTTGAACAAGAGAACGCCATCAAGACAGCTAATGACGCTTCATCTCTTTTGTGTTCCGTCTCAAGGCGAATGCTGACATTATCGAGCGCTATCTAGGCTAATCTGTTATGATCTGATTACGAGCCGTCGCTCGCGCCGCGTCACGTCGGAGGTGTCGGACGTTTTTCCGCCGCCTGGAAAAATGAACGGCCGCCAAGTTCTGCCACTCGGTCATGTGCGAAACCGCGCCGTCTTGCTTCCGGCGCCACGTGGGAGAATTATGACATTTAAGCTTTCTAATACATCCATTTGTTTCCCCACAAGTGCCAAGAGCACAAAGGGTGATGAATATTAGCTTTGTGCCAGATGTCATGAGCACGGGGATCGTTTACAGATGGCTAAACGCTTTTATTTTTTTTTGAGAGAGATGTTTGTGTGAGATTTTATGGAGCGCGAGTTGGATTTGAAAGGGAGAAGGAGTTCTTTGAGGTGATGTCACGTGAAGGCTCATTTCTGCGTTGTCAAGTGACCTCCGTCGGGCTCGTCTCCCGTGGGCCCCGGTCGGCTCTTTTTGGAGTTTCACAAGCAGAGCGTCTCACATAACGGCGGGCGGGCGGGCAGGCGAGACCCAGGCCTCGGGGCCTCGCTATCGTGTTCCACACGGGAGACGCGCTACACTCTTGTGGAGCAGGTGAGAAGAAACCCGGCTGAAATCCAGGTGCTGCTCACAAGAGGCAACATTCACGCAGGGGGGCAAAATCACAGCCAGCTTGGATTTTCTTTTCAGTTATGTGTGACTTTTTCTTGGCAAGGATATGCGATCAAATCTGGAAAAGATCGGATATGCAACCCGGTGTTGAAACGGTCGAAATCCTGTCGACGTCGACAGACCATAACAGTAACATCGATGGAAGATCATTTACGATTAAACAATCCAGACTACATTGAAAAATACTTAGACTTTATGTGATTTAGGGCCCTGTTGAAATGGACAAAATCCAATCCTAAAACAATTTCCAATCAAAATACTAGTGCTCAGACTCACTCCAAAAACCTCCAACTCACCATTCATGTAAACGCCGCAGAGTGGCATTCTAATCGATTCGCATATTGTGCTTTTCTGAACAAAAACAACAACAAAACCTTCAACAGATGAAAAACCAATTTTGATAAAAATAGTAAAGTATTGAGTACATCAGACGGTGGGTACCCTAAGAGCTTTACAAAGCCTTTCATTCACTTATTAGCTAACTTAAGCATTGAACTGGAAAGCACAGCGAAAGTCTGCTGCTTTTACGCCTAAAAAGTTTTAGTCTTAGTTTAAAGTGGCTTATACTAACGAGGAGCCTGCTCCACATTGTGGCTAAAGGTAGAATCCAAAGAAGTCAATTATTGTGCCTATTGGTGTACAAAATAAATCTTGCACACTGACCGGCATCAGCGACATCCTAAAGCTAAGCTAGCTAAACAAAATGCTAATCTAGTTTAAGAAACATTTTCCTTAGGTCAAAAATATTTTTTTTTTTTTTTTTTTAAACCATGCGTGACGTGACTGCATAGGAAGAAGGCTTACAACAGAGGTGTGTTCCACTGCCAAACAGTCGATTTAAAGCTCATTAGCTGGCTCACTATCTACATACACGTTATGGCTAAAGGAACCAGTTAGCTAGGTCATACACGTTGAGCTTCCTTAAAGGCACAGTACACAGTATTAAGAGATTTCATTCTGGTCAGCTGCGATTGGCTGGCAACCAGTCCAGGGTGTCCCCCGCCTACTGCCCAAAGCCGGCTGAGATAGGCTCCAGCACCCCCCGCGACCCTTGTGAGGAATAAGCAGTCAAGAAAATGGATGGATGGATGGATGGATTCTGATCATAATGCAAAAATTTTCAAAAAAAAAAAAATCACTCGAATCCCCATTCGAATCACCACCGATTTTGTGCACAGCCGTTTAAAATATTTAGGACCGCGAGCTGAAGTGGAATTCGCATTTATACATGAAACGTCAACAGAAAGAAACAAAAAAAAAACTTCTTCATAGACACACTGCATTCCCAGCAATCCTCACTGGGTTATGCAGTGCTCACAAGAAGAAGGGGGCGAGCGGTGGGATAGAAAAAAAAGTGCCGCTTATTGTATTCAGGCCATTCATAAGCTCTAAAAGGGGGGGGGGGGTTGTGGTGAGTTGGGGGCATACAGGGGGACCCTCCAGGACCCGCCCACCTCCCAAATATTCTGAACATGCTGGAATTCCTGCGAGATTCCAAAGCAGGGGTACACTTTCAAAAGCATTTCTCCTTTTACGGCGCTGAAAAACAGACACCCGTGCCATTTTTTTCTTCTTCACGGGATGTTCCACGGGGCGGAGTTCCAAAAATGGCTACTTAAAAGTATTCCAAACAACACACACTTAGACACAAGAAACTCTCTGTGACCAAAGCATTTTTTTTCACTCCGTAGATGGAGGAGAGGCGAGAGAAATACGCCCACCCCCCACCCCGACTGCGCAGCGGCGGGCGCATAATGACATGCGCTGTGGACAAAACAAGTCGGCGGCGCGGCTCGTCTAGACTTTCCCTTCCTGCCCGCGTCAGAGAGCCACGCCACTATTTTTGGATCGCAATGCGGTCAGATCGCATCCCTCCGCCAGGGTAGACTTCACATAGCGGAACATAAAAACAAACAAAACAAAAAAAAAGATGGAGTTGTCACGACAAAAAAGTGCAACGGGGTCAACTTCGTTTTGCTGCTGAGTCACATATAAGGCATGTTGTTGTGGATAATGAGTGTACTTTTGCACGTTTCTGATGACACAATATAGTACACATGCTTTAAGGAATTGTCCAATGGTAGCGCCCGCCTGTTTGGCATTCTTTTCTATGAACACATTTCTTTTACTTGACATTACTTAAGCTTTGCTATCACTAATTTACACAAGTGAAGCATTTTCCCGCTAACTCATTGCATGTTGAAGCTTCTCCAGCTAACTCAGTTTAGCATTGACAGGCATTGATTGACACACGCCAATCACGTACTTATCCACGGAAATCGGCCAATCGATTGGAGCAACATGTGGGAGGGGAAAAAACAAAACAAAAAAACAAGGGTGAATAAATACTTTTGCAAAACACTATATGATCATCATAACTAATAATTAGCCACTAGAAACGATGATGTGATTCTGCCAGTTGTTTCACACAGAGATCCAACAAATTGTACTTCCGTTTACAAGTGCAACTCTTGAGTAGACCGAGGACACACAATGAACGGGAGGCAGTGGAAAGCTTTTATGCTTGTAGCAAAAGGTCAGCTGATGTGTGTGCGTGTGTGTGTTTTATCACCAAATGTAGGTCAACGCTATTTCTGTATATACTGACGACATAATAACTGGTAAGGAATTTAGATTAAAACAGCATCAAATGTATGGCTCTTGTCTGACAACGAAGTGTGTGTGTATCTGTGCTGCGTGGTGGGTGGGGGGGGGGGGGGCAGGGGATCCTGTTGACATCGCCATAGGTGACGGCAAAAAATGTCAGCGTAAATGTGACTGCTCTCTCGGTGCCATTTTCCCCCACCGTAAAGGGTCATCACCAGGGGCCTGCCTTGACACGCCGCAAAACGGCCCCGAGCGCCGGCCAGCGACACGACATTAAACCTATGACACACACACACATGCACCCCAACACACACGTGGCTACACACGCAAACATTCACTGGCTTTTATTCCTACTTCCGGGAGAAAGAGGCCGACGGTACACGCTAAGATGAAATTGTCGGGTGATGAATTCAGCCTTTCATGTCGAGCACTTTTGCTGTGAAGCTATTGATTTTTTATTTTTTTTTTTGTAACCCTCGCTTGCCTATGTGTTACTGTGATAGCGGCCATTGTGCAAAATAGAAATAAACAGAATGACTTGGAATAATCCATAACCAAAGGAAATTTCCCGTGTGCACAATGTACTACTGTAAAGTGAATGTGACTCTCAACAGCTACTCATGAAAACAGCCATCTTACACAATAGAAATACCTATGGAATAATACTACTACTAATAATAATAATAATAACAGAAATAATCTACAATCTCAATGTGCAAATATGACTGCAATTGTTCTTGTTGTAGGTTATTCATGATAATCAACTTGCACAATAGAAACAGAGTGACTACGAAATCACCCACAGAATAAAAAAAAAAAGGGCCAATGATCACCACTACAATAAACAGAACAACTACAAATAATCCACAAAGTAAAAAAACAACAAAAAAACACATTAAACATTGGCACATGTCAGGTCATATGCTGTGATGGCGTCTCTCTCCATCTGCCATCTTGCACAACAGAAATAAACAGGATGAATTGAAATAATCCACAGAGTGAAAAGGAAAAATGACGCAGGAGGCTTCATCACACATGAGCACATGTGGGCAATTAAATTTGTTATGATAAAAGTGATCACTTCTTTCACCAGTTATTCACTATAAACACCAAAATGCACAATAGAAAAAAAACAAAAAAACAACCAGAAGCAATCCACAAGGTTAAAAATAGAAGGTTTTAAAAAATGTACAAGGCAGTAAAGTCCTATCTTGTCTGATTTTGGCGCGAAATAAATACCACAATTTGAAAATAAATACCACAATCTTAAAATAAACTCTGCAATACGGGAAGGCCAGAATAGTAATTTTGTGCTCCCTCTTACGTGTTCCAGTTGAGAGGCGAGAGGCGGCATTTTGAACTCAGATGTTTGAGGATTGGCTGGCTGACTCCAACGTAACGTTTTCAGAACGACTAGAAATTAAAAGTCACGAGCCATGCTTCATGATCAAGTAAGCAAACAATACTTTTGACTGCTTGAATGACTTCAAATAATCACAGAAAGAAATGTTATGACTAAATAATCTTAATGGAAGCGCTATTATTAGCCTGAGCTGCTATTATCTATCTGATAGGTGAGGGGTGTGGGGCTAAAATCCTGCTTTATCACCCGTGACAGCGCAACTTTACCTCGGCCGATAGATGCCCCCTAAACGTCCTGGCACTGTGAAAGTTTGTGTCCTTGATCCTTTGAGACACGTGATTCATTTTCTCATCTTTTTCTAGCGCCCGCTTGACTAAATCGAATTGGGGGGACGGTTTTTCCCCCCTTTATTTTAGTTGAGCCCGAAGGGTCTCCATCTTTGTCCCGTGTTCGCATTCAAGGACTTGTCAGCTGACTTTTGGAAAATGGCCCGCCGCCGTGCCATTGTGCCGCTAAGTGCTCTTGGCTTTTGTATGGCCTCCCACCCCTGCCCCTCAACCCTCCCCCCTTTTCCATTCAACTCCCCTCTCTCTATCTGCCACTCTTTGCTCGGAAGCTTGGAGGTGTCAAAAGCCATCTAAGAGGCAGCCAAACAATTGTGAGAGTGAACGTGAGAAGGCACATTTCATCAATACATCTTCACACCACATCTTTAGAACCGTGCCAGACTTGGCTGAGATTTCTACTTCCTGTTTTGTACACTCCACGTTATTTGTAGTCACTCTACTTATTTCTATTGTACAAGATGCCTGACGATAGGCGTCATCGCATTCCTTACAACTCTTACATTGTGCGTGCACGTGCCGGTTCACTTTTTTGGATTATTCCTGGTCGGTATTTCCATTGTGCAGTTATTATGAGTAAGTGGCAATAGGAGTGTTAAGTGTGGGAAGTGGAACTGATAAACAGGTCAGACCTGCTAAGCTGCTTCACATCATGTTTTTTCATTTACATTGAGGCTGCGGTATGTGGATTAAATATAACGTTTCAACTTCCTCCTCGCTGTCAGCGGGTCCTTGACGGGCGCAGGATGCGGCGGGAGGCGGGAGGGATTTGTAGTCCTATCAAGTCTCCCCATGCGTACCAGATAAGGACTCGTCGAGAAACAGGAAGTGAGCTGGGGTTTTACGGGCGTACTTCCTGCGTGTGGACCGAGCGATATGACCCCCATGTGGGCGGCAAACGACACTGTGGAGTCACAAACAGGAATTTTTGGAGGACTATTGTTTTTTGGAACCACAGTACTTATGTTTAATTTAGTTCTGGGGTAATGTATCAGAATTGAAAGAAGGGGATAGTGATTCTGAGAGGTCCAGGAACCTCTGGGGCAGACTTTGTAGGGCTTAAAACATCTCTGATAGGAGACTTTAAGTGCAAGAACTAAATGTTTCAGAAACTTCTGTAGGAATTTGTACTTCTGAAAGGTCCAAAAACCTTTGGAGCATTGGCCCAATCTGGTTGGCGCTTTTTAGCACAAAGACCAAAAAGTTCTGAGAACTTAAGGTTGCCTCTGAACCACAGAAACCAGGAAGTCCTGGAACCTTTCAGTGAAATGTGAAGCTCTGGACAGATCTGATTGGAGCCTTTTTAATTCCAAGACCTTCAAGTGCCGAGAAATAAAAGTTCCAGGACCCTTAAGTGGTATTTCTACATATGATCTTGGAACTTTTGAAGGACCATTGTTTTTGGAACTTTGCATAAATATAAGTTCAAGAAGACCCTGCTTTGAGGGTAGTGATCTACCTTTGGAGTTTTTTAGTTCGGGGAACTCCAATAATTAAAACCAAAAGGTTTCCTGGCACTTTAGGTGGCATATAATCCACAAGAACTTTACTCGAGACCTACAAACTTCCTAAAGACCATTATTGTCGCAATCTCGTTCTGGAGCCAAAACAAGTCCTGAACACTTTTTCCGATCAAGTCCCTTCACCCATACGTGGCCTCAACAAGGAACAGGAAGTGAGCTGGCTTTTTACAAGCCAACTTCCTACATGTGGACCAAGTGATATGACCCCCCGATTGGCCCTGTGGAGTCACTTCCTGGAGGTGGCGGGGTGACTTCCTGTAATAGGATGACCCTCACCCGTGTGTGTGTCGTGTGAGTGTGTGAGTGTTTGTGTTAAGAGGTCATCTCAGGTGAGCATCTCTTATCTCTTTGAGTTTCACTGACTCGCAGCAGCAGCGGATGATCGGGTTACGTTCTAATGTGTGTATCACAAGCCACAAGTGGCCTGCCTCGTGTTGCTTTGCAAACACACAAACAAAACAAGACCCCCAAGACACCCCTGCGGCCCCCCACCACCACTACCACCCTCCTGTGTGTTTACCTGCAGGTATTTGTTATCTGGCCCTGGCTTTCCTCTAAACACGCAACTCACTCAGGTCTTTATCTCCCACTTAAAGCTCGAAAGCTGCTATCCATGTCAAAGGGAGCACAAGGGGAGGGGAGTAGGCCTTAAGGGAGGTAATGGAAGGTGAGGAGGGTGAGGGTGTGTTGGATGGAGTGGGGCAGGGGGGGTCCATGTTTGTTGAGGGTCAGCCTCGGGTCAAGCTTCGGCCATGCTGATACGCACACACTGCTCGCCATTAGCACCGAGCATCCTGGATGCCGCTTTCAAAATGACCATTTAGGAAATTGGACTGAAAACTGAAGCATTAAACAAGGTATATGAGGTTCATATTTGGGTTTTTCAAATATCAATCAAACAAACTTTATTTATGGAGGGTGTTACGCCCAACCAATTATTAAAATCCCATTTATATTAACAGTAAATAATTTATAAATACATATATTTAGAATTACTGCGATTGGCTGGCAACCAGTCCAGGGTGTAACCCGCCTACTGGCCAAAGCCAGCTGGGATAGGCTCCAGCACCCCCTGAGACCCTTGTGAGGAGTAAGTGGTCAAGAAAATGGATGGATATTTAGATTTAATATAATATTTTATTTCATACATTTTTTTTCCATTAAAAAAAACAAAACCCCAAAATATCAAATTATTGAAGGATTTTTTTATTTTTTTTTGCAGAGTTGAAACTTCGAGTATGCAGTGGTCCACTGTAATTTTTTGAAGAATATCTTTTTTGTGACAATTTTCACTCTGTAAATCAGTCAAATTTTGAAATAGCATATATTGGCTGCCAGTTAATATTAGAAGTGTATACATAAATATTCAACTTTTTTTAATTATATGAATAAAATACATTTCAATACCATTTTTTATTATTTGTAATTATTTTTCAATTTAAAATATAAATTTTAAATCTAAAATTTATAATTAAAATATTTGAATAGGTCAATGTGCAAAAACGTATCCACTTTCTAAAATGTATATTTTTGCAACATTTTTTTTTCTGGACTCTGAAATATTTTGTTGCAGATTTAAAAGAAACATAATTTCTGACTTTTTTTTTTTTTATCTATGCGAATTTCATAAATCTACCTATTCATATTTACCAAGCACTGTTTAACCCAAATGCAGGCCAATTACAGCCTCCATTTTGGTAGGGGGAAAAAAAAATCCAATTTTTTGCCCTTTTGGAAGAAAATCCTACTAAATTCCCATGAGAGCAGGCACCATCGTTCCACCTTTAAGTGTCAGTTTTTTCTTGAGTGAGTAGAAAACATCAGGTGATTATTGAGGGGATCAAACCGGCGACATCATAGCAGGAACCCTCGCTGTGTGGCGGAGCGAGGTGATAAAATAATCCATAAGAATAAAATTTAAAGCGCTATCGACCCACATCGGATGATAAAAACAATCCTGCGGGGAAACGGGAGTGGAGGGGGGGGCTAAAATGGCGCCTCTCGCGGGTCTTCTGGGCTGGCATGAAATTGGCTTTGCGTGGGTGTCGTTTTGGAGAGCCCGCTGGTAAATTCTCCCGTTCTTTTGTTGGAAAAAGAGGGGAGGGGCGGCCGGGCGAGGGGGGGTCCGTGCATAATGGTCTTAGCCGGGGAGGTCTGGAACTGTGTCCATAAATTGAATTATTTCAATTTGAGGGCGAGCATGTGAGAGAATAATGCAGGGAGAGAGAGGGCGAGAGAGAGAAAGAGAGAGAGTGCTCATCTCTATTCCACTGCAGGCTCACATTTACAAGTGTGAATATCAAGTAAGTTGCAGGAGATTACAGATGGGGGGGCAACGGGGGGTGTTACCTTGCAGCTGGAAGCGATAGCGGATGAAAGGGAAACAAACGCCTCGATGCCACTTTTGGAAAATTCTTCTTTGAGCCAGTTTACGTGCAACATAGAAGGTATTTTCAACACAACTTTCCAAGGACCACCAAGGACCGTGAGGACTATTGTGTAAACTTAGTTTGAAGATAATTCAGATGACCCTGGTAGGGCTATGGTCCAGGTACCTTTGGGGCAGACTGTTCTGACTGAAAGTTTACCAAAGTACCAAAAAAAAAAAAAAAGTTTAAACCATTTCAAATGTTATTTGAACTGTATAAATTTAACCCTGGAACAAAGACCATTGGGAGTACCATTGTCTGTTTACACAACAGGTTAGAAGTAACTCTAGGGTGTAGTACTTTCAAGAGATCCAGGTGACTCTGTGAGCTAAACCACGATATATCATTAAACCGATAACCAGCCCATGCCTAATGTGGACAACAGAAACTATTCTGTAAGTTTAGTTCTAGGCTAACTTATCTATGCCAAAAGAAGCTACTGCAAGGACTGAAGTACTTTTGAGAGGCCCAATAACTTGGTGGTGGTGGGTTCTGCAGCATGAAGCCTTGTTAGGGCCAAATACTGGTACTACTACCACTGCGTAAAATTTCCTGGAATTTGACAACTCTGTAACGAGCAACTGAAAAGTGCATTTCTTTTATAGCTACATGTTCACCTAAAGTACCAAAAACGTTTACTTGTTCTTGAGGCTGATCCTGCACCAAAGGCATTTGACCCCCCTAACGGTGTCTTTTTATGACCCTGGGATATGACCACAGAACTAAATTTAGACGACAGTTCATGTCAGCCGAACACACAATTGTCATCTAAAGGGTCCCAGTTCTGAGCTAGATCCTGTGGTTGAACTGCTCTATACTGTATGTAGATAAACTTATTATATAGTCCTATACAGTATGAGTGAGTACGTTGGTGTCAGGGAGGAGGTGCAAATATCCGTGAGACAATATAATAGGGAGCAGAGCATATGGCACAGTGGTAGGCAGCAGGCTATTTATCCTCATCATCCTCTTTGGAGGCTAAAATTAGCACTTTGCTGTTTGTAGCTCTAAGCCAGACCACTGTGACGGGCCTAATAATAAACAACAACAACAATAGAAGAAGAAGAGCCAAGCTGGCACCCCCACTTCCTGTTTCTTCACCAACTTTTACCAGGACATGACATGGCCGGTCATCAGGAGGCGTGCGAGTGTCTCGCAATTGTCGCAGTTTTGCCATCCGAGACCCCCGCGTGTCAGGAAATCCTGGATTTCCTCAACATGGACCCCCCCTGGCTGGCTTAAGAGCGTAGGATGATGATGGCGCTAATCTCTTCATCAAACGGCTAAATAAACATTTGTGCAAGTGTGTGTGAGGCAAGAGGCATTCCGTGCAAATGTGGACAAAAAGTATTGAGACAAAGCACACAGTCCATCAATGAGACCATGACTGT
Organism: Festucalex cinctus; assembly: GCF_051991245.1. NCBI lineage: Eukaryota > Metazoa > Chordata > Actinopteri > Syngnathiformes > Syngnathidae > Festucalex > Festucalex cinctus. The sequence continues at coordinate 7,878,614 of NC_135424.1, forward strand.
TTGGACCTTTGGGTGGGGTCATATTGACACCATATCAAAACTACAACTTTCATACTTCTATAACATTAGCATTAAGCTAACAAGCGTTTATTTGCGTGAGCATTTTGGTGTTAATATTTTGTTTTATACAGATTGACTTCACACTTCGTCTTCCATAGCAGCTTCCTTTGTTGTCTCTGCGCTTGCCGTACTGTCATTCTGTGACACTCCAACGTTCCCACGGGTGCGAGCTCCACGTTAACCTTTTCACTTGGACATGATACCACATTTGAACCGTGTCATATCTATATTCGTAAAATCAAAGGATTCGCACTCAGTCATTTGGCCAAAGAAGCACACTAATTATGGTGTGCACCAAAATCTGAAATAAAAGAATTGAGTCTTTGCGCGACACTTTTGGAAAAGGTCCCATTCCACAATGAGCTTTGCTGCGCGTTGAACTCTGCTGTGTGTAAATAGTATCTTTGAGCAAAACACCAGCAATTAGATATAGGATCGGTACTCTCAAATTAAAGAAGAGCGCTTCCTGTAAACAAACGAGCGAGAATGTGCGTACATCGTTAGTGGGCCCAAAATTGCAACATGGAAACTAAAGATAAAAATAAAAATAATTAATAATAAAATTGCATTCATTTAAATAAATACTTAAAAATAGATCTGAACATTTTTTTTCTTTTATCTTAAGTAAAAATACATTAAAAGCATATTTTGTAAAAAAAAAAAAAAAAAAAAAAAAAAAAAAAAAAGACAAATATTTATATAAATTACAGTCAATTGTAAATTTTTGTGTCGACTAATTTTTGTGATCGGCTCAACTGAGTTTGCCAACTTTTTTTCCCAGCTCTCACTTTAACCAATACATCATAGATAATTCCGGTAGTTACCTGTGTGCCAATTGGAACATATTTTTAAATAAATACAATATATACACTTACATACAAATTTTCTATTTTTGTCGTGTTGTTTTATGTTAATTTTTGTTATTACATTTTTAAATAATTCATTAAAACGATATATGGAAAAAAATCACTGTGTTAATTTCAATGTTTTTATTACAATACTATTAAAATGTAGCACAATACTATTAAAATGTAATTAAATGTATTTATTTCCATGTTTTTAACATTTTTTTTAACAAATACAAATCATGATTGCTTATTTATTCATATACAAATACATGCTTAAAAATTAAGGATGTATTTTTATTTCTTCAAATAAATAAAATAAATGTAGTTAATACTGTAAAATATATGTATGTATGTACTTTAATTCATAAGAAAAAAAAGTGCATAAACAAGATTCAAATGAATGCTTTAAAAACATACCGAGTTGTGATACACTCGGTCACAGGGGTATTAATGCAAAAATTCTGGCTGGCTGTTATTATTATCATGGTGGTTGTAGTTTTCCGTAATGTCCAACTACACTTGATTGTACTGACAGCTGTTTCTCATCATTTGGTGACTCAGCCATAACGAATGCAGACTGGAGAGGCTGGATGAACAGAAAGTAGGCATATCCCAGCGATGCTGATGCGATTCTGAACATACGCGTCTGATTGTCTGGCAAACCCTCCACGTGAGAACCTGACCCCCCTGTTCCTCTTTTTCACCTCACTTTTACAACCGCGCCATCATGTGAAAAGTCATCACCAGCTGCTTCACATCCATACACGCTCACTGGACAAATGATTAGGTACACCCTCTGCACATATTCCCACATTCCCGTGTAGTGGCTCGCCTTTATTGCGCTGCTCGCCATATCAAATATTTAATAGTGTTTATCATTTGCCACTGTTGACAGAGAAGTTGTAAAGTGGTTTACTTCACCAGGTGAGCTCATAAACAGAGTTTGCCATGCACTAAATTCCATACAAACAACGCTACTAGCTGCCAGCAGGTTCCTCAAAAGTGTTTATGCCGCCGCAAACATGAGAAGATGTTTATGGCTTATTCGCCTTTATCTGACCGTGTTTAAACCCACTATTAACATAACTGGACACTAAAGAGACAAATAAACACATACAAATACGAGTATTGCCGGGACCGCCGCCCTAGCCAAACAATTGTAATTTAGATCCCCATGCACGTTCACACACATGCCTCCTGTACAATGTGGTCTACATCTAGTCGATAACATTCAAGGCAGTTTTGGGACGTCACACTGACTCTAAAATTTATCATTTTACTTTACAGTACATTGTTGCCATTGTGATACATTGTTTCATGATGACATCACTTCCTTGAGGGAGGTAATAATGCACGAGCCAAGGCAAATTTAGACTTTCTAATAGCTTATTTGTGTCTGAAAATCTACTGTTACTTCCATAAGTGCAGCCATGTTTGCATTGGAAGCATGGAGGTCCGCCAAAGCTACGCTTGAGTGCCGGCCAGCTAAGACCGATCCCTGTGTTCTTTCGACACTGATGGCCTGTTAAAGTGGAGCTAATTCCGCACGCTTTGATTCCAAAAGTGAGGAGACAGTGAGCGAGCGAGCGAGGCCCACGGGGAGGGAGAGAGAGAGAGAGAGAGAGAGACTCTCAGTTCTCCCTTCCAGTCTGCTGGACAACGGCACCCATTAATTGGCTGCTTTGAAGAGGCCATGCTGAGCCGAGCCATTGGACGAGCTCAATCCGACCTTGGCGGAGGTTAGAGGGTATGGATCCAAAATAGGCCGGCCGGATCAATGAGGGGGCAAAGTTTTGATGGGGATGGTGGGGTTGAATGTCATTATCTTTGTGTTATGGTATCATATATTATGGCGTGTAAGGGGGGGGGGGCCTGATCGGCTGATTTTGAAAGTGCTAATATCGACCTAATATATCAGAGCAAAAAAAATGCGCTATACAATGTTCTGTACCACAGATTTGAAAATAGTTTTAAAAAAATAATAGTGTTATTATTATTCTTTTAAAACTATTTTCAACTATTTTCATTGATTTTTATTTTTTTAATTTTTTTTTTTAGTATTTTGGGGGGTTGTTTTTTCTCATTTTGTTCTGACTTTTTGTGATTTTTTTTTAAATCACATAAATAAATAAATAAGTAAATAAATAAGTAACTCCCCAACCTAATGTATTTCAATGTCCATCACTTTTAAACAGACGAACCCGGTCCCTATCCCCGTATCCACTAGAGTGCGAATGTTGAACTAGAATATAGTGGGAGAAGTCTATATTTTTCTCTTTCGTGACGTGTTCAATGCGGCGTGTTTTTCCCCGCTTTGAAGTGGCCAAAGCAAGACGTGCGTAAGCGCAAACCTGCTAATGTGACTTTATATAAAATCCCAACTTTAACGAGGCTTTTTACACACGGCACCGCCGCCGTCTCGCTGTGAGCAATTAGGAGAGCCACTATTTTTTTTTTTTTTTGTGGCTCCCACGCCGCATTCCCAGCTCGGGTGTTTATGCCTTGACCACAAGCCTACCAGTGCCATTTTTTTCCCCCCTCACTTCTTTCACTGGATTCCATCGGCATATACGTACTGAAAGAAACCCCACATTTGTTTGGCACATGTCATTAAAAGGGAGCGTCTCCAAAGCGCCTTCTTTTTTTTCCCCCTCCTCGCCGGCAGCAGCAGCGACGGTGGCGTTAATTAGTCCCTTAATATTAGCCCAGCTGTTTGGTAGCTAGCCGCCGCGGTCCCCCTTTGTTGGGCAGCCACGAGCGTGAGTCAAAGCTAACGGCTCAAACACGAGAGGGTGGAGGGAATAAAGTGCTCAGTTCCTTGACACCATTACTACTTGCCTATTTGTCAATGCATCGAATGCCTTTGAAGTGGTACATTACAGAATGTCAATCTTCCATCATGAGTATCAAATGATTACCGTGCTTGTGGCTTTTACTTTTTCTTTGGATTTTATTTTGGCAACACTAATATTAACTCCTTTTTACACTCGTATGACATGTTAAGAACGTTCAAATCAGATCACGTCGGCGGCCCCGCGGAGGGAATAAAGTGCTCCTTCTTGCTTGGCGTGCGACGAGGAAACACAAGAACACACCGCCGAGTGTTTGCTCTCTTCTTTGGAACGCCACACAGCTTTCCTTCTTCCCTCCTCCCGCCTCCGCCGCCTGTCAGAAGCATCCAGGGAGCGAGGCGATGACTGGCCGTATTAGATATGTATCACCAATTACCCACAGCATTTGTAAAAGAGGAGAGCGCGGGCCCGAGCCAAGGCAAACAGCTCCCTGCGAGGCTCGCTGTTACGCTCGAGCGTGCGAGGCTGAGGGTGTGACACTCAAGGCGAAAGAGTGCGGCTAAGCCTCCTTGTTAGGGCCCGAGAATCCCGTCAATGGCCTTTCTGGGGAGCCCCTATATGCCCGAAAAGCACCGAAAGGGAATTTAAGAATCCATAAAAGACTGAGGATACCAAGAAACCGGGCAAGGTGGGGACTGCAGGGTGTAAAACAGAACAGTAAGCTAACATTTTCACTTTTGACATCTCTGTTCTAATGACGCCATGTTAAAATCAATAGGAGACTGAGGACAGCCAGAAACAGAACTACTGCAGCAAAGTAGAGACTGCGGAGCATAATCATGCAGTGTCCATTGCTAAGCTATGTTAGCATGTGTGCTTATTTTTGTCATTTCTAGCAGTGTATTCGTAAACTCGAAACTGGGGCAAGAAACCGGGCGACTGCATGAAAACTGAGACTGTGGAGCATAATCATGCAGCATCCAGCGTTACGCATTGTTGGCACATTTGTTTATTTTCATCATCATCTTCAAAAGCTATAATGGCTTGAGTGCACAAAAACAAAACAAAACTGGCTACTGCAGCAAAACGGAGACTATGGAGCCTAATCCTGCAATGACCAGATAGAATGTGTGTTTATTTCTGTCATTCCTAGCTATTGTCTGCAAATGTTGGAATAATGTGACAATTTCATAATCAATAGGAGACAGGGGGCAGCAAAAGAAGAAAAAAAAATGGGCTACTGGAATAAAAATGAGACTGAGGAGCTTAGCCATGCAGCATCAAGTGCTAGGCCAAGCGTGCATGCGTGTTGATTCTTGTCCTTTTTATGAGTGTATCCTCAATTATTACATTCTTGTGACAATTTGCTAGGCAAAAGAAGACTTGGGGCAGCAAGAAATCAGGCGACTACAGCAAAGTGGACACTGTGGAGTAAAATGCCGACAGGTTAGCCAGGTAAACCGTATTCACTTTCTGTCATCTCTTGCCATGTACCTTCTAACGGTAAAAATCAAAAGGAGACTGAGGGCAATCAGAAACAGGGCTACTGCAGCTAAGTGGAGACTGTGGAGCACAATCTGACAGGCTAAGGTGGGTTTGCATGTGAGCTTATTTCTGTCCGTCCCAGCCGTGTATCCCGGCACCAGAGAGGTGGAGGATGTTTCCACCAGTGTCCAGTGAGGCGTTCATGGAGGGGAAGAAAAAAAACAAAAAAAAACGCTGGAAGCACTCGGGCAGCCGACATCTTCCTCGGGAGGAAGCGGGGGGTGAGAGGGGGGACGAGAAAGGTGGGAGAGGGAAAAGGTCAGGGAGAACTCAATCAGAGGCGGAGGAGTAGAAGGAAGAGAAGAAATCAAGAGCGAAAACAACAACAAGAGGAAGGAGGAGATGTGAAGCAAATGTGAGGAGGAGGGAGAAAGTTGTGAGGTGAAGATAAACAAAAGGCGGCGTTTCGGGGAGCGAGTGGGAGGCCCAACAATCGGCGGCGAAATGAAAGCGAGACACGGGAGAGTAGGTGGGAGATGAAAGAGTTTGGGGTGAGGAGGGGGGAGGCCACAAACAGATAAAAAACCAGCTTAGCGGGATTACAGAGTGACTGACAGAGGCAAATATGACGCGGCGGCGGTGGCGAGCGAGCGAGCGCTCTTAACCCACATAAATACTGAAACGCCTCCAACATGGCCTCCGGTACTTACTCTTGTCCCTGAATGTGTATATGTGTGTGTAATACACACCACCCGTGTCCCAATAACATATGCAACATGAACCCTGTCGAGACAATAGACGACGCTAGGCACATGTTAACAGCCTCTAACCCAATTAAGGAAGAAATAATCACGTTATTGCATGATAAGTACACGCCTCCTGTAAACTGTACATACAAAAATAAAGACAGAATGCATTCAGATTTTTTAAAATGACAATTATGATATTGCACGTTGAGGCTTTTCAAGTCACTTACGAAAAGCACGAGGGAGCCTGAACGCCTCACGCCGCAGAACCACAACAGTGTGCAGAATTTAGCATGAAAACGCAGCAAATATAGCCGAGTATATGATTAGAAGCTGGAAAGTGGAAGGATGTTTAGGAATATGCTATAATTCCATAATTGAAAGACACGCCAGAGGGCCAAAAATATTTGGACAGCGGCCCACCACGAGCTTATGAAGTTCCTCTACGTCATGATTACTTGATGTAGCATGGAGGAAAAGGTTGGAACACTATAAACACAACAGTACTATTCATACAAAATATATGTACATTGATACTAACTCCATGTCGGAATTGTATTTTCCAAATACCGTTATATATCGACAGTATCATGATACGGCCATCGTGTGATCTAAACGAAACAAAATAAAAAAACAGTTGCTTATTGTTTCATGAAAAAATAAATGGTCGGTAACAATATCGATATCTGATGTGGGTGTATCGCGACAGTAACCCAGCAGAAGATGATATCAAACATCAACATGTCTGCCTTTTTCCCCTGCTTTTAAAAAGTAACATTTCAACATTCATACCATAATAATCATCATCATCATCATCATCATCATCATCATCATAATCTATGGCCTTAACTTTTCTGACAATATTGGCCATATCGTGATACAGCAATTGTGCAATAACTGAAGAAAAACAGCCAATTTCACATTAAGATACGCCGAAATCCGTCATAATATTTGATCATTTTTCGGTGTCCGTATCACAACAGAAAATGATACCAAATCTATCAGATTACTTAATTAGTCCATCGAACAATCAATAGAATAATTGGTTCTAAAAATATTGATAGTGTCAACCTAATGTTTTCCCTTTCCACATTATTTTCTTTAAGTGTAGATTTTTGTCCACATTCATACAGCAAAGCCAACAAAGTACACAAACGGGAGGAAGACGGTCTTTCTCCAAACAAGTCTGCGACCAGGAATAACAACAATGACACTATATGTGTTGCTAACACACACACACGCGCACACAAAATGTCCACTCATTGGAGCGGAAGCCATGATGGTGGCGGCGGCGTCTACTCCCTGCCACTGGCAACGCTGCAAACTCATCTTTAATAATATATGAATTTGCTTTTTTTTCCCCCCTGTCTACTGTAGCGCTATACTGTAGCGGCCATTTCATTAGGTACACCTAGCTACTCGAATAACTGCTGTGGAATCGATAGCAATGTTTTGATTGACACTGTCATGGAGCTATTCATTCAACTGCCCTGCCATTAAGGTCACTAGCTATATATACACAACATGGAGCACTGCATCCAAGTGGAGACTGCGGAGTATGATGCAACAGTATCCAAAACAATAGAAAGTTAGCAAGTGTGTTGTTGTTTCTGTATCCTCAAATGCTACAATGACTCATCATTTTTATTTGTAAGAAGACTGAGGGGACAAGGGAAGTGGAGCGCTACAGAAAAGGAGAGACTGTGGAGTATAATTCTACAACATGCAGCGCTCAGATGGAGCAACAAGCTAAGCAAGTGTTGGGGTGTAATTATTTTTGTCATTTCGAGATGGATAAATCTTCAAATCTTACAACAATACTGAAAATGTATCTTCAAGATGAGAATGAGGGCAGTGGCAGCAAAGTGGAGCTTATGAAGTACAATACCACTCGAAATCGAGAACTAAGGCACGTGAGCATGTGTGTTTATGCTTGATATTTCTGAATCATCAAATGTTAGAAAGCTGCGGCAATTTTACAATCAAGTGGAGACTGAGGGCAGCAATAAACCAGACTATGGCAGCAATGTGGAGACTATGGAGCACAATCCTGCCACTTCGTGTGTGTGAGTTTACTTTTTGGCTAGCTAAATTTTCTAACAGAGGAGATTGCGGGCATTAAGAAACCAGACCATGGCAGCCAATTAGAGACAATGGAACATACTCGTATTCTTTGAGCATCCAGCACTAAGGCATGTTTGTAATATTTGGGCAGACACCACAAGAACATGTGACCGTTCTGCTATTGTAAAATTGTAAGGAGATTGAGGGCTGTAATAAACTGGAGTACTGCAACAACCTGGAGACTATGGAGTATAATACAGCAGGCTAAGCTAACATTAGTATTATGTGTCTTTGTCTTTTCAGCCATGCATTTTCTAACACTACAATGTTATATTTCAGAAGAGATTGAGCAGGGTCAAGAACATGGCTACTGGAGCATAACAGACTGTGCAAATCACTATTTTGCATGTAAAAGACAAAAAAAAAACAGAAGGCTACCAGAAGGCTCAAGCACACAACCTTCTGTAGTCACTCAACAGGCTACTGTCGCTTTAAGAAGGTGTCGGGGGTCCGTAAGGCTTTCTGAGCAGCAACTCTTGCAAAGAGCCTGCAAGCCCAAACGCCCGCCCGCCCGTCCGGCTGACCTTGATGCGGCTGATGCAACGCGGCGAGCGCCAGATGCAACAGAGCGGCCGCCCTTACCTTGCTCGCTGCTGTTGTCGCCGCTATGTGACGTGTGGCCGCCGCTGGACGGGCCCGGCGTGCCCCCGGAGCGCGTGGACGCCGTGTCGTCGTGGTCTCGGTTCCACGACGTCTGCAAAACAAACAGAAAACGGACCACTTTATTGGACTTGACGGAGTTGAGGGGTTCAATTTTGATGTGGATGTGGTTCACAAGGTGGGTACAAAGCACATTTTCCATTATGTTTTTATCATAACTGGAAATATCAACTTATTTAATCATTAGTTTTATCATTCCAAAAAACACTTAATGTTATTTCCTTATCATTTATTACGGTAGTTGATTTTAATCTTGATTTAATTTTGCAAGGACAATAAAATAAACTGGTATCTACTTAAGGTTTAATCTACACTTATTAATTTAAAAGAAAAATGAATGCTTACAAAAAACATGACCACCTCCTACAGGATTGGAGTGGAACAACCACATGATCGATTTGATACTTTTTATTTTATTTTATTTTTTTTACTTTATCATTTAATAATATTTTTCTACTTTTATTCATTTAATTGATGATGCTTATTATTATTATTGTTATTATTATTATTACACTAATACTAGTTATTTATATTAAATTTATTTAATATTTACTCTATTATTTATTCATACAAAAATGTTTTCAACACTTCATTTTAAAATTTTTCTCCGTACTTTTATCAACAGGAAAAAAAAAATGCGTTTACAAATACACACTACTGCCACCTTCTGGACTGGAGTGGTGTAAACCAAAAGTCATGGACTAATTCATGGATTAAATGATCATTTCATTCAATATTTAAAAAAAAATAGACTAGGCTGTAAATGAGAAGGACAGGAGACTTTTTTTTTTTTTCCCTTTACACATGCAACACAGTAAAATATGATAAGCGGCGGTCCGACTTGCACCAGAATTAATGAGCATGTTGAAATCAAACAACACAAAACACTATGTGTCATTGTCACTCAGCCTTGGTGAAGGTTTCCGCTCTATTTAAGAGTGCTGTCATGCCTTTTTTCTGCATACAGGGCAAGCAGCGTACTCATATAAGGGCATGCAGGCACAAGCGAGTGTGCATGACACCATCATATGGAATGAGGGCTGAGAAAAAAGAAAAGTAAGGAAAAAAAAAAAAAGAGTCAACATGTTGCATGAGTTCCCAGCTTTGTGAAGCATGCGATCCACGTCTGTCTCCATTTGGGACAAACTGCAAGCAGATGACAACAAGCACAACAGCGAGCAACCAGCGAAAGTGATGTCATCCACAAAGAAATACGCTCAAATATGTACGGCGCCGCGCGAGAGCTGCGTCGAGAAATACGGCCCTTTAGACGTGTAAAAAGTGTGAAAGAGACGCCATTAAATGTCAAAATGGATGAAATGTGCGCTAACAAGTATTAGCGTACAACACTAGCAAAACGTTGGTACTTAACGCTTCTCTTTCAAAAGCTACTTTCACACTGCCTGTTAAAAGACATTCATTCTTCTGAGCTTCTGCTTCAGCTTCGAAGGTAGTATCATAAGCACGTTGTATATTTAATAAACTGCTAGCTTAATGCTAACACAATGCAAAACGCCATTGGCGGGCGAACGAAACTCGCATCCATGTTGCGCTAGTTATGACAACACTCGCACAATAAGAGCAAAAACGAAACGTCATTAATGTTGCCTATTTCCTGTACAACACAATTGAAAAAAAATAATTAGAGGAGGAAAAGAACAAATAAACTACTGAGATAATATGGTTGCAAAAGTCTGCTCACCCTCATATAACTCGCAAAGTGGCTCACTCACACTTCATTCACTGCCAGCCATTTTAGAAAATTTCAAAATTTTCAATACCCACACGATATTAAATTCAATAACTATAACAAATGACAGAATAGACTCCCTACTTTTTGCCTTGTCCCGTTCTTTTATAATTGACAGTAGGAAAATGTAGCTTTGCCAAAATACAGCCATTTCTCCTATGGACCTATGTGGGTTTTTTTTCCATATAAAATGGGGCAATGATGTCATCTACCGGTGGTTGGGCATCAGTAAAGTTGTTTCCAAGTTTGACATTTACAGTGGAGCATAGTCAGATTCTCTCCCATTTATCCCCGCTCTAAAAACTACAATTTATAAGTATACTTATCAAAGGCAGTGAATGATTCAGCAAACCTGTCACAAATTAGCATGCATCTGATTAAACCCAAAAACGACAAAAACTGTTCTACTGTGACGTCTCTGAACATGGCATCAAATCTCGACGTGAAAGGGACAAAAGTGCACATTCACGAAAGCGTGCAGCGGACCCACATTACTAACATACGTCACATTCTATAACCCGTGTTAAAATGTTTCCAGCCTCCGCAAGCCTGCATGAATCCTTTTTCTTGTCTTCGGTCCAAAACTTTTCAAAAACCCAAAAAGGGGAAGAAAGGTTTCTGCGGTATAGAAGTAGCCCTCAGAGCCAGACCAGAAGCGAGGAAGTCCTCCTCAAACAGACCCAGAACTATTTGTGACAAAACTGAAGCGAACGTTTGATGCATACGCTGCCAAAGTGTGAGTGAACTCGGGGGGGAACCTCTCATTGACCGTGTTATTTTCAGACACGTACACACACACTGTGTGCGCACTGCAGATGTGTATCAGTACACAGACGCACACAAATGCCTTCTCCAATGCGGCTGCCTCGCACTGCAACCGAACCAGATGTTACCTCTTATTCCGCTTCTGAAAGGGATGACGAGACTTCAAACGGGCGCTATCACGGCATCCCTCACGCACAGTAGAAGCAACGCGCCACCTGTGAGAGCCAAAACCGAGCCGAGTTCTTTGCTTTCGGCCCTGATATGACAAAGTGAGTGATGGAAGACCTGGTTGAGGACGAAAGGGTTGGAAGAGGGGCGGGATATTAAAAAAAAAAAAAAAAGGGGGAGGAAAAAAAGAAAACCGACTGGTTTCAATCTGTCTTCCTTTTATGCCGCACAACTGGAGACAGTTTGAGAGTGTTAAAACCGGGGAACAAAAGGACAATATTCAAGATGGATGCGGCAAATTCAACACATTGGTGGCCCGGGTTGATGTCAGCTGGCTATAGGATGATTGATTATATGTGCGCTTACACGAGATGCCGTTTCCCCCAAAATGAGTCCATGATGATGAAAGTCCCTCTAAAATGAATGATAAACGATCTTTGGGTGCCAGGTAGTACATGACCACACCCCCAGTTTTTTTTTTTTTTTGTCCCAGCTGATGAGTATAATATGCTTTAATTTATCAAGGACGCTGCAAAAAAAATGTCTTAAAAATTGAGTAATTTTACTTTCCTATTATATGGCGGTTAACTCAATTTTACAGTTGTGTGACTGAGAGCATTAGGAAAAATATATTATTAATAACTTCCATCTTCTCACTTGTGCGCTTGCTATTTTTACAGAGTGTGGGAGACAACTTATTTAACATTTAGCTCATTTTTCTTTTACCACAAAGTGTTATCTTTATTTCCATCTTAAAAACTCCTCCCCCTCTTCATTTCCAGTTTCCACCTTAAAAACATACCTCTCAACTTTTATTTCTGCTTTAAACATAACAGCTTTGTCTTTAATTCCACTATAAACACCTCACAATCTTTATTTCTGCCTTTAAAATATTTTTCTACCTTCATCTCCGCCTTATAAACAACATGCCATGTTCAACGCCAGCTTGCGTCCTCCTTAAACACACATTTCAAAATAATAAATAAAAAAATAAAACAAAATAAAATGCCCAAGTCTGCTAGTTTGACTAGTTAGCTGCACATCCACTCTGATTGGCTGTTAGCTAGAGATTCGGCACATGGTACAGATGTGCACAAACAAGCATTGACAAATTTGGACAATTTAAAGTTTTTAAAGAGGACGTCAACCCCCAACAAACTTTTTGACATAATATGTTCGACGCAGCCCCACTAGTCTAAATATGGCATTCTGGTTAATAATGTGTTAGTAGAATATGAGTTAAAAGCCGTTATCATGCGGACGGCCATCCGGCGGGCAAATATTCCTAAAATACTATGCTGACACTGCGTTTTCGGCAAAATTGACCAAATAACAAGGGGTTTTACTTGGATTTAATACAGTATTTAAGTAATTTTATTTATTTAAGCAGTAAAATCCAGCAGTTTTTTTTAAACAATAACATAAGGTGGCCATTTTGCCACTTGCTGTCGAGTGAAAATGACATCACACTTGCTCAGGTAAGAACCAATCACAGCTCAGCTCAGTTCACTTGTTTTCTGAAGCTGATCTGTGATTGGTTGTTACCTGAGACCTGAGCAACTGTGATGTCATCTTCAGGCGATAGACAAGTGGCAAAATGGCCGCCCCCTGAAATGGATAAAAACAGCTGGATTTTTCTGCATAACTCATATTCCACTAATATAATATTAATCAGAATGTCATGTTGAGTCTAGCGAGGTCACATAAAACATTGTCAAGAAATATTTAAGGTTGACTTCCCTCTTTGATGATATGAACATTCCTGCTTTTGGAAAGCGCAAGAAAAGCAGAGCACTAAAGATTCGAACCTGAACGTCAGGCCTGCGAGGCAGACGTGCTAATCGCGCATGCGAGAGAGCGGTGCGTGCAAGTTCTTTGTGTTTTAATTTGAAAATATAATTAGAACACGGAGGATGGAGTGTCGGGAGGCAAAGTTGTGCATTTGCTGTAATTGAACAAAAGAGTGCAGTGCCTGCTGGGAGGTTGCCGCCCAGGCCCCATGGGAGAAAAAAAAAGGGGGGGGGGGGGTTGAGACAGGGGACTGGATGGCATCTCTGCGAGGACGAAGGTGGTTATTTATAATTACACAGGACGCCCTTAGATGCGAGCGCTGATCTGACGCGCAATTAATGCTGAGATCACACACACACGCCCATTGGCAAATACAGTACAACAGAATCGTTTCTCTTTTCGATTCAGTGGAGGAAAGTTTTGTACACATGCACATACTGTATATAAACACACTGCTGCTGATATTTAACAAAAGCATACGCACCTTGACCGCAAAGGGCACGCACACACGCCCTGCACACACATACAAAGCTAAATCCTCCCTCCCCCAAAAAACAAGGAATACTTCAGGCGTGCCCATGTAGCGAATACGATAAAAAAAAAAATGAAATGAATTCAATTAAATTTATTCATAAAGGCTCCAAAATACATATATATAAAAAAAATATACAGAAAAAGTCAAAGTACTAAAATGTAATTAAATATGGACGAAATAAATGCATCATACCATATGTTGAATGAAGACAACAAAATTATAAACATAAAAAAAAAGTAACATACAGGCCAGTAGAACATAACATCATACACAGGTATAAAACTCAAGGCCCGGGGGCCAGATGTGGCCCACCACATCACTTTATGTGGCCAGCGAAAGCAAATCAAAAGTGTCAATTTGATTGCAAGCATTGCAAACTATATATGCGCGACTTCTGATTTCAAAACAAGTTATCCTTCAAATTGTTGTGTACTTAAAACATTTCTATGGTTCCACATCTATGGTCAACCAGGGAAACCATAACTACAATGTAGCAATGAAATTAGGTTGTCACTGCTGATTATAGGAGAATTAAGCCAAAAAAAAAAAAAAGCTTTATAAAAAAAATAGCTAAAAAAAATTAAAAATTAAAATAAGAAAATAAATGAATATATTTCTTAAAATAAATATTAACAATGAAAACAAAATAGAAATACAAAATAATACAAGTACTGTAATATGAAAATAAATTAAATAAATAAAATTTACAATTAAAATAATAATTTTAAAATGTAATGCTACGGAAAATGCAAAAATCCAAATTAATCGTGGTCCTTAAAAATGAAGGAAGATTAAGGTTAAAAATAATTTAAAAACACAAGAAAATATCATAAAAAATAGAAATAGGAAATTACAAAATAAAGATTTTTTTTATACACATAACATAACATAGAATAAAAAAAAAAACAATAAACAGCACATTTTCTCACATCATTATGAAGGAGGATTAAAGCCAAAAAAAATCATATAAAATAAAAATAAAATGAAGGTACCAAGGAAAAAGTACTTATATATGGTCAATGACGTGATATATAACATTAACACAAATAAATATTGGCTTTGTCACCAATTTTGACATGTAGGCTGCTTCTTCTAAACATAAACCACATTAAATGTTGTTGTTTTGACGGTGTTTAGTGGAGCAAAAGGTGAACAATTTCAAAGTTTGAACAGGCCTGACATGGACTGCGAAGACAAAAGGCGACAGGCTGACTGCACACAAAGCGATACACTTGATTTATTCTCTGTTCTCCTAATGAGCCGCCATTTCTCCTCCCTCTCCATATTCCCTAAATCCCTCCTCCCCCCACTCACACTTCTCTCCCTTTGCTGCATGTGCACTAGCTTGTATTCCAACGCTTAATTGTCAAGTAAATTCAATTTCCCTGCTTCTGTTCTGCCTCGCTTTTCGCTAAACTTCTTAAATCTGCCGCCCAGGGAAGCGCACAGACGCACGCAGGCAAACCCCCCATCCTGAGTTGAGCTCCCCTCGCCCCCCCCCCACTTTTTTTTATCATCATTTTTCTTCCCTAATTCGCCATGAAAAGATTCCCCTTGCTGGAAATTGTGATTCGGCATTCCGATCCACCGCGCTCTCATTCCGTGTGTGTGTGTGTGTGTGTGAGTGTGCGTGGGTGGGAGGTGGTGGGGGGGGGTTTCCCTCATGCAAGCAAGCAACCAAGCAAGCGCTCACGCAAGAAGAATCGTCGCCTCGCCGATTGATTTGCAGTCATAATAATATTAATAATAAAGGCTAAGGTAGAGGTGCTGAAATCTTTTTTGAGACGTTGCGCTGATTTACAGGCGGCCCGGGTGCAGGAATAATCATATGTGCATACTTAAGAGGCACAGGCGTAAATATACATAATCCCCCCCCCCACACACACACACACACCGTACACACACTCTTCAACACAGGCACATGTGAATCGAAGATGACACGTACACAACTCCATCCCCCATAATGCTTTGCTGCTGCAGTTATTTCCCCACAACATAAAAATAGGAAATACTGGAGTGGGATTGAACCACTTTGAAAAATAATCTAATTGTGATTTTTTTTTTTTTTCTCCTCAATATTGAGATTTACTCTGTCTGTGACACAAACTGCATTACATATTGTGTAATCATTGGCACCTTAAGGAGTAAGTATTGTAAGTATATATATATAAAAAAAAAATACTTGGTGCTTCCTTGATTTTCTCTCTTTGCTTGTTTACACGTTGGGACCCCTCCACTACACCCCCTCCTCACCCCCCTTTCCTGGAAAGACCAGATTTGTGAATGTCATTTTGTTGTGCTGCCCATTTCCTCATTAGCTTAGCCTAGCTCGGCACGATGGCCACGGCGGCCATTGTGGGAGGCCGGCAGGGGGTTAGTTTGGGGCGGTGAGAGTTGAGGGGGGTTCTTTCCATTAGCTAAGTACACACAAGCCACCTTATTGTTTGCTCCAACTTCAAACATGGCCGCACGTCAGCCGTCATAACTTTGGGGGTACAAAATGGACTTTTGCATTTTTTAGAAGGGGGGGGGGCTATGAGGACCCCCCTCCTTTGAATGAACCTACTTGCTATTCCAGCAGGCTAAAACGCACACAAGTCACGTGGTCGCATCTCTTTTGTACCACTTGTTGAATCCGCCGCCCCAAAAGGCGGGGGGGAGGGCGAGGATGGGGGGGGGGTCAAACCACCCCTTTATGCCACCACAAAAGCCGCCATTACTGACAACCCCCCCCCCCAACCCTGTGTACCCCCCTCCCGCTGCGACTCAGAAGTTTGCTTTGAGAGGAGCCGTTTGAGACACACAAAAAGAAACCCGCATGTGACTTTGGCGGGGGCAAGCTAATAGATTAGCGATAGCAGGGCCGACCAGATTAGGAAAATGGTGGATGACGCACCTCCCTGTCCCACTCAAGTGGGGGTGCGGGGAGGGGGGGGGGTCACCCTTTGACCAGCGGTGTTACCTCAACCAACACTGCTGACCCTGGAAAGACGCGTTGCATAACTGCATAGCCGATTGTTTCCGAAAGATAGCCTGATAACAGTGAAGCGGACGTTCCCGGACACAACCCAATCAAGACATTCACCCCCCATAACCCCCCCCCCCCCCCCCACCTT
This sequence comes from Festucalex cinctus, assembly GCF_051991245.1. Taxonomy (NCBI): domain Eukaryota; kingdom Metazoa; phylum Chordata; class Actinopteri; order Syngnathiformes; family Syngnathidae; genus Festucalex; species Festucalex cinctus. The sequence goes on from NC_135424.1 coordinate 7,895,454, forward strand.
AAAACACGCATCAATAATGGCAGCACTAAATAAAACTGATAGAACAAATTAATTACCAAAATAAATATTAGGAAAAAAATACTGGCGGCACGGTGAATGACTGGTTAGCACGTCCGCCTCCCAGTTCTGAGGACTCGGGTTCGAGTCCAGGCTCCGGCCTTCCTGGGTGGAGTTTGCATGTTCTCCCCGTGCCTGTGTGGGTCTTCTCCGGGTACTCCGGTCTCCTCCCACATTCCAAAGACATGCATGGCAGGTTAATTGGGTGCTCCAAATTGTCCCTAGGTGTGCTTGTGAGTGTGGATGGTTGTTCGTCTCTGTGTGCCCTGTGATTGGCTGGCAACCAGTCCAGGGTGTGCCCCGCCTACTGCCCAGATCCAGCTGAGATAGGCGCCAGCACCCCCCGCGACCCTTGTGAGGAAGAAGCGGTCAAGAAAATGGATGGACGAAAAAAAAACACTTCAAAAGATCTAATTAAATTTAAACTTTAAAAAATTAGTTTAAAAAATTATTTCATTTACGAAATGCTCCCTTTTTAACTACTCAAATTTTTTTTTTACATTTTTTGTGTTTCTATAGTTTACAATTTTGTTATTCAAATTTGATAGAGAACATCAAATTCAAGGCAACATGTTTAGTTTTAAAGTTATTTTTTGTGTCAGATTATTAATTCCCAAAATAAATATTTAAAAAAATTCTAACAAAATAAATCTCACTTTAGAAAATTTTTACTTTTTTATAATCAAAAACTGTTTTTTATGAAACTGTAATTTACTGTATGATCAATCACTATATTGATCATTTGCCGCATCCAAATGTAAATGAGGAATTTTTACACCTGGTCACCATTACACTTTTCTCATGAACACACTGTAGGGGGCTTCTATAAATTGACACGATGCCCTATGCAGGCACAACCAGAATCAAGATATCAGATGAAAGTCTCAGCAAAAATAATCGAATCTTTTATTTTGTACCAAAAAAATCTGATCCACCCAAGTACAGTTTGTTGTGGCCCTTTAGAACCATATTTGGTAATGTCTCCATGACTTCAAATGAACACCATCATCCAGTAGAACCACATCAACCATTTGGCAGTCCTTGCGCTACGCTAACAGCTAACCTGTGACTCAAACCACATCCTCAAAGCAGGGCTAGGTCGGATTAAATTCTCCAAAAACAAACAAAAAATATGGGCGTAATCAAAATACCTCCTGGCTCGTAAATGAACTGGGGCGGATCGACTTTGTCAGACGCCAGAATGTTTTGAAAGGGAAGTTCCAATTATTTCCAGCCCCACTTGATGAAGTGGAGAGGCTCTCCAGACACCCAGAGAGTCCTTAGCGCCATTAGCCTCGCTCGCCCACTTCGTTAGCCCCTTCCGCCAACTCTCACCCCTGTAATTAAGCGCACTATGGTTGCAACTTTTTGCATCCAAACGTGACTCATGTGCTTTTAGGTCAGGGTTCATACGCCTTTCTAAGGTAACTTTTCAATTGCAGAATGGATTCAAATGATTATTTTCAGTGCTACATAAACAAATTTTGGCAAATTTTAATATAACTTAGAACAAGAAAAACATTTTACCTACATTTTAAAGCCCTTTTAAATGCTAGAGCATTACAATTCAAGCATTTTCAAGCCGCCAGTAAGAATTCCCGAGGATTGGCGAGCGTGTGCAAGTGGACGGGAACGTGTTGGGAATCTCTCCGGGGAGCAGAAGGAACAACAGCGGGGAAACGGTTAACTCAAGTCCAACCGGTGCTAACCAGTCGCTCCACTCAACACAGCACCTGAGGGGGTGTGCTGCATTTATCAGGCCAGTCTCAACACACACACACAGCAAACTGGCTTGGTCGCATTCAACAACCTCCTCTGACTTTTTCACCTCTGCACGCCGGCCTGCTCGGGCAGGCTAAGAACAACACGGCTTAAATATTCCGAATATTAGCGGCGTGACACATGCACGGCGGGCGCATAATTCCCAAACACTGTCAAGCCTTGTAAAAAAAAAAAAAAAGTCGAGTTGAATAAATTCAAAGTCTTTTTTTTCACTCTCTCTCCCTGACATTTTCTTTTCTCTGCTACACTCGCCTCGCACCGGAATAAATTGCTTTATGAATAAATGTGCCTTCTTGTTAACATTGCTGCTTTTGTGCAAATTTGCAGGCCGCTCTTGCTCTTCAACTTTATGCCCGGGGGCATATATTAAAAATACATATGGGGTGGGGGGGGTGAGATAATGCGCGCACACACACAAGGCCAATTCGTTAAGGATGTCACCAGTGCGGATAAGATGTCACGCAAAAACAGACCACAAAATGTATATTTTGAAAAAATTTATAGGACTTTGCAAGTATGCATGAGCATAATGTTGAAAAAGTTTTTTATTCTTTCTATAGATTTTTCCGTCAATAGCAAAATGACAAGTCGTGTTCATTTAGGAGTCAATTAAAACCCTCCTGTTACATTGCGGGTCAAATTGACCCTTGCTGAGATTTCATATTGTACAATACTACATATGTTTTATTGTTCATTTAAAAGGGATATTAACTATTATATTGCCACAAAGGGCATACATTATTGCGGAAGGTCAATTTGACCCACAAACATTTTAACGTAAGGTTAAAGATATGCATCAGACAACACAATTTTTTTTTTCTTCATATATCCAGATAGAGTCTCTAATCATCTGGCTATGTTATGGGTCAAATTGACCCTTGTTAATATTTTATTTAATTTTTTTTAATATATGTTTGAATTTAAATGGTATATAAAGTATTATATTGACCCTATTGACATGAGGAGCTAAAGAGGGGCAGACATATTGAGTGGTAAACGTGCAGTGGGTCAATTTGACCCATAAACATTTTAACCGAAGAAACGAACATACTGTCTGCTTCAATGAACCCCCCTGGAGCACAGCACCATTGTCTTAATATGCCCTCTCATTATGGGTCAAATTGACCCATAATAAAGATTGTTTTATGTTAAAAAAAAAAAAAAAAAAGTGCGCATGTTTAATTCACATTAACCTGATAGTGACCCCATAGGCTAAAAGGAGGGTATAAATGTTAAAACTTTTTGATAGTAAAATGCGCAGCGGGTCATAGTGACCCATGAACAGCTTTGGTGTACTACATAAACAAACAATCATAACAGGAGGGTTGGCAACTTCATCACCGTCTTAATATACCTTTAAAAACCTGAGGTATCTTTCACCCCCCTGTTAGGTTTGTGTCTCTGGAACAGCAACAACATCCTTGGGTCGATTTGACCCGTGGCCTCTTTGATGATCAGTTAAGGAGAGAGCTATAAACATTGTTGAAAAAACTGTAAAATGAAGTCATTACATGATGCCTTGTCCATGCTGAAATTTCACATCTACAAAAACATTTTTTAAACGGGTCAATCTGACCCGCGACACAACAGAAGGGTTGCCTCAGCTGACATGCTCCGTCTATATAAAAAAAAAAAAAAAAAAAAAGGACCACTTTGAAGGAAAAAAGAAATCCTCGAGAGAATACACGAAGCCACCTCAAAGAGACACTTACGAGTTGGTTATTTCATTCTCTTTCTGGATTAAAAGGCGCTGTGTTATCTTTGCCGGCTGATCTTCATTTCCATAATCACACACATACTAACACCCCCCCCCCCAACCCCCCCTCCTTTTCCTCCCTGAAGCCTTCGCTCCCAGCCCTGCCATCCAGCCTCTCCCAACCACTCACCCATATGGACACCGCGCGGATTTAAATTATTTAGCCTGGTGCCTTTTTTTTTTTTTTCTTTTTTTTTTTTATGTGGCATGTGCCTTTAATTTCATTTACTTGCAACCAACTTTGCGTCGTGCACAAATACTGAATTTGACTGTTGTCCTGCTATAAAACACAGCGTATGGATCATGAGCGTATATACACACAAAAAAGTACAAATATTTCATAACTGTGCTTAACTAGATGTTGCTTGATGATGCGTTATTTGAGTATTTATTTATCCGACTTTTTACTCTGACTCCCTAAAAAAAGAAAACTATTTTTCCTCTTCCTTCTATACGAGCAAGCTTCAGCTATGCCACCACTTGAGTGAAGTGAAAAAAAATAAATGGTGCAATTAAAATAGTGTATGCCCTCATATGTGGGCAAGGAGAGTCACAGCCGCCAATAATTGAACAGGAAAACCAGCTGAAGACACAAAAACAAAATGAAAACAGTGGCAAGGAGCTGCTGTAGGCCACAACAACAACAACAACAACATCAACCTGATTCCAGTTCCGGATGTTATTCACTAGGCCACACCCCTTCAGGGCACACATCCAATACACAAATACTACAGTAATTACTCTTCATAAAATCATGTCTTGACATTCTCTTTTGTTGTGTTTTGATACAATAAAATGCTACTTTCTGTACATAACCCCACAGAAATTGTGATTTTTTTTTTTTTTTTTTTAAATTGGTGGGGGGTGAATTGGAAATATTTATTTCATGCTTGGTCATGTCAAGGTTGCACTATACAAGCAACTTGTCTTTTTTTTTTTTCTCCACTTATCATTAAGAAGTACTTTTCCCACCTCTCCCTCCTATTTGCCTCTCATTGCTCTGCAATCCAAATAAAAAGGGGGTGTGATGTGGGGGAGGTGGTGGTGGTCTCTCGATAAGCAATGTGCACTCATGTCTGAGGAGAAACACTGACAAGACGCCTAATGAAGCGTGCACGCACTGGAGGAGGAGGAGGAGGAAGAAAAAAGTGGAGGGACCGAGCTGAAGCAGCACCGGGGAGCGCCTCGGCCTCGCACCCGGCCGGCGTGGCGCTCTGCTGGGCTTGAGTGAGGCGAGCGCGAGGGGTGGAGGGTGGGAACGAGGCCCGTAAATTCAAATGGACAGGAAAGCGGGTCAAGTCTTAATGAGCCAATGAGAGCATTTATGCAGAAAATGTCTCATTCCGATGGAGGGGATGATTGGAGGAAAATGGGGGGTGGGGAGCGTGTGGCGTGTGAGTGTGTGTGTGTGTGTACCTGGTCGAGGGCCACGGAGGAACGGGTGATCTCCTCGCTGTCTGACTTGGAGCCCCCCTCGCGGTCGTCTATGACCAGGTCGATGGGCATCTTGCCCTTCAAGCAGCTGATGTAGCGGTGGCAGAAGTTGTCGCACAGCTCGTGTACCTGCGCGGGAGAAAAGACGGCGGACGTCACGCGCGTGCACGTAAACAACAAATCACATGCACGCCTGCCAGGTAAATTACTTGCAAAATTAAAGATGACACACGACGGAGAGTAGATCGTATTCAAGGAACATTTTTGGACAATTCGGAAAAATAGGATTAGTCACTGATAAAATTATTAGGTACACCTGCACTGTATGTTGTGAGGTGAAATTACAAACACTTGCTCATCTTTGTGTAGTTACGGTAATCAAAATTAGAGGAACAAAAACAAGCTGCAAGAATTAACTTGATAATTTGTGTAACGCAAAATGGAGAGCAGATTATAGACAAAGTAAAAGCAAAATTTTTATGCAAAAAATATACATAAAAATAATACTAATCACTGGTCAAAATATTAGGCACACTTGCACTGCATCTCATGAGCTAAAAAAAATCAAACTTCAAAAAGGGTCCTAAGCAAAATATTAGGAACAATTCTTCTTCATGCCACAACACAACCAGTAAGAAATTACTCATAAAAATCAATCTAATGCACCAATGAGTGTAGATTATATTAAGATATTTTTTAATCCATAAAAAAACAATACAAATCACTGGTCCAAATATTAGGAACACCTGTAATGTATTGTGTGAGCCAAAAAAAAAAAAAAAGATCAGCAGCCCATCTTCACCACAAAACCAAGCTGAATGAAAGTACTCATAAAATAATAATATTACACAAAAAGGAGAACAGATTAAATTAAATCAACATTTTTTTAATCATAAAACAAAAACAATGACTGGTGAAAAGACCAAAATATTACACATCCCTGCACATCCTCTCATGAGCTAAAGAAAAATAAAACAATCAAACTTCATCAAGTGTCTCACGCAAAATATTCGGAACAGCCCTCAGCATAAAACAAGCTGCAAGTATTACTCATAAAAATTAATCTTACACAAAGAGAGTAGGTTGCATTTACGCAATTTTTTGTATTATTATTATTTCTGAGAATAAAAACAATCACTGGTCAAAATATTGGCCACACTTGCGCTGTACTTGTCAAGCTAAAATCATTTCTCCAAAATATTAGGAACAACCCTGACACACCACATAAAACGACTGAGCTGCAACAAATGGCTTGAGAAAACTGTTTGTCACACAAAATGGAGAGTACATAACGTTAAAAATTCGTAACAATAAAACCAATCACTGGTCAAAATATTAGGCACACTTGCACTTCATTTCATGAGCTAAAAATGAATCAAACATCACAATGGGCCAACCAAATTATTAGGAACGGCCCTCAAACCTACAAAACAAGCCACAAGATTTTACACAAACATTCAAGAAGATTATAGTCAAGAAATATTTTTTTAACAATTAATAATAATATTTATTCCGAGCAAAAATATTATGCACACCTGCATTGTCTTTTTGCCGAAAAATTAGCCCAACTTTACAAAGTGTGTCAAAGGTGCAAGAATGTTTCGTTTCATATATGTTTGTAATATTTTGGCGCCCTCTCAGCTCTTAACAGCCACAATAATAAATCATATTTCTCAACAAATACATCCTGTGTGAGCATGCAGGTCTCTCGGGTGCAGGTGTACCTAATGAGGTGGCCAGGGCGGTGCATGACGACTGTATCTTTGTCCCCCTCCCACCCTCAGGATGGAGATATCCCCGAAAATTGGCAGTGACACGAGGGCTCACACGGGCCACGACGCACTCAACACGCGTGTTAAAAACCCCACCAGCAGCCACCCCCGCGTGACGCTCAGATTTCGTGCACTTTTGGACATTTTCTCCCACCCCCTCGTTCTCCTCTTGGTTTGAATTGAAAATCTCAAATAAAGCCAGGCTTGAACAGAAATGGGTCAGAACCGGTCCGGTGATGCTGATTAACACCCATGAGGAGGATGAAAGCAGGAAAAAAAAAAAAAAACGTGCAGTGATTGATTTGAACGCTAATTATAAGTGACCAGCAAAAATATAGTTATGCAAATTAGGAATAATGACAAAGATGTGAAATCAGATTTATTTTTCTTACCTTTTCCAGTTCCAGCAGATGAAACCGTAACACTTGAATGGCTTGAATCATCTGCAGAAATTGAAAAAATAATACAATTTAAAATAGCTAGTGCCTTATTTTCATTTAATTACACTTCACTGGCAGTGACGTCATGCACAGTTAACACATGTCCACCAACAATGATCCAAACACACAAACATCACAATAAAATGACTTTCAAAGACTTACCAGATTATCCAATTCTGGATTTGATGAAAATAAAGGTTTTTCTGCACGAATCTAAAAATGAAGGTAAAGTGAACATCATGTCAAATACAGATCACTGGAAATTAAAAAGGCATTTAGTCCTCCAAATTAACTTTCACCTATTTTTTTTTTTTTTTTAAATACTTGCTGACCTGTTTGGCAAACACAGCGATGTCCTCGTTGAAGGACTCCGACGAGCACACGTCCCCTCCCGCCACGCCGGGCTCTCTGGGGGTGCACGTCGCTAATTCACATTTCTCGAAAATCAGTGCAAGCAGCGGGAACAGGGGGTGCCTGAAATGGCAACACACACACACAAGCACACATTTATAGGGTATATAAGCACACAATAGCAAATGTCAGCGCTGGGGGTCAAGACGACTGCAGGCTGGATTTAGGCAGCCATCTTATATATGTTGTTTTTTTTTGTTTTTTGTTTTTTTGTTTTGTTTTTTGCAGGGACTCGCCCGTGGGGAGCCTTCCCTGCATGGACGCATGCGTGCAGAGAGGCTGCAAAATGCAACACAATTCTGCACGTTGTGTGCACATATAGTGGGTTTATTATGTAGAATATGTCATGTGACGTTGTGCAATGCTAACAGGTTGGGAATTTTATTTTATTTTTAATCAGTAACTTCACATAACAAAACATTTTATGTCAAGTCTAAAAAGGCATAAAATATTAAATAGGCAGCACCAGTGTGAAAGGTGATGCATATTTCATTTTTAATGAGCTGCCATTAATTAAATTACCGATAGATTGTAATTATTTCCACTCGGTTAAAAAGGTAAAATTAGAAGTAACTCCCACAGTTAAAAGTGCGATATAGTTTTATAACAACACGTAAAAGTATATGTGACCACACAAATTATAAAATATAAGTAGTAATAATAAAAAAGAAATGTACACGGAGAGCGACCCGCCGAGCCCAGCAAGCCCTCACTGTCCCCGGGCAAAGCCAGCCGAGCACCCCGCTGAAACTCTCAGTAGTCTCCCCCCCCCTACCCAGCCGCCCGAATCCCTCCGGAGCTCGTACCCGTATATGGCGTCCTTGTCCCTCTTGAGCGCGTCGTTGACCGACGAGCCCATGCTGGGGGGCATGGTGTTGGTGTGCGCCGTGTGCGGGTACTGGTGCGAGTGCAGCTGGGGCCCGTGGTTGAGGTGCACGGCCTGCATGGAGCGCGCGCCGTGCGGGTCTCCGTACATGGTGGTCGGGATGCCCACCCCGTCCATCCCGTAGTGGGGCAAGTCTTCGTACTGCACAAACACACACACACACATGCGCGGATTATCCACACGAGAATTGCACTCACAAATGTAATTATTATTCAAGTAGTGTTTGCATCAATTTAAAAAAGGGGAAGTGTGCAAATTAACCAATCTTTTCGAATCATTGTAAATCAGAAAAAAAAAGAAAATACGCAGGCCGAAGTTGCTGACATGTCAAGTGATATAATTTAAACACATTCACGGTTGCTTTTAAGATTTATTAAATTAAAGCTGCAGATGGTTGTACGTAAAATCGAACTTTTTAATACGTAGTTTTGCTCTAATGCAGCAACGCCAAATTAGGGACTTGTGGAATCAGCACAATTAACTAAGCAATAATTGTGTTATCTAAAAGTTTTCCCTAGGCGTAAAATAGTACATTAAGTACAAACGTTTGACAATAAAATGTCTTTATATAGCATCATTGTTTACATTAAATAAAGTGCTGCTTTGTTTAGAAAATTAAACTTAGTCTTCCAACGTTGATTGGGAAAACAAGATCTGCACGCCTCCAGGCGACGAGGTGCAAAAGCAAGCGTGACAGATTTTTGCACACAATGTGTAAATCAAATCATATTTGTCGCCGCCTCGCTACGAAATATGGCTTTTTAATCACACTTTTTGGTGCATTTTATTCAAAGGGGGGTGGGTGGTTGATGTGTTGTGGGGGTGCGTGGAGATCTCAAGTCACGAGACAAATGTTTGAGATTTGTCACCCAGAGAATCCACGCAGTGCTGTCACAAGTCATCTGCAAAAACACGTCCACGAAAGAAGTGTGTGGATGTGTGCGTGTGTGAGTAAAAAAAAAGAAAAAAGGGGGGGGGCATCTCGTCCGTGCGTAATGTGGCTGCCAAAAAAAAGACAGCAAAAGTAACTTTTTTTTTTATAAAGTCCACGCGTGTTTGGCTGCTTGCTTTGGTTGTACGTACCCTTTGCGCCATAAGCCTCCTCGCTGCCCGCCGTTCGTGATTCGAGTCCCACTTAAATCCGCTCGGAAGCCAGCCTTGCACGGCAAATTAGCAAATCCAAACAAAAATTCAGAGGAGGGGGTTACATTAAAAATAAAAAAATAAAAAAAATAAAAAAAATAAAATAAAAATAAAAATCCTTTGGTTTTGTTGTTTCGGATCTCTTTCTCCCTCTCTGGTCCAGTCACCACGGTGCCGGCCAAGTTGAACCGGGCCGAGGAGAGTCGGTCCTCGGCTCTCCTTCGCTCCGAGTCCCCCCACCCCAAAAGAAATAATAAAAAATAAATAAATTCAAAGTCTTAAAATGCACCCGGTGGTTCTCATGGCTCGTTTCTAGGCTCCCCGGGTCTCCGGCGTTGCTTGCTCGTCGGCGGGGTTCCTCCCCTGGCTTTGGTCCGCTGGATCGAACACCGGCTCGGCGCTCCCACTCGCGGCCGGGAATGAAGCGTCTCTCCCTGGCTTCGGCGGCTGCTGGCTGCCCGCTCTCCCGCGGCTTGATTTACTTATGCAAAGACGTGTGGAAGCGCTCAAGAGGAGGAGAAGGGGGAGGAGGAGGTGGGGGGAGAAGAGGAGGAGGAGCAGGGTTCATCATTCCGTCTCGGGGCTTTTCTTAAAGGAGCCGCGTGGCGTGTATATATGGAGATGAGCGGGCGTGTGTGCGCTCGAACCCGGAAATAGTGCTGGCCATAAACAAGTCTATACGGACGACAGCAAGTGGCGCGCACACTCGGGGGTGAGACGAGACGTGAAAAACCAGAGTCCATTGAAACAAACCGCCATTCTAGTGTACATTTCGAGCTCATTTACGTCCCAAAGTAACAGAACCTCGCCAGGGATATCGTCGTAATGTACGCCGAATTATTCCCCAACACTCAACGGTGCTAAATAGCGCAACACATGACTCGCATTGTTGTGAATAATCCGTTAGAATGAATGCATGCGTGACATTCTTGCCACCTAACTGGTCCGGTCCGGCAGGTTTCGGGGGCTTTCTTTCCCTCAACCTTAAGAGACAAAGTTTTCTTTCACGTTTGCGTGTCAGGTTTAGCGATGAAGAATGAGCCCATCTAGTGTAGATAGTTGACAGAAGGCGTTTCTTTTTTCTTAATTTGTTGTTAAATCATAATTGGGGAGTAATTTGCCAACTCCCCCTCGTATCACCCCAGCTGGTGAGCTGAATGGGTCAGTCCAGTCCAGGTCGACGCTCTGGCCAATGGCAGCGGACCCCGGATGGGGGCTGTTGGAGGGAGGCGCTCTGATTGGCCGCCTCCATCGATCGATCCGCGGAATGATTGATTGATTGCTCCGAGGCCACATTGGCGAAAAGGTGCAAAAGCAAGCACATCATCATCATCATCATCATCATCACTTTCACTTTATTTACAACATTGTGGTGCTTGTTTATAGTCAGATTGAGAGGAAATAAGATAACAAATGCACCACTTAAAATAATTGACACGCGATTTAACTTTTTAACCTGACTTCCAACCAAATAAACTGCATGTATGCTCATTTAATACATTTAATGTTTTTTTTCTCTGTCTGTCATATCTTTGAATGCATTTAAAATGATTTTAATTATCACAAAGTCGGTCTCTACATTTTCTTGCCTTATAAATTAAGTTTATGCAAACGCAAGATAATGCACATACCTTCATGTTATGCTAAAAAATATGAGACTTTTAAAAAGTGACATTGAGTTGGTAAAATACAAAAATAATTTATAGGACTTTGAAAAGTGAGGTCATATTGCCTCTCCAAGTACAATATGCAGTAAATATGCAGGCATAGTGACGTCATATTTCTTAGTATATGCATTAAGATAGTAAAATAAAATGCAATAAACGTGATTTCTGCATAGCTAGATCCCACTAGCAAGTGACGTCAGCATCTTAAATTAATTTAAAGTAGTAAAATGCAATAAGATGTTCGGACTTTGACTTGTGATGTCATCACAATTCCACCATATGCATTAATATACTTCAATTAGTAAATATGCAAGTTAAGTAGTGCACTAAGCGTGATTTATGCTAATAGTTTGGTCGATAGATTGATAGCAGTGACAGTGACGTCATATTTATATATAATGTAGAAAATAAATGAGCGAAGGTGCAAATGGCAATGAATGTCATCAGCTGTCTACAAAACGACATGGACTTTTTACAGTCCGCTGCATGACGTCACTATAATACCTAAATGTGTGTATTGATCATGACAATTATGCTAATATTAATGTGCGGGGCGGGTGCCTAACTTCTTTGGTGGCTGGAAGTGGTCGGTCACATTCAGCGGGGACTCCGGCTGGGAGAAGGCCGGGCGGTGGGCGACGAGACGCGGCGAGGAGGCGTGCGAGGGATCCTTCTTGATCTTCTTTCTTCAGTCAGCTTCTCGGAGCCGAACACGACGCACGGACTTTTACGCACAACCAAACCGTTCATCTAGAGTTGGGAATAATCGGTGAGTATGATATTCTTATTTATTTTAAATCATGCATATTAAGTGTGACTAACTTGTTACTCTGAGTGCGTTTTTTAGTGGAATTGTAAGGGGGTCTATATACATGGACACAAATGGGGGACCTATGAGCAGCTGGCGTTGCAATAAAGTGACGCCAAAGGCATTTTAAAGTCATTAGGTGGCTTCAATTAGCGTCGATATTATAAACGCCAAGCTCCACTTTCTCCACCCTCGTTTAGGGGCTTCAACAAGACATCAATGGCGTCAATAAAATCAGCTTAAAAGACAAATAAAAGTCATAATTGTGTTACGTTTAAGGTGCGTTTTTTTAGAGGGGGGGGGGTGTTTTATTTAAACTAATAATAAAATGAAATGATTTTCCAAGAGGTTTGCATGCATTTTTGACATACCACAGGAACAAGTGGTCGCTGGCAAGAGTCAAAGTGAGGTCAAACGTGTTGGCGGTGTGCAAACATGCACCCCAACTCTCAAACTAAAGTTCTCAGCCTTGATCTCAATAGTAAATAGAGTCAAATCAAATGTTGTTGTTTTTTTTGTTTTACTCTGAGACTAACTTATATCAAGTCAAAATAACCGTATTTTAAATAGCAATATAATTTGCATTTTTCGTTTTGGTTTTAATTTAATCCGTTGATCATTATATTAAACACTATTAAGTTTTTAGGTGTAAAATAATAATACCTTTGGTTTAATGAGTGATTCCGCCATCTCTATGTTTTAAGTGATTACATTATTGGTGTACAGCTGCATTTTCATAACGTTTTGTCGGCTTCTTTTTGAAGCGTTTTGAGTGCGCGTCTCCTTTGACTTATCAACACGCATGAATACTTAATCGTGTGCGCCCCCTCGCGGAGCAGTTGGGCACGACAGCCACAGTGCAAACAAGCAACTCCACTGCAACGTAAACATTGGGACGACCACACAACCGCAATATTAGGAACGCAGTTTTGCTTTAAGGAGTATGCTGCATTAACAGATACGGAACAAATAAATGTATATTACAGATTAAACAAAACATTTTATGAATTACAGATCAAATTAAGAAAAGTAGATAATTTAAGAGGGAACATGCGATGTGAAAAAAAGACATTTTTCTCCATGTATGTGTAATGTAGCCTGTAATTAATTAAAAACAATTAGGCTTACAAGTTTGCATGATCAATGTAAAACGGCACTGTGTCATAATGAGAATTATCCCTAATTATTTTGTAAGCAACACAGCCAAAATATTAGGAACAATTCTCAGAATGGTGATCTTCAGTTTTATATTGATATTGGGGGGAGAAAACTACTGCTACTCAACTCAATATATATATATATATATATATAACAAGAGCAAACCAAACATTATAAGTAAGTATACAAGTAAATAAAATGTACCTCAATAAATAAATAAGAGTAAATAAATAAATAAATACATAAATATACATAAAATTCATAACTCAAAATACAGCAGACACCAATACTACTAATATAATGACTTAAATTTGTAAAATGCTGTTTTGATGTAATGTAATATATTATAGTAGATTAGAATACAATAGAAAGGCTTTTCTTGATATTGCACATACAACTAAATTGGGGTACAAGTAACTCCAAGTTTGTATTATCAACAATTAAAAAACAGAATGAAAAAAAATAATAATATAAGAGCTATATTAAGCCAAGACTAAATTCTGCGGAGCAAATAACTACTAACGCACAGTGGAATATTGTTATGTATGTGTATATACACGTATGCATGTTACTGAATGTATGTTGTAATAAATCATATAAAAACTGAGTATTATGAACTTTATGAAGGTGTCATTTCTGTATTGCATATTTTGACAGGGTGCAGCCGTCTGGCTAGTGTCAATAAACTAGTGTGTTTATCCTCTACGAGTACAAATAAAAAAAAATTCTAAAGTCTTTAACGGAGCCTCTTGTGTGTGTTTGTCTTTTCACTGTAAATGTCAAGCGTGTCCGTCAAGTTCATTTGCTTACTCGGCATCTTGTACTCACACACAGCATTGTTAATGTGCTTTGATTTCTGGAAGCCCAGTTCCAAATTAATTGTGAAGTGCGCACGCCAGGCGTCAAAAGCGCTGCATGCAAGGTGTGATGTCATTGACATCAAGCGCATTACACCTGAACGCACACGCAAATCTACATGGGATTCACATCTGCTCTGCTAAACACTTTTGATGTGTAGATTAGAGAGTAACTAACTTAAGTAGGCACGTTTTGAATGAACCTCACCCCTCTTTACCCACCCTCCCTCCATCCTCGCCAAACATTTGCCACTGCAGCTTTTGTTTCAGGTGTGCTAATGGCCTCGCGCGCAAGGAAGATCATCTCTCGCCCTCTCGCCCTCCCCAAAAAGTGTTGAGGGTGAGGACAGACGGGGAGCACGGGTGAGGGGGTGCTCACACCTCGCAGGGAGGATGTGAATTGATCAGCACCTCGGAGGGATGTGAGAAAGGAGAGTGCGGAAGGACGTGAGGAGTGAGGGTGAGTCAAGAAAGGGGGAGGAAGAGGAGGGAGGTGTGAAGATTCATCTTTTCATGGCGGCGAGTGTGAGTGGCAAAAGCCTGGCGGACTTGGAAAAAAAAAATCCGATCGGACATCTTCACGGGGCTAAATAACGATACCACCATATGTCCTCAGTAATTGCCTTATTTAAAAAAATAAACTCAAATGGATATTTGACGGATATTTTATACATCAATTCTTGCAGTATCATGATACCATTGAAAAAATATCATGGTATCATATTACAAGTTACTCCACATCATTTCTACACAAAGTTTTCTTTAGTTATATACAGTAAATGTGCGGTGACGTAGCATAGATGGTGTATTCCCATTACATCAGTTATGGCCGCATCGCGATACCACGAGCAACGACAGACAAATAACGCAACAATCCTATCATGATTTAGGATACAATCCCCACTATTAATACTCCTAATATTAAACTTTTAACAACATGAAACCTCACAAAAACTTCAAGTTTTATTGCGGCGCAAAGGCACTATTTTTAGTCGAGGGAAAGATTTGTAATTTTCCAAAGCCGTGCAATAATTTCATATTTAAAGCCCCTCTGCTTGACTGCGCGGCAGATGGGTCTTTAAAGCAAATGCCAGATTATTCTTATTTTTGGAAGACTGTTTAGCTAATATGAAAATATAAAAATGTAGCCGCGTATTCATCAGCTTTTTACCGCTGTACTATGTCACCGCTTTCATTTTTTTTTATGACTTAACTCTTTGTTGTTGTTTCCTGGTTGCTAGAGAACACCCCCTACCAAACTGTGGTGTGAGCGCCCCTGGGGAATCAATGTGGAATGGCAGGCTGATAAATGATATGATTTTTAGGATGAAAGATGATTTTTGTTGTTGCCATAAACAGGCACTGTCTTGGCTTATTTTTCTTTTGAAGATGTGCATTGTTGCAAATATTTTTTGTTTATTTTAGCGACATTTTCATTGATATTTGGTGGTTTATTAATTTAATAAGCCTTAAATCATTTCAAATACAATTTTAATTGTGAATAAATAAAAAAACAAAACAATTTTGCATTATGTTATTAAAAAATTCCAAAAATATGATCAGGATGCATTTTTTACCTTATCTTTCTTAAAAGTTGTATTTTCACAGAATACTATTATTACTATTAGTATTCTGGTTATTAAATCATAACATATTGGTGCAGATACAGTATTTTTCCCCCATTAATCAATTAAAATATGTGTAGATGTATGAAGTACAAGTATTATTATTATTATTATTATTATTATTATTATTATTAATCTTATTTTATTCATCCATTTTGATTTCGCCTTTTCCTAACCACTATTTTTTTTAAGTCAGCATCATTGGTGCAGATATATAAAATATATATTTTATATTTATAATTAAAAAATAGTTTTTTTTCAAATTTTTTGTAGATGTGTAACTCGTACTAAACTATTAATTATTGCAATTAAAATTATTATAACATTCCAATAAATACTAGAGACATAAATTCTTAATATTGTTTTAGCTTTCTCTCACTTTTTTTTGCATATGTACTGTATTATTATTATTATTATTATTATTAATATTTTTTTATCGAATAAACATTGATGTGAATACGAGATTGTTTGTCACTTCAACAGAAAAATATATTTAAAAAAAAAAAGTCAATTCAGTTCTTGAACTAAATTGCTCTCATTATTTGTCCTTAATTTCTGATTGAATAATGCATGAATCCTAACAAAAACAAATCTGCATATACTGTGTCTTATGTCAAGTGTACCTAATGTTGTGTCCAAAGGCTCCCCTCCCAAAGTTATGTCTGGCGAAGTTCACCGAGAGGTCGGAGGTGACACGATGTGATGCTGACATGATCCCAATAAGGAATCTTCCCAAGCGTGAGGGATTGAGCTGGCGATCGCGGCTCAGAATATCCGAGTCGAGGCGGCTCACAAAAGCGGCTGCTTTTGACGACTGTCAAAGCATCCCGGGATTGATTTTCCTATCCGTTAATTATGACAACCGTTGTTAGGCATGTGACAGCACCCACCTTGACGTGCTTTGTTCAGGTGGCACACCTGCGTAGCGTTAATTACACCGTCTTCTTTTCGGCCTTGAGACGCCGAGCGGCTGTCGTCTGTTTGATGGAAAGAAAATCACAAGTTGTCAATGAGGATACCTGGAAAATCTTCACAATTCCTCCCAGCTGTTTCCTATTGTTAATTTTGGCTAGAAAAGCCTCATTAAAGTCAACAATTGTTCAATTTTTCAATAGAATTAGCCATATTTTTGTAGTCAGTAACTTCAGTCAATACAGCGCCAAATTTGGTACACATTTACATAATTGCATATCTTTTGGACTTTATGTATATAGGAAAATCAAAATTTTTGCCACCTGGAATGTAAAATGAAATTTGAGGATAGACATATGACAACAATAACAACACATTAGCTTACCCTGTTCCTTTGACTTACTTTCAGGTGCCGCAGTATTGCACCCATCGTCTCTGCTTTATTGCAGGTGCCCTCAATCTCATTTTGGATAAATGTGTCTCTCTGATGTTGCGTAGATGTAAATCTTTTGTTATTTGTTAGCGGCTCTCAGTCTGGACGACACATTCAATGCAGCATGTTTTTTGCAGTTTCTGTCGTCTGAAAGGTGAAAGTGACTGCGCGGGCTTGGTCGTAAACGTCTACCCCCCCACTCATTATTCCGCCATTTCTTCAGGCCCTTGGCAGGGCGTCGGTGGCGCTGTGGAAATGGGATGATAAATCGGAGCGGGTCAATAGCCGATCCATAGTCTCTGTGTTGTTGGCTTTCACTTGAGCATAATTTATATGCCGGCTGATCAATAACTAATCTCGGGCCCGTCGTCCGCGCTGAAATAAAGACCAGAGTGATGATGATGGCCCAGGGAGAACGGGCTGTGCCGGAATGTGAGGGGAATTGATGTGCCTCCATCACACACCCAACACACAATAAAGGATCGCACATCTTAAAAAGTTTGAATGACTTTTGGGACGGATGTGGTTGACTGATCTAATTACGTCATTGTTAGGTCTTATAATCACCATGCTTGCTATTACTCTTACAACAATGGAAGAGATCAACATGCCTGGAAAAACAAAAGTGGAAAACCCTTGAGGAAGTTGCAAAAATCTTTTGTTTTTCCACCTCTCTGTTGTTATGTTGGTTGAACCATGCCTGAAAACTCACACACTTTTGCAAGTGCATGTATCCTGGCATCAAACCGAGAACACAGTGTCATCAAAACTGCAAAACATAATGGCACCATCAAGTATCTCTACTCGGTATCGACACATACTCAAATTTTAGTTCTTTAACTCATTCAGTCCCAGCCATTTTCACAGAAGCAATCCCGTTCACTCCCGGTTGTTTTACTGGATTTTGACTGATTTTGCAAGGCCCACAGAATATTGTCTTCAATTGCTATAAAAGCATGGAACCTACCAAAAGAAAGATTAAAGTCTCTTCTTTCATCAGAAAAAAAGTATGTTTCTATCTGTTTCCGTTTTGCAGCAATTAGCATTAGAAGAGAGCTAAGTTTTATCAGTTTTCACAAATCCATTTAAAATTCTAAGTCATTTAGCTTTTTTTCCCTAGATGACCCTGGTTGATCTCCTTTGCTCTGCTGCCACCTGCTGGCCGTTTGTGTAATAACTACCATTTCTGCAACCGTTCTTTGCAGTTGAGAGGCTGCATCAAAGCCTTCTGTATGCTCTAGCATAAAAAAATAAAACAAAAAAACAACGTATAAATACGTCTTTGGGACAGTTACAACATTTAAAAAAAACGTATTTACACGTTATTGGGAGCAAATGAGTTAAAAACGTATCGGTGCATCTCTCGACACCAGAAGTGACGTGGATGACAAAGTGTTGCAGCTGTTCACGACAAACTGTTGTTGGAGTCTCTGGTGGCTTCTGTAGATGCGTGTTGGTGTATGCGTGGAAGGGGCCGGCCGGCGGAGCTGAGGGGGCTGAACCCCGTGGCCTCAGATTAGCCCCCGCTTGATAGGATTAGGCTCTAATGACTGCGACTTGGAAGACAAAGGGAGTTTGTGCAAAGAGGCTTAGATATGGAAGAATTAGCAGCAACCTTCCATGGCACTGCGCTGGCCTTCGCTCGCTCGCTCTTCTTCTTCTTCGGGACGTTTTTGCTCATCGCCGCCAACCGTCATCTGCAACGCTTTGACGTCCCCCACTGCTCCCTTGCACCCCTCCTCCCTTACGTGGTCCTCTCATTTGTGCAGCCCACAAATACAAGTCAACTTTTCTTAAGTTTTCAAGGGAGTAGAGGCGAGATGTACACAAGAATAATAATGCTAAATAATTGATACTTTGATGGAAATAATGTATTTGAGAGGAGCATCTATACTCAAATTCTACAATAACATGGAAGTTTTGTATTTGATAGGAGATTGAGGGCAGCAAGAAAACCTGGCTTGTGCAGCGAAGTGGAGACTGTGGAGTGTAATTTTGAAGCTTTCAAAGCTAACCTTAGCATGCATGCTTGGTTTGGTCATTTCTAGCCGTTTAAGGGTGCCTTAATTGTTAAAATAGCACTTTATGCTTGAGAGGCAAATCAGTGCAACATGAAAACGGAACTCTGCAGCAAATTGGAGACTGTGGAGTACAATCCTGCAGCATCAAAAGCTCAGGCACCAGGGTATGCTTATGTATGTATTTGATATCGCCATTTCTAGCTATGTATCATCAGACAATAATGCATCCATTTTATATTTGAGAGGAAATATAAGACAACAAGAAACCAGGCCACTCCAGTTGAGTGGAGACTACGGAGTACAATACTGCAGTGTCCAAAGCTACCAAAGCTGATGTTAGTGCATCTCATTTCAAGGTGTATCTTCTAAAATGTTACAACACGTTTTACATTTTATATTCCACATAAACCGAGGACAGCAAGAAACTGGGCCGCTGCAACAAAGTAGGGATGTAACAATAAGGGCAATATCGTGATATTGCGATATTAAAACTGCCACAATATCGTTGTCATGTTCACAATATTTAAAAGGAACACATCTGTTAAAAAAGTCAGGTTGATTTCCATTTGTGCAGTTCTAGCACCCTCTAGTGGCTAGTTTATTATTGCAATTTAATTTTCATTAGGGATGTTTTGGTCTTCTATGTTGAAAATCTATGCTAATTGTCATATGAAGGGGAACCTAATTTGCTTGTGAGGCGATCAATGTGTGCTTGCATTAGCAAGTAAGTGGCTCAATATTGTTATTAGAGATTTTAGGTGGTTTATATGTATTGCTGTTATGTACAAAAGTACAATATTGTGCTTTTGTTTTTTTAGTATGAACTCTTTTTTTTTTTTTTTCACAATATTGTGATCTTTTTAAAAAAAAAGCAGCGCTGCAGCAAAAGGGAGACGGCGGAGTATAACTCTGCAGCGTCCAGTTTGTATGATAGAGTGTAGCGTGCGTGTGTGTGACTTATCAAAGTGTAAAAAAGCAACACAATCCTCGAGTGGTCACAGCATAAATCAGCATACAGTATTTTCTTATTGACCTAAGCCCTTGTTATGAGTAAATACAGCCACAGGCTCGCTGAGCTGGAGGCAAGCTTCCAGTTTGCGTGTGCGTGTGCATGCGTGTGCGTGTGTATGTTGCTTAGGGAGGCTAAGGAGAGGATAAGGGGATCAGCAGAGTGGGGATATCATGCCTCTTAAGCATGTATACACTTGCTAACTTTTACTTTTTTTTTGGGAGGGGGGGGGGGCAAAATAAATCCCCCACTCATCAAAGCATGATGGACTCTCCTCACTGCCCCCTACCTTAACCCCCTCCTAGTCCCTCCCCAGTTTTACAAATCTCCAAGTAACACAAACATTTGAGTTGTTTAGAGCAACAACAACAACAACAAAAAAGAAGTCTTTTAATCTCATTACGAGTTGCTTATTCTTTGGCG
The DNA here is from genome assembly GCF_051991245.1 of Festucalex cinctus. NCBI lineage: Eukaryota > Metazoa > Chordata > Actinopteri > Syngnathiformes > Syngnathidae > Festucalex > Festucalex cinctus. The sequence goes on from NC_135424.1 coordinate 7,916,048, forward strand.
ATTTCCAAGGCAAAAGTGGGTGAAGGGACTACGAATGAGGAAAACAGTTTCATATTTCTGTAAGCCTCAAACTTTTGGCAAGAGAAAGAACTTGGCCCTAATTCCATCTCACGCTGGCGTTCGGGGCCGCCGCGTTTCTGGAGGGCCGCGCTGGCCGAGGGCCTGAGCCCGTAAATTGGATATTAGGCGGGTTGGGGAAGGGGCGGAGGGGGAGGAAGGGGGGGGGGGGTCGATATAAAGGAGCCAGTGTGCGCTCCCGTCACCGGGGAATTATTGCCGCTCCCCCCAGTGTACGCGTCTGGGCCGCATAGATGCTCATCTCATCGACTGTATCCGTCGCTCCCCGAGCTGCACAATAGGATTTTCCAGCTGCAACCTCCCGTTTGAATACAAGCATTCCAAATTGTTAAGTGGCATTCTTCCTCTTTTCTTCTCTTATAAACACTTTTTTTCCTGCCTCGCTCCCCCCGCGCACCCTTTGGTCCGAAAACATATATATTTCATCCTTTCTTCTTTCTTCCAAGGAACAACGGCAAAGTTTCTTCCTTTTCCTCTCTGAAAAGTTTCACAGAATGACAATAGCAGTTCCTCCACACACATCTTGACAGAAAACTGTCATTTGCATGCCAGGCCAGTATATAATAGTTTCCTATAAAGAAAATTTATTCAAATTTCCAACAGTGGTCTTATCCAAAAATGCTAATTAAATATCTTTCATAAGGTTTAAAAACTGTGATGCAAGAGCTTTTTTCAAAAGGAGACTATAGACAAGAAACTGGGCAACTGCAACAAAATGGAGACTGCGGAGCGACGCACAACAACTGCTTGAGCTAGCATTAGCATGTGTGTTTAATTTATTTCATTTCTGGTCATGTATCCTCAAACGTTACAAATGATTGGGCAATTTTATATTACAGAGATGAAGGGCAAAAAAAAAAAAGGGCAGTCACATAAAAGTGGAGACTGTGGAGTGTAATACTGCAATGTCAAGAGCTAAGGCACAGCAGCAGGTTGAGCTAATGTTAGCTTAATTGTTTACTGTTGTCTTTTCTATATGGTATCTTCTCGAATGTTACACTGACAGAGATTTTTTGTAAAGGAAGAGACAGAGCAAAACATGGACAGCTGCAGCAAAGTGGAGATTGTGGACAATTAACACATTAACAATCAAAGCACAACAACAGGGGAAATTAACAATAGCACAAGTGTTTATTGTAGTCATGTATTTGAAATGTGATGAGGGCACAAGTTTATAATCCAAAGGAGACGGTGAACACACAAAAAATCAGGCAATTACAGCAAAGTGGAGACTGTGGAGTATTAAGATATGTTTTTTTTTGTTTTTTTATTGTTTTTTTTAACTTTGTCAAGTCTAAAAGAAAAACACTTTCATGTGTCTAACTTGTGACCAACTTTTACAGTCATTTTTAGTTAAATACAGTGTCGGGTAAATAATTGCTGCCTCTCTCTTCCTTAAGTTGTTCTTAATTCTTTTGCTCCCCCCCACCACCACGGCTGCCATGTCCTTGTGCCCCCCCAAAGCGCCCCCTCTCCCGTGGGTAATCCTAAGAAGGGGCATGAGAGGGTGTGAAATTAAATACATTAGAGCATTGCAGATTAAAGTCCTCCGTCGGCAGTTGCTCATCCACATCAAACTGTTTTGCTCCTTAAAGGGGCGAACATTTGATCCCGGCTTGAAAGCAGCGGGCGGAGGGAGGAAGAGGTCGGGACGCTTGCTGGGGCTGAGGAGGTCACGTCACATTCGGCCGGCGTAGGAAAATAACACGCTAGTTTGGACTGAGCGTTTACTGCGGTTTTAAATTGAAGCCCGCGTGTGTTGGCGAGTACGGACGAGCGTGGCGTCATGGTGGGGGCGAGCGCAGGTGATGGTACTGTACCTCTTTTCACAAGTCGTAAACCTTAATGCGCCGTTTCCCTGCGCGCCACAATTACTCACATTGGCCAGCACAATGTGGCCACACATGGATGCACTTAAGAAGCACGGAAGTGCACAAAAATAAATCATTTTTGTTTCATTTTCCTTTTAAACATCAGTCTCTTTCCTAAAAAATAAATTAAATAAAAAGATTCAAATACTGTACTCCACAGTCTTCATTTTGCTGTAGTAGCCCGATTTTTAGCTGCCAGTCTCCTCACAGAAATCAAATTGTCATAGAATCATTTGAGGATCAAGGTTAGAAAAGACATAAAAATTAACTTACCTTGTTGGATTACACTCCACAGTCTCCACTTTGCTGCAGTAGCCCATTTTTAGATGCCCCCAGTCTCCACTCGGGTATAGAGTTGTCACTGCAACATTTGCAAAAACACAGTTTGAGATTAGGGAATACGGTACACAATAGCGTTAGCTTGCCTATCGTCACAGTCTCCAGTTTTCTGCAGCTCTTTGTTTACTTCCTGCCCTCAATCTCCTCTCGGATATAAAATTGGCATTGTAACATTTGAGAATTAATGACTCGAAAAAACACATTTTGCAAAACCTGCTGGATTACACTCCACAGTCTCCAACATGATGCATTCGATGCAGCGTGTTTTTTACAGTTTCAAATGGAAAACAAACCATTGCTGTCCAGGCTAATAAACTTGTGGTTTTTGAGCTCACACTTTTTTTTTTTTTTTTTTTTTTTTTTTACAGTCTTTTTTTGTGGTTGGTCCCTGACCCGGCAGACGTCCGCGATGAGGTCACATGTGCAGGGAAGTCCGTCCAGCTGGGATCGGTCCTCCGATATCCCACTCTCCCCCTTTCTAATGAGTCTCCCGAGGACGCCGCCTCCCACTTAATCCACTCGTCTATTTTGACTTCCTGTGCTCGAGGAGCTCACAAGGCCGGTAAAGGTTGCGTGTTCCGTTGGCCGCGGTCAATGACATCAATTGAGGCAGGCAGACTACCAGGAGTTTGGGTTACACGACATCAATGGATCCGCGGGGAAAAGAGATATTAGACGCTGACGAGAACTCAACATCAAAGATTTCACAACAGAAACACCAACTCCAAGTGTCGTGTGATTATAGCAGACTGCGTAAACGTACAATTTGGGATAATTTGATCCAATTTATGTGAAAAGGAGCATAACACTTTGGTGCAAGGCTCATAACATCATCTAGCGTTGTGAAGCTTAGCATTTTTTTATGACGGTTATTTAAAAGTAAAAAGCAAAAATACATGTTTACTGAGACTATCATTGAAAAGAAACTGGCAATAGGCCTATACAAACAGTGTTTAGCCTGGTTAGTTTAGTATTTTGGTTACAAAAATAAATAGTTACTGAAACAAAATGGCAAACTCCGATACACTTATACAAGCTGTAAATATCCTGGCTAGCTTAGCATAATGCTAGCATTTTGATTACAAAACTACATTGTTATCGAGACAGTAATTCAAAACGCAAACAACAAATACCAATAGGCTTATACAAGCTCTATCTACGCTCGTTAGCTTAGCATAATGTTAGCATTTTGGTTACAAAAATATATGATATTACCGGTATGACAATTATTTACTTGTTAGCTAGTTACCTTGATAAATAGAAAGCAAAAAGAAATGGGCAAATATGAACGTTGTAACTTGGATTATGTATCTTTCCTCACTAAGGCTATGTTAGCACTTTGTTTTAAAAAAATTATACATGTATACTAAAAAACTTTTTGTCTTAGCTTTGTAAGACAAAACCTGACATAAGTTGGCTCTTTGTGGATAAGACATACAATCAGTGACAAAGTTACTATCTACAAACCGTACAACCAGTAGCACCAAGTTAATTAACCTTGTTAGCATAGTTGGCTAACACCTCACCTGAGCAGGTTAACGTTACCTAAGCTTTACATTGCTTACTGGTTGGAGTAGACAAATCTGTGACTATTATTTATTTTATTGTATTTTTTCAGAGATTCAAATGGCAATCAACGTCACTGGCATCATTACCTTAGTTTGCTAAGGCCATGATTTTAGCATTTAGTTACAACTAACATTTTTACACTACGATTGGCCAGCCTGTCTTTACTGAGGGTGTGGCTCTTAGCGAACAGGTCCAGTGTTGACGCCTGTCTTGTACAGTGGCCCTGCAGGAACTTTAACACTTGGACGGACGTGAGCAAAGCGGTCCAGAAGCAGCAGCTGCCACAGAGACAAAACACAAAAGCCACTCAGAGATCCAAGAGACACAACAGCAACATCTGCGCTGGCCCAGACACAGCAAAACTTATTAAGAGCGCCACAGTCTAGAAAATCTGGTTTTATGACCGAGGCACTGGCCTTGGTCGCGTCGGACAAAGTTTCCGCCTCGTTAGGACGAAAGTTTGACACTTATGAGCCTTTCCACGATGATGACGATAGTTAGGTCAAGTTTGTTGTTTCAATGAGCCGAGCACTTGAAAGGTGAACTCTTAAGAAGGTTACAGTTAAAAAAAAAAAAAAAATCAATAGCTATTACGACATATAGCTAATGCATAGATGCTTGGAGTGGGGTATTAAATGTGAAGGCCTTCAATGTAGGTGAGCCACTTTGTGTTAGGTGCACTTAGCTTGTGGACTTTGCACTTGGAGACTGATGTTGTACTGGAACCACAAACAGCCTCAAGAAGAAGACTTTGTCCCTGACAATAGCATACTATCGCCAGAATCACGATACGATGATGGGTGAGATTGTATGTGACCTTAGCACACAACTGACTACGTAAGCCTCAGTGATGTCAGTAGTTCTTCGGTGGAGATAAAGAATATATGCTGATGAGCATTGTTAGTCTGTTTAAATGTTGACGATAGATGCGAGCGTTTTCAAGCATTAAAATGAGACAATAGACACCGCGCTCTATCGAAACCATGACACACTTCTACAATAAAATGTACTATAGAAAAAAGATCAAAGCTGAGGTGAAAATAAGACTAAAATTGACAATAAAGCTTAAATATAAATCTGACAGCTCAAAAACAGATGCAATAGGATGTTTTGTTTGTAGCGATCAAGCGATGACGGTGTTGGCTTTGCAGCTCCCATCTGGAGATCACTATTGACAAACACGAGAGATGTAAACTTGACGATAATCGGCAAACAACCACAATGCCTGTCAAACATCGCGAAAAGAAGAAAGCGACAACATCTGCGGCTTATCTGCAGCCCGTAATGTTGTGCGCTAGCATTGAGCTAACCTGACGAATGCAGCTAATTGTGTTTTTGGCGACACGTCAATCACACGGCGAAAAGGCGAAAAGCGAAGCAAATGAGACCAGGACACTGGTTGACTCGAGGAATAAACAGCTGAAGAAAGACAGAAAGGAAGCATAAATCGCATCATAGAATTCACCCCACCCCTCGTCTTCTCTTTCTTCCTGCTCAGATGGAGGGATTACCCCAGGAGGAAGTGCTTTGATTGGGGCACAATGGGCATCCATCCTCTGCTTGATTCGTAGGATCCACGAGGTAAATCCCTGATGCGAGTGGATCCGACGACGGCTGATTTTCCCAAGAGGAGAACGAGTTCAGGGGTGACTCGAGTGGGAGAGAGAGAGGAGGACGAGGAAGATGTTTCGCAGAAGTCAAAGAGACAGATCAGAAACGATAAAAATGTGAGAGAAAGCAGATGATTTTTACATCTACTGCTGTCTTCTTTCATGTCGCTGAAGGAGTCTGCAGTGTTTTTTTTTTCCTCCTTGTCCAAAATCTACAAGATAAACTTTGATTTATGTTCTATTTATGTATCCTCCTCAAAAGAGTGCAACAGAGGTGAAGTACACGGTGTTAGCACTTAGGCAGAGGCAACTTACAAATATATACTGTCTATATAAAAATCTAATGTCTATGGATGCATAGTGTGGAATTTGAAGAAGACAAAATTATGTCTGTCGGAACATTTCTGCAATTAACTCATTCACTCCCAGCCATTTTCACTGAAGCAAACCCCCTTTGCTCCCTGCTGTTTTGCTCGATTTTGACTTTGATTTTGAGTTTGATTCATCGTGGGAAACTATATTTCTATCTCTCTGTTTCCATTTTGCAACAATTAGCATTAGAATATAGCTCAGTTTCATCATTATTTACAAATCTATTGAAAACTGTGGTGAAAACAGCTTGTCGCAACATGGCCCTGGTTGATCTCTTATACTCTGCTGCCACCTGTTGGCCGTTTATGTAATAACTACCATTGCTTCAACCGTTATCTTCAGTTCAGAGGCTGCATCAAAGCCTTCTGTATGCTTTAGCATAAAAAACAAACAAACGTATAAATACGTCTTTGGGACACTGGTAATGTTTACAATAGAACATATTTATACGTCTTTGGGAGAAAATGAGTTAACTTAGGGATGAGAATAATGGAGAAAATTGAATGTTCCCTAAATATAAGTGCTCCAAAAACTTCATTTGTCCACGTTCTGCTGCTACTGTGGTGCTACAAGCAGCATACAAACCCGGGCCAGGAGGCGAAAGGGCTTTTGTCGGGTTTACACGTACTGTACACGATGTCATGCTTAAACTATGTCAGCATACCGTATTGGGCCACCAAATGTGAGATAAAAGGTGTTGTACCTGCTAGAAGCCAGAAAGTCACCACTACAGCGGCATCAGAGTGGGCCCTCTAATTGAAATTCTTCGCCGCCGTCCTCGGGATTTGGTTTAATGAGCTGAGAAACAGGCCGAGACAGCTGACTCCTGACTCTGCGTGCGTGCGTGCGTGCGTGCGTGCGTGCGCGCGGACATATCAGAGGAGCTTTCCCACCGCCAGGCCTCTGAGTGCACCAAGCCAGGTTTGGCTTCTCTCGGGCTACTGCGGCAATATACTTGCAACACACTCGCTCTTTCAGACACACACATTGTCTTTCCTCTGAAGCCTCGCCAGTACTACAGATTTCACACACACACACACACACACACACACACACACACACACAGAAAAGGTCCAGCGGTTTGCCAAACTGTGGCAGCCTGTGTTTCTACTCAAAAGTCACATTTCTTTGTCACTACATTAGGACATTAGACAAAAAGTGCAGAAACGAGGTGCAAATATGAGAAAAATGTATTCAAAATATTTGCTGTAAAATTTCAAATATTCAGTGTAAAAATACACAAATATTAGTAAAATAAACAAATAAATAAAAACTGGAAAAATATTTCAAAGAAAACAAAAAAAACTTTTTTTTTTTTTTTTTTTTTTTTTTTTAGAAAGCACTATTATTCGGGGGGGGGGGGGGGGGGGAATACAAGCACATTAGGAAATTGAAAAAAATAAATAAATATAATGTGGGGGAAAACTACACAAAAATTAAAATATGACAAAAACCAAAAATATTAGTAAAAAAAAAATGGATTTTTTTTAATTATACAAAATAAAAAAGATTAAGAAAAATAGGTTATTAGAAATATTAGGAAAAAAATAAAAGAAATATGGGAAAAATACACAAACATCACAAAAATACAAAAATAAAGCAGAAATACAATTATATTATATACTATTAGGAACAAACTACTTTTTACCATATAAAAAATATTAGACAAAAATAAATGTTAAAAAGTATAAAATTATTACACAAATATTGAGAAAGAAAATACTAGAAACATTTAAAAATCTTTGAAAAAAAACAAATATTTAGAAAAATACAAAACCATTAAAGCAAAAACAATCTTAAAAAAAAAAAGAAAAAAGAAAAATAATGTTGGACCAGATGTGTTTGTGTGTGCGTATTTGAGTCTTATTTGAACGTATGACAGCAAGGTGCACTTCTGGCAAACAGAGTCAAATAGGACACTGGTGTTAATCTCCCACCCTGGAGGAGGAAGGAGGAAGGGCGGGTTGCACCCTGACACAGGGATCCTGTTCCAACTTTCATTTGCTCCCAGTCCCAGCGGGCCTCATCCGCAACACCAAGATTACCCAAAGCTCCAGAGCCAAAATCCACTCGTGACATCATCACAAGGGCCGCAAGTGAAGTTTATGGCAAATAAATGTTCTTTAACATCCTGAGCACTTGCTTGCTAATGCTTTCAATTGTCTATTATTTTGAGCATCTTGCCACATACTGAATGTTGTCATATTAACTGCCAAATATGCTCAACAATTAAATAAATACTTGAGCATATTATCGTCGAGCTTGTAAATACAGTGGTCATGATTTTTGTCCGTAACCGAAATGTGGAGGATGACGTGGGTAAGGTCTCCTGGCACGGAGGTGTCACTCAAGCACAAACTGCCCGTCTTTGTGCTCGCTGTGTCAGCTGTCCGTCAAAATGATTGGCAGACACGTGTCACACTGAGGGAATGTCGCGGGGACTTGGCGAGAGAGCAAAAAGCCACGGCGGCAAATCTCAATAATCCATCTCCAGACGGGAAAAAAAAAATGAATGGGGGGGGGCTTCATAGTTGAAATTCTAATGGTGTTAGGCCACAGGGTTCATGTCATTTCCCTCCATCGCCCAAACAAATGATTAGAAGATTCCATTATTTGTCCATTATGCATATGTGTTTGTGTGCAAATGGACTCACTTTAGCTCATCACGGGCCAATATGTCTGGACCCGGAACCAGCTGGGGTCCCCCCGGGTCCTAAAATTGCTCATCATTAGGGCTTAATGCCACTGGCTCTTTTTTTTATGACTAACCAGATAATCAATATGTGAAAGGTTATACTCATAGCAGTGTTTTTCCAAAAGAGGAGGAGCACCTCGGCAAGTTAGCGAATTAGCCTCCAACCTCGGGTCAAGAACGGAATTTGTCTTTTTGTTTACATTTGGAAGATGTCCACGAGTCTCTTAGGGGGACAGCAGTTGGCCTGTTCGTCCTGTAACCATGAAAACAATAACACCGCCAAAGCAAATGTCTTCCGGAGAGAGTAAAATTAAATCTAGATTCTTGTGGAAAAATAATACTTCGATACCAGCCTCCTCTGTATTGAAATTGATTCCTTAGCGACAGCTACTATTGTAGCTATGCCAGTAAACAGGTTACAGGAGTTTATTTAGGTGATAATGTTAGTCTCGGTGGATCATCAGTGTCAATATTGGTATCAACGATACCAGAATTTATGCCTTTGAGAAACTGGAATTGATTTTAATGCTATACTGTACGGAGCCCCAAAGGTGACATAGAGAAGAAAAAAACAACAAAGATGAATAAAGTCAATTGCCTGTGTTAATATTAACAATTAAATCATGTTGTTCTAATAGTCAGTTGTCAGAGGAACAACAATATCGATGCCAGTATCAATGATACTAGTAACTAGCCACGATTTTGCTTGCTCTCATAGTAAAATTTGTGATGGTTAATGATTTAGTGTTAGTTGTTGACTAAATTGATATGTATGAACGCAGTCTATCAATATTAATATCACTATCAACGATACCAGCCTCTGTTTTACTTGCTATAGGCATTGGTTAGGAAGTCTGAAATATTTGCACATATGTTCTAAAACAGTCAAAATGTTCCACTGCAGTTTTTGTTTAATATTAATGTACAATTAAAACACTTTTCCACTTTTTTTCCCCCATAATTTTACGACACACTGTATGACGTTACTTGTTGAAAACCCCCAACCCGCTGCACTCGTTTTTTGGATGGTTTTGCCCATATAAATGAACGCTTGGCTGCCACCATTAAACTTGCGTTCTTTCTGTTTTTATAGTGGAAAATGAAAATGTCATGGCACTAAGTATTTCATGAACGCTATTCATGTACTATATCAAGTATGAATCCCACTAACCAATTGGGAGCACTGCAGAATGCGGGCGCACACCGGGATACTCCCGCACCGCCGCTACGCTAGCATTAAACATTGAAAAACCCGCAGGAAGCATTTGCTCAGCGCACCCCCCACACCCGTTACTGCAAACACGGCTTGCAGTGCTTTGTTGATGGGGGACATTCAGACGCCCAAAACACGCTTGGGCCATACTTGTTGGCATGAGAAGACACACGCACCCCTCAAATATTGAAATTGTTGCTGTCTGATGAAAACCAAGTTCGTCCGCAAATATCACGATTCATGACTCGAGGATTCATCTGTTTGCAGATTTTTTTATTTTTTTTTGGTGGAACCTCCGTTATTTGCTGAAAAAAAAAAAATTGTGCTTAGGTCCTGCCTAATTTTAAATTATTGCCTTGGTCCCAAGGAACTTAATTTTTTTATTATTATTATTATTAATACATTTATTTAATTTATTAATTTACTTATTAAATATTTTTATTATTTTTTCCATTTGCCATGAATAAAATGTGTGCATATCTATAAACTCGCCGATATAACTTGTACTACTAATATTTTTTTTAGGGATGGGCAAGTACCGATACCAGCCTTTTTTCAAGTACTCGAGTACTCGTGACGCAGACGAGTACAAGCGACCGATGGCAGAGAGGGAAGACGTTAAGTGAGTCCTCCTTTCCTGTAACTGGCGCTAGCTTGCAGCAGTTTTTCACCAAAACTTCACCGGTTTGGAAATACTTCAAAATTGTGAATCTTAAACTAAAAGAGCATTTTTGTGTTTTATTTTGAGCGTTAAGACGATTGAAGTGTGACTGTGCTGTTTTTTTTTTTGTCAAAATTAAAGGAAATATATTTGTTTAAAAATATATTTTGATTTTTTTTATGGCGGCACGGTGGCCGAGTGGTTAGCACGTCCGCCTCCCAGTTCTGAGGACTCCGGTTCGAGTCCAGGCTCCGGCCTTCCTGGGTGGAGTTTGCATGTTCTCCCCGTGCCCGCGTGGGTCTTCTCCGGGTACTCCGGTCTCCTCCCACATTCCAAAGACATGCACGGCAGGTTAATTGGGTGCTCTGAATCGTCCCTAGGTGTGCTTGTGAGTGTGGATGGTTGTTCGTCTCTGTGTGCCCTGCGATTGGCTGGCAACCAGTCCAGGGTGTCCCCTGCCTACTGCCCAGAGCCAGCTGAGATAGGCTCCAGCACCCCCCGCGACCCTTGTGAGGAATAAGCGGTCAAGAAAATGGATGGATGGATGATTTTTTTATTTGTCAAAATGTACTACTGGTATCGGCAGTTGGTAATGGTATCGGTGAGTACTGAGGGTCTGAGTATCGGTATCGGTCTGAAAAAAAGTGGTATCGAACATCTCTAATTTTTTTCTATGTATATTAGCGGAAATGAGCCCGTTCCTGCCATCTCTGGTGAACTTGGATGTCTTGATCCTTCGTATGAGTCTTCTTTGATCCGACAGACGACGAGGCCCGTCTCCCGCGGCAACGAGTCGAGCAGGATAAACGTGTTGATGGTGGCAGACGCTGCTGGAATTCTGTCCCCCATGTGTCAGATTGGTTGTCGCCTCCTTGCGCTCCGCTTGGCCGTGATCTTTGGCTCCTTACGCCTCCTCGTGCCTCACGTGACCCTTTCCCGTCTTTTCCCTGAATCCGAACTGCTTCATTATTATGTTTTCCGTCTCACACTTTGCATTGTATTTTAATCGCATTATATTTTAGATTTGTGTCACATTACTTCGTATTGTATGCTATTATCAATCTTATGGCCTCACATTATGTTTTAAAGTGAAAATAGATCTCAAAAATGAAAGATGATGAGCATTTTCACCATTAAACTTAAGTCAAAACTTTGACACGTTGAAGTGTTTGCGTTTCTAGGCTGCTGCCATGTAGACAAACATCCCAAACTGTCGTCTTTCTATCTCCCTTCGCCTATTTTGAAGCTGACAGAGTGTAGTAACGAGCCCACTGGAGTTTTAATGAGTTTGAGACAGGATCAGCCGTGAAGCTAAAGCGCTGGATTCACATGATACCCAACCAGAGGCAGTAAGAAGACAACAGGCAATCCATGAGCAGGAGTGAGTGGGTGTGTATATGACAAGAGGTGGCAAAAGTATCCCCACTCAGTACTTAAGTAGGAGTACAGATACTGACGCTTAGCCTTGTGGGAGGGCAAGAAAAGCCAGGTGGCCCGCCAGTGCTTTATTAGCCTGGCGGGCCACCTGGCCACCCTGAGTGCTATTTTCCTTTAACAACAACAACAACACAAACAAACAGTGATGTTTTTTTTAGGGGGCTGGAACAGATTAATGGCATTTCAATTCATTTCAATGGGGGAAACTGATTTGATAAATCAAGGTACCACCGTGCAAATGTAGGCTGAAAAATCTACTTAAGCACAATAAAGTATTTTACTTCATTACTTCCCAGCACTGCGTTTGAGCCGCAAACGTATGAAAAGCTGTGAGTGATGCACTCTCATACGCCGGCAGCCAAATCCCCCAGCAAGGTTATAGGGCTAGCATGTAGCGCGCACCCTTGACTTATGCATGAGCCACCCGTGCGGCGCTATCCCGGGAATTCTGATTCTTTTTCCCGGCATAAAACTTGCATGGCCTTCCCGCACTCCGAGGGGAGTAAATGATTCACGATATGGTAAGTAAGCAACGCGTGTTAATTCAGCCTTTTGCTGAGACGGTATCAAGTCAGGGCCACGGCTACATTTAGCCTCCCGTGCCTCTTAAACATGAGGGGAGGCCTCGTGTGAGCATGCAGGAAGTGGTGAGATGTGCCCCGAGCCCCTACATAAACTAACGTTTGTATTTAGCATTTCAGTCTTGAGTCCGCGTGGTAATGTGGAGTGTAGCGCACAAGTTGTTAGCCTAATAGTATCATTGCGTTACTCATTTTTAACTTGCTGTCACAATATCAATTTTAAAAGAGTCTTTGTTTGTTGAATTTGTTGTTTTTAAAAAAAACATTCAAAACTGACTTAGGTAATTATGCGATTAGACTTAAGTGTGAAGTACATGCGAAACGGTGAAAAGAGGGTTCTGTGAGAATAAATAAATGGCTACTACCAATTTATTTTATGTTATTATATTTTATTCATTTTTATTACATTTTTTTTATTTAAGTTTATAATTAAAAACACTGTATATATTTGATATTAATTTTAGCTATTTTATTCGAATATTTGTATTTATTTGATTTCATCGTATTTATATTTTTAAAAATTCATTTTATACAGTATTTTATTGATTTTCATATAATTTTCTAATTGGATAATTTTCAAAACATCAGTGTTGATTGATTTTGTGTTTACATGTTTTATGAGTATTTTTTTGTATTTCATTATATATTTTTATGTTACTTTATTTGCAAATTAATATCAGCCTTCTTATATTATAATAATTTTGCATTAAACTTAGTTTTATTTTGTTTTTCTATATTTTATTTAATAATGTATTTTTGCATTTTATTTTATTGATTTTATTTATTTTTTTTACATTGTATTGATTTTTTTTTATAGTGTTTGTCATGTAATAAATTTATTTTCTGTGCTTCCAAAAAAGGAAAAAAATATTATTATTATTATTAGATTTTCTTCTATTGATTTTATTTTTTTCCTTTTTTTTTTTTTTAAACAAAAGATAAACTTTTTTTTTTTTTTTTTTTTCGTGTGGACAGGTCACAACTATGTGAACTGTTTGGACGTCTTCTGATTGAAGTCAATTCCTTACATTACAGACCTCTGCTGACCCAGGACGCGAGTATAAATGTAATTTTAATGTATTCATTTACCTCCCTAATGTCATCTGGGCGAAAGGGGGCCACACGTGCTACCTACTTAGCCCCCCCCTCCACTCGCTTGCAACCACATCCGAGCGCCTCAGAAATTCAAATCAACATTTAAATAGTTTGATGTGTAAGTAAGATTCTGTGAACTCTATTATTTGCCCCGCTATTTGCGTGAATAATTCAGGCGGGAGAGGGGGGTTGAATTATGGATAAAGTGTACAGTTTGAAGGAGGGTTTCACGGGAAGCCCGCGGCCACAGCCTCGCCTTTTAATGATGTCTGGAGACGCTGGACTGGGGCTCAAGGAGAGGTGGAGACGTCACGTCGTTAGTGTTAGTATGCCGTTTACTCCAGAATTAGGAAAGAAGAAAAAAATAAATACACTCCAATGACGCGAAGTGTGAAAATGGATGGGAAATTCCTGCCTCGTGTTGTCATCGGGAAAACTACAACGTGATATTATTTATTGTATAATAATTGTATTAATTTATATGTTGTACCACATCGTCATTGGAGTGAGTCTTTCAAAATATCATATTGTTCATATATTATATTGCCTCAATTCGCATCTAATTGTAATCAAAGTAAATCGATTTTGTATCACAATTTAATTTGGGTGAAACATTTTGTTTTGCATCATAGTATCCATAATTGAAGTTAATTGTATCATATCGTAACGTCTCATTTTAGTACCTAATATCGTAATCAAAGTTAATCATATCATATTGTATCGCATCGTATCACATTGTAATTGGAGTGAAGTTTATCGTTTTGCATCATATCGGGTTGTACTGCATTGTGGTGAATAGTACAGCTGGAGTTAATCGTATCATATTGTATTGTAATACCGTATTGTATCACATTGTTTCATAATCGAAGTGAATGATGTCACATTGTTTTATGGTATCCCGTGATATTACTTCACATTGCATTATAATTTGGTTGAATCGTCGCATACGTAATTGTTTGCCATTTTTTCACATCATATTGAAATCGGAATTAAACGGATTCAATTAATCGGATTTCATCACAATTTCTGTGATTCATCTTCTACTGCATTGCAGCACATCATCTTGCATTGCATTACTGTATATCGTATCGCATTGTATCATAATTGGAGGGAATGTATCGCAACTTCATTTGAGCAATAACAAAACAATATTTTATTCAAGAGAGTGGTCCCAAATTTAGGAATAAATAACTGAAATAAATCTGATTAAATCTTAAATATCAAAGCTATGAAATGGATAAAATTTGCCAATTTTTACTACAGTGTAGCAGAACCACCAAAGTCAAAAATTACCCAAACTGCAAGCTGCTGGATGTGACACACACACATAAACACCCTTGAGCAGCCAGCAGGGAGTCATCCTGTTCCCACTCGCTGCAGCGCGGGCCGAGCCAAGCGCGCGCACACAACTCACTCCTAATTACCCACCTACCTCTAATTATCCAATCATAAAGCCATTAGCGGCCTCGCACCATATTAACGTGGGCCCGCCCACACACGCTGGCGAGCGCCAGTGCCAGCCCAGTTGTACAAACGCCTCTCCCGACACACACAAATAACCACTTTTTGTTGGCACTAATAGAGTTCATGTCGCAATAAAAGACCGGCAGCCAATCATTGCAGAGTGAACTCCACCAAGGCTTGAACTTATTTCTTCTTGTTGCTAAGTCAACCTGGCTTCAAGGTTGCAAATGTCAAAATATTTCAGTGAGAAGAATACTCAAAATTGAAACTTCAAAGCAAAAGGGCGGACTTCTTGTGTGTTTTCACGATTAACTTCTTGAGACTTTTTTTGTCGGTCTACTCGTGAAAGTGAATTCAGGGGCTGAATTTTCCCAAATTTTCAGGTACGAAAATTGGAAATGGTCAAAATGGTCACTAAAAACCAAAACAGAAGACACCTTGTGTGATTTCAGGCATAACTTCTTGAGACTTTTTTGTGGGTCTACTCATGATAGACTAGCCTACCAAATTTCTTGCTGCTAAGTGAAACAGACTTCAGTGGCTGAATTTTTCAAATTTTCCAATATGAAAAATGGAAATTGTCAAAATGACTGTAAAATGGTTGCTTCAAAACAAAATGGCAGACTCCTTGTGTGATTTCAGTCATAACATTTTGAGACTTTTTTTGTGGTCTACTCATATGCAAGCCTATCAAATTTCATGCTGCTAAGTGAAACCATCTTTCAGATCCAATTTTCGGGTCTGAAATTTGGAAATTATCAAAATGACTCTAAAATGGTCAATTAAAAACAAAATGGCAGACTCCTTGTGTGATTTCAGACATAACTTGAGACTTTTTGTGGGTCTACTCATGATAAGCAAGCCTACCAAATTTCTTGCTGCTAAATGAAGCTGGCTTCTGGGGCTGAATTTTCGGTATAAAATTTGGAAATGATATAAATGACTGTAAAACGGTCACTTGAAACCAAAATGGCAGACTCTCTAAGATTCGCCATGCTCTAGAAAATTCTCAAAAACAAGCGCAAACGCTCCTGAAGAACAACAAAGACCTCCCCAAAACTCGCCAAGAAGTCCGTCGACGGAATCTGAGTTCAAAAGTGAACTCGTCCTCATGCTTTATTGAGTCGCGGCTCGTCCTGGCGCTGGCGGCAGCTTGTGCAAGCCGAGACTCCAGATTGTTCCGTCCTTTATTCATACCCGTCATGGCACCGGCGGCTTATTGGAGCGAGCGGGGCGGATGGAGAACACAGGTGCGCAGATGTTAGCACAGCTGCGAGCGCGCCCGAGATGCTAACGCTAGACGAGCGAGAGGGCGGGGAGTTTTTTTTTTTCCTCCATATTATTTATTTGTGTGCGTGGATGGAAGAATTATAGCAAATGTGTAATAACTGAGTAGCATTACAAAAGTAAGAATACATTTGTAAAAATAAAGTCCCCCCTTCGTAAACTAATTACAAGTAATCGTGTTTGGTTCTCTCATCAAATGAGTAAATAAATGCCCACAATTATTTTAGAAAACAATGTGGAATTTTTTTTTTCTTAAAGCCTTTTTGATGAAATTTAAGACCTCGCCTCATTAACTCATTCACTGCCTTTGACAAGTATACTTGTCAATTGTATTTTTTAGAGCAGTGCTAAATGGGGGCGAATCTGAGCATGCTCCACTGTAAATATCAAACTTGGAAACAACTTTACTGATGCCCAACCACCGGTAGATGACATCATTGCCCCATTTTATAGGAAATAAACACAGTTTCAGAGTCCATGGGAGAAATGGCTGTATTTTGGCAAACCTACATTTTTCTGCTGTCAATTATAAAAGAACGGGACGGGACAAAAAGTAGGGAGTCTATTCTGTTATTTGGTAGATTCGGTTTATATATAATTATTGAATGTAATATCACGTGAGTATTGGAAATGTAAACATTTTCTATAATGACTGGCAGTGAATGAGTTAAATGAACAATTTATGTCTTATTAAAGCCACTTAGATTAAAGAAAAAAAAAAATTGTCATGATATTTTTACAGCAGGTTTAAGGAAGGCAAATGCAAGACTTTTAAAACCTCTCCTCTATTAAAACCAGGAGTAGGCAATATAATACGGCCAATTTTCATGACGGTAGTAATATTTCATAAAACAAACTAAATGGAAAAATGAAGACAATTGGAGAAGAATGCAGCATTGTCAAACGTTTAAGCAACAGATTGAAGGATTTGTGTGTCATTTTTTAGATAATTAAGGCTTTCATTCTGGAAAATCCAATTCAAAAGGCACAAATGTTTCACGACATTATGAAAACGTTTGATGGGAAGTGACAGACGCGAACTTGGCAGCACAATGTACATCTGAAGGAAAATCCACTGATTGGTTCAAAACCAGCAAAGATAATGAAGACGAAAGGTGTCAAGGTGCGTCCTGACAATGGAGGACCTTGCGCCGTCTTGTGTTTTGGAAGGTGGCGCAGCTGTTCTTCGTGGCAATCAAACGTCTGCCGTTCAATGCCACACAATCTGATAAACATCGGCTTTTGTTTTTAGCCTGATGACTTTGTTTTGCGCTCTTGCTTATTGTTTGCTCCTCAAACTCGGTTGCATTCGTTTTGTGGATGTTCAAACTTTGGGTAGCACTAAAAGACAACACAAGTTTATTCTAAATATGTATGTGAAAGACTTGTTGTTGGACTCTCATGTGAGTGTTTGTCACATGGGCTGCTTTTATTATTATTATTTATTTATTTATTTATTTATTTATTTATTGCCATGACAGACCATCAAGAAGATGACACAAAACCCCTAAAAATCAGATATAGTGAGTATTAAATGTCCAGCATCAATTTACTACAGACCAATTGAATTGGCAGAAACACATTTTGGTCTGATTAACCAATCCGAGGATGGAAAAACATTTATTATATGCCAGTTAGGTGGGCCAGTGAGGTGAATTTGAAATCTGATTGGTTAAAGAAAATGTTTGAGCTACATGTGCTGCCTTAAAATAAAATAAAAAAAAAAAGAAAAGAAAAAAAAAGGGGGGGGGGGCAAAGAAAAAAAAAACATTTTTGCCCCTCTTTAAGTCCCTTGGGTCACTGCCAAATCAATATATTTAAAACCTTGTAAATTCAAAATACACAATAAAAAGAAGAAAAGTCCAATAACTTTACAATTATTATTATTAATTACATTTTTAAATATATATATTTGTTAAATGCCAGGCTGGTTCAATGATGACGCAGGAACGCATTGAGCTGCTGCAGCGCCCCCTGTTGACTATGTGCTTCACTACACTTTCCTTGGAATTGTGGACATTGTGGGGAAGAAATAAGGTACACTTGGTACCCATTTAATTATTTATTTCATAACTATTTTTACCAGTACAAAAAATTCCCTGTATTATATTTTGTCATATTTTACGACAGTTGCTTAAATAATGCGTTTGGGTTTTTGTGGGGGGGTTAGAAGATAAAAAATTATTTGGGCTCTACTCCATTTAAGGTCGAGATAGGTATAAATAAACAGGTTTAATAAATATGTATATGTTACGTACTATTAACCCTTTTTTGTCCATTCAGCATCTCCCTCTTCACCCTCCCTGGCCTCCTTCCTGGTCTTGCTCACAGTCAGGCCATAATGCAACATGACACAGGCGGTGGCAACACGTCCGTGCGTCCGTCCGCGGCCGTTTAAGACCAATGAATATCATTTTTTGCTCCCAGTTGGGCGCCGCCGATGCGCTCTCGGATGTGCTGCCGCCGCCACAGCGTATCAGCGTTTGCGCCTGTCAAGCCTCCCTGCCCTGCAACTCCCCCCCACCACCACCACCACCACACACACACTTATATGGTGTTCATGGACATACACACACACAGAAAGAGACATAGAGGATATTGTCAGCCTCAAGAGAGCACTTTGTTGTTTTGGATGCTTCTGTCATCTTGAATACACGTCACGCCACTCGCACAAATCCACCACAAGCAAAATAACAAAATGGCTTTAAAAGGGATACAAACCTCATTAAAGAGAAAGCAGCCACAGGTGGGGGCGGGGGGATGCTCATTTTCCTCATTAAGGGGATTAAAGACTAAGAGGAGGTTGGGGGGGCTTTGTTTTTTTTTGGGTTAGAACACCCCACAAGCGTCCACTGTACTGGTTGAGCCGAATCTTTGCATTGGATGTGATTTCATGTGTGCGGGTGTCCCTAATGTTTTGACTTTCCCTAATGACGTTCGCTTGGCTTCCCCTCTTTAAAACTTGGCCGCCCTTTCTGGTGGGGCCTCGGGCACTGTTTGCTCCCCCCCCCGCTTCTCGCTCTTGAAGTGAGGATTACACACGCGCACTTTTATCAGAGTGCCATTTTATCTGAGTGAGCGTTGATTTGATGAGATAGAGGCGCATGCCGCGATCTGAGATGCGCTTTGATATGCGGGATGTGGAGCCTCGCACTTCCTGTTATACCCCAAAGCACATCCTCATGTGTTTCATACACAATAGGCAAACTCTGTGCCACCATCTGCGCTCGTAAGTGCGGTTTTTGATCACAACCCAAGCCAAAAAAAATTGGCTATGCAGTAAGTCATATCTTGTTCAAATGTAGGGAGTAAAATGTATGGTACATAAAAAATGTCAAATTCTAAAATAATATTTAAAAAAAAAAAAAAAAGAAAAAAAGAAAAAAAAAAAGAAAAAAAAAAAAAAAAAAGAGTACAGATCCCTAAAAAATCTACAGAAACAAAGCAGGAGCTTTCCCATTGGCTGATGCAAATGAGGCTGATTAAAGCTACGGCACACGCGTTCTATTGGCCGGTCCGATAGCCGTCGTTGCGAAAAACGGTCGCGGCCGGCGGCAGTGGCGGCGCGCTTTACTTTTAAGATGAAAAAGGCCGGTGTTGTGATCTTCCCTGGCTCGCATTAGCACCGTGCTAACGCGCAGCGTGATTAGCTTCTATTAGCATGAGGCCTTCGTTAGCGCGGCGCTTGGCACCTCGCACATGTGCTCTTTGACCCCTCCTCACAGGTGCCGTCATCGCCGCTAATCAGGCAGGTAATTAGGCTACGAAAGTGTCTATCTGTGGTATGTGTGTGTGCTGGAGTGGTATGGGAGTATTAGAGGCTTCATTAGCCCACCCCCCTTTCCACTTATCCACCCCTTCAGTCAACCCTAGTTGATCTTTACAAGACCCCCCCCCCCTCCCCTCCCCTTTCCCTTTCATTCTTTGCCTCTCATCTCCAGCAGCCTTACCTCTGACCCCCACCTCATGCCGCCTTATAACTGGGGTGCATTCTGGGGGTGCGCAGAGCCGGATCAAAGCCTTCGGGGCTCCCCGGGGAGGACATATTCTGAGGCAAGAGAGGCGATTTAACCCTTTCATGCTTAGTGGTCATTACAGTGGGCAGCTGTTCAAAAGCTGTTTTCTTCCACATGCGGGAGTCTTCATTTGAAATTTTCAAAGTTGCACATCAGTCTCAAAATAGCCAACTTCCTGTTCAATTCCAGGGATATATACTTGAGACTTTTTCGCATGTCCCGTTATGCGTACCCAATTTCATATCCATCGGTGAAACTACTGTTAGACGCTGAATTTTTCAATTTTTCTAGAGGGGTGCTGTTGCGTAAGTTCTTAGTAATGGGGGTTTGAATATCCAATTAAGTCATCTCTGCTTTTGACGTTAACAATGCTTCCGCAACAAAAGCCCTACTCAATAAGTGAAGCTATAAAAGCTATGTCGATAGCATCCTACCGCGCATTAATGTGCCAAATAAATAACCCAGTGGTGAAATGCACAATGTTGTGTACATTGAGTCTACCTTATAGATGCTTGTAAAAATAGCTCGACGCCAGCTAATTGTGCTAAATAATGGATCAACAAGACGGGAGCGAAGAAGAAGAAAAAAAAAAGTCTTTCTTGGAAAAACACGTTTGCCTTTAGGTAGAACGCCACAAGTTTCCTCTTCATCATTTTTAAATCACGCCATTCAATATTAAAAGGTCGTAATGTCTTATCGTTTATGTGAGGAGATTGGAAACAGTCCTCCGGTGATCTCATCTTGGTCGAAAACAAGCCTGTGATGTCATCCCGCACTCATTGACTTCTTCGCTTTAACATAACATGAGCGCATTAAGCTGCATTGAGCCACGCTATATACAGTATGACCTTGTTATCAAATATTGATAAGAGTGGTCTTATGGAAAAGTAAATGGACAACTGACCGCTGAGTGTGTTCTCATTGCTGAGTTGGTAGTTTCAACAAACCTGGCCACCAAGCACTGACGAAAACGAAAATATTCTGCAATTTAACGTCAATAATCTGTCTAGTTTACATGGTTCAAATTTGGTTGCAATCAGACAAAATGTCTTGGACAAGTTTGGCTTGGAAGAGCCCCTAAAAATGAAGCCAAATGGTTTGCTTCAAATCAAAACACCACAAATTCCATGAACTGGCTTCGGGGCTGAATTTAAAAAAATATTTTTGGGCAGGCTCATCATTGAAGGACCTATGGAAATTACACTAAATTGGTTGCTTCAAACAAAAATGGCAGACACCCTGTGTCGTTTCTGGAGCCTTTTTTTTTGTGTGTCTATTCATTATAGACAAATCTACCAAATGGCATGTTGCTAAGGCAAACCGGATTCACAAGCTGAATTTTCAAAGTATCCCAGTCAGAAAACTTCCCGGAAATGTCAAAAATGGCCCTCAAACAGCCACTTCAATCCAAAACGGCATACTTCCTATGAATTTTCAAGCATGGTTTTGCAGACTTTTACTTATGACATGCCAACAATCTTCATGTTCTTAAGTGAAACTGCCTTCAGGGTTTGAATTTGGAAAATATTTCCGACAAATTTGTCTTTGGATGATCCCCATGAATTGTATAAGACACCTAAACCGACTGCATAAAACCAAAATGGAAGACTTCCTGTGTCTCTTCAGGTATTGATTCTTAAGCCTTTTTGTGTGGGTATATTAAACCAATTTTCATGTTGCAAAAATAAAACTGGCTCCAGCCTTCAGGGCCTGAATTTTTCCAAATAAATAACTTTAGTTGTCTAGAGATTGCCAAAATGATCCCAAAATACCAGATTTCTTTTGTCTTTTTAGACAAGGCTTTTTGCAGCTTTTTTTTCTGGGACTACTCATGATAGACACGCCAAACAAATGTCATTTTTATAAATTCAACTGGCCACAATGCAAAGTGATACACACAAAAAAATACACGATTAAAAAGACAAGTTGGTTTTGTGATGAAACCTCTTTTCAGTATTTTCTTCTAACGTTAACTGCTTCTCATCAGTGATGTTTATCTTGATTAACGCTGCCTGAGAGTGTAAAATGAGACTAAAGCAAAGATAGAATTATCAGTCCAAGTCTGCCAAAGCGATTATCACAGCTGTTAGCTGCGCTTCAACGACAGCGCGCAAACAAATCTTACAGACGATTCGACCTGCAAGCGTGGATACATTGTTGGAGTCTCGCAAACTTGGCAAAGTCTCGTTATTGTAGGCCGGCTGGAGCATTTTTTAACAAGGCTTTAACTTTTGCGAGCGTTCTCCAAGGGATGCGCGCACAAATGTCGCACTGTCAACCCGAAGACAACCCAACAAACTTGATACGCTATTTACCAACAAAGCTTTACAGTGTGTGCTAAGAGGATAAGCCCACATGTCACTGTCAGTGTTCAGGCAAAGTGCAACTTTGGATTTTAATTGTCACTGCCTCATTGTTGTGTCGCTAACTGCAATGCTATGAAGAGATTGTTACGAGTGGCCACAATAAGCGGTCGTTGAAAAAATTCTGTTGAGCCCATCTAGGCAGTGTATCAATGCTAATACTTCTGTTGACCTTGAAGGGAGTTTGCAAACTTGGATGAGACGAAACCTCTCAAGTTAGCTTAGCACTAGCTAGCTGGTATGACAGAACATGGATGGATTTAAAATTTTACCAAAAGCGGGAAAAAAACAAAACATGTTGGGTTCTGCCATTGGCCAGTGTACAGCAAGAGATGCTAAAGTTTAAAGTAAGTTACTTTAAACTAAAAAGGCAAATCTTTCCATAGGTCTACGTGGCTGTGCTAGCACGTCGATGTAAACTCCTGTATCTGATTTCTTATGCTGTATGTGTAAAAAGTGCTTCTGGTACACTTTGCAATGCTCTGTCATTAAATTTCATTCAGCAATATAATGATAATCCTGATAACCGTGATCATTTTTGCTCACTATAATAAAATATTAATAACATTTTCAACCTGAGGAGAGTAAGAAACATGTATTTTTCCATAAATCACCCCGACGCGAGCTGTTTGTGTCGTCACCGGAGCGCCCTAATGCCACCTGACATTTCCCCCCCGTTCACTTGAATATTCCAATATTATGAACAGCGGCGCATAATGTGGATGGCCATGAATAATTTGAACGCATTTGGTGGAGGTCTGATTATCCCAAGCAAATTCTGTTCTGAGAGGGGTGGATCCAAAAACACCATTAGCCAGGTGGTACGGCATGAATTAAAAATAGAGCAACACGCTTTTCCAGTCAGGCTTACCTCGTGCCACGTACGCACGCATGCACGCACAAACACGCGTTTATATACAGTGTTTCGTGACAGAAGCCCACCATCCCTCCAACCTGAAAAAAAAAAAAAAAAAGTGATCCGGACACGATTACGTGACCCACATTGCCCCTCTCTCGCCGACACCCTCATCCCATGATGTTTTCACGATGTTTTAACATCCGATTTCCTTCAGGCGGCTTCTGGGCCGACGTGTGAATCAGACGACAAACACGACAAAGATGTGGAGATGCGTTAGCGAGCTGTCATGAAGACAGGACATGCATCCGGAGAGACTTTTCACTTTGGGAGGAAACACTGCAGCGCGATTTAATAAAATACGACAAAGTGATAAAAGAAATGATGTGATATCACAGTGGAAGGAGGAAAGGTTAAGCACTATTTTGTGGATTATTTACAGCAATGCAAGCAACAGCACCGTACCTACACACATCCATCATTTTTAGTTGTGTTTATTTAACCTATTTAACAATAATCTGGGTTAAGAAAGTTTACAATAAATGGCATCCCTGAAGCAAATACAACTTGAGCATTTTCTGTTTAAAATAAATTTGTATATTTCCCCACAAAAAAACAAACAAACAAAAGTCTTTGGATATAAAAAATGGAAGTAAATAATAAATAATAATAATAAAAAAATAAAAAAGCTTATTTTACCCCCAAGTCACATTTTGCTACATTTTAAAAAATATTTTGCCACACATTCTTTTATATATTACTTACAAATATTAGTACATTTTGCTATACAAATTAGGGATGTTACGATATCCAAACATCACAAATTCACAATACGCAATTATCACGATATGAATCTCACGATACAATAACTATCACAATATAGTGGGGAGGTTGGCGATAAAAAAAAGTCACAATATTAAAAAATAAAAAATTTGCTCATAATTAAAAAACAAACAAACAATATTGTGCTTTTGTACATACCATATAAAACATCTACAATCTCTAATAATATTTAATATTGAGATTCTTACTTGCTAATGAGTCCCTCCACATACTGACTCGATTCACAAGCACATTACGTTCCCCTTCATCGGACCATAAGCATGGATTTTAAACATAGAAGGGCCAAAACATTCCTTATGAAAATTTAACTCACAAAAAAAACAAAAAAACAAAAAAAAACTAACCACCAGAGGGTGATCTGCACAAATGGAAATCAAACTGACTTTTTTTTTTTTAACAGATGTGCTACTTTTAATATCGTGACATGACTATGACGATATCGTGGCAGTTTTAATATCGCAATATCACAATACTGCCATTATCATTACATCCCTAATACAAAGTGTGTATATTTTGTCATAAAAAAAGTTTTATATTTTCCAAAGCAAAAATTACCTTTTCAACCATTTAAAAAAAAAACAACATATTTTGCCCCAAAAAAAATCTTGGTGAATTTTACCACAAACCTTTAATAAAAGTTGCAGCAAAAATTCTATATACTGTGCCACAAAGATATTTATTTAACAAAGAATGCAATATAAAATGTTAATAGGGATGTTTAATAGTGATATAAATATTATGATAATTTGCAAAAATACTAACATTAAAATGTCTACAATTTATTAGTTAAATGAGGGTTTTTTTTTTAATCATTTTTATTTTTTTAATTCACTGTGCCCTATAAAAAGCCAAAAGAACAGAAAAGAACTATACAGAAGCAACACAAAAAGAAGATCCCTGATGTACCAAGATAATGCACGAAAAAAAAAAAAAAAACTCCCCACATGTTCTCTGCAGCCTGTTGTATATTTAATATGAACTCCATCATTCTGCCCTCTTTCCATCCCCAACTTGGCCACACAGATGGATATTGTGAGGCTTGACGACGCATTCCCGCATCCAGATCTGCCTTCTTCACGGCACACCGACTTCGGGGCCAAAGGCCGAGACGCGGAAAACGAATCCGGCGAAAGTGTCAAAGGGAGGGGGCAGATAATTGAGAGGGAATTAGTCCATCGGTTATGCCGAACGACGGTGAGGGCGAGCGAGAGAAAGAAAGAGAGCGGCATAGATGCAGGAATAAAATGTACGCCATGGCAAACATGTTTATCTCATCCTGCAGCTCAAGTGTTGCCTGCGTGACGCCGGTTCAAAGCTTTGTCACCCGCTCGTCTCCTTTGCTGGATTTTGTCTGTCAGCCGCACAAAAGAAAGAAAGAAATAATCCTCGAGGTCTGCCACAACAATGCCCCCTATTTTAAAAATAACATAATATACAAAACGATAGCCTAGTGAATAGCAAGTCTGCTGCACAGTTCTGCGTTTTGGGGTTCGAATCTCGTCTGCGCAGTTTGCATGATCTCCCTCTGGTTGGGTTTTGTCTGCATCCTCTGGCTTCCTACCACATTCCAAAAACGTGCTTGTTAGCATGAAGACTAAACTGGCCATGCATGTGATGTGACTGGTCCAGAGTGTATTGGCATCTCTTCCGCGTGCAAGGACAATGAATACAAGTTTAAGGACATTAACTCCATTAAACGACCCAAAACTAAGAACAAGCAAACTAACGTGCTTTTCAGAGTTCTTGTTTAGCTGTATTAGCTCTTCATTTTAGTAGGTTGCAACTTCCTGTTTTTGTTTCTTTGCCGTAGGCTTGATAGTATTCAGGCAGAGTCAGTGTGAATTAGGTTTTTGTGAACAAATGATTTTAATTGTGATCTTTCGTGAGCCTGATGAAAACTACTGTTAGCTTCTTGCGTTCACACGCAACTGGCTAGCTCCCATATACTTGTCAAGGGTATTACAACCTGAGGAGGTGATTTCACATTATGCTAGCATGACAATTAGTAATAGGGTACCTAAGATTTTATAAGAAACCCAAACGTAAGACTTTCCAGACCTTTACGAAGCCTGAAATGTAAGTATCCTGTTTTTGTTTAAAACATCTCATACATATTTACATACATTTATATGCACCTGCATTACAGTATCGAGCAAAAAAATTCCAAAGACTATTTACCAAACCCTGATTTTTGGTGTACCGTTTACATCGGTTGGTTAACTGTCAGAGATGGAGTCATCACAAAAGCAAATTTCACTTCATATGAACGTAGCGGAATGCGCTTGATAAATAAATGCGTCTTGCCCTGTGGCTAGCGTCGTCTTCACCTAATTGTGTCACTCGCTCATCATGGGCTACATTTTCCAGGTCACAACCAAGCGTCTGAAACGCAGAAAAGTGCCACTGCTGACAAAAGCACACGAGTCGGGAGAAAAGAAATTAATGACCCAATGCATTTTTTATCCAGCCTACAAGAGCCAAGGTGCAATGTGGGCGTGTTTGCCCCCATGAAAGATGCATGTATGGCACCACCGGAGAGATATAAAGAATTTAGCGCTAGAAAGGATATATGACAAATAAATCAAGATGCAAATCTCACCGGGGCACCGCTGGGACTTCTCCAATGAAAACGCTCTGAATAATTGAAGAGGAAGAGGAAACATTTCATCAATGAGAAGAGCACTGGAAAAAGATGCTCTTCCCTTTTTTTTTAAAGCTCTCTTGGGGGGCTTTTCAGCAAAGAAACTCTCTGTGGGGTAAACAGGGAAAAGCCAAGCTTTTGGAAGAGATGCGGTCTTCGGGTGAACAGAGAACAAATGAAGTTTGTAGTCAACTTACAAGAGACAGGCTACGGCAAAATTGTACAAAAATGTTCTCACTACCCAGTTCCATGAAACCTTTGCCACTTTTACACCTAGATTCCACAACAATTGAATGACAAAGTGAAAAATTCAGCCCCCTGAAACCAGTCTCAATTGAGGTGAAAATGGTAGGCAGTGTTTATCATGAATAGACCCAAGCAAACATTTTGTAGTGAATTTGGACATTTATCAGGTTATTTCAAAGATGGAATTGTGCAACAGGAACAGTTGCCCAAAATTCAGCCCTGAACGCCCGTTTTACTCAGTGACATACAATTTTGTAGTCTATCATTCGTAAAATCTTGCAGCTAATGGGAAATCTTCTGCAAGTTCAGCCTCCACATGGCATGAAGGGGTGGAGGGTGAGGGGCTCATCTCCATGGTGAATCAGGGGCTTGCCAAGCACAACTGTCTTGGCGACAGCATCACCAGGGATACGAGCTCCCCCGTAGATGGGGTTCATTGATTAGAGTTGGAGCTCACCCCAGAGTCCTTGGAATGATTAAACACTGGCATTTTTTTTTTTTTTTTTTAGGCGAGAATCAGAGTCTTGGGAATTGTGGGAAGGACTCTGAGGTCATATTCATTAAGAGGTTGGAGGTCCTGTTTTCAGTCCAAACTGTATTTCACTGTCTTTGTGACTTCATTGGGGGAGATTACTGCTGGATAACCTTCACAGGCGGAAACACGAGGAAGTTTGTTGTTCGTTTGCTTACTTAACTAAGGAAAATGTTACCTCTACTTGTATAATGATTTAGGCCAAAGAAACAGTTGTTGCTCAAAGTTTACAGGAGCTGATCGGGAGAAAAAAAAACTTTTGTTGCCACTGTTTTCATGGCAAATCCTCAAAATGATCATCTACATTTGATGCCAGACAATAAAGCTTTGTTATCTAGCATTGCCTATCTTGCATGCCTGCTTCTGAACAGGGCTAATTTGGGCGAATTTCCAAGTAGGATGTTATCAAAGTACAAGTCCTGGAATTCGGCGGAATGGCTGCTTTGACCAAAATGGACGACTTCCTGTTCAATCTCCGGCATGGGTCCTTGAGACTTTTTCACATGTCTTATGATAGACATGCTTGTTGATTTTTATATACGTAATAAGAGAAACGTATGTCAGGGGCCCTTTTTATGACATTCTTGAGGACGCGACTTAATGCAAGATGGCTAATTCAAACCAAAATGGCTGACTTGGTCCTTGAGACTTTTTCATGTGTCCTGTTATGATATAAATGTCCACCCAATTCCATGTCGTTTGGAGAAGCTAATGTCCGGTGCAAATTTTTATTTATTTATTTTTTATTTTTTCAAACTTCCCTGGGGGAGCTTCCAAGAAATTGGTGGGTTTAATTTGTTGGATCATAAACTGCGATTTCAAGAGGGACACTTGAATGCTCCCTAAAGGACTAAAGAAGGAATTGGAAGCGTCACGAGGGATTTGATGTGTGTCTTTACTTACGTTCTGCCTGAGAGGTGGGGCGGAGTGTGAATGGCGTGTCATCCCGGGTTAAACGCAGCCATTTGAATGAAGTGACGTGGCGGTGTAGTGACTAATGTGCCAGCTCAGTGTCACATCGTCGGCTAAGGAGTGACTGACGCGCCCAAAGAGCATGTCGACACCGCCTGTGTGTGTTAAATGTCGCTGACCTGACACCCCGCATTTCGTTTAAAGTCAAATTGATGTGTTGCAGTCGCTTACCGCCATTTAGATCAGAGGACAATGACAACTCTGGTGATGTCATGTCTTAAAAGTGTGTGGATAAAGTTCAACCATTTCTCAATTTGCATTCTTGAGAAACAGACAGAAAGACCAACCAATGGAGAGACCAGATGAGAAACAGAGAGCCCAACCAAAAGAGCAAGAGAATTTGGACTACCGTATTTTCCGCACTATAAGGCACACCTCATTATAAGGCGCACCTTCAATGTATAACATATTTCAAAACTTTTTCCATATATAAGGCGCACCGCACTATAAGGCGCACCGCATTATAAAGCGCGCCTTCAATGAATGACATATTTTAATACTTTTTCCATATATAAGGTGCTACAGTAGAGGCTGGGGTTACGTTATGCATCCATTAGATGGTGCTGCGCTAAAGGGAATGTCAACAAAACAGTCAGATAGGTCAGTCAAACTTTATTAATAGATTACAAACCAGCTTTCTGACAACTCCCAAATGAATAAACAGCGGTTGTATTATTTTCTCTGAGGTAAAGTATTAGTATTAGCTAGCGATCCAAGATGTTGGGATCTTCTGCGCATGCGCGTCACCGATCGTGCAGGGTAACCGATAACGTCTTGACAGCGAGACCTGTTGCGGCTTAATATTGATCCATATATAAGGTGCACTGGATTATAAGGCGCATGGTCAGCTTTTGAAAAAATTGAAGGCTTTTAGGTGTGCCTTAGAGTGCGGAAAATACGGTACTTTCTATTAGTCCGTAAGAAAATTAGCGCACACTGAAGAAAATACTTTTTTTCAGCAAAACTGTGCATTTTGCTACTTTTAAATTGATTAGACTAAAATAATAGTTTTCATAACAATTCATTGATTAGAAAAGTGGCATTTCTTTCAGTAAAAATAATGCTACATACCGTATGTAATCTGGTAACAAATTTCAATAGAAAAAAAATGGGTTGCTTGCTATGCTGTCTGCTTTGGGTGCTAAGTATGAAAGTGATGTTTGTGTCAGGCTACCTCCAAAAGGGAGACGCAAGGAACTTCCTCTTCTTGGCAGGCGAGTTGCGTCGGGGAGACGGGTTGAGAGACGGCGACCGGGACGTGGGTCTTTTGTGCTTTTTGTTGGCCGTCTGGATGCCCCTCATGACTGGTGGACACACTCCTGCTTCACTGGAGGGCAACTTTGGAAGGGGGCCATGAGTCGGGTAAACTGGTCGTCGTGGTTACTGAGCTGCAACACGCAAAAACACACGACATAAAACAATCATTCCCAACCATGGCAAAAGATTCAATTTCACTGAATTGGTCTGAAAAGTATTATTTATTTGTTTATTCATGCGAGTGATGTATGGTGACGGGCAGAACAATCTTCCTCTCGATGGCAAAAAGTACAATTAAGCCGAGTATTCACTTGTTGCCATTCATACAAAAGAATAAAACAGTAGTTTGGTTTTCTCTAGCCACAACTAAACCTGAATCTTTAATCCAATCATAAAGCTAAACCACCTACACCGAAACCTAAACTTCCATCCTTTCTCTAACCTTAAGCCCCAACCAGTGCCCACCCTTAAACTTTAAACCTAACCCCAACTCTATACCAAAACGTCCTAAACCTAACTCTAACCCTCTATCAATGACCTTTAAACCCTAACTCCCAAGTCCTTACCTTAAACCTAAACCTCTAACCCTAATCTGTAACCCTGACCCCCAAGCCAAACCCTACCTTCGCTAAACTCAAACCTCAACCGATTTTTAGCAGGGGCTCAATCTTAGAAAAGATCCCAGATGCAAGTTCTTCAGACTAAGCAACAGCTAAAGGTGACTCGCTAAAGTGTTTTTGATTATTTTCCCCGCGATGTGTCTATGCCCTGTGTGATTTTCACTTGTAAATAACTCATTCCTTCCCACCTTTTCAGACATATTATCACTAAACTCCCTGAGTAAAGCATCCAAATCCCCAAATCTCATCCTCATTTTTTTTTTTTTAACAGCGTTAGAAGGATCGTCCCTGCTATTGTCGCTTCCCTCGGGAGCAAATCTATTTTTTTTTTAAACGAGAGATGAAAATGGTGGCTATGGCGCAAAGCTGCTGACACTCTCAAAGGAGGTGTCAGCTTCTCAAGCCTCGCCTTTGTCTACTGGGTAATTTTATTGGAGAGGCACGACGGCACGTCCCCCGGTCCATGCATTCAAACCTTGTGTGCCGACGCTGGCTTACTTCCTGATGCCGAGATTTTTTATTTATTTATTTTTTATTCTGGGTTGAGGATTCAAGAGGAGGGGGGCGGGTGTACCAGGCCCCTGAGAGAGCACCATTGTCAGATTCTCAAGAGGCCAACCTGCCCCGCCATTACCTGCGAGTCATCTCAGGGGCAGGAGGCAAATTAGTCAGCAGATAATGAAGCTTTCTTTGATTGCACTGGATAGAGAGAGGGGCTCAGTTCAAGGGGTCTCCTGTACAAGGGGTGGGGGCGTCCACGGGGCATGAGAAGCATGCCTGCTGTCAACGGATGCTCTGTTCCTCACAGATGCTGGCATAGCTGAGGGTTGAAAGATGCGTGGGGAAGGGGAGGCAGGCGGTAAGGAGGGACACGCATTCCCGTTCTCCAGGTGAACAGGGTTCACCCAAAGTTTCTCCAGCAGACATAGGATATGTTTCACGCAGTTTCCGCAAAAATTGGCACATCAAAAGACCTGACATTCCCACTTTGTTGTTTTACACAGAATCCAGCTGAGGCGGGAGATAGTGAAAAACACAATGTTGCACTACAATAGCTTAGATCTAAATCATTAAAGTTAAAGAAAGCATCCATGTATATAAAATGTTCTTGTAATTTTGCTTCAAACTTGATAAGAACTCCTTGGAAGAGGATTTACAGTACAATACACACTATGTAAATCACTACATTGTCTCAGATGCTGACCTGTTAAGTTATTAAAAATCTAAAATAGACATTTCCAAGCTACACTCACTACACTGATTCAGATTGAAGCCACTAACGTTACAGAAAATATGCCCATATATAAACAATAGTGCACATTTAGTGCACATTTTTGAAGCTACACATTTTGATAGATAGATCCATTAAAAAGCGACTATAGGTTGTGGAGCCAAGAGGATTCATTCGGAGCCATCAGCGGCACCAGAGGGTCCGAGCTGAGACAGCCACGAGCCAGACGAGAGAAAGGAAGAAAGGAATTTCCTTTCCTTTTGTCTCGCTTTCTGGGTCAAGGCCTAATTGATTTGCTGATTAGTCGTCCATCAACCTAAATCACAACCTGCCTCCGCACCTGCCACGGTGGGCGTGAGCTCCCCCGTGAAGGGCCCATTAATGTTTTTTTAACACATCTATTCTGGTCTGAGCTGGTAGTAATAACACACCACACGTGAAAATCATTTTGTTTTTCATTTACCACCATCAGGGGAAATTTGTCATAACACACGAACTCACGGGGTGAACATGCAGAAGGGTTGTTAGTGTCACTGGTGCATCTAATTTGTGCTACCATATGATACTCTAGACTGCAATTATCTCCGTAAAAGCACAATGTGGCGATCATTTCCCCAGACGCCGTAATTATCTTTTAGAAGCATGACAAACTTGTCAAAGAACTCTGACAAATGGACACTTTTACTTTGGCAAAGTAGAATCACCATCTATCGAGCTAGTGATAGGATTAATCTGGTAACAGGAGGACCTGGTGGTGCACAAAAAAAAAAAAAAAACAGGAAACAATGTGGAATAGACAAACTGTAAACAGAATTGTTCAAACATAAGGATAGTATAAGAGCAGAACAGCATAAAGTCATAACGAGTCTACGGCTAAGTGAGAAATATTTGGGAAGTTATAAGTTAGAACCAGTTTAGGATCAAGTGAGAACGAGTTTAGGATGAAATGAGAACCAGTTAAGTAAACAAGTAAGAATTAGGACCATGTAACTATCAAATGAGAATCAGATTAGAACTAATTAAGGAGTAAGTGAAAACTGGTTTTCACTTAGCCAATTTAGCCAGTAACAATCTGTTCACTCAGCTCTCAACTCAAGGACAAAATGAGAACAGAGGACGTAAGAACCAATGTAGGGCGAAACGAAAAACTTGAGTGAGAACCAGATTGGTACCAAGTCAGACCCAGTTAAATACTAAGTAAGAACCTGTTTAGAACCAGGGAAATGCCCAGTTAACACCAAGTAAGAATCAAGTATGAACTAGCTTAAGACCAAGTGTTAGCTAGTTTAGGGCCAAAAAAGTAATGAAGGAAGTAAATAAGAACCATATTAGGGCTTATTAAGACTCAAGTAAGACTCAAGTGAGAATCAGTTTAGGACCAATTAACTCTTTGACCGCCAAAAACGTTTAATAACGATCAGTAAAATCACAACGTATATTGCCATAAACGTTAAATAACGTCAACAATTTTTTTATTTTTTTTTCTCAGTGCTAAGTCTAAGTGCAGCGCTGCCTGGTCAATGGGTTGTGGAATCTAAAACACTCAACTATGGCCAGCAAATGGAAGCATTGTATCTCTTTTCGTCAATGATCAAAGCCTCTGTCATATCAAAGTTGTTCTTTGATAACGTCTGGCAGTAAAAGAGTTAAGGAGGCAGTCAGAACCAGTTTATGATCAATCCATTTGCTAAGTGAGATCAAATTTAGATCCAAGTGAGAATCAAGTCAGAGCCTGTTAAGCGCCATTTCAGAACCCATTTATGTCCTAGTGAGATCCAGTGCAAGTCCAATAAAAGAACTTTCTTTTTTTTTTTTTTTTTTTTGCCTCTGTCATTCCGGAGTTTGAGGGTGCTGTGGTGGTAACCCGACACAAGCTGATCGTTCCCCACCAGCCTGCGCCGGGCCAAACCAGCTGCAATCATAATACTTAGCATAGCAATCATAATACTTAGCATAATTTCCCCAAAGTGGAGCCATCACCGAGTCATTGAGCCTTCCTCTCTGGTCGAGAACATGTTGCAAGTCTCATGATGTCATTCAAGCGGAGTATCTATGAGCAAATGTGAACATCCCGAACACTCAAACGGGTATCGCCTTTCTCAAACATCTCTGTTTTGTGTCTTTTTTTTTTTTTTTCAGCAAATGGCTGCCGCGCTTGGCGCAGAGCGCCTGACGCCTAATTAAAATGGTGGAGCTTTTTGCAGTAAAGCCCCCAGAGTGGCCTGTTCTGAGGCGCCATGTAAACAAATTGTGTTTAATTTTACATGAGTATTTGCTGGGCGCCGTGTCGTTAATAAGCCAGACTTGCTCATCAGACTGTAAGTGGCTAGCTTCATGTATAAAATATAAGAGGAGGGATGGAGTGGGCCTGAAGCTCCAAAGACGGCTCCAATGGGCCTCAGCTGGCGTTTTTGGAACAGGGTCCAAGGATCTCATGTGCAAAGGAGATGATCATGCTTGGTAGTATTACGAGGGATCTTGTTGTCTGTTGTTATCTCATGCTTAGTGTAATAGAGGAAACAGTGCCAAAAAAAAATCCTAATCATCTCACGCTTTATAGCTCAATAATATTTAATGCTCTACCTAACCT
Organism: Festucalex cinctus; assembly: GCF_051991245.1. Taxonomy (NCBI): domain Eukaryota; kingdom Metazoa; phylum Chordata; class Actinopteri; order Syngnathiformes; family Syngnathidae; genus Festucalex; species Festucalex cinctus. The sequence continues at coordinate 7,950,487 of NC_135424.1, forward strand.
TTAATGACCCTTTAAAGGCAGGGTCTTCTGTTTTCACTCAGGAAAATGCACTTTATAAATACAGGATGTATAGCCATGAATTCCTTCTCAATCGACACCTCTGGGCTTCTGTTAATGTGTGGTGGTGATTTTTTCCTAAACCCCCACCCCCCAGCACAGATATTTTTTGCGATTGGCTGGAGGGTTAAACAACTGTCGGTCCACAGAAACGTCCCGCTGTAGACAAAAATAAATCACCACCGCACATTAATAGAAGCCCAGAGGTGTCGATTGAGAAGGAAATTCATGGCTATACATCCTGTATTTATAAAGTGCATTTTACTGAGTGAAAACGGAAGACCCTGATTTTAAGTTAAAATTCTGTTTCATCTCTGAATCTTTTTAACATTTAACTCTTAAAAACTTCAAATCAGAGAGAACCAGTTTAGGACCTTCTTAGAACAAATTGAGAACCAGTTTAAGAGCAAACTCGAACAAGTTTAAGACATGGTGAGAAATATTTTAGGAGCAAGTGAAAACATGAACAAAGCGAGAAACAGTTTTGGATCATTTGAGACCAATTTAGGACCAAATTAGGATAAGTGTAAACAGGTTTCGGACCAAGTGTGAACCTATTCAGAACTCAGCAACTGAGACCTAGTCTAGGACTAAATAATAACCAGTTCAGACTTTAAGAGAAATGAAAGCCACCATCCAACGGAAGAACACTGAAATAAATAAAGCAATCGTGGACAATGCTAAAAAGAATCAAGAAGAAGAAGCTGGTGAACACGCGCTGGGCAAAGACGATGTCCTAATTGAGAGATGCGCTGAAATGGTTGTAGGGTGTTTTCATTTCATGGTTCACTTCACATCCTCATCACACACACAGCCACGCATGCACGTGCACACAAGCACATACACAGACTGTGTGGTTTGCATCATGAATAAATGGAATAAGCTCTTAGTAAGCTACTAAATACAGCCTCAGTATCACGCTACAGCAAATCGGCTGAGTTCACTTCTAATTGTTGCTCGACGTCAACACACAATTAAAATACAAATACTTGCCATTGTCGTGCCACGCACAACAAACAAACGCATGCGCACGCAAACACATTAAAGTAGACAAAAAGGCTCCAGAAGATACAATTACATCATGCCAATTTATATTTAAAGCTCAGACTGCAAAAAGAGACAAACAGTAAATGACAAATGCATAGAAATAAAAAATGAGGTACAAATGGTAGTAATAAATGTACATAATCAAACATACATACATTCCAAAGTATGGATTTTTATTTATTTTCCTTTTTTTTGGGGGGCAAAATAAAAAAATGCTACACTTTGTTATAACGCCAAAGGACCTACAACTTAGATATTTCTACAATTCATCCATTAAAAATAATGTTTTGAAGTAATGAGAAAATATTTTTCTTTTTTTTAAATAAAATCCCCAAAAATTATTGTGACTTTAGCTTGTGATTTAAAATATTTACCACTAAAGTTCCATCAAAATTTCCCACCATTATGACACCATCAACTTATTTAACACTAAAAATTTCCTGTGTGTTAACAAGCATCTCATTTTTCTTCTAACACATATTATGAAATCCTGCTAAATTCCTGTCAAGTAATATTTCAGTTTAATGACATTTAATCACAAAATGTGTCAACAATCTCCTCATACAATAAACCACCATAATTTTAACCGCAGTATAAATTTACTTTTTTTTTTCTCGCTAATCATGCTTTTAACCTTGCACTTTCATAATTAGCTCAATACGCAGTAGCAAAATTCCACCATAAATGTGGCATGGTGCAGCAAATAAAGCCACGAAGCCAGAGCGAGAGTGCACTCCCATTAGAGTGCAACCGAGCGAAAACGACACAAACACATCAATGCAGATTTGTGTGCGTGTGTGCGCACGCGCACACATTTGAATGCAGGGGCGGGGGGGTTAATCAAATGAATATTTTAGCAGACATCCATTAATTTGGTTGTAGCGACTTACCCGATATAACCCATTCTTCCCGTTTGCACCAGTGCCCCCGCTAAAGATACCCCGAAACGCACTTAAGGAGAACTTGACTGTTGTGTTGGTGCAATGTCATGTTCGGCTGTGGTGCAGAGAGCCAAAATGAACAACAAGGCGGGGAAGTAACTTCTCTGGGAAGGTTTATTTAGTGCGTGTGCATGTGTGTGTGTGTGTATTATGGTAGCCAGAGGGCTCAGTGTTTGATCCCGGGCTGTAAAATGGATTATCTGGTGGCAGGAGGGTGAAAGGATAGCAATGTTTGTAGTGGACGGGGCCTTTTTGGGGGGTGGTGTGGTCCCCCCCCCCCTCGAGGAGTTGTGTCTTCTTAAGAAAGCTCTCTAGCGTGTAGCTCAGGCTTAATGCTCACTTTGTCACCCAAACAGGGCGGGAAAGCTAATCAATAGCCTTTGATAGCGACTATTAGACTTTTAACAAGCTTTTCCTCACGCTACAGAGGAGAGGGAGGTGTAACCTTCAACCAGCTTTCGCATTGGAGTCCTTGAAATTTCATGACATCCCCATCAAAGAGCAATCATTTTTAGGGTTTCACAAATTATTTTTGATCATGATTTTTTTTAATTTTTTTTTTACCTACCCTCCGTTTTTTTTTTTTTTTTTATTAAGGCTAGTGTGCTAGCTAACTTTATTGATGCGCCTCATGTGCAGGTGATTTATTTGTGTTGAACAACTGAACAGTGTCAGTGCACTTTGCGTTGGTTTGGCAGGTTCTATTACACACATTTGTGCTCAAATTTTCCTCTAATTGTGGCGCAAATCTCACGCCATAATATAGCTTCTGCCTAAAAGGCACAATGTGGGGGTTGGGGTTTGCTTGGAACATTCAAATTGAAGCATTTGATTGAACAAATTTTCTATTTGATCTATTTCTATATGGATCACGTCACTCGCGATGCATATTATTGATACAGAAATCATGCCTAGATCTATCGTCGTCATTCGCCCAGTTGCTAATACAAGTGTTATTTTGTTTGAATCTGGCTAACATAATGTCTTCCCCATTTATTGTTTTCTTACATTGTATACAGTTATGCTCCAACTCATTGGCCAATCAGGTGCCGTGGTATCAATGCAGACCCGCCGACGTAATTTCCTGGTTGATGCGATTAGTGGTCTATTAGGCTCGGCCAGGGCACGGACAAATTGACTTTGGTGGCAAGGTCTTGACAAGAAGCAGAAAGGCCTGCTCCATGATGCTCCATGCGTCAGTGGCGGCGTAACCGCGTTAGCCGCGCGCCGTTTCCTGCGCTAGCCGCTTGTTTCCGATGAAGACATAAGAAGGAAGGGGGTGGAGGCCTCGTAGCCATCTTCTAGCCATCTACTGCAAGTGTGCGCTTATCCATCCATCTCCTGTGTGTATGGTATCAGTCCATCTATCTGCAGTGTATTTTTCTCATTTGCTGCCCATTGTTGTTATCTTTACTGTGCGGCTCTTGGATACCATCAGATTTGTTACTTAAGCAGCACTAATGCATTCTTATGTTCTTGATTTTTTTTTCTTTTTTGTCTGTCCTCTCTTAAGCCCAGAACTATCCGGTGCTTTTGTTACCGTGTTCTCACTTATCTCCCCGTCGTCTTCTGTTTCTCTATTTTCTTCTGCTGTTATCAATCCGGCTGTTATCCTTTATCAGTTTTGGTCTCTTCTCTTGGTCCGAGTTGTTCCCAGAGCAGGAATGCGAGTCCTGAAAGCACACTGTAACGGAGGAGGTTCGGGGGTTGAGGCCGGGGTATTTGCACACGTATGAGCTGGAGTTGCGCACCTGTAGCGGGAACAGGTGTTTTCCGCCCCAGTTGATTGGGAGCCGCCACGCTTGCCTTCCCCCGACAAAGAGCGTCTTATCCCACCATCAACAAGGCTCAAGTTTGGATAAAACACTCCAAATTAGCTTCAATCCGAGGGCTGTCAACGGAACCGGCAAAATTCCTAAGCGTCCGCCATAAAATTGTTTTGAGTGCTTAAAACTTTAATTCTTTAATTGCCCTGGGAGAAAGAAAAAAATAACATAGCCAAAAAGCACACTGTACGTTTTCATGTAAAAATATGCCCCCACCCCCCCACCGCCCCCTTTCCTGGCTAATCTGATGCTACACGGGGAAGTAATCAAGAGTGGGAGAATGAGGGATTGTAATGACGCACAGCTGCAAGAAGCGGGGGGCCCGCAAGCGACCTCCTCGCTCGCGCTAAACACTTTCACCTGCCACACCACCACTGCCGCTACGCGAAAGCTAATCGCTACAACCTGGACACGCGGACTACACTTGACTGATGATTCCACTACAGATGACAGAATTACAAGAATTAGCTCTTTAAATGTCAACACAGCAGCTTGGCCGTAATATACGATATGACACTTTGATATCAACGGTATCACGATACGGCGACAGCAAGAGCAACACAATGGAAGAAAAAAAATGATGCATTATGCAGGAAAATGTCTGCAATTATGTTTTTGACTAAAATTTAATGACGGCAGTATCAATATCAGATGCTGCTGTATAATTGCCCAGTTAGACAAAAAGTGCTCGTAGTGATTTACATCCTACAGTACAGTTGTAAGCCTCTTTATGTAAGCGTCCTGATGTATTATACTGTATATAGACTGTATACATGCACACACAGAGATATGACTATCTATGCTGGTGTTCCCTGCAGCCATAATCACTGATCTGCAACCTAATTAAGAGAACAATTGAGTTTGGAGCCGTGACGATTTTATATGACTGATGTGGGTACGTGCGTGCGTGTGTGTGTAGCACTTTCTGATTAAAAAAAAGCTTCACGTGTTCTCCACACTTGATCTAATTAGCGTTGGTTTCACAAAGCATGTTTTCCACAAAAGACATTCTCCTCCAAAAAATGAAAATATATTCTGACATGGGTTCTTTCTGTGTCAAAATGAACATTAACGATCTGAAAAATAGTTTTCACTTTTATTTTTTAAGTATCTTGCGCTCAAGATAAAGTATGTAGTCTTCTTTCTCGCCAATATGCAAGTATATACTCATAAAATCAGCACTTGTAGTGTAGTGGTATGCAGCTGACTTTCAAACATATGATGCGGGTTTGATTCCCGGTCAGTACACCAATTCTCAGCCACTGCTGGCCCCAAGCCCGGATAAAAATGACCAAGGTTGGTCAAAAAGGGCATCCAATGAAAAAACCTGCCAAACAAATCATGCGACTGACTCACTGTGGTCGCCCCTGACAGGGAAATGCTGAAAGTCACTTCTTCTTATACACTTTATAACATCAATTTATTTCCTTATGTTCTCTTTTGTTATGATTTTAGACAATACAGTGGTGTTTTCCTTTATTTAAAACACAAAACAACAAAAAATGATATTTGGGGGCTATAAACTCATTTGCTCCCAATAACGTATAAATACGTTTTTTATTTTTAAATGTTCTAAGTGTCCCAAAGACGTATTTATATGTTTTTTTTGTTTTTTTTTTATGCTAGAGCATACAGAAGGCTTTGATGCAGCCTCTCAACTGCAAAGAACAGTTGCAGAAATGGTAGTTATTACACAAACGGCCAGCAGGTGGCAGCAGAGCAAACGAGATCAACCAGGGCCATGTAGAAAAAAAGCTCAATTACTTAAATAGATTTGTGAAAACTGATGAAACTTAGCTCTCTTCGAATGCTAATTGCGGAAAAAACGGAAACAGATAAACATATACTTTCTTTTCCTGATGAAAGAAGAGAAGACTTTAATCTTTCTTTTGATAGGTTCCATGCATTTAGCAAAAGAACACAATATTCTGTGGGCCTTTCAAAATCAGTCAAAATCCAGTAAAACAGCCGGGAGCGAACGGGACTGCGTCTGTGAAAATGGCTGGGAGTGAATGAGTTAATTACATTTGAACTCTTAGTGAATGGAGTAATTAATTAATTTTAGTATATTATATTGATAGGCAACAAATATCAAATCCAAAATGGATGCTAATTCCGTTCTTAATCTCATCAATCTAAATGTGTAAAATTGCTGATGCCACAAAGGCACTAATGATCAAGAATAAACACGCTTGTCATTTATCTTTGATGACCTCCTGCAGGGTTTCTGACGAGAGACTTTGTAGCTTCGGCGGCTGCAGGTCGCTGCCGGCCTCGCACGCGTGAAACATGAAAGTCCGAAACAAAAAGGAGGAGAGAGCAGACGCTGGAAAAATACCTGCTGGCCCAATAGCCAGCCTCCATATGCCCAACACTTCTCTCACTGCTGCGCTGGACAGACTGAAAGCTCGCTTGCTCTCCTGGGCCCCGCAAACACACATTCACCTGCATACACGCTTCACTGGGGACAAGCCGGCAAGAGTAATCCTGGCCTAGTTTTGCGCTCGGAGCAAACTAAAGGATTGGTCCGCACACTCGCCATTGGTACATTGAAGAGATGGAGCGAAAGAACAATGGAAAGGAGGATAAAGGAAGGATAGATGAGATGGGTGGTCTCAGCCACTGTTGGAGGTGCTCAAGACTCCTGTACTCTGCTGGAAAAATATCAATAACATCATCTACTAGTTGATATCGACTCCACTTCCATCGACTCCACCAAAAAAAAAAAAAAAAATCAAGTAAATTGATCTCCACAATTGAGTACTCCATACTCACTATTTGCTTATTTTAAGCAATTATCTTTAAGATTGCATAAGTTATTTTGAAAAACCAAATCAGAATTGACTTCACAGGATGGACAGTAATTCTTCATTCTCCGTGTGTACTTTGACCAAACATGACTAACAGAAGCAATTTGAAGAGTCTCCCGCCGTGTGATTACACACATAAGCGCGCCACATGTGAGTCATCACGCTCTGAAATACCACTTTTATTTGCGCACGTGTATGCACCGCCTGTAAACAAACACTTGCTTTGTCGGGCGCTAAAGGGCGATCACTGGTCGACATATTCAAAGTATCGTTTTTCACGCTGAGTAAAAATACATGCCGATGTGGTTTGGGTGGAGAAGAAGCAAGAGCGTGAGAAAGTGATTGCAGTGTTTGTTTGGAAGAAAGCGAGCAAATTGTGATGGTTTGAAGGACTTTCACTGCGTTTTTTGATGTTGCTTCATTTGTCAATAGAGCAAGTCTTAATATTAACAAATAGGAAAGGTTTGCAAAGCCATGTGCAAATGCCAAAAACCAAACCATGTCAAAATGCCTTCCACCTGTAGCCTATCCACTATAAAACTTACTTGGGGAAAAAAAAAAAAACTCTCACAGAATTAAAAATAGCTGAAATAATAAGGGTGCAAAAGTGTTCACACCCTCTAACCAACCACATTCAAACTCTTCCTGTTATATGGGAGTTAGCGCACAGCTGCCACCATTTAAAGGACCTCTAACAAACCCCAAATAAAGCTCTGCTGTTCTAATAGGCTTTTCCTGACATGTTTTTCCCCTAGCAGAAGTTTGACATTTTTTTTCCTGACAGTGACAGTTGTTTGGATTTGTTCATGATTCCCTCCACCTCGACTAAGGCCCCAGTCCCAGATAAAGAAAAACAGCCGCAAAGCATTATGCTGCAACCGCCATGCATCATTGTAGGTATGGTGTTCTTTTGATGACGAGCAGGGGTTGTATCCATGCCAAACATATCTTTTGGGATTATAGACAAAAAGTTCAACATTAGTATCATTGGACAGTAACAAAATCTGCCTAACGCATGTTGAAAAATGCAATACGTTGGCATCAAGTTGTTTATTTCCATATACTGCAGTATCTCTGAAGATGCTCTTCCACATTAGGATTGTTTGGCCTTGGTGGAGGTTACCTTCCATCAAGTGCCTATTAATGTACATTCAGTAAATTGGTCCAAATATTTTTAAAATCCTTCTTTGTTGATCAAATGATTGAATTTCATTGCTATCCACAGACGGAAAGACACTAAATTAATGTAGAGTGCGAACTGAAGGCTCCATTGTCCATCTGTAGCTCGCATGGTGCAAAAATTATCCTTTTGTAGTTATTTTACCATCCCGAGTATATTATGAAGGTGTAGGTCCAGATTAGGATTGTTTCGCCTTGAAGTTCTACGCCCAACTAAATGCCTTACATTCAGAATTTAGTCCAAAGGTTGTTACTGTCCCTCCCTATCAGACTTTTCTTTCCTTTAAAAAGAAAAAACCCCACATTTTTTGACATTTAATGAGGAAACTGGTGTTCTAGCTCCGAGTTCAGTGAAAATAATACAATAGTTGGCCTCTAAAGCAGAGCTGTTAAGTACTTTTGTCTCCGTGGAGACTCACCAAACATCGGCCCACACATTCTCGGTGCGGAGGAATAATAATCATAGCATAATAATCACAAAAAAAAGGATGTAATTAGGATTTTTCTACCATTGTCAAACCTTCAGGGGTGTGACACGGCAACCTTTCATTTGCCGCACGCCACGTTTGGAATGGAAAATGAGGAGAGGAATGAATAGCTGAGGAAGAGCGGAAGGGGGAGGGTATTTCTTATGAATATGCATATTCATATTTGGAGCCCCATTGAAAGACAATCTGTGGCCTCTCCGATTGTGCTCGGGCCTTGGCGCACAAAAGAGAGTCATTTTCTGCTGAAGCCTCGTCCGGGATGGTGTGGCGGAACGGCACCGGCACCCGCCGAGCGACCTTGAATCGGGCGGACGGGAAGCGGCCCCACCGAGACCTCCATCCCCGTGGTGATTCCCACCGAATCCCCCGCAAATTCCGCCGGGCCCGTTGGTTGGTTACGTATTCAACAATTCAACAACATTCAATTCACTGTCACAACATGAGACATATAAGCGCAGACTATGTGAAGCCATGTGAAGCACGGTTGTCCAAACTTTTTCCTCAGAGGGTCACATATAGAAAAAATTACATATACATATACATATACATATATATATATATATATATATATATATATATATATATATATATATATTAGGGGTGTGAATTGCCTAGTACCTGACGATTCGATTCGTATCACGATTCACAGGTCACGATTCGATTCAATACCGATTAATCCCGATACGAATTTATAAGTCGATTGTTGCGATTTTTTTTCATTCAAATTTAGAAAATACTAATCAGTACGCTTGTAGAGTGTAAGATTTATATGAAAATGTATTATTTATTTATCTGAAATTTCAGTCTTATAGAGGTTGTAATCTGTTTCATGTTTGAACAGCATTAAAATAAAATATTAAGGCTTAATGTTCCGTTCATATAACATTCTTCCATGCTCAAGGTGTGAATCCTAACCCGAAGTCAGACGTTTTGTTGAATATTTTTCCATTAAAAATGGAAGTTTAAAAATCGATTCACACACACACAAAAAAAACCATACAAAAAAAAAGGCAATGATGATAAGACGTTGAATCGGTAAGACTACCGAATGAACAATTCTGAGCTCTTTAAAAAATTTAAAAAAAAAAAAAAAACGATTTTTTTTTATTGAATCGATTCGAGAATCGCGCGATGTAGTATCGCGATATATCGCCGAATCGATTTTTTTAACACCCCTAATATATATATATATATATGCTAAAAAAAAATAAAAAAATAAATAAAAAGACGGCCGCATATGGCCCGCAAGTCGTAATTTGGACACCACTGGCCTAAAGAGAAAACAAAAAAGTCCAAATGCAAGCGCTTGATCCGTTACAAGTGGGATCGGAAAGTAGAAGAGTCCCGTCTCTCATTCCCCCAGCTTTTGGCTTTTATGCCGGCCATAAAGAGGTGGATTTATGTACGAGCCTCGCCGAACATGCATGTGAATGAGAGGCGACCGCAGGGGGACGATATATCTTCGCAAACATATACAGTGGAAAAGACGGCGGGGGAATGGAAAGTGCAGCGTCGCAGAAACAAAGAAGGTCTGCAGAAATAAGGAAGATGAAGAGAAGCAGTCTTGTTTTCTGTTTAATCGCAAAATCAGAGCAGTCATCACGACGCAGATCCCATCTGGGAATGCCATCATCAGGCTGCGCAACTCGGGTTGTCACCGCTACAGGGCTTACGAAAGCTTTACTACCTGCAAAAAATACTATTTTATGTCATTTTTGTTCCCAGGCTGCTACAGTGCTCACCAATGACACTCAAGTTTCTTTTGTCATCTGGAATTTCCTTCGGGATCCATAAAATATCTACCTAATCTAACCGAAAATGTCTTGCAGCTAAAAAGGCGAAAGTGTTTATGATGTTAAGTCAATCAGTTCATAGCAAAGTTCCAGTAATCCAATAAAATCACAAACCTATGCACTTTTAAAGTTATGATTACAGTTAGTATTTTTGATTATTTTGGTTCCAAGGATGACACTCTGGTTTCTGTTTGTCATCTGGAAATTTCTTTAGAATCAATCAAATATCTATCCACACAAATAATGGCTCACAGCATTTACATAGAAACTTATTGATCAGAAGTTTTTCAGCTGCGACCAAAATTCAGTCAATCACCACTTTCTCCAATTTTGCCATTAATAAAGAGGGATTAGTTCAAACAAAATTATTGTAGGGTTGGAGCTATAGTTAGTAGAGGGGGTCATCGGTTTACAACAACCTAGTAGTTACTGTACGTCATAATTATAGTAAATATTTATACAAGAGACACAAATTGGAAATGGATAGAACGATCAAAAATAACAACAAAAAAACAGTATACAACACTAATTGAGTATGACTTCATGTGCTGCCGGGTCATTTGGGATGAATAAAATCTGATGTAAACTTGACCAATTGCAGCTAAAACCTCAATATGCTGAACTGTAAATGATCAACTAAATCAGGTCGGAACTTAATTCCAAAATTCCACCAAAACCTTTTCAGCACTCTTTCGATTTTGTAGTCAAAACATTGTACAGTAAGCAAACATAACATCCATTTTGGTTTGTAGCTAGAAACCTTTACAATAACAAGTGGCTGCCATCTTGGTGGAATTTCATGACGGTAGGCACTTAAAATGCCTCGAAAAAATCCTCCATAACAAATGCACAAAACAACTGACAACTAAAGTATATAACTTATTCTACTGCCCATACGCTGTCCTCGTGAATAATGTTCCACCTGCATGATTTAAGTGGAGTTTGAAACGTCACACTAATTATGAGGTGTCGACCAGGAGAACACCTTGCGGGTCCTCAGTTTATATGATATACTGCAGCGTGTTCCGACACAAATTTGTGTCACGTCGCCACCGTTGGAAAAGAACTCCATCGTAAACCAAGGGCCGCTGTATATTAAATGAAAATGCATATGAAAGCCTCACAAGGCTAAAATCCTAAAGGTATTGGCTCACGTTACATTAAGCAAAATTCTATCTCAACCCCCGTATGAAATTTCCAGTGAAGGTACGTTGAGCCAACTTCCTTGCAGGATTGGGGGATGGCGGGAGAAAGCAGGAAAAGAGGGGGAGGACAGAGAAATGCTGGAGGGAAGCAGGAGTCTGGAGTTAAATATTAATCCGCGGTGATTCATCTACTGTGGAAGCCTCCAGGCTTCCTCTGCACTCGGCCAGCTGTTGGCCGTCGTCTCCTGGCCCTGGCCCTGGATGTGAGAGGCTGGGCCGCTGCCCGGTGTGCCCATGCATGAGCTTCCTTGGCTGGGGGAAAAGCGGCGGTGGCCAGGGCAGGTGGTGGACCTGGCGAGAGACGCCGGAGTGCGAGTTTGGCGGCTGTGTGGGTTTTTGGCTTTGTGTGTCTACGACGGGATGTTGCGCTGCATAAGCACATCTGTAGCTGCCTGGCGCTGGCTGGCCCCTTGGAGGGCAATGAGGCTTGACCACGTCAAGTTATGAGGGAAGAGAGAGATGCTGTAGGGCTACAAGGACGGAGGATCAAGAAAGAAAAACTTTCAGGCTGACGCAACATAACAACATAAACACAGACCGCTGTCTCCCTACAGACTGCGCTGTACATATTGTAGCCACCATGACATCACCCTGTGCTTTGAAAGCTACCTTTGGAAAAAAAAAAGTTTGCAGGTCCTCACCGTGGAGTCATTCGACTCCCAAGGAGCAACTGGCCATACAATAGGATGAATTTATTTCTCAAATTTGGTCATTCACAATAGTCCCAAACTGTGAGCCTATCAGCATATGAGTCATTGGCAGAGGTGGGCAATTTACAAATTTTGCTGGTCCATCAGTCATCAGGGTCCTGGGCACCATTACACCATCCTTAGTCCGTCCTTTTATTCTAAACAAGCTTCTACCATCACTTCGTCACCACGATTTTAAGACCGACGCAGACAGAGGTGGGCGTTCCGCCAGTCCATCATTCGTCAATTGCCAACAAAACCAGAACACAACAGTGACGGACTGAGAGGTCTGTCGGTACTTGACTCGGTTCGTGACAATTACACTGACACACGAAAAACATACTTCCGTCGGTGCTTGCTTAGCCCGTAATTTTTAAAAAAAGGTTTCTCATCTGTCGTCAACAAAACAGACATCGGAATGTCCACCCAGGATGCCAATGGCTCCTTAAGGACACCACCATTTACAATCCAGTTTGAAATTGGCTTAAAACAGTTTGGAAAGTCTAGTTGGATATTTACTTCAAATCCCAAATCTCTGTTGACGATTTCTCTTATCACACAATTGATCCAATCTTTATAAGATCTCGCGAGCTGCCCTTCACGCCTTGAAAGTCCAAACGCTTTTTGTGTGTAACACTTTCTTGAACCAGGCGCTAATCCTAATTGGTTTCACTTTGACAGTTTGAGAACACGGAAATGACGGTTAAATTTGCCTGAAACCGGTGCAGTAAAGAAGGGAAAGCCTTGCAGTTTAAGAACTCTATCTGTTGTGGCCCACCAAATTTCTGAACAAATTCTTCCAATTGTGGTAAACAGAAGATGCCAATCACTCCTTGGGAGTCAGACCAGACAGAATTGGGTTTGAAATACGCACGGGGAAATGCATAAGTATATGAAATCTATTCCTTCATCCATCCCATAGAAATCATTCCCATCGTCATACAACCAATAAAAAGTAAGAGGACTTGGAACCAGGTTTAATACTGGCTTGAAACGCTGCCTTTCTCTACTGTTACACTTATTTTGAGCTAAATGTAGCCTAATTGGACTGGACAGTTCACACTGTGTTGCTTTTTAGCCTCATTGAACTTTTCAGGGAAGCCCATTAGCAGCCTCCAAATTCATCATGTCATCAACTCGTTCACAATTTGTGTTGGCGTATGAGGCCCGCCTACCCTTAAAACACCTTTTTCACATTGTTTAGGGGGGGTGAGGAAGTGGAGCGGGCTGTGGATGAGCAGGGTTACTACAGCGCCTTGGCCACAGAGGGGAAAAATTTGAAGGCAGAAGAAAGCGAAAGTGCTGGGTCATGAATTATAGAGCGGATCACTTTCGTCTCGTTCCGGGGAGACAGCGCTAGACCACGAGAGAGGGAAATTCACCCCCTATTCTTGTACGCGCGCTGTCTGCTACGTGGGAAGCCACCAGGGAAAGCAATTTATGGCCAATTGAAGCGGCGGGCAACATCTCTCGCAAGGCAACGAGTGGATCCATAGCAACGATCCTGGAGGGGCGTATTAATCCCCTGCTTTATGTAGTGCTAAGTGTACAATAGTAATCAGGATTGGAGCAGGCCCCGCTGATCATTAAGGGAAAAGGCTATATAAAGAATTCATAATGGGATTAGCCCACGGCGGGTGGAGACGGAGAAAGCGCGGGGGGTGGATGTCTGAAGGATGGGGATGGTAGAGGGGAGTGGGGTACAATACTGGAATTAAATCACCCATCAAATTGCATGGAAGAATTTTAATTTACAGGTTAATGTCGCGTCGTGTGACTAATCACAGCCAAGCACGGCAATGAACCAGTCGAAGGGGAAGGACAGGCCGTAAATGCTACTTACTGATAAAGTATTGTCTACAAATGAAGAGATTCATTTTATATATTTTCATGCAAAAAGTTATTGCAGTATTTTTAATTGTGCATACGTAAAAATAACTAAATGTACTTTCATAAAGCTTGTAATAGTTTCCTTGAGACAGAGATATACAACATTTTACAATTTTAAAACTATCATTCTATAGCAATAACTATAATAAAAATGGCATTGTACGGTAAATATTCGGATTGAAAACACTTTTAAGCCAAAAACTTTTAAATCAAAATCACCAGTGTGCAAACTGGCGGCATGCTTTTCCTTGGTGTTTATTTGTGCATTTTGCTTAACATATTGCAACGAGTCGCAATCTGAAAGCACTTTGACCCGCATCACCGGGCCACGGCTCTCCCTCAGTCCACCTAAAACTCTTCCACTACTAATTCCATCTCAGGCCTTGGCTGGCGGCCCCTTCATCACCGGCGGCAGACCGGTGGGAGGACTTTATTACAGCCACAGCTCGTTAGCTTGAGTGGTCTTAATGAAGCAGCATGGCGATCCGACAGAAATCATGCTGCTGAGACCCCGCGTCATTACGCCGGCCTTTAATTACGATGATGTATGGCCAGGGCCGTGTCTTTAGGGAGCACAGAAGCTCACAAAAGTCTGAGCAGAGTTTCTCGTATTAACATGTGAGTGTCGGGCACTGAGCAGTTCATTTGTTGTGCTGCTGTCTAGCTGCTACTATGCTAAGTATTGCTACTTTCTTGTGGGAGCCCGCACAAGGGCTCCAATGAGAGTTGCTAATCCCAGTTTCCTAAACACAGTGTGGGGGTGGGAGGACCTCAAGATTGGGGAAGGTAACATGAGAGGTTGACAGCACACTTGAAAAGAGATCAGTTTTTCTTTTATATTCACGTTCTACATGCGCCTTCATTTATTCAAACATGTTTTACATACTTTTTTTCTTGAGACTATTTTGGGATCATTTCCAGTTACAGCCATACCCGACAGGGTAAGTGTGAGAAATTGCCCTTTTATGTCAGAAACCAGGTTAGATTTGGTGAGTAGGTTAAGGTTTAATATTTCAGTCTCCGTATTTTGATCATTACATTCCTCCAGTATTTCAAAATACATTAATAAAATAAATACATTTATTGAGTTTTTTTAGTTTTTTATTTCCATTTTATTTGTGAGGGGATGTGCTGATTAATACGAAATAGTCAGGACAACAGAGACTGGTTAATAGCAGGTTAGTAGTGGGCAGAGGCTCGGAAATAGTAAATTGTAAGAAAACCGGAATAAACGGTTAGGTGTTAAGGTTCTGTTTACACACTGCCCTATAAAAGAAACCAGTGCTGTCTGTCACTACTCTTTCATTCAAAGGTCTGGCGGTCATGATATTAACATGATGTCAAGCCTCCTCTGCCTCCTTCATTATTCAAAATGAGCAGAAATGGCATTATATCACGGCAGGCGTACGTGGCGGAGAGATGTGTAGAGCTCAGCACTCCACATCATCTCTCCGCTCCGTGTTAATTGGTTTTGCTTTTGAGCGGCCATCATTTTCTTTTCGAGCCCATTAAGCATAATGCTCCAGAGTGCCGGATTAGCTGGCGCCGGCTAAGACTTGCTGTGTTGTCGTTAAATTCAATTTAACGGGGGGGCACCCACCAGTGCTAATTACCGCCAAGCAGCCCCCCACTCCTCCCGCAGACATACATACACACATTCCTCCTACCTATTAGATGGGTCACTGTCCTTATGAAGAGATTTTTCTGGTTTATGTTACCTTCACGCCTAATATACCTCTCAATGGCACTTACTTTTTGTTTGTGGATTAATAACCCTGACATCGTACGATTCGGCTCAGTTGAGCATGGCGTCATACGAGATGCTAGTGAGAATTCAACCCACCAAGTCAAAGGATTAACTGCTTGCTTTTTCTTTAGCTTTGTCTCCCATTTGTAGCATTAGCAAAATGAGGAGTAGCGTCAAAAACATCTGTTCAGAAAAGGATATGCACAAAATGTTGTGTTTTACAGTCATTAATTTCTGTTTATACTTAGGTGAATATTGAGAATCCTTAAAAACAATTGTGAAAAAACTCACTTTTCTATTTCATCCTATTTATTGCAAGTAAATACCATTTGAGTGTATTTTTTTTAGTGGTGGGCGGACTGATCCAAGTAAAGCAAATGTCAATAAAGCGCTTTATAAATAAAGTTGAGTTGAGTTGAGTTGAGTTAAAATACATTTAAACTAGCTCATTTTGAATGCTCTTATTTTCTGTGGGAACAAAGTATTACAGTATTACAGTGCAAAATGTTGATTACTTTTTTTATATATGTATTGGAATATTTTAATACTGTGACATTTTGGGTTTTTTTTTGCCTTTGCAAGGCTCAGCATTTTAACTTTGATATCCTGATCTTTATTATTAACTCGCGCCCCCATTTGGCCAGATTTTCTTTTTTCTTTTTTGCACAGGTAAGCGATTCATTATTCAGCCAATGGCTTTTACTCAACTCGCCCCGCCCCTCCATCCGCCACCTAAAAGCCTTTCCCTGGAAACCCACCTGCACTACAGAGAGACCTGTATTCACTATAGAAGCACTCCCCGAATCTGAATAAAAGATGAAATATTGAACACACTCTGCAAGGTTGGGAGTTTATTATTTAGGGCAAAGATGGTCTAATTGCCTTAATGCAATGAGGAGGTTGTTTTTCTTTCCCCCAAGTAAGGTGTGGAGTCTGCTAGTTTGAGAACCTCATCTTAAAGGGCAAGACTCACCGCGGTCAGCGGCGGACCTTTTTAAAAGTAGCCCAGACGTGAATTACTTTTTAATTTGTGGAAGGAGCGGTGAGGAAGGTTCTACAAGCTGTTAAATTTTTCAGCGCTCTCTTACCTGAGGTTGGGACGGGAGATCTAAATCTAAATGTAGAAGTTTTTAATGTAGAGAACGATCACATCGCCTTGGTTATTCATGAGCCGCGAGCAGCAGGGGCGGCAAAACTAAATGGACCCGAAGGAGCTACGCCAGTAATGTGAGGTGGAGGTAGTATCTTGATTATTATTAGCATTTTATTCTTGTTCTTTTTATTCATCCCACCAGGAATGGATTGTGTCTAGTGCATTTTTTTCATCATTTAAAACAGCTCCCAGATGTCTTAGTAACAACAGTGTCAAAATAACAAGGATCAGAATAAGAGCACACTCTTCGTACTACAGTTTTTCTTAGCCTTGCAGAAGTCCCCTCTCATACAAAAGAGATACTTCTCACCCAGCCACCATCTACTGCGAGGTGTCCTGTTAGCGTAGGCTACTTGTTGAGGAATGAGTGTAAACCGCAAAGTTCAAATGAGACCCCATAAAGAGTAAAAACATGGATTACATTTTGATTGCTGGAGGCAGAACTTCATCACAAAGTCACCGAATGACACTTTTAGGGCCTGATTTACTAAATGTTTGTGTGTACAAAGTGTACTTTATCAAGCCTGAGCCGAAAAACGCTGACTGATTTTGCATCTTTAAAAAATAACGCATCTGACACAGTGCAAAGCAGCACGCAAAGAGGTGCCAGCATAGCACAGGCGAAGTGAGAGTAGCCGGGAGAGCTTTTCCACTCTTGAAAGCATTTTTGAAATGCCACGAACAAAAATTATCACATCGTCATCTCTTCAGCAATACAATCTTGGAGTTCCTGAATGATTTGGAGCCAATCACAATAAAGAGTCTTAGAATATCATAGATTTAAAAAATTACAAATTACAGCAGTAACCACTTCCATTTAAACAGATATTAAACAGCATGGCATTCACGGTATCTAATTATACATCCAACGTATCAAATCCCCCCTGGATTTCTTTTTTTCAAGTCATCTATCAGTCAATCTAAGGTGGAACTACAAATGCTTCAATTCCCAAAGTGGCATGTAAAAGTGTTGGGGGACCCTGGTGGTTTGGGGTTTTCTTTTCTCCATCTGCTGAAGTTGAAATGTATTGTAGAGCTGCCACAATGATTGGAGTAATGGGAATTCTAAGTAACCTAGTTTATAATTAATACCATCATAATGCCAGTTTCCCCTCCTACTGAGAGGAGAAGTGCCCATACTGTAGCGCCATTCCAGGATGTGGCGTCCTCTAAACTTCCAATAGGATGGCTTTCTTTCGCATGTGCAAGGACATTTTACCCATGGTATCCATTTACACTAACCGGATGTTTTATTAGGTACACCTGTAAAATATTTGTTTTCCCATGCCCACACACAGGGAAAAATCGTTAAAAGAAAAAAAAAAAAAAAAGAAGATGTTGGGTGGACAGTTATTCAAGAGGGAACATGTCATTGGAGCAATACAAAAAGCTAGTTTTGTAGTTAACATTGCTAACATTGTGAAAAAAGCTAACATCCATCTTTGTCAAGACTGACAAACTCCTAACAAACCAACCAGCTAAGCTCCTCCAATCCTTGTTGAGTTACTAATAAATTGATCAACACATGAACAACTAAGTAACCAACCAACTGAAAAGCCAGCTGACTTACCAACACAACCAACCAACAAACCAGTATCATAATTAAGCAGCTACTTGAATAATTAATCTAACTAACTAACTAACTAACCAAAACAACTGTTGAACTTACCAACAAAGAAACATATCAGTTGAATAATAATATATAATATTTGGCCAACAAATCAACCAACTAACTAATAAACTTGATTGCAACACACTAGCCAACCTCCCCCCCCCCCCAAAAAAAAATGAAGATTTGACTATACAAATGACTAGTTGATGACAAACTAACCGACCAACTAATCAACTAACTTAACATCAAACCAACTAAGTGACTGACTCATGTACGGGGAAAAGTAAGTAACAAACAAACTAAGGTACTAAAGTAAGTAACAAACCAACTAACATATTAAATCACATTTTTAAAAATGATTTAAACAATTGACTCATTGACAGACTAACCAATTCACCAAAAACCTAACCCACCAACTAACCTCCCCAAATCTAGCGTTCCTCCTTGTCAAGGAAATGCTTTCTACCGTACTAAAACTAATTAATTAACCAACCAACCAACCAACCAATGCCGGTCTAGCCTTCCTTGTTGACATCCTACTGACCAACTTACCAACTAACCAACTAACCAAATAATCTCTCCTAATTAAGCCTTCTTCATCAACATTATTTTCCACACCAACTTTCCATCATGGGTGGCCCCGCAGGACCAAAACCTTTGAGGACCAGCGCCAGTTCCATTCCGTTTTGTGAAGTGCGTCCGATGTGGAAAGGCTTTCACTACATCTGCTCTGACAGGCAAAGGTACAAAAACTATGTGTCTGACGTTATTAACGGCAAGACAGTTAATTAGATGAAAAGATTAATTAAGGGCTTATCCAGTCGATCGGTGGGGCTAAAGATATCTATCTAATTAACAATAGCGGGGGAGCAAGAAAGTTTGTCACAAACTTAAACAATCTTGTCTATTGTTCACTTAAAAACACACACACACACACAGTTCCTTAAGGCCCTGATGTTTATTGATTGCAGAGTTCATACAATGGCGTCGCTTAATGCGCTCGCTTTCATGTCCTCCCTTTGTTGCCGTGGACAATATTGCAAATTGATCCGTCTCCCTTTGTCAGCTTTGTGAGAGGAGCTGCTATTGCATTAGAAACACACACAAACACACACGCACGCACGTACGGTTTGGTTCTTGCTTCGTCGCCTCACGCCTGAATGATGTCGTTGATGAGCTCCTGGAGGTCGCACGTCACCGCCAATAAACGGACCCATCGGATAGTCAGACCCCTGACCTTTCTCACAACAACATGGTCCCTGTGCCCCTCGCCCACACTTCATGTCATCCATCTGAGGTGACCACTGGAAAATTGGGAGGTGTGAACACAAACAAGGACATACGAATGGCAATGTGTCAAAACAATCCTCGGGATATGCGAACCTGGTTGGAAACGTATTATGCATCCCAGGCATGAAGTACGCAAGGTCACTTTTTTTTAAAGAAACACTAGTGCTCCTCATCACAGGTCTTCTGAATACTTCATCATGTATGTGTTAAAAATTGTAATTGGAGAAAATGGTGATGAAATTTAAGCTGGACTGAGCTAACAGCAAAAAGATGTACTGATGTCGGAGCATTTGGTTGGTTGGTTGGTTGGTTGGATGGTTGGTTCCCTAGCAAGTCCTTGATGAGAGAAGCTAGTCTGGGTTAGTTTGTTTCGTCAGTTGGTTGTTTGGTTTGTTGGTCGGTCAGTCAGTGAAATCCTTTGTTTGTTATTGATGGTTATTCAGTTCTATTGGTTTGTTAGTGAGTGTATTGGTGGGTTAGCTAATAAGTCGGTCTGTTAGTAGGTGGGTTAGTCCGTCAATCAGTTGACTATGTTTGTTTTGTTGTGTTTCTCTTGACTTGACTTGACTTATATTCCTTCCTAGGTTGGTTGTTAAGTCCTTGATGACAAAGACGTTTTGAGAGAGCTTAGTTGGTTGGTTTGGTTGGCAGGTAGCTCGTTCCGTTGACTAATTAATTATTTACTAGTAGGTCCTTGACAAAGAAGGCGAGATTGGGGGCGCCTGATTGGCTTGTTGGTTGGCTGGTAAATCCTTATGAAAGCCCAACTGGGGATCAGGGTGGCCACTATGCCCCTGCGCAGCCTCCCCCGTGGAAATGGAAGCTGTCAGGCAGCAGGGACACACCTTATGATGGTTTTCTCGAAAAGTTGTGTGGGAGAAAGTGGAAAACTTGGCAGTGTCCCTCCAGGCACTAGAAGTAAGAAAATCCCCAAAATGCGAGTCAATCATCCAATAAAAAAATTGTGTTCCCTGGACAACTCTGGGGAAACTTGGAACGTTTTATTGACTATGTTTTATTTGGACTGGTCCTCATGAGTCCATCAACTCCTCAAGTCTGCATGCCTGACAAACTTATCACCTGCTTATTTCCTTAAGGCGGCGTATGTGTAATTAAGATTGTACACCACTGTGGACAACTCCCACAGTTGCTGTTGTCAAGGCGAGGACAGGCTGTTTGGAGCAATGCTGTTCAGAAATGGTAGGTTTAAATTGGGGGGTGATGAAGGTGACCGGCACAATAGCGTCCATTCCTTGTGCACAACCATTACATGCTGCGCTAATTGCTAGCAGAGGGATTTTTAATAAATATTTCATCCGTTGCAGCATCATTACCGCCTTAATGTCGTTATTAATCTCCACCAGTAATTGCCACTCGGGAGGAAAAACGTCTTTGTGAGTGAGTGAGGGGCGGGTGCTCCTCTCCACCACTCCCACAGGGACGAGTACTCTATATAGTTATAGCATACAATAAAAGAGTATGAACAAGATTTATCTAACATAAACAAAAACACATTACAAGATGCAAATGTTGGTCTGATTGTAGCGTCATTTCATAGCAACATTCTGTTGTGTTATCCTGTAGCGTTAACCTGTAGATTGATCTTGTAGCATTACTTGGTTGGTTATGATCTTGTGAGCTGGTTGGTTGATTGGGTGATTAGTTAGTTGGTTAGTTTGGTTCCTGTGTTTTTTGTTTTGTTTTAGGCAGTTGGCTGGTTGGTTTGTCAGCGTTTTGGTTATATAATTTAGCTGGTTATTTAGATGGTAAACTTGTTGTTGGCTGGTTAGTTGGTAAATTTTTTTTATTATTGCAGCATCACTCTGTAGCATCACTTGTACAATGTAGCATTAATCTTTACCTTTAAGCTTTACCTTGTAGAGCTACCTTGTAGTGTTATCTTAGAGCATTACCTTGCAGTGTTTGCATGCAGCGTTAGCATATAGTGTCACCCTGTAGCGTTACCAGGCAGCTTTACCATGTAGTGTTACCCTGTAGCATCAAATTCACATTGTTTGCTAGCGCCGATTTGCTAGCATCATTTTCAGGCTTTAACCTGTTGTATCAATTTCCAGCACCGCTTTGGGCCATGTTTTATAAACTTCCTTGCTGTGAACATTTGTATTGCATCTGAAAAAAACAATATGTTAATGCTTATAAAATGCAGCCTTTACCTCATTTTATTTGATCTTATCGTACAAGTTTTGAGCACTGAATCAAGTGTTGTGTAGCGCATGTTGTTAGCTTGCAACAGAGCGTTTTGCAAACTAAAGATGAGAATGAGAAAGTGTCCCTGGTGTATTTCCAGAGCATGTTGTGCAAGCCCTCTCTTCCGTCACGCTGTTTTAATATGCTAAAATGGTGTGACAATGGCACCACACTAAGTCTCGAGTGAATAGCAAATAGCATTATCTCCCGCATTTTTTTTTTTTTTTTATTAAGAATATATCTATCTATGCCCGCTGGCTACGCAAGCCGTCCACTATTATGGGAATTTTCCACACTTGTGCTGCTTTTTAGGACAAAATATAGTCTGAGATAAGTAAAATTCCCAAATCCATGTTGGTTTTATCCAACAGTGTATTTCAAGGCTTTATTTCTAACTTTTACGGGGATAGGTCATGAATGATTAGCAGCAAAGTGATTATATGTTCATATGTCATGTCTCCACTTTCATATATATACAGTATATACTCACACATTGAGGGGCTTGGCCTAAGCCGCCCCAAATGGATCCAGTCGGCCCCCATTTCACTTATTCACACACACAAAGTGATGGCGACCAAGCAAATAGAGCCGTGTGTACCATCCAATTATGTGTCAGGGGTGAATAATGGGCGCAATAATATATTCACATTGCCTCCGCCGCCGATCAATTTTTAATCAAGCCCAGAAATATGGAGGAAGCCGCAATGACCCGCCAGGAACAGGCCCGTAATACTTCACCAGAGGAGTCCCTAATTCTGCACCAATCAAATTACCTCCTCGAAAGTCCAACTCCCCCTTCCCCTACAGAACAGTGATAATGGTGCCTCCCAATGGGGGTGCCAGTGGACAAACTAATAGCGATGACCCGACCTGATCATTAACAGAGTGGAGGTTAGGCGGGTGGTGACCTTATTAGAGAAATGCTCTCTGATGATAAAGTGATTAGCTACGACTACAGGGCTAACTTGTATTCGCAAGCACACCGTGACATCATTCCGGCGGATAAACAGGATCACGTGACCTCAATAGGGGGCAAGACCCTTTTTGAGAGCCCTTCTTTTAGCAAATATTTGTGTAAAACTGATTTAATTGGCGAGAAGCTTTGTGTGGGCATGAGTTGTAACGCTTTTTAGCATTTTCTTTTGCTTGTTTCAAATGCTTTCTAAAAGGGCATCAGTGAGATGCCAATGAGGAAATGGTAATAACAATGCTAGAACTTAAATTATTAAAGGCAGAATTCTTTGCTCCAGCAAACTCAGTAGCAGAGCAGCGAAGCTCCGCCCATCCAATCTGCAATGAAAGCCTTCCTATTTGTAATAAAGCGCAGCCTCTCCACAGAGCAATCCTTGGGAGGATCCGGCCGCTCTTTGCTATAAGCGCCGCGTCCGTAAAAACAAACGAGCCGGCAGGTGATTGCGGATAAACAAAAATTACATTTCCAATAAAGGCTCTTGTCTCTTCGGGGCCGCCGCGAGAACCCCCCGCCACCACCACCACGAGCCCCCCTTTCTGCTGTTTAACAGCCTTAATATAGCCTCTCATCAGCCTTCCTCTTGAGAAGCCACCTGAGAGCTCTCGTCTTAACGCCGGCAGCTTGAAATGTTTCAGGCAATTAAATGTGCCACGCCGGAATAGATGTGAACTCCTAGAAACGGCACTCGTGCGATGGATGATTGGGATTAAAAAACATCTCTTTGAGCTACAAGGCCGTTATTTATATATAGATATCGTAATCTTCAGTATATGTCCAAATAATAATGGTGCATGATAACACATTAGGAAGCCGTAAACGTGTTTATGGGAAACAAAAAAAACAAAAAAACAAAACAGATGAACTGAGTATTGATATGGATGTTAACACTGAGGTATAAATACAAACACAAGAACTAAATGTTCACTGGGGTGTTTGCACAAAATACAAACAAAATGCTGGTTGTTGATTAAAGTTATTGGCTGGTGGGTTTGTTCATGACTTTGTTGGTGTGTTTGGTTGGTTGGAGTGGTTCATGGGTAGGTTGGGTTTGTTGGTTCTGAGTTTTTTAACTGTTTAGTAACTTAGATAGGTAGAGTCTTGATGTGGTTGGTTGGTTGGTTGGTTGGTTAATTAATTAGTTTTAGTTCGATAGAAAGTATTTCCTTGACAAGGAACGCTAGATTTGGGGCCTCCTTCAAACTTCCAAATTGATGGGAATACTCTGAGAAAGACAAACGCACTAAACGTCCTAAGAGATATTTAACTTGAAAATTCCTTGTATTTTTTGCGGCATCAATCAAAGCACAGTGCGGTCGAGAGGAACGTTTACATCCCGAATGGCCACGCAAAACAAACGTGCTTTCAAATAAAATAAATAAAATGTGTGAAGAAGAAGAAGAGAAGCTGGCAAAAGCACAGAAAAAAACCCACGCCTCTATAAATGCATCTTTATGTTCAAACATTGCCACGGGCGCATTATTCCTCCACTTGGACTTTTCAACGAGTCCTAAAGGACTTTGATTAACTAAGTTTGCTCAAGCAGAGAGAGAAAATGTTGAGTACTTCAATATTTACTTTACTTAAGAGACCGTTTGAATTAACAGGAAATGTCACCTGTTTGACGTGAATTAGTTTGTTGCTGCATTAGTTGGTTAGTTGATGGGTTGATGATCTGCTGGTTGGTTAGTTGGAGTATTTAACTTTTTTTTTTTAGTGGTGAATGTGTGGGGTTGATTGAGTTTGTTGGTTGGTGTAAGACTGACGTGACAACACATGATTTCTTTTTTTTTTTACATTTGTCACTGTATTTTAAAAAAAATCTTCTAATTACCCTGGATTTAACAATGAACTAGCTTACAAACAGAAGTAGTGTGGGCCACCTGTCAAGCACATGCAACCCATCATGCAGATAAATTGCAAAGTGGGACGTATCATGCACGTTTCCATATATGCGCAGCACACCCGCCACCCCACCAACCCCCAGCAGGCCGTCGGGCCCCGTCCGCTTCCTCCTCTGATGTGTTTTCCGTGTTAACACTTTGCAGTGCCTCAGGTACATCGTGCCGCTTCCCGCCACACACAAGACCCATTTAGGATGTTTTTCATGGGACGGCATCCTTTTTATTTTTCAATTAAATTTTCATGCTTTTGTGTGTTTTTTTTTCCCCACATTCTCTCCTTTTTTTTTTTTTAAAGTGTTGCTATTTTCCCAGATACCATTTCTTTATGTGACTTTTCTTTCTGTTTTGTCTTAAAAGAGGCAGAATGCATTGTGCTTACTTTTCCCTTTCTTTTTATGGGCTAAAAAAACAAATAGTTGATGTTTTCTTTTAAAAGAAGCCATTTTTACCTGGAGAAATGCAAGTGCATACATTTTACTGAGTGGGAGCTCCAAAGTTGAACAATGGAAATCATTTGCTCCATCATAAAACTTTTATTCTACAGCCGAGGTTTAAAGTTCCTTTTTTAGTATTCTCAACTATTATACAAATGTCAAGACAAGCTAAAAATTGTAAATTAACAAAATGAAAGTAAGTACAATTAGCACAAGGTAGCCATCATTAAAATTGAATGAAAAGAGCTATAAATCCTGTTGAATGTAAATTAAACCAGCTCAGTGACAGAACTGAGTTGTAGCTGCAGCCAGGATTCTTCTTAGTTCAGATTTGGAGAGGCCATGATTGCTCAAAACCACGTGGGATGGCTTAACTCGCATGTAATTGTCTGCATGTTTTGCCTCCAACTAAAACTAATGCCTGCAGTAGCTACACTATTTTAAATAAAAGAACCTTACCAGATTTTGAATCTTCCTTTCTTGGCTTTCGGTCTGGGTTCGTATGGTAGAGCTTCTAGGTCTGGCTCCCGACCCCCAGTTAGTGACCTCTGCTACAGGTGAAGGATAAGGAATGTCAAAATCACATTTCCTCATGCACCACATGGCTCAACAACAATTGAAAAGCAAACAAAACACACAGAACAAGCGCCTCTCATCTCTTGTATCAATGGCACTGTTGAATTTGAATTGTTTGTCTGATGAGCAGCAAGCTTTGAAGCATCAGCCAGCGCCCCCTCATTCGTGTCCTATCACATCTGACACCCCCAAAGCCTGCAGAATTGATCCCCCGGCATTGCCATTGATCAGTTTGGGGCGCAGACGGTTTGAGCAAGGCGGAATGGGTCAGGAGAGAGATGTGTGATGTCGCCGTAATCGATGGTCTCTTTTCTAAGGGAGGGGGCGGGAAACGATTCTGGTGAGGACACGGTGAAGAACATTTTTGCTCGGGATCAAAGACATGAAAACCCTGTCGTCCCCATAAATTGAACAAATTTGTTAGGTTTGTCGATTATCATGAAAAAGTCTCAAGAAGCCATGCCCGAAAAGACACGTGAACTTTTGCCTTGAAGCGGACATGTTAGGGTGCTTTTGGCCATTTCCAGGGGTATTTCAAAGAAAACTTCTCTCTCAGGAAAAAACAAAATATTTTGCGCAACATCGTAAACTGTAAGAGCTCCTGGCTAATTATTTACTGGTGATGTTGATGACTGTCAATAAAACAGCACTTTTGCACTTTCAGGCTTCAAGCTTGTAACATGGAGGTCCACCGAGCGACACCACTGACGGGCCCTGGAGAAGCAGTTGTTGCCAGGTCCCCCGTGAAAACCCCCTTGGCCGCTGGGTAATGAATAAAGAAACAGCCCCTCCAACCATCTAACCTCATCTTCTTCTTTGCCTTTTTCCTGCACTCCATATTTGGCATACGCGCACAAAAAGGCAAACACGCGTGAGTGCCATCGGCCTGACAGGCGCAGGGTACAGCCTCAGGTTCAAGGGATTGTGTGTGCGTATGTACAGGTGTGGGCAGCCATCTGCGGTGTGTTTGGCTTCTCTTCAGTCCTTATTGATACAAGGCCTTCCGCACGTTTTGGAAAGGCGGCCTCGCAGAAGTTGGAACACGACGGGGCTTCGCCGCTATGTGAAATCTACACCAAAGACGACTTCATGACGGACAGACTGAGAGAACGTTCTCAATTATTCAGCTCGGGCCGATTGAGACGACGACGATGGCGCAGAGACCTTTTAGCGCGCGAGTCGATGTGACATTTCTAAACGGTCCTCGCCACCGCCCGATGAAATATGGATATTTTGTTTTGTTTCCGACAGGATCCGTTTGACGACGACGCACCGCTTCACGGTGAGGGGAGAGCAAGAAGGCAGGAGGCGGTTGGAGTCCGTGCACATATATTGTAGGGTGTGCAAAATCTTTCCTCCAAGGGCATACAGAGAAATCAAAGGATGCGAGGGCCACTTTGACTTTCTTCACCTTTAATTTGTTGAAGTAAAGCTACAATTTGTTTTTGTTTTTTTTCCTGAAAAGCAGCTCTATATATATGAAGCTCCATGAGAGTCTCAAACTAACAAAATAGAATCACTGTATTAAAGCTAGTAAGTGATGTCCAGCCACAACAATAAAAAGTCATATATACTATTGCATGTTCTATATATTGTGACACATATTGTAATAATGTTCTCACCATGCTGCTGCTCTGCACCAGGGAGAAGATTGCATGGTAACCTTGACCCTTCTGCCCATGGTAAATGACGCCGCCGTCTCATTCTGGCTTGTCATCACATTTGCAATCACACAAGAGCGATGCTACATTATCAACAAATACAATCATGTGAAGACGAAGAAAACAAACAGGAAGAGAGGCCTCTATGTCAGTGCTTCTCACTTATTTTTATTAAGACCCTCACCCGCCCCCCAGGAAGAAGAAAATATTTCCCGCGCCCAACTCTGCCATGACTATAAATTGTATCATTTGTCTATAAAATTGTTGTTAGTACATCTCTGCAGAGGAGCTAACACTCTCTCTGACAATAAGAGCACCACTGACACCTACTGTAGTGGATGTGAAACTACACATTATTCTAGTATGGCAAAAACAAAAAAAAACTTAAACAATGAAAAAAAACATGTTTCCTGGAGCACACAGCCCACCACAGCATTGCACCACACCCCTATTTGAGAAGGGCTACTCTAGACCGACGGCACATTCAGAGCTTGTGAGAGTTCAGTACAACACTTCTTTACTTCTTTTCATATGAAAAAAAAAAAAAAAAAAGACGTTATTTCTGTGGAAATTGATGCTGGGGAAAAATGTTTCAAAACTTGTTTGGCATTAACATTTGCTTTCTATAACTGAAGGGCAAAAATTTGATTATCCATCCATCCATTTTCTTAACCGCTTTTTCTCACTAGGGTCGCGGGGGTGCTGCAGCCTATCCCAGCTGGCTTTGGGCAGTAGGCGGGGTACACCCTGAACTGGTTGCCAGCCAATCACAGGGCACACAGAGATGAACAACCACTCACGCTCACACGCACACCTAGGGACAATTCGGCGCGCCCAATCAACCTGCCATGCATGTCTTTGGAATGTGGGAGGAGGCCGGAGTATTTGGAGAAGACCCAAGCGGGCACGGGGAGAACATGCAAACTCCACCCAGGAAGGCCGAGCCTGGACTCGATCTTGCGTACTCAGTACTGGGAGGCGGACGTGCTAACCACTCACACACCGTGCCGCTGAAAATTTGATTAAATTAGGAAATTGGATTTTTGTGTGGCAGCACATTGTATGACGGGTTAGCACCTCTGCCTCACAGTTCTGAGGTTGTGGGTTTGAATCCAGGCTCTGACATTACTATGTGGAGTTTGCATAATCTCCCTGTACATGTGTGTCCGAGATCTGAATGGTGATGAGCGGTTCAGGGAGGGAGTGATGGATGGATGGATGGATGGATGGATGGATGGATGGATGGATGGATGGATGGATGGATGGATGGATGGATGGATGGATGGATGGATGGATGGATGGACGGATGGAATTTTGAGATTCCCAAGTATAAAAAAAAAAAAAAGTTAACATCTTCCAGTGACTGCCAGAGCTGTGATTTCAGCAAGTATCCTGGGACGGGCCAGTACGATATTACCGGGTCAGCTAATGAGAAAAAAAACAACCACCTAATTGCATCCCTGCATTGCAATTTAAATGATAAAAAAGCATCCGTCCCGACAATAAATCGTAGGCTAATTGAGCAAGAGGGCCGAAGGATCGTTAAACCCGAGAAGCCCCGCTATACGATTACTCGTTGTTAAAAGAAAAAAAAATAACGGTGGCGCGATTGAGCGTCCGGGGCAAAATGCTGATACGCTTTCGGTGCTGATTTTGAGCTGGGCCAGTCTTCATTAGGTGTGTTAATGACTCAACTCAGCCACATTTGTACATTAGCAAAGAAAACTAATGAGGTCATGAGTTAGAAAACTGAAGTGTTTGCGCTTAGTGAGGAGATGTTTCTCTTTGTCCTGTGATTCACTTTATGCAAATGCCTCACTTTTTACTTATACGTGTGTGTGTGCGTGTGTACGGTGCACTCTGTGGTGCACTCTGTCGGCCATGCTGCCGCGCTCCCAGTATGCCCCTGGGACCCATCTGCCTCCCTGTTATTAATTCATCAGGCTTAACCATGCGGCACTTTACGGCTCTGTTTGGACTGACCGAGTATCTTCTCTCTCTCTCTTTCTCTCTCAGCTATATATCGGAAAACAATATCCGTCACACCGAGGTGATGTTTTGTATCCTGCCTCCATAAGAGAAGGTTGTTGTTCTTGGTCCATCTCAAAATGGGCTATACTGAGTAGTCTCGCTAAAACTGCATTTTTGCTTGCCGGGACATTACCCTGGAACTATGAACTCTTGAGGGAGCATTAGGTGCAAGCTTCAGGAACTATTGTTTAAATTTAGGTCTAGATGAAGTTATTGAAGCCAAAAATAACTTATTTGTGAGAGTGAGAGGTCAACACAGTTCCCAGGCACTACAAGTACAAAAAGGCCCTCAGCTCTGCATTCTAATTGCGCATCTCGGACTTACCCTGCCACGTTAATGTTTCTAATTTTAGTTCCAGGGTAAGAGCCAAATGAAGGTGCTGCTGGGAAGGTCGTACTTTGGAGAGGTCCAGGAACCTTTGTTAGGGTAGGGTTTGCCACATTGAACATTCACAAACTGATTGGATACTGAGAACACTTGCTGCATTTTTATTACACAGACATTATAGTATATTTAGTTGAGCATATCAAAAACGTGTCTTTTTCTGTTAAAAGAAATCATAAAATGGGATGACAACCTGCCGTATTATAAGTATGAAACAAAATAGGAACTACTGTACAAGAACCACAAAATTCCTGAAATTGGGACTGATAACAGTCAAATTTAGCCCTTTGGTAATTTATCTGCACCAAAAGAAGCCTACTTGAGTGCTTTTCAGAGGTTCAAGAATATTTTGGGCGGGGTTTGCCACATTGAACATATATAACTGGATGACAACTTGTCGCACAGAGACAAAAGTTCCAGGAACCTTAAATACTAAAGTTACCAAAAAGTCCTTTCCCCATTTTCCTGTCAGCTTGCAAGCATCGAAATAAAGCTGAAAATCAGTCAAAAACGATTAAGTGGAAAATCACACACTTGTGAATATCCTGTTACACTTTAGAAGGCCAGAAATCATATATCTGGGAAGGTCCACTCCCAACTTTGCCTTAATTCCCATCGCGGAAATGACACAAAGGCTGTTGAGAAACAAAGCCTTTTAAGGTCTATAAACTTTTTCCAAGCTAATCTAAGAATCTAAGAAAATAAGTCATTGGCCCTTCACCGTGAATACGTCTTGATTGGCGTGTCTAAGAAGAAGCGGCGAGGAGATGAGAGATTGCGCTCTGTCAAAGGAGTTTATCTTTAGACATTGACAACAAGAAAGCAAGTGGAAAGTTTCCGGGTCGCAGAAGCAACTAAACGAGCACTTTTTGAATTAAAAAAAAGAAAAAAAAGAAAAGAAAAAAGCAGTGGATTGGTTGCGGGGCTTAAACTTTCACATGGGATGACGGTCAAAGACAGAAACGGTAAAAGGACGTACACGTACAGTATAGTAGACTTAGTGAAAGCCATTTGTTTTGTTTGTTGGCGGGGGGCTCAATAAATCAAAACTAAATACAAGAAGGTTTGAAATGAACTAAATGAAGTATAACTATAGGGATGTAATATAAGGAGGCCAAAGTAGCTTTGAACTCAATCTCTAAATGGCCAATCAACAAGGTCCAAATGGAGAGACTGCTGACCAATAGTTCACCACTGGGGTTACACTGCCCCCCAGAGGCCAAAAAAAAAAGAACTTGCTGCAATGGAGACTAGGAGACATAAGAGCATCTAGGTTGGGAGAATTTGGCCAGAGGTGGCGAAAGTACTCGCACACTGATGTAGAAAGCTCTGCTTAAAAAAAAAAAATATATATATATATATATATATATATATATATATATATATATATATATATATATATATATATATATATAATATTATAAAAAAAAAAACAACAACTAGTAATTAATATTAATTATACACCCCTTTGAACGAATGATAACAAATGAATCAAGGGCAGCATGAGACTGATAAGAAAAGAAATTTGAAGCTGGATTTTTACAATGTAAGAGGCAAAATTAGTATTATTTCAAAACCGTTTATCTCATTGGAATTATTCAGGTCCAATGTCTGTCACTGGCATAAAAAAAATCTTTACTGGCGCTACAAGCAGTTACAATAAAGAATGTAATTCTAAACAAACTGTTAAACTAGGTGAACAACTGCTATTTGTAAAATAAGTTTTAGAAAAAAAAAGCTGCTAAGGAATACTTTAAAAATAATGTTTTAATAAGTTTGTGTTTAAAGCATATGGGAGTGGTAGACTACAATGTTTTTTGAAAACGTTTTTTTTTTTTTATGGTTTCTCTATAGCGCAGCTTTTCAGCTATCTTGGGTGACGATAAGGGGGGTTTCACTGCACTGTACTTAAAGAGTTTGAATGGCCTCTCTCGCCATGATGGAAGGCAATGGAGCAGTTGAGTGGCTTAAGGAAGCGTTGGATCTCCTTCAAAAGAAACAAACAGCCATTATCTCCTCGGGTAAACTCTCCATTTCCTGCACTGAGCAGCCTCACCACTGAGTGCCTCCCCCAGGGATCTCTTTCTAGGCAAACAGGCCTGTTTATTTGACAAAAAAAAGAGAGAGAGAAAGACAAGGGAGGCTGCACTTCAAGTGGGTTTGTCTAATTAAAATGTTGCTAAAGCACGGCGGAGCAGGCACTTTATTTAAGAGCTAATTGCGCCCACGCCTGGGACTGCCTGCTTTTTACGCACGCGCTTCTCGTTGTGGTCGTGGCGGCCGCGGTGAATGTTAAACAGTCGGGAGTTAATCAGCGAGGATTCGGCAGGGGGATATCGGGTTTCCTCGTGACACGGGAGGATGCGCGTGTGATTAGTGGCGGCCTCTGCGGGATGCTTGTTTTGTTTACCAACAGGTGTTTTTAATCTCCACACAGTAGTGGGATCTTGACGTGTAAGGACTTGTCAGCAGAGAGTCAACAAGGCTTGCCTTGGACTTGACGGAATTTATTTTTGTCAGGATGGCGCGTTGCTGATCTAGTGGTTAAACGATCTGCCTCACAGTTGTGAGGTTCAGGATTTGAGTCTTTGCTCCGGCCTTCCCATGTGGGAGTTTGCATGTTCTCATTATGCTCGTCTGGATTGTGCATAAGTGTGAACGTTGATTGGCTGGTGACCAATTCAGGTATAAAATTTCATAAATGTTTTCAGAATTGGTCTTATAAGATGCTTTGCTCTACTTTCTTTGTCCGACTGACGAACAAACGTTAGCGTACAATGGAAAACGTGAACGAGGTTGTACGTAAAGTAAGAGGGTGCTTTAGTTTAATCAACAGCTGATTGACAGAAATTAAGAAATGCCAGAGGGATGTAAAATTATATGATTTCCTTTCCCCCCCACCCATTTAATAGACTGTCATTTTATCCCTTTGGGCAAAGAAGCACTTTAAAAACCGACCAGCAGGAATTGTCTTGAAAGTGTCGTCATTGGACGGCGTGGACAAGGACAAAGTGGAGGAGTCATTGTGGCAATGAGTAGTAGAAGAAGAAAAGAAAAAAAAAAGAAATGAAAATGTGAGATGGGGGTTTGAGAGTGAGAATAAAAGCTTAGCTTGTATTACCTTTTCACACGTCTACCTCGGGCTGACAGGCCGCTAAAGCAAAGCCATCCCAGCAGCCAATTTCAACAGTTTTGCGGCGCGCTGGCGCTCAAGTCAGGGTGAAAATGAAAAGCCATGCGCAGACAAAACTTGTGAATGGATGCCTATCTTTTTTTTTTCTTTTGATGTTCTTTCTTTTGTTCTACACAGGGACAACTACATGAGGTCATTTATAGATATGGCCCAGAATACATTTATACGTCAAAGATATAGACTATTTTTAAAGACCCACTTCACAGCACTTGTACATACTACCCGATATTGTCTTGATGTTCAGTACAGTACACAATATCGTTATAATACTGTTCCTATTAACTCAGGCAAAGTGTTGTTTTGATCACTGTTGATTGGTTGGTTGGTTAATAGCATTTCAATATGTTAATTACTTTATCAGTTTTGTCATTTAGCCGTTTAGTCATTCATTTGGCTTGTTTGTGAGTTAGTGGGTTAGATTGTAAGTTACTTGGCTAGGCTGTCAGTTATGCAGTCAACTTAGTAATTTGGTCAGTTTCTGTCAATCAGTTAGCTACTTGTCAGTGAGAGTCAGGTAGTCAGTCAGTCAGTTAGCTAGCTCATCAGTTATTTCGGTAGTTGGCTGGAGTTGGTTGGATTCAGTTAGGAAGACTGTTAGTTTTTCAGTTAGCTAGTGAGCAAGTGAATCAGTTAGTAGGTCAGTCACACAGTTGGTTACTAGTAATTAGTTACATACCTATTTGTTTAATTTGGTAGTCAGATAGTCATTCCATTAGGTAACCTAACATGGTAACATGTCTTAAATGCTCATTTAAAACAGCGACAAACCATGACACATATTTAACCCCTGTATTTGATTGTAAATATTAACTTAAAACAACACTCTGCCAATGTTGAACCACCAATAAGTGCAGAGGTCTGCACTTTCCTGAGTTCCATTCTACTTGTTTTGTCTTCGATATTTGATAAACAAACACATATGACAGAGGCCCATCCGTCCGTCCATCCGTCCGTCCACCCACTGGTTATGCTAATCTTTAACAGGATTAAAGTGTGTTCTTTCTGCTCTTATCTCGTGTTTGAGCACTTGATCACAGACGCATGCTCTAATCCGGACATCGATGCGGCTCCATCAACACGCTCTCCTGGAGCAACCCACCAACAAAAGGGGGCCGATTTAGAGGGAAGGGATGGGGGTTGATTTGTCCACGCACACAGCTTATATTAAAAAAAAAAAAAAAAAAAAAAAAAAAAAAAAAAGAACGAAAGAAAAAGACTTTCCGCTGTTGTTGGCTTTGATATCTGATGCCGAACAGCTAATCTGCAAAACTGACGGGTGTATGAGATTTGTGAGGCATTTTTGTTTGTGCGGAATTATAGTGTGTGTGCGTGCGTGCATGCGTGCGTGTGTCTGTGTGGTGGTGGGTTTGTTTGGAAATCTAACAGGGAGATTAAGTCAGGTCGGTTGATCAGCAGTGCATTTGTTTAGCTCCGGACCGGGCAGATGAGAGTCTGTTTATGTCAGATCTGTCATGAGCAATTGCAAATGTTTGGGACTTGTCATGTGTGGGGTACACAAGACACGCCGGCTGAGCATTTAGAATGTGTTCAAAGAAAACAAGCGCTCAAGGCGGACCGACACTGATTGGCAGGCCAGTGCAGACACAACTTTGATGACAAAGTTAAAAGTGCAACTGAACAAAAAAACTAATTAATACTGACTTTGTGTAGTGGGAATATAGAGAGAAAGGGTCTACTACATGATAATAAACAACAAACAATGGAGAAAACTGACCATATTGAGGGTAGGCAAAACATTTTTGATTTGAGAGGAGACTGAGGGAGGCTGCAGCAAAGTGGAGATTGTAGAGTATGACACTGTACTAGCACTAGCACTTTTTTTTCCCAAGCCTTTTATCCGAAGATGATGTCAATACACAGCAATTTTATTGAAGTGGAGACTAAGGGAAGAAATAACATATATCTGTGCAGCAAAGTGGAGATTGTGTAGTACAACACTTTAATGTGAAAGTGTCATTTGTGTCTGGCTCTGCGACTGAAAGAGTGGACGATGCACTGGGCAAAATACATCACATGTTCTTAAAAAAAGTAAAATAAGAAATCAGGTCTTTGAACTTCTGATGGGCTCCTTCAACCTTGAATTATCCAAACACTGACTGACTGGTTCCCACAGCAGAACTGGAAGTCTCGTAATGGTTGTGGGGTGGGGGGGCCAGACTCTGTCCGTCTGCGTCTCCAAGTTCAGGCTCCAGACCACCCCACCAAAAAATAATCCACACTGACCACCACAGAAACACAGAGCTGTCACTTGCAATTAGAAGCCATCCAAGAGTATGATGTACAGTCCTATCAAACAGCTAACGGGCCAACATGGGGGTGAGGGGTTAGTGGGGGTGGGGGTGGCGGAGGGGCAAAATGGTCCTGTTTGTTTATTGCATTTGGTGTACTCAAGGAGCCCGCAGAGTCTGACTGAAGATGTTTTTAAATTCATTTGGATGGATCTATTCTATTTTTGACTCACTTTCTGCCAGGCTCCAGTTCATTACCAGAGCTTCATCTTTGCTATCCCGTCTTGTTTTGCCATCCATCACAGCAAACACTTAACACACACGCTAATGTTAGCTTACTCTGGACGCTGCAGCGCTATACTCCATTGTCTCCACTTTCCTGCAAAGGCCCATTTTCGCATTACCCTCCATCACCTATGGGAAAAAATTCCGACCTTGTTGCAACATTTGAGGATACATGGCTAGAAATTATGAAAATAAACACATGCCAATGTTATCTTAGCCTGTTAGCTGTTGTGTTATATTCCCGAATCTCTCCTTTGCTGCAGTGGTCCATTTTCTTGCCGATCTCAGTCAAATGATAATCCGAAATAAATGTTACAATACACAGCACAAAATTACAGTAATATAAACACATGCTATATTAGTTTACCCTGTGGCTCCGGATGCTGCAGTGTTTTCCTCCACAGTCTCCACTTTGCTGCAGCAGCCCATTTACCCGTTGCCCTCAGTCTCCTCTCGGATAAAATTTCCAAGACACTGGAATTATTTGCGGATACACATCTAGAAATGACAACAATAAATATACATGCTAATATTAGCATACGCTGTTGTTGTGCCCTCAGTCTCTTCTGGAATACAATGTCTGGATCATTTTAACATTTGAGAAAAATCAGCTGGAAAGGAGAGTCTCGACGCTAAGGTGTTCTACGGTTCTCGCCACAGTCTCTGCTTTGCTCCTGACTCTGATATTTAGCCACTCCACAATGTTGTTTTTTGCAACTTTTCCACAATAGTCATTTTTATTTTTATTTCTAATTATAGAATATAATTCCAAATTATAATTTCAGATTTTCCAATCATGTACAGTTTTTCAAACTCTTGCCACATACACACTACATGTACAGTGTGCTCAAGAAAAAAGGCTGAAGTTGAGATGGTTTGGCTATAAATCTCAGCAAGGCGAGCGGAAAAGTGGAGCCGCCACTCGGGCGAACACCACAGACTAAACACTGATGACCTCGGTACTGACCTGCAACACACACACGCAGACACGCACACAGTCATGCTTCCATATCACTTCAGAGGACATTGACTTACATCCATTTCCTGGAGACGTCAAAATGATTTAGCTTGTGAGCTTTTTCGGCATGAGACAAATGTGCCTTTGATGCTCGTATCCGGACTCCCCCAAACACTTGGGCAAAATGTATTTTTATGTTACTAACATCAAAGAAATTTCAACATGGCTAACCTTGTAATAAAAGCCTTTCATATCTAAATATTTTATTACAGTTACAATCCGTTTAGAATTAGTTGAAATAAAATGTCTCTAAATGTTTTTAAACCCCTTATCGTTCCAAGGGTCTGTTTTATTAAGCATTAGGATGGATTCATCTAAAAAAAATAATAATAAAATAAATAAATAAATAAATAAAAACAAATTAACAGATCGTTACGACATTAATTTATTGATGCCACTAGGCAAAATGAGAGTACACCAGCAGAGGCGCTTTTGAGTAAAATTGTTGCAGTGCTGAAGAATGCCAGATATCAATAAATCTAGTTTTTGTTCACTGTTTAAAATTGTTAATTTTGTTATTTTTTTTATATTTGATCTTTTTCTAGTTTTGCATTCATTTGATTTAAACTTGTTAAATGTTTCTAGTTTGTATTTTTTTTCACACAAAATCTTCATTTACTCATTATATTTTTTTTTACTTTATTTTTGTTTATATTATTTTCTAATTTGTTTTCATATTTGCATTTTTATTTTCTACCTAAAGAATATTCTTGAAGGAACTCTCTATAAACGCATGCACACCATAACGTGAGTGTCTGTCTCCCCCTGGTGGATGACGCTGGCTACTGAGTGGAGGTGGGGGTCCCCCTGACTTCTAGATGTCCTCAAACCCCACAAGAACTGTGGGGGTGACCTTTGAACTCATACCACACACTGGGGGCGACCTCATTTATCACCTGGACGTGGGTTGTTGTGATAGGTAGGCGAGTGTGCGTTTGCGTGTTTGCGTGTTGGTGGGAGTCATTAGTGTGTTGTTGATTTTAAAAGGGGGGTTGTCAGACTTCATACATGTACAAAAGTTACAGACATGGAGACGCTGGCTGGATCGTTTGTGATTGGCTGAGGGGGTGGAGGGGTCTGTGGGGGCTGCGTATGGAGATGGAGAGGGGTCATGGAGTCAGAGCTGATGAATGTGTCCTGCTTCCACAGTGTGGTTTGAATTATAGACAAATTAAGTCCTTTTAAGGCTTCAATATATTATGATTGGTGCTCAAAACAAACAAAAAAAGTTATGTTGCGTGAGCTCAGTTCAGCCAGCAGAAGCAGAAGTTGAGAAATAATCATGCGAGGTGATTCCGCCATAATCAACCTTTATTTCCTTACATTGCGAGAATTATCTTAAATAATGTCAGTGTTTTTAAATTACTGTATGAGAAAATTGAATTTGGTTTATTTTCGATTACTATAATTTCTCAGAGATGAGAAATTGTCTTCAATTCTAAATTTAAAAACTAATTCTAAGAATATTTCAAATTATAAAATTGATTTTATTATGAGATTAAGTTTAAGTAGTCTGAGACTTGTTTTTATTCTTAGACATATGTTACCTTTGAAGTCTGTGAAATTCATTCCTACAATTTAAAAATTAGGACTTTCTGATACTTGCTTTAATTACAATGTTCGTAATTATAATGGAATGATTTTAGCTTCAAGATTTTTCAAGTTAAAATATTTTTTCACTTATATTTGAGTTTTTCCCCTGAACATGTAATTAGATATTTGTTTTTATTTATTTATTTATTTATTTAGTTAGTTAGTTAGTTAGTTATTACGGGTCATTTAAAATATATATATATATATATATATATATATATATATATATATATATATATATGACAACAGTTGTAACCTGAATAAATTATTTTCAGTTTCAGCCATTATTCCCCAGGGAAATTTATTAAATATTAAATTAAGTTAAATATGTTGTCCAAGGAAAATGTAGTTTTGGAAATATTGGCATTGCAATCCAAACATTTAAAGCCAAAATACAGAATACACACTTTTCTGTCTAAGTACTGGGGATTCGTGGCCTTCTTTATTACTCCAAACGTTTTTTTTTGTTTTTTTTTTTTTTTTACCAGTCAAATAATAAATAAATTTACAGTAATAACATCTGAGCCAGTTTAGTCCCAATGTCTACAGCATGCATGTTACGTGATACAGCGCCAAGCGAGACAGTGAAAAATACTCACTGCTGTTTACTCTGCCGATGATGAACGAGTGGTCGCCTCGTCTCTTATTAAGCGTTTGTGTACACACGCACACGAACAGGAGAGGCCTTTTAGATGAATTGAGCCTTCAATGCATTGATATAAACCAGACCACGTTTCTGAAACTATGTATATATAACTACATACATGATTAGATTGATCTCAAACAGAAGTATATGTACAGTCTATTAGTTACTTGTATTTGGAAACAAGAAACAAAGACTTGAAATGTTCATGCTTTTGAGAACCTTTTTTTTGTTTTGTTTTTCCAACTGAGTTTTGCACATATTGCAGCTCGGATTTTTTCTGTCTGAGCCACACGGTGCCACTGTAGACCCTCATTCAATAGTCAGTCATTGGCCATGTGATAAGAAAAATCAACTGACCTGAAAAAGGTGGTACAAATAATGTTTTCAACATTAAAAGATTTTTTTTTTTTTTGTCTTTTTACTTTTTGGTTTATCATGAAATCGAATTGATGTTTCGATCTTATCATCATATGAAGAAAGAGTAATGAGGACCAAAAGATAAAGTTCAAATATGTAAAAAAATAATAATAATAATAAAATAAAAAATAAAAATAAAAGGTTTAAAAACACACAAAACTATTGTTTTTTATTATGACATTTTAATTAAAAAATAATAATGTTTTGTTTCGTTTGAGATGTTTTAGGTAGCGATTTTTTATTTTTATTTTTTTTTTTAAATGAAGTTTGGTGGCAGTATAGGCAACAATGACCAGTAGAGGACGCTACAACATAGCACTTTCTGATGAAATCCTGTCAGGGGATTAGTCCGGACTTGATCCCCTCTTTATAAAAACAAACAATGCAGTCTTGTGTTTAATGGTGGTGTAAACAGAAGCGCTAAATCATCTGACTTGCTCACACTTTAAGTGGATCAATAGGTGTGAAAAAGATCAAACCAGAGAGATTGTCTCACTGAAATTGAACTTCTTTAATCTGCCTTTTGTGTAATCATGCATGTGGAGTTTGGAACTGCATGTATTTCTACACTAGAGAGGTGAGCTGAACATAGACCTCCGCCAAGGCTTAAAAAGCTCTACTTCGGAATTAATTACCGCAATTAAATTATTATTATTTGTTTTAAGTTAAAATTACCCAAAAAGTTCAATAAATTATCGTTGTGTACGTTCTTACGTTCAATGCATACAAAAGCAAAAAAAAAAAAGTTTCTTTAAAAAAAAACAAAAAAAAAACAAAGGCCGGGGATCACAATTAATTAATTAATATATTCTGTATATAAGTTGTATACCTAATTACACACATATATACATATGAGGGCTGTCACTATATTTGAGGAGAATTCCATTGATCAATCGAATAAATAGATACAATTCGCAGGAGGGATTCATGTCAACAAACTTTTTGAAACTGATTAAGTCACTGTTTCACTCATTTTTTTTCTAAAATAAAAGCAGATGTGTCATTTTGATTAAATATAAAAGATAATCCGTCTGTGTTCATCTACAGTAATCAGAGAATAATAAGCATTGAGAGGCTAAAATAAGAGGATTTAGATGATTTTCAGTTAAACAACGGTGCTAAACAATTACTCGATTGTTGATATATAAAATGCCATTTAACACAAGGATGAAAAATTTGTGAACAATGACAGATAACGTGTCAAACTGCCGTATAGCGCAAACTACTGCTGAGGAGGATGGACTCAATGTCAGATTTTGTTTGGCTGAAGTATTTAGTACAGTATGTTGTTACTGTATACATAAGTATATCATTTATGTATGACTATTCATTTTTCTGACGTTTTACTTTTACTCCACAACTAGGTATGAAAACGGCTGTCTGTACCTTCTACTTCTTACTACACTGTTAAAGCGGACTTGTTACTTTTTTCAACCCTTGCGTATGATGAAAAAAATAAAAATAAATATAAAAGATGTAAAACTAGATAGAGCTATAGTCAACTGTGTTTAAGAGCTTGACTGAATGGCTGACATTTTGGGGATTTATGAGGTGAAATGATAGCAGTGATGATGCAACAGATTCGGAGAAGCAAGATGTCCACCCTCCATGTCCTGATTGAGAAAAATTGTTTGATGTTGTCTGCTCCAAGAATGATTTGTAGAGAATGCATTGTGTGGTGTGTCAGTTTAAAAACCAACAGCCTCAGATGTTCAACAATTCTGTCTATTCTGAAGAAACATGAGTTAGTAAGGTTTGGTTTCAGTTACCAATACCTAATTTAGCCATTTTGTGTCAATCAGGTTACAATGTCGACCTGTTGTTATGATGAATATGTGTCCACTGTCCATTGATTTGTTTTCTTCTTTTTCTCAGACTCAGTACAAGTACTATGTAAGTTGTAAGTTGATGAAACTATATTGCTATTTTATGCATAATGAGCTAGCTATTAAGTGGTTGGGGGAGCTAAATGTGAATTTTCTTTCTTTCTTTAATTATTTATTTATATATATATATATATATATATATATATATATATATATATATATATATATATATATATATATATATATATATATATATATATATATATATATATATATATATTTATTTATTTATTTTTGGTGGTGCGGGGGGGCTTGGGTGCTTGCAGTCCAGGCACCAAGCTGGAGACCTACGTCACAACTTCCGCCCTGCTCCCTCCTCCCTCCCCCAGCTCCCTCCCTCCTCCCCCGGCATCGCTGGAGCGACTTTGGCTGCCTGCTTGCTTGCTTGGCTGCCTCGCAAACCAACATGGAGTAGCAGCGCAAGAGATGGGGCTCTAGCGGGGCCACCCCACGGCGAATACGACGCGATTTTTACATTATAATCGCAACAACCTCCGTCGTGTGGAGGACATTTATTTGGGGGAGGTGGAAAGAGGATCAAAAACGACAACCAGCCAGCACCTGAGGGCGAGTCCATATTGTCCAGCAAGGCGGGGGGGAGGGAAGGCTTGCGTCGGACTAACCACTACCTGCTGGCCCGCTGAAAAGTTGGAGGATATCGGGAGGATAGGAGATCGACATTTGCAATCGAAAAGCCGCTGGCTGACGAGAAGAAGGAGAGGGAGGTGACGAGAGAGAATTGGGGGGCTCGCACCACATACAAAAGACTTCCAGGAGGATATTTTGGTGATAAATGTGGATTTGTAGCGGGGATCGACGCGATGACGAGGCCGAAGAAGAACGCATCCACCGCACTACGTGACCTGAGGTGAAGCGAGGAAACATGATAGAAGAAGAAACACACCCCAACGAGTAAGTAGCCATATACAACCCCCCACCCCTCCATTTTACCCCCCTTTGCGCTCTCCCACTGCACCCCCTTTTCGTGCTCAACTTGGTCTCGACTATTTTTTTTTTTAAATACCTTTATGATGATAAAAACACATCAGGATACTGTAACAGTAGTGGGTGCGTGGGCAGCTCGAAAGGGCCACCTTGTGTTTAAGAAAACCGAGGAGGTGGTGGTGGTGGTGGAGGAGGAGGAGGAGGAGAAGCGTGGGTGGATCGGAAACATTTTGTGAACGGATCCCTGGCCAGCAGCCCCCCCCCCCCCGTTTTACAAACACTTTACCCGGCTGAGCGTGCTTGGAACTCTCGCTACTTCAAATCAAACAAAAGCTAGAAAAGGCCACCATGTGGTCCTATCGGCCCGTGTGTTATTTTGTTTTTAGCTCCGTGTGCGTGTGTGGTGCTTCTAACCGAAAGGGGAAGTCTCACAGGATATGAGATATCCGATACGCCTCATCCGCCATGTCTTTCTCAATCGTGCCTCATTTGCATACCCCCATTCATAAAAAGCTCGGTTTGAAAATGAGGCTACATTATGTCACTAAGCCCACATTTAGCAAGTTTGTGTTGGTTAAAATCACGTCAAAATGCATTTAAACGCCTCGTTTCCGTGAGCATCCACGAGGCTTCTCGATCGAGCCAACATGGAGACGTTTGTTATGCTCGTTCGCCATTTTGGCTCTGCGATGTCGATTAGTGTATATGTGTTGGTGGGAACTTTCTATATGGGAGGGGGTGGTGGAGTGGAACAGTGCAAAGGGGCCGAAGGGCATCGGAGGGGGATGTTTGTGCTGCGGTAGCGTGACGCCGGCCTCATTCATAATAGACCTCTACACCTTCCGGAGTTGTCTCCCCATTCATGCCCGCCGGCCGAACTCGGCTCGGCGGGGCAGCAGTGAAAGAGCCACGGCTCTTTGGAAGATGACTTCAGCGTTGCAGTCTTATGCTAAATTATTAGCACAACCAGTCGTTAGTTGTAAACTAAGTGTTTCAGCATTTCTGTATTCAACCGTACATGTATGTAAATTAATTATTTATACAGGATAGGCCTATCTAGACCAAGTGAAGCGTTTTATGGTAACTTAACATGCGCTAGATCTCCAACACTTAGAACAGTTGTATATTTTTTTTAACGATCAATAATGGAATTTGAGATTACGTTAAATACTTCCCATCTATGTTCCTGAGCTACCTTGTGCGTAAATTCAATGCGCGTGTACATGGAAAATGCCAACAGAAACCTTTTTTTGACATTTAAATGTCAAGTTAGACAAAATGTATCCCCCTGAAATGAAACACTGTAATATGTCCTGTACTACCTTTTAATAAAGTTCACATTTGAGACTAAATAAAACGATTCCCTTCTTTCTCTCTCTCTCTCTCTCTATATATATATATATATATATATATATATATATATATATATATATATATATATAAAAGTTAAGTATTTCCATACCGGGCTCTTGTCTCCCTCATGAGCTAGATTGCACACATGTTCAACACTAGCAAATGGAAAATGCTAACAGAAACGTTTTTTATGTCTAGTCTCTATCCCTTGTAACACACATGATGATATGTTGTGTGCGATTTATGAATAACATTTGGGTTTAAACTATCTTGAGATATCTGGTGAGTTTGCGTGACAAATGTTTTTTGTTTGTTTGTTTTTACATTTAAATGTCAAATTGCACATGTACCACTACAATGCTTAAAATATTGTGTTTGTGTAATGAAGTTGAAAGGAAATGTGACTTCTCTTGTGAGCTAATACAATACACACCAATAACTTGTGTAGCTGTGCTATCCATGTTGTGAGTTATCTATGAACTAGCATGCTAGTAACCTTTCATGCTAGTAAACATAGAAAGTACTAATACTAAATGTTGAGTTACACAACACGTCCTTGGGCTATTAACACTAGCTACATACATTTTGTGACTTATTTCTGGCAGTATGGTTGTCAACAAGTTAGCACATCCGCCTCACAGCGGCGGCCTTCCTGCGTAGTTTTGCATGTTCTGTGAGGATTTTTCTACAGGCACATACTGGTTTCCTCCTGCCTTCCAAAATCATGTGTGGTAGGTTAATTGAAAACTCTAAATTGTCCATAGGT
Organism: Festucalex cinctus; assembly: GCF_051991245.1. Taxonomy (NCBI): domain Eukaryota; kingdom Metazoa; phylum Chordata; class Actinopteri; order Syngnathiformes; family Syngnathidae; genus Festucalex; species Festucalex cinctus. The sequence continues at coordinate 7,994,734 of NC_135424.1, forward strand.
GTGAATGTAATGCTATGCTTAGACCAAACACGGAGTGACCGTTTCTAGTGGTTTTTATTCCATAGGATTGTATGGTTATTTGTTCATATGTGCCCTGCGATTGGCTGGCGGCCTGTTCAAGGAGTACTCGATCTGCCTCTCACCCAAAAGTAAGCTAGCGTAGACTCCAGCACACCTGCGACCCTAGTTGAGGATAAGTGGTACAGAACATGAATGGTGTTTTTCTCACATCTGCAGGATCATGCTAGTTAATGTCGTGTACGTGCTAGCAGTATTTTTTTGGTCTTGAACTGCAGACTAAAACAATGTGTGTTCCAATGCATGTAAACACTGTTATATCTCATGCACTACTATATTACAATAGCTATAATAAGGGTGGATTAACAAGTTTCAAAAGCGATAACGGACTGGCACTTGATGCTGATGCTAACATTTCACAGCACTAATGGATTAAAGACAATTAAGAAATAATGCAGAATAAGTTTACCATATCTGTTATTCATGTTTATTATTTGCCTGTAATTATGCCCGTTGACATACATCCGAGGTCAGTTGGCATCCCGTGGAAATGCGACCCCCCACCCCAAACAAAAAAGCACTCATCACGTAGCAGACGCTCGAGTTAGCGGGTCTGCATGTTCACTGCCGACCACAACCGTCTTGCTAAGATTGTTCTGTTCCTCATGTTTATATTTGTCAGCATTTGATATCGAGACTATAATAACCCGTTAGGTGTGGAATTTCATGGCGGGCGACCGGTAATAACTGTCAAGAATAACACACTAAATTTGTGCCAACGGCCTTTGCTAAGTGCACTTGAATTGCCTTGTTTGGTCATTTATTACCTACAACATACCTAAGTTTACTTCCTCAGATGTCGTATTTGAGGAATTTCCTAAAATACAACCAAATTTTTGTCGTTAGAATGTCACATAATGCCCCTCCTAACTTCAATTGTAACGTCTTTCTTTGCATTCCGGTCTGTTGCGTAGCCAATTGGACTAACCTTGTATTGATTCTGCTTAAAGCCTGCCCTCAGGCCACCAGGTAATCTTAACATCACACATTCAAGCTTATTGGCTAATGCTAGCGAGTTAGCAGCATCCTAAAGGCGATCCAATGGCCTGTCTGTTCACAAATGGACCGTTTTCAATCGTCAGATGCTTCAAATTGACTCAACTACATGATTGCTATTTCAGAGACGCAACCTTAAGACATGACACATTGGATCTTATTGTGCCCATCTGCCCACATCTTGACTGTTTTCAGTTGTCAGATGTTTTCAAGCATTTCGAAAAAGTTTCACGAACCTGGTGTTGTCGTTTAAAACAAAACAAAAACAAAAAACTAGGCCTCAATGTACTCTCTACATACAAATTCAAGATTATTGGCAGGTGTTATTAAGTTAAATATGTCCTAATTTTGATCCATGGGCCCACCTGCTCGCATAAACATTGAGGCGAACCATTTTCAGTCATCTGTGAGGCTTGCAAAATGTTTGGGATAAGTTTAACAGCCAGACATTTTAAAAAACAAACAAAAAAACAACGGTTACCTTATAAAAATGTGTTTGGATATTAGTGTATAATATATAATAACCACAGTGAAGCTTTTTGGCTAGCACTAGCCAGTTGACATACCAACCGTTGAAGCAAATGACTGCTTTCAATTAGTGTGTGTGTGGGATAAATAGGACTGATCGGAAATTACAATATTTTAAGATAACTGGATTTTGATATGCAGTCGTATGGCATTTTTGTAGTGATTGCGAACTACCAGGTATGTTATTAAGTCACCAATTTTTACACAGATTTCCCCCAAAAAATGATCACCGTATAGTTTGAATGGTTCAAACACAAAGAAGACATTAGAACAGTGGATTTAAGGATTAAGGATAATTTATAAGGAGAAGTAAGACTGTTAAAAAACAAACAAAAAAAAAACACTTCTGTTGACACCCCGAAAATAATCCATAGTAGACTTGTCTTAGTTTCAACATGCATTGTTGGAGATATGCTATGCATAATTAAAACACCATGTCGGTAGTGTATTCCAATCAATTCTATGAACTTAATAAACCATGGTATCCCCCACCCACACACTAGTATGCGCACACGCACGCGCGCACACACACGCACACAAACACTATCATGTGGAACAGATCCATGGTAACAGTGTTTCCTGTGTTGTACTCCTCACAGCTTTTATATAATAGCATGAGCTGTTTATATCTCGAGAGTAAACAATGGAGCCTGATTGTTTGTCCTTACTCATTAAAAAAAATAAAAATAACAACTAATCTCTGCTCATCAGCTGACGGGATGACCGGGATTGTAATAAAAGCCAAAGTTGGTTTCAACTTCAACACTTAACAGCTCAGCCCTTGATTTGATGTACCGCCAGGGTGGTGATTGATGTGAATAAACGTGGTTAGCTCCGCCACAATGTATACGTATCATGTGGTCTGCAGTTCCAGGCCCCAAATTCCCGCTTTGGAAATTCTCTGCAAGACGAGGCAAATAAAATGTATTTTTTTTTATATAGCGCTTTTCCTGGCAAATATAAAGCAGTCAATTAGCACACACACACACACACACTATCACTCCGGGTTATTTAAGCGCAAATAACTCAGCCGGAAATTACATCAAATATCAGATGGCTGACTGTTATGACCCAAAGCGCTACCACAAGCGAAAACCGCAACATCCGACTGTTTATGTAAACAAGCTTGACAAGTTATCAAACTCAAGGCGAGCGATCTTATGGGATTAGGGGACAGCAGTCTCAACAAAGTGTATTTTCGTCCCTTAAAAAATGGACATGGACCCTTAATAATGCTTAAAAATGTTGTATATAAGGTTATGTTTACGTGTCAACGTCCTCGTAAAAATGTCCTGTTAGCATTTTTAAAGTTTCACATATAGACCATCAGAATTTGAGTTTTAAATACTGTACTCAATACTGTACTTGGTTTGTGACATTCTAGCACATACTGTACCAACACTAACTCATAGCATTCTTTTCACATAGTTCAGCATTTTGATGGAAATGATAACCATATGTTTTTTTTATGTTTGCGTTTTGTGTCTCCAAAAGGCAACACTACAATTCATTTCCATCTAAAAACAATGTTGTTGGACTGAAAGTATTAGCCACTCAAGTATAAGAGGATATGAAGTATTATGGAGAGTTTTGTTTGACCTTGTAAGAGGTTTAGAAGCAATCAGCTTATTTTCCACCTTGATTTCAACGGATCAGACGTAGCGCAGATGTTAAGAACCACCACTTCCTGTTTGCATTATTCGCAACACGCTCAATATGCGTCAGGGGTTTTCAAAATGGGTCTGCAAAATAATTTGCATTCTGCAATCAATTCTTATGTTGTTCAAAAAGTGCACACCTAGAAAAGAAGGCAGCCAATAAACCAATTAGCTTTGGGCCAATTAAAAGCGCTGTGAGGCATTATCACATAAATTTCTACATGAAGTTAATTTAGAACAAAAGCTGAATTGTTACAGGAATAAAGTCTTTTTTTGTTTAGAACAAGGTGTATTTATTTGAAAATAATCCTATTTTTCAAGAACAAATGGCGTTGTTTCTTTGAAGAAAATAGTCTATTTGTTCGAGAATAAATAAAGCCATCTTCTCCAGATTTAAAAGCATACTGGGGAAAAAAAAAGTTGTAGTTTGAAATTCACTTGTTCGTTCTTCTCTGTTAAACTTGACCTTGAAATCATCATATTGTGACTATCAAAGAAAAATGACTTGGTCATAAGGTTGCAAAATATAAAATGACCATATGTATTATGTTCTTAACATTTTTTCCCTCTCAAATTGGAATTAAAATGTTGCCTATTTTCATTAGCCGATTGTTTTTCAAGATCCTTGTTCTACAATTTATGACGGTCACCTCGTGCGGCATCAGTGCAGGCCCCGTCAACTGTAAACGCATCCGACTGAATGAGCGGCTGAGCGACCTCTCTGCTTAGACCCGTGAGCGAGTGTTCCATATAAGTGCGTCCGATTGGCAGGAAGCCGATCACGATGTCCCCCCGGGAGGCATCAGTGTCAATAGTTAGGAATGAACTCGCTTTACCTCGCTCTTTTTTCCGTTTGCAGTGGGAATAAGGCAGCTTTTCATTCCATTTCTTTAAAGTGTGTCACTTTTCGATGTAGCCGCGGTGCCTCGCAATATATACTTGATGAGTAAACACAGATTCTTTAGTCATCATTTTTAGACTGTCATGATATGGTGTCATTTTTTATTTTATTTTTTGTGTAGAATTGATATTGTAGCACATGAAACATATTAGATAAGGTGTTCGAGCCACTCGCTTATCTGGAAACAATTACAGTGCTGCTCAGTGACTGGCAATGGGATGTCATAGTTTGCAATATACTTTGGGCTGTACATCAATCGTGTGAAGTACATAATTCACAAATGAAAACTTTAATAGTATTGACCGTGCAGTAAAAACACAGTACTGCAAATGTTCTCTTTGTCAAGGGTTGCATGCAGGTCGGTAACACAAATAAAAATGTTAAATATTAGCATTATCGTAGATGGAAAATATTTTAAAAATTAAAAAAAATTGGATCAGTGATGCGTCCGATCACGATTCACAAATTTGTTCAAGTGTATTTTTTTTTTTTTTTTAATGTTTACACAATCTTTCCCGTTAAATGGGCTTTGTTTGGGTGTTTTTGGAGGGTATTTGTGGACTTCGCGGTTTCGCCCATACACTGTCAAGTGTGGTCTTTTATTTATATATATATATATATATATATATATATATATATATATATATATATATATATATATATATATTAGGGGTGTGAATTTCCTAGTACCTGACGATTCGATTCGTATCACGATTCACAGGTCACGATTCGATTCGATACCGATTAATCCCGATACGAATGGTCACGATTCGATACCGATTAATCCCGATACGAATTTATAAGTCGATTGTTGCGATTTTTTTCCATTCAAATTTAGAAAATACTATCAGTAAATTTGTACATGTACACTGTAAGATTTGTATGAATATATTTATCTAAAACTTGAGGCTTATAACCGTGAGCCACTGTACACAAACAGTTTGCAATCTGTTTCACATTTGAACAGCATTAAAATAAAAATATTAAGGCTTAATGTGCCGTTCATATAACATTCTTCCATGCTCAAGGTGTGAATCCTAAAAAAAAAAAAAAAAAAAAAAAAAAAAAAAAAAAAAACGATTCTGCCGATTATTGAATCGATTCGAGAATCGCGCGATGTAGTATCGCGATATATCGTCGAATCGATTTTTTTTAACACCCCTAATATATATATATATAGTAAACCATGTTTTCATGATTCCCACCTTACAATATGATTTGGCTGTACATTTATAATGGTGAGGAGACTGGGTGCAACATCTCCATCAGGCGTGATTATTTTTAAAATTAAGTTTGAATCATGTTTGAATTATCCTTTTTTTTTTCCTTTTCTTTTTTTACATGGGCTTAGTTACTTTTGGAGATGCGCCATTTCAGTCTGAAGTGTGATCTCTTATTTTATTTTTATTGTAAATTAATCATCATTGCCAATGGCAGGACAGCTTTTTCATGTTGAGGAAAAAAAAATGTAGGTATTGGTATGGTATCGGTATCGGCCGATACTGCAAAGCTGGCTATCGGTATCGGTATCTGGGGCCAAAAAACAGCATCGGAACAACACTACCTTTAAATGGACTGGATGTAACTCTGGGAAAGCCAAATATAGTGCACTCTATTCAAAATTCCAATATTGGAATTTAAATATCAAATATCATATCAAGACAGACAAGCACGTGGCTCGTTGGTTGAGATTTGAGCCTGGCAACAGCGTGAAACAATGCCAGCGCATCAACCAAGAAATATCACCGCTACTTCCTGCTGGCGTGGACTCTTAAGTGTGTGCTCCAAGCGGCGTAGGCTTTGTGCACATGCTTGCTTGGGTTGATTACATCAAGGAGTGGCCCTTGTCAGCTCTATTCAGAGGGAGGAAGTGTCGCCGCCTTTATCACACAGGACAAGCCTTTTTTTTTTATTATCACAATTGGTCATGCATGAGTTGGATGCCACACGTGACGACGACCTGACAACCTGTTAGGCTACTCGCATTGCTGCACACAAATCACATTCTCCTGATGCATATACAAAGATTAACAGCAAAGTTGCGCAAGTCATATTTGAACACTTTTGAAAAGTAAGAGGAAACACCATTTTTAGCAAACATGTTTTTTTTTTTTTGTTTGTTTGTTTTTCTTTCTGTCAATTGGTGCATAACAGTAGAGCTAGTATTTGCCTGAGTCCCACATGCCCATTCACACAGCCTATGCCAGCTGCTCAAACGAACTGGCCAAAGAAAGTAGTGGCAATCGTGCATCATGGTGTGGGGGCAATAGATCGTTAAATGGCGCAAGCTCAACATGCTGATCGACCTTCAACCTAACGGCAGGGAGGCTGATTAAATAAGATTATTTGATTCATGAATTGCCTTTACTCTTAACAGCGCGGCTGCCAATGAGTCACACGTATTCCACCTTTGTTATGCAAAATCATTTGACAACAAAAACAAACAGGAAGCTGGAAAACATGCTTGAAGGCCCACAGAATATTGTGTTCTATTGCTATAAAAACATGGAACCTACCAAAATAAAGATTAGTTTCTTCTTTCATCAGGGAAAAAAAATATACTTTTATATCGGCTTCCGTTTTGCAACAATTAGCATTAGATTATAGCTAAGTTTCATCATTATTCACAAATCTGTTGAAAACTGTGGGGAAAACAGCTTGTCGCAACATGGCCCTGGTTTGATGTCTTATACTCTGCTGCCACCTGCTAGCCGTTTTTGCAAGAACTACCATTGCTTCAACCATTCACTTCAGTTCAGAGGCTGCATCAAAAGCCTTCTGTATGCTCTAGCATAAAGAACTTAAAAGTATAAATAAATAAATAAACTTTAGGCATTTCCCTGTCAGTGATCACTACAGCGAGTCACTCCCATCATTTGTTTGGCACAGCTTTTACAACGCAACCCATTCAAGAATGCATAACCTGCTTCATCAAAATAGCAGCACTAGCGATGTTGAGCTAGCATTAGCACTGTCAGCAAGTCAACTTTAGCCCTGGATGCTATGTTGTTAGCACGATTTATTTGTAATGTATTATTACTATAACAATAAATTGTATCATTTTGAACTTTATTAATAAAAAGAGGTGATAATCTTAACTTTAAAGCAGAAACATTAATTCCACGTCACTTCTGAATACTTTCAGGTGCCTGGTAGTTCCTTTGCTCTTTTTCTGTTTTCTAGTCTTATGCCCAGTTGTCTGGGAGGAGGCAGATATTCTGCCATAAATTAGCAAAGCTCCTGAACCCCAACAGGTCAATGGGAAGCTGTGGGGGTGTGCCTGTGACTGCATGACAAATGATTGATACCTGGTCAGTTACACCTTCTTTCTGGGATTGATTGTTTATCTTCTGGTGCAGTGGTTTCTTCAAAACCTAATTGGAGGTGTGTGTGATGGGGCCAAAGAAAGCTGGTTTTAGGGTTGTTGTTTTTTTTCATGAATCATATTACTATCATGTGGACAGTTAGCACATGGAAAAAAAGTGACTTTCGAAAATTGCAAATTCCCTTTTAGTTTTTTTTTTTACACTTAGAAGAAGCATGTGATGCATGGTTGTAATTTTGCGATTAAAGAATGCTACATTTTGTTTTTAACTTTTATCATGTCCTTATATTCTCACTTTGAGTTGAGAATGTTAAAATGTTACTTAGAATTTTGCCTGTACAGTTACTAAAGGTTTAATGATTGCAACAATATCATTCCAGGAATGAATTAGTTCTACTTTGAAAGCTGACCTTAAAGTTTACATAAGTTGTAAAATTTGACATTGAACAAGGTCGAGAAACAGCGCAAAGAGCTCGACACATTTGTCTGGAATGAATTAGGTTCCCAGCCCCGCAAAAGTTTGCGTGTGTCCATGTATGTTTGTCTCCATGTTTGTCCAGAACATGCGGTGGCCGCCTCTGCCGCCATGTGCATCAAAGTAGTGCTTGTGGCGCTTCCCTGTGTGTTCCCACCACAGATTACAGGGCCTGTCATCAGACAGGGGCCTCTAAACACGGGTCACAAGACTAGACCGAAATGTGACATTTTCACATCACCGACAGCGCTGATAGCCACTATTGTGTATCTTGGAGCATGTGTGCTTATAGAGAGGTCTGGATTTTTTGCTGTTTTTGCTGCATGTGGGTGGCCTGTGTGGGGGCCAACCTGTCGCACATATGTTTAAAGTCTACCAAAAGTTGGCGGCGTCCAGCTTCACCTGAAACAGCTCATGACGTCGATCAAAACTGAGCAGTATTTGGAGCGGCAAAGTTTCAGAATGTCGAGCAACAGGTAGCATTGTGACTGCTTGCTATTGGGCCCTTTTAGGCAATCGCAAGGCAAAAAAAAAAAAAAAAAAAAGTACTTTCCGGAAGCAAATATTTTATGCTCGAAGAGGCTTCTGCTTGAGTGAGCATTCAAAAATTGACCGGTAAGCGCACCGGCCACTATTGCTCTCCTTTCCCACACGAAATGGCATTACAGGATAAAAGTATTTTCAGTATGTTGTAAAAAATGCGTTTTTAGGCTAACCTTACCAAGCTATTTATACGACCTGTCGTTATGACTGAAGACAGTCTCAGTTAAGGTTTTAGGAGACGAGGGAATGCTACTGTATATGTCAATGGACGAGAATGGAAATACAGATGTGTGTGTGGGCGAGCGAGCGAGGGATGAAGAGGGGAAGGGAGGTGCAGAAGAGAGAAGTGTTGTTATATAATTAGCTTACAGACAGTGCAGCGGATTTGACGTATCTATGCACGCACACACAGAGCACAGGTGGTGAAACCGGTAGAGCGGCTCCCTCCCACCCACGCACATTCATAAAAGTGACTGAATGACAGGCTGGCTGACGGCATGACGACAGATAAACAGTGGAGCGCCGTTCCACCCACCGCTTTGCATGTTCATTTTTAAAATACACACACGCACACACACCCGCACACCCATGCACCCCCACACGCACACACACAAAGACTCCTTCCTGTTGTTGTCAGATCAGTGCACCGTGCTCATTGTGTCCCCATGGAGGGTGGCGACTGTCATGTTGGAACATGACGACTCCTTTGTTTTGTACTCGTGAACTGTAGACTAAACTGTCGCAGGTTCTTTCGTCTGTGTGTCAAACAACTGCTGACTTTTTTATTTTTTTGCCATTTTGACTGGAATCTCCTAAATGGGTTCTGTGATGCTGGTTGACTTCCATTTTGTTCAACTTAGAAAATGATAGAATACCAAATAACCGTATAGGAAATATTTTTTAAGTCACAATTTACAAGCCTAGCTGTTATCCAAGTAGAAAGAGTACTATACGAGTAGAGTATGGGGCGTGTTCTGATATCTGTACAATTGAGCAATTTTTGCACTGACCAGCCCACTGCTTACAATACAAAGCTAACACAACACACGTTAGCTGATTTTATAGTTCACTCACTATACATTGCTGTATTGCACAGCTCTAGTTCTGCTTTTTTTTTCTTTAAACATTCCCCCCTTTGGCAAAATTAAAGACTTGCAAGTATTCCAATTAGCTCTGGTAGCATCTTTCATGAAGTATAGCCAAACTTCAATGTTTCTGCCTTGATGGACGCCATGTTGGAAAAGTTCAGAAGCAAAATGCTCTTCCGTGTGCCATCAGCAGAGGTGGATAACGTTGCGTCACAATTACTTTGTTACACATAAATAATATGTGGAATAAATTGAACTAGTTGCCGAAGTACTTTTGATGCAACAAGTTTTACTTGAGTACAATGAGAAGAAATGGGTTTTACTCCATTATGTTGAGCTGCATTCTGTCTGCTACTTTTATTTGTATATATGTTATTGCTTGCGCAATCAGTAGAGATAATTTCCAGGTTGTTTTTTTTTGTTTTTTGTTTTTTTTGTCATTTCACTTTTCATTAGTCGTCATGAAGTTCATTCATGGGGGTTGTCATGTGACAATGATAATAGAACTACAACTATAAAGATAAAAAATAAATAAATAAATCGATTCCGGCCATTAAAGGAAAACAAAATAGTGTCTGTATTTAAGGTAATTAAAAATGGTTACCGTTTGTGTGTGTGCGTGTGCGTACAACACCTCCCACGTCGTTAGAGCCAGGACGCGGCAAAGTCGTGACTGCAGACGCCCTCAAACATTCTGCCAATGTGTGGAAAGCAAACTTGAGGCCGGGAAAAGATGATACAGTAAACTACTGTGTATCGCGGGCATACGTTTTAGACCTACCTGCGATAGGTGAAAAGCCATTATACGAAACTATACAAAACACTTTTTTATTATTATTAGTTTTACCCCTTCCAGCTTTAAACCCATTTAAGCTACTTAAAAAAAACAAGAAATTTTTTTTTATTATTTAGTGCCTCACACAGGTTTTCCAAATAAGAGGTGAAGCGTGCTTGCTTTAAGCCAGTGGATGTCAACCTTTTTTTGATCGACCCTGGAAGAAAGAATCAAATGTTGCAATAGCTGATCAATCGGGCCAAGAGTCTAACTGTTGTTCTTCTTGTCATGTTGCAGTGACAGCTACATCGTGCGTGTGAAAGCGGTGGTGATGACGCGGGACGACTCGAGTGGAGGCTGGTTGGCCCAGGATGGGGGCGCCCTCAGTAGGGTGGGAGTGTGCCGCCTGCGGCCGCCTGAGCTCCCCCATTTGCCACCCTCGGGCGGCTCCCAGTTCCTCATCCGGGGCGAGAGGCTACGGGACAAACAGGTGATGGATTTTTCTTTATTTAGTCAATTATTTTTTTTAAAACATCTATCAAAGGTTGCCAAGCAATGGGAAATTTCAATTTAATTTTCCAGATAGTTTCAATACAAACACACACGAGTGCGTGTTAATCTTGACATGGACACCTGCGATTTATAGACAAATGTAGCCTATATAATTATGTACATTTGTTGTTCATTTTTAGATTATTGATTGTATCTTATATTTAGGTGTGCTCATCAGCCCGGAAATAACGATGCAAAACCTAATTTAAAGCCATCTTTCACTTTAGGAAATTCCTGGTCTACTTCCATTACCTGTAATTCCTATCAAAAGTTGTCATCATTGAAAATTCCTGCAACCCTACCCCCCTGACTGGCGTCCGTTTGATCGGCAGGTGATCATGGACTGCCCATTGAGGAAGGACTTGGTGTACACCATCGCCACGCCCACCTTTCACCACTGGAAGGTGGAGGACCGGAGGTGTGGCCTGTCCTTCCAGAGTCCAGCCGACGCCAGGGCTTTCGACAGGGGGGTGCGGAAAGCTATTGAGGACCTGGCGGAAGGTACGCAGCCCCTGGCCCTTTACCACTAACACATGCTAATAACATTTATTTCATCTGGCGTAAAAATATGTGGTTATGCTGCAGAAATAGGCATGCTCAGTTACTGCCATACTTGTTTTTCAGTTGATCGTTTTAGATGTTTGACTGAGAAGTGTTTACGACTGCATTACGATAGGTTAGTGTATTAGTGTATGCACACCCACAGTGAAACCAAACTAGAGCTTGAGCATAGACAATTACATAAAGTGTAAATATGCTATATGAGAGGTGTATTGAACAACCCTCTCAGTTGTCTTCTGACATTTTGGCTAACCAGATACTTTGTGGGAACTTTTTGGGAAAGGCCCTTTTTTGTTCCCAGTGCACAGAAAGCCTTCCCAGGAGAGTTGTGGAGCTTTGTTGCGGATGATTCATCCTAATGGAGAAATTACAATTTGAGTAAATTGAGTTACAAGCTCGTTCATGGAACACATTTAACTCGTAAATAGAGGTTTCCCATTACTTCTGATGTCAAATTCAACTTGTCAAAATGATAAATCAAATCAAATGATAATCAAATGTAGAGGCTATTGTGTATTTGTAATAATATGTTGAGGTGATCACATTTTATTCTCAGTCAGAACTGTCCTCTGAGGGAGTGTTGTTTTTTTTTCCCTGTCTTCCCCCCATAGGTTCCACAACCTCCTCCACAGCACTCCAGAATGAAGGCGAACTGGGGGACGACGACGTCTTCACCGTAAGGGTGTTTTCTTTTCGTTTAACTCAGGAAACACTAGAGCAGTTTGCAGTTTAAAAAAAAAAAAAAAAGTTTGAGCGCTTGAGAGGGTCCCTCCCCCCACCTCCCTGAAACCCGACACTGAGAGCAGCAGGCAGGGTCAGAAGGTTACTTCCTGTATCCTACCCCAACCCTCCCTCCACCCTCTCCGGCAGCTTAAAAAGAGAGCAGCAGCTAGCAAACGAGCGGCTCGCAGCTGTTTCCCAGCTTAGTGCGGGGCGGCTGATTTACGAGAGGAAGTGCCTCGTGGGTTCATCTTTTGGACTCGGGCTGTCTGCGACAGCCAAGACTAATAGGTGCTCTGCTGGGAGTGTACCGCCACCGCAGAGATGCACACAAACACCCAAAGAGGTTTCTACAGAGCTGTCACGGGATTCCACAACACTTGGATTTGAGAGATCTAGGGATGGTCATTCAAAGAAAATCCCTCTTTAACTATTGTACTGAACCTTTAAAGCGGACATACAATCCTTCTCTAACTTGTAAGTTTAATTGGTTCTGTGATCAAGCACTCATATCAAAACTATTTCCATAAGAAATTAAGTGTCAATCCATTCCATCCCCCAAAACACTTTTTAAATAAAGAATAGAATAAATAGCACTGTATTGGGAAATATAAATAAAATATAATAAAAATCGCTCGCCTTTTTCCCCCACTTCACTCAAGTAGCAACGTATCTGAAGCTTGCTCGTAACTCCAATTTTGGCCCACAACATAGCAATAAAGACAAAAATCCATTAACCGACAGCTCGACATACAGAACTTGACTCTCAGAAAAAAAAAAAGTAGTCCTGTTTTCCTTTCTATCAGTGAAATGTATTACTATTTACCTAAAGGATGAGATAACTTGCCATCCTCCAATATTGACTACCTTGTTTAAGCTGCCAAGTAGTCGAGTCTTAACTGTTTCTACCCTCTGTCAGTTGCTGCCAAGTGCTGAATGTGTGAAACGGACAGAACACAAAATAGCCTCACTGAGAAAAACAAATTAATCCTCAGTTCAGATTCTAAACAACAACAATATTCTTAATAATGGATTTCTATCATGGTAGTTCTGAAGGAAAACTTCCCCAAATAGTTCCTGGATAGTGCTTCTTAAGAATTCCCTCACAGCTCATGTGATGGCCTTCCTTCCTTCCATCTGTTTGTCATTGCAATGACTAATAAATGGGTAATAAAATTATATTCTCGCATGATTCCGACATTTTATCCCAACAAAATACAGCTTTGTTTGAAACATGGTTTTGTACTCCATTACTGCATCTGTTAGTTGTTTGTTTGTATCATCCATGGTCCAAACTGTCTATGGGTCAAGCACTTCTCCCTCCGTTTCATGGCCGGGTGGCAACACAAAAATGTAGGCGCTGATTGGCTCAATTGCGCTTCCTCAACTCTTACATTGAATTGTGAGAACTGAATGTGATAATATATTGTCGTTTAATTTTCAGTGAGGATCAAATATAGTTTCAGATTAATTAAATTACATTTCATATTATCAATAATAATAAGTCAGTTTCAAGTTCATTGGGCTTCAATTTCAAACTCTTAATATTACATTTGAAAATACTATTCAGTTTCAATTAATAAATGAAATGATGCTAATTTAACAACACAAATTCAAATGGAATGATTCTAAATTCATGTTTTTCATGCAATCATATTTAGCAATGATGTGTTAAAAAAAAAAAAAAAAAAAAGTTCCCTAAACATCAGACAAGCTAAGAATGCTACGCTAGGATTTTGTGCAGATTCTAAAGTGACGATAAACCTTCAAAGAACTACTACTTTAACACAAATGGAGCAGCAACGCATACCATCAAAGAATATAATGCTGACATTTATTCTCTCTGCTTTGTGGGAAAATGACTATTACTGGAGCTCAGTAAGTGACCATCTCTGCCTGTTCTTGCTCTGAAGTGCCGCATTTCTTCCAGTAGGCCTGATGCTGCCTGGCATGTTGCATCACAATGTGGTACAAAGGTGCGCAAATTTCAAAATTGGAAAAGCATATGGGAAAAACAGTAACAGTCGTTTGCATGTCCGAAATGTTCAAGAGGTAAATGTTTGCAAGTAGGGGAGGAGTGCCTAAGTACTCTTAAAAACCCATAAAAAGTGATGCTGTAATAATTTGAGACTATAGTGTAGTTGCAAGCGATGAATTGCGATAAATCGGGGGAACGCTGTAATGTGATATTTTCAATTTTGTTCGCCTATCTGCTGTTCCTTTTAGCCTCTGTTAATGACCGTTCCCAAAGTTAGTGGCGTGGCGGCAGGGCTCGCAAAGCGTATAGTCGTGGACGGCGCAAAATGCGGCAGCAGATTTATATTCATCAGGGAAGGGGGTGTTGTTGGGGGGCGGGGGGCATACTTCCCAAAATGATTCCTTGTCGTCGTCCTCCTCCCCTTCAGAACGTCTCCTCTGTCTCTATTTTGGCTCGTTCATAACAGGGGGAGTGGATGCAACAGAGGGGGTTTGAAGTCAATTCTGGGTTCGTCCCAGGAGGTCAACGCAAAAGCCTGGAAACTAACTCGGAAGTATCCAGAACTGGAAATTGGAGAAAAGACGTCCAGAAGAAAATCTCAAACTTGCTCGCAGAGTGAGCAGCCCGATCCTGTTTTGAATTAGTCGCAGCCTCGCAGGCCAGAGTACAGGCGGTATGTTTTGTTATTTTTGGCTGGCTGCTCCGCGAGGGCTTTGTAAGAAAGCAAAGAAGGGGGCGGGGGGAGGGTCTGGAATTCTCAGCGTGGCAGTGTCCATGTGGGGAGCGCTGCTCAGGAACGCATCCAGGATATAACGGGTATAGCTTCATGCACACACGCACACACATATCTGGGTCATATAAATCTGGCAAATAATTCATAGAGTTCAGGCCAGATGGACGGGATCAAAGCGCTTGAGGTGAACAGTTTGTCCATGTGATCATGCTTAGGAATAACTTCCGAGGGCTGAAAATGACACCATGGCTAAAACAGATGTGTAATGCGAGAAACATTGTTTTAAAGATAGTCGCTTTTATCGGATACTTGCTAATGAGCCATGCTAGTACAGTGGTACATTGAAATACTTTTTTATTTTTATTTATTTTATTTTTTATTTTATTTTTTCCCTCTCTCTCGCTCTCTCTCTCTTTTTGTTTTTTAGTTTTTTTTTTGTGCTTGTTTTTGCATCAACTTTGTTCATTTGAGATGCAAGCACTTTATGGTCACCGAACTGAACTCACCTCACAACAAGCAGCAACAACACTTCAAAAAAGAGCTGCCACTTGCAGCTGAAGGTAACTGTCAAACTAAACATACAGAGAATTAACATGCTTTTAAAATCAACCACACTTTGCCTTCTGCTAGCTTAATGCTAACTCATAATGCAAAATGCTATGGATAGGCTAACTGATAGCGTGGATAGTCACAAATGTATTAAGAGGGTTTTGCCTATGGGTGGGTTTATTACACTTCTAAACTGATCAATTTTAGCCAGCAAAATTTTACAGGGTTTTGCTTTGCTGTTGAGCATGATAGCCCACGTGTTTTCTGGACAAGATTCCAGAAAAATTCAAGCTGAACCTGGGAAAATATGGCCTGCGTTCATGTGTTTACCAAAGCTGGTGCCAAAATCTGAGACCCCCAAAATCCAACACTGACTGATACGTTGTTTCCCGTCACAAAATGTCCCGTACGGATCTCATCCCCAAATACGTGCCCGTCAGCTGGGACATGGCGAGGCCCACTACACGCCTGCGACTGCCGAGGCTGACCTCTGGTGTGCCTGTCTGAAATCGATCTGCCCGCGTGCTGCGTGGCCAGACGTGTGAGGTGTCTGGCCAAGATTTGACTTGGAGCAGAGCCCTGACTGTCATTTGGCAGAAAGGCTGTCAGGATGCGGGTGACGTGAACAAGCAAAGTGGATCGAACATGCGAACCCACCAACACTGAAGACTCAAGACTGTTAGAATCGTGTTTTTCAAAAAATGTTCTTTTTGATTGACTGGAGGCTGCAGGATGGCTTTCTCAGCAGGCTTCCATAGGGAATTCCCTTCCAGAGCAACTATCATGAGAACAATCCTCCAGAGAGCTGCGGGGAATGTCAGCTAGGGCTAATCCCAGCCAAAGCCTTTTGTCAACTAAATGAGCTTTTGGCCTTTTTAAAGAGATTTGACCCCAAATCGGATGTCCTGCTAATAGATGGACTAACCATTGTTGACAGAGGTGTTTAACTCATTCACTGCCAGCAATTTTCAAAGCAGCCTATCCCATAATATTGCCAGCCATTTTAGTGCATGATGACTGATCTTTGAGCATCCACAGAATATTGTGTACTTTGGCAATAGAAGCACCGAACATACCAAAAGAAGAGTAGAGTATTATAGTACTGTATAACTTTTTCTGTTCTTTAGTGATCAGCAGCATGGGTTGATTTCACCAAA
Source organism: Festucalex cinctus (assembly GCF_051991245.1). Classification (NCBI taxonomy): domain Eukaryota; kingdom Metazoa; phylum Chordata; class Actinopteri; order Syngnathiformes; family Syngnathidae; genus Festucalex; species Festucalex cinctus. The sequence goes on from NC_135424.1 coordinate 8,011,351, forward strand.
AACACACGTTTCTGACCAAAATGTGGAGAAATTAGCTTTTTTTGTGAAAAGAAACGAGTCAAGCAAAACACTGACTTCGACACTAATATACTTTTGCTTTTGTGACACCTCAAACTAGAAAGAATAAAAGACTGAGGAAGGTCTTACCGTAGTTAAATGATACCGATTTAGATTTGTGAATGAACTGGGATACGATCATCATCTTCGTTACTTCTTTCAGTATACTTTTTGTGACAATTTTTCTTTGGTGACATGCCTTGAGATCTTGGCACAATAAAGGTTTGGAAAAGTTGTACGAATACACTACAAGCTCAAAGTCAGAAAGTGAGCAGCACTGCATGAGTTTTGACTACCCTGACCGATGACGGATGAATAAGCATTAATTAACCATGCTCCAGCTCACCCGGGACCCAAGTGTAGACAAGCGCAATTAAAAATTGATGTCTCCTTTAAGGGACTATTCCAAAACTTTGATTCCATCTCCATGGTCACCACATCCATATGTGTTGTGCATCCGTCCCTAAAGCCTTTAAGGACTACCTGCTTGGTTTGACGGTTCCGTTTTTAGGCAGATGCGTTGAAAAGTTTGCCCCCGTTTCCAAATGAGGAAGTTAAGGACTGAAAAACAAAGCTGTCCTTTTCCTGTTTTTGACCAATCAGAGTGGAGCCTTCCTGTTTTTGTTTGTCAAATCGCGACGTCCTCCTCCCGGCGACCAACTTATTTTTTTATTTTTTTTGCATCCAATAACATCGCTGCTCTCAGACGCATCCTGTGTTTGTTTGTCCTCCTCCTCCCTTCCCCAGAACGCCACCGACAGCTCATCCAACTCCTCCTCCCAGAAGCTGGAGAGTTGCCTGCCGCCGCTCGAGTCCTCACCTCTTCCGCAGAGGCACAGGTGCATGCTGGGATATCGCCACAACCTCCATGATTCATACCGGCTCTCGGACCACTACCTGCTGGACCAGGTTAGAATTTTGTTCCATCCCTGACAGGACAAACTAAAGAGCTTTTGTGTTAGATTGACAACCTGTCAACGACCCAATTTTGGGTCCTGATTGAACTACCGGTGATGACTGATCTTTGAGCATCCACAGAATCATTGTCTTAAACTATTCTCTCTTGCCACAGCCTTTGTCCAGACTTCCCCATGTCACCTTTCAGGAGGATGAAGAGATTGTGCGCATCAACCCGCGCGAGCGCATCTGGGAGAGGGCGGGCGACCGTGTCAGTGATCGCCTCCACGCGCGCCCGTCAGACCGCTCCTGGCTCACGGGCTACGAGGACTACCGCCATGCCACCATGCGCGACAAGTTCATCCAGATGGAAGACACCGAATCCTACGTCCACTTCGCCAAGACCGAGGCACAGAAACACGACTACACATACCCGCTGGCGCCCGCCCTGGCGCCCTCAGACTCGGACCCAGCTCTTGGACCTTTTGCTGTTAAGGGCCACCACGGCGGGTCCTATCGTCAGGGCTTTTCCGTGGTCTCCACCCAGCCTAGGTCCTTCCTGCCCAGCTCCTCCCTGTCCACCAACGGGGGCAAGGGCCGCAAGGAGGACGGTCTGGAGAGGGCCCACTGCGAGCACTGCGGTGAGGCCTTCTTTTTGGCGGAGAACAGGCGAGGCCAGTGCCAGGACGCTCCAGACCCCGTACAGGGTTGCGTCCGGAGGGTCAGCTGCATGTGGCTGGCGGACACGATGCTCTACCACTGCATGTCCGACCCGGAAGGGGACTACTCGGATCCGTGCTCCTGCGATGGGGGCGAGGGCAGCCGGCTGGGCACGCGCTGGCTGGCCCTGCTGGGGTTGTCTCTGGTGGCGCCCTGCCTGTGCCTGTACCCGCCGCTGAATGCGTGCCACCGGGCAGGCCTAGCATGCGGTTGTTGCGGGGGCCGACATAAGGCCCTCAGCTGAGAAAACAGATTGGGGGGGGGGACGACCCAACGCAAGCACAGAGAAGGACAGGGGAGAAGCGCTGCGGTTTCGCTTGATTGCCTGAAAATTCCTGGAACTGAAATAAGCCAAAAAGTGGAGAAGAAACTGGTGCATTTTCTAAGGGGCCTGGGAAGATAAGCTCCCCCTAAAGGCAGACACTTGTCTCGTCTCTCCATGCTCCATTTCCGGGCAAGAGACAGCACTCTTTTTCTTTTTCAGGGGGCCTTTTATTTTCTGTTTTTGTTTTATAGCTGAACATATATGTATCACATATGCAGGTACTTTATACTTTGTACACCAACTTTGGCATCAGAGAACTTGAATTACAGTGTTCCCCCGTGAATGCGAGGGCCGATCCTTGCTGCAAAAAATATGCCGTCCAAAGTAATTGACGCACCTCCACAAAGCTTTATAATCGTCTATAGATGCCACAAGATGGCGATAAAGCACTACTTGTCTATTAGACAGGGCTATGGCTTGACTACATGAAGCTCCTCCCCTCACTTCAACATACTGTAGTTCCTTGGCACCAAAGCAATACTTTTATATGAAACATGGCTTTGGCCTGAGCACAAAAACAGTGAATGTGAGTTCTGCAGCAGATAACAGATGATAGGTTCCAAAAACTAAATCAACAAATATGCGGGGGAATACTGTACTCTTGTCTTTATTTACGTTCCTATTCCGGCATCCCTGTTCAGATCGAGACACTACACCTCAAACATTCATGCCCACATCCTACCAATCTCCTACCAATCAAAATATCCCAAAGATTTTATTTATTTTCTCATTGTACTGATCCACCAGCATAAAAAAAAAAGAAGACATTTTGGTTTTGTGGTTCACTTGTGGTGCCTCTAGTCACACTCGCCAATTACCGGTATTATTATTATTATTATTATTATTATTATTATTATTATTACAAAAGGTGCCTCAGATATAAATCACCAAAATCTGGAAACCTTGCCATTCTCGTGAATTCAGCGTCAGAATTTTTTGTAGGTTTTTTTTTTGGCTGCCACTTGCCTTAATCCGGAGCGAAGATTTCCGTACCATTGCATAATTTGTAATGTGCAGTGACAAACTTGGCTGAAACTTTTTTTTTTTTTTTTATGTTTAAAAATAACTGATCTGCGACGTACAATCGGCTTAGGCCACTGGTTACATTAGAGGAGCACCATCTCAAAACCACAAATCCCAACAAACTGAATATACTGAAGATACTGTACATTTGTGTCAACTTGCGTAGGTGGGTGGCAAAATACTGACACATTTATGACAAGTGTTAGCATTGCTGTCTTTGTGCTTTAAAAATTATATTGTGTAATTGTTGTCATCTTTAAAAAAAATAAGTTTCCTTTGTTATAATCATGCAAAAAGCAATACTAGCGCTGTGCCATAAGTGATGTGGATTTCAACTGTCAAATTTAGCCTATCATGAAGTATACGCAACAATTATGCGCTAATCAATACATCGGAAGAAAATCAGCTGTGATACATTGCGATAGCTACTTATGTGACAAAGTGAAGCTATAGAAGCACATGCAAACATCCATCCATCCATCATCCGAACCGCTTATCCTCACAAGGGTCGAAAAATGTAATTATTTGATTAAGGATATTTTCCGAATATCCTCTGATGTCAATTTAAAAAAACTCATTTGGTGCAAGAAAATCATTACATACACAACATCAATATTTGTTATCTGTCCGAACGAATACGTGATGTTAGTGTATCTATCTATGCAGTACTGATGTCTGACATTGGTACATCAACTCTATCAATTCCTGATATTGGTCTATCGATACTGAACTTATTGGATGGCGCATTGATACAGTACTGAATACTGATATTGGTGTATGGATACATTACTGAAAAACGATGTTGGTATACAGAACTGATAACTGATGCTTACATCTATACTGAATTGATATCTAATGTTGGTGTATCTTTACTGTACCGATAGCAGATAATGGTCTATAAATTCTGAACTGATGTGATATCGGTATATCTACCAATATCAGCATATTGATACTACATTTGATGTCTGATGTTGGCATCCTATCCATACAGTACTGTATTGATGTTGCAATTTTTTGTCCCACCCCTAGCTGCAAATAGTTTGGCAAAAAATACTTCACAAAAACATATTACAAAAAAATAAAAAGGCATTCACAGTCTAGCTTTTTTTTTGTTTGTTTGTTTGTTTGTTTTTTTATTTTATTTTCGACTCACTTAAAATCTCGGAAGCTCCCAACCCGATTGTGGTGCCAAGGAAATGTCACTTACTGTAGTTGAAGTCCAGAATGGCTGAGGATGTCCTTTTTCCTTGAGTCCGTCTCACAGTTCGTCCTGTGTTTTTGCGTCCATGGTGGGTTTTTTTTTTTTTAAATGTCCTGACGCTGCATCTGAGGGGATAAAAGAAGAAAAAAACATCCCGTTTGTTGTCACGCATCAGGGAGAGAGACAATCAGAATAGGAAAGTATGTTTGTTGTTTTGTTTTTTTCTCTCCGTCCACTCTATTGTGTGTCCTTTCAGAGCCAACTTACAAGTGCCTGAACACATCGTCTCTTCTGTCTCGTATTAAAGTTGAGAAGTTATTGTAAAAAAATAAATAAATGACTCCCTGTATTTGAATCAGACCCATTTTTTTACGCTTAGTATTTTTACCTCTGTAAAAAAACATAAAAACACATAAGAGCATTATATATATATATATATATATATATATATATATATATATATATATTATACACACACACACACACATATATATCAAGTGTATGTTGTAAATTTTTATTTCTATTTTTTTTTTTTTAACAACTTTCTAACTAATGTACGATGGATGTAGCTCTTGCTTTTTGAGAAGGAACAGGAAGTACTTTGTAGATAATGAGTCTGTGCGTGCGTGCGTGAGCGTCTGTGTGTGCGGGTGCAGGGAGGGGATGTTTGTGAGGGTGGTTGGTTCTGTGAGAAAAACTCAAATGAAATGTGTGTCTTTGCCTTCCGCCAACAATAAAAGGAAAGAAAATGTTGAAAGCCCAGCTGAGCCTGTCTGCTGATTGTCAATAGGAAGCTGCTCACTTCCTCTTGGATGCTAAAAGGAGAAAGAAGTTCATAAGGTTGCACTACAGGATCAATATACAGAGAACACGGAACTCTGAGTGCTGGAAGGTTCCTTAAAAACATTGATGTCTTTCCACTCGGGCCTGAAGTCTCTGAAACATTATGCAAATAAGGCAGATGATCCAATAAGGCGACCATCTTTTTCGAACCGATTCCTTTTCACACTATCCGGTTTTAAAAAAATTTCTTTCTGCTTCTTCTGTATGATTGATGCAACAAAGATAATCACATGTCTATTTAAAACAACCACTTAACTGGGCCTTTGCTACATCTGCTAGCTTGCTAACACACAATGCCTATAGATGGTTCTTTGCTAACAAATAGTATCAAGAGTAGCGGTGTCATAACCCTTTTGGATATTTCAACACTAACGATGCAGCAAGCTGAAGTAAACTATTCTTCCAAAAGTTTCACAGTTAAAGCTCCTAAAACTCCTAACGTATCCAAAAAAAGAAAGAAAAAACCTTCTCCTCCCCAGCTGCCTCCCCTCCTTAGCAGGAACATGTGATAGCCATCGAGAGGCCGTTCAAGCTCAGGATGTCTCTGCAAAAAGCATGTGGGCGATAATGACGGAGCGAGGAGGCTCTGGAGAGAGAAAAGAGAAAGCCAGGGTCCCGCAGGGCTTTTGGGGGGCCTGCTACAGCATGGAGGATGCAAAAAAAAAAAAAAAAAAAAAAAACACCACAGCAGCGCACATGTGCAAACATTTAAGATAGCTGCGCTCAGAACAAGGTCAACGTGGCCCCTCTGCGAGCATTTTCTTTACGGGAACGAACGCTGCTATGGCGCCGCATGTCCAAAGATAAGCAATGACTTCAAATACATTTTAAAATCAGTGCTACAAGACCCTAGTATGCTTTGAGGCCTACTCTCAGAAACATTCATCTAATTTTATTGCCTAAATTCTAATACAGTGATACCTCAACTTACAAGTTTGAAGTGACTTGACTCAAGTTTTTTTTCAATAATTCCACGTAAGTCTCTAACAGCCATGTCCTTCAATGTGTATTTTACACACACAATACGTCACAATGATCATGTGACTGTTCAAAATGGCCGATACTGTACTTAATGCAAAAATAT